>NW_027181675.1:13055436-15474603 GCF_028537555.1 Battus philenor
CGATACGTTATCGTATATTAACTTTAAGGGCCTTGATTAAGCCATATCGCATCGATTGTTCCACGCGTTTTAAAAATAAGCTTCGGTGCTTTGTTTTTTCATTGTTTTAACCACGTAGCGCCGGTGCCGCGATGAAGCGATACGATGACGGTTTATACAATGTATTGTTATCGTATGAAACTTTGTTCCACCACAACCACCACATGTTTTGCTGACTTGTTAGATTTACGTCATAATGACCATTGTTAGAGTTGATTTATTATATAACAGGATATAGGAAATAAGTAATTTAATTTATGTATAAGCGGTACAAATTGCGATCTTAGTACGAACGGTGGTTTCTTCCTGACAAACATTGAATGGAATAGGGAAAACAGAGCGAGCGGTCATTGATTTGTAGGAGTTGGTATATATATAATACCGGGTATTGAAAATCCGGTACACTGAAAGCTCTTTATTCACGCGGTGCATGTTCCATAAATATGCCGCGAAAAGGAACCGGTTGGTGACAAAATAAAAAAAATATAAAAAACAAATTAATTGAAATTTTTGAAAATTATGATTAATTATCTTAAGACTTTAACAATGTTTAATGGAATCAGTCGTTACCTTGCAGTTGGGCGGTGCACTTTGTTGCACGACTACAACTGAATGTGCGGAAGTGGCTAAATATTGGTCCTTTTCTTACTTAAACAATGGTTGAAAGAATTTTGTAATTACAGTCGCATTAGCAATTTACCTCTTAAAATAAGACTTTGTTCCATAAACGGATCAATGTTCATAAAGAAATTTCAAAGTTCATTTGCAATTCTTAAACTTTCACTAAGATTTTTCAAATTAAATGTCACTTTTCCAGTGCTTGTTGAAGTCTCTTCTTCAATGGGCTGTGAATTACAATAGCAAAACTTTTTTATTGGTTCATTTGACGGCATTTACAAAGGATACTGTGTTGGATACCTATTGAAATCTTTTTATTACGTATGTACTTGTTAGATTCGCGAATAAAGACTTATTTAGCTGCGAATATAGGAATCGTGTCGCATTTTTTAAATTTGCGAATCTTAAAAACGCTAATGAAGAATAAAGAGATTTTACTGTATTGATATTAACATTATTTTTTATACGCACAGTGTATTTCATTTAGTGATCGATAGGCGTATTAAGTCGCCTATTAATGCAGTAATTGTATATTCAGACCGGCTATTTTATATGAAATATAAAAGGCGACATTTGATTTAACACAAATATCTCATATAGAGCTGATACACACTGAATAAAGAGTAGTTACAACCCATTGTGTTCGTATAAGATAAATATTTCCATTGCAAGATATTTTCGATATGCCAAACCAAATATGAAGCAAGTATGAGAAGTGATAGCCCATGTGTCTTGCGATGGTACGTCGCGGAATTGATTTCCTAGATACAGTCTTATATAATATTTTGTGTATCAATTATAAAGAATGGCCACTGCACACAGACAAGTTTCCGGAGGAAGGGCAACAGCGTCCTCTGTGTATCATAATACAACACTGCGATCGCCATTGGCTTTTAAGTTTCTAGTATATTTAAGTGCTTATATATCTATGCTACGTGTCTCTATTAAACAGAAGTAGGAACAGAACACTTAACTAGTGGCCCTCTTAAGTACATTCTGCTCAAAAGACTGCTGTTGAGATACTGCTGCTCGAACTAAAGCTATTTAATTGTAAGTTTTTTTTATCTGTTTCTTACGAATTTAAATATACCTTACTCCACTACTTTAAAATTACATTTAGTAATATTTTAAATAGTTCAAGTTCGTAATGTATGACGTGATAAAATCTATAATTCATTTGGAAGGTTATCAACAAGAATTCAAGAAAAGCTTAGAGACCATATCAATTTTTGATATTATTCCAATATTGTAGGAGGAAATCTCTGTATTACAGAATATTGGAATAACATAGCCCTTTATAACGCTATTGACAAAGTGATATATAGCATCAAAAGAATCGTTAAAAAGATAAAAAAATTATTTTATCGTATAGCATTTTTATAACTGTTTCACCTGGGTTATATGTTATGAGTTCAAATAAAAAAATGATTTATAGAGAGGGGTAAAACATCGCGCTTATCAAAGCAACATCTTCTATGTAAAACAGCTATAAAAATTCTATAATATAGCATATGATTTTATCAACAATTAACCGTGTAATATAAAGTCATATAGCTATATTTTTATACGAATTTTTGGTTAATAAAATAGTAAAAATTCTATAAAATCAAACAAATAGTTAAAAAAAGATACTAAAACACTAAGATGGATTAAATAATACTTGTAATACTAATTGTAGCGTTTGATATTTACAACATAGAACTGGCAGTAAATAATTAAATGATGAGCAATAAAACTGTATCGAAAAACGTGAACACAATTTGTTGACTCATTTATATGCTTAATACATAATCCATATATCAAAATTGTTAAATTTCGTTTAAAAAGATTGACTGTTATGTTTCTGGTCGGCTCTTCTTAGCTGAACAGCAAGCCGTGCCGGTGTTTGTTTACTATTTATAATGTTAAAATAAATGACGATTCAAAAGTGCATGTGAATACTACTTGAATAAAAATATTTTGAATTTAAATTAGCTAACAGTAAAACTGACAAAATAGTAGGTTCATCGAAGTGATCGATCCTGAAGTTGACTAACAGAATTAACGGGTGTTCCTAAAGAGCGGTAAGTTATGTCTTCCCCGATCGACTGTTTGAACAGTGTTTGGTTCAAAGCAAAGCGCGACTCCGATTCCGCGAACACGGGAAGGAAACGGGCGCCGTTCGGCTGCTCTTGCGCATGTTTGCCTAGCTGCTTTAGTGTTGCCACGTTTGCTTTACTTTGTAAACACGAGAGCTTGGTAATTTTACGTAATCACTAATTTAGATTGTTTTATTTTTGAAAGTAGTTATATGGACCTTAGTTTGTGAGTGAAAGGACGGATGAACCCACCACCTAACACCTTTCCAAGAAAATTCTCCCTATTAAACCATCTATGGCCCTCTGCATTGAGAATTACGACACAAGGAAGAGGAGTTTTTCTATTATTGGTAGTAGAGTTTAAAGAAACAACTCTGATGTTTGCTTCCTCAGATCGTATCTCTTACTGATGAAGATCTTTACTTCTTTTGGCTCTCTCAACTCAACAATTGGAGGTCTAATATGTCACTTCAGCTCATGCAACATACAGTCAAACCCCCATTTTGCACTTCGAACTTCAACTTTCTTTTCACTTGTCCAGATACAGGTGTTTGATTATTGGCGTAAAACCTGTGAAGGGTTGAATGTATACTATAATTTTCTTTCAATAAAACTAAAGTAAAATATCAATGGTTTTAGAATTACAATTTTATGTTATCAAAATATAGCAAGACAAAGCAAAAATTTTTAAACACAGAATAAAACATATTAAGATTAATAATTATTTACTATCTGTCCTTGCAGACTTTGTATTGACAAAAATTGTCCTCTCATATTCTAACAGAAAGAAGAAACCAATGTAAGATATTTCAGAGTTATTACTCTATTACCAGTGTTTTCCAATCATTCTTGTACCGTGCCCAACCTTAACATTTTTACGGCCTCTTATGTAATATACGTAATTTTGATATTAAAGCGAAAGCGTTAAATTCGTATCCAGTCCATTTTCGTATTACCCCCCTTAACAATCAAAATGCGTGCGGCGTGGGCCCTACGTTGGGAAACACTGCTTTATATAGAGTAAATACATAACAATTTAATAGAGTATCGTATATTTATTATAATGAAAAAAAAAGGGAAAATACACTTTGGTGTAAGTAATAAGTTTAAATCTGAAGCCTGATATGATATTAGTTCGCATATGGCATGCGTATGTGATTAAATGGTGAGTTCCTTGTAGACTTGATCAAGATATATACTCATAGCGCCGAAGTGAGACTGCGATTTATTTTCGCCGTAAATAAATATTTAAAAAAAATAATGCATTTCCGCTGTCGCGCATCAGTGTGTCCGCAGCGCAATCGCAGCGGCGCCGGCCGATGATATTTTTAAGTTAAACGCGCTTCATACAATGAACTGCGCGAGTAAAACGGGATGTTTTTATCCTTGTCTCCGTTCCAATGAACTTCTAATAATAAACTGCATTCATTTATGAACGAGGTTGGGTTATGAGGGCGCTCTTGTTGTTCTGTAACCTTTTTCAATTCATCAATTTGAAGACACGATACGTTCTTGATATCGTCGTTTCAAAACATAAGCTGCGCGTTATGTATTGAAACGAATGAGGCATGTACACCTTCTCCAAATATATCTATGGGGAAACACAATAATCGTCACGCTTTGCAAGCGTGTTGGCGATCGCAGTGAGGTATTGTGGTACACAGAGGAATACTGCCTATCCTCTAAACATCTGTTTGTGAACAGTGCCAATCCTATATAATTATATAGAAATAATGTACAAATTATATAGGATTATATCCCGGAAATCGAATCCACGACCTACGATCGCAAGTCTCAGTTTTTTTTTGTTTCGGTGGGGGAAATCTTCCGGTGTTCAAGATGCCCCGCCTCTGGGGGGAGGTCAGGGATCGCTACGCGGTCTTCCCTCGCGCCGTGCTATTTTTTCGATAACCCATCCCGGGGTATGCGTGTATCCGCTACCCCCTAAACCCTCGTGGTGCTATCACGATGATTCGAGACTACGTCGAACCATCGTCCGCCTCAGAGTCGCCGAAGCTAGTGGGAGTTTAGGGCGCCCACCCTAAACTCCCGCGACTCCGAAGGCCCTGTTTATGGTCGAAGTCGACGAAAGGCAGACGACATTCTCAAGAACATCTGAAGATGCTAGATGTTGGCCGCTTTGAATCGATCTTTTTCGGGATGTACCGGGGAGCCACATGTCCAGTAGACAACGACGTAGAAATGACGACGAATAAAAGAAATTTGAATATAAAATATTCATATTTATTTTAGATAAAGTTATATAGATAATATGTACATTCTTATAATGTTCGAGTCAACACATCAATATTTTTAAATTTCAGGTGGCAAAAATGTTATTTGGAGCAATTTCGTTGATGTGTTTTAATACAACAGGTTAAAACAAGTGACTGCTGCACTACACTCATGTTCCCAAGTATAACTGAGGTTTAGGACAGTCTTTATTAAGAGCTTATCAGTATTATCTACGAAGAATGAGCCAAAGGTTTCTTGAGGTCTAAAATAAACTTAGTATTAATTAATCCAGTGTATAATTTCCTGGTCTATAACCCGTATACTGCTGACTGATAGACGCAAGTCCTAACATTACGGTCGTGTATATACCGACAGCTGTTTATATGCAGCAACGATTAACCGGTTCATTCTCTTTAATTAGCGAGCCCTCGAGCGTGGTCTCTTTGTCCTGGAGTCTTAGGTGCGTGCTCCTTCTCATTACACTCGAGCACGTATGCCCACTTATCGTCGTCTTCAAAGAAAACTTACGATCGGAAAAAATCTTACGCGACGCTGATACTGCAATCCTTGTTAAAGTACTGCTTATTAAATTTAAAATTTTACTTCCTTACCTGTGATGTATTTTAACTATCTTATCAAGTAGTCATATCGTCCAATGGTTAAGGATTTGCTTTTGAAATCAAACAGAGGAAAAAACAGTCATAAATAGCCCAAAAATCTGTAAGATATGTAAACTAATTCGCACTGTTTGACATGGAACATTCTATTTATCCCTTTTCATTTACCGCCTGTCTAAACTTGAGGTGGAAGGTCTGGAGGCGCTTACTCCATTTTATTAAATTTATTTAGATCCTAGGTGGACTGATACACTTGGTAAAAGTCGCTGGATGCGGAGCGCGCAAGCCCGATGATCGTGACGATCTTTGGGGGAAGCCTATGCTATGCAGTGATCATCTATCGGCTGACTTGATGATGAAAATGATGATATACGCGTCTGGTCTCCGTTATTTTTGTTAATTAATTAAACTAGGTCAAAAACTACTTCTCTTCTTTCACCTTTATCAAACAAATTTGTTGTGTGTAGGTATTAGCATTAGCATGTAGTATTCGCAAGAGGGATATACCAATCCCAGACCTCCTTGAAAATGAACTCGAAGGCTCCCTCAGGAACTTCGGCATGATGCCGTTACATTATTTATCTTTGTTATGTCGTCTCGTTTATTCGTACTAGTGTTAGTAATCAATAAAACGACGTGGTTAAGTGAGAGTACTTTTGCAAGTGATCAACAATGTAGTCTATAGTCTATAGTCTCGTGTGAAGTTTGTGCTGTTAGCCTTGCGGCTTTTACAGCTTCATCGGAAATGAGTTCACGGAACGGAGGGGTCCGTGAACTATATACAATGTAGTGTAATTTTGAAAAAGTATTAGGGAGGGCATCGCTTATGCAAGCGGGCATAAATATCGCAAGGCGTGTTCTGTTAGTGTACTATATTTTAAATAAGCTATATATCGAGTGTTTATTGAGTCTGAATTTATAACCAAGACTGACAAATACTTAGTTTAATATATCATATAACGTTCAAAAATTGTAGCCTATTAATATATTAATTCAACTAAAACACAACCCACATAGTTCATAAGTTCGCCCACGTGACAACCTAAATGTTACCGATAGTGTTGCAATCGCGTCTCCAATTCGATGTAATTCTAGCTTATTGTGGTTACGTTTGCGCGGTGTTTGTTTGTTGTGAGAGAGAGATTTATCTCCCTAGACACAGAGCTGCGTGGGCGGTCGTATGAAAGTGTACTCATGGCATTGCTTAGTACCGGAAGAATGTACTTCGTAGGGTACATGTACACTTTGTCTCTTAAAAGGGTAGATCAGTTTTCTAAATAAATGAAAAGATCAGTCTACTAGATATATTTAAGTAAATCCGGCGGTTGCGCTTGTTGCTTGCTTTTTATAACAAAAATAACAGTCAATGCAATACTAATATAGTGTCAAAACTGTACTAATGCAGACCAGAACGTTATGAATATAAATATTACATTATAAATATATATACGAATTTATATATAACATTTAGAAGTTACTGAAAGTTTTTATTACAGTCAATTCAATAAAAATAAATATAGAATTAAAATAAATATATGATGTTTATCTATATATATAACCATTATATTTTTATACCTTGTATATATGCTTTATAAATGTAGACATTTATTTTTCGATAATAATAGATGGCCGTTGGGTCCGATGCCGGACGCGACGTGGGTAAGCCCCTCATTAAGTGGACCGACGACATAATTCAGGTCATGGGAAGTAACTGGATGTAGGCAGCTCAAAGTCATCATGGTGATCTTCTGAGGAAGTCTATGGTTTGCACTGGGCGCTTGAAACCAAGAAGAATGTGTAATAAAAAGAGTGATATATATGTATAGTGTTCAACTGTAGTTTTTTAAATAATAATTTTCATTCCAATTTTAATTACTGTATTTGGTTAAAAAAAAAAAACATTATAATTATTGTCGCTATACCTTACACTACTGGCACACAAGTACTAGCACCCACAGCATGCGGAAGCATTACCATTCAACGTTGTTTAAACAAACAACACTTAATAGTTAATTTAAAATTCCAGGCTTATAATAACCTATCATTGGGAATTTAAATGTCCTAAAGGCCGTAATACACCACGACCAGAGAAGTAGGAAAAGTAAATCATATTACAGTGTGAAGGATTTTTAAGTAATAATATAGCTTGAGAATGACTTGCATCTTCTTGTATTAAAGATATTGTGAAAGTGACCAGAATAAAACCGCACAAGTTTGTTGTGGGCTTTTCTCACATTAGGGTGCGTAGATTCAAGTTCATGGGTGTTATTATAGTGTAGCTAAATCTGATTCTAGTTTATATCAAATTGGGCTGTTCTAGCATTTTTCTCTGGTCACTGTATATGATACTTACCGGATAATAATATCAGTAAACAGTATAAAGTATCTGATCTACCGAAAGTTGTTACCGTCTAGTATTTTTTGTAGGTGGATCAAATTCGCTGCGAGATCGAACTAGAAATGAGATGCTCAGAAGAAACAAGATCATCGAAGTATCTCGAAGAATTGATCGCCCGTGTAAGCGATGACCGTTGGGGTCGAAAGTTACCCGAGTGGTAACCTCGAACCAGTAAACGCGGTGTAGAAGGAGTTCCATTACTAGGTGGTCCAACGACGTAAGGTCGCAGAAAGTCGGTAAGAAAAGGACCAATATTCAGCCACTTCCGCACATGCAGTGGTAGTCGTGCAATAAAATGCACCGCCCGCCAGCTCGCTAATAAATGAATATGCGGCAAACAATGCGAATCACACAACCGCCACCGCCAAATCACTCAACACGTGTTTCACCCCTCCACGGGGCATCTTCAGGAGTTATGTTACACCGATTAGCGCCAAACACAAAGTCGGTGTTTGCAGGGAGCGCAGAACCGGTCATATTTGGGCGAGACCTATGCCTTACAAGGGGCTTCCATCGTCTGAAAAGGAAAAAGAAGACGATTAAATATAAAATATGTATAGTAAATTACATATTAGAGAACTTGTAACTTTGATTTACTGACGCAATACAACAAATACCACAATTTATACTATTTAAAATTGTTTACAGTTCTATATTTAAATTTTTCCACATGACATTTACATATAATGGTATTACTAATCTGCGAGACATCCGACCGGCTTCATTTGCATAAAATTGCATCGAAGCGAACTATATTGAGCCGTAATCAGGACGAAATGTAAATAAACCTTGACATATTGCAATTAAGTCCTTATAAGCGGCGCCCCGGGCTTGGCTTATCGTTTTCTCGGGTTTAATTACGCGAAGCTTTGATAAATCGACCGCTATGTGTGTCACGCGTACGTTACACAGTTTATGTGCAACACACAACACTGTGCGATCGCGGTCGACGCAAATGGAATTGCCCTTTACCGGATAGATATAAAGCTTTATTGTTCTGACTGTACTCGAAAGCCTCCGTCGAGAGCGCGCTTGCGATATTTTACGACTGCATTAATGTGTTATAACAGCTGCAAAGTATTATAGACCTATTTGCAAAGTCATTTATATGTCAAATTGTCATATATTTACATTAATTGCAACATATGCTATTTTATGTAATATCTATCAACATAACTTCAGCAGAAAGATGTCCAGTGCTAGACATATGACCTCATAGATTTCCAATAGAATAATTGGAACCACGTCTTAGATTACGTTTGTCTTGTCGTAGTATTCGCTCCAGAACGCTAAGGTCCCAGTGGCAATATGTTCGACTCGCTATGTGGCTTGCACACGGTCACTTTAACCTGCCAATCCTTTGGGCTATGTAAGTTTTGTTCGACTACGAATCACTTCATTTCTGTTTATCTGTCTAAGCGTATTTATAGTTTGATCGTATGATGGTGCATCTCTGTGGTCAGTCGGCGAAGGGATTGCGGCGTTGAGACATGAGTTTTAAATTTAAAATGCGTAACAGTGTTATTACATTATTGATTTCGTTTCTCTATCTACATTTAATTATAACCATGTTAATAGTGATAAAATATGACGCCGCACTGTCCTAAACGAAACTTATTTTTCTTCGTATTTATTACATATTGTTACATAATAAGATTTTCATGAAAATCAATTAGTCTTCACAGAGACAGTGACCCACGTATTATGTCCTTGCTAAGAGGTTTTTATCCTGAAAGTTTAAACATTAATAGACATTATATACTTTATGGAATTACTTTTTTATTCTGAAATTGTAACGTCAGTCATAAGGATTGAACATTCTAATAAAAATGGTTGAAATATAAACACGCATTGTACTTTAATAAGCGATAATAAAAGGTGCCTTCAATAACAATTATATTAATTTTAACTATTCTCAAACATATGTTGCGAATTGTACTTTTGCGCTCTTTAGATAAATTTACTGTTTCTTTTCTTTTTTCTTTTGTTTTCTTCGCTCAAATAATTCATGGGATGACGGGCAAGGGAGAATTGTTCAACTATCGTTAATATAGCACTCTTATTTATTACGATTAAGGTTTTATAATTTCAAAATGTCTTTATTCTAGTAGGCAATTACATCCCTTTGAATCGTCGATTATTGCTGCGCATATGCACTTTACTATAAAAGCAGATTACTTTAACTTAGTTATGACATTTTAATACTTATTTCAAAAGTTACTATTCTTTATACTTATCTCGAATATTAGCTTTACAACGTTCTTTCAATGTTTTACCAGCTCTTCAATTGCTTTAAATACTGTTTGTCATTGATCGCAATTTTGAATGTCTAGAAGTGTTGCAGATTTTTTTTTCGAAGTACCTACATGTTTTATAGCAGGAGGAGTAAACTACGGAAAAACTAATTAAACTTAAAGAAGTTAACGATTAAAAAAAAGATTTCCATTCGTATCTATTGTAAGAGTGTAAAGAGACAAAAACAGAGCTCCCGCTCGCACTCGGTTTTAATTAAAAACTGTCCCTCTGACAAACGCCCGCTTTTACGAACTGTGTTTCCGGGACTACAGCCAGGATTACCCTCCATTTGTAACGATCATTTTCAAGAATACCCACCAGTTCTGAAAGTTTTATTCTCTAGATGTCGTCTGTAAAGATTTATCTTGCGCTATATAAGACATATACATATGCATGATATGTTAGATTTTTAAATTATGCAAACATAAGCGTTACGAATAACAGTAAGCGGTGAAATTGGAGAAATCGCGATTGACAAGACGCACACGAGATATTTGCGAACAGATGAACTTTAAGTGACTAGCACTTGCGCACGGTAAAGTACAAAATATAGAGGTAGGAAGAATTCTTATGCCCATGCTGTTATGGCAAATAAATTACCAATTACGTCTGCATTTAGTAAAAAATATTTAAAAAGCGTTATATACCTATGTGTGTGTGTGTGTGTATAAATATATATAAATATTTATATATATATGTATATAGTCAAGCTAATTTATAGCGCAGTCACGTTAACAACATATATGATGATTTGTAAAGGGTTTCCGATAAGTAAATTTACGTTCTCCAATCAAGTTCAACGTAACTCCAACAGACGAGACATCATTACCTCCGTCTAGTCTAGACTTTGCTTTTACCTATTGAATACACTCCCCCTTTGCGAGAGCCGTGCAAAAGAGATGTGAATTTGAGATGAATATGTTTTGGAAATATCGCTTAGTTCCACATTTTGGAAGGAAACATATTTAAAAAAATATTCTAGAATAACAGTTTTTATTTCATTACATTGCTATAATGTAATGAAATAAATTATACACAAAGACTTGATCATGACGACTCTTAAAGTCTCTTATTTATCTGTGGTAGACATGCGCACACAAGATGACAGTCAGACCTTGTAAAGGTTGATATGAAATTTATGTCCAGTATTGAACGTCTTGTGGCTGAAATGATGATAGGGTATGCATGCAACGTTTCTCTAAGCTAGGATTGTAAGGCACACACTTCTTACGAATAAAAATATCGTCCCTAAATTTGAATGTATAAGCAAACAAAAATTAATTAGATATACTATAAGTGAAATCAAACGACAATCTGATTAATCGAAGCTACGTACAACTAACATGCATAACTGTGTTTAACATTGCACGCTTCGTCTTTTTGTAAAGAAAAAAATTATCAATAAATTTTGTTTATTTTAATACAGAGTGTAATAATTAAATCTTTTTAATCGCATTTTTCTTGACAGCTACAAATGCAAACAGTTTCTTCAGTCGAAAAGAAAGTACAAAATATTTAAAATTCCACGCTCATTTATCTTAAGTACTCTTAACGTGCACCTGATCGCGTATGGAGTTCTTAATATCAATTAATTCAGCGGTTTTTTTTTGTACTTTCGAACCGAGGCGGTACCGTTATACGCCGCTAAGAGACGTTAGTCCGCGACAAGTTCCAAAAAACTCAATTAAGTGCAGATTAACAAAAAATAACGTATCGCTAATGATATTCGGGATTATGCGGGTAGTGTGAAAAGGCTATTTTGTAAGGTGACCATGCTGTCTACGAACAAAACTTGGACAGGTTTGCAGTCAACGTCTGTCTCCTTTTCTTTTATTTTTGACTTGAAAAGTGATTTACGTACGATAAGAACGCCCCAAAAATGTTATAATAACAAATCAGTCAGGCTTTGCTAGCATTAAGCTGATGCTCTGTTTTTAGTAGAATTAAAAGAGCATTGTTTACTAGAATTAGGCTGCGCAGTGTGATGCACGATATAACTCTGACCTTGCACCTTCAGATTTACATCGATTTTGGTATCGTCTGTTCAACATCAAGAGACGAATCTCAAAATAACATGGTGCGTTTCTTGGATCAGAAGTCACAAAATTTATACTGTATACTTACTGATGTTATGACTTAGAAGAAGGCAAAAAGTAGTCGAACGAAACGGCTATCAATACATATAAATACTTTGAAATATGTCATTCTTTACAAAAATAAATATAAAAATTATAATTATTATTTAAATTTACTATATGCAATTCCAATGTGATTTTGGCAGTTGAACTAGTTATTAACTCTGCTATAGCCGGCAGCGTTCTTCTATTTAAATATATAAAAAATATAAATTAAATAATTATTATGTGATTTAAAAGTAAGGTTAAATTGTCATTGAAAACTACCGGCCATTAGGAAGGTAGGTAAACTTTTGCTATATTGGTAGGACTGTCTATAACATTTCCAAACGTATGTCAAAAGTTGGAATATAAGGATGTTTGGTGTCTCAAACATGAAGTCTCGATTGGTCGATGTCATACTGCATTGGTTTTCCGTGACTATTTTTTTGCCAAAAACACGACTCATATTCGCAACTACCGTAATCGCTTGTATTGGCTCCGTGCGACTTCTGGCTGATCAGCTCAAAAGCCCAATGCGGTGACGCCATTTTGACGCAATTGAGGAGTTAAAAACCGAATTGTAGATCTTGAAGGCTACCATACCTGTACTTAATACATTATATATGTTTGTATTATATTGAAATGTACTAGACCAGAGTTCCTCAAACTTTTTGGTGTCGTAGACCCCTTGCCATGTTTTTCCGTGTTGGGTAGACCCCCTACTTACCTGGTATTGATTTCCTGTAAATTTCTAACTGTAAAGAAGTTTAGTGTTAAAAACTTAAAGTAAAAATACATGTTAATTCATGCATTTATTAATTCTATTTAAATTAAAACTACTCAAAATAATTTTTTTTATCCGTTATGGAAAATATACGTAACATTAAATAAACATAAAATAAACTATAAATAAAATAACATAAGCAATAATTTTTTTAATTCATAGGTACTTTTATAAATAATGTAAATGTTTTGATATTATAAGATAGTATGATGTAAGTAAATAGGTACTACCAGTGTGTGTGTTGAGATCCTCTATCGTGGACCCCCAGTTTCATTTCTTGAACCCCCAAATTTTTTTTCGCTGACGTAGACCCCTTGCAGGTTGTTATAGACCCCTAGGGGTCGATATATACCACTTTAGGAATCACTACTAGACAATAAAAAAATTCAAACTCAAGGTAAAAATTATATTACCACTTATGAAACTAATAATTATATATTTGTTAATGTGTTTGTATTTGTGACGTGTTTTTGGTGTATGTTTTAGTATATAAAATGCAAAGTAACTTTTACCCCGGTCTATTATATCCGGATAGTTCTTGCAATTGTAAGATAGACGGAGACTCGATGTGTTCGGCGTGTCGATTAAAACCGCTTTGCCATTTGGAAGGCGCCGGTGACCCAGTTGGCCGCGGGACGTGAATTGATTACGCGAATGCTTTTATTCCTTTGTTTGTTTGCCGAGGAGCGGCGCCGTGCACCGATGTGCGTTTGATTTATCGCCACACCGTATTGTTGGACCGCTCGCCGAGAAGGACATTTAGAGACATTTATCGTGAATGTTGAAGTGATTGTGTCTCGGGTCGTGCAATGTTTTACGAGTTAGTTTGTAATTTCATCTTTGCGTCTCCTACCAAGTTCTCTAGCCACAAACCAAATTTATTTATTAATTTAAACATTTATAAGTAAGAAAAGGACCAATATTTAGCCATTTAGATGTGGCTAAATATTGGTCCTTTTCTTACTTAGTATGGACTTCCGCAAGGTAACACCTGATTAAATATTAAACATTTATTTAGTTCACAACCTATTGATTTACGGCACTGATAGACATACAAAGGTCTCTCCCATAGAATGCCAAAAGGAACGGTTGGAAGTGGCCTGCATACAACGTCTCTTGACGATGAAGTTGGCCCACCTTGTGGGTGGACGTGCAACGCTTCTCAGTCTGTAGTCAAGACTTCAGAACTTCAAGGTCCCTGCCGCCAACCGTTCAGCTCGTTGTGTGGTCAACATATTCTCACTTCAGCTTGTTAATAATTTACCTATCCGCTTATTCGACAAGGTTTTGTAATGGAATATAAAACACATTTAGCATAAACTTTACAATTTTTTATTTTCTACTTCATTCTGAAATAATAACAAAGATTGTTTCTTTTTAAAAATAATTTTGGTTGTGTATTATTTATTTTCGTATGGTCGTTTTTATTTGTTTATACTTTGTTACGAGGTCAATGCAATAAAGATTTTTATATGATTTCATTTTTTTATTTACTATCTATTTATCATTTATCAAAGAATTATCTATTAATATTTTTAATAAAAAATAATAGATGTGAATTTTTAATTACGTTACATTCTTCTTCGTTAATTCGATTCGGTTTTCGATCTAAAAACAATCGTATTTAAAAGCAAAGTATGTCATTTTTATCTGAGTATTTTTATAAAAAAATAATTTACTGGTTCCTGTGATTTGCTTGTGTCTTTTCATTTATTTTCTCTTATGAAGGTTATGTCATAAATAAACACAAGCAAGTAAAAGATTTTTTAAATTTATACGGTGAATATATTCGTGTATACTTTTACCTGGATGTAATATTAATGAAGGACGTTACTGGCTTTCCCTTATGAAAAATATAACAATTTTCATGTTTATATTTTCGTTGAGTTATTTCTCAGTCGGCTTATGTTAAACATTTTCCTGTTAGGATGCCTTTGAAAAGAAATTCTTTGTGTTAACCTAAAAGCTTTCAGTCGTCTGTTATAACCGTTCGCTCTAAAGGATTTTGAAAAAAAAAAATTTTTTTAAATAAAATTACTAGTATGCTACTTACATTTGTAAGATGAGAAGTCGATTTCCTGCAATATAAGTAAAATATTTTCATTGACATTATTTCTGTAGAAAAATTTTAAAGGTTATGAAATTTTATGGTGCTTTCGTGTTTATTATATGATATGGCTTTCTATATAACAAAGTGTTATAATCTTATTTTGTTACTGAATTTTCGATGTTAGATTAATATTGAAGGGATAGTATGGCAGAAGTTTATGAAGTGAAATTACGCACAATTCCTTAGCCGGAATGTTCTTGTAACCTATGTTAAATACTAAAACTGAAGACTTTCAAGAAAAAGTTCCAACGATAAAAAACAGTATATAGTCGATATACGTATGATAGTCTTTCCAAAGTGCATAAGAATTTTAAAAAATATACGAAAGGTAGCGAAGTACATAAAGTTCTCTACGCTTCATAAACTCTCTAGGGCGGGCGGTTTTGTATGTTCTAAAAGTACAACATATTATATTTTAAAATAAAAGAAAGATATAAAGTCGTGATAATTCTTGTACAGGATATTTTAACACTTTTAGGCAAAATTGTGAAAGAAATCTCAAAAAGACTGCTCAGATTAGAGCACTAGAGTAGCATTACTCTGACAACCGAGTATATCGATTAGTCAATAAAATACGTCAGGCGTCGCATCTGATGGAGATTTTTTTTATAATTTTTTAGCTCTGACTAGCTCGCCACAAATCCGGACAAGCGGTAAAAGCGAAAAAGGTTAATAGCGTCCAGCACAAATATTGCACTAGCATAGGAAAGCTGACTTTAATTGTAGTTATTGATTTGAGCTCTTCTTTAATAATTCTTAAGACGTACTGTATTGATTGCCATTAATAATCCTATCTTTATATTATAGTTCATTTTTGTAATAATAATATGTATGAATAAAAACAAAGAGTTTGTGTTGACTTTAAATCAAATATTAATGCTATTTTTGGGCTAATAAATATATTTTGTTTGTTACAGGTACGGTACATTCAAAAAGAAGATTAACCAACGGTCATACATAAAGTATTATTTTTTTATACAAATGTGGAACAAGTATCAAGCTTAAATTATTTTAGTATATGGTTATTATTATTTGTGACCCGTCGAAGTCACTCCCATAGTGCCGTGCCTCTGGGTTATTAATGATGGTTCAAGTGTGCACATGTGCCGTCTGGCCACGTTATGGTGGCAGAGGGCACGCCCAATTGGCCCTCACGCGACCTCCAGGCCTTTCACCTTTCTAATTAAAGCTTACGTGGATACGGTCTTACGGCAATGGGCACGTTTAACGCCTTTTGAACTACCAATAATAACACACTCGGAAATTACGTATGGTATTTTGAAATTTACTCTCTGGAATATTTGTCCCGTATAATAATAATATAGCCTATTATTCAGCGCTTTACGATTATTCCAGAAATGGTACTTTCCCTGTTCTGTACAGGAAAATTATCCACGTGCAGCCTTCTCTATTCGCGCCTACTGTTTGCCAATATGTGCTACAACCTTTCAGCGCTTTGTCCATCATTGTACCGCCGTTTTGATGGTCTTCCTCTCCTTTGGTCTTTTAGGAGTATCGTCATTGGTTGTGGGGGGAAAAGTAGTTGTATGTATGTGGATATACTTCAAATAAGTCGCTTATTTGTACAGTCGTCGGCTACGTAGGGCGGACCCCGGTGCAGCCAGTTGCTTTTAGAAAAAACGTTGTACACGAGAGACTTGTTTTTTTAAAACAGTTCCCTAGCGTCATAAAAAATAGAGGAGCCGCGGCGGCGGTGCAGGCGCCCTGAAAGCTCGGTTTTCAGCTGGCGCGCCCGCCACGGGGGCGACGACCTCTCGAGGACTTCCTTCAACGTTAACGGCTTAATGTACGAGACATTGCGGGCTCAGTACAAACTATTATCTTTACACTAGAATAAAACATGTAATGAAATATTAGATATTGTCATCCGGCTATTGATCATAGATGTAAAAGCTTTCAACTTAAAAAAAAAAAACGAAATTTCTATATTCAAGCAAGCATTAACATGCGCTTTTGAATCGTTGATTATATTAACATTACAAGTTGTAAGCTACCATTGGTCAGGAATGTTGATCTGCTGAGAAGACCCGACCAGAAAGTGAACAGTTGGTCTTTTTAACTTAAGTTTAACAATTTCTAATGCTTCTGAACCAAGTTACACGCATTTCGATCAACCAAGAACTTAAATGCTATGATAAGATTTATTTAATAATATGTTTTAAAACTTAGATTTAAGGTATATTCAGGTTCATAAAATTCCTGTAAATGAATATTAGTTATTAGCATGTTTTTACATTTAGATTTAGATTAGAGAGTAACAAACTCGCAGTAATATTGTATATGAATTATCTATATCGCAAAAAGTAATTGTTTTTAATTTGAAAAAATATAATCGCTTCTTTTTTTACATTGGGACAAACGATTGTATCTGAGGGACGTAAAAGTGAAAGGTATTTAGCGTTGTAGATGGTCACCGTGTTTGAAAACAGACTTCGATTGCTTATGTCAGAAAATTTGAAATTCAATTACGAATAGGAAGAATAGGTTTCTGAAAAAAAATCGTTTAAAACACAAAAAGTTTTATTTCTTAAAAAAATACGAAATGTCCCAAAATCAACGCAAGATTTCAATATCAACAATAATAAGTTTGGTTACGTTTGGTACGTTTGGCTTTTGATCGGCAATTATTTTTTTAAAAAATATCATAGATGCAATGTTCCAGTTTTACTCCACATTTTTACACTAAAATCGCAGTAAAACTTTTTTTTTCAAGGTTATCAACAATTTATTGCACATTTAAAAGTGTTATTAATTTTAAGGAGTTATTAATTTGAAAGGTATATATGTTAGCGGTATATAACTTAAAGAGATATGACAACATACAACTTATGATTAACACTAATCATACCAACACTTATTAAGTACTTATTCCTACCAAATTATATGTCAAATGACCTGACTTTGTTTCCTGCTTGAATGTATGAAATAAGTTTCTTAGGAAGGAAATAAAAATTAAATGTAATGAGTATAATAGCTGTAGATTGATTAGAAAGTTATGATATCAAAATTTGCAAAATCAATTAGATGAACCCAAGTGGGTCATTTTGACCCATAACGGTATATTTAGTGTTAAAGGATTCAAATTCGCTTCGCATTTGCAAATTATATAGCCTACTAGGTGCGTTGCAATGTTATGGATATGCAATTACAAATCTGAACAAAACCGGGGATATTTTTTGTAAATAACCAAATTTTCAGGGCGTTTGGATGTATTGTTTTTAAATATACATATATTTATATATATAGACTAGCTGACCCAACAAAAGTTGTCCTGTCTTATCTATGTATAATCAATTTGAAATTCAGTGAACTGTCAAACATGCGAAGTTTATTGCAAAAATTTTAAGCTTCTGCACAGTTTTCTAAATAACATAAACGGTCTTCTACTGAGACCAAATAAAAAAAAATATTAATGATATTGTTAAAGTTCTCCTCAAGAACACGCCCAAGAGGTAGAGGGATTCATTTTTATTTATGTATATGGATCTATTTTTGTGTATATGTTGCGCCATAAAAATATATATTGTCAATACACAGGCTTTGATTGTAGTATATCGTCGATATTTGTCCAAGCTATTTAATAAACCAAAGTAGATTCAATAAACAATTGCGAGCGATGATGTCACTGCGCTGTGAATCGTTTTATTGATTTCCTGCAATCTAAAGCTGACGCCAACGATTTGTAGGATTTTGTATTTTAAAATAATATTTATTAGATGAACATTTGTATATCTATGTGTAGTTTAAGAAAAAACGTCGAACCACGCCGGGTTCAGTCGCCTCGTAATGAATGCACGAGCATGGCTGGTACCTACATGATTATGTGCGTGAAATTCTGTTCATTCCTACCATAGTGTCTGAATTATTCTCGCCTGATTAAAACTTGCGACTGCGTGAAAAGCGTCAGCGGCATATACTCTGTGCTTATAACGCAATGTTGTAGTATAAACACAATAGAGAAAATATCACAGCCTTGCTAAATTTAAAACTTATTGAAACAAGTTAAAGTAGCTCAGAACAGATGGCTGTTGAACAGAGACATAGGACCCATATTGGGCGCCAATATGACGTTGGATGTTTAAATCAGGGGCCAAGTCATTAAAAATATTTTTTAGTCTATATTGCAACAGGACTGATAATTTAGCCTGTCTATTTCTGCTCTGGTGTGGTACTTCGTCATCCGTAGTCCAATGGTGGGCAAGTGATACACGGAAAGCCCGAAGATGGTATTGTGATTAGCGAGTGCGTGGTGCGTAGTGGCACAAAAAAGTACATCTTTGGACCCAATAGGGTTTTATCATTGGCACAAAAAATGTTAACGACAGCAACATATTAAAGATTAATTGAGGGCGTGCCCCTCAAGTTATATGTACGTGGCCACTGCGCCCAAGGCAGCAAGCGGCACGGGTGTGTCACAAAAAGGTTCTAGTCGGAATGTCCGATATCCGCGTAAAAAAATCGGTCGAGTTGAGGGTAGATGTAGTTTAGACAATGTCTAATTATATACCTACTTTAAACAATTTATTTTTCATTAATGTATTACAACATTTTTGCCTTAACAATCTGGAGTGAAGACGCGGAACGGCAAGCACAGCGTAGAACGTCTATACACAAAGAGAATAGATGAACAATTGTGGTGTCATAGGTAGACACCGGATGCAGGCTGCTTCCATCCGGTCTTATTGGAAATCAATGGAGGCCTATGTCCAGTCGAAAGCTTACTACGGCCGATGATTATGTACACTACCTTACGTACTTCAGATAAAACTTTAAGACTTATAATGTGTGTTTATTAATTTAGTCTGTTATTATATTAATTATGTAAAATAAAACATTTACAGATATTAATATTTTTGAGGATTTTTTAAAGAAATTACATTTATACATTACACTGATAATCTAAAACAACATTTCCCGAATCAGCTTTAATTAAATATGTTTACCGTTGTGGGATTTTTGTAAATACATCGTCAAAACTATGGCTATGGGCTTTTGTACGTATTTATTTATATGAGCTTTGGAATCATTTGTTATTTTGATCGAATTACGAGTACTATAGACACTGCGGTAATACGATTTTGTTGAATAAGTGACAATTATCCTATTAATATTACAAGTCTTTGGGTATAATTTACTACGTAGTAATGTAAGCCGAGACGATAATAACTATACGTAATTGAATGTTTAGATAAATGTGCGTAATATTTCCGCAAAACTGTAATACTTAAGTGTTTCTCTATAGTGGTTTAATTATCCTATAAAAGCCTCCCTCGTATTCTTTACCATCAAGACTTAGAGTATTCTTTGTTTATTACTTTCATATGTAGAAATGGACCTCGAGTTTATAAAAGCTTGTAGAGCTGGGGTGTCGTTATTTGAACACGGGCTACTAATATGCAACCTATTCGTACACAAACAAAATGTTAAAAATGCGCTATGACGAAACGATTATCGTAAACAATGTTAGTGTTTATGTTTACACAAACAAGTGTGTGTGTGCGGCGCGGGGATTTAATGTTTTCATTCTTGCATAGACTCATCACGTCGCGTGATTTGTATGCTACGTACAAATGCAGATAGGTTACTTAGAAAATGATTCTTGAACATGGCGAACTAACATCGAATATCGCAATTTCAATCTACACAATTGGCAACGCATGGTTGCGCGTACCAGCCCGTAGAGACAAGACAAGACAAAAAGGCATGTCAATAGCATGAAGAAACAAGATCACAGACGTAGCTCGAAGAATTGGTTGTCTGAAGTGACAGTGGGCGGGACATATCACTTGTGTCACTGATGGCCGTTCGGCCCGAAAGGTTCTCGAGTGGCGTCCACGAGCTGGTAGACGCGGCGTGGGGATGGCACCCCCCCCCCCCCCCTCGCGGACGCGGCATGAATACGAACACTAGGTGGATCAAAGACATAGTTAAGTTCGCGAAAAGTCGCTGGATACGCAGTACTGTTCATCGTGGCGATCTTTGGGAGTCTAGCCATGCCGCGTCTATCAGCATATGTTTGCTTCACGAGAATTTAGTATTTGCAGATTTGCTACTAGTTTTTATTACTAATGAATATTAATCGCAGTATGTTTTGAAACATAAAATTCCGTTCATAATTATATGTTGTATACAAGTTAGTCAAGTTGCGATAATTGCTTATAAATAATTCAACGGTCACCACGTGCGCGGGCGCACTGCCCGGCGCGCCCAGCTGCCAGCGATTTTTACTGCGGCTGTGCTTGTTCGTTTGTACAGTTGCGTGCAGTATTCACTTGGGCAGTACATACACCAAAATTATAACGATAAACGTTTGCGACTGAATGTGGAATAAGTTAAAAAAAAGTAATAGTATAATACTATAATGACTATTATTAGGCCTTTTCTGATATCTTTTTTTTTGTCGTGGAGAAATTCTGCACAGGATACCCCTTCGCTGTGGAGGCAACGCAAGCGTTAAGCCGGACGCCTACCAGCTAAAACTCCACGGTCTTCTTGAACGCTTTTTATTGAAACTACGGGAACGCTTTCGCATACTACCGTAGTTTCAACGTGACGTGTTCGTTCGGGCGTATTTGCAACCACATTAGTTTTAAGTTGAAGGATGTCATAGAGTATATCAATTTGATTCTAAGTTGATATTTAATTGAATAAAGAAGTTAAGCTTAAAATTTAGTTAAAATAAAATGCCAACGCGTAGACAGTGTTTAATAAAAGGTTTTACTTTGTAGGTTTTTTTTTTTAATTTACTAAATATTATTCTTCCGAATATCTTAAGAATTAGCTTACTTATGAAGGTTTTCAAATAATGTAATTATAATACTATTTTATTAATTCTAATTTGTATCGCTAGGGTGGTGTTTTGTTTACAGTATGTATATATTGTCCCGTTTACTGAGCGCAGACAGGTGAGGGAGATATTGCCGCTATTTGATACGGATTTTTCTTCTCACAGCTGCGTGACATTATAGCGTTTATTTATTTTGTACGACACTTGTACATAATTATGATGATTGGTTAAAAGTTAATCTTTTTTTTTCTACAAGAACAAAGTAAAGAAATTGTCTTTAAACGCTCTGAGCACGCGACTGTACCAAACGTCACATATAAGTACATATGGAGCTCTCCTTATACAGGGAGGTATTTCAGGTTCGTTAGATCTTTGTGAACTTTCTCGTGATTGACTTGTTTTCATTTACGGCTGGCTATCGGAACGAAAGGCGCGCGTTCACGGGGGGCCGGCATTGTTACCAGAATTTATTGCCGTCAAAATAAACACCGACGTAATTTCATTTCTACCTTGTTTTTGATTAACTGAACTTTTTTAATTATTACTTTCCTTTACACTCAAACGTAAGTTTTTCATTTGTTTCACATTTTCTAGATGAGTAATATCTTTTACGTCTATTTCAATTTAAAAGTATTGTGTTTTAGAGTTCTCTAGTAACCAATGTGTATTTATTAAATGTAAACGTCGTTCCCCTAAATAACAAATTACTCACCTTTTTTATTTTAGTTTCATTAAATAACTGTAACACTTAAAAAACATAGTATAGGGTTTTGTAAAAGTTATGACTTACCAAACAAATTTAGATTTTATCTTGCCCGTATACAGAATGTTCTACTTAGCCAACTCGATACGTAAAAATCTTGGCGTTTTTCATAGTTCATTGGTATCAATTAGAAAAAAATGGAACTTTAGAACCTCATAAATAAATAAGTTATCTTTAGTGCTGTTAAGGAAACATTATACAACAGTTTATATTTACATCGATTAGATGGTAATGATTGTGATAATAACTAAAGACACCCGTAATTCATTATTTATTTTATATTACACATAAGTTTTGTAAATCAAAATAAATAATAAAAAGTGACTAACCAGGTCGATGTAAACACGACTTGGATGAAAGAATAAATATATAGTTTTATCACTCTCTTATAACAAATAAAATATCTGCGATTCTGTAGATGTGACGTGGGTAAGCTACTCACTAAGACAAACAACATAGTGGAAGGTTCCGAGAAGTTTGATGCGGGGCAGCTCAAGACCGGTGTTCTTGGTGATCTTTGGGAAACCTATGCCTTGCAGTTGGCATCTATCGGCTGTGATGATGACATATGTACATGTCGGGTCATATATTATTATTCATTAATTAATTGCCGATTGAACTGAACGGTACCTTTATATGTGTCTACCGCCTGATGTCAAGCGATAACACGAAGTATGGTTAACGTAGCTAGTCTGTAACTATCACTCCCTCCGTGAGAAAGCTTGGACCACAGCAGTAAGAAATTACAAAGGTGAAATGTAACAAGTTTGTATTTATTATATCGTTTCATAGAATCGACACATACATGAGTCTAAAGAACGCCTCTCAAAGCACTAGAGTACCAGTAATTTGGCGCAGGGCGATGTGGTTCAATTGTTTAGTAACCTACTTCGTAAACGCACATCACGCGTCCGCGCAGCACTCGCCTCGTGCATTTGTTCACACATCCGGCCAGTGACTGCTCTGATAAATGTAAAAATACAATATAAAAAACTGTCATACTTTATTTTTAAAGTCGTCCTTGATTTATATTTAAAAAACAATTGAAATACTGGCCGAAAATTTCTGTTATTGAATTGAATTTATTGTAAGTTATACACGGTGTAAAACCTTCAACCCTTAATAGCCCAGTTTCAATTTTGATACCAATCTTTTAAACCGAATGTTCACATTACTATTAGTTTTTTTTTATAGGTTGGCTGTACGAATTTTACTGTTGTATATAATTCTTTCCTACGAAATTTTAAAAAAAATCTATTTTTCCCTTCGTCTAGACCCTCAAGCAAAACATAGTAATATATAAAAAAATCACTTTCGTTAATCAGGCTATTAAGGGTTAAGAAGGTGAATGTAAAGCTCATTTGTCAGTATTTCCAATCATTCTGTATAAAGTGATGACTATGAAATATTTTATTAATTTATTTTTTCTATCGGAACGCGACAGGTCAACAACTTCTGGTAGTACAATCTACAGCGGCAGATAGTGAACAATAATTTATTTTAATATGCGAGTATATGAATTTTGGAAACTTTTTTTTTAATCAATTATCAATCAGTTGTACCATACATTAATGTACAAAAATGTGCTATACATTCACCTCTTTAAAGCTTATATATATATATATATATATATATATATACATATATACAATCAGTTATATATATATATATATATATATATATGTATACAATATTTTTTTAGCCTTCCATTGTCTTTGCTATTTTAAGATGTGGCGACGTTCAGAACGCGAACACTAGATTGACGGCAAAATGACAGCTGTCATTATGTCCATTATATATTCATTTATGATGAGAATGTTTCTAGAGAATTAATAGGATGCAGATGTTTCTGGTGGTGACACTGGTACAATGTCATGTATGGTACGTTGTAAGGAGCGGAGTCCTTTAAGTCATCTTTAAAAAAGAAATAGTTATTATCCTTTCCAGTGGTGTAATAAGGATTATGAACGAGAGACAGCCCATGCCAAGGTCCGCTCATGGAGGCTTTTGTGCTTAGTCACTCCATGGAGCGCCTGCCTAAATAGCGGCTGTAATAGGTAGCGGCTCGAGCCGAGGTTTTCTCTAGAGCCTTCTAGCTTCGCTAACTTTGAGGTTATAGGCCATGCGCCCTCTGCGGCCTGTCGCCTCGAACCTTGGAATATTCTTTTACGCTTTGCAACATTTTATTACTATACTACGGAAGAATAGTAAATGAGGGTAACTGGAAAAAAGAAAAAGGTAAAAAGATATTTAATACGAAAAATGATTGTGATTAGAAGAGAGAGTTAATGTTTTAAAATTTTACTAGTGTCAAGAGGAAATAAAAATGTAAATATATATGCGGTGTTGTATGAAATGTGGTGAAAGCAGAAAGGTTTTACATGGAAAGAAAATATAAAAAGGTATAAAAAATCAATGAAATATAAGTTCCTGACCAAAAAAATGATATTGAGATTAGAGGCCCCAAAAATGAAACCATAAAAAACTGAATAATATTCAAATGCTATTTGAGCGAAAGTAGATACGAGATGTATATCAACATATTTTAATATAAATAATAGCATTTATATTTTTATCAAACAAATTAAATTCAATGAGGTCACGATAACAAGGCACAATACGGAGAGTAATAAAGAGCGAACGCGTGACGTTTGTGAAACAATCGATACGGGCATCGAACCGGCGACCCGCCCGCATGTCTCCGACGCTTCCGGCCAAGTGCTACTCTCCGCTGCGCCTCCAGCGTGCGCTATCCGATGCAATTTGTGCAAATTAACATACGGCTCGTTGAGTATGCGGTTTCGTAATCCTATTGCGGATGCAGAGGAATGTGAACTTAACATATCATATCAGCGTTCATGTTCACCAACCCGACTACTTATTTTTTTTTTGTTTCGTTGGGGAAATCTTCCGGTATTCAAGATGCCCTGCCTCTGGGGGGACAGGGGTATGTGGGATTCCTATCCACTACCCCCCCCCCCCCTGGTGGTCGCCCTGTGCGCTCACCGACCCGACTACTCTGCCTACCTAACCAAATTTTTACACGAAATTCCGTAACGGGTCAAATGACCAATCTATCAAAAATTTTTATTTTTTGCGTTTAATTGAAATGGTCATTATACAACAGTATATATTTACTAACAATATTTTTTTTCTTTCTTAACAACCATATTTCACACATTCAAGTAGGAACCATAAAGTTGGGTCGTTTGACCTGCTATGGTAGAAATAGATATCTAGTAGGTAGGCATGGTTTGTGTTAAATGAACTTATTAATAAAAGCTAAAGCGAATCAAGTCACGTGTTTATAGATTTTAAAGTGTGAACCGTAAAACGGTATTAATTTGTTAACAATAATAGACGTCAATGAATAATCACTTAATGTACGCGAACAAATATAACCATTACAAATTGGAAAGTCGAAGTGACAGTGGTCAGGTTACAAAGCGTCTTAAGATTCTGAAATATAGATCATGAACTGGCAGGCATAGCGTAGGATGATCCTATTGGAAATTTGTGGAGAAGGCATGTGTAATAGTGGACCTCCTGTGACTGTAATCTGTGTGATAATAAATGGATGTTCGAATAAAATTTGCTATAATGATCAGTGAACTCCTATACCTTGGCTGATTGACAGTCAGTTCAGCCCATCACAGTCTGTGTGAACACTACACCTGGGACATTCCGCACAGGTCACCGAGTTATAAACAACAGAACCAAACACTACTCACCACACGACGATTCCCGTTTTTAAAGAGCGGCCCCCCGCTCCCTTACCGCGAACAGCGTGGGCGGACCTAGGTTGGATTCGGATCGCTCCTCGGCTCGCCTGTGATCCACGATGCCGTCCCAAGCGGTATATACACAACATCAACACTACACGGCTCTATTCGGGTAGAGCGCATTACTATGTGTTAACATCTTTATGCAACTGGTACGCACCCGACCAGCTTTTTTTTATTTTTAAATTCACGGAACACTCAGCACCGATAAAGCTGTAAAAGCTCTCGGAACAGAGAATACGTAAGTAAGTCAGTGTATTGTAAATATCTACTATAACTATATGCAGATAATCCTTTGACAATACACCTATCCCTCAATTTACACGGTAGATACGTTCCTGAGAAAAACGTGTAAATCGTAAATTAAAATTTTTTAAGTCAAAACTGTGTAAATCGAAAAACCTGCAGAAAATGCATAATTTTGCTATTTAACAGTTGTGATTTTTTTTTCAATATTTTTAGGTGTACACAGAAAATAAAATGCATTGACAAGTTAAAATATTTAATATATTACGGAAACACTGTTCTTTTATTTAATTACAATACATTAAACATAAGAACAAAAAATAAAACCAAAGGTGTTTTATTATCCTTTATCACTGTCAGAAATTACTCTCATTCTTTTTTTCGGAATCGAAGGTTCGAATTCACTTTCATCACTCGAAGTTATTTGTGCCGATTCGATGTTTGAAGCAGAAATATTTACATTATGAGAGATGGTAATAAAATCGGTTATTAAATCAAAAAAAAACTTATTTGGAAAACCGTGTAAAAGCGAAAACGTGTAAAACAAGTACCGTGTAAATCGGGGGATAGGTGTATACAGTTGTTTTATTCGTATAATACAACCTAGTGAGAATATGGAAACTTATTTTAACAGGCATTTTAAATTTAAATATAACATGCTTGCCGCATATGAAAGAATACTGGCGTATGAAATTTTCGAGGAAAAGAAATAATAAAAAAATTTTGTAAACATGTGGCGTTTGATGAGAACGTTCACGTTTTCGTCTCTCTTTTAAATTGTTGCTTTTTTATTTTATACTAAAAACGTTGAGTTTACTTAGCTGAATCTTAAGTGATACGGCTTATTTTAACTTTATTTATTCGCATTGTTTTAGATTATTTATAGTTATCACTTGTAGTCGTGAGAAGAATGTCATATGAACCCAATTTTCTACAAATTACATTCAAATTAAGCTTCCCTATTACTACCAAATGCGTCTTAATCTAAGGAAAGCGGACAATAAACCTATTTAGGCTTTTATCGTGACCATTTTTCTCAAACATTCTTACTAAAATAGAGCAATACATTCGTTGAGTAATAAATAGTATTAATTATCATTTAAAAATAATTCATACCGTCAAAAGCTCAGCCTGTCAGTTCAATAGTATAACGTATTTACTTTTTTTACGTGACGCAAGAAGGGCCAGTCCTTTTCTTTTTAATTACTATATGATTTACACTGAAAAAGTCATATTGATATTTTCCTCGCAATTTTACATTTTTTCTTTTTAGTGAAACCTTTTCCGTAGCTTAAAAAATTCGTGTTAGTCGAGTTAGTATAGTGTATTTGTCAATTAATTTTTATTTATTTAAATTTATTACTATTTATCAACCCACCGAATATAATAAATATACCTTAACCTCTCGAATGCCCATGGACATATCTGTCCGTACTTACCGAGTTCGTACAGGTCAGATATGCCCGAAATAAAGTAGGCTACATTATATCGTATCACCTTGAAAATACAGTTTAAAATCGCTTACTCCCGATGTACTAAAGACCAGAGGAACATAAACAATAATATTTCATTTATATTTTATAAAAATAGTTTCTGACATTGACAGGCGCCACGTTGTGGCATACGAAGGGTTAAAACGTATTAAATCTTTTGCTAATAAATGTAAATAAATACATTCATTAAGTTCGTAACATGTATGTTTATTTGCGGTTTTACGTATAAATAATCCGGTTTAGGTTGAGATGTCTGCGTGTCAGTCAAGACGAGATCTCATCGCGACTGACATGCTGTCTTCAGCTGGCGTAGTTTGGTCTATGAATATTAGATGTGGGTTTATAAATACATGTCTTAAGCGAACCGGTAAATCCTAACTCGTAACAGAACATAGCAGTTGGCAGAAACGCGAGATATCTTTATCTGTGCTCATAGAGGTACTTCATGTAAGAACACTTTGTATAGCTGGCCACTACGAAGCCACCACAATACTTTTAGTTTTTAATCATTCTTGCCCGTTCGAATTTAAATTCGAATGTCTATTTGAATTCGAATCCCAACAGTTATGTAACAAATACATGCACGGGGTGGTACCTCACTTCCACCCACTAAATGCGTGAATAAGTGACTCCGAGGTGATTTAAAAAAAAAACCAAACGATTAATTTTATACCTTTAAAAACTTTTTACTTAAACGCTACATCGATAAACAATTTTATGTTATTTAAAAAGTTTCTGACAAAAATGACATCAATTTATCGGTAGATAAAATATAAAACTTTATTCCGTTCAGTTACATGAAACGATTTTCATGTAATTGAATTTTTTTTGAATAAACTTTTCTTCGTGATAGGGTTGAAAAAATATTCATATTTTATGAGAAAATTGAAAACATTTTTAAATGTTTATCTTTAACTAAAGTATATTGGTGCCATTTCGCTAGATGACTTTTGCCATATTGTATAACTGTAAACAAAAATTTTACAGGCCTGTTTGTAATGTAATGTAACCTTTTTAATAACATGAAAACCAGCCAGAAACAGATGTAGATACTTTATTAAAATTTTTATATGCTACTTGGAAAAATACTTTTTTCGCGTTAACGAAACGAATGCAAAGGTTGTGTTTTTTTTGTTGTTATGTGTGTTTAAAGGCATTATAATCCGACCAATACTGATTTCGTATGCCCCAGATTATATTTTTTACAAAATAAATAAACCTGTTATAACAAAATTGCTGTCGAAAATTGCATATGAGGATTATGAACTATATATTGTAGTATGCGACTAATGGGACCCATACACTCATTTATTTTTAATTTTTAAGTACTTTCATAACTTATTTTTTGATACATACAGCATTAATGCAAATATAAGTAAACATTTATATTGGATTAAGTTATTGTTAACAAATCAAAAATGTAGTTTTTGTTTTAGGTTTATAAAAAGTTTTAATATGTGCCAAAGTCACGAACAGTCTAAGTTGAAGCGTATTGTCGGTACTCTTTATACCGGTGGCCGCCAATTTGCATGCGCTGCGACACCCAAAAAAAAAACACTTCGCCGTGAAGTCGTAACGGACGTCCTCCACTGACGTATTGTTGTCTGTCGCTGTCTTAGCCTTGGGGCCCGTGATTTATAGTTTTTGTCTTGCAAACGCGACGCGATTTTTTTTCTCGGTCTGATTCTACACTGCCCTCGACTCAGTGGCGTAGCTAGGGGGAGGCGAGCGGGGCGGCCGCACCAGGCACCACAAGCAGGAGGGGCACCAAAGTTGAAAATATTTTTTTTGAATAAAAAGAATATCGAATTTTAATTATTACTTTAATTATTTTTGTGCTAAAAAGTTGTTAAATAATATGAACATTAAAAAAAAGTAAATGGTTACAAATTATAATATACACAGTGTTTAAAGGAAAAGAAAGAACTTAGACTCTTTCACCAAGCCCCAATCTGCCCCAGGCCTCAAATACCATAGCTACGCCACTCCCTCGACTACACTAGATTTTATAAATGTCTAATATATTCAGGCGTTACCTTGCGGAAGTCCATCCTAAGTAAGAAAGGGACTTATATATAGCTACTTCCGCTATGCAGCAGTAGTGTGCAATGAAGTGCACCGCCCGTCAGCCCGCTGATAAATGCGCGTGCGGCTAACAATGCGGAACACAACTACCGCAGTTAATTTACTCAACACGTGTTTCACCCCTCCACGGGGCATCCTCAGGAGTAATGTTACACCGACCAGTGTCAATTAGTTGAGCTCAATTGGTGTCACGACTACTGCTGCATAGCGGAAGTAGCTATATATTAGTCCCTTTCTTATTTATAAATGTCCTAACCATGTTTAATTCTAACCTCGAGGGTTTTTCGTCGGGAACCTTGGTTCGGGTCGAATCGGGTTGAATTTCCAACAGAAGCGGCTTGCATCCAAAGCCTACCGCCGGCCTCAACAAGAGAATCTGTCGACATGCGAGTCAAATTTATAATATTACTGGATTGCTAGACTGCAGAGTTCTTAGATGGGCGCTTCATATAGGAAGCCTTCATCAAGCCGCAACCTCCCTCGGGGGTGAAGCGTTTAGACGAAGAATCAAGAGAGGCCAAGAAAGGCGAACCTTGACTTGGTTGGATGCTTCTACTTGACCAACATTACAACCACTTACAGAGAGATTGGTGTACAGCTGAATGTGATTTTTTAAGTTTCAATATTTAGATGCACCCGTAGACTGTAAGCTCTTGTAGACTTTATATATTGAGTGATTGACTACACAGGCGTAAAAGATTAAAAGCGTAATGCGTAGTTTTGCTTATTTACATTGAACTAATGTAAGGACCATTCTGTCCAAAATCAATGGCCAGAAACAATAAATAATATAGTAAGGAAAAAAGTTTTCGTAATTCGGATTACTACATACTAGTCTGATCTTGCAGTCATTATACTGCCAGAATTCATTTGCTGTCGCATTTCAGTAGAAAAAATAAATTAATGTAAAATGTTTCAGAGTGATCGTTATAAACGTGATTATTAAAGAAAAAGATAAAATTCGTTTATTCAACTTTAACAGAACTCAATATTGATCGTCAACTTATTATCTATTTATTTTTTCAATTTATTTTATTTTTGACTCTACTCTGCTTCGCAGTATTATAGTTGTGGAAAAGAAGCAGGAAGAAACTCCACAACAACGCATCTTTTAATAAAGTTTAAAACAGATATATACACACACTTAATTAGATAAAGCCTAAATAAAATCAAAATAATTAGGCGACATCACTGCCAAGGATTCTTGTCATTTAAAATATTCGTTTATGCATAAGGTTTTTCGTCAATTTATTTTTATATTAGAAGAAGGTGTAAAAATTTTAGAGCTTTTTACCGACAAATTATCTATACATTCACCCTCATTGTTGCTTTACATAATGAAATGATCTTGCTTACGTTGCAAACACGACAAACATTATTTAAAAAAAGAAATATCATTGTACTTTTATTTTATTTTTTTGTTTGAAATTGTCTGTGTATTCCAGCGAAGTAGCACACTTGCATGTGGTGCGGGTATTACTCGGTTTTAAGTAATAAAATTTTGTTTTATAAATCAAAACAAACGTGATGCGAATTAAAAGCCGCCGCAAAAAACGGTCGAGTGCGAGCCCGTGCAGAATTTTTTTTACGAAAATTGAATTATTTATTTTTGATTTTTAGTACGCAATGAATCTTAAAGATGTGAACAGAATGTTACGAATGTTTAAGGTACACACGCAAACGTGTTTATATAAACGCGATGGATGGGTTTTGTAGAAACAAAAATTGTTATTACTTCAGGTGTACCTGAGATATAACTTATGCATTACTTTTATAGAATATTAGTATTAGAACTGTAATGACTAAAATGCACATTGTTTTGTTTGTAATTAATATACTCGTATGATAGATTATTTCTATCTTATTTTATTATCACTTAGCAAGCCCATTTCTTATTTATTAACGTTTAGTTAAAGGCATGTTTATGGCTTGAGCTGTGTACGTCTTAAACTTGTCCAACGACAAAGTTTTGATGTTGGTGTGCGAAATTAAAATAAATAAGTTAAAACATCTCTCTTCATTTTTTAATTAATTCATAAAGTCGCATCAGTTTTCACTTTTGATTAATGTAATAAACCTTATTCTCTTTGTTTTTATAATTCTGACTTACAGTGATTACGCTTAAATACATTACATTTATTTACTTTTTTAATACCTTCAGGCAGCACAAAGTCTGCAGGAACAGGTAGTAAACAATAATTGAGTTTAACAAACAGTAATACGATTTTGTTTAATAATCCTTTTCATACTATATTATTATTACGCTATTTATTATTTCTGTAACTAATGCATTTTCGATAGAACGTGTACATTAATTGACACCAAACGAGCATTCACCAACTTTTAAAATATTTACGTATATAAACAATCACCTGTACATATCGCCGCTACCACCGAATACTAACAATTTTCTTTATCATTTTCACCAGGTTTTTCAGGCAATCTATAAGTTCCAATACACCTTGTCAATTTTCGTCATAATTTTTTGGCTGAAAATAGAGGAGGCCTTACTGTGACTGTACTGTCTTTATTTGTCCTACAAACATGAATAAAAAGCTTATATGATATAAGGAAAAACTTCTATTCTGCAAGATAAGAATAGATACAGTTATTTTCTTGTGAATATTTTAACAGCTATATGTAGCCATGATTTTTGAGATACATCCAATATTTAGTTTGTGTCTCCCTAAAAGTTTCATTGTACATCATTTTATTTGGTGGGTGCAACGATAAATAGAAAATGTTCCATCAAATCAATGTGCAAACCGGTCCGCAAAGCGCCGTGACCAAAATGCATATCAAATAAAACTCGCGTGCCGTTCAGCCATTAGGTGACCCGAGATCTTTGTCTTCAGATTATCCGATGGAGACAATTAGTCGGGAATTTTATTTGCACATTAGATTGTGAGATATAAACAAATTCGATACAAAAAGAAAATCTTACTTTGAAGAACTAATATTCGGAATTTGTTGTGAACAGTTTCTTTATCCGCTGAGGGCTTGAGTATTAGCATTGTTCAGTTTATTTTTAGTTTGAGTATAATATATGTTCTTATATATTATTTCACTTGATAGGTTCCAGAGTGGCGACGTGGATAGGCCTCGCACGAGGAGCACCGACGACATATTTAAGGTCGTGTGGAAGTTGCGGTCATCGTTGCGAACTTTGGGGGAGGCAATATGCCTTGCAGTGGGTGTCTATCGGCTATAAGAAGACGTATAATATATGATGGACAAATATTCTCGGATTAATAACATCATTTTGAAGATTCCAACAAACTTATAACATAGTTTCAGATACTTTACTTATATAATATTATTCGCTCCAGATCGAGCGATCATTTTGTGTTCCACAAAGTTTCCTTTAGCCTCAATAATTATTTTGTAATGATCAAGTCACAAACTATACGTTTAATTGTCATTATTATATTAGACAGCCGTAAGTTGTCATATAATTATCGATTTTTTATATTAAGTAAATTTCTAATTATACGTACATGCCGTCAGAGTTCTGAAGTGAGTGATTGTTTTTAGAAAATTATTTCGGGCAATGATTTCATCCGACGACTCGATAAAAATTAAACATCACCATGACTTGTAATAAACAGAAATGTATAGAATACAAAAATAGTATTTACATGTACATGACTCGCAATGGCGTAAGTAAGGAATCGCGTGTATGAACTTTGTTAAAAAACCTTCCCATGAACATTAATATAACAATTTGTCTTGTCTGTATCTCTGCGGGCTGGTTTCCGAAACCAAGCACCAGCGCTCATTTTACGTCGGAAAGCATTCAGACCACATAAATATGAAGAAGACAAATATCAAAATAGATCAAATAAATATCATAGGCAAACTGACATACGCATAGAGAACTCAACGTTTGATCTATAAGTTATTGAAGTAAATACTGTTGTGGTATTTCAAATTGTAATGTAATCAAAAAAGATGATCATCATTATACAATGTCAAATTCTAGACACAGACCACCTTCTTAGAAAGCAGTTAAAATCGGTCTGCATCTAGTGTCTCCCGACGATCTTATTCATCATCAGATTCAGATCATAACAACGTCATCTGTCCACTTTCTTGCTTTGCGCCCTACGCTGCGCATGCCCTTTAGGACCTTAGGCTCCAGTGTATGTAAGAAAAAGATCAGTATTTAGCCACTTCCGCACATGCAGTGGTAGTCGTGCACCAAATTGCACCGCTCACCAGCCCTCTGAAAAATGCGTACAGAGTCTACTCTGTGTTTGGCACTAATCGGTGTAACATAACTCCTGAAGATACCCCGTGGAGGGGAGAAACACGTGTTGAGTGAGGTGGCGGTGGCAGTTGTGTTTGTTGCACGACTACCACTGCATGTGCGGAAGTGGTTAAATATTGATGCTTTTCTTACTTAGGATGGACTTCCGCAAGGTAACGCCTGATTCCATTAAATATCCAGTGTCTGTGTGTTCTGAGCGCTATGTGGACTTTTTCTTTTTAGAAGATAAACGTCCACTGCAAGGCACCCAAAAATCGATACGATTACCGGTGTTTCCCTGCCCGCATCCAGCGATTTTTCCCGACTATGTGGACTGCATACAGTCAATTCAACTTGCCAATCCGCTGGGCAATGTTTCCTTTCATCGACTCTTGATTCGATCTCGTAAGGCAGCACCAATATTTCATATTTTTTTTTACAAAGTAAATAACTATTTTATTATTATTAGCATACATATTACACAGACAATAGCGTTCTTTGTTTTTACATTTACCTTTAATGTTCCCGAAATTTTTTTTTGAGTCGCGTTTTTGCATGTTAGTGTTTACTAAGTCTCTTGATCTATTTTAACAACGCCTTAATAATGTTTTTAAATAAGAAAAGGACCAATATTTAGCCACTTCTGCACATGCATTGGGTGGTAGTCGTGCAATAAAGTGCACCGCCCGCCAGCCCGCTGATAAATGCGTATGCGACAAACAATGCGAATCACACAACCGCCACTGCCAAATTACTCAACACGTGTTTCACCCCTCCACGGGGCATCTTCAGGAGTTATGTTACACCGATTATTGCCAAACACAGAGTCCGCGAGGTAACGCCTGATTCCATTAAATAAATGTTTTTAAAATTATATTTGATGCGACTATTTCTTCATTCCTACTCCATATTGCCATCCTCAGGTACTAACTAAGTAAATGACTTTGAGCGTTGATTCAGTCATTTATGACTGTAAAAAATGTTTAAACGCTCCTGTTTCGCTTTAAAGATATAGCTTTTTTGATGATAATTCCAATGCCCGAGTGTCAGTATCATCGGTGAGTTAATATAATCCGGTTTAATTACAAGCGACCCACACGCCTCGGACACCGGCATCGCGTGACGCCGCCGGTGGCCGTTGTGATGAGGCGTTATTGGAATGCACCGACAATGCATAATGACACTCTTAGTCTCTTGTATATAAAACCTATTAGATTCGTATTATCATAACATGCATGATGCAAGCTTTCGTTTTAGATCCGTTCCCACGTTCATTTTTATAAAGACTTATTATAAAAACAAGGAACGGATTTGATATAATAATGGCAAAGTTTTATTATACTTTACATTACGTGAAAAAAAATATATATATAATTATATATATATATATATATATATATATATATATATATAAATATATGTTACACCAACTTAACCCACAACAATTTTATGTATATATACATAAAATTGTTGTGCGATAAGTTGGTGTAACGTACCTGGAAAGAAAAGAGAAGGTATAATATATAAAACGTACACAGTGATGCTTAGGTGTAATTAATCGTTGTTTATATATAGGTAGAGACAGGCAACCTTCTTAAAGTCGTCGAAAGACGCTGGATGTAGGTTGCTTTTAAATGGTCTTATTGAAAATTAATGTGGGAGACCAGTGGACATCTTGTGACTGAAATAATGGTAATGATGATGAAATAGATGAGGTGGAGTGAAGACCACAGAATGGCAAGCGCAATAGACCGATGATTTTAAGTTGAGCGGTTTAGTGAAAACTATATCTATTTAAGAAAAGGACCAATATTCAGCCACCTCCGCACATGCAGTGGTAGTCGTGCAACAAATGCACCAGCCCGCTGACAAATGCGTATGCGGCAAACAATAACGCAATGACAGAAGAAACCATGACGCAATGAGACGCACGAATCACACAACCACCACCGCCAAATCACTCAACACGTGTTTCACCCCTTCGCGGGGCATCTTCAGGAGTTGTGTTACACCGATTAGTGCCAAACACTGAGTCTACAGTCCACAAACAGAGAGTATATCTATTTCTTACATAGAAGCGGCTTTCGTCCAGCGCTTTCCGGTCTTAACGAGGTAGTCTGTCTACCTAATGGGTGGACTTGTGACTATGTGGTTGTCGGTCCATGGAATTTCAACCTATGTACAGACAATGAATAATAACATGTATCACAGAGTTTGTGTTCTAATGACGGTGTACTTTCGTTCCAGGAATATATATGTCACACCACCGCGATTTTATATTTCAAAGCAACGTTCATCAAGTAAATTATGACCAGATTCGTCACATTATTCAAAGTATAAAAACAATGTCGCCACGATAATACCACATTCTGCCCTTGTACGCTGTCGAGTAGGCAACATCGGGTGGGGATGGGTTATTTTAAGATCGGAGTGGTGACTCAGTGCCGGCCTCGCCCGGCGACGGTCGCGCTCGACCATAACTTGGACAGTCGCTACAATTGTACCACCAGCTAATTATTAAACTATATATATACTGAAAAAGTTTCATGTGAATACTTATATATTTTTAGATCAAAACTTTCTTTAAAGTAGATTCCGATCCTTCAAGAAATATACATTGATATAGTATGTTACTCACATCACTTCAATTCAGTATATAGTTATACATATACATGATTCTATCCATTACCAGAGGTCTTACTTCGAAAAATAAACACTAACATACGTTGGGGCCGAAAGATTCTCGAGTAGCGAACAAGATATAACAATATATTCTCCTGCTCTCTCGTATCTTTTAAAAAACACTTTCGTTCGAAATTATTGAGTACAAACAATGCAATTTAAACCATAATATAAATATATAAACAAACATAATATAAATATATAAACCATAGTCTTTGATCCCTGTTTAGTAGTGTTTTTATTTGTTTTTTTAATTGTTGGACGATAAATAATTATATGTTCTCAGTGAGATAGTTATAAGGTAACAACTGTAACTAATTTTATATTTCTAAGGTTCTAAGTTTGTACTTTCTTACTGCCTTTTGTTACTGTCTGGTCTCCAATAAAGTAAATAAATAAATAAAGAGCCCATAGACGCGGTGTGGGTGGAGGCGTACCCGCTAGTTGGACGGATGATATAGTAAAAGTCGCAGTAAATCGCCGGATTCGGACAGTGCAAGAGATGTCATCATGGCGATCTTTGCGGGAGGTCTATGCTTTGCAGTAGAAGTTTTTCACATGTCATGACGACGATGATGAAGCATAGGTCTGTAGATTTTTGGTGAATGTATTCTTTGCGAAGCTTTCCTTCACCACGACGGTGTTTTAAGCTTGTTTAATATAAAAACTCAGGGAAGACAGTGAAAACAATCGTGCGAAATCGACATCGATTGTCTCCCGATAATCTCTCTGTTTATCCAATCAATTAACATCCGAGACAACAATGGTGCCGCCGGCTCGCTTCGCCCGGCACGTCACGCGATGCCCGATAACAAAAACTCGCGCGATCGCGGCACGCGACGCCGCCAGCTAATTACCGCGATGACATCAAAGATATTTATACGCGAGTCTGATTCTGTAGCGATACGGTCGCTTGCACTAATCTCTTATCTCCGCCCGTTCCTTCGCTTATGGATGTCTTCCCGTGTATTTGAAAGCGCTAATTTGTAGCATGCGTACGGGTCGTTAGCCTGGTGACGTCACGGCCAATGCAATTTTTTTTATTCAATTCACAACACTAACTTGCAATAATGGGCCGAAATATCTGTTAAAAATTTGAAAATATTATCATTTACTTGACGTGATTATATATTAAAATAAATTCAAATGATTAAAAAAAAATTCTGTGCGGAGCGACTAGATGACCATAAAAACCTTCCAAACATTTCGTATTAGACTCAGTGTTTGGCACTAATCGGTGTAACATAACTCCTGAAGATGCCCCGTGGAGGGGTGAAACACGTGTTGAGTAGTTTTGCGGTGGCGGTTGTGTGATTCGCATTGTTTGCCGCATACGCATTTATCAGCGGGCTGGCGGGCGGTGCACTTTGTTGCTCGACTGCCACTGCATGTGCGGAAGTGGCTAAATATTGGTCCTTTTCTTACTTACGATGGACTTCGGCGAGGTAACGCCTGATTCCATTAAATATTTCGTATTATGTTAGGTAATGCTACAGTGTGATGTTTTATTTTATAAATACTATATTATCTTGTCTGCTAACTTAGATTTTACAACAACATCAAACTCGGGACTCGCGAATCTATAATGTTAATATAAAGTAGATATTTGTAGTATGTTTTCCAATAATAGTTTACCCTAAAGAATTTCAAAACGGTAACAATGAATTGCTTTTCTTAAGAATTAAAAGATTTTCTACAACCGTTCACTTTACAGCTTTGCCCATACATGTACATCGGGTAAATATATACATAAATATTTATCTTCTAGGCCAGAGTTCCCCAAACTTTTTTGTGTCGTAGACCCCTTGCCATGTTTTTCCGTGTTGGGTAGACCCCCTACTTACCTAATATTGATTTCTTGTAAATTTCTAACTGTAGTGAAGTTTAGTGTTAAAAACTTAATGTAAAAACACATGTTAATTTATAAGTTTATTAATTGAATTTAAATCAAATCCACTCAAAATAAAATTTTGTTTCTGTTATGTAAAATATACTTAACATTAAATAAACAATTTTTTTACTTCATAGGTACTTTTATAAATAATGTAAATGTTTTGATATTATAAGATAGTATGATGTAAGTAAACAGGTACTATCAGTGTATGTGTTGAGATCCACTATCGTGTACCCCAATTTTTTTTTCGCTGACGTAGACCCCTTGCAGGTTGTCATAGACCCCTAGGGATCACTTTAGACCGCTTTGGGAATCACTGTTCTAAGCTATCTTTATATATGTAGTCAATTTTGCGGTTAAATTTAATACGAACCGATGTAGGTTAAGGTGAAGGTTTGTGTCGTTTTTATTACAGCCTGCGGTCTGTGACGCACCGTGTGATTATGCGAGTAGAATGATATAATCGTGTGAACACGTTTTTGTGAAATATTCCTCACGCTATTTCACACATTGGCTCGAGAGAAATATAACAAAAATAGATTATCATATGATCATGAAAAATTAAGTTTGAAATTAAGAACAACAAATTTCTTGTATACGACTTATTTATCATGTCGCGTGTCATCATGGCCTCAGTTAAACTTTGGTGGGAGGTGAATCTTCTAGGTTTACTTGTACTCTGTGAAAATGACAGAGATTTAGGATTTCTACTAGCTCCACTCGGAGGCTTTCCTCGGTACTTTGATCATTCCTAGATTTCTCAACGAACGCGAAAATAGGCTGACACATTGCAGCAAGTAGTGGTAGCTCAGTGTTAGGGGACTCTAACTTGCGATCGTAGGCCGTTTTAATTATAAGGACACAATTTTGTATAATTCACACTGCATATCTAATGGATTCTGGCGTTATTTTGTGGAAGTCCATCCTAAGTAAGAAAAGGACCAATATACAGCTACTTCCGCCATGCAGCAGTAGTCGTGCAATAAAGTGCACCGCATGCCAGCCCGTTGATAAATGCGCATGCAGCAAACAATGCGAATTACACAACTATCACCGTTAAATCACTTAACACGTGTTTCACCCCTCCACGGGGCATCTGCAGGAGTGATTTTACACCGATTAGTGCCAAACTATATATATACTATATATTGGTCCTTTTCTAACTTAATTTACACTGCATTGTTTATATAGTTTTGCTATTTAACAAGTTTTGCAGAGGATATTGCTGGCAATCCTAATGCGCTGCGTACATATTACACTGCGATCACCAACTCTTCTACCAAGCGTGGCGATTATGGTATATCCCCCTTAAACATCTTTGGCGGTATCCTGACGAGGTATCCTTTGCCGGTCGTAAAAGCCACACGCGAGGGTTAAATCCAGCTTATTCTAAAATGTCGTCGTCGTTTCAAACCACAGACGCTCAAACCTTTGGCAGTCGTGTTAGTCTAGATCGCAGTTTGGTATCAAAGTATACCTAATCCATGTTAAAATAATAAAAAAAGTAGACGAGTAGACATCTATTGCTGCCGCCTAATTCAGCTACGATTTTTATTTATTTATTCAGGTTATTACCAACTTTGGATCACATTTTAGGTATCACTAGTTCATCGAGAGAATGATTACAGAAGAGATCAATTTAATAGCAATAAGACTCGAATTGAGTTCCCGTACGTATCCTAATGACATCCTTCAACTTACGTTTTCCAAAATCAGAAGTGACTGTCTCCCAAATCTAATCGACAGCCTATTACTGAGAAATAACTATAGATGTAATATCTTCATACTTCAATCAAGCTAATCGCTCTCACACCAGCCCTAGATTTTGTGGTATGGACGATTTTATACGCAATTCTATATAGCACCGCACTTTTGTATATATCCCAAAATATTCTTTATATTATAATACCGTGAGATAAAATGAACGCATATAGACTTGAAGCACATCGAATAATTTTTTTAAAAACAAACTTTAGTCCGGTAATTGATGATAAGATCATGGTCACCCTTATGTTAATATATCGGGTAGTTCAAAAAGTAACTTTATTTATTTGTTTTTTTTTTTGAAGAAAGGGAAGTTTTTGGTAACTATTACATATTTTTTTTTGAAAAATATGTTTTCAAACAATTTGACAACTTTCAACAAGCATGTTGTGTTAACTTATAACTGATCCATGTGATTTTCGAACTGTTCTTTTGACTTCCAGGTTTATTCGTTCAACAAAATTTGCAATCACCGAAGCGAATAATAATCCGACGGCGCTAGATCTACACAATATGGTGGATAATAGATTTTTGACGCTAGCGAACGTGAACAGTTCTTTAACACAGTCCAGGAATCGGAAGATAATGGTGACCCTATCCGGCCCTTTTATCGGCACGTATCGGCCCCTTGACTCAGTCGAAGGTCGTATTCTATTTTGGTGCGCCGAGATTGCGTACGCGCGGCGCGGTGACTCACATCCGACGGATTCGTAATGTCTTGTATAGTCCTGCTATTTCGATAATTATTTAACCACGAATTCATTTCATTACATTTTGGGTGTATTTTATATAATATATTTGTTATGTTATATTTATTTATTAAAATAGCAATATATTCTTAATTATTTATTTTAATTTTATTATTATTAATTATAAATGGAAAGACCACATGTAACCGTAGATCGTCTGAAACCGGCATACACATTACTAGAGAGAGCAAAAATCCCACCCAGGAAGAAGAAAGAGAAAATAAAGAACTCAGGCAGACTAGATCAGGACACAGAGTAAAATTCACAAATTTTTACCGCCCATGAAACGGTCTTCGGTTCTCCGAAGACCATGCACTTTGTTGCACGACTGCCATTGCATGTGCGGAAGTGGCTACATATTGGTCCTTTTCTTACTGAATGGACTTCCGCAAGGTAACGCCTGATTCCATTAAATACAAATAAAGGTTTTTTTGATCGGTGCTATGACTCGGATAACATTACTACGACTTTGCAATGCATTCTATCTAGAGTATCTGAAACAGAGGTTTAATCATATTCAAATTTGTATGTACAGAATAGGCGTCATATATATAATGCTAAATATACACACCGCATAAAATTCAGTCTATTTAATTTCTACCCAATTATCGATTCTATGTGATTTCGTAAGAATTTCCTAAAACTAGCTTTGTCCAACGGCCAATATTTACAATTAATGGCCGTCGAATACAACTGCGCCGGATGCATATGGAAGCGTTAGAGTAAATAATGTATTTGTCTGCTTCTGTTGACATTTCATTTTATGGTTACCTGTAAATATTATAATACTAAATTTACAGTTATATCATATACTCTCTTAAGAGAAATACTTCGTGCATATTTAAATGCAATGCTTGACCCGTAGTTGATGATGTCTTTATTAATGCGAATTTTCCGAAGTGTTGTTATTTTTGGTAAATAAAACTTACTCGAAAATTCTATAGCAAAAACTGGTTCTGTTTCTCAGATATCCTTCTCCTTCTGACCGTAAAAAGTCTGCAGGGACATATGTACACATGTGTGACAGTAAACAATAATTTATTTTTATATGTAGTAATTCTAATTTAGATAATACATTTTCTTACCACATTACCATTAAGTTATTATTTCTGAAACCGTTGATTTTTGGACAGGCTGTACAATACATTGACAGCAAGAGAGCTGTATAATTTACGCAAAGTGCCGTAATGGAACCCGAGACTTCAACAATTCAGAATTACATTTTGTATATATTAACGGGAAATGTTACAAAAATTGTTCACAAATCGATGTAACTAAACTTATTCAGGATAAATGCGCTGGAATTGTTTAAAATCAATCGACGAATGGCCGCGCACGATGTGTTATCGAGCCAAGGGTTCACGGTCAGCGCTGATAAAGTACAAATGCAGACTAAATCTACTGATAACGACCTAATGCGAGGCGTAGTTAGGACAAATTTCTAAACACTCAGTTTACCGATTTATTTTGTACAGACGGATGAGTATACATAATACAATGTATTAATGGTACCGGAAAGTAATGTCGTTTCTGTCGACATGTTTTAGAAAAAACCGATTGATTTTTACCGCTCCGGTATTGTATATATATAGCAAGTTTGTTGATAACTAAGGTGGATATATTATTGATAAGAAATAAAACCTTATTAAGATGTAGTCGTGCGAATTTAACTTAAGGAAGCGACATTACCTTCCGGTCCCCATAATATTGTAAGTTTTTGTAAGACAAATAATGAGGCATTATAAAATCTTTACAAAACTAAAACATATATAACATAACTTTGTATAAGGACGTTGTGTAAATTTTGGAATTTAAAAACATTTCGATTCTTTGTATAATTCAATGTCCTTTGCTTTATTCTTTCAATGTTTAATTTCAATTAATAGGATATTTTATAGGCGTAAAAAAAAATCATATTAACAAAAAATGTAATTTGGTTCTAGGTTAAAAATTCTTAATCATTATAAATAAAAGAATTTATCTGTATATTATGTGGAAATACAACCTTGTTAAGGTCACCGGAAGAAGCTTGAAAACAGGCCGCTTCTAACCGATGCAATGGAAATCTGTAGACGGCGAGGCCTTAAAGCTCTGGTTAAAATAATGATGATGATATACGAGTACTGGTAATTGATTACATATGTAAAAGGTTTAAATTGATTTGTAGTTGTGGTTTTATGTATAGCTCATTTGTCAGCAAAGTGCTTTAAAGTTTATGGACTTATTTTTAATTATCTTATTAAAGTGGTCATTTTGAAATTGAAATATTTCTTATGGAATGCGACAGGCTACTATTTCTGGGCAGTACACGCTTTGTAGGGATTAGGATGGTAAACAATAACTTGTGCATCAGATGTAAACAATTGCCTGAATTGATTTACAGATGTAAACAATTGCCCTGTGTGCTAAATTTGTCTGTGGGCCTAAAAATACGAAAGTAGATATTAAAGTTTAAACGTAGGAATATCTATTAATAATAATCAATAATATTTTTAGTGTTTACACACTTCATGTTTATAAATTCCCCAGCGAAAACGGAAACGGTACAATTCTAACTCGCTATATGAATTTCACACTGCGTATATCGATGTAATCCAACGCTGTCGGAATGATAATGTCTGCGCACAATCAATAGAGTTCCACGGTAATCCACGGACAATGGACACCTGCAGCTCATTTACAATTCACCGTCCGAAGACTTGACGTCTACGTGTAAAGTGATATGAAAGGGAAAAGATTGAACATGAGTACAGTGATAGGATTGTCTTTATTCTTCTATTACGTAACCTTAAATCTGTGATTGGCACAGGTAAAATAATTAAGGAACAGTTGGTGAGCGTGTGGACTGTATAATAAATTAAATAAGTGAAAATGATGGCGTTAATTTTGATGTGAAATTTAAATTTTACAAAACTAGGAAAGAATACGTAACAGTAAATTGACACAATAATCGAGTTTCAAAACGACACACACTATCAATATAAAAATTATAAAATACAAACTAAAATGGCTGATAATAATGATGATAAAATAGTAATTAGAAAAATTGGTGCGATTTTCCATTCGAAACTGCTCTAGCACATGCTATTCCCCCCTTTCTCCCCTAAGCCTTGCTTTCCGAAAGCTCCGTAAAGTAGCATCCGTAGCACTACATCACCGTGAAGTCATAACATGGTGCTAACGCCAATGCTTATTAAGTAATAGATAATAAATAAACATTCACGACGTTTCCTAAATAAGGTTGGGTAGAGTTTACTGTAATAAATTCTTTAAGCTTGTCAGCGGACGATGTAGCTATCGTTAATTTTACTTAAAAAAAAAGTCATTCGAGTTCAGTCGCGCTAGGCGAAAATAAGTTTGTAATCAAGTCCGAAATAGACATTTAGTTTATTTTTGAAACTTAAACTTTGTGCCTTTGTAACAGAGCGGTTTTGGCATTGTCCCAAGGTCAATTACACCGTAGAAAATATTTTTACGTAACTTAATTTAAAGGATATAGATATTAATTAATATATATAATTGCTGCATGCTATGCTAGGAGCACGGCATATAATGAAATGTCTTCAAAATTGTAATATATCTTGTCGTCTTTTTAGTTATTCATTCACGTTATATTAATGTATATATATTTCCAGAATGTCTGGGCTAACATATATTTTGAAAGAAGCTGCCAGTATATATAACATAAAATAAAAAAGATTAGCTAGAACAAGCTAAGATAGCCGTCTTTGAAATTATTCTAATTATCAACTAAAAGGGAAAGGTATTGTCATAGCGGAATCATACGAGCATTTTGGTGTCACATTTCTCTAAACAATTATTTTTAAAAGCTTGTCTATGTTATTTTGACTGAAACTATTTTGAAATAAGAAGCAAACTTTCCCTCGGAAAAAGTAAGGGTCGAAATCACTCGGACTAAATGTGGATTTATGTCTTATATTTCGCATTATTATGCTAAGTTCCTTATAATGTTTTCTTACATCTTTAATGAGTAATTATTATAATACAAAGTGCATTAAAATAGATATTGAATTTAAATACCTCTAAATGTTTTATTTTGCAACTCAGTCGGCGTATTTTACGACTCATAATTTTAATATTCATTAAAATAAATATTATCGTAAGTTGCTACAATAATGCTTCAACATTTACAAGACCACCCGGAGATTTAATTAAAAAGTAAGTAATTAATTGTGTACAAGGCATTGCGTAATATTCGTACGTAAATATTTTTTTCATTAACGCACACGTAATTGGTTAAACGTTTACAGAACGTAAACAGCGAAGCGATAAAATACAAAATTAGAAGCGCCATATAAATTGTACGAGCGCGAGTCGGCCGTGAGTGGTGGTAGTATCGTCCGCATCAATGAATTCGTTCCACTCGCCATAATTACAGTTTTTTGTGCACTGTTTACTTGCATCTTCCATTAATAGAAAACTTGATACGTTATCTTTCGAATACTTGGATGCAGACCGCTTGCAACCTGATCTGATCTGGTCCTGAGTGAAATCCATGGGGGAGGCATGTGGCAAGTTGTATTGTTCGACATTGTTTTTTTTTTTTGGTTTCGAAGGTAATATCTTCTGAATAGACACATTATAACGTTGGAAAGAACAAGGTTATATGATATTTAATGGAATCAGACGTTACCTCGCGGTTGACTCTGTGTTTGGCACAAATCGGTGTAACATAACTCCTGAAGATGCCCCGTGGAGGGGTGAAATACGTATTGAGTAATTTGGCGGTGGCGGTTGTGTGATTCGCATTGTTTGCCGCATGCGCATTTATCAGCGGGCTGGCGGGCGGTGCATTTCATTGCACGACTACCACTGCATGTGCGGAAGTGGTAAATATTGGTCCTTTTCTTGCTAAGGTTATATGAGATTCAGAAAACCTACCACAAGGAAACTGAAAACAAACCTCCTCCGGCATCCTCGCAGTGCCGCAACATCAGACCACTTGGCGTTGCTGCCCTCTTGGAGTTCACATTGAATGGACGATGAAGAACTCCACCCTCAATGCTAGGTATTCACGTTTTTTTAATCGCCTCTTGCGACATACAGAGGTTACCTTAGCTGAAGATGAAGACTCCTTACGACTGAAACAATATGATTAACATTCGACGACTTTCATAATATATTTATGTATTTTAAATTAAACGATGCCATTATACAAGAATTGATTTTGATTTAGTATCTATAGAAAAGGGCTCTTTTGGCAATCTCGTCACGTACACAAGTGTTTACAACAAATGAACCTTCGTTCTTTTTCCACTGCAAGGCATTGGCCTCCCGCCTAAGATCGCCACGATGACCTGTCTTGCATTGCCCGCTTTCAGCGCCTTCCCCTAGCCTTAACTATAGAAATGAACCTTAATTGATAATAATATGGATTTTTTTACGAAAATCATGGTACAATCAAGCCAAATGTTTATATATCCATAATTATAAAACTAAAAACTTTCATGCCTTTTCATAAAATAAGGTTTATTAATATACCTGGTTCTTGATCTTTTCAAAGATCGCCCCGATGTCTTGGGCTGTCCACATTTATTAACTTCCCGCGACCTATGTCGTCAGTCTACCTAGCGAGGAGCTTGTCCATGCCACGGTTACCAAACTGGAGAACCTTTCGACTCCAATGGCTATCGTCAGCATTAGCGATGTGGACCACCCTCTGCCACTTCAGACGGGCAATTCTTCTTTTAATATATTTCATAAACCGATCGTTGCTCATAAATATCTGAGATGTCTAATGGAATCAGGCGTTACTTCGCGGAAGTCCATCCTAAGTAAGAAAAGGACCAATATTTAGCCACTTCCGCACATGCAGTGGTAGTCGTGCAATGAAATGCACCGCCCGCCAGCCCGCTGATAATTGCGTATGCGGCAAACAATGCGAATCACACAACCGCCACCACCAAATCACTCAACACGTGTTTCACCCCTCCACGGGGCATCTTCAGGAGTTATGTTACACCGATTAGTGCCAAACACAGAGTCACTGAGAGACATTGCAGTGCATTTCATTGCACGACTACCACTGCATGTGCGGAAGTGGCTAAATATTGGTCCTTTTCTTACTTATCTGAGATGTTATTCTAAATATCTGTACCGGTGTAAATTTTTTTAGGTTCTGTTTTCTAAATTCTTGTGTTAACACAGGCTTCTGCAAGTAGTATATAGGAGTAAGTCATTGTATTCCCAATTACAATCTGAATTATTTGCTCTGCATTCTAGATTTATAGTTTGTATATTAAATCTAGATTTAGATACATGATTCTGTTTTGTACTATATGTGCAATAGCAATAAATAAAATAGTAAAAAAGTACATTATTATATCTCATTCAATCTTAAACTAGACGGCACGACGTACAGATTTATATTCTTGTAATCCACCCGCCCAAACATTCGGAAACCATTTCGAATGCCCTGTACTTGTTTACAATGAGCATTCAAGAGCGCGTCCTCCTTATAATGGACAGGAGACTCCACAATGCCTATTGTTGTACGTACGAATAATGTAGGAAATATCAGTCATGTTCTGAATCCAACTCTGTTGTTTAAGGCTGTGGTTTTGTTAGAGCTAGAGGTTAACACGTAATGGATTTGCTGTTTTCATGATTAATCGCCTACACACTCCGCGATAGTCCAAACGGCGTTCTACGCGTGTTTGTATATTGTATGTCAATCACATATGATTTGACGATACTAACTAACTGGATACAATTCATGCACGTTAATATTATACTGGCGTCGCTAAGTAATATACAGGGTGATTGGTTATAGGTGTAAAAGGTTTAAATAGTTGAATGCTCAACTGCTGTCAAATAATACATGGTGTACCTTGTCCAATAATGTTTCAGAAATAATAAATAATATAATTGATAAAACAGTAAAGCAAGTAAAAATTTGGATTACTACATATTGAAATGAATTGTTGTTTATTATCTGTCCGTGTAGACTTTGTACTACCAGAAGTTCTTGCCTGTCGCATTAAAATAGAAAAAAATAATTTAAAAATGATCACTTTACACAGCGTGATTGATTATAGATGTTAATGCGTTAAAGCTATACATTCACCTGCCTGAAAGTTTTTATACCTATAAACACCCTGTGTATAGATTTGCAGGAAAGATTGCTGATATAGTCGTATTTGTTACGACTGAACATCCATTCGTCAAAACCAGTAACGGGTTCGACTCGACGGCAGACTCGAGTCGTAAAGTCGCGGAGGTCGTAAAGCAACGCATCAGGAAGTGAACGTCGAACACGAGTTTATTACAACCAAGTACTGTTTAATGGTGTGACTCTCAATAAATAGCAATGTCTTATAAGGATTTTAAGAAAATTTTCACGGACCAAAGCTTTAACTTATTCGTTAGAGCAAGCATTGGTAGAAGGAAGCTAATAAAGTTATATATATGATGCCAAATAATGCACATAAAAGCACTACATATATAATTATAACAGAGTGATCATTATATAAACAACTAAAGACGTCTAGCATGAATACATCGTATTTTTTGACTCTCACAAGCACAGTTGTGCGTTATTGTTTGTGCAAGTGCAAGTGTTGTCGCGGCGCCGCGTCTTCCGGCCTTTGTTTCACGCGATGACGTACAGCGCTACGGTGAGGGCAGAGAGGTTCGGAATATACCTAGTTTTATATGGGAAATATATTATTTTTTCGTCCTATTCGGCTTCAAAAAAGAAGAAAGGAAAAGATCTGTAAACAAACGAAGGTAAACCTCATAGCCCAGTGAAAAGGAAAGCTGAAGGGACAAAGGACTGTCTGTCTACAAAGCCCGCAAAACAGATGGCTGGTGGTAAGGTTTTTAGGTTCTAGAGTAGATCCACCCACCAGTTGGCAGTTTGGCTGTAAAAAAGGCTAATAATTCAGCAGTGGACTAAGAAGTGGCTGAAGTGATATGTGCATATAGAAACTAAGAATATTATATGAATACTAGCTGTTCCCGTAAACGTTGTTTTGCAAAAAAAAATAGGGTTTTAATTAACAAAAAAATAAGGGTTGATCGTAGAGGGATGAAAATTTAAGGTTGTATGTATTTTTGTATGCTGTATCATAATAAAATAAAAACCAAAAAAATTGTCTAAAAAAAATAAAAAAAATAATTTAGGGGTGGACCACCCTTATCACTTGGGGTATGAAAAATAGATAGTAGCTGATTCTCAGATCTACTGAATACGCATATAAAATTTGGTAAAAGTCGGTCAAGCCGTTTAGGAGGAGTTCAAGTTCGAACACCGTGACACGAGAATTTTATATATTAGATGATTCTGTCAAGTTTAATATAACAATAAAATGATCCCCGTCATTATACTTTCCCGCGGTATTCTCTAATGCGATATTCATGCGGTAAATGAGGCGTGTCGGTCTCAAGTGCTCCCCGGCAGCGCGGCAGCGCCCGTGGATAAATACGTGCGCTGCCCAACTTTCATTTCTCTTATGAAAAAACAGCGTAACGAACGTGCGGCATTTTAGCGCTCCGCCACGGGTCGCGGGTCGACCGTTATAGTTCATACACTGACCACTGGTACAGTCACTAACAGATTAAACTCGGTACAGTTTTCTATTATTTTCAAGTTCTTCATAATATTATGAAAGAGATACACATACAAAAATTGTTATTAAAATTATTATAGATAGAAATATTGCGGGAGTTTCTATTGCTTCTCCCAGCGCTAAGGCTTTTCGAAGTGATAATAATGTAAGAAGGTTCACACATATACGGCATATATGGCTAAGATATTCCCTGCCTGTCGTATGAGGCGACTAAAAGGGCATCGGTTTCGCGGAAGTTGAGGGGGGGGGGGGTCTACATCGACCACTCAATGCAAACCCGAGAAGAATAGCAACACTCGGGGTCTCACGAAGAAGTCTCGCGTTGTTGCGGAGTAGTGAGGATGCCGTAGGAGGCACAGCTTTGTCCCGGAATGTTACTTGGCACAGTACTGAGGGACAGCTGCGAGTTCTGTAGGAGATCCGGCGGTCGAAGGTACCGAAGACGACCTCCGAATTGATTTTAGAGGGTAGTAATCCTAAATAATTCTGTCCTTTCTGCAAAAGAGAGGATCATTTGAAGATCCTGGAGATTTCATCCCCAATATAAAAAAAAATCCATTAGCAACCGAACAAATCGAGGTTCGCCGCTCCCAGGCGCCCTTAAAGCCCAAGGTGGGTACCTCGAGCTGTTCCTCAGTACGCGAGAAATAGAGGGTTCTCTAAGCCTGCCTTCCCTAGATTTCCCTATGGATGGTCCCAAAAAATTATTAAACTTATATAATGTTATTAAAAAGTTGTCTATATCGTGAAATCATTATTTATAACTGCAACAAAACGTAAAGTGGCTACAACCAATAATCAGAAATCTATGCAAGCATTGTTTGTTTATTTACAATGTATCCGGACAGTTCGGTGCGGGGCAATTGATTGCGCCCACGTGACCCGCGTGACCCGCGCCGTGTCACGACGTCAGTACGAAGAAAGTCACGGGTCAGCGGTGACTATCATGTTCACCATCAGACCGTACCGCATTGTTCCGCGCCATTGGTCATGCATGGGAGAAAGTTATGTTGTACTTCGAAAGGGGGTATTTTGAAACTGGTAAACCGTTAGATACGCTCTTGTACGTTCTGTTTTCAATATTTAGTAGATAATGTGAATATGAATTTTAAATAAACAAGGAGCTTTGTTTTAGACTCTTTAGTGCCATCGTTAACCATATGGAATAATAAAGTGGTTTCATCGAAAGGTAGTAGTTTTGTTTTATATTACTCCGACAACGAACAGCGAAAATATATCTATGTATACATTGAAAATATATCAATTACCTTTAAATGTGAATAAAAGTTACTCCTTACAAATTACTAAGCACAACACTGTGTAAATATTTTTAGGATTCACCCAAGAGGACAATTCAGAAACTTATGTTTAATAAAACAAAGATTATTGAGTGGTCTTATTAGTGATCTGTCGGCGTAAGGAAGAAGAACGAGTCTTGCTGATAACGACATTAAGTACCAATATTTTTCAAATTTTAATTAGCTCATAAAATTCTTACGCCCCCTAATGTAACATATATATTTTATATGTTAAAGTGATAAAACTCGTGTCGAATTATCCCACTTAACAATCAAATTGTCTCACTGTGGGACGTGGGCCCCGCGTTGGAAAAAACTGATGCAGACCGCCATTATCATTATCATCAATTCGCCCTCCTAGGTTTGAAAAATTACGTTTACTGACGACCTCGAGAACGTTATCTGTCTACTTTGTAGGCGGACGCCGTAAGCTTTGCTTGCCTGTACGAGGTCTCAATTCAAAACTTTAACGCCTCAGTGTCCATTTCTCTGCTCGCTATGTGTCCTGTGCACTACCTCTTCAATTTACCGTTCCACTAGACCAGTGATTCTCAAAGTAGTCTATATCGACCCCTAGGGATCTATGACAACCTGCAAGGGGTCTACGTCAGCGAAAAAAAATTTGGGGGTCCATGAAATGAAAATGGGAGTCCACGATAATGGATCTCAACACATACACTGATAGTACCTATTTACTTACATCATACTATCTTATAATATCAAAACATTTACATTATTTATAAATGTACCTATGAAGTAAAAGATTTATTATATTTGTTTATAAAATTGTGTAAGTTGTAGGATGTTGGTATTCGCTTTGTGGTCGCAATACATTTTGAACTTGTAAAAACCTGAGAGTCGCAGTCTCGTGTTTATTTAATGTTACGTATATTATACATAACAGATACAAAATTTTATTTTGAGTAGTTTTAATTCAATTAATAAATGTAATTAACATGTGTTTTTACTTTAAGTTTTTAACACTAAACTTCGCTACAGTTAGAAATTTACAGGAAATCAATATCAGGTAAGTAGGGGGTCTACCCGACACGGAAAAACATGGCAAGGGGTCTACGACACAAAAAAGTTTGGGGAACTCTGCACTAGACTACATCGGTTATCTATGAAGTTCCGTATATCTATGAAGCTCCTCATTTATGATATGATCTCATATAAAATTCAATGCGATCATGTAATATGTTATATTTTCATTTCCTGTTTAAAATCCCTTGCGACTCACCGCTGACCCGTCAGTCGGTTTCGCCGTCGACATCGACTGTAAGTGGCGCTGACGGTCCCGGGAGAGTTCCGCGACCGTTATTAGCTATGAGACGGCAACATTCCGTGAATAATTACAAGCCTGCTTTCTAAATTGGTGTAGGCAGATCGCTAACTGTCACCATTGTACATCGGCAATATATCATACGAGCGTTCGCGATATCATAATTGACCTCGCTCCAGCTGTGGGCGTGAGGCTGTATTCAAATAGCTATGAGTATCTAATCATAGCGTGTTTACTTTTGTCATTAAAGCACATTGGTGTCGCATTTGGAGGGCTCCGATATGAGACCGAATGCCGGCTAGGCAAAAAGATAAAGGAGGCAACACTTGCCTCCATTATAATGGAAAAGGATGAGAGAGAGTGCGTCCTCAAATTCTTTAGGAAAGTTGCACAACACGCAATAGACAGAAACAAAACATAGGTGGATAAAACATTGTAAAGTTATTAAAATAGATTCATTGATATTTAAAAAAAAATTGTAAAATAAATTCGTGATAAAAATTGATGTACGCGAGAAAATAATTAAACCGATTAAAATTGTGATACTGTAATAGAAATGGATAACTGAAGTGTTTGAGGATGTACGAAAGGAATGAAATGATTGAGAAAGGAAGATGAAATTGTAGAATGATAGAAGGAGGAAAAAAGATATTGTATACTATGGAAGACGAGAACGAAATTAAAAATTCTAGTGAAAAAAAATGATTAAGAAATACAAAACCTGTTCCCAATTAAATAAGGGGTGGAAGGAGAGGTCACCAATAACGAGAGCCATCAAAAAAAAACACTTTGGTGTCGGTGTGACTTTTATACTTACCACCCGTGTATGTATTTGTGCTTCAAAATCAACCTAAATGACAGCGGACCTTCGAATTGGTATTCGATTTCGCAAAAGTGACTCAAAACAAAAAAAGTATTGTCACCGTAGTGGACAGCAATACGAAACTTTTTTACGTGAACGCTACACGCTTTAGTACTTGCCGAGAGCAGACGGTGAAAAATAAGTCTTATTTTTTGTGATCGCGCTGAATGGAGTCGTTTACGTGGAATGCGGTCCACGGAATTTACATGAATTTTTCACTAGCACCATATCTCGAATGCTATATCGATCGTATCCATACGGTCCTGATCGGCTTTTTACTAGGTTCTCGTTTTTGATCTCAATCGTGAACGTTAAGAAATTGACCAGGTTCAAAATACACATGCAAATAATATGCATAGCGCAGACGTTCGTCGTCTTGAAACATGCGGTGCGTATATCATCATCATTTCAGCCGTGGGAAGTCCATTACTGGGTACAGCTCCCACATTGTACTAAATGCGGTAATATTTATGTATATTTATACGTATATTTATGCGTACTCTGTCAAAAGAAACGTATTGGTGCTAATGCGTCTATTACAGCAACCTGCTCCCAGAACATGCAACACTTGCAATAAATTAAAAAGAAGCTTGCAAGAAACATCCGAGTTGGACATTTTTGAAAACTAGAATGGATAGAATCCTTAAACAATTCGTAAATGATTTACTTTTTTTATTTTGTATGGATCGTTCTTGTATTTTATTATATGTTATAGAGCAGTTATATAATATTTTTGTATTTTCTTAACATTTAGATATATACTAACATATTTATTACCAGAACTGTGTAGACATACAATAGGCAAACATATTTAAATTTGTACTATGTTATATGATGAGGCAGCGTAGGACCGGTCATCTTTGCGATCTTCTGGAACAGTCTACGCTTTGCAGTCCATCGACTGAAAAGAAGAACTTACGAAAGTAATATAAACATGTATTATGTTTTGCTCTTGGTGTGTCTTTTGAAAATTAATGAATAAATAGATTACCAGTGTATAAAGTAACCGTGAAGATATTACTGAAGTACATTTGACATGTGTATATTCGAAACGAGTAGGCGACATGCTTGTTTTCGATCATTTAGACTATTGTTGTCTACACGAACCGCGGCACTGAGGTCAATATATTGGAACGGCGTCGCTGACGAAACTGCCGAGTGGGCGACGCGCTCGTGTATCAATGAGCAATCACTCAAATTCAATATTTGCACCTAGCGTACGCGCGGGTCGTTCACCTCCGATGTACACTGTTTTTTGATGTGTGGTACAAGTCACTAGCTTATTTCGGGTTTATTAATTCGATATTCCCGTCGTAAAAAATCGTAATTGAAAAATTTTGATTTTAAAACGAGTAATGGTAGCTCAGATGTCGAGGCCTGAGACATGCGATACTAGACCGCAGTTTCGATTCCCGGAATCCAATCTTATATAATTCACACTATGTGCATTACTTACATGGGATTGCCACTGCTCACACACAAGTTTTCAGAAGATGGATAGCGGCATCTTCTGCGTTATAATATCATACTGCGATAAACCCGCCTGCCAAACGTGGCTATTATTGTATATCCCCCATAGAAATCTTTGGGGTAGGTCTATATTTTACAATAGACGTCAACGGCCTGAAACAATAAACGCAATCATTTTTTTTAAATTATTAAGAATATCGCGAAATGCCTTTTTTTGGCAAGGAGAATGTATATTTAGTTAAATTGAGAACCGTGTAAAACCATTTAAATAATGTTTAAAAAGAAAATTGTAGATATACTAAATCATTGAGAAACTTTTACTCAAAGCGACCGTGAAAAAATTAGTAGAGAAAGTCGCATGTAGAGAACAAAAGCTACTTTAAACGATCCTTAACCGCGTTGTCACTGTTCTTTTTATCACCATTGTTTTGGATTCTACAACCAAAAATTAATTAAATTAAATATAATATTATTTATAAATGGTTTGTAAAAACGCACATAAATAGTTTTTTAAATAATTATTACATTTCTTTTATGACTTGTACCACACGCTAAATAGCCGAGCGCGTGGGATCCTAGCGCAGCGTCATAATTGATCGAGCGATCTATGCTGATCTATGTTAATGCGGGCGGGGCTATTGCCAACATCATTTTCGACAACAAACCGCGAGATAAGCGAATCTCACCTTTACCGCCTACACAATAACAGCGATAGTGTCAATTAAATAGTTCTGCATACATCAGTTTCGGTATAACATGCGCAATTAATTACACCGCTATATATTTTTTTATCGAGTTGACAGCTAATTTTATGGAGATTATAATATATTGTTCATAAATCGTTATTTAATGTTTTGTTTTCGAATATGAGTAGGTAATTTTGGTTTTATTACAAAATTAGAGTAAATTTATTTGAATATTTTTGTTATCTTATTATCTTTATATGGAGAGGAATATGTTTAAAGTTTCGCTGCGAGATCAGATCAGAAATGAGATTATCCAAAGATCCGAGGTTACTAACGTAGCTTGAAGAATTGCTCGTTGGGGTCGATAGGTTATCGAGCGGCGAATACGAGCCGGTAGATGCGGCCTGGCAAGGCACCAGGAGGAACGACGACAGTCAGGGCCTCAGGAAGTAGCTGGAAATCTTTGAGGGCTTCTATCGGCTGACTTGATAAATAGTACAGGAGAAATATTTTTTATCTTGAAATTACCAAAGGCATTTAAGAATAATATACTACAAGTATAATTATATACTGTATACAACGATATTGCCTATCCAGCTTCAGACTAAAGTACGACCTAACCGACATTACAAGCGTGGTTTTCGATATGGAAGCCACAAACGGACACAAAATCAAATTCAGAATATTACTCGTATCTATTAACATATCATTCAAAATTATAAGAGAGTTCCCATTGTCATATTAAAAGATGTTCGCCCATTGACCATTAAATGTTTAAACTCAAGAATGCCTTTGGGTCTTTAGGTTATTATTATCAAAATATCGAAAGAATCTATTCAGCTACTACTACTCTGAAAAGCGTTAGTGAGAGAGTAGTAGGAGAGTAGCGGGAGAAGTGAAAAAAGAAAATTTAGCAACGCATGTCTTTGTACTTGTCGGTATTGCGATAATATATAAGAATGTAAGGTTTTCTTTATGGAGAGGGCAGCGTTTGATATGGATTTAAAATTTATTCTTGATGAAGATCCAAAAAAAGGATCCGTGTAATCTCAATTTTTATGTTCAGACGTCCATATGTGCATTTTAGATTTCAAATCACAACGAATAAGCTTGAATCACAACCGTGGATGCCACGGTCGCGAATAATTTTGCAGTGAATAATCCTTTAACAACCGCAAAAATCCAAGCTACGAGGATGGCAATTGACTTTACCTCACGCAGGGGATTAGGCGAAACCCTTGTTCGGAATATACACGCCACAGGAAATCACAACATATTTTTATCCTCTGAATAATATGTAAAAAAAATAAAACCGCTTATTGCATTTATATGCTGTGGTTGGTTATAATAAGACGTGAAAAAGTTTTCGTTTTATATAGCAGAGTATACGAATGTTTTGAAAAGGACGGGCTATCTAGCTAGTGATGTCCTTTGGACCGGTGCCAGTTGCACAGGACAATGCTTCAAGGAGAACGCTGCAACTAACAATTATGTCATGTTTAAAAATACACTCCTGTCTCTTGTTACGTATATTATTTTAACATGTTTTTTTAAACATTTTTGTATTAAAATTTTATTCGAAATACAAAATTTTCACATAAATTACGGTCAGATGTATTCAGGTTTATTAAAAACGAAATCCAGTATGGATTAATACTGTTTGATGTTAATCTGAATAATATCGTCATTATATCTGCAGGACGTGTACTGTTATATAAGGTGATATACTTGTTATTTCAGCCATAAGCTGTCCACTGATGCTGTACCTTCTCTAACGATTTCCAACAAGACCGATTGGAAATGCCTTCCTGTCCACCTTGTATGATGTGTTGTAAATAGACGTGTTGTATATATTTGAACAAATCAAAATGCGGTTACGTTTACACAGTCATGGAGTAACTGCGGTAGTCGATTCACACCGATGCTTAAAGCTAGAACTACCTACAGCTATCTTAATATATTATCCTATCGACTAGCTATATGCTCATCATTTACCATAACATAACACATTGGGACATTAATATACAAGATTTTAGCTTTGATAAAAAGAAAGAATTTTAAAAAATTGTTATCACTTTTTAGTGAAAAGGTCGTAGTTTGCAGTTCATACATAAATAAATAATTACCGCAGTGTTTTAATGTTATTTGTATCCATTCGATATAAGGAAAATTTAGACTGGATTAGTAATAATGCATTAATACTAGAATGCCAGTGTACAGACCAGGTCGCAAATTCCAGGTCGACACTGATAGCTTTATACGATCTGTTTCCTTGTTTTTCACATATAACAAAAAAAGTTACAATGTACCACACACAAACTCGACAAATTAAGTTATAAATTGGTATTCATCACACTATGATTATTTATTTAGTTTTTTTTTACTGTAGATAAAGATACAGTAGAAAATGAATCTTATAAAATACACAAAAAAATATAAGTGTAAACTAAGTGTACGGTGTTTCTAAACAGCTTGTCATTTAACTTCGTAAATGTGGCGCTGGGTTAAGGTTAGAAAATTTAATAAAAGGTCCTATTAGAAAACATTGCAGTGTGAGCAGTGAATTAGTCAATATTTGGAAATTTGTTATTAAAAAAACTTTGTTCATATTTTAAAATTCGATCATCTGCAGAAAAGTTGGGATTTATTAAAGAAAATGTGTTTAAATGGCCCTTACTATTTTTGCACCACTCTTCTTAGCGTGTGCAGAAGTGGTCAAATACTCGCCGTAAAAAAAACCACTGACATATCGTTTATGTATATACAAGACTCCATAAAAACTCCATAAAAAAGTCTACCCCAGTAGTACGCAGGAGTCCAAGTCTTTTCCTATATAGACCTGGACTCCTGGGTGTCCATGGGTAGTTGTTACCTCTTCTGGAAATCAGATTTTCCGGAAACAATTATTGGACCATCGGCAGGGCAAGAACTCCTCGTTCATCGTATTTGCTTGCGGTGTGAGATTTTAATTTTAACGAATTGTCGGTCCAGCCTTAGATAGATAGATTGAAAACAAGATTCTGGTAGAATTAAAAAGCTCTACTGCCTGGTTTACAGTGCCAAACTTAAAATCGTGCACCAGTTGAATTACATGACGTCTAACATTCTTAGTTTACAGAACTGTTAAGTTTCTGGCCAGCTCTACTGAATACACTGACTTTTTTTTAATGAGTTAACACTAATTTGCTATTCAGAAATACCTGTAAATTGTCTATTTGGATAAAGTAAATTTGAATTTATATATTTTTTATTATAATTAATGTACATTTAAAGCACTTGATATATAGATTTAGTTTTGAGACACAGTAGAATATTGTTTCACAAATTATTGAGTGTTATTTTTACAGTATTTTATAGAATAGTTCATCAATTTTTTTATCTATAAACTGGTAGAGAGAGTAATTATAGGACGCACCGAGAATTCTGAGCGCAATGCAGTGGTTTACCGTAACTGAACCGCGACTTCGCAGATCACCGTTTAGATACACGCTCGCTCAGTGGGATGCAAAAACCGCTCGCGGCCGCTTGCCCCTGTTTGCTCGCGATTGTTGTCTGAAGGCACTCTAATTTAATTTTATCTATTTCGCATTATTCTAACGACGTATTTGTTTTAATTTACATGTACTTCGCTCTGTCTCCGTTATGGGACATTGACTGGTAATTGTAGTCATATTGAGTAATAATTAGTTGGGGGCAACCCCTGTCCAGTTTTTTTTTAATTATTTAAGCAACTTTTAATCTTCTACCGCCAAATGGTTAAGATTTTTAATATATAATACAGTACGTAATTACTTATCTAGATTGCTTATTGATAAATTTAAATCAGTTTATTTTTTTTTTCTATTTACTGCCTTATTATAATATTTATTTTGTATTTTATATTTGTCTTAAATTATCAAGTAATTCTACTATGTGTATTTACAATGTGTGCATGTCTTTGACAACAAGTACATGGCATTGTAGCATATTGTTTTTGTCGAATTATTATTAATAATCTTATTTTTTTGTTTCTAAATTTATTCTTAATAACTATTTATTTTAATATTACTTTGAGTGCGTGCCATCTTTTATGTAAAGAGATGGTATGTAAACACTGTCTCGTTACAATTACATATTTATTAGCTTCTATCATTGCAGGATGTCTTTGTTGGATTTTGTGTTTAACCCTTAATAGCCTAGAGTTTCAATTTTGATACCAATCTTTTAAACCGAACGTGTTCACATTACTATTAGTTTTTTTATAGGTTGGCTGTACGAATTTTACTGCTGTATAATATTCTTTCCAACGAAATTTAACAAAATCTATTTTTCCCTTCATCTAGATCCTCAAGCAAACACAGAAATATTAAAAAAAAATCACTTTCGTAAATCAGGCTATTAAGGGTTAAGTCGGCGTCGTGTACTCGAGGAGTAACAATTAATTCTTGTTTAATTTTATTTATGGAAGTGTACCAAATACACAGATAGTCGAGGAGAATTTTTGGATGCAGGCTTTGGAGGATTTTGGGGCGTTTTATCGACTGATGTGTCATATGGATACACAGGGGGTATTATTTTACCGATCAACACAATATATCGGCTACTGCAAAGTATTGTCGTATAAGAGCATGGTGGGCGACGGCAGACGTCTAGTTAGCGAGGTCTTTTACATTTCAATATAAAGTATACTTATTTTCTTGAAACTTTGCGATTAAGTTATAGTATGATGAGCGGGGTAAGAAATAAGCCATTTAGACCATGACTTGCTTTTCCAGTTAAATAACAAATAAAAGACGAGAAATACATTTACAGTAACGCATTACACAAACAATCGAAAGAGTACTATATGAATTGTGATCGTTATATGTTATATTTCCAAAACGAAATCGTCAAGAATAATTTTTTTTAATATGTTGCGCCGATGAATCATGTATAATTGTACGAGTATGTTGTTGTATCGAACCTTATTCTTATTTTAATTCGTTTCCTCAAATTTTATAACACATTTTTTATGTGAATTTTTTTAAACATAAATCAACCAGTTCACCTGTATATTTTTATGAAGGCTTTATAAAATTATTCGCGGCATGCATTTTGCATAGCACTGCCTAGGATTTTAAACGGCAAAATTTGAGATAATACCACGATAGTTCACTACTTTGAGACATAAGATATGTATCTATTCATTAAAACATAATAAAAATATTTTATATATAAAGTCGACAATTGTAGGTGTGCAAGTATAAATAATAGTAATTGTGGGTATTCATGTATAAATAATATAAGATAACAGTTAAAAATGATTCGATTAACGCATGCGACAGTTTAATGACCCGGTTTAGCGAGATGGAGACGAGGACGCGAAAACCACAATCGAGCTAGTGTGTGGTTTGTGATCGATATTCCATCTTTACTTTTATATATATATATGTATATATATATAGTGATTGTTTGAGCTCTTGTGTCGTCACCGATTTCCTAGGATCTACAGATTTTTTTTAAATGGCTCCCGTTTTTGAGAACCTAATGTTCACTCCTGTCTTGGGAGGGACAAGGTCTTTTTAATATTTTTTTTTCAGATTTATTTTATTTACTTTTCTCCTTCCATACATCACCTCTCTTTCTTTTCCACTATTTCCTCACAGTCGCAGTTACAGTTTTCACTTATTCTAATTTCTCTGGAATTGTTACCATATAAATATATCATTTTCAGATTTAGAGATGTTAGATTCTACAGATCACACATGGGGGGCAAGAAAGTAATGCTTCAGTTTTGCTATCCCGTGACGTAAAATTAATAAGTTTTTTGCTAAAAATGTAATGTGTCTGTTACATCGCATGTATGTATTGCATGTCTCGTGAAATCGATAAGTCAGTCAATACGCGATGAATTGAGAATTACATATTTTTATCCAAATAACATATATTTATATTTGATATATAATAATAACTATTCATACTAATAATGATTGTTTATCTTAGCACGTATAAACTTAAAGGAGTACATTAACTTTGTTGCTCTCTTCTATTCGCCGCAGAATCGTGACAAGTACATATTATAGAAGGTTGTAAAATGTATGAAAAAAGGTTTCTTTGGCTTGTGATGCCTCTTGATATGACGTACGAGGGACTTTGGTCCGATAGACGCAAAACGAGACGTAAGGTGATTTAGGTTCCGGTGAACCTTTGGTTAGTAGAAGTGGAGATCTTTTCTTACTCGATATGGGTCTGCATAGGCGGTTTTCGATGGCCGGGTTTCGAATGTGTGAAATACCCCCCCCCCCCAAGGCCTAAGTTAGCTATAACTCGTCATTACCCTCGTCAAAGGCGTGGGGCAGGGGGTACGCGAAGGCATTTCCCCACGCAAAACAAAAGAAAAACGTATGAAGTATAATTTATTCTAAAACCGTAATATCCTTTTTGTAAAATCACGCAAATTCGCATTCATCAGTTTGAAACGGTCTGCCATGTGCCATTTGACCAGTGAATATACTGGCATGCCTTTAAACTGGAGCACAGTAATGTTTAGCATTACATATTCAGCGGTAGCTAAGGACATTGGCTCACAGTACTGTGTAACGCAATTTATTTTTAATTCGATGCTAATTATGCACTGTTGAACGTTTGCAAACAGTTTAAATGTTTGACCCAGTTGGAAATTAAACATGTGAGTGTACGGTTAGTACGTATTATGTATAGAGTTGTGAATATCGTTTATTTTAAGGTAGCTATTAACAATGTAAACAAAGTAGACTTTTGGTACCGCTTTTGGTAATGTTTCCAACGTGTAAGCCTTCTCTCATTGTGATCGTAAAGATCATAATTTATAATGATCATCATCATTTTAGTCATGACGTCCACATCTGAACAGGTCTCGACCATCGATTTCTAATAGGACCTGTTGGAAGCGTGCAACCAGACAACTGACTGACAGCTGCGCTTGTCGTGGCAAGTTCTCTGGTTTCCAATCTAGAACCTGCAAGCGTGCAACCAGATAACTGACTGACAGCTGTGCTTGTCGTGGCAAGCTCCTTGGTTTTCGCTCTAGAACCTTAAGGCTCCAGCGGCCATTTGCTAAGCGAGCTATGTAGACCATAAGTGGATCAAACGCAGATCTTTGTAATAAATTTTTCTCTTCCTTTTTTATCTAGTCTATTATTAATTTTAAACTCTGTAACATCTCTTTAGTCTTATATACTTATATTATATAATATTATAAATTGTTATACCAACTTACTAATTTTTATTTACGTCAATTCGTAAATAAATAAATAAATTAAAAAATTAGGAATAGTGGAACAAGTAACGAAACCTAATAGGAATTGTTGTGCTTATTAGGTATCGTTACATGTTTCAACATAATACATATGTCGCTGTCCTAATCATACAATGCTGAAGGGCGGAAGACATATATTAGCTTACTCTGCCTGTCATTTAGAGGAACTAAGTTATGAGCTAAAACCACTACGCTATCACAGTCCTAGGAAATATATATTTGTTAATAATGTAAATTTCGTTTATTGCAGGCGTCTATGGACCTCCCCCCGGATAAAGCGAAGCTACTGCGAAATTATGACCTGGAGAAGAAATGGGAGATCATCTGCGACCAGGACATGGTGCAGGCGAAGGACTCGCCGGCGCACTATCTCAACAAGCTGCGCACCTACCTCGACCCCAAGGCATCCAGGAGTCACAGGGTAAGTACAACAGCTTCGAATAGCATATTTATTAGTACCTTAGTTGTCGGGTTTACATTTATTGAAAGGCTATAACTTAGACGATATACATTTACATAAGAACAATAATCTCTTACAGGCTAGTTCTACGACTAGAGAATTGCAATAAAAAGCAAAAATAAAACAGCGCAATTCATCATTAGTATTGACTAAATAAAACAATTGTAGTGTTTGCCAATGCTGTCAAAGTACAAATCCACAACATTGCTAACACTATGATTCGGTAAATGCTTGTTTATTGACAAATTTGCACAGACTCATTCTTTGAATTAGAGTATAGTGTAAACCATGATGGAATGTAGTCATAATATGTAAATATACAGAGATGAACTAAACGCGAAAAATACGTCGAAATATTATAGATAGAACAATCTAGAAATTTGTGAGAATGGTTAAATATGTATTACCGAGACGCCTGTTTATAACGAGGTGTAATTATGAACCAATTACTTTTATACTTTCTTCAAAAAAAGTTTGTGATTTCGTTTTGTTTTTAAACCTCAAAATTTTACCTTTATCTATACTAGGAAATGTAACTGTGTTGGTTCCCACGAGTATCCTCGAGCTTATTTATGTTGAAAGGGAGACATCTCCTGTCCCCTACTTCAAATCAGGAGAGAATTTCTTGGTTCTGGAGTGGTGATCACGTAACGACAAGCGCAGCGCAAGACCCGTGGTGGACAGATAACTTTGTTATTGTCGTCCAAAGACTTATGCAGACGCTTCTTACCGATCCTGTTGTATAAATATGAAATTAGCTCAGCAATAGTACGACAATGTAGAAACATCAAATATAAATGCTAACAAAAATAAACTGTCACTGTTCAAAAACTTTTATGAGTTACATTGTTTATTTCTTCATACACGCGATCGTCTGAGCCCACTTTTTATAACACAGTGAGGTTTTACTATGGAGTCGCGTGCCAAACGTACTTCTGGCATCAAGCAAATGTCACGCCATATTCCTAATCCAGTCTTGCGCTATTTCGGCAGACAACTTCATAACTTTTTTTAAATATAGTTACTGACATAACAAGCGGAATATTCATTAGAGGGTGTACGTACCGTTTTACCTCGTCTAAGGAAAGCGCAGTGAGGTGGGGGCCGAATATGCTAGAGCATTAGAACTTTGACGACAGGCTGACGGAACGGAACGGTCTATATTCCCTCCCCCCCGTCTTGCCGCGCGTATACCTAAGGCGCGGAACAGCGGTTTAGGGAGCACTATAACACGCCATACTTATTAAAACCAGTACTACTTAGGGATTTAACATCATTATAACACTAATTTTGTTTTTCGGTATAAGGAGTTTATCATGACTTTTGGTATGTTCACATTAAAATATGAAGTTTATTTATATTTGCAAGAGCATTGCACTCCGAAACGCGTAATATATTTTAATGTTTATTTTTATTATATACACCCTAAACTATCCTCTCTTTCAAGTCTCTCATCTTTATCCAGAGGCTGTCTGGTAGAGATCGCCACGAGCGATAACACCGACTTTTATTACCTGTATTTAAATTGTTACTGTGTTTTTTAGCTATTATCTCTGTTATTTTATTACATGTCTTTTTCGTTTTGTTACATAGAGTTTTAGTGTATTAATGATATAAAACGGATAAACGATGGAATGTAGTCGTGGAAACCATGGAGCAGTCGAGCCTGTCAACAAATGTCGCTATGGAGTACCTCGTACGGTACAATGCCCGCAATACATTCTAGATAACATTGCAGAGTTCGCAAGTCGTGAATATTCAGCGTTTGCGCAACTCGACAAATCCTCGCTAATGCCTGCGCTGCTGCGCCGGCGCCGACGTGATTCCGACACCCGATGTCGTAACTACATTTGGACCCAATTTCTGCGACTCCATGCACAATGCACCATTATCTGTTGCAATACGATCATGTCTGTATGTGTAAGTATTATACATAGCCACATAGCTTCAGATCAGATTCAGGTCTAAAGTTCTGGTGTGGCGTAGGATGTAGGACGCAAGATGTTGGCTGCTTCCAACTGGTCTCACTATAACACTAAAAATGTTAGTCATATTATTGCGATCATATTAAATATATCTAGAGCGAGCAGGAAATAAAATTTGTAATCCGAATATCCCAACATCAACATTAAACAAATATCATGTAATGGTCTTTTCAGATATTTAATGGAATCAGGCATTACCTCCAGGAAGTCCATCCTAAGTTAGAAAAGGACCAATATTTAGCCACTTCCGCACATGCAGTGGTAGTCGTGCAATAAAATCTTCTCTCTCTTTTCTTTGGTCTGGTTTTCTCTTTTGGTGTTTTCGGAATAATGAAAGCGGTTTAAGGCGTGGCATAAAAATAAACTGATCCTATTGAAAACCTACTCAATAAATCTCTCCACTGTCAGTTCTGAAATTGATCATAGATTTTTTTGTAGTTTGTTGTCTGACGACAACTAAGTTACGTTTAACTTCTAGGAAACTAGTAGATACAGTATATCTATGTCATATCTGTAGGAAATACCTCACTAGTGTACAAAATAATATAATAATTTACAAGAATGCAATATTATTATGAAAATGTTTTATACAAGCTGTTACTGAATTTACCATATATACTACAAATGTTGCGTTAGCGTGTAAAACATGTTTTTTCAAATAAACATTAAATGTTAGTGTAGCGAAAATAATGTTGACAAAGGCTGTATGAGGGCGTTTATGTTTTTACGTGAAATACAGTCGTTGAGCTGCACGTGACATCACAGTAACTTATCGTTTATTGAAGGAAGCTTTAAGCTGCGGTCTCTACTTTTACATATTTAAAGAGAAAGACAACGATATAACAAGCACTCGTAAAACGTAAATTTCTATTTATTTATTTTACGTATGTTACTACCAACACGTATATATCACACTTACAAAACTCAGTGTTTTTACGTGGGTAATTGTATCATTAAAAATTGTTATTGTTGTATTATTTATCTATTTACATCCACCGTATTGTATATTACATAGGAAATAAAAAGAAAACATATGAAATAAGCAAAAGATAAAGTGCGGTCTTATCGCAAACTGCTATTTCTTCCAGACAATCAATGGATGGATTATGAAATATTGTAACAATATCTATCTACACCCCACTTGAAAGTCAACAAACTAGTTAGTGAAATGGTGTTATATACATAGAGTCATAAATATTATCGTATCGATTTTTTAGTTTTAGGCTTAGCAGTACAATTGTCGATTACTTATAAATACAGGATAAAAGTATCTCTGTGTACTGTCTATATGTTAAATAAAATTATGAAAGCTAAGCTGCGATCCTTCGCTTGTTTATGGAGAATTTGCGAGACAATGAACAGTAACTGTGCCCGCCCCCTTTACGGTTCCAGGGAGTATCGACCTAGCCGACGGTATAGTCAGTGTTGCTATTATTATTAATGGAACCCGCGAGTTTGAGTGAGTAGAACACAGATGGCACGTAGCCTAAGTATTGAGGATAGGGGAGAATGACATCATAATACATAGACTTCTCTCCTTTTGCCACCCAAGAATTGCTGTCTTGGGCCAGTTCTTCACCGTGGGCCATCCATGCAGTCTACTCTTAACATCACCGTACATGATCAGGCTGGGACTACTGAACGCCTCTGCCGTCACTTTACGAGATGTCGACAGTTTTATAAAAATAAAATTATTTACAATATGATGTTTCAGCATTATTTCAGCTGTAAGAAGTCCTTTGCTAAATTTAGGCTTCCTTCATAGATTTTATAAAGAGTTGAATAAAACTGGGCACTTACAATTAATATCAAACTGTTCCATTTGCACTATGTGTCCCCCTTTTGACGTCACAGCTCCTAGAGCTCCAGTAATAAAACAATGAGTGTTTAAAAAAGACACCTCAGTATGTGTTTAGTAGTCGCAGACTGTATGAACAGTCTCACGGTGTTACTCACGCGTGACTCACAGTAGAATTCATTACCTAATTACGTCACGCGCCCACCGAGCACCTGACCCTCGCGGGACGATGGCTCGATACTAATTGCGCACTAGTTACACTATGAACGTGGCTTTCTTTCCATAATATATATTTTCTTTTAACAAATTTTATAAATTCTTATCCCCCTGCGGGTAATTATGATTAGTAACTTGCTAAAACAAAAACTACAAACAAATGTGACATCATAAATGAGACTTTTATTTTGAGAGTGACCTAACCGCATTTCTCATTTCTTTTGGGTTATCATGGTTACACGTACAACTTTATTTTTTTGTTTATTTCCTTATTTTATTTATTTACAAAAAATAAATGCTCCCCACACTAGGCAAGGCCTGTACCGCAGGGACAGTAGCAGTGACATTCACGGATTATATATATATATATATATATATATATATTTATATATATATATAGACGGTGACATACAAAATAACATACACGTAGGAAAAAAAGAAATAAAATAACACTACTGAATTTAAGCTGTAGAAAAGAAAATAGATATATAATTCTGAGTGTAAAATAAGGGAACAAACCCAACTATTATATTATCGATTTAAAATTGTTTTCGGTCTCATCATATGATAGAAGATAATAACCACTTGACAGATTGGCTTCACGTACGGAGCAGTGTTTAATATCTTGATAAGACCTAAGAATTCTATTGTAACCAAAAGTAGACATATATCGATTAAAACGTTTCGCGAAAACTGTTTTTGTGATTTGTAATTTTTGTATGAAAACTCGCTTACTAAACATGATATGAGAATCTTTAGATGCGATAGTGGTTTTACGTGTGGAAACGTCTAATTTCAGGATAAAAAGCTTGCGTATACTTAAAACATTTGCTTCGTTATATATAAGAGAAGTGGAGTACAAACGTTGGGCACGTTCCAGGCATATTAGGTGATACTTCGTCGCGCTTCCTCACACAGAAATGCAGTATGTGATTAGGGATTGGTGATTGAATGTGTGTGAAATTATTTTGCTAATCATTTCAGATAGTTTACGCTTTAAATGTTTCCACGTGCGTGTATATTAATAAATAGTATACCCTTTGATTTGTGTTTTCATGAGATAAATTACTATAATTATTGTGTGCAATAAACATTATTTATACCCCAAAACGTTGAAAAATAACGAAACCATTAACCAAGTAATTTCACATTAATGCATCCTAGATCACTTCCAAACAGCATCCGCAAGTGTCGTGTTACTTGAGTGCTAAAAAATAATTGGAGAGGCAGTTTTCATCACAATGTTTCCACCATCGACCGGACCCTCGAAGCCTTATCAGGCTTTCAGTGAACTGCCTTGAAGGCAAACAAGTTGGGGTGACAACTTGTTATTTCCATCCACTTGCACCCAACCCTCATCTGCTCGAAACAGGCGTTATTATCTCGAGAGCTGTGGGGTGCAATATATAACAGATATTTATGTAATATCTTACTGTAAAACTCTTATTATATATATATATATATATATATATAAATATATATATATATATTTATCAATTGCAAAGGCTCCTTGGTTCGAACAGTTACACACAGAACTTAAAGAATACGAATAGTGAAGGAAAAAATTTTCATACATGCCTTACACAAGGGCTGATCAACAATCCGCACTATTCAAACGAAAAGTCCCTCAAGATATACTGCTTTTATTATTGGCACGCCCGTAGTCCCATGTTGAATAGGCGATGCACACAAAAACAACACTTTCATGGACACCATTTCGTTCGGAAAAATTACGAAATGTCGTCTATCTGAAAGTCTAATTAAAAAACTGTGTGTCTATGTATTAGTGTACTTTTTTGTGTGTCTACTTTGACAAGTTAAATTACTATAATTATAATGTTTGCAATGAATATGTTATTCAAGACCTGGTTTAACGTCATACATACCACTCGAAGTAAATAAAGAGAAAAAAATAATACTCTTTTTAGGCATTTTCTACCAGTCTAATTAGAGTGGTGACAAATGTAAATGTGATAGAAATATTTATAAATATATATATAACTATATACTTGCTGCACCCGCCCGTTTGGAAAAATTAATCTATTGCGGGGGGAATTTTCGTAAAATCTGAAAACATGTAAAAAATATTAGGGATTGCAATAGACTTGTATTTATTATTTTCGTCTCAATTCTTAAATATGACAGTTTTTTACTTTGTAATTTTCACTCAATCTTCAATTGGGAAGTGTAATCGTAGTAAATAAATTACCTTACGAAAGAATAACAGCAGAGAATATCAGAGTTGACATGTGGCCCAAAAGCGATACGTTATCGCAGGCCCACCCACATTCTGAACCAAATTATGATTTGCATGGATAGAGTCATCCGGGAAGAAGCACTTTAACATTGTCATTTTTTGTACTAGCAGCTAAATGAATAATCTTACCTAATATTAACAATATGCCTGTCCTTGAGAGTGTCGTGCGTTGTTCGATTCTCCTACGCAATACCTTGTAACAAGATAAAAATGAAAGAGGATGTAGGAATTCTTCACCGAACCATGGAGCAGCAACTAACTAAAACTACTTGCCACATTAAAAACTAGATTTAGGTTTAATACACTAACGCAACTGATACACCTTTGAATAGTTCAATTTAGGAATTTTGTTGTTATTAGCTGTCCCGACAAATATTAACCTGTTTGTTGATAATACAACTTGAGAAGTACAGTAATACAACCATTGTAGAAGTGTCGAACATGTGTAAAAGCAATCGCTCAAACATCAGGACGTGTTTCTAATCCACGTAGCGATGGGGACACGAAAACAAATTTTGTTTAGAATAAAGAAAATTTACAATAAGGGTTCTGAAATTAAATAAAATTGTAAAAAAGCTAAATTGAAACTGTACTGTGATATACCAAAAGGGTGTTGCAAAGGAAGAAAAGCGGGGTGTGGATGCAATGTTAATAAACGGTAAGAGAATCAAAGAAAATGTGAAGAACCAAGAAGAAGAGTATGATATATTTTGAAGAACGGAAAAGGAGAGTGATAAGAAAATACATTCTGAAAAATATTTATAAGAAAAGAGACCATGTCCTCAATGGAAGTACGTGAGGCTCCAAAATCAGGGCCAAAAAATACTTCGCAATAAGTCCAAACATTAAATTAAAAGGGAGCATAATTTGATACTAGTTTTTATTAAATAGGGTTTTGTCTCATTCTCTTAAAGTATCAAAATGTAGACAATAAATGATCAAACGTGTCAAATGAAATGAATATTATATTTGCGTTCCCGTGGTAATGTGCCGGGAAAACAGGTCAATATATTTGTATAATAAAAGAAAGTTTTCGGGTGAGAACCAATATTGAATAACATTTTATTGGAGACAAAATACAAAGACATCAATACTTTAAACAAGATATGCAATGTTGCTAGTAGCAGGCACATATATCTATTTTTTGCTATCTATAATACTCTATAAATCCCATGAAATATTCAACATGAGTTGATCTATATATATATATATATATATATATATATATATATATATATATATATATGTATATATATATATATATATATGTAATTAAGTATGTGAATTATTTACGCGGCCTTACCAGACTCCTTTCAAAGGGAGGGTAAAGCTGTATCAACCAGATTTTCGAAGTTTAGATTATCGTGACACTATTGGATCCGATAGGCTTTATAATGTCAAAATCGTCTAGGTACAAAGGCAGCGCACGCGGCGAGAGGTCGGGTCGCCTCTGACTCACATTTAATACGTGTCGTGCCTAATTTGGCGTTCGGCGCAAACGCAAGCAATAGGCGGGTAAGTTGCAATGTTACCCTTAATATATTGTCAATTGTATCACAGCTAACCTGTTGTACACTAGTATCGAACTAGCTATAACTTCTCCCGGATATTTCAGATGACTTGTGCTGTTTAGATACGATATACAAGTTACTTGAATGCAAGTAACTGCATTGTTAAGTGGTGATGCGGCCATCGTTGGTAAAATGGAGTACGAATTCAACAATGCTTTATCCATTCAGCGGTAGGACGTTCATTGCGGCCTCTCGCGTAGATTTCCAATACGACCGGTTGAAAGTCGACTGAATTTATCGTCTTCAGATTTTAACAAGGTTGTCTTTCCTCCATATGGGTGATTGTTTTACGCTGCTCTTGCAGATCTATTGCCTCCAATCCAGTATCTTAAACCTGCACTGGCTACCAGTTCTACGCACCATTTCTATCAATCCGTTGAGCTTTGTCAGTTATGTTCTTTTGTCTACGAATTTCCTCATTCGATCTCGCGGAAGAATCAAGCATAGCTCTGTCTAAGGCTTTTTAAACTAGCCAATGAAGTCCAAAGTGTTTAATAATACCCTATTCATTTGCGCCAATATAGCAGCATTGTTCACTCTTTTAACTGTTTGATTGCTTTACGGCGCAAAAGCGCTACGTTATTTTGTCTCGAAAACTGCGATCTAGCAGTTTTGCGCTTTGAGTTTCAACGTGTCTTTGTTGCTCTTAGACGTGCACCTGACCCCGATGCTACATCCATATCGTATTTTTATTTATTTTTCCAACATCACTACTTGAAACCACCGTAAGGTAAAATCGTACGAAAATAATTATTAAACTTGTTATTTGTCTAAATAAGTGTGTTCAATTTGACAACATCAAGTCAAAATATGTCCCGTGGTTTTAGTGTGTTCTTGCAAGAATTGCTTAGCAGTCAAACGGTTAAGTACCACCCACGTCGCGTTCGGACGGAAATCATTTCGTTCCTTACCGTCGTATTAAATACGTCGAAAGCATCATTTGAATGCGAGGAACTTGGATTGGATATACATCTTGCGTGTCGATATCCGGTAATAAAGAGTGGTACTAAATGTTGCAATTCCTATCCGTTTTCGAAATGTACAAGTGTTAAAAGTTTGCCTAGGATTTGAGATGCTACAGCGATGTTATGTTAATAGGAAATAAGAGATTTGTATGATCGTGTGTATGTAGGCGTGTTACTACGTGTCCAGTTGAGTTTGGCCGTGTGAGGTTTTGTAAGATTGTGTATGGTAATGTATGGTTGTAATATAAATGTATGATATCAGTCTGACTCCTTAATTAGAAATGACATCGTCTAAAGTTCGTAGCTCATCATTTAATATAGTATCTGTCGTTATTTTTTTAAATTACCTAAAATAGACACAGTTAACACCAAATTTAAGCATTTTTGAAAATAATAAAATACGTAAATTATTTACTTTAAAAATATTTCTCAATGGGCTAAAAACAGTGCAGAGTAGGAGTTGTAACTTTAAGTAATTTTAATCATTAACATCGATCTTTAAGAGTATAATAACAGTCTTTATTTTGCAGCCATAAATTCTTAACTATTATTGTATTTAAAGCATAAACTAAAGGAGCACTAGTACTAGTGAATGATTCTATATCAGGTGATCACTGAGCCGAGATCTTGCCAGAAGCCGTGTATACAGACACCGCAGCTGCAACATCTCTTGAAAGGCGTTGTCAATCACTGGCCTCTTTATTATCATTATTTCAACTTCTTTCACAGAGTATATACTGATTTTAATTTCTATCAAATGAGACATTGGCATTGTTCACGTGTTTTTATGTGTATTATATTACTTTTTTTATTCGTGACCTTTACACACATGCCTACTGCTTATCTCTGCAACACTCTGGATTGACTAGTAAAAAATGTCTATAAGACATTTACTCCGCCGTTACATAAAGTGTAAAACGAGTTTATAAATAAATACAATAATGATTGGTAATAAGTATAATAGCTTTAAAGGGTGAATATAACTATTTTATTTACAAAAACTTTTACATGTTTTTACAATCATCCTAAATAAAGTGTTCATTCTGAAAAACACTATTGGATTACGAAATGCTCTATAACTTCTAGCAGTACAGACTGCAGGGATGGATAGTAAACAATAATTAATTTTAAAATGTAGTAATCCGAGTTTTAAAAATGTTTTTATTACCATATTATCACTATAGTATTATTACTTCTGTAACCTTGAATTATTGTATAGAATTTATCACACATTTAATTTTGGTCTATTCCGGCTAATCTCTGGAATGGGTGTACCGATTTTGACAGGACTTATACTGGCAGGTTACAGGTGTAATTAGGAGTAACTAAATCTATTATATTTAACAAAAGTCTAAAACGAAAAAAAAAAGCTAAGTATATTTTTGTTAAATTCCACGTAGACAAAGTCGCGGACACAGCTAGTATAACATTATCAACCAACCTATAATGACAACGAAGTTTTTTTACAATCAGCTTGAGACTTCCACCGGGTGAACGATGGAGCACGGGCCGGAACGCTGCGCCGTATAAGGACAAGGCGTATCTATCAAAATGCACGCCGCTAGGGAAATCTCGGCCGCGAGCTATGGCGTCGAGTCGTGACCTAGGCACAGCCGGCGAGAGTACAACCGTCGCCTTGTCGCCGGACGACGATATTGTCTCGCATGTAAATGACCGTGCGATTCTATCCTTGGTCACTATATGTTACTATATATATAGTATACTAGCTGATCCCGCAAACGTTGTTTTGCAAAAAAAATTAGTTTTTTATTAACAAATGTAAGATAATGGTTGATCGTAGAGGGGTGAAAATTTAGGTTTGTTTGTATGCTGTATCATAATAAAATAAAAACCAAAAAAATTGTCTAAAAATTAAAAATAAAATTTAGGGGTAGACCACCCTTATCACTTAGGGGTATGGAAAATAGATAGTAGCCGATTCTCAGACATACTGAATACGCATGTAAAATTTGGTAAAAATCGGTCAAGCCGTTTCGGAGGAGTTCAAGTTCGAACACCGTGACACGAGAATTTTATATATTAGATATAGTAACATATAGTATTACAAAGGTATATGTCTAACTGTGGACGTCATATAGCTGAAATTATTTAGTTTTTTAAACGATAAACCTTCGCAACTGTCGTAAGTTTTCTGACTTAATGTTAACTACGTTGTGTTTGAGAATATTAATGTGCTGTAATGTAGTGTACCCCATAATTACGCCAGCCGTCACAATACAAATTTCCGACTGAATCACCCGTATCCCAAAATGTGTTTCAATCACTTTAATACAGATATATCTGAGTTGGATATTTTTGGAGACTTTAGAGGTGTTTTAATGATTAAGCATTTTTCATAAACCATTTACTTAATTTTTTCCACCTGCAAAGAAAATATGTAATATTGGCTACATAAAGTAATTTAACAAAAAATTTTCTCGTCTTATTTTAATATTATTAAGAAAGCAGTTCAGTATTTTTTCTCTGTTTTGTTAATTTATCAACATTTAAATTTAAGTCAGCATAATTATGACCAGAGTAGGATACTCGTTGTCGTAGCTTCAACCCATAGACACACCTTCTGCAAGGCGGAAGCTTCTCTCAAAGATATTTATGGGGGATATAACATAATCACCAAAGCGGATTGGCGATTACAGTGTGCTATTATGGTACGCAGAGCACACTGGAAATTCTATATAATTAATGCACAAAATATGAAATATGTAGAATTTTATCCCGAGAATTGAGTCCGCAATCCACGATTGCAAGTCTCAGTCCTCTACCACTGAGCTGCCATTGCTCAACTGTACTCCTACTACAGGCGAAGATATTTAATTATATTTGTTATATGTTATACGAAACGAATTAAATTCATATTCATATAGGATAATTTAGTGACCACTAGTGTAGAGAAAAATCCAGAAGAGTTCAATTTGATAGAAACTAGTATCAATAATCGAATAGAATCTCTGTAAGGCATCCTTAAACTTGAATCTACGACTATATAGTTTTGCTGCTGTGGTGCCTATTTAAAATATATGAATGAAGATTATTATTATTTATTCTTATTATGACACAACGACTATTACAAAAATTCAAATACCATGTTTCAATATTTCGTTCAATAATTAGGTTATCTTATTCTTAGATATAAATGTATCGGGTAAACTAATACCAGCAAACCCGTAAATATTTTTATTACCGACTTTATTGATTCAATGAGATATTACATTCAATTCTCTCCTCTTGAAGGGTATAATCAGTAATATATCATAACTTTTGTACAACGATATATACATTTAAAGATAATTTAATTACAGTCCCACAGAGCACACACACAGAGCACGTACATACTCGTTCGAGCCCCGTGGACAAAGGTGCCCAAAACCCGAAGTGCACCTGCCCAGAAACAATAATATCCAGTCCTTGTGTCTCAAATAACCGATGTTCATTTTTCACGTACCACTTATTTAATATTAAACCTGTATTTACAAGGTATTAATATTCACGTATCGTGTTCCTAAAGTGGTTAGGGAGTCGAAACCGCTACTCACACCGCAGCGAACAGAGTCGCATGCGAAATATAGTTGTACAAAAACGGTCAGCTGAGTGCGTATGATGTTTCACAATTGTTATTATTTTAAGCATAGGACGGTACACTACTGGACATAGGTCTTCTATAGATTTCCAAAAGTCAATCTTAGTAAGGTTGTATGTCCACTTTAGTAGACGTTCCTGCGGTTATTAGTCCCTGGGCCTATACCAGCCAGCAGTACTGGCCATGTCCAGTGACCATTTGTTCTACGTGCTATATGATCTGCTCACTGCAACTTCATTATTCATCATAATTATATATATATATATATATATATATATATATATATTTATATATATATATATTAAATTAACCGTTATTAAATAATTTACGGTTGAGATTATGTTATCTGAAAATACATATTTCTAAAGCACCTTTGTATATAGACCTATACACTACAATGATGAAAGTTAGACGTTTGACTTTGTGAACCAATTCATTGATTTTACCATTTATTGATATATTATCGAATGTAATTTATTTTCATAGTAATGTGGATTTAAATGTCTACTTTTAATAAACGCAGAATTCGTATACTACTAAATCCTTTTTTTTTATATGTCTTTACTAGAATATAAAGTTTTACTATTAAACTTCTTTAAAACGCCGGTCGTGTAACATGATCACAGACTTCGCGCCTCATTGGCAAAGTTACAATCTCTCTATGAGCCATGGAGAGCATAGCGCAGACTTCATTTCGAGATGAAATATAAAATAAGGAAGTACATAGACAAATGGAAGTAAGAGATACAGTTCAGCGGATGGGCAAATTTTAGTGGCAATGGGCGTCTTCAAGTTCTGGATTGAAGACTACGGCCAGTCTCCATAAGAAGTTCACTCACTAAGTGAACAGACGATCTCGAAGACAATGGATGTGGGCCGCTTTCCATTGGTCTCAGTGGACGGGATGTTCTACAGCTAAAACAACGATAGCGGTCAAAAGCGGTCCTTATCATATTTAATAAAGTCAGGCGTTACCTTGCGGAAGTCCATCCTAAGTAAGAAAAGGACCAATATTTAGCCACTTCCGCACATGCAGTGGTAGTCGTGCAATACGTCGTGACTCTGTGTTTGGCACTAATCGGTGTAACATAGCTCTTGAAGATGCCCCGTGGAGGGGTGAAACACGTGTTGAGTAATTTGGCGGTGGCGGTTGTGTGATTCGCATTGTTTGCCGCATACGCGTTTGTCAGCGGGCTGCGGGCGGTGCACTTTGTTGCACGACTACCACTGCATGTGCGGAAGTGGCTAAATATTGGTCCTTTTCTTACGGTCCCTATCAGTTGTCTGAAACATATTTGAATTTAAATAATATTGTGAGCAAGTTTTTTTAATAATATTTATTTTCTTTTTAGAAAAGAAAGATGGTCGGCGACTCTACATCGACGCAGGTACTCCGAGATCTGGAGATATCGTTGCGGACCAATCACATAGAGTGAGTGTTATATACAGCTTTTTTCATCGTTTGTGACTCCTGATGATGTTATAGTCCGCATGAAGGGAAGGTGACTTTTTTAAGTTACGATATAATATTTATTTATTATTATCGAAAAACTCAAAGCAATATTAAATAATGAGGGAACTCGTATTAATAAGAGAAAATAACATGAAAAGGCCATTAAAAAGTATTCACAAATTAAAAAAAAATATTTCGGATACATCTTTCAAAATTTCCATATATCATGCTACCTACATATATATGACATGAGGTTGAATGTTCGTTTGTCTTTTTTATGTAAATAGGAGTTTGTCAAAAAGAGAAATAAAAACATTTTGTTTCTAAAAAATACTAATTAATGAAAAAGTAATTAGTCGCTTAAGCTACAATCCCACATAAATACTTCGTATGTTAAATAACTAGACACCTATCGTTTTTATTTTTATCAAGATATTGTTTTCCCCTAGACTTTAGAGCAAACGTTATATTGAATTTAAAATGTTTATAATTCCTTATCTGCAGATGGGTGCGGGAGTTCCTGAACGATCAAAACCAGGGCCTGGACGTGCTAATCGACTACCTGAGTTTCAGGCTTAGCATGATGCGGCACGAGCAGCGAATCGCCCTGGCGCGTAGCCAGTCGAGCGACGGCATCAATCAAGGTATAATAGAATTACCGTTTTTTGATATAAAGCAAGCAATATGTTTGTTGGTAACTAGATAATCTTGACTGCAATATTTTAAAATAGGTTTTATGTTCAAGATCCGTCTATAACAGTGTTTTTTAACGCGGGGTACATGCCTCAGAGCGGGTCAATTTGATTGTTAAGATTAAAATCTATTTCACCAAAACTGAAGAAAATTTGGTTGATGAGCATTGCTGACATTTTTACAAGTAAAAGCTTAATTTATAAGAAAATATTAATAATAATATCAACGTACTAACCAAATGTATATAAATATTTTGGGTAAAAAGAATTTCCGACCTGTAGTCAGTCGCCAAATCATCAGTGATATTTCTATTTACCAAATGTATTGCGATATTATATCAAGAAGTTTACAGTGACAATGAAATTAAATGAGTCCCATATTCTGTTGTGTATAAAAGTTATTATTATTTCTAATTGAAATGTGATAGATATTTAATGGCGTTAGTGAGCCAGGCCTTATGTGATAAACATTACATCTGGTTGTCGTATTCTACAACCAATTTCGATTCTTCTTAATTGTGTGCCCATCACAGAGAAATAGTATTCATTATTCCTGAAAGACGTACCTTTTTACGGGCCCACTTCTATCTACCTCTCACCAAGACATTTCGCTCAGAAGAGACAACTAACTTCGCGTTTGATTTTCATTCTTTTGCTCTATTTCAGTATATATTCGCCTGAGAGACCTCATCTTACGTACAGTACAAACTACCTTTTGATCTACCTTGGCACTATTTACAGGGCTATACCTCACGATCTAATGTAGAAGATACTTCGACCCTAGTTTCATTACGCCACAAATCGACCTCGGCATTTTGATTTCAGTCATTTGGGTGTTACGTAATGGTGTATTGTATTGCGTGCAGCGAATACGACGACGTCGGAGTGCAGCGGCGCTGCGGAGACGGGCACGCTGGGCAGCGCGTGGCGGCGCCGTGCTCGCTCTGCGGACGGCGAGCCCGAGGGAGGTGCCAGTCCAGCCGCCGCACGTCGCCGCAGCCGGCACGCAGCGCGCCTCAACATGGGCGCCTCCACCGACGACATCCACGTCTGCATCATGTGCATGCGTGCCATCATGAACAACAAGGTACTATCACTTATACAACCTTCATTGTACGACTATAAAACAAAACCTCTTTAGACATTTATATATGAGTCATCGCTAAACCATGTACTCAGCTTCACCGATGACGCAGCAACTGTAATCTATAGTTGAACCATATATCACAGATAATCAAGACTATATCATCTTCACCAAGTCGGCTTAAAAGTTTACACGAGGTGCTGTCATGTATCGGCCAAGTTTAAACCAACCGTAGTTAGAATATACAACAACAACGACATCCCAGTCGCACCTCACATATATAATATATGCATGCATAGCTGCAAGCAGTCTTATTAACATGCATTATATGTATTTGATGGTTGTATTGCCACGGAATGTAGTGGTCTTGTTATTATAATTAGTTTGTCCGCGATGTCGTCATCTGTAGCATCAAGCTATACGTGTAGCGCTGCGGTGCAAATCAGAAGCTTCAGCGAGTAATTTAAAGAATATTAAATGTATAGTAATACTATAGCAAACGCAACACAAACTTTCCGAACCGTATCACATCAAAATGATTATAGTGCTACCAAAATAGCTGTATCTCGCCTTAGGAAAGCGTGGCGAGACGGGGGGTGGAGGAATAAAGAGTATTAGTGCCGCCGCTGTAAGCGTTGGCCTTTCGTCTTCCCAAAGTTACTTGCAGTTACGAAGATTTCCTTGAAGATTATAAATATATATAATTAATATCTATGGCTCTAACCTGCTTTATCCCGGGTAGAAACCTTTATCAATGCGAACAACGTAAGCAGGCATAAAATGAAATAATTTATATTTTAATTTGACGTTGATGCTATGACATTCATTGCTAGATGTAAACCTCCCCTATAGATTTCAAATCGGCCGATGGGAACTTGCCTGCATCCAACGTCTTCCGAAGTTCTTATTAATGTCCTGTGTCCACCGTGGGTCCGCCCATTATTATAATTAATTATTTAATATTAACTAAATTTTACATATATCTCTTTCTGAGTTTAGTCCACTCTAGGTAGACAGGTAGCTGACATTTAGACCATTGTATAATTTCGTGTTTATAATTTTAAATTTTCGTAGTAAGTTATAAAATTTTAATCATTAAAAACTCCTTATTATTTCTTCTTACTGTTTACCATAGATAAGACAATTATCATTGAAACTAGTTTTGATTATTTATTTTCAATGTAATAAAAATTTTAAATACTTTCAACAGTATGGCTTCAATATGGTTATCCAACACCGGGAGGCGATCAATAGCATCGCACTGTCCCTCGTGCACCAGTCGCTTCGCACAAAGGCGCTGGTGCTGGAACTCTTGGCTGCAATCTGTTTGGTGAAGGGCGGCCATCAGATCATACTGGGCGCTTTTGATAACTTCAAGGAGGTGGTCGGAGAGCCCCGGCGGTTCCATACCCTCATGGAGTACTTTATGAATTACGACTCGTTTCATATCGAGTTTATGGTTAGTTGTCACATTTACTGGTAAATTTTTGTTAACTCTGAAATATTTATTATGTTTCTATCATAAGTGCATATTTAAATACTTGCATCCCTAATATTATGCTAAATACTACAGTAATAAATACTTATAATAATAATGAGTACTCGTTTGACGTTTACAAGTTCAAATATTCGTATTAAAGGTTAAATTAATAATTTCAATAATAAAAAATTGCGAGACCAATTCTCGGAGAGAAATACAATATCCTACATCAACAATATTACTTTTTCTTCCTAACCATGACGCACTGTTTTCATTTAGTCTGGCCAAAAATACTGATAAAATTAAAAATAAACAAGGTATTATTTTTAAAATTTGGTAACTTTCATTATTACATTATTGTTCCTTGTGTTTTCTTATTTTCCAATATATTTAAAAATATTTTGTGATGTTACAATGGAGTGGGGTGATAAAGGAACCGAATCGCTGTGATGATTGCATTACATAAAGTAGGTACGATTTCAAATACAATTTTTAAAATCTTTCTTATGCTTAGTATTATTTGAGCGGTCATTGTAAAGGTCATGTGCTAATAACAAATGTAATCTGCTCTAAGATATTTGAATCCCAATAGTGGACTACAATACAAAAGATGCTGGTTGGTTGCAGGTCGCCTGTATGCAGTTCGTGAACATCATCGTCCACAGCGTGGAGGACATGAACTTCCGGGTGCACCTGCAGTATGAGTTCACTGCGCTCAAGCTGGACGACTATTTGGAGCGTCTACGCTTCTGCGAGAGCGAGGACCTGCAGGTAAATAACATTGATTTAAAGGAATTACTTAAAATCTTCCTATATTTAAATATGTTAGGGTGCTAACACACCAGTGCGCTTCGTAACATCGATACCTAAAATAATTGGCAAAATATTTATACTTCCACAATCTATATACATATAAACGTCATAACCTGAGAATGAGTTTACTGATTCTGTATGAGTTGAATGTTGAAAATTTCTTGCGTTTGACTTTGACAGTAAAGTAGCCTGTTCGTGTATTAAGCCGTAATTAGAAAGTCGATTTCACAGTGACCAGTTCAAAGCATACTTTTGATTAGCTACCAGATGTGGATAGGTCGACCTACAAGGATTTCTTGCATTGTTAGTGCGAAAGGACTATAATTTTTTATGAATCTCGACCAGTTTAAGATCCAGGTCTCTGTTCGGTTTCCAGGTGCAAATATCGGCGTACCTAGACAATGTGTTCGACGTGGCGGCGCTGATGGAGGACAGCGAGACTAAGACCGCCGCCTTGGAGAAGGTCAACGAGCTGGAGGATGAACTGGGACATGTCAGTAATCACACCTTTATACTGTACTTGTACATATACTAGTACATTGGAATCACCTAAAGTAATGCTAGGCGTAATACGTGCCTTTATTTTCATATGTTGTTTGAGACATGAAGAAGGTTCTTGTGAAGAAAAAATGCAATAACTATGAGGAAAATAGTAAAGGTTATTTTTTTTCTTACAAAACCAAAGAGTATAAATTTTATTCCTAATTTTACCTCCATATTTTTTTTATTCCCATATAAAAATAAGAATATATATTCACTTATTTGTATATAGGACAACTAGTAGTACACATAAATTAAAATTACTTTAAAAGTTACCACACAACATTAAATTTTACCATGTAAAATATTGTAAAAAGGTCACACCACATAAAATAAAAAAAAGATTGAAGAAAAAAGCGATCGCATGTATGAGTTAACATCTGCCTCACGGCTTTAGATACCAAAAGAGCTCCTAATATAATTTAAAAGTGTTACCTCTAGTATGTAATCTTACTCATGGTTATGTGATTAAAAATACTTAATCTAAGTTAAAACTCAGTTGTGAATACAGTGATTTATTAAGATTGTTTCTTATGTTTATAAGAGCCGTGAAAGATCAAAAGAAATCTAGCAATTTTCATTCGTAAATATCTTATGCAATATTGTCTCCATTTGAAGGCACACGAGCGACTCGCGGCGTTGGAGAGGGACGCCATCGCCAAGCTGGGCAGCCTGGAGGCCGAGCTGGCACAGGTGCGCCAGGAGAGGGACCAGCTGGCGGAGGCCAGGAGACAAGTCGTCGAAGAGGTACCCTTCCTTTATTAACAAACGGTTTACTGATTTTTTATTTTTGAAAAGCTTTTTATACTTTTCTCTACACTTCATAAACTTTGTAACTCCTTTATGGGCAACTGTGTGGTGTTACAGTACAGTACCTTTTTATGTGCCGTACATTGTAATTAATTTAAGAAGTTTTTTTAGATTCTTAAGAGCTAGGCATTAAATCACTGGTCCGAGAACATTGGAAGTGTCCACAAAAAATCCGCCTGGGTTTGTGGTGGACTATATGTATATGTTGAAAGATGGACTTATAGTGGAGTTTGATTTTATTTTATATCAAATTGGATTCTCCTTGTATTCTTCTTATTGTGTATATAAGCGTACATTTTTAATAAAACACATCTGTATAATGTTTTAATGCTTCTAGCAACCTTCAAATAATTTTGGAATATGTGACCTAGTGGATAGGTCCTCTATAAAGTTGATTGACGACATAGTCAAAGTCCACTGGAAGGCGCTATATGCGGGCAGCGCAAGATTGATCTATTTCCTGCAATAAACGTTTATTAACTTACATGATATCGTATAACTTTAACCACAATGCGCTTATGGTTGCTAAAGCCTTAAGGTTTTAAAATGGAGAACATGAATGGGCAAGCTGAGGGTAGAAAGCAAGTCCACCCGTGTGGACAGACGATCTTGGGTATATTCAGCTTCTAACCGTTTCTACTGGAAGTCTATAAAGAAGATCTATAGTGTAGATCATAATGAATACAAAAATATTTTGAATTAAAAAGTAAGGGCAAATATACTTCATAACTACCTCTCAATCGGTACTATTGGGAATCTACGGTGGAATCCTATATCTAGCAGTTGACCTCCGACTATATACTCATCACTCCCAATGCCTGTTAATATTAAAGGTGTCGACGTTGCGGCGAGCACAGCAGGACTCCCGCAACAGGCAGTCCATGCTGGAGTCCAAAGTCCAAGAGTTGGAGACCCTCACCAAATCCCTGCCGCGGGGGGCTTCTAGTAAGTACAATAGTGATAATCACCGACAGGACTCGTTTGAAGTGATAGTAGGTGGGGTAAATCTTCCGTGTAAGCTACACTTATATAAGAATCCTATTTTTTATTTATTTTAATGGCTCCTGCTATTGGAGACCTTTCGTACAAATCCTGTCTTGGGTTCACAGGAACAGACTCTATTTAGTCATTTATTCACTTTCGTTTTTTACTATCTCACTCTTTTTATATACTTCTTAGTATCTCTTATTTATTTTTGGGAATTTAATAAACGCTCCACCAAGCACTTGTGAGAAGAATTTCGTAAAATCCGATCTTAGCTAATATATATTTGGCGGGAGAAATGTTTCTACCAAATTTCGAGTTTTATGGTGCCGAATCACCGTTGATTCTTGTTGGTTAATTAATTTCGCTACAATTGGTTATCTTAAATAGGGCAACCAGGTGTCAAATAATAGCAATAGACCAATGGACCGCACTAATGCGCGGCTAGAAGCGCGGCAGTATTATATACGATATCTAGATTAGTAAGTCATTGAAGCCTTCGGCTACTTAGTTTATTGATGAAAATTTATCACATAAATATGTAAATTTGTATTTAACAGTGGGAGCAATATCTCACGCGCTCTGCAACGGCACCACCAACGGTCACTCGCCGTCGCCGCCACCGCCCTTACCAAATGGTGAAGTGGGTGCGCGTGACACCCTCCCGTCGCCTCCGCCCCCTGCGCCGCCTGCCCCGCTGCCCCCTCCTCCACCGCCAGCACCGCCTGCGCCCCCCGCGCTGCCGCCCGCACCCCCTGCGCCACCAGCCCCGCCCGCGCCGGGCCTCATGGCCCCGCCGCACCACACAGACGCCATGACTATCAAAAGAAAAGTGGAGACAAAGTATAAGTTACCAACGCTTAATTGGATCGCGCTGAAGCCCAATCAGGTGAGCGGCAATGTATACTTATCGCTACTCATCACCTTTACTGTAATTTTAATATCATCATCATATTAGCGGCAGAACGTCTGCTACGATGTTGGTCTTACCAGAGATTTCCAATAACACGGTTTGGAAGCGACCTGCGTCCAGCTACGATCTTAACAAGATCATGATGATCAAGTCAACAAATAACATTTTACGACGACGTCTTTAATGTGGAACAGGAAGTTTGTATGCAAAAACCCCGTTACGCATAAAATGCCAGCATGAACGATAACATTGTGAGATATCTAAAAACTTAAAAAATATTTGACTTCCACCTTGACGTAAACTACGGTTCTACGGTCTACTTAAGAAGTCTGATTTCCAAGAGTTACCTTTTTATGTATAACCACGTGTAACTCCCTGCGAGCAGGTGCGCGGTACGATATTCAACGAGCTTGACGAGGAGCGGCCGCGGCGACGGATCAACTTCGCGGAGTTCGAGCAGCGCTTCCGTCTGGGCGGCTCCAACGCCGCGCACGCCCTCTGCGAGCCCGACACGCTCGCCTCATTCCCCAGTAAACGGTTCCGTAAGCCCGACACCGTGTCGCTGCTGGAACACACGCGCCTGCGTAACATTGGTAAGCTATAAACAAGAGTTGTAACTATAAAACATTTTTATGTGAAATAAACCACATAGTTGGATGGCACTTTAGGAAAGCGCGCTGAGGTGAAAAATGTAAAAAAAGAGTGTAAGTGCCCATAACCCCCTACCACGTAATAACTTAATCGCGGTACAGCTATTTCGGTAGCAATAGACAATTAACAATATTTAACTACAATGCACAATTGTCAATGCCACTAAAGCAAACAAAAGTACCACAATGAAATCCCCAAAAATATTTTATTTATTTCCTCACTTCTAGGCTATATTAACAACATAAATTCTAGCGTATAGCAAATCTAAAACCAGTACATGAAAGTAATAAAAGGGTATGCACAATGTCTTATCCTTGGTACAATAAAAATCTACTTCTCGTGTCACGGTGTTCGAACTTGAACTCCTCTGAAACGGCTTGACTGATTTTTACCAAATTTAATATGCGTATTCAGTAGGTCTGAGAATCGGCTACTATCTATTTTCTATACCCCTAAGTGATAAAGGTTGTTCACACTTAAAAAAAAATTATTTTTTTAACGAAATTTTTTGTTTTTTTATGACATGATACAAGAATACATACAACCATAAATTTTCACCCCTCTACGATCAACCCTTATTTTTTATTTGTAAATTATAATATCATTTTTTTTTTGCAAAACAACGTTTGCGGGATTAGCTAGTATTATATAAATTGGAAGAGTAAGTCTATACATAAACATAAAAAAATAATCTTCATTTAAAGTATTCAATGTATAGCAAAATAGTTAAAGTTGAAAGAAAAAGGAGCTTATTCATATTAATTTTTCGTACCAGTCTAAGTATAAAAATTATTTCCGCAGCGATCTCACGAAGAAAACTCGACACGCCGGTGGAGAAAGTGATTGCAGCAATCAACAATTTAGACCTGAAGCAACTACCGCTAGAGAGCGTGGAGATACTCCAGAGGATGGTGCCCACAGAGGCAGAACAGAAGGCGTACAAAGAATATGTAGCAGAGAAGAAGAACGTAAACCAGCTCACGGAGGAGGACAAGTTCCTGATGCAGCTCACCAAAGTGGAGAGGATATCTGCCAAGCTGTCAATCATGAGCTACATGGGCAACTTCTTCGACAACATACACCTCATAACTCCACAGATACATGCAATCATATCCGGTTCCTCCTCCGTAAAATCCTCTCAAAAGTTGAGGAATGTTCTCGAAATTATTCTCGCGTTCGGAAATTACCTGAACAGTAGTAAACGCGGGCCGGCGTACGGGTTCAAGCTGCAGTCGCTGGACACGCTGATGGACACCAAGTCGACGGACAAGAGGGTGTCGTTGTTGCACTACATCGTCGCCACCGTCCGACAGAACTTCCCCGAGCTGCTGAACTTCGACACCGAGCTGCTGTATATCGACAAAGCTGCGCAAGGTAAATACATCTCTTGGCAATTTATGATGATATTCATCATAATTTAAGTTTTCATTTAATGTTGGGTGTTGGTTATATTAATAAGGCCGTATTTGTCGGAAGTCAGTAAACTTTCAATTATTTTAATTGATACCTCGAAACTTCGCTGTGATTGAATCAAAATTGAGGAGATTCGCAAACGAATCAAGATCACGGACGGGCGTTGCTCGTGCATCCTTCGGCCTTTGGGGCCGAAAGGTCGCGGAAAGTCGCTGGATGTGGTCAACGCAAACTATTGGGGCGATATTTGGGGGAGGCCTATGCTTGGCAATGGACCTCTATCGGCTCACGTGATGATCTTTTAATTAAAATCTAACAAAAATTATCGACATATCTTAACAAGTGAATAGCCTATCTATGGTACTATAGGGGTAATATTACGTCATTGTTAACGGCGTTTACAAAAGGGGAATTCTATAGAAATAAAATTATTCATTTACGTCAGAAACCCACAGTACTAAGCAAGATTTAGTATAAATATCCTATACAATACTATATTGTTGTATAAGGTATATGTTACCGTCAGCATAACTTTGTTGTTTAGTTTCATGTTATTGAAAACTTAAATTATTTTCATATTTATGTCTTTTAATTATTATTTAATCTAGATTGAAGTGTTTAAAATTTATAAATGAATATTTTGCTTACTTCCTGAAGGTCAATTTGACAAGAATATGTTCTTCATTTTTTATATGTAGAATATGGACGTTTTAGATGACGTGGATTATGTGTGTTTGTTTGCGGCAGTGTCGCTGGAGAACGTGGGCGCGGACGTGTGCGAGCTGGAGCGCGGCATGGAGGCGGCGCGCCGGGAGGCGGAGTCGCGGGGGCACTCGCACGTGCTGCGCGACTTCATCGCCAACGCCAGCGACAAGCTGCGTCGCCTGCGCGCCGAGACCAAGCACGCGCAGGTACACATCCCCACCACACCCCCCACTACCAATGTCGCAATTCATTTTATTATGACCCATGCATTTATTTACGTACACCAGCGGCACACATAAGTAAAAATTACCGTACAAGTTACCGTATATGTAACGGTTTTAAGAAAGGAATATTTTTTAAAATTTTTACTTACTTCATTTTTATGTCATAATCTTAACATTACTCGAAATTATTAAAATTACACAGTAAAATATTCTAAAAATACTTCTATCAAACTTTATTATATGTATGACAATTGAGATATTTTATATTGGGAGACAAATGGGAAATTGATGAAATAGAAAATGTACGGGTGTCCTATAAATCAACTACAAGCTGAAGGCGGATGGTAGAGATGATAGTTGCTAACCCAAGAAAATTATTAAAAAAATCTTTATTTTATGTATAAACAATTGATTTTTTAAAACCAGTACGATTAAAAAAGTAAATTAATATTAATCGCCTTGTGTTATCACTAACTTTACTTTTAAAATTAATAGTATTTTATGTCAAATCGTACTCAAAGCTATGACTACATTCTACATGACTTAGATTTATTAAATTGTCCATAACTAACCAGTACTTTGCTTTTGGACCTAATGTCGGTTTGTCGTTGATTTATGGGACAGTTTATCAGCATATAAAAATGATAAATGATAAAAGAGCTAGTAAATTGTAGAGTACGTGCCTTTTCACAGGACTCGTTTGCGTCGTGCGTAGAGTACTTCGGCGAGGCGCCGCGCAGCTGCGACGCGAACGCTTTCTTCTCGCTGCTCGTTCGTTTCACGAGGGCGTTTAAGGTATAGTATTGCACAGAACACTGATGGTTGTAACACGGCTGATCACTAATCCAGACATAAGGCTTTCATATCTTCATACCAGCCGATAGAAACATATACAATAATTAGGCCTCTTACAAAAATCGTTACTGACCAGTTATTTGATTTCCCACGACTTTGAACTAAATCGTCGATCCAGTTAGTGGGGAGGCCTAACTATCCGCGTCTATCGGCTCGTGGACCCTATCGACTCCTACGACCGTCCGTTTCACGCTGTGCAATTCTTCGGACTATGTCAATGACCTTGGTTGGATCTCCACATTTTAAATCTCGCAGCTCTAATTCCAGTGAAGAGATACAATAATACTACTCGACTAAATTGTATGAAAACTAATTCGTGTATAATTATATAGCTGTCCTCTAGTTAGCTCGGGCATGCAATGCCATTTATGAGCGTAATTTTATAAAATCCGCAATAAATAATTGATGTGCAAGTATGTGCATGTTTGAGAGTTATTTTTATTTATATTTTTTGTCTATAAAAATATATCAAAGTCCAATTCAATACACAGCAAGCCGACGCCGAAAACGAACAACGACGCAGACTGGAACAGGCGGCTCAGCAGGCCGACAACGTCGACCCCAATAAGGCTAAGATAGTGCAGAAGAAACAACAGGTGCGTTCTGTTCTCGGCCTTATTCTATACACTATAAGTACTATAATCAAAAAAAAATATTTTAGTTTTCTTTGTTAGTGTAAAATCCACCTAAACGTATGTCGTTTAGAGTATAAAATCCAACGTTTGATAAAAACTATATATATTATAAAAATGTGGAAAGTGTGCCTATTTTTTGTCCTTTGTAGAGTTATAACATGTATTTAATTTTTTTTATACTAAAAGTACATCAAGTAACTCCGTTAGTAACTTGACCATAATTTTTAATAGTTTCTTAATTAAATGAAGAAATAGATAATAAACGGAATATTATTGACTGTATGTAATATGTAGAATGTTAAATAATAACCTAATCTATATATTAAAAACTAACAGCAAAAAGATAGTTAATATAGTATATCATAATGTATGTTACATAACCAGAGAAAGCGTTTATAGAAGAATCCGTCATACGGTATTAAATTATAGATTTCAAGATAAAAGTAACAGTATAGTAAACTTAAAGGCTCTAATTTCTGAATATTCTGCAATGTCCTTATTACATATTAACATCCTTATTACATAATTTTGTGTAAATCTCTCCAATAATTTGTTATAATGAGAGACGTAACTTCTCAGCGTTCTATTGACCTTGCGGATGTCGGGTCAACCGCGTTGTAAGGGGGAGGAGTCGGGTACAGTCTCGGGGCTGACGACCAGTATAGCACGTTTATGAAAGCCTTCTCTGAAGGCTTACATCTACCCCAATAAAGATCGGCCACGATGACCGGTCTTGGGTAGAGACTCGACTGTTACTTCTAGTACTATCTAGTGAATGGCTTACCAATTTAATCTTAAATGATACTATTATATTTATACTGTTTATTTGTAAAGGTTTTGAATTATAAAGAGAGAGACAGAAAATAGTTCACGCTTTTCCACCTTTCAATAAATATCAGCCAATTATAATCTGTGAATGTTTTGATAACCGAGTTATAATGAATAAAATGTATGCTCTAATAAATAATGTAACGTCTACTGTAAATATTAATGTGAATATGACTGTACTTAACCGTACACTAAGAACTCGATTGGTACATCATTATAATTATCATTGAAATTCATTAATCAATTTTTTTTTTGCTTCCAAAGCTCTTTGATTGCTTCAGTGGTGAATGGAGTCTGCGGATTATGTAGTAGTTTTTTTTTTCGAGTGCATTATTGCTAATTTTTAATCTGTAGCCAATAATCAAAGTAATCGATAATATTTTTTAAAACCATAGATAATAAATTTACGACAAGATTATAGCACTGTCCGTATACTTGTCAATATCATCGCCTTTTTAAACTTTATTAAGATTATGTAATATTTAACATGAATTTATATTTTTGCATGATTAACATAATAATAAAAAAATATTGTCGATTCTGTTTAAATTTAATTTATTCGAAGCCATACTCATTTCGAATTACCTTGAAGTAATATATCATTATGACGTTCTAATATAATATTCGGTAACATTGACCTGAATATATATATATATATATATATATATATATATATATATATATATATATATATATCTCATCTCTTGGTCACAACATAAGTAGAGAAAGCCTATTGAAACTGCGCATTTGAAAATTCACGAACTGCAATTAATATAGTCTGATAACAGCTGCATCGATTAGTATTTTCGATCACAAAATTTATTTATTTATTTTACATTTAAACAATAAACAAAGTGATCGGTCAAGTAATAACACATTAATTGTTTTTTTCCATGCTTTTTTGCAATGCTAATATCCAATTTCTGGCGTTGCAAATTTTGTCGCTATAGCTACTTTTAATATTATAGTGCATTATAATTTTATTAATTTAAAATCTAATATTCTTTAACGCATTTAATATTTGAACCTTTCATAATGCTATTAATTCTTTTGTTATCTTAATTAATAATAATTACGTTGGTTTACCTAATTGACAATTAACGGTTTTTATTTAATTATATTTAAATTCATTTTTAAAAAATAACGAATAGTATTTTTTATTGTGTAAGATGTTTATCGCCCTCTCGGGTATAAGGATATATACTTGAGTCCCAACTGTGGGAATATTAATAATAATAAAGCTATTTAAGTAAATAGATATTTTGTTTTAAATATTTTACATCTACATGGTATGTACATGTAAATATTATTAGTAAAAACAACTTTAACTTTGTCTTCCGACAGATGTCACTACATTTGTGTACAGTCACAATAAAAAGTGTTGGCATATTATAGCAAACATTTAGTAGAGTAATTATTTACATTTGCTTGTGTTAGACGATAAACTACCTGTTTATGATCTGGTAGAAAGTCCAAAAATAATTTCTTTTGTTAGTTTACTTAAATCAGTGAAGTGATTTTTATAATTTTAACCATTATAAATTTTATAAAAATATGTCCAAAATATCTAATACTTTACAAAAAAAATTAGAGTAATATATATTTATTTAGATACACCTTTGCTATTTACAAAAAAAAAACATGAAATAATGTAATGATATAAAACTAAGGGTCATTAAGTGAATACCATTTAAATTTTAAACAGATAAATTACTTCAAGGTATTTGTTAAGGCATTGTGTGTAATCAATTCTCCGGACTCTGGGCTTACATTGATAGCACTCGTTGGTCATTCCTAGTGTTTCAGTATAGTTCGCCTGTTGTATATCATCTCTATAGTTTAACCTTTGACGTGTGATATCATGTACCTCATTTATAATCATACTACCATGCATAAGTATTCCGTCATCGCCTGTCGTATCACTAAAATGATACAAAGATATATATACAAATAATGTAGATATATTGTTTTATACTTTCCCTGCCTTGGATTCGCATGGACTATTTTTACAAAATAATTTTTTTCACAGATTTTATTATTTGCGTTCACATCTTTATTTCCTTCTCAGTGTGTTTATTCAGTCATCTTTTATTATTCACAAATTCTACAGTTTCTTTCACTTAATGTAGATATATTGCATGGATATCATGTTTCATAAGGCATCTTCTATCCATATTTTCTAATAGTTTTTAATTATCGCACTAAAGTTATTGCTGGCTTTAATGTATTAATTATAAATCTTTTTTGTTCTATCTGTTTAATCTCCTTGTCCAAGTTCCTAAATACTCTAAGAATTTTTAATTAACATCTTATAATGCAGCTTTATTTTTATTGCTCCAAAATATCTTAAGAGTTCTATGCACAATCAACTGAATTTATTGCATAAAAATTTTTTTTTTTAGAAACAAAAATCCGTAGAGACGCTTCAAATTTTAAATTTGTTTCTTGCTTGAGTCTTCATCATCTACACATTTAGAAAGAAGTTTAAATGACTTTAGTATTTTATTAGATCAGAGATAGATCATTCAAAATGCTTATAGAATATGAAAAATACATCAATATTATACTTTTAAGTACTCTGCAAAACAAATCCCATTATGAGTGAAATACAATATAGAATAGTTGATATCACAGCCTGTTTATTATTTGCCACCAACATTTTTATCTTGACCCATTGTTATACTACTCGTTTGTATGACATAGATGATATACTGCGGACGCATTGATTTGAAATGTTTTGTAATAAAATTCAAGGACCCGCCATGATGGAGGCGCCGGTTCACCACTACGTCGATGTAAGCCCAGTCCGACTGTTTTAAGTAGACCAGAGAGTGCAGTGTTGTCTTATATAAAAACATTACATTGCAATTTCGTCGTATTTTGATACATTTTGTTTTGATATTTTGTGAACGATTTTAACATGGTGTTTTGGCTTATAATGGTTTTTATTATAGTTAAAATGGCAACATTGATGTCTAAAATTAACATCCGGATATTGATAATTTGAAATAACTTTTTTGAAATAATTATTTAAAATGAAACTTGTATCAGTGTTGCCATGTTCGCCATTAACATTATTGTAGCGGCGGTGATGGTAACACCAGACAATTAATTCTCGCAGAGGTTTAACTACGCGGCCGTCAGCGCAGGCCTATTGCAGCAACACTTGTCTCAGTTGAGGCACAGTCTAGACCCTGTCTAGGCGAAAATCTAGCGTCTAGGACACTAACGCGACTGGGAGTAAGTCGATGGGGTACGATAGCGAACGGGGCCTGAATACGTTGTGTGTGTGCGTGTGTGTGACTACCGTACTAACATGTGTTCGTCTGTGTGCGCGGATGGGGTGATGTTATATTTAATTGGTGTTTTATACATAACGTAGACGAATTGAATATATGAATGCAAACTACAAACTTTGTCTTGATTAAATCTTATTAGTTAAAAGACGGTGCTGTTATAGATCCAAAGAGAAACGATTGTACGAGATAATCGACTACTAGCGCCATCTATTGGCGTAACAGCGTTCAGACACAACCATCATGCCTATATATATGCATATGTCTTCGTGTGGCTGATCAGTCACCCTCACCCAAAAGGACCCGGATTCACGGCTTGTTCAGATAAAAACAAATCTTACTTAGTAAATTCCGTCATCACGGTCACTGGCTATTCCAGAAAGGTTCTTTCTGTCACAATAACTTCACTGTTTTACATCTTCATTGTTTATTATTGCCTTTTATCACTCAATAAGCAGCATGACTTAACCAGCGGAATTCAAATTGAACCGTAGCGAATGACATGTTCGTTTTCATCACACAAATCCTCTGTATTTCACAATAGGGAAGTTTAGTCTGTCATACACATAAATCTTCCGATTGCTTTCAACAGATTTAAGTCCATACTTATCGCTATCTAAGTCTTTAATAACCTGATAGAGTATTTAGATTTTGTGTCAACCTCACACTTTCTGTTAGTATTTTTCCTTTGAATGGAAAATAAATCACCCGCTGCAAGGCTTTAGACTCTTCGTTTTAATACATAGATGCCCACTGCATAGCGTAGGTTCATCCTTTATAATCAAATCACAAAGTTGTAAATTAAATATGTGATTGCTTCGCCGATATCCAACCCACAACGTATGATCGCGAGTCTGTCTTCTATCGCAGAACTATCACTGCTATAAACTCTTCCTTTGTCATTTTAGCCCATAGACGCCAGAAGGGGCCAAATCAAATACCATAATCGCCAAGCTTGGCAGGCGGGTTGGCAATCGCAGTACGTTGTTATGGCACGACGAGAACGCTGCTGCCCATCCTCCATAAACTTTTTTTTTATGAGCAATGTTAATTCTATATAATCAATGCACATAGTTTGAATATATGAGATTGTATCTCGGGAATAGAATTCACGATACGATCGCAAGTCTAATTCCCCTACTGTTGGGTTGCCACTGTTCTGGAATCTTCTATGGTTCTATCTAATCTGATTTGTACGTATTTAGCGATTTGTTAATATTGCCAATAGCTGTAATGTTCAGTCTAAGTATTTACCTAAGGTTTGTTATTGTTAGAAAACAAAAGCAATAGAGGTCAAGCTATGTTCCTTTTGATTCTCCGTAGGACCTCTATAAATTCCTGTGTAGTACTGCTCTATCAAATATATAGCTTATTATTGGACGGTATTATTCTTAAAAATATAAATTATTACTATTGTTATTAAAATATATATTTATAACAACGAACGTATATGTCTTAAATCGTAATGTATACACCAATTAAATTTTAATATATTAAAAAATAAATAGTTGAGAATAAGGCTTGAGTTCACCAATACCCAGATAATAGTTTAGAAGATAACAAATAGGCTTTCGATTTAATTAATTCTTAATCTGTTCCAATTTCAAACGAGTTGTTTTTTTAATCGACACATTTGTGTATCGGTTATATTTTACAAATATATTAGTTTATAGATATATGGATTATTTTGTTATATTTGCATGACATTTAGTTTTGAATTTTGAAGGTCAGTATGACAATATAGACAGTCATAAAGAGCGTAATAAACGTATATATCAGGGATGGCCAAACTGCGGCCCGCGAGCCACATGCGGCTCTTTGAACTGTTATTTTTGGCTCCGATTGATTGTTGAATTAATTCAATATTTAAATTTATATTATCTATGTTAGCTCTGGAGGAATCGAAACAAATTACTGGCGTGAATAATAATTATTATTATTCCTTCATAAAATTAGCGAAATCCAAACACCGATCATAATTAACTAACCGGCATATTAAGTATTATTAGGAGTACTGTCATATACGTGTGTCATTATATCTAACTTCAATACACATATTTTTGTACTTATGTTAAAATAATTTCAATAAATTTGGCGTTTTATATATGCGTATACAATTGCGGCTCGCAAAATATTTCAAATTTCGAAAAATAGCTCGCATTATTAAAGAGCTTGGTCACCCCTGGTATATATTATAATAATAACATATAACTAGAAGAATGAAATATAAAAATGTAAACGGGTAATTGGCACTTAAAAGTTAATCGTTGTTTAATCTACGATTAAAAGTTGACGCTTTGTAAAATTTATGGTGAACTCCGGCGTTAACATTGGTACACGGATTAGACCGTTGGTTTCAAACGGGATGTCAAGAATGGGCATGAGTGGTGGGTGAAAGAAAGTAGCTTAAATCACACGCCTGTCCGCATGGCACACGGCCCAGTTTTACCTGTGCTCACGTCCGTCACCTGTGCTGTTCACTAATCACCATTATTAACCTTCTGTGGAATAATTTGTATATGGTTAACAAAACACCCATAAATGTAACGATACTGTTTACCTACGACGAGAAATAGACGTAAATGTAAAGTTGAATAAAAAAATTTCCTTTCTTTCTAACAGCAATCTTTTTACTTTTTTAATCGTATTTAAATATTAGAATAACGCCAGTCATACGAGTCAATAAGTCAAGTGATTTTCTTTCTAATCTATTTATTTGTACCTTTAAATATCTGTCAAAGTAAAACTGTATGTGTTATCTGTTATAATTGTCTTAGAGATAATGTCGCATTTATTCACTATTGCTAAGGAATTTTCGCAAAAGTACAAATATTAGGTGCGCCATGAATCTAAAATAAGAATTAAAATTGCAAAAGGATTATTGTTTAATATTTAGCTATAACGTATTTTACAACATAAAGGTTTGTTTTACTTACATTTTACATATCGACAGTTATGTATCTTTTGTTTTTATTTTACACGTAAAACTTTACTCGTATTAGTACATAATGACATGATTTCAATAATACCATGTTGATAAATACGTGAGAGTATATTCTTTTTGTATTAACAAAATCTTAAAACATAAATATTTCGAGTCAGCCATCTTCAAGAAAAATACAAAATTTTATTCTAAATTCAAGTAGTGTTTAGGAAAAATGTTGCCAGAGATATACGCCTGTGTATATAGTAATATTTATTTAGACATGTATAAAAAAACCAAACTGTATTTAGGATAAATAAAAATAATAACCTGAGCTTGAGATATTTGTATTACTGAATTTGACTGTATATTGATTGAGAATGTTCTTGCACCGTTGTAGCATCAGCAAGCTTTTTACTAATTAATTTTTAACGCAATCTAATAATTATTTGTTGAATATATAATCAAATTCGTGTAACCCAATTGTAAATAAATAGATAATATATTTAAACATTTTTCTGTGTGATTGTACTTCAAGGTACTGTTGTACTTAAATAACGTATGAGAAGGTACAATGGGAGTGAATGTTTGTAAATTAGTTGAATATACATGGCAACACTTACAAATTCGTTAAACGTCCCATTTTAAGAAAGAATATTTGCGATTATTTTCTGTATTAGAAAATAAATATTTAAAACTTAATCAATTTTCGAAGTATATTCTGCCGAAATTTTGTATACAGTAACTGCCGTAGATTTCTTAATAGATAAATAAAACACATCAGTACCTTCAATAAGAATCGCTAATAAAAATTTCAAAGATCAGATTTTTTTAAAAATTTAAGTGTGGTACACGAATTTGGTTTACATTACTACACTGTCTTGCGTTAATTAGCATTTAGCATGGCTATTGTGTTTATAGCTGTAGCAAAGCTTACGACTTACGTATTTTTATCTTATATTATAAATATCAAAATTTACTCTCCTATTTTATTATTTTATATTAAATTTTCTATAAAGTATTACATTAGAGTTAATTATAAGTGACATTGAAAATACAGTACAAACAAATATGTATCTTATGTGATACAGCATGCATTACTTAAAATAATTATTAATTCTTGAAAATATTTATAACTATAAATTACAATTTACATTGAATGAATTTTGAATATATGTAATTGGTTATAAAATCGTTAAATGAATAATTAAAATGGAATACTGTTGATGTTGACACAGGAGGCTGTCATCAACGAGCTGAAGACGAAGTCACAGAGCGTCGGCGAAAAGAAACTGCTGCATCAGGATGAGGTGTACAACGGCGCTCTCGAGGATATCCTGCATGGGCTACGCAGTGAGCCGTACAGGAGGGCCGACGCCGTGCGTCGCTCGCACCGCCGTCGCATCAACTCTCACCGCCTCTCCAAGGGTCTTGAAGACCTGGACGTATGATACCCGCAGTCCGCCGGCGTGCCCGAGCGTAACGCAGTACGCCGTGCTGTCATGGCCATCGACGCGGCCGCCTTTACCGATAAGCGCAAGCGTCGCAAGGACCTGGACATGGTGCACACCAAACACTCGATATCCATATACAATATCGAGGACGCGGAGATCCTCCCGGAGGCTCACGCCCGTCGCCCTCGCCCCTCCGCCTACAGGGTGGCGCCCGCCGACGCGGACCCCGAAGAACGCTGTGACCTGCTCAAGTCCACCTATGACGTCATATCTAAGTACACCCGAGCTATGTTCGATAAACAGAACGAGACGGTCGTATAAACCACACACAGCTACTACCCCGCCCTCTCGAATACGTCTATACGTTGATTTACGTTAAATAGTTTTGTTAACAAAGTAACATCTTTCGTTTATACAAACAAATTGAAATACATAGCCATTGGTTATAGGTATAAAAAGGTTGAATGTATAGCTCATTTTCTATTAATTAATATATAGTACACCCTTTCTAGCAAATGAAATATATATTCAATCTTTTAAATCTTTTAAGCCTATTACCAATCACCCTGTATAACTTGATATATTGTCCCTCCGTTAAACTAAAGTTTCCGTTAACCTCACCGCCATAACATTTCCTTTTTTTTGTATATATAGATTGTTAAAAAATAATTCCATGTATTTCTCTGTAAAACCAAGTTGTCTCTCGAAATAATAGTTGTTATTATGTACATGGCAACACTAATATTTTGGAATGATGTTATTGAATTTATGATCTGTGATGCGTAGATACCGTATGATAACTTTTAATACGCCCAATATTCGATCCGCGCAACAAGTTCCCGATATTTTTCTATGGAAAATTTACAAAATTTTTGTGTTTATTTGTATGTGAAATTTTTTTATGCAAAATAACGGAATAACTCTCGGAACAATGACTTGTCCATTTTTGATACGCTCGCTTTTGCACTAGGGGTTAATTTTTTTCGCTGGCAACACAGCGCGGCGGGCCGATAGACCCGCTAGATTCACGGCCTTTGAGCAGCGCACACTTTTTAAACACAATTTTTTATAGTGACTATTGAACTGTTTTTATAGACACTTATATAGTTGAAATTGTAACAATGAATGTATTTACTAAAATTTGTACGGAAGAACTAGAATAATTTTTATGTTCCGCACGTGGCGTTGTGTGGAAGTGTTTCGCATTTAAGTGTAGCATTTTGTACCTACTGATATTGTGATAGTTCAAATATACTAATGATTTTCCTTTTAATATTAATTTTGATACCTGGCAACATTCGCGTTGGTTGATCACATGTTTGTTTATCTGTGGTTCCAGTAAAACAATTTCGTATCAAACATGACATATAGATTAAAAATTCCATAGATTAAGTTTTCAATACGCAATTAACTGATTTGTTTTTAAATTCATTTATTGTAGACGTTTAGTTTGTGTTATTTGTAATTATTTAAACTCGATTTATTAACCAATATATAGAATCTCTTATTTGTAAATATATTTTTACAGGTTCTAATGCGGTGTTCGGTGTCCGCGAATGATGTAAATATGGTATTTTTATATTATTATGTATTCACTCAAGACACTTGGGTTAGAGCGTGCGTTTACAGGCTAAGGCGTAGTGTACGTAGTTTCGAGCGATTTTAATTTTAATATTTAATTTAAGGGAAAGTAATATATTGTTTCGCTACATACATTTTGACGTAAGGCTTGTTATACACTAGGTTAAAATTTGCAAGCAAAGCACGCTGTTCTGTAGTAGTACGACCTGTGTAGTGCCTGATCAACGCGACCTGAGTGTGTACCAAGCTTTACGTATATAGGGTGCTCATTCGCACGCATGTGGATATTATTTTATATTTTGTAATTTTGTGTTGATTTAATAAATTGTATTAAATCAAATTTATAAAATTACAGTTTGATCGTGTTAACGGATCGAAAACGTGCACAAATCGTCGTTAATATTTTGTTTGAGGTTTCCTGCCAAATATGATTCTGGTTGAAAAAGACATCATAAAAGTTATACTTTAAAAAGGTTATTAAAGATCCCCCGTCAATTGTCGGATTTAGAAAAATCGATTAATTTTTTTTTTAAGTTTTTCAATGTCTAACAAAATCTTGTATAATCTGTACGGATAAAATTCAGACGTAATTAACTGATTACATGCGATCACTGTTTAATCGATGGTTGTCGGGGTTCGTTTAAGTTTAGTGAAGTCTATAGTTGAAGTTAAACCGCAGTCGCTTATGTCAGCGGCGCGCAGTATTCAGAGATGCAATAAACAACATTTGTAATGGACGCTGTGTTTTATTTATCACAAGTATATAAGCTCTATATATATTTTTGTATTATTGAATAACAGCCTAAGCCGAGGTCATCTGTCGTCGGTCCGTGCAGAAGGTCACTACGCGCAACACCTGTAACAAATCCAGGTTATATAACTGCCTGAGCCGAAGTTCCCGAAGGAGCCTTCAAGCTAAGATACGTAAACAAGATTTAGTAATCCTTTAATGATAGTATGAATTTTTTATATACAACAATAAAAACTTAAATTTCAATTGAAAAGGAACATTACAAATAATTGCTTTCGTAAAATGACGTATTAATAATTATTTTTTAATCTCGCACGACATATCGACGTTTGATGCAAATCATTTTCGAGGGAGGCCTATATCCTGTACATCCTACGGCTGAAATGATACAATTTCAAGTTTCAACGCGAGCATAAGTTTTTATAACAAAGAATCTGAGAATATGTATAAACAAGTAAAACAAAATAAATAAAATTAATTTATCATTATGCTTATTTAATTATTTTTTTTGAACATTATAGGTTAGTAAAGAAATTATGTATTGCCACTACATACTTAAGTCGCTGAATGTGGGCAGCCTTTCTTGCTTATTCTCGGTTGATGTTGATGCTGTTAACCCAGGCTTCTGCTTCATCAGAACTGAGTTCACGGAGCGGAAGGGTGCGTGAACTTAAAAATAAAACAGGCGTGTTCAAGTTGAACGAAGTCGTTCGCACGTAAACCGCTCTACCCGAGTAGAGCTGTGTGAATGTTGTGTATGTGGCTTGGAACGGCAGTGTTGACCCCAGGCGAGTCAAGGATGGATCCGGATCCAACCTCGGCTCGCCCACGCTGTTCGTGGTTAGGGAGCGGGCGGCCGCTCCCTAGAAACGGGTGTTGACCGCTCATTATGACGATGTTATGAGAAGACCTGTAGTAGGCGTGAATCGACTAACATAATGATAATGTATGTGTGCGTGGCCTCATGCCGATCATTAAGAATTGATTTTTATTTAATTTTTAAAAATTTTGTTTGAGCTGTAACATGTAAATACAAAGAATATTTAAAATACATATTAATTTCAAAGCAGGCAATTTGAAAACCTTCGTCAGTTTACGCAGCGGTCCCGTGCTACAGTTTTAATAATAAAAAAAGCTTTATTTCCCATGATCCTTATTAAAACTACTAAAAACTCTACGACAGTCACACGGTTTTATCCACCTTTTGTTAATACGTTTTCATCATCAGCCTATCAACCATATTCATAAAAATGAAGTTTCTATTCGTTGAAACTTGACATAAAGGATTCGGTACACTTACCGTGAACGGCGTTTAAGTCGACTCTAGCTTCAACAACACAACAAATGATTGTAAATTTATGACTATGACGTCACCATCACCTGCATAATATGCATAGAACAAAATAAACATTTATTCAACACGAATACATTTTCAAATGTTATATAAAAATTATAATAACATTTAAATAATAAACTCTATTATATCTGTGCTGTCAGAATAAGTGTAATTTACGATATATAGGATTTAAAAATTACATTTAAAATTGTAATAGATACTCGTCATCGTTATAGCCAATAGACACCATCCGGCACAGGTCTTTCGAATAGAAATCTATGAAAGGATATACCATAAAAGCCATGCTCAGCAGGCGGGTTGGCAATCGCTGTGCTGGACGTTACCCATCCTCTGAAAACTTGTTTGTGGGCAGTACCAATCCTATATAATTAACCCTTAATTAGGCGCATGGGGTCACGGCCGCTTGAAATTCAAAAAATAATGGCTTACAGTCTTCAGAGCGTGCTAACGCTCTTTCTAGCTTCTTCACTCCCCGCGGGGTACGCGAATTAGTCACATCCAGAACATTAACTTCTGCATACATATCGCTGTCCTTTAGAGAGCTGACCCCATGCGCCTAGTTACGTTCCATTTTTTGGCAAAGGTAAGTTTTTACTTTTGTGATTTTTTTTGTGTTTATATTAGTATATTGTTTACTATTTATCTTTGTATGTGTCTATTTTGATACGGTATGATTTCTTTATGTATTTTTGAGTTTTTTCTAAGCTTTTCCTTTTTTTTTTTTGAATTGAAATGCCTAACGACAAACAAATATTGCAATGGCTGGATGAAATGCTTGATGAAGACCTAGATGTTGCTGCTTCGGATTCGCAAGACGAAACTTTAAACGATGCTGTCATTGATAGTGCTCATAATTCAGAAAGCGAAATTGAGGAGTCTGAACATATCCAAGACATCCCTGTATCAACGTAAGAAAATTATTTTTTTCTCGACATACTCAGAGAAATGGCCCAAAAGTGAAATGGTGTAAAGTACCACCATCGAACGCAGTAAGGACCCGAGCACAAAATATTATTTTACATTTACCTGGAGTATAAACATACCTGGCATCAACGCATTTGTCATACACAAAGCGAATACTGAGAAGACTTTGACATGTACTAGACGGATTTTCTTGAAGAAAATAGCTGCGACACTTGTGGAAGATCACCAAAAACGTCGCATACAACTACGTGCTGTACCAGCGACAACAAAAAAAATGCTCCGTGAAGTTTATAATGTGAACAAGGCGGTTTATCAATCGACAGCTAAGCGCGGGCGCTGTTCATCATGTCCTAGAAAGGACGACAAAAAAGTGCCAACAAAATGTTTCAAGTGTCTTAAATTTATTTGTCAGCAACACTCAAGGATTTACTGCATCGGATGCAGAACAGAAGATTCCGCTGATGAAGCTGAATAAACTTTATTTCTTAAGTTGATCTCGGCTATGCCAAAAAAATTTGTTTGAAGAGAGGTTTACTGTTTCGTTTTTTTTTAAATATTGTTAATGTCATAGTAAGTATTTGTTTCTTAAAGTTAAGTATATTAAAGAACTTTATTACTTACTATAGTAATCGATTAAGTTTTATTCCTTTTTGATACTTCTTTCCCAATGTTTTCTTGGGGTCATTTAAGACCCCATGCGCCTAATTGAGTGATTTCCTTAATGCGCCTAATTAAGGGTTAATGCACAAAATGAATTATATAAAGTTGTACCGGGAAACGAAGCCGCAACCTGAGATCGCATGTCTCAGTCCTCTATCATTGCTCGCTATTACTATAGATACAGCAATGATTTATTTTACTGAGTTAAAACGTGTGAATAATTAGATAATTTATTATAAATCAAGCTATTGAATTATAATTTCTTCAGTGTTACTACCCGCGGAGACACTTTTACAAGATTTATTCCATTTTAATATTTTTCTAATTCTTAGGTGTAACGTTTGGTTATTAATTTAAACAAAACCTCCCGTCGCCAATATTAACACGTATCGGAAGTTTGCGAAAATCCGCCGATCCCTTAAACAGGTGTTCAAAGTCTGATCTCACACGCGTTCCACTACAATAAACACGAGTTTAATTCGTGATGTTTATGTAAATCTTCCGTTTGTTTACCTACGGTTAACTATGAAGCCAACTAAACAATAGCACGGGCTAAAATTTTACGAATTCATCCATAAACAGAACCGCTGATTGAATCCTACATAATGTAGAGAATAAACAATTTTGTCGAGTGGCCAAAAGCCAATATTACTAACCGATCACAGGGCGCGCCTGTCTACCGTCGTCAATCCCTTATTTGCAAAAAAAAAACAAAATATCGACATCACAGTAACACCATTACATCATTTGCGTGTATAATCAAACGCAGGGATTCGAATAAAGAGATCTTTCCTTTGCACCCTGGACTTAAAAGGTACACGGACTGTATGTTCTATTACAAAGTTATAATAAATATACGCTAAGCTTTCCGGCCCATTTCTTCCACTATAAAACCTCACCGCACCACCAGCTATTTGTGCACATTGTATTCATCTTATAATGTTATTTATTTGTAGAAAAAATTATGTCAGAACATAGTCGATATGTGTATGTGATAGTCTAAGTGCATAAGAAGAAATAAAATATAGAGATATACATATGCTTAGCACTAGAAATGGTGTTACGACTGTTATATATTTCTCTGAATCTATAGAATTAGTAACTCTGAAAAGCAACTTTTTAAATTATTACGTTACGAATTTAAAAAGTGATCTGTGAGTTAAAATGTGAGATTTTTATAATGATGATAAAAGTTGTGGGAATAATTTGCTCTACTATAGTATTGTTACAAAGCACGAGTTACAGAACCCTCTAAACAATAAACACGGAACCTTAGGATCAGGAAGTGCCGTGAACTCGCGTGACCTTGAAGTGATTTATAGATTTTTGTTACTTTGATTTTGATGATTGTTGTACGGTTCTCGGAAATTATAACCGAGTACTATCTCAAACTTACCTACCACTACCTTCTCCGTAGTATAAGTAAATAGATGTACTCCACATGTCGACAGTATTAAAGTTCACGGATCCTTCCGTTGCGTGAACTCATTACCGATGAAGCTGTAAAAGCCTTAGGTCTAACAGCAACTACTACAGAGAAAAATCGACTGATCAGTGTTGTTTTTCGAGTTACAAGTTTAAGTTCTACGATCAGTGGTATAAAGTAACTATTTGGTAAGTTATTTGAACAGTGATTTCTTGAGCGATTTGGAGGCGAAGTTTGGACTAAGCGAAAGTATACTTTGTGTTAAAGTAAATGTGACCATCTGATTTGTGAATAAGGGACTCCTGTGTGAACCAGATGTGTTTCATTCCGAGTCAGAACCCACAGTATGTAACAGTATGAATGATATTATGATTTTGTTAGTCTTCTCAGATCACGGCGCGCTTGGAACCCTTGTAGCTTTAAGTTGAATGATACCATTACAAAGGAACTCAATTTTTTTCAAGTTTCTATCACATTGGTCTCCCGTGGCATTCTTATCATGATGCAGTAATCACTATAAACGATTCAAATTGAATATAACATATAAATTAATATTCTCGGCAAGATATATACGCTTCCTCCAATTTAATTATCTTCTTTTAATAAAATGATGTAACCTGAAAGCCAATTTCTCATTTACTAAGGACTATTTTTATAAAATTAACATTTTGGGAACATTGCTGAAACGTTATGTATCTGCCGATGTCGTGTTGGCGAGCAATAAATAAATAAAAACCAGAATAATGAAAGTAATAAAAAAGATTAATAAAATACCTGTGATGTAAGAAATTTAAATTAAGCGCGATATAGATAGTTAGAAAATAAACAGGAATTAAGAATAAATAAATTGTTAAACAGATGATAAAAACTTCGGACTGAAGGCGATGAAAGAAAGTATGGAAAGGAATGAAAGACATTGAGAATAACGAAATATGAGTACGAAAATTAATTAAAATTGTACATTGTTGAACTAAAACATGTGATGTTAACATCAAAAGTATTATTATTTTGATTATTATCAGATCGACTATGTTCGACAAAATAACTTGACAGGTATTTCATTTTTCTGATAATTGAAATTTGAAAAGTACAAAGTTAATGACAGCCCGGCCGCGTCACACGTCACCGAATCGAATTTAACAATCGCATCACGAGCGGCGGCGCGCCGCGGAAAATTTTGTAACAGAGCCGCTTCGAGACGGAAGTAATTTAATAACTGGCTTTCGATTATTAATAGTCTGTTTGACTTTATTCAAGACTAGACAAAACCTGTTGAGTTTGCTTATATAAATATTTTTATCACTCCACATAACTGCATTTTCACACGTGACAAGAAAAACAAAGAATAAACGTATGATAATTGCAATTAAAAATTATAATTGTCTTTATTGAAACAGTCGGTGTGTTCACCTTTGAAAAATTGAAAGTCATTTGGTCGACAGACACTTGTATCTATATTATGGTGATGAACAAGATCGAATAGCCTTTTTTAGAAAACATTCACGTAATGTTTCTTTTTTAATATAACCTTTATTTATTAAAATATTAATATTCATAAGATGCATTGATAGCCGAAAAAAATATTAAATTATGTTTTTGAAAACTCACTACCTGGATTTACCATCGTCAACCTACCATAAATAGTAAATTAGTTCGCTAGGTTTTGCACAGAGAGGTGTTTGTATACTATTTCAGGATCCTTCTCAAGTTATATCATTGTGTATAGTAGATTCGACAGTATCGATTAAAGTAAATCTTTCTCCGGGAAATCTATTTTTGCACTTTTACGTTTGGATCCAAGACAATGTGCTGTAAATAACTACACATTGGAAATTACGTGTGCGCATCCTTGCTATTTTGTATGTTTTATAGGCGAAGTATTTGACTTTTGTTTCGCTTGATGTAAAGCGATGACAAGCTCCTACGATGTTACATTCTTACCTATTCACTCTTGTCTTGAAGAACTTAGGAGAAGTTATACTTGACTGGAAGTAATGAAGCCGGTATGTTGCCCCACTCTTGGTTGTTTGCACTATAAAAGTATTAGCAAAACCCTTAATGCAGGTGGAAGGGATTTCAACCGTATACGGATATCATGGATTCATGTGCCTTGTTGTCTGATAGAAGAAAGAAGATAGGAGAGTTATTTGGTGCACTCTCTCCAAAAAGCAGTCTTTAGCACACCGATAAACTCGCTCACCAAAGCATCTTTATCAATTAGCCTCATAGCCCGTCTCTTTATGGATTCCAAAGCTTAGAGCTGATACTTCGCTCACACAAGACTGGACATGCGCTACATATGGACTTATGAGCTGTCTTGATGTATAACACTGTCGAACATTCCTCAGAATACTTAGCTTTTTCTCAGCTAATTTAGCTTGGACACAACCCAATGTGGAATTCCTCCTAGGATCAGTAAGTTTTGAAGGTAATAACAACGCCAAAGTAGAAGTGTGTATATTAATCCGAGCTTCGCCCATATTTATAAAGAATAAATTTTTTATGGAATTGCATCGCTGACCATGAGGTAATATAACTCCTACAAACTCAATAGACTTTTATTAAGTATGTAATCTTTTATTATATTTAAAGTGCATAGACCCGCTGAGTTTGTTTCGCATGTTCTTTTAAGGTCTGACTCATTTATCATCCGAACAGGTGATAGGCTCTTGACGTCAATTTAATAGTTCATCCTATGTCGAATTAAGAATCATTGAATTTAAATTTAATTAGTAAAGTACCGACCCAGGTAAACAATTAGTAATGGATTTTATAAAATAGTTTTATCATGTTACGACACAGTACAAAAATATTTTCGCTTAGGTGACAATAATACTAACCTTTGAGCTCTTATTGGTAGCTCTGATATTTCATAAACAATAAATATTTTTGCACAGCCAAAGTAATCTGTAAGACAAATTTACATACTGCAAACTATACTTTGACAATACTCACAGTTGCTTTTTACATAACTTAGTAAAAGAAGAATATATTTAGTATTTCAATCAGTGACGTGCAGAGAGTTTTTTAGTTTATACTTTTGTTTCGTAAGCCCTAGATTATATGACACTTAAATAAATTTTCTGAAATGCTCTTCATTATTATAAACATCGTTTAAAACCACTGCTGAACATAGGCCTCCTTTATTGGTTACTATTACGAGAGGTTGGAAGCGGCCTGCATCCAGCTCCTCCCGGAGAACTTTATGTCATCTGTTCAGCTTGTGAAGTGAATCACTTCAAGTGACATCGTGCGCTACGCTTGCCGATCCGAATTCTCTATTCCCTTTCTTCCTAAATTTATTTATGTTACTTATTTTCACTTCACTGTACACCGTCATAAAATATTAATTGAATAGGATATACAAATATATATCAATAAAAGTTATACGTACCGTTTTATTATCATAGCACATTGGCAACTCTCGTATTTTAAATTGTAAATTAACTCTAGGTTCGATTTTATTGTGAGCAATATAAATAATCTAAAGATGACGAATATTTAAAAAAGTAATTACATATAAAACAATTTTCTTTCTTTTATTGGTGACGTGTTAAACTGGTTGACATGACCTACATTCTTTTCATTCTAAATACGTCGGGTGGTTCTGGTACTTCCGGATGCTGCGTCCGAAATAGATGCGAAGCGCGGTGATTGACCACTGGCTTTTGCTAGAAGATCTACCAGGGGTACTGAACATTATTGCCTTATGCAATATGCAGTAATAAAAACATTGACAAATCTAAACTAGTGAAACATATTTGAATGTGTGAATTACTACAAAAATTATTGAGGAAATGAATAAAACGAATGTCTCATATCGGACCTCGTGAAATAAAAAATAACGTAAATATAGATAGTGTATATATAAGTAACACTATAATCATTATTAGGCATACTTACAGGCCTTAAAATAAAACTAATTAAAAATTAAATATAATTAAAACAAGTAGTGGGGCACAGTTGAAACATAACAAACATTCGTTCCTTTTTTAAACGGACGGTCACTATAATTACCATACTGACATTTACGTATTCCGCCAGCTTTATTTATATTAAATAAAAAAACAAACTTAGGTCAAGCGCCTCAACGTTTATAAATAGTTTGGTATGAAGATATTCAAAGCTTTTTATTATTTTTTGACGGAGAAGGTCAGTATTGACTTCGTCATTTCAGCCCGTAAACGCCCACACTCAGGCAAAGGCTTCATTCATAGATATCTAAAGGAGGATATACTATAATCACCACGCTAGGCGGGTTGGCAATCGCAGTGTTGTTTTATGGTACACAAAGGCTGCTGCCCGTTCTATCGAAACTCGTTTATGGGCCGTGACGATCATATATAATTAATGTACGAAAGTGAATGCGATTGCAAGTCTCAATGCTCTATCGCTACCTATTACTGATAAATATATTTATTGAAGGCTGCCATTTATAAGCACCACAGGCTATAGTGGATAGAGGGAAGAATCTATGGGCGGTAAGCTAAATTCTAGATCAGAGTTCCTCAAACTTTTTTGTGTCGTAGATCCCTTGCTATGTTTTTCCGTATTGAGTAGACCCCCTACTTACCTGATATTGATTTCCTGTAAATTTCTAACTGTAATGAAGTTTAGTGTTAAAAACTTAAAGTAAAAACACATGTTAATTCATACATTTATTAATTGAATTTAAATTAAAACTACTCAAAATAAAATTTTGTATCTGTTATGTAAAATATAAATAACATAATAATTTTTTACTTCATAAGTACTTTTATAAATAATGTAAATGTTTTGATATTATAAGATAGTATGATGTAAGTAAATAGGTACTATCAGTGTATGTGTTGAGATCCACTATCGTGGACCTCCATTTTCATTTTATGGACCCCCAAAATTTTTTTTTGCTGACGTAGACCCCTTGCAGGTTGTCATAGACCCCTGTCGATATAGACCACTTTGGGAATCACTGGCCTAGATATAGTTTAAGGTGGCAAAGCTGCAGGGTTTCTTCGGGAGCTTCGGTTCAGACCGTTACATACTTATATCATTACCGTTTACTTACACATGTACTGGTTGTTAGTCTTTTACTCGACAGTCCAATTCTACCTACCGATGTGTGCGTGCCCAGAAATAACAATGTTCCGAAGATTCACAAACGAACTCTTACAATGATATTTTAGATTATGCCCTTAAAAATAAAAAAAGACTTTTAATTATTTAACTCGATTTTATTTATAAATTATAATTGCATAATAATAATAAAAACTGTAAGATCCTTAACGTCATTTGAGATGCTGCTATCCGTGTTGATTCCGAAGTCGAGATAGGAAAGAGAATCGAAGAAGGCATCGGAAAATTGGGTCAAAACTATGATAATGGGATATTCATTTTTTTAAGTTCTGTTTGTTGAAAGACGAAGATCATTATGAGGAACATTGATATCATGTAACTACAATATTTTTGTTTTTATAATTCAGTACGTTTCATTTTAAAATAATTTTGCAATTCATTTTGAGACGGTTTTAAAATGTTCCGAATATTGCAAGCTATCTCACCGCGCCGTTCGTTGGCGTGTAACGGTCGCAGCGGGAACCCGTCCAAAATACAGAAGGTACAACGCCGGCCTCATTTCTTTGTAACTGCTGCTCCCACTGGGCCCTTCGTCGTGACCCCGTTCTCCCACTTAACAACCGCTTAGCACTCAACTGCAATGTTGAATTGAATTTTAAGAAACTTGAGTTATAAATTGACTTTATGAAGAGAATATTCACCGGACAGTAAATGCGATTATAAAAATGTATATGTAAAACGAAGTGGTGTTAGTTAAACCATTTATAACTTAAGAACGACTGTATCAAAGATTTTTGTTACTGATTTGTCGGCATTTCGAAGTGGATCGTTTTTTTTTTTATCTCGTTCAAGCCCTATCATGAGTCGACTGGGTCTTCATTTATATTGTAATTTTTAGATCATCTTTGGTCCTTTTCAATGTTGTTCATTCTTTCTTCTAATTTCATTTTTTATTCATAATTTCCCTCACATACATCGCCTCACTTTCCAGAATTCCTAGATTAATTATTTTTATCACTTGTCTAACAATTTATTTATTCTTGATTTTAATTTTAATTTACACCGCACGGATCGTAAATATTAAAATTATTATTTATTAATTAAAAGTATTATTATTAAAAATAAACTATCGGTATTTTTATACATCACATTTTCACAAATAATCGTCATAATTTTCTGTAAATTTGTAAATCCGAAATTTACTCTTTCAAGGACTACAAGAAAGGAAGGAAGTTCGCCGAGGCAGCTAGATAAACTTGTAAAAAACCTATTACAATGTGAAAGATTTTTTAATGATAACAAAGTTTGGTAATAAAACGCTCTGCTACTGTTTAGGATCTTGTAAAAGTGATGACAAAAAAAACCGCCAGTTTCTTGTGGAATCTTCATAGAGTAAGTCGCGTTTAGAAGCCTTACAGCTAAGAGATATCATTGTAATGGAGCTCAATCTAAATGAGAATTCTATTAAAATTGACTAGAATTTTCCTCATGGCGTATACAAATGATCAAAAGTAAATAATAAAATAGCCTTTGATAGGCAGATCTCTCCCGAAGGTCTGTTGCACGAGATATCTATAATAATAGCTTTAAAAAAGCACTTGAGAAGAAAATAAATCCGGTCGTGCAATGATGTTTAGGTATTCTTAATTAAAATATCGCTTTGATCGTTTATTATCTGTGGAATTTAATGTAACAACTAGGACTAAATCGCGCATTTTGAGAGAAGACTTGGGAGCTTCAGCCTTTAAGACCAGTCATGAAAATAAAAAATTATCAGGTTTTTCGCAAAAACTCGTATATACATTCTTTTACATTTTGACTAGTTACGGCCTACGAGCAATCAATTTATCGAATGTATCTTCTTAAAAATTTTAAACTTTTTTAAAACTTTAAGATATTTTTTTTTTAATTATCGGGTATATTCTTTAGTACAGATCTTATGGCTTGACTAGGTATACCTCATAGGTAGGCTCAATGTCACCCAGAGAGCAATGGACAGAGCTATTGTTCGATGTTTCGCTGAGAATCGAATCAGAAATGAGAACATCCGCAAATGAACTAACATCACTGAAGTAGCTCGAAGCATTGCTCGCCTGAAGTGGGCGGGGCACAGGCCGTTGAGGCCGAAAGGTTATGTGGTCGAGCAGGTAGACGCTGCGTGGGTAGACACCCCCCCCCCCCCAATTGAAAAGATGACATAGTTAAGGTCGCGGGAAGTCGCTGGATGAAGGCAGCGCAGGACTGGTCATCTTGACGAACTTTGTGGAGGCCTGTACCTTGCAGTGGGCGTCCATCCGCTGAAAAAATATACCAACTGTTCTTTGGACGGCACTTATTTTATTTAAACATATTACATAATAATACTAAAAGAATTACTCTTCTAAATTCTGTAATAAATTTAATTAGCTTCTTCAGATCATAAAGGAACCACAACTGTTTATGTGCCCAGCGATAGAGGACTGGGACTATAGATGTAAAAAAGCCGATTTAAAACGTTTAAAACCAAAAGTGGCGGTTTAAAACCCCAAATAAATCTTTTTAAACGGTTTAAAACTCGCCTACTAAAATATAAGAACAGTGTTTTTACACATCATTATCGACAATACTTGGTCTTGTGTTAGTTACCTATGCAGTTTATACCTATGTAGGTAAGTATATTACATATAAATTACTATAATTATAAAGAAACAATATTACATACAATAGATTAAAATATGTACCTAAATCATAAAAAAATTGTGGATAGGAGTTTTGACCTTTATTTCCAAGTAGTTAAGGTCTACTCAAAGGTCCACTCCTCAATTTCTGTTCAAAGAGTTTGCCGACAGAGAGCCACCGCCGACTGCTATGCACACACACACACACACACAGTGAATGCCCTCTGTTTTACTTGCACATGAAAGAGACAACGTTAGGTATGGTATGTGCGTATGGTATGACCAAACCAAGTTAAAATAATATCTCCAAATATTAGACTTATATTAATATTAGACTTAATTGAATAGGAATAGGAGTAATCCGAGTAATTGTTCACAAAAGGCTAAGAAATATAAATATTAAACTTATAATAGGTAGGTGTTCGTATTTCGTTTGCAGTTTTTATTGTCATATTTGGCATATTTGGTACGAGTACCTTTATATTGAATCCAAATTTGTACATTTTTTTACAATACTGGCAACACTGACATGTCCGCACACAACACGCTATGTATGTGTGTGTGGTGTGGAGTAGGCAAGCTGGCAACGTTGCATCTTGACGTCTCTCCGCGTGAGAAGTGCAAGTGTGTGAGTTTGGTTTTAAACCGAATGAAACTGATTGATAAATCTTTTCAAAATAACCAATATAGTTAACTAGGTAATAGTTTTTCAACTTAGCTAGGTAATGTCTACGCTTGGAATAGATAATGTGTTTATATTTAAGAAAAACATAGTCGTCAACACTAAACGTTTAAAATCGAACAAAAAGGGTTTTTTTCGGTTTTAAACGGTTTTTTTCGTTTTAAACCGATTGGTTTAATTCGTTTTAAACCGGCCTTACATCTATAACTGGGACATCGTGGGCCGCGGATTCGATTCCTAGGATACAATATTATATAATTCACACTATGTGCATTAATTATATAGCAACTGCTCACAAAGAAGTTTCCAGAGGATGGGCAGCAGTGTCCTCTGCGTACCATGATACCACACTGCGATCGCCAACACGCCTGCCAAGAGTGGCGATTATTGTATATCCCCCATAGATATCTTTAAGAGGTCTATGCCTTGCAGTGGGCATCTATGGGCTGCAACAATAATGACGTAAAGATTAAGCAGATGTGCCAAGTATCTTTTTAATACGCATACATTTTAAATATTTTGTTTGCTACAAAGAAGCTAGCAGCCTGAAAATTATATGCCATGTATTTATTAGTTCTTTTTTATTTTAATTTTTATCAAATATTTCTTAAAGATGATAAGAAATAACTCCAGCACACAACAGTGCGATTTCAATCAACATATTATATAACAAAAATGTTAGCCGTAATTTCAATTATGACGATCATATATGTTTGTTAAATATGTCATAGTCAAAGGAAGCCGCGGTTTTTTATGTGAAAGGGTAGCAAATAAAACCGCAATCGCATGAGAAACCATTGTATTCAGTCACTTAAACACCTAATAACGTATATATATACACATGTAAAAACACAATAACAATAAACTGTACAGTGTGCACTAACCTATAATCTCGTTAACGTCAATTCATAATGCAGAGATGTGTACATAGCTTTAAAAAATAAATGGCGCGAAATGTACATGCACAGTGACATTAGACCGTATTGGTAGAATATTACACAGAGTAAAAATAACAAAATAATTTCTGTATTACCAGATTGTACTTTTCCGATTATACTTTTAAAATTACAACATGCTATGAATTTCAAAAGCAGAACCGCAATAAATCCTTTTTAGATCTTCCATTATTAATAATATTTTTTTTAAAACGGTGTGTTTTTTTTGGTAATTTTACTTTAATATAACAGATATATAAATATTAATGGTAATAAATATTATTCTTCAATGCTCCTTAATATCACTTGTGCCGAGTAACAAAACAAAACATTGCAACAGTAAAAAAATATAAACAGAAGTGTTGCCATTAATAACAAACCATTTTTTTGATAAAATTGCAGCTTTGCGGGTCAACAGTTATTAGACTAGAGCAGCAATAACATTTACTTCAGTCGTTTTAAATTATTCATTAATTTAGTCTGCAAATGACTAGCAATAGCTGATAAAAAGCTTAAGTTAAATATAAAATGCCACGAGACTTATTTAGCATATTTTAGGGGACTAAAGAAGCCTTGTGACATGTTAAAACACGATTCAGAATGGCAATTTATAATCTATGACTATTAAATTAATAAATAAATGTTGCAATGTAATAATATTTAACACAATTTAAACAATCTGTACAAATAAGTTTGAAATAAAGGTTTCATGATTTTTCTTATTAATCTTTTTCAAAATATAGTTGGTTCCGGTGGACATCCTTTTACATTTCTATCATATTCCCAGAACGACTCGACGATTTGGTAGTTTTAAAAACGTGAGAATTGGATTGGTTAATTAACATAAATTAAAAATAATAAAAAAGAATTCATGCGAAACACCTCCGTCGAGTCACCCATGGACGCCTGGGAGTCCAAGAAAACCACTTTGGAAACTTTGTATATAACATGCACATTATAAGCGATAATAAAAATATAGTTCTCTATGATTAACAATATAATTATGTTTATTTTATTCTCACCATTACCGATAAAAAAAATTTAGTAGATAATTCGGTGGGGCGTTCAAAATGGACTTAGAAAATACAAGAGTATACAAATACAAAACACTCGTTTATATTATTCAGCACCATAATTCTAGCTCATGGAAAACGATATATTAAACCTTATTATAATTATTAGCGTTTATATGTACTATTATTAAAATTGAGCAGTTCTTATCGAGGCATTATTCGAATGTCTCGATTTAATTTCACGTGACAGCGTTGACATCTGACAGCTGTCAGTGGCGAAGCTATGACAGCTGTCAAATTAAAGAAAAAATATTGTACGTTAAACTGTAATAAATGGAATTTATCAAATCGCAGTTTCCTAAGTCGGATTTAGGTTTGCTGAAATTTAAGCATATTTAATTATTTTTATACATATAAACATTTAAAACACAATTAGAATTACAACAGTCAGAAATGTCAATAATAAAGTGTATAAAACTCTATAAAAACAACTCGGCTTTACCGATATATTTCAATTTCATTTGTGCAATATACAGATTTAATATAAGTATAAACATTTTTAAAAACATTAAAGGCATTCGTTAATTTTTAATTTACACATATACAAGTTGCTAGGACATCAAAATAATTGATAATTTCGGATATAAACATTATTTTTAAACTAAAAGTCAACAGATAATAAAGAAATGGTTTAAAGTTCGTCACTTAACAATGAACACAACGTTGCTGTCCCTCTCTAGCTGCTCCTCCAGTTGGCTGGCGGTGAGTCCTGCCTGACAACACAGCTCGTCCAAACAGACCACGCCGTTGTAGGTCCGGACCATGTTCTGATTGTGGTCTGACCTCAACGATGTCTTGTCGTCGTTGTTAAGAGTTATCGGATACTGAAGAAAATTGAAAATTTGAAATACATTTCTCAATTTATTCAAATCGTAGAAAACTGTACATATAAAAGCAGCTATATACTCAAGATTGTTGAGAAATTAAATTAAACCAATCTAATTTCGACTTTAATTGTAAAGGGCATACGATATCAAATCGCAGTAATTACAAAATAACCATTCATTCATTTAGATGTTAGGGCTCTGACTTGCGATCTTCGAGCGTGGGTTCAATTCCGGAACAGATACATAGTTTGATTGTATCATATAACCTCTTCCGTATTCGCAAACTGTGGGAGGACCAAAAATCCGTGGACTATACGCTTATCAACACATGACTTCTCGCCCAAACAGCCACTTTCCCCAGAGGTTCCGTGCCTCTAAGTTAAGAGTCTTATTAACTGTTATTTTTTTGATGTTCTGTCTGACTGATGACTGTTTTTGTCATTCTCTTAGTATTTACTGACCTAGCGGTTTTGAGTAGGTCGCATATAGCGCTTAGACTAAACCTTGATTTTGGTAGAAAATGTCGCCCTATACAACCTTTACTGAATAGATCGCTCTACTTTATTAAGTTGTCTGTGAAAGAGATCACTAAAACATATATAAGTGAATTAACTGTCGCATCTTCTCAAATTAGGAAGCTTTGGAACACTCGTGGCTTTATTTGAATATAAAGCCTTTATAGCGGATCTCAACTTGATACTAGCTTCAATCAAATTGAGCTCTCATAGCATTCTTCTCTTACCACAAACAAGCGATCACTGTAAATGATTGAATGAAAAAAAAGACATAAATAACTCGTCTCGACATCTTTGGTCACTGTGAAAGGTCCTAAAGAATCATTCACACGATTTGCTTAACAAAATTAATTAATGGTATAATTTATGTTTTGGTGTTTAATTAAAAAAGTACTTAACATGTTTTTCTCGATTATTTGCCATTTTACATTATAAATATTGTGAATGTTGTACACACTTTAAACATTTGCATTATTTTTTAAATTTTTATAACGCTTTATATTACCAGATTTATTCATCTGCTTCTTTTTAAATACAGTTAACGCCTAGTGTGATGAATAAGAAATATGTAAATAAACCAACGAAACTTGAATAAGGAAAATATAACTGTGATACTAAAAAACTGTGGAGAAGAGAAAGAGATGATGTACGGTAGGACGATGACCGAAAAATAAAGTGATTGATAGAAGAAAATGAAATAAAAGAATAAGCTGAAAAAATTATTGTAATGAAAAATTAAGTCCCTGTCCCTTCCTAGCAAAATAAGGGTAAATAAAAGGTCTTTGAAAACCGGGGCCATAAAAATATCTTTGAAGGAGGTCTATGACTTACAGTGCAATGTATGTTGTTTACCTTATAGACCCTGCGTATGAGACCTTCCAGTACACCGAAGAGCACCAGCTTTCGCTCATTGATCGCCAGCTCCTGTGGTCGCAGCCGCCGGCACAAGTCGCGCACTGTACTTCCGTGCGACATGCCCGCGTACATACGGAACAGGTCGTTCACCTTCGGCAGCTGGCGTGCTACAATTTTGACCACCGTAATGTTAATGGTTCTCTTAAATATACTTCACCGGATCTCTAATAAGATTCTCTGGTACTCCATTAAGTCGGTCACAAATATTCTGATACTCTGGTTAATATTCAAAAACAAATACACCAAAGTCATTTTATACACAGTTTTGAAAAAAAGCGGCTAATCAATTAAGAATAAATACACTTTTTACACGAATTTTATTTCGTGCTGCGAAGTCCTGAAATAGTTTTCAATGCTACATTAAGCGTGCATTAATATTTCAACGTAATTTCAAATTTACTATATATATGTAAATCTTTAATGATGTTATGTTTGTCCACAAACATATTCAAGATTATTTACAAAAAAAGAGTGCAGTAAGATCCTAGTTTTTGTCTTCAAAAATTAAATAAATCGTTACCACACAAGGTTTATGTATGTACAATAAAATTCCACAGTCAATTTCAAATCTGCCACTGGAGAGATTTAAAATATTATTAATAAAAGTATTATATATTATTCTAACCAAAAATACTATACTGATGTTAATGCGTGGCATTAAATGTTGTTGATGCTCAGTCAGGAAGCTAATTATTGTCAAGCACTCTTATAATTATATCTGTAAGAAACTGTTGACTTTCTCGCCGGATTTTCTCAGCAGAACTTTTTTGTTTTTTGTTAACTTTGTTGATTGTCGATTCGAAATTGCTTTTAATAGCCTATCATAGATTATCAAGAATTACAGAGACAACTTGAGAAACCAAAATAACAGCCACTACTTACACTTTGTGAGAAAAATAAATAAAAGATCCCGATAAAAAGGTTTTTCAAAGCCAACATATGTAACGTATCTATTGATGATAGTATTTTTAATTTCAATTTCCATTTTTAATAGTTTTATACTTATGGATTAAATTTTCACTGTGCACTAATTTTAATTAGATAATCAAAATGAATTGATTTCTTTTATTAAAACCTATATAATATGGTTTTTACTATTACATATCTGTCCACTTTCAGTTTCTATCCAAAACCTATTTCAAGCAAGGTTTTTAGGTACGCGAAACTAGAAGACTACGGGGAGTCGGATTTCGTCGGAATGGTATCCTGAATTTATGACTTGCCTTCATATATACTACAGTCGGGTCTTGAACGTGGAATGTATTATTAATAATAATTTAGGAAGGGTGGTGCTTACGTGTTCTTGCACAAAACTCAATGCATTGCCGCTGCAAGCCCGCGCACCTTGTCAGCTGCCTCAACTTGGGTGTGACGCTGTACACCTGGATAAAATAATTAGATATCGATGTAAATAGAGACACACAGGAAGTGTCAGGAAATATTCTTCTTATTTCCTCTATAACTTCTAATCTTCTAGTTTTATTTAGTGTCATTTATATATACAGGGTGTCCGGTAATGAATGGATAACCTTGAAATGTCTTATAGTACAACTTATGTCCGTTTTGAAAAAAATACGAAACATAATATATCACAAGTAGTACCTTTGATATATTTTTTTTAAAGAAAAGTCGATTTTTTTCTATCTTATTTTACTGTCTTGAACACTATGACCAAAATGAATGATTTCTATTGGTTTTTTGTTATTTTATTATTATACACTAACTGTGCTAATAGATAAAAAGTATGAATAGCTTTTGCAGTTTTTATTAAAAAAAATTCTCAAATTAATTTATTTCTGAAAAACATGCAAAAAATATTATTTAAGCGAAGTTCAAACCTCTTGGGTATAAAAAAAATGTATGAATGTATGGGTGACCAATAATTTTAAAATAATGTCGGTTTCATGTAGATTTTATAATGGTATAATTCATAAATGTATCTTCCATAAATAGTGACTTATTGCTATTAATGTAGAAAAGCTAATAGCATTTTACACATAGCAGCGCTTACATCGCTTTCTGAACAAAGTCGAATTGTTACATTTTATACAAAATAGGGAGTCGAGTGTACAGTTCCTTATGGCTATTGTGATACGTTGGAACTCACGGCACAGTACTGGAATATAGGCACGAGGGTGACCACGCCGTAGTAGACCAGGTTCTGGACGCAGGCGCGCACGAGGCTCACCTCCACGTCGGTCAGGGCCGCGATCTTCGATACGTGATTGAAACCGTCGATGTATGGAAGTATCTGCGCCAAAGAAAAATGAATCTTATAACAATACACTTATGTTATTAATTAATTTGTCATAAACAGTTTTGAGTAAAAATCAGGGATTGTCAACATTTTATTGCTAGTGTAGACATAATATTTTGTACACCTGGCAGTAATTTTCCTGTCTCATTTTAATGTAATAAATTGATTAATATATATCATAGCGATGACTTTATACGGGGTGATTGGAAATAGGTGTATCAACTTTATAGCTCTCTGTTGACAAATGCCCTAATCAAGCTTTTACAACTACAACAAATCACCTGTATAATATATGCAGAAGCATTAATAATAAGGTGAGGTTTATAAATAAGCGATTTCCAACGTATGGTACTAAATTTTTATAGTTGCTGAAAAAATTTATATTAATGTAGTTATGTAATGGTGCGAGCTCGAAGTCGAAATTAATTGCAAAATCCTGTACAGCGTATTACAATTAATATTTTATACTTATCTACGCATTTATATTAGTTACAGATATTTTCTTAAACAACAAAACCAATCTTTCTGAATCTTTCTGAAACTTTCGGAGGAAATTAACTGAGAAACCAATTGTATAATATTTGGTCATAGACTGTATTGTATTTAAAACGTTCCTATCTATTGTTTATAAATTGTAATTTATAGTTATAAATAATAAACTGTTTTATAGTAAGAAAAGGATTGATTGGATTGAGCGACTACACTCAATAGCCTTCACAAGAGCGCACGAGAGACAATTATAGATTAAGAAAAGGACCAATATTTAGCCACTTCCGCACATGCACTGGTAGTCATGCAACAAAGTGTACCGCCCGCCAGTCCGCTGATAAATGCGTATGCGGCAAACAATGCGAATCACACAACTGCCACCGCCAAACCACTCAACACGTGTTTCACCCCTCCACGGGGCATCTTCAGGAGTTATGTTACACCGATTAGTGTTAAACACAGAGTATTTTATATTATTTACCAGGGGCGGCAAAACTTCTGGTTCGTCTGAGACATTTTTTAAAAAAATTCTCATTTTTCGCCAGCAAATTGCGAAAATGACTTGAATGCTTTTTTAATTAATGGAAACATATTAATAAAACACAAAATATGTTTATAAAATTTGATATTAAAAATTTAAAACTAAAATTAAAAATTTCGCGAATAATTGTCAGTAATTTGGAACACATTATGATACGTACGATAGAATTTTTTTAAATATTTTGACATAAAAATGAAAAAGGAACTTAGGTAGTCGTTTTTTATGAATTGATTTTCACTGCTGCCCAAATGGAATTTGCAGATTCCGTAGGTATAAGGTGGTGGCCTCTTTTAAAGTAGCAAAGGTTGAGGATTCCCGGGGTAGCTTGGGCTTGGGCCGCTACATTTTACCGGAAGCCGAAGCTACATGGAGTGACTAAGTTCAAAGGTCCCCCGGGTAATCAACAATCCTGCACAGAGGTTCAAGTTAGTCTCCTCCCGTTTATACTAAACATTTAAAAATAAAGAAGAACTTTCTATCTCCCATAATATTACGAAAAAAATGTAATTACAAAACAATTCGTATTTTGATTATGTGTGCGTATGTACGATATTCCCATTTGCTTTTGTGTATAAATTAAAATCAAATTAAAAATAATTATGAATACTTTTTATTGACTTCATTTTGGTCATATAAAACTAACTTATGAATAATTTTACATATTAAACCTATAAAATAAACATATAAACCTTTTTGATCATAAATTAAAACAAATTACTGTTATAATTTATTTCAACAACATAATGTCAACATTAGAAATTAATTTGCATCGTCAATGTTTATCGTACTATTTTTAGTGACGTCACGGAGGTGGATGTTAAACGAATATAAACACACCGGATGGTCATTTATACCGATGCAAAGTAAGACGGCGCATGCGCATGCAGTTCGCTGTTGCCAGAGAATTGGTACAAACGTGAGAAATATATCCAAACAATTTTATTAGTATAATACCATTAAATATATTTGAAAGTGTCTTTTTAACTTACAAAGCATACTTGATATTATTTCTGAAAAATCAAGTAAATATTTTCGATCCTAACTACAGGATGATCGGTTATGGTTTTATAACTATTTTCAACAACCCTATAGTTAATTTTAATACCTCACCTACCTTTTATCCATTTTTTTTATTTTTCTTACTTAATCTACTTTCTATCGCTTCTGAAAGCGTTGATTTTTCGATATAATTACTATACAATAATTGGTCACAAATGAACTATATATATCCCTAATCTTTTAAATTATATATCAATCAATATAAAGGACATTGTAAATTGGTCTCACCTGTACAAAGATAACAATCGTCTTACTTTCCCTGATAAGCGGTACAGATTTCTAAAAGCCCTGATTAGATAACATATAAGTAGCTTAATTTGTTTTATACTGTAAAGGATTTATAACGTATTTATTTTATTTTATATATTTGAATTTCGAAAGGGAAAGAAAATAAAACCTGAGCCGTGTTTATCTTAAATATTTGTGCAATTCAAAATCAAAATATTCTATATTCAAATAGGATGTTACAAGAACTTTCGGATCGTCGCTCAACATAAAATGTAGGCATTGTTATTCCTACAGGATGCTACCATCAACTCTGAAGGCAGTTCTGCTGAAAAGATCCGGCAAAAACCTCAGTTGTTTTCTGCTTCCTGTGCGAGCATCAACAACATTTAATTCCACGCATTAACATAAGTAGAGTATTTTTTGGATAGAATATATACTTTTTAAATAATATTTATTTAATATTGGGTTCAAATCTCTTTAATAGCAGATCTGAAATTGATTGTGGAATTTTATTATATATACCTTGTGCTATAAACGATTTATTTAATTTTTGAAAACAAAAACTATGTAACTACTCGGAAACTAGTAAATATAGCATATCTTAACAGCATCAACGACATTTAAGACAGAATAGCAACTATATAATGTTTTATATGTGACTAGAATAATCAATGAGCCAGTTGTCTTAACAACTGCAGGTAAATAAAATAAAATAAATATTTTAGCATATTTAGTCACCATATATAGTTTCTAGTAGATTCTGTAATGCTATCAAAAAGATTGTGTCGCTATCTCGCTCTCACAAAAACGCTGCAATGGCGGATAATTTATAATGTAATTTTCGGGATTAATTTTTCAAAAAAAAAAAATTATGACCGCTTTATCAATATTAAAATGTTTATGTAAAATATTTAAAAGGGTGAGTGTATAGGTCATTTGCTGTGAATTAATATATAGTACACCCTATCCAAATATAAAATTAATGGTTTCAGAGAAATTAAAGTACGTAACGTAACTACGTACTACAAAATAAAAAAAAGTAATTATTGTTTACTATCTGTCCATGAAGACTGTACTGCTAGTTGAACTGTCGCATTCCAATGAAGTTTTAGTGTAGCTTTATACAGGGTAATTGGAAATAGGCTTATATATATATTCATCGACACTTAAAACTAACATCTATAACTAATCATCCTGTATACGTAAATGTTAGGTAGCTAATGCAACTCACAAATATTTCACTAGAGCCATACCTTCAATGATACACGCAGATATAGTGTTACACTGGATCTAATATTACATAAACCTACACAGCATATACTGTACTATAATATGGGGATCATGTTATATACTCCGCCATAGGTTACAGGTTCTCTCCTGTTAAAACCTTGATATTGAAAAGATTAAGATTCGAACGAAAGCATGGTCACTAAAGTCATTGGAAAACATAGGAATGTAGTCAGCTTCTAATAAGACTTATCGGAAATCTATGGAATGGGACGAGGTCTTTGTCCAGCAGTAGGCATATTACAGCAAAAATAATGATGAATTTTTGTTCAAAAAACGTTCGTATTTAACTAGACTTAAATGCAGTTTCTTGACGTTATAAATAGTATCCTATATAATGTTCGAAAAGCTTGAATTCTTCTTTTCAATCTATGGACTTCTACTTCAAGGCATAGAAACCTAGTTCCACTTAGTTGTTTATTTAATGGAATCAGGCGTTACCTTGCGGAAGTCCATCCTAATTAAGAAAAGGTCCAATATTTAGCCACTTCCGCACATGCAGTGGTAGTCGTGCAACAAAGTCCATCGCCCGCTGGCCCGCTGACAATTGCGCATGCGGCAAACAACGCGAACTACACAACTGCCACCGTCAAATCACTCAACACGTGTTTCACCCCTCCACGGGGCATCTTCAGGAGTTATGTTACACCGATTAATGCCAAACACAGAGAGCCACTTAGTTGTTTTCACCCCATAATCTCAGGTTTGAGTCATTTATGATCTGAGTAGATGGTAGACTCATCATCAACAAGAGATATAATCCATCTTATTTTGAATTAAGAATTATTAAACTCAAATAATAGAATTTTCGAATACTAGTATAAATTTTTAAAGTACCCGCTGCCGCTTGTGGCTTGCACCGCGGCGCTACACGTGTCGTTTGATGCTATAGACGACATCGCGCACAAACTAATTATACAAACAGGACAGCTTCGATCCTTGATTATACCATAAATAATATAATATCGTACTATATATACATTCGCATAACCGCGTCGTAAAATCACTTGATTGTTATGAATAAGTGGGGTGTAAAAAAGTGAATCTATTAGAAATCTATGAATGTTCGTAGGTCTACGTCTTGGACGTCCTATGGCTAAAATGATTATGTAGCCAATAAAGGACTATCATAACTTAAACAGTGTAAAGAATTTTTTTACATACAACATTAGTTATTCATCTGCACTATACGTGAAACACGAGACTGGCATGAGAACGCGTACATCGTATATTGGCTATGTAACTTATATATTGAATATTTTTTACTATAACATTGGAAAACAAAATAGAAGTATATTTGCCAGAGGTTTTACTCAAATGGATTTGGATTTACCCAGAGAGCAGGGTATATTGTACAATGAGTTGGATTGTTCTCGTGGTGTTAACACCACGAGGCTATGCAAATAGCAAAGCCGTGGGATAATTCGCGTGGTGATCTATAACCAGGAGATACCGCGGTGCCTCTTTCAACGCTGATAGTGATCACCGGGTAGGTTTTAGTGGGTAGAAATCCCACATAACCTAGTCCTCACCCTAGAGGCAGAGTATCTTAAACATCCAAAAGATTTTCCCGTCCGAAATCTAAAAGAAATTAGGCAATAGTGCGAGTATGTTTATACGAAAACATATTTATGTAAACTAAGTTTCTAATGCAGGTATTACAACTACGAAATTAATTTTCTCCAGGAGCTACTAAAGACCAAAGCAGATCTGGTCTTATTTAAAGACCATATCTAGTGAAATTACTAACATAACGATGTATGAAGAATGAAATAACAGACAAATATTAATACGATACTGGGTATTATTGACTGATTTATTTGACGGAAAATCACTACCCTTACCTTTTTGATATTTACAGTTTACTCAGTTTGGAGGATGCTTAGATTAAACTTTTAGTACGTAGCTCAAGTTAATGAAGCATAGCCTAAACTTCTAGTGCTTAGCCTAAAACTTGAACGCTAAGCTGGGACCTCTTGCATTTAATCTAAACCTGTAGCACCTATTTTTAATATGTACCTCTTAGCCTTAACATCTGGCAATCAATCTAGGCCTTTTGCGCGTATCTTAAGTCTAAACCATATATCCTTTAAGTGAAAATTCGTTCTTAAAGTGAAAGTTGAAATAAGTGACGGCTCCACAGTACAGACTTTTCATCACTTACTTAGACACTGCGCCCGATTCGAATCCAAAAGACGTAACCACGTGACCTTATGTAAAAACTTTAACATACCTCCGTTCAACTTACCGGACCTTCTCAAGAAAATAATCTACAGCAAAATCTTTTGATGAGTTGCCCCGGCACATTGTCCTAAACCTCAAGGCATATAACGGTCTGTAGCGCTTGGGCAGCGACTTGAAATAAAATAATGTACCAACTAATATATATTTGAGTAAAACTTCCAAATTCTATTGCCAATATGTATAAATTTTAGCTGTATTTACCCATAAGAGAAAATTGTGTAAGAAAAATTGTAAATAATTATAAAACGCTATCGTGCCTCGCAGCTGGGAGAATAAAGATCCGTATCAAATAGCGGGAACCCTCTCCCAACTGTCTGCGTTTAGTATAAGCGCAAAAATTATTGTTTAAAAAACACTAGCGATACAAATCAAAATTAATAAAAAAAGTTAAAATTCCTACTAACTTACATATATTCTATTGACATTATCACAACATTGTTATTATCGAGACATATCTTAGAAATAATATTCCTTATAAATATATTATTAACGAAATATAATAAGAATGTGAATATGTGAAGAAAAAGAAATAATTAAAATCAACAGGCGAAGATAACTTGTTCCGGACAACTGGACCCTGTCGACCTTCTATACGAATCTTTGATGTTTAATCAGTAATAATAAATATTTGTATAAAAAATGATCAGTTATAGGAATTAAAGCCTTAAAGCGTGTGGATATGTAGCTAACATATGCTTGCTCAATCTTCTTAAATCCATACTAATATCTTCCACTAATTCTTCTTTTTTCTCTCAAAACTACCTCCATCATTTCAATTGTAGGAGATCCACCACGGGACATAAGCCTTTTCCATAAATTTCCAAGAGTATGAATATTAAATGTATAAGATTTAAAAAGGTAAATATTTAGTTCCTTAGCTGTCAATAAATGCGTGTACCATATTACACCCTATCTCAAAATTAATGGTTTCGAAACTAATAAACAGCGTTATGATAATACAGTAAGAAGGATCGATAGAATCCATTTTAAAATTCGAATTACAACAGATTAAAAATAACTATTGTTTACAATCTGTCCGTGCAGACTTTGTACTGCCAGAAGTTATTGGCCAACCGCATTCCATATGAAAAATATAATAATGTGTCATATGACATATAACGTGCGATATACCTAGTACAAAAATCATTTATTTCAGAAATAATTCACTTAATGATAATAAAGTAAAAGAGGGTATACTATATATTAAAATTGTATTTCGTATACTATCTCTCCTTGCAGACTTTATACTACTAGAAGTTATTAGCTTGTTAGATTTTATAAGAAAAAATAAATTAATGTAACATATTTCATAGTTACCAATTTATACAGGGTGATTGGAAATAGTTTTAAAAGCTTTTATAACTATTTCGAACTCAATCTTCAATCAACCTGTATATAGTGATCACTGTGAAATACGATATATTAATTTATTTTATATTGAACTGCGATTGACCAACTCTGGCAGTAAGTAAAAAATAATTAATTATAATATATGTACAATACATTGATTGACGGCAAAAACAAATCATCCTGTATATCTTCATACTTTAGATACAGACATTATATTGTTATATTATCCTTGAGTTTTAAGTCATATTTTACGTTCGATTTTTAATAATTTTATGTGTCGATGGTTGATCTAAATATATACATGGAACTTAGTAGGTACAAAAACAGGTCCTTGTGATACCTATACAGGGACTAGAAAAGGATTCTATACACTCTATTCGTAAAGCAGAAAACACTAAAAACAACACTAATTGCTAATAAATAATTATATACATTGTATTCCTGCTATATAATGTTTAATGCAGTTGTATATTTTATAATCATATGACCTATGCCTCTTAGATTTGACCTAAAATGTTACACATTTGAAGATAAAATGTACTGTTCAGTGCAATTCCAGTTGAAGTTGGAAGTTTCCGATTTATAATCCCAAACGCTCGCGCTGGTGTTTTTATATGAATATTCTAAATATATTATAAGTATTTATATAATGCAACTTTTGATTAAAACATCATTAATTTATTTATTTTTAAACATAAACCTTCAACATTATTTTCAGCGGTAAGACGCCCACGGATAGACAAAGATATTCCACAATTATTTCCAATAAGGCCGATAGCGGCATGTATCCAGTGTGATCTTCTGTCTACCTTATGATCAGATGTCATGAACTGCGCTCACAAATCCGTGGTCTCCCCTCCAAAACTTTAATGCCCAGCGGCCAGTTCTTTGCACCATATGGCCTGCACACTGCTACTTTAACTATCTAATCCTCTAGGCTACATTTTTCCTATGTAGACCTCCACATTCTTGATTCGGTCTGGTAGAGAAATCCCAAGCGAATTATTATTATTTTACTGTGATAATTATCAATTAAAATAGTTTCAACATTGAACATTTATTAATAACAAACAAATTGAAAACAATACAATAATCAAGTTTTCTTAACCGTTTCACTTGCTACGCGATAGAGGGCTTTTGCGCTACGAGATATATAATAGCGTGTCTTTGTTAACACGTTCCGTGGCGCGGCAATTTTTGAAGATTTGCCATTCAGACCGCGCGGGCGTTTACGACCCACACTTTAAAAATTAAAAAGAGTCGTTTAAGACGTATGCATTATACTTTTTCAATACTGCAAAGCTATAATTATCGGGGAAAAGTTATAAATTTTAATATGCATTACGTACACGCAAGCGTGATGTGAAGTTATCTATATTCGGCCCAACATTTGTATAAGAATACTATGTTTTTTAGTGAGAACTGCAAATGGCCTGAACGGAAAGTGCAGCGAGGGTCGTATACGCCCCGCATGACATGAAATATGTTAACCTCTATGCGCGCCAAGAATTCTTCGGAGAGGCGTCAAGAAAGTACTTCCAAGACGCCGTACACCACCCGAACCATCTGGTGGCCCATGCGGCCGACTACGAACCAGAACATAATTCATCGACAGTAAAGCGTAGGCCACGCCACGCAATGCCTGATGAGGGCGCACCGACCTCGAAAGTTATCAAAAGACGCCACCCAAAAAGACCAAGGGGAGCCCCCATCAAGAAGGTCACACACAAGGTGACAAGACACGCCCAAGCAAGAGGGCACACCGAATAGCAACTACCAGGAGGTAGTTGCAAGAAGAACAACAAGACACCATCGCCGACGCCGACTCCAACACCACCATCGAAGGAGAAAAGCAGCAACACAGCAAGTCTCTCGCAGCGCGCCGAAGCGCCGGGAGGCGGCGACTAGTAAAGAGTAGAAGGAATTTTTTATTAGCCCTGAGATCGACTAAGTTGTAAAAGCTCCACAAGGCTAACAACGAGAACAACAACCGGAATACAGAGAGTCTATTTGCGCCTGTCCCCTATGCTACCCCATAACATATTTTAATTTGTTTTTTTACCACATCAATGTTTGAAACCATCGTATGAAAAGAATAATCAAAATTTATTGATATTTGTCTAAACAAGTGTTTTTTTTTTTTTGGCAACATCAAGTCAAAATATGTGGCGCATATTTCGTGTGTTCTCGCGAGAATTGCTTAGCATTCAAACGGTTTAAAAATATATCACGTGTATCGTATAAGGTACCCGGAAATCACGGCAAAGATAACTTGTTTGTTACTAAGCTGTATAACACAACCAAATGAACTAGCACACTTATTCAGAACCTATATAATTTAGCAGTGTAATAGAGACGATTTGAGATACAACTGTGACGAACCGTATTGGATCGCAAATCAAAACATTTAACGCCCCAGTGCCCCGGTGATTAAGATACCAGATTAAAGAGTACAAGGTCGTAGGTACGTCACAATACGGCTTGTTGTAATTTTAAAACGTGCTAGCGGTTACATTTTATTTATCTACATAAAATCTTAAAAAGGTGGCTTATACAAGTTCATTATAGAAAAGCTGCCTCCTTTACGGGTGGAACTTCGTTCAAAAACCATTCTTAACCCATCTTTATTATATACCAAATTTAGAAATTTCGAAATGTCATACATAATGTGAACAACACATCCTGGACTTTCCTTCAAATCCGAATTCGTAGTTATTAAACCCAGGAAGCCTTTTCTAGTGGAATTACCGAAGTTGTACTACGGTAACTGCTGTACCACACTTTAGAAAATAACAACGACTTGAGTCTGTGTAAAAAGGCATAAACGCCGCCGCTGCGAACGCTCACCATATCTACTACCTTCCCCCTCCACCCCTCTAGCCACTCGCTTTCCTAAAGCGCGGTACATTGGTTTCGGTAGCACTAAATATAGATGTACCGCCTCAAATTTTAGATAATTAAATCATAATGTTACACCAGATCTTTACTGTTTTAAATCTAAAGAAAGTATATGTATATATAAATATTTAATATATCTAAAAGAAAAGATATCAATTGTAAGATTTCGCCATGAACAAAACGAACACAAACGGTTCGGTATTCATGCCCTTTGCGCTGCGCGTGAGGTCACAGAGACCTTTTAACGACACAAAAGAAGCATTTGGAAAGATATAGACGAATTTAGACATCTATGGGCCGCATTGTAAACGGTTATTATCTGTTAGATAATAAATAACATTACTATGATATTTTCGCGGTATGGGGTCAATATAACTATGTCTTAACAATATGTTAATAACTAAGAAGACAGACATAATCTAAAAACTTTTGTAGGCCAAGAGATTTTCTTGCGGCTACGTTTATAAAAGGCACGCATGTAATTCATGTATCTTTTTTACTTAAATATTGTTGCATTATCGCCTTCTCGGCTAGCGAAAAATGCTGAATTTCATGCGCAAATATTGATGTCCGTGAAACACGCCAAGCTAAAGATTGAACAGTAGTAAATGCAATTAAATACAAATCAGACCAAAACACGCAAAGTCGTAATCGACATAAAAGCGAGAGAACACGTCCGCATCGTGCAAATGACAGACGTAGACTGACATTTTGTAGTAATGTAACTCGTTTCTAGTAACCAATATGTTATATTTTTCAATTTCAGGTAATAACTCTGTTTGACCGTGGTGGTACTGGTGAATACAATTACTACCTTCTTTTCTAATGGTTGCTACAAGAGCTGACTAAATATATATAAGGACGATAGGTAGCAGCATTTCCGCATCACATTCGAAATTTAAAAATCTATATTCGCCAATCCGTATGCCAAGCGTGGCCGAAATCAACGCCGAAAACGAGGGAGGTTTCAGAGCTCTCTCAAAAGGTAGACAAAAAGTCTAGGCCCCCTATTATAAGTCTACTAGAAATGCCTATGTCACCAGCAATAAACGTTAAAAGGCGAAATATTATAAAGAAATGTATTCTTGAGGAAATATGACGGAAGCAAAGCAATTAATGAAATATAAGGGAATGAAAGAGACCACGATGATGCAAAGAAGATGATGTAAGATGGGAATAAAAATAATGAAAGTATGTTAAAATAGTCCCTATGAACCATGACAGTCGATTTACAAGAGATCCCCAAAAACGGGGGACGTAAAAAAAAGGCGAAACAATAAATAATGAACTTTGTCAAGAATACGGCACAGATAAAAAGGTTAGAGTAAAACCTAACAACACTGAAATAAGATAGTTTACAAGAGATCCCGAAAAACTGGGGACGTAGAAAAGGCGAAACAATGAATAATAAACTTTGTCAAGAATACGGCATAGATACAAAGGTTAGAGTGAAACTTAACAGCACTGAAATAAGATAAGGTGATAGAGAATCTTACCAAAGCACAACTCGACAGGGCAGCGCGCAGTCGCAAGTAGACGAGTTGATTTAATTCATGGTAATGGTTCTATTTACGGATACAGTTAGCGCGGGCGCAACGCACAGTGTACAGCGGACGTGGGGAATTTATTACCAGAAACTTTTTTGTGGACAGATGACCTCAGTCAGAAAACGCTGGATGCAACCCGCTTTCGGACAATCTTTTTTGAAAATTTATGCGGGGAAGCCTATTCTATATGACATCCGTGAAAATAGGAAAGTTTGTGCAAAAACTCATTTTAAAACATATCTCAGTTCCAAAAATTAGATATCCCATTAAAATAAAACAAAAAATTAGTCGTTCTACAGCTGAAATGATGAAGAAAGGCGAGTAGCCTTGTTATATTTATATTTAATGGAATCAGGTGTTACCTCGCGGAAGTCCATCCTAAGTAAGAAAAGGACCAATATTAAGCCACTTCCGCACATGCAATAGTAGTCGTGCAATAAAGTGCACCGCCCGCCAGCCCAGAGTCTCTGGACTCCGTGTTTGGCACTAATCGGTGTAACATAACTCCTGAAGATGCCCCGTGGAGGGGTGAAACATGTGTTGAGTGATTTGACGGTGGCAGTTGTGTAGTTCGCATTGTTTGCCGCATGCACATTTGTCAGCGGTGCACTTTGTTGCACGAATACCACTGCATGTGCGGAAGTGGCTAAATATTGGTCCTTTTCTTACTTGTTATATTTAGACAGAAGCCTCTCTCTGAAAATGGATTATACCGGTGATTGGAAAAATCTCGTTTGTCTGCTTTTGCACCTGCAGTCACTCTATATAAAGAGGTCGTTTTGATCTCTGTGATATATTAATTTATTTTTTCTTCTATAATGTGAGAAGCAGTACAAAATTTTAAAGGACCGGAGAAAACAATAATTAATTTTAATATGTGTTATTTCCCTTGATTTTTGTAAAAGATGTACACATACATATACTGTCAGCAAAGAGATAAATAGGCTGCACATTCTGCCATTTAAAGCTTTTATATCTGTAAAAAATCATACAGGATCACGAATCGCTTATAGTTTTTCACTTAGACCATACGTTCGTCGGTCACAAACTGCACGCGCGCTCGTAAACACTTGCGCTAGCTCCAAGGCCTACGCGTTCGTTCCACGCACAATTTAAGTACATATTTACTTTATTCGGACTAACTAACTTTCTAAACTTCAAACGGGTTGACTTTACGCAAATTCGCCGTTCCTCTGCACCAGAGGTTCCCAAAGTTATTCTCTCATACATCAACAATTGGCTGGTGGACCCCCGGCTACTGAATATGCAAGTTTTAACAAAGTAGATCGCTGCGAGATTGAATTAGAAACGAGAAAATCAGCGGAATAACCAAGATCACCGACGTAGCTTGAATAATTGGTCATCTGAAGTGGCAGCGGGCAGGGCAATCAAAATCGCCTTTAGGGCCGAAGGGCAACCCCCCCCCCCCCTCTCCCCCCACTAAGTTGACCGGCGACATAGTTAGACCGAGAAGTCGCTGAATACGAGCAGCGCAGGATCAAAATAAATAAACGAAATCTTCGCTAAAGAATTCTAGTGTTGGTAAGCGCGAACAACATAGCTATAATACCGGCATTTGATTTGGCACATTGGTAAAATCTTTTGTCGTAAATAGGTTTTTTAGTACTCTAAACAAAGGAGAGTTTAAGTGTGAAAGGTTTTAGGAGCTAACGTATAGCTCATTTGCTGTCAACTTATTAATATATTGTATCGATATTATTTAATACTAAACTTTACTTATTAACAGAATGATGGTAATAGGTAATAAAAACCTTGAAGGGGTGAATATATAGCTTATATCCTGTCTATTCATATACGGCCTATCAATAATCAATGATTTCAGAAATAATAAATATAATGATAATATAGTATCTACTTTTGAAAATTATAATTATTTAAGTATCACATATTTCGTATCACTTTGTATAGGTTGAATGGTTATAGCTGTGTAAGCTTCACAGCTTTTTGCTGACAAATGAGCTAGCCATTCGACCCATTATAGCTTTTACACCGATAACTAATAACTTGTATATCTGACTAGTAGTAATAGCCGTATAGATTATTGCCGAGGACTATAATAAATTTTAATTAAGTCTTGCCTTATCTGGTTTAAATTTGGAACACAATTAGGATTTATGTGGATAAGATAAGGCGTATTAAATTTTCGTTGTAAATGTTTAAAATGTTCAAACATGTATTCTCTATGATAACGTTTGACAGGACAAATGGTTCGGACCAGTGATACCCAAAGTGGTCTATATCGACCCCTAGGGGTCTATGACAACCTGCAAGGGGTCTACGTCAGCGAAAAAAAATTTGGGGGTCCATGAAATGAAAATGGGGGTCCACGATAGTGGACCTCAACACATACACTGATAGTACCTATTTACTTACATCATACTATCTTATAATATACAAAACATTTACATTATTTATAAAAGTAGCCATGAAGTAAAAAATTATTAGATATGTTTATAAAATTGTGTAAGTTGTAGGATGTTGGTATTCGCTTTGTTGTTGCAATACATTTTGAACTTGTAAAAACCTGATAGTCGCAGTCTCGTGTTTATTTAATGTTACGTATATTTTACATAACAGATACAAAATTTTATTTTGAGTAGTTTTAATTTAGATTACTATCAATTTTGGATCCGCGAGCCCTGGCCCTGAGTCTGAAGCTGTAAAAACCAGAAAGGCTAATAGCAGCAATTGAATATACCCATTAATTATGCCTAAAATACTAAAATATATTCATGTATTCATACAGTGTTTCTAAATAGAGTTTAAATATGCACGTAAATGCTTTAAACTTGTTATAATTCCACAACATTTTGAATTAAGAACACAAGCACGGTGCAATATTGATTGGTGCAGGAATGAATATTTATACTTGATATTATAATTGACATAAAAAAATTGTTGAATTTCATTCAAAAGAGAAACTGTTGAGTTTATGGCCGGCTCTTCTCAACAGATCAACTTTCTGAGCGTGGGCGATGATGGTATATCGTCTTATATACATCCGGGAGAGGGTTATGTATTGCAGTAGACGTCTATGGGCAGAAATGACGAAGACGATAGAAGTAAGAAATTACAAATTTAAATATTACGTTTATATAAAGTATGCTTTATACTAAGATACATAACTGCGCACATCGATCCCTAAAGATACCAGTTTCATCATCACATCAGCCGATTGAGGAACACCACAAGGCATAGACTTTCTCTAAAGATCGCCCCCACTACTGGGAGTGTGCTGCACGCATCTAGCAACTTACCATGACCCTGACTAAGTCTTCAATCCACCTGGTAGAGGATCTACCTACGCTGCAGCAGGCTGCGTATAATCTTTTCAATCAGCTTGATAACGAATTGAATAAATACACGAAATCATTTATCGCTGTTTAAACTAAAAATCAAGTTATATCGTCAAATTAAAAAATACAAAACGCGTATATATTTAAAATCATCAGATTATACAGACTTTAGAGTTTTATTATCATTCCTTAATAATATTTTATCTACATCGGCAGTTTGAGTCGTGATATTAGACGGCCTTCAACGGAAACTGTAAACACAATTTGCATTATTATAAACAAACCAAAGCAAAATGTGAGATTCTAAACATTTGGTGAAACAGGTTTGCTGCCTTGGGTTTTATGATTAGCAAGTACATATAGTTATTTATTTCATGTCATCTTCATCATTTTAGCGGTAGGACGTATACTGTAGATATACCGCCTACCCCACAGAATTCCAATTAGTTGTAGTTGTTGCCTGTTCACTGCTCTTATAATCTGCCTAAGGATCTCCTCTTTCTCTCACTTCGTGGATTATAAACGTCGTTGTCATTTTAGCCAGAAAACGTCTCCTCCTGGACATACGCCTCGCCACAGATTTCCCATAAGACCACTTGGAAGAGGCTTGCATCCAGCTTATTCCGACGACCTTGACAAGATTGTCTGTCAACGAAGTCTTATTGAGGTTGTTGATCCATGGTGTTCACTCTAAAACTTCAAGACACCAGCGTCTATCTTTTCTACGCACATGTTACCTGTCCACTGCTCTTACAACTTACCTATGGATCTCCTCTTTCTCTTTCTTCATGGAATATAATCGTCGCTATCATTTTAGCCAGGGAACAACTCCTCCTGAACTAGGTCTCCCTTATAGATTTCCTATAAGACCACTTGGAAGAGGCTTGCATCCAGCTTATTCCGACGACCTTTACAAGATTGTCTGTCAACGAAGTCTTATTGAGGTTGTCGATCCGTGGTGTTCAGTATAAAACTTCAAGACACCAGCGTCCGTCTTTTCTACGAGCCATGTGTCCTGTCCACTGCTCTTACAACTTGCCTATGGATCTCCTCTTTCTCTTTCTTCATGGAATATATTACGTCTTTATTATTGTATTTATAGGATGACCCTTCCTGGACATAGGCCTCCCCCACAGATTTCCAATAAGACCAATTGGAAGAGGCATCCAGCTTATCCCGAAGACTTTAACAAGATCGTATATCTACGACGTCCTACGGCGCTTGCCAATCCTTGGACTTCACTCCAAAACTATAAGACACCAGCTTGCATCTGTTCTACGCGCTATGTGACAGGTCTTTACCCATACAACTTGTCTATGGATCTCCTCTTTCTATAACCACTGCTGGACATACATCCCGTTCACCGATATCCAATAACACCGTTTGGAAAAGGCTTGCTTCTAGCCGACGATATTAACAGTACCGTCTATCTACGACTGGTAGTGTTCACTCAAAAACTTCAAGACACCAGTGTTCACCTGTTCTACGCGCTATGTGGACTGTACACTGTCCTTACGACTTTCCTTCTTTCTCTTCCTGGATTATGTAAGAGCTACATAACATCGTCTGTTACATCATTTTCATAGTTTAAAAAATCGTTAAAAATATGGGCGTTAGATCATATAGGGGGACCGGAAAGTAATGTCGTCTCTGTCGACATATTTTACAGAAAAACCGAATGATTTGTACCATTCTGGCATTAAAAATTTGTATACTAGATGGCAAAAGGTTGTTGATAACGAAGGTGAATGAATGAATGAGTGGTGAATGTAGTCGTGTGAATTGAACTAAAGAAAGCGACATTACTCCGGTCCCCCCAAATACAGGACATCCACAGCTGGACATGGACCTGCGCCATTGATTTCCTATATAATATGAATATCAATAAATGAATTTGACTCATTGGAGACATCTCTCTATATACTTTTAAAGCTCTAATGATAACACTCAATACTAAACATATAAAACATCGATTTTGTTTCACCGATATATTTTAAATTCGCAAAAAAAATCCGCAAATAAGTAGCAATTTTTTTTTTAATATGACGTCATAATTTAATAATTATTTCAAATAAAACAAATCACCTATCGTGAGTTTTAGATGTGATAAAATCTTTCCATATTAAGCCAACGCCCTATTAAAGCACTCAAGCATGAAATCGTATGTTACAAATGATAATGTTCCGAGTTACAAGGAAGTCGAATATAAATTTCTGACAGGATATTAATTTTGAATTCATAACAAATTCAATGCGAGAAGCAAAAGCATTCAATATTTGTAAAATAATATCTGTTATTTCAATATAAAACACTAACATTAGTTTTAAGTTCACATAATAACCCAAATAAAGAATTAGCTCACTTATAATATGAATACTAAATACCTAAATCTATAAATTATGTAAAACTAGTATTAAATTTTTTTTATGTCAACGTAAATCTTTTTATTTTTATTATTTATTTACACTATCCAAAAAAAAAATTTTCAAAAATCATTACATAATGATAATATGAGTAAGAAAAGTGTGAAATACTATATATTAAAATCAATTATTATTTTCCACCTATCACTGGAGATTTCATACTGGCAGAAGTTATTGGACTGTTAAATTCCAATAAAAAAATTACTATAAATATTTCAGTGAATATTTTGTACAGGATGATTCGAAATACGTGTAAATATTTCATTTGTCAGCAAAAATTCTAGTTTCTAGACTTATTTCCAATAATCTTGAATAACTAAAAAAAATACTAAAATGTTCAACATAAACGCATTGACAGATTTTATAATTAAAAAACTTGAGAAATTTCATTTGTTCCGGGTACTAAATTTACAAAAAAATAAAACTGAAATTACCAACATAAAATGTTTAATATCCCTGGAATCCGTGAGCAACGCTTACTAACGCTGTTGCTAAGCGAAGCGACCGGCGAATGAACAACAAGATAACTGTCTTCAATATCATTGAATCACTCACGTGTTATACTCTCTGCTAAACCAACACCTGTACGACTTTAAACCGACTGACATAAGGTTGAAAATCATAAAAAAACCTTACATGTTGCAGGAAGTAATTGGTTCAAGAGCATACGCGTAAAAAGCAATTGTCTAATTAAGATCTACGCCTGATAAAAATACGGTACAAATTATAAGCGACGTTTAACTATAAGAGATATGGCCGGCCAAAGTTTTAATATACGGATTAAAATTTTAAAAACTACAAAGTGATGAATATATTGCTTCAGTTATTGCAACTTCGTTTCAGCCCATAGACACCCACTGCATAGTATAGGCCGTCTCCCTCAAATATCTCTATTGGGAAATATACCTTAATCGATACGCTTGTAAGAAGGATAAGCGATCGCAATGTTATGATACTCAGAGGAAACTGCTGCCCATCCTCTGGAAACTTATGATCAATGGTAATCCGGTGTAAATAATGCAAAAAGTGTAAATACATATTCATTGTATCCCAGGAATGGAACCCACAACTTATGATCGCATGTCTCAATCCTCTACCGCTGGACCACTGCTCTGTGATATACTATAAATTAATATACGGTACACCCTATCCAAATATCAAAGTTTTTGGAAATAATTGATATATATTAAAATTAATTATCTGTCTCTGCATTTTGTACTGTCAGAAGGTATTGATCAGTCGCATTCCAAAAGAAAAAATAATATAAAACACTTTTAAATGGATGACAGGTGTAAATTGTGTTATACATTCACTCCTTTACACATGTATATTAAATAAATTTTTATGATAATATTAAATTGTTAAGATAGTAAATCATGAAATATTTTCTCTAATTTTTTTAATATAAATATTCTTGTGGAATAGTCATACAATTATCAAAGTATATTTATTTAAAAAATTTAGACATAAATCGCTAAGTGTTTCACTTGTACCACACGCTAAACTACGAATAGTAAACAGTGGCCAGTGTAACGTATTTTTTCACACTAGTCAGTTTTTATGTAACCTTTTTTTTAAAACTGTTTTTAACAAAGCGCATTGGCTTTTGACCTCATTTTTGTTACGAAAATGAAATATACTTTGGATAGATTTTAGATCTTATTTTAAGTAAACATTACAGTTGGTCGTTGACTATACGTAATTGGTTCCTGGTGTTTGAGAAAGCTGAATGTACGAATGAAGAAGGACGCAAATAAATAACCAAAAACTGTCATAGAAATGTCAATAAAGTTTAAAGATATTTATTTATCAATATGTAAACGTAAGTAATCTGAGGAACTGTATCCCCAAGGTGGGGATTGAGACTTGATATCGGATTTCCCGGAGTACAATCTGATGTTAATCCTACTTTGTGCATTAATTATATAGGATTACAAATGCTCACAAATAAGGTGGGGTTGGGGATGGACAGCAGCGTCCTCTGCGTACCACACTGCAATCACCAACCTGCCTGGCTAGCGTGGCGAATATGGTATATCCCCCCATAGATACCTTTGCGAAAGACTTATGCCTTGCAGTGGGCTTCTATGGGCTTGTTTAAAAATCCCTGCCTACAAAGTGGACAGACAACCTTATCAGGGTTGTCTTAAGACGCTGGGTTCCGCTTCCAGTCGGTACTATTAAAAAATGTGGGGGAGGCAGTTTTCAGTTGATCTCCTCTGGCTGAAATAATCATGATGATGAAACGTGAAGAAGTTAAAGAGTCATAGTAAGTACTTTTGGATGTTTTAATTACATATTTAACAATAATTTACTAAACGCGATCTATTTCCTTTTCTTGATAAATATTTCTAGAACATTCTATTGTTTTCTCATTCGTTCTACGTACTTCTAGATACATGTTCTCCATCGAAATTACATTACTAGGTTATTGTCAAATATTTGTATATGCGTAAAAGCTTTCCATTTTTTAATCGACAGAGTCTAGAAGTCTGGAGCTTTCTCTTGCACAATTTCAATTTGTTAACTTTTTTGGACCGGATTGCACTGCTGAATAAATGGCATTTGCATTATCGAGGGTTTGAAGCGCGTAGAGGGCACCTAACTTAATCCTCTTTTAAAGTATCGTAGCTTGAGGGCTCCTGGAAGAATCTAAGATTGATAGGCTGCAATATATTTAGATCGCTTTGGCGGACGCTCCAAGTGACTAGGTGCAAGGGCTCCCCCTAGACGACCTCGGGTGAGCTATCACTCGTCGATAAGACCCGTTTAGCATTCCGACACAAAGGCGTCCGACTGAACGTGTTTTTAAGTGTTACTCAATCGATTCTCGAATTTATTTTAACATGCTAAGAGCCGCGTCAGTCACTGGTGACTGACACCGACATTTCCGTTTATGCCGCGTCAGTCGCCGGTGACTGACAGCATACAATATGATAAAGATAAAAATTGAACATTTTACAGAAAACGATGGATGGATTTTATTGAAACAAGGTAAACATTAATATGATTGTCTGTCGCAAGTGCAGGTTATGTCTGCAGATTGTGTGGTTTTTAACTGGTTGCAATGCTGCTAGTTGGAACTTCGGCTTCCTTGCAAATTGTTAAGTAAATCACCATTTTTTTTTTTCAAAATTTCAACAACCAGTACCCTATACCATTTCAGAGACCTTATCGTGTTTAACTACAGTTTCGGATATTTTTATTTCGTATATCCGATTATTTCAGATACGGCTAGTACGTTAACGTCACTGGTGCTAATTAAGTAATTAGCGCGAACAGAGACCGGCCGCTGGGCTGGCGCCAGCGCGTATCTGAAGGTGATTGAACCGTGACATTTGTTTTGTTCCAACACGAGTTTATTAGCAAAACAACATCCCTATACATTCTATATCAGGTAAAGAGTCTAAATTTGTCAGTTCAGCATTCTATACAGGATGATTGATTATAGATATAAAAGCTTTAAACTGATCAATGTACTATATCAATCAACAGAAAGCTTTGAAACCTTCTACACCAGAGTTCCCCAAAATTTATTTGTGTCGTAGACCCCTTGCCATATTTTTCCGTGTTAGGTAGACCCCCTACTTACCTGATATTGATTTCCTGTAAATTTCTAACTGTAGTGAAGTTTAGTGTTAAAAACTTAAAGTAAAAACACATGTTAATTTATACATTTATTAAGTGGAATAAATGAAGGATAGATAGTAAGCAAAAACTATTTTATTATGTAGTACCCCGAATTTTTAGAACAAATTTTCTTAGTATATTATTTCTGAAATCGTCCATTTTTGAATAGCTATACATAAACCACTTTAAAACTTTTACAATTATAACCAATCATCCTGTATATCAGGAAGGGGATAGAAAAGATAATACAAAACATGTCACGCTTCCTCTAAATAGAAATAAATTTATATAGCGCGCTTTCAATCACACCTTTATAAGCATGTGAAAGAGATAGACAATAATAGGCTGATCTCAACGATTGTAAAGATGCCTTTACATTGCTTCTTTTTAAAATGCGAAAAATAACTACAGCGCCCTATATGAATAGGTTTTTAAGGAATACGAAGTCCTAAATGAACAACAGCGTGTTCACCTTCACCTTGAAATATGGCACGTGTACTTCATGTTTCGATGTAAACAAAAAAAAACATACGAAATCAATGGCAAGCAAACAAACACGAGGCCAGCGAACACAGGCAAAATGTCGTAACTAAAAATACGTAATAGCACTCAATACAACTCTAATGCAAGATGATCTAAGAAAACATATCTCACACCGTAACATTGGGAAATAAAAACTGAACGTAAAACTGGCATTCGAAATTAATATAGTAATCATTTAAAACATAATTCATGCTTTCAAGTTCAAAACTATACGGTTCTACATTTATTTCTCCTCGTCCTCCAGTCTCAAGGTCTATGATCAGCATTGCTCTACGAAATAATTCTATGAGATTTGTAAACGACCAAAAGTAGCCGATATAACCCAGCTGTCTGGCAAGTTGAAGTACCAATGGGTAGACCACAGCGCGCAGAATGTATGACTACTGGACTTTGAAGTTCTGGATTGGATACCACAGACGGAAAAGCCCAGAGTTGGGTATCCGACCAGGTGTACAGATGATAAAGACGTTTCCAATCCATCCTATTAAAAATCTATTGGGAAAGGCATATGTGCAATAGACGGGCTACGACTTAAATTATAAAATGGATTTTACACTCGAAACTCTTTCTAAACTATTTTTATGAACAAAAATAATATCAGAAAGCACGCAGCATCACGACTTATTTTATTATTAAGTGTATACGAACTAGGGACATGTTTAAATCACATTTTTTCATAGCTTTTTTTTTAATTAAATGATCACTGATGCCACAATCAAAAATTAAGAAAGGGACCAATATATAGCTACTTTCGCAATGCAGCAGTAGTCGTGCAATGAAATACACCGCCCGTCAGCCCGCTGATAAATGCGTGCGGTAAACAATGCGAAAGTCAACTACCACCGTTAATCTACTCTACACGTGTTTCAACCCTCCACGGGGTATCCTCAGGAGATGTTATACCGACCAGTGCCAAACACCGAGTGCTTGTGGGCGGCGGGCGGGCGGTGCAATTCATTGCACAACTACTGCTGCATAGCGGAAGTAGCTATATATTAGTCCCTTTCTTAGTTAGGATGGACTTCCGCGAGGTAGCGCCTGAATCTATTACAGTCACAAATGCCATTTGATTTGCAGTCTCCGCGGGTACGAAGGAACTTTAGTTGCAACGTTCTAAATCATCTACCTGGCTGAATTTTGTCCCAATCTCTTGTATCCCTTTGGAATAAACTACCATGGTATCTTTGTATTAATTATAAGATTTGTATAATCTATTTATTTACGTATTTTAATTTAGTATTTTCTAACATAATTCAAAATTGTTACTTTAAAGGAGTGAATGTACAGCTGATTTGCTGAGGAAACTAAAGTATAAAGTTATCAATCAGTCTGAAATGTATTACATTTTTTATATGGAAATACGATAGGACTATTACTTCTGGCAGTAAAAAATCTGCAGAAACAGATAATAAACAATAATTAATTTTGATATATAGTCTGTGTCTCCGAGTTTTTAAAAGATTTATTCTTAGTTTATTATCATTTTTTATTATTCATTAGTTTATATATTATTTCTGATGCCATTGATTTTTGGATAGTTATACTTTAACCATTTTAAGACTTTTATAATAACTAATCATCCTGTATATCAGGAAGAGACTAGAAAAGATACGAAACATGTATGTACTATAACAATCAGTTTTCTAGAAGATATTTTTATTTAACCCTTAATAGCCTGATTTACGAAAGTGATTTTTTTTTAATATTACTGTGTTTGCTTGAAGGTCTAGATGAAGGGAAAAATAGATTTTTTTTTAATTTCCTAGGAAAGAATATTATACAACAGTAAAATACGTACAGCCAACCAATAAAAAAAATAATAGTAATGTGAACATTCAATTTAAAAGATTGGTATCAAAATTGAAACTCTAGGCTATTAAGGGTTAAGATTATACTCTTGTATTTTATAAATGTTTTTGCTTAAATCAATCAGTGTACAGACTAAGATCAACGAAGCAGTTAGAAAATAGAATTGAAGCAGATAAACAAATTGTTTTGCATTTGATAGAATGAACGTAAATAGACGCGGGCATAGTATGTGACGTTGGTGAAAACACGTTTCAGCTTCGTGACTGAAAATGAAAAACTAAATGTTCACGCGCGGAAAGCGGAGATAGTTTCGCCACGTCCGTTTAACATACAATTAAAATGTAATAGATACATTCGATTCACGTGTGTATGTATTAATTAAATTAAAATATAAATAAATAGTCATTTAAAGTATAATTATTACCTATTAACTTTGTAATTAGATTAAAAACATTCACAACTAAATATATACGTATCATGTATACAAAAGAACAATATATGCTTGTTGTGTATGTTGATCTGATATTTATTTAATGGAATCAGGCGTTACCTTTCGGAAGTCCATCCTAGGTAAGAAAAGGACCAATATTTAGCTACTTCCGCACATGCAGTGGTAGTCGTGCAACAAATGCACCGCCCGCCAGCCCGCTGATAAATGAGTATGCGATAGTGACTGATCTAGTAGACTAATCGGTGTAACATAACTCCTGAAGATGCCCCGTGGAGGGGTGAAACACGTGTTGAGTGTGTAACGGTGGCGGTTGTGTAGTTCGCATTGTTTCCCGCATGCGCATTTATCAACGGGCTGGCGGGCGGTGCATTTGTTGCACGACTACCACTACATGTGCGGAAGTGGCTAAATATTGGTCCTTTTTTTACTTAGGATGGACTTCCGCAAGGTAACGCCTGATTCCATTAACTATTATTTACCATCTGTCCGTGGAGACTTTGTACCGCCAGAAGTTAAAAAAATGTAACGTATTTCATTTAATGAGCGATACACCTGCCCAAAAATCAAAAATAACATAATGATAATAAAAAAAGAAAAAGCATTATTAAAACTCGGAGTACTAAATATTAAAATTAACTATTGTTTAATATCTGTCCCTGCACACTATGGAATGTCGGAGGTTATTGACCTTTCGGATACTAAAAAATATACTAATGTAACATATTTCAGAGTGATAACTTTATACCATGGTTGCACAGACTTATTAAGACTAGGGGCCACTCAGGCAAACCATGAACTGATGGCGGGCCGGCCGCCAGAAGTATAGGTAATTAAAGACAATAAAGAATTGATAATAATTAGAATTCTATAATTATCGAATGTATGAGAATATTATTTTTACTGTCGGCGAGCCACCAGTATTTGACCGCGGTCTGTGCATCCATGCTTTATACAGAGCGATTAGAAATAGGTGTAAAAACAAATGACAAATTCATTCACTTATGCGTTTCACACCTATAACCAATAATCCAGTACTTCCTTGCGGCAATCACGATATTGCATAAACATTTTTTTTCACAACTGTACAAGTTTCTTATCAAATAATTACACGCAAAATGTTGTCATATCCTACCAATTCTAATTACGATCCGACTCATACACCGCAGTGAAATAATAACAATTAACGGCTTCATGATACATGTGTATTTATATCGCGACTGTACACAAGCGGAGCCATATAACTTGCGTTTTATTGTAACAAGTGTTCTTCTAGCAATGTCGCCTTGTTACTATTTGCGAAACTGAAATCTAAATAATTCGCCACTCGGTGCGCTGTAGCAGAGACAAAAGAAATACCAGATGTTATTTATTTATTGTCACGGGCTGTACAGGACGTTCACACGTTGGCTTCAAAAATAATAGAAAAATTGGGTCATCAATTTCATATAAATATACTTATTTACGAGTCGACTTTGAGGTAAAATTATATTTATAATCCAATATACAGGTCCATAGTTAAAAGCCTTAAAGGAGCGAATTGCCATCGGCTGTCAAGTATACATTACAGGTAAAACCATCGATTTTTGGATACAGTGTTTCATCAGAAATATAAAATAACGTTATAGTAATATAGTAAGAACGGTTATTGATTTAATGAGTGGATGTATAAGCTATAAAGTTTTTATATTTATTTCAAACCAGCCTGTATAAAGTTAACACTGCGAAATATATCACATTGTTTTACGTACATTCTGGCAGTGCAAATTCTGCCTCTCTGATAGTTAACAATAATTATTTTTAATATGTAGTAATACGAACTTTGAAGTATTTTTTTAAACCATTGACTTTTAGATAATCTGTGTCATACATTAATGAAAAACAATTGAACTATATTTTCAATCTTTTTAAACTTTTATACCTATTTCCAATAAGCATGTATGTTATAGATACACTATTTTTACTGACGTATTTTTTTTATTGATAATTTTCTTGGACCTTTGCACGAAGAAAAAATACATTTACAAAATATTTACGTAATTATAATAACAAACATATAGACGACTAAATAAAATATTTTCATACATACAGGTATTTTATATACTCTGTATTTGAAGTAATCTCTGTCTCGAAGTTGGATTTACCAAATTGGACGAAAGGCAAAAAATTGCTCGTCCGAATTGGCATAGGGTGGAACATATCACTCATGCAATTGATTTCAATAGAGATCTAGATGTTCCCGAGTGGCGTCAACAAGCCAGTAAACATGGCTTGAGTAAGCCCCTTAATAGGGTCCACCTAGAACGTCCAGCTTGGAAAGTCCAACTCGTTCAGCTTGGCATCTTCTACTTCAAAAAAGAGATCACCAGCTGAATCCAACTCAGATGGAGGAAATAATTAAAAAAGTGATACAAAAAAATAAAAATTAAAGAAAATAAGAAAAATTTTAAATAGGCAATAAGAAAAATGTGATAAAATGTAACTCAAAATGTGATACAAGATGTGATAAAAATGTAAACGAAAAGAAATAAAGATAAAATGTAACATGTAATGAGGGAGGAATGAAAGGTCACAGAGTAAAAGGGAAAGATAGCAGAAATGTGGCATGAAAGAATATGTGAAGAACGAAAGGAGAGAATGGAAATAATAAATAATTATGTGAAAAAATAAATTGCCCGTAAAGTCCCTGTCCCACCAAAGATAGGGGTACGAGACGCCCCCAATAGCGGGGGCCATAAAAAACAATAAAAAAAACTCAGATGGAGAGCATTTGGGAAGCTCAGACATATCTCCTCGTCCAAAATACCGCAAAGTCTAAAGTCGACGGTCTTTGATCAGTGTGTATTGCAGATTACTTAAGAATCCGAAACGTGGTCGCTTACGACGGGCCTTATAAAAGAGACTTGGAGTTTCGCTGCGAGATCGTATTAAAAATAAAGAAACCAAAAGACCCTAGGTCACCGACGAAGCTCGGAGAATTTTTAAGCCTGAAGTAGCAGTGGGAGTGGTACATCACCCATGCAACTGATGACGGTTGAGACAGAAAAGTGACGACGACAAACCGGTAGACACGGTCACAGCCTTCCACTAGGTGGACTGACGATAGTGTGAAGGTAAAGCAACTGGATGTCAGTCCAAGATTAGGTGATCGTAACGATTTTTAGGTTGGAATTATTGCCTTGCAACGGGCGTCTATCGACTGATATAATGATGATATCTTATATATTTCAAAATTTATTCAGTTTATTACGAAATAAAAAATAATACGTTTTCATAGCATAAGTAGCCTCTTAGCAAACACAGATTTCATATAAGTATATCGATTTTCTTAATCGATTAATTTTTTTATATTTTACGGCCGATTCAGACGAATAGAGACACGCACTATACACGTGAAAAATATGAAAAGATAATTAATGAATCTAAATATCTATTGACGATATGTTATCTATCTCATTACTTTACTGAAAATACGTTTTCATACGAGGGACGAGCTATTTTCGGTATGAGCCAATATATATATATATATATATGATACTTTGTATTGACCAATTTTCGATACACGACTTTCATAGCTGCCCAAGTAGCATTTGCTAATACTGCGACTGGACGCAAAGGGCGCCTACCAGAGACCTCTTTTCAGTAAAAATCGGAACTCCCTCGGGCTGCCATGTATTATTATTTCACAGGATTGGTAGCGACTAGTTTAACTTGAAAATTCTATGCACATACAAAGATAGGTTAAAATAAAAGTGTTTTCATTTGTATTCAGATAATATATTACTCTTAAAACAATAAAAATGTCTTGAGTTGTTTTAAGTTTGAAATAAGAATTTGTGTTAATTAATTAAGGTCAATTTTTTGACTTCGAGACCAACAAAATCAGTTGACCCTTGAAAAACCTATTTCGACCTCTTAAGGTCTTTAATATCTAGTCTAGACGTTTTTGGAATCTGATCTATTTCTAACAAACTGTAATTAACGTACATTCTTCACACTATTGATGAACGAAAAAAATCCGATATCTAATAATAATGAATTTTATAGCATAATAGTGTATTTAGTTAAATCTTAATTTTAACTACCTGTAGTCTTAAATAACGTTAGCTCACCTGGTTTGTAGTCAAGTCCCACTGATCGGCCACGAAGGACTGCCTGCTGTAGAGGAACACGGGGACCTGGTGATCCTTCACCGGCATGGGGTCGCTGTTGACCCTCACGACCGTCAGGTGAGTGGTGGTCGTGCCAACTGCCAAGCAAGAATGACATTACTTTAAAAGTTGTTATTGAAGCTATAGTTATGTCCTATGATTTATTCTTGCGACATTCACAGTCGATTAACAACCAATGGAAATAATTATCCTCGGCTAGAATAACAAGATCTGAAGAAGAATGAGAGTAACGTAGCCCAGCTGAACGGCAAGCAGAAGTAGCAGTGGGCAGACCACAACGCGCAGGACGATTGGCCGCTGGGACCATAAGGTTTTGGAGCGGAGACCAAGGACCTTCAATCGCAACGTACGTCGTCTACCTACGGTGAACAGACAATTTTCTTCACCGTTGGATTCACCTATTGGGAATCTATGGAAGAGGTCCATGTCAAGCAATGAAAAACGACTGAAGTGATAACGATAACATAATCTTAAATAAGTAAATACTAATGATAAGTTAGTTTTTTTAATATCTCCAATTTTTGGACACTTCTCGTGCTCCCATACCATGTGTAAGCAAGGACATTATTAACTACATATTTTCACAAAATTTTGTTTCCTCATTAAGATTTTTCATTCATTCTCCCGCTGTCCTTTTGATTTTATCCCATTCCTTTGCGTAACTTGTTACCTTTCATACATCACCTCTCATCCTTCGCGTAACAATTCTAAATTTTCGATTTTTATTTTTATTTTGCAATTTTTATATTTACTAAAATTCATATAACTTTATGTTAATTATTTTTTTATCCTTTACTATTACACGTTTCCATATAACAATTTTTATTTGGGTATTTAAGTTTGTTCAACATATCTATTTCTCTTCTTACGTCGACTTACGTTTTATACCTTTTTATTATTGTTCCGATTATGCTCCAACAGTACTCTAGAAAGATAAGTTAGATTTTTTCATTACTTTTTATAGCCCCGTTTTTGCAGCCTCTCGTCTCAACTTCTATCATGGGTGGACAAAGTCTTTATTTAAAAACATAATATTAAAATAATTTCAATACTAGATAAGTTAATTACACCGACAATTACTTAGTTATTTTTACTAGAATAGCAAAACGATGATTGCCGGGTCAGCTAGTATAAATATATTTCATTAAAGATACTGCTTATTGCACAAGACAGTTCGTCTTGCACACAACTTGCACGTGTGACAGCGCCTTATAAAGTCGTTGTGAAGATGCCTTTATGTTCTTATATAATTATTAGCAAAATCTCCACCGCGCAATTTATACATTCAATTAGTATGCACCGGAGCTATTCTCGTCAGCGAAGATAACTTGACACCGGGATATCAGTGCTATAGATAATTTTATTTCATTCGTTAGCGCTTAAATATCTATCGACTAGTGATGGGCAACAAATAATTGTTCTCGTATCGATAAAAAAAAATATTATATTTCAAAGTTGTTTCACGATATCTTGGACCTTCCTTTACTTCGTCTTCAAGTTCATTTATTTATTTACTTTATTGGAGATAAACAGTAACAAAAGGCAGTAATAAAGTACAAACTTAGAAGCTTAGAAATATAAAATTAGTTACAATTGTTACCTTATAACTATCTTACTGAGAACATTTAATGATTTATAGTCTAACAATGGCAAAACAAGTACAAACATTACTAAACAGAGATCAAAGATTATGGTTTATATATTTATATTATGGTTTAAATATATAGGTGTATTAATTAATACAATTTTAATAGCATTCAAGAGTTGTTAATAGACCGAAATATTTGGAACTTTGTTGACACATTTGCACGATTGAGGTTATAATGTACACATAAAAAATTATTAAATTTCATTTTAAAAGCGCAAATATCGATTTTCTTGTCGGTTCTACTCAGCTGTTTAACATTCCGAGACGACGGTAGCTTACTACTTATAAGATATTTTTGAAAGATTTAAAAGTGCGTGTAAAATGCCGCTTACTTAAACACATTTTAGATTTAAATATGAAATGGACGAATTCCTTTGTAATTAGGTGTATTAGACGAGTAAAAGTTAGGTTATTTTTAATTAGGTTCCAATATAAATTTTTAAATACATACGAGGGTGGATTGAAAAGTACTCGGCCTAACCAAGAAAATAAACACATACTAAATCAGTTATATTTTTATTTTTCTACATAATCACCATCAAGTTCAATACACTTTTGCCACCTCCCCTTCCAAGCATTTAGACCGTTGAAAAAAAATGATTCTTCCTTAGAGTCAAAATATGCGTCTACTGCTTTGACCTCGTCGTTTGTCGAAAATCTTTGATCTCCCAAGTGCTTTTTTAGGTTAGGGAACAGAAAGAAGTCTGATGGTGCCAGATCAGGTGAATATGGCGGATGCGGTTACAGTTCAAAGCCACAGTTGTGAATTTCAGCCATTGACTGTACTGACGTGTGAACACGGGCGTTATCTTGATGAAACAGGACTTTTATTCTGAGCATTCCTCGACGTTTTTCTTTAATTTCCTCTTGTAAACGACGTAGTAAGGTGCAGTAGTAATCAGAATTTATAGTCTGACCCCTTTCAAGATAATCAATCATAATCACACCTTTCGAGTCCCAGAATACTGAAGCCATCACCTTATTTGCCGACAAAATCGACTTAGCCTTTTTAGGGGGTGGTGAACCAGGTCTTCTCCACTGTTTTGATTGTTGTTTTGTTTCCGGTGTATAGTAATGAACCCATGTTTCGTCCATAGTAACAAAACGATTCAAAAAATCATCTGCGTCGGCTTCAAATAACTCCAAACAGTCGCGCGAAATAGTCAATCGCGTCCTTTTTTGTTCAACTGAAAGCAGTCGCGGAACCCACCTCGCAGACACCTTGTGGAAACCCAACTCGTTGACAATGATGTTTTGAGTTCGTTCATAAGAGATGCCTATAACCTCTGCTATCTCTCTAATTTTTAATCTGCGGTCTCCCATTATTAAATCAAGTACTTTTTTAAATATTTTCGTCAGTAGTTGACGTCGAAGGCCTTCCAGAGCGGGGTTCATCTTTCACACTCTCTCTACCACGCTTAAATTCTGCTATCCATTTTTTGACGGATGAATATGACAGAGCACAATCGCCTAATGTACTGACCATGTCATCATGGATGGCTTTTGATGATAGCCCCTTCTTATGGAGGTACTTAATGACGGCACGCTGCTCGATTTGCTCCATTCGCGGAAAATATGTCCGATTACTTTGTTAATAAATTTATAAAATCACAACTAATTATCGCACACGTTTCGAACTTCACACAATGAACTAGTCTGAACTGAACTAAATAATGTGCGTATATTTAATTTTTAGAATTGAATGGATCTGTGTTAGGCCGAGTACTTTTCAATCCACCCACGTATATACACTTCATTACCCCCGACACAAAATGAGTACAATGTCGCTTGGTTGCAGAAACCGGACCGCAGAAATTTGACAAGACACTATTGCCAAATCATATCGCTCTGACTTTATTATTCTTGATACTTGTTTCAAATGTCAACTTTACAATTTCTCCTAAGCCTGATAGAAGAACAACACCATACTAGCCCTGTGGATTATCTTAAATACCGCTTATTGAAGTTCAGAATGGTTGCCTTATACTTTATAAAAGTATCGAAATTTTTAAATAATGTATGATTCAATTTAATTATATTTTATCGATAAATAATTTCCATATCAAAGCACATCACTAATGGGGCTAGGCATGTTGGCAGCGTGTGTTGCGCAACGTGCACGTTTCCGAACGTCCCTCGCACAACAAGTGATAAAGCGGGTATTAAATTTAACGCACTTACACAATGACAGCATAATAATATATATTTAAATAAGCGCAATCTGTGACTTTATTATTACCAGTGATCGGAATATTCCCTACCATAACCATAATAACATATACGATATCTAATATATAAAATTCTCGTGTCACGGTGTTCGAACTTGAACTCCTCTGAAACGGCTCGACTGATTTTTACCAAATTTTATATGCGTATTCAGTAGGTATGAGAATCGGCTACTATCTATTTTCCATACTCCTAAGTGATAAGGGTGGTCCACCTCTAATTTTTTTTAAACAAATTTTTTGGTTTTTATTTTATTATGATATAGCATACCCAAATACATACAACCCTAAATTTTCACCCCTCTACGATTAACCCTTATTTTTTATTTGTTAATTAAAAACTTAAATTTTTTTTGCAAAACAACGTTTGCGGGATCAGCTAGTATTAATATATTAGGAGGACCGGAAAGTAATGTCATTTATATATAAATATAAAGTAATATCATATATTTCTGTCGATATATTTTACAGAAAAACCGATCGATTTTGACCGCTCCGGCATTGTATATATGGCAAAAGGTTGGTAACTGAGGTGAATATATTGTTGGTTAGAAATAAAAACTTGTTAAAAGTGCAGTCGTGTGAATTTAACTTAAGAAAGTTACATTACTTTCCGGTCCCTCTAATAGATATCCATCCGGGAAACAATTACACACACATGAAGTTATGAAGACTTGATCGCTATTGTTCATACAGGTTTGACCCATAAATCAACGTCAAACCGAAATTGAATCATAGAGCAAGTAGTGACTTACTAGTAGTAACTTGAAATGATAGTAAATATTTACTTTCCTATTCTTTATCATTTCCTTGTTAACAGATAACGAAATACATGAGCAATGTTCTGTTCTGCAGAATACGCTGGATTATTGATCCCTGTTTGGTAATATTTTTGTTCTGTTTTATTATTGTTTGACTTTGATTCATTAAATGTTCTTAGTGAGATAGTTTTAAGGTAACAATTGTAACTAATTTTATATTTCTATGTTTGTAATTTCTTACAGCCTTTTGTTATTGTTCATCTCCAACAAAATAAATAAATAAATCGAACAAAACAAAATATCGGAAGTCTCACTCATCACCCTCGCTTCTGGATCTCTTAACTCCAATGTAATTAAAACTTGTAGGGGCATAATTACGGCATCGTCAGGGACGCAACATAGTGGGATTCTTCCCAGGACCCGTAATTCTTGAGGTATAACACGAGTCCGAATAAGAAGTGTGTATATTCATTCGATTGTTTCGAAGTTAATGCTGCTAGGCCTTTTTTTTTCTTAATGGCCCCCGCTATTGGGGGCCTCTCGTACCCCCTATCTTTTGTGGGACAGGGACTTTACGGGCAAATTTAATTATTCACATATTTTTTTATTATTTACTTTCTCTTCTTTCATACTTCACATTGTCTTTCGATCTATTCTTTCATGCCACAATTCTGCTGTCTTTCCCTTTTGCTTTGTATCACCTTTCATTCATTCCTCTTTTCTTTTTACATTTTCATAGTTACAGTGTTATTTTATATCACATTTTTATTACTTAAATTCTTTAATTATTTTATATCACAGTATTAAATCACAGTATTTTATATCACAGCCCTTGGGCTTTTACAGCTTCATCGGATATAAGTTCACGGAGAAGAAGGGTCCGTGAACTGTACTAAAAACTAAAGCATTATGTTTCGGAACCTACATTTGACACTCCCATGGAGGTTCAGGCAGCTAAGACGAGGATTACCGGATCAAGTTAAACTTGTCACAGCATAGATTTAGCTGCTTTTGATTCTATACGCCTCAACTTGTGAATAATTTATTTGCCTTCAGATTACTTCAATGTTAATTAAATATATAATTTTATATTATATTTCGCAGTAGTAGAATAGCAGTGGAGGACCAGAACTTACCATCGTAAGTCGCAGTCGCAATGTTATATAACTCACACTGTACGCATTTATATAGGATTGCCACCACTTAAAAACAAGTTCTCAGAGAATGTGCAGAAACGTGCTATGCCAAGCGTGACAATAATGATATATCCCCCATAAATATTCTTAGGGGAGACCTATGTCTTGCAGAGGGCCTTGTATTGGCTGAAACTATAACGGCGAAGACGACAATGTTATTCTAAAAACATTTGTAGCCCCGTTGAGCGTGTTTCAGCAGATCTTCTCAGATTTATAGCATTTATCATCCAAATGAAGGTTATTTAGATGATAAGAGATATAATTAATGCTAAGTAAGAAAAGGACTAGTATTTAGCCACTTCCGCACATGTAGTGGTAGTCGTGCAACAAAATGCTCCGCCCGCCAGCCCGCTGATTCAAGCCTGTGTTTGGCACTAATCGGTGTAACATAACTCCTGAAGATGCCCCGTGGAGGGGTGAAACACGTGTTGAGTGATTTGGCGGTGGCAGTTGTGTGATTCGCATTGTTTGCCGCATACGCATTTATCAGCAGGCGGGTTATTAGGATGGACTTCCGCAAGGTAACGCCTGATTCCATTAAATAATCATTGCTGTTTTGAATAAAAAAATATAGAATTTTAACTGATGATCAGTCATCAGTGCAGGTAGACGTGATGTGGGTAGGAGGACCTCATTGGAGGAACCAAGCGATCTTTGGATGAGCCATTTACCTTGCAGTAATCGTATATGGACTAACATGACGACGGTGATGAATAATAAGCCGTGCCTCACCACAAGGCCACTGACCTTAGCAACAGTCGAGTTTACTCATTAACAATATGCATGTCGCAGACAATATAATTACATTGTATCAATCGTGTTTTATATAAATAAATACGTGTCTGTATGTGTGCGTAGAGTCAAATACCCCGTTGGGTCATGCCATTAGTTCAGCGGTGAACGACAAATGTACTATATTTAACGATAATAATGAGGAATGCTCATTTGTTATTACGTACTGAATTATTAATGTAAATAATGGTAGAGGCGTGATAGTTAAATGTATTGATATACATGGTTACGTATATCTAATATATAAAATTCTCGTGTCACGGTGTTCGAACTTGAACTACTCCGAAACGGCTTGACCGATTTTTACCAAATTTTACATGCGTATTCAGTATGTCTGAGAATCGGCTACTATCTATTTTCCATACCCCTAAGTGATAAGGGTGGTCCACCCCTAAATTTTATTTTTAATTTTTTATACAATTTTTTTGTTTTTTATTTTATTATGATACAGCATACGAAAATACATACAAACCTAAATTTTCACTCCTCTACGATCAACCCTTATTTTTTATTTGTAAATTAAAATATCAATTTTTTTTTGTAAAACAACGTTTGCGGGACCAGCTAGTCTATATATAAGAATGTATATCTCCCTAAAATCGGCGCTTCATTTACTGAAAATTGAATTTATACTTTTTACTAATTATATTCTTAAATAGATATGCCCGCAAGTTTTTCCGCGCAATTTAACAAAAAAAATATAATCATAAGTTTTTTCGTTTAATTAACATGAAACATAGCTCACTCCTTATTACATCAGCTACCTGCCCATATAAGTCACGTCTAAATCAATCCAACCATTTCAGAGATTAGACGGAACAAACAGACATAAATTAAAAAAAAAATGATATATAAACCGTATATATATCCATATGTATATAATAAAAAGCGGTTATTTATTACAAACTATCAATCATCAAAAAATCAATTTCATTTATTTGTATAGATTTGCAAATAATATTTTAATAATCAAGTTCGCTTTAAATAAATACATTTAAAAAACTTTTAAGTTAAACGGTTTTTTGATACCCATATTGTGGTGGTTGTGGAAAAATATGTACCTAGTCCGCCATATTGGAACGGCGTCCATCTTGAATTTTAAATTTTGACATAATCATCGTGTTTTACTAGTGTAGCCCTTTCATTTGATACCCGTATTGAGGGGGTTAAGGAAAATTATGTAATCCGCCATTTTATATCGGCGGCCATCTTAGATTTATAATGTTATTGATTTTATTATATTGTATTGTCATCTAAATTAAATGTGTGTACCAAATTTCAGATCAATCTGACAACGGGAAGGTGCTTAAATTTCAATTTCTAATTTTGACCCAAATCAACAAATAAATTCCGTACGGGTTGAACTAAATAAAACCGTTTAAAAATCAAAAGACGATACCAAACTTTTATTTGTATTATCTGTAATATATTATTACAATTGTAGATGTAAAATTTAAAAAAAAATAACATCCGAACGATCCTTTATGTAAATAGAAACACACAAGACTATTTATAGAGACCTCGCACGATATCAATGCAACAGAGTAAAAACTAAATCAACGATAGAATTGGCACTTTCCCGCCAAAACGGTTCAGTTTCGCGCCATTAAAGAGACGCACGGGCGAAAGCGGATGATTATAAATACTCGTACGTGTCGATGTTCTCTTAGCGCTGTCGATATCTATTCACCGGTCATAACATGAATCTCACAGAGACCTTATCACCAATGCAATACAGGGCATTTTGAAACGATAATTTATTGTCAATCGCCCACCTAGAAACAACATACGGAGCACAGACGAAGCATATTTTATCTCTGCTTTAAATTTGAATTTCTATTCAGATATTCAAATCTTGTTTACAAATAGTTCATAATAGGTTCATTGACCTCTGATTTTTCTTCTTTTATCTGTCACATTGATTTTTTATTACTGGCCATGAATACATATATTTTTTTAAATATTGAATTTTGAACGCTCATTGAACTTGGAACGATTCCAGGTTTATGTATATTTTTATAAATGTATAGAAATATTTATTGTTATTGTGGCAATGTATATATATATAATAGGGGGACAGGAAAGTAATGTCATTTCTGTCGACATTTTTTACAGAATATCCGATTGATTTTTAGTGCTCTGGCATTGAAAATGTATATACCAGGTGTCAAAAGGTTGTTGATAACGAAGGCGAATATATTATTGATTAAAAATAAAAACTTGTTGAAAATGTAGTCGTGTGAATTTAACTTAAGAAAGAGACATTACTTTCCTGTACCCACCAAATATATACGAGATATCCACCTATGTACTGACTTATCTTGATATTTCTGGAATGAAGCTTAAAGACTTGAAATTTGGAAGGAATATACCTTTCGTCACTTTTTTACTAAATTCTACCGGAAAAGGGGTTTTGGAGCATGCATTAAATTTGCGAAGCAGTCGGGAGCATCTAATATAAATATATAATTGTTGTTAAGTGACCAAAGAAACCCAGTCCGAGATTGTTGTGGGCTCATCACAGATCAAGGCGTGTTTGGAACCCTTGTATTTTCATGTTGGAAGATGCCTTATATGAGAGCTCAATCTGATTCAGATTTCTTTCAATTTGGATTCTTCTGACATTCGCTTATGGTCAGTTTGAATGATCCTTTGTGGATAATATTGCAAATGAATTAATACGTTTTAAATGTTTCGTTATTTCATCATGTACAAAGATTACGTGATTGAGCACGGTATCTATTAGAGTTCAATCATTTTTATCGTCAAAACATATAGCAGTGCTATAGTGTATGCAATAAATTTATCAGATAAAAAACAAAATGACTATTAATTTAGATTTCACGGTTGAAACTTCCGGCAGCGTTGACCGTTTTGTTTATTATTTGATCGATAAATAATGTTAACGTAACGTACATTACGTACGTTACGTTTTTTGAATTCACAAATGTAATTAGTTTTTTCCATGACCCCTGTTTTTGGAGATCTTTCATGCAGGGGGCTGCCTCGTGTGGGGTATGGATGTTACAATTTCGGGTAAAAAGAGTTCTTCAGGTTTTTATTTTATTTTTATACTACATATTACCATTTATTCATTTCTTTTAAGCTTCACATGATCTGTCATTCTTCGCTTGCAGATATTCTTTCTTGCATCTCCTTCCTTCCTTCATCTACATTCCTAGATTACAGTTTTTTTTACATTAATTATTACAGATTATTTTTAATTACAGACTCTTTATATTTATTTTATTTAGTAACATTTCTTTTGTTATCTCACTTTTTTCGAAAATTATTACTCGTATGAACTTTTTCTCTCTGCCGTTTTTATATTTTCTAATTTATTTTCTGTAAGTCTTACCGTTTTTTTTTCTATTCCGCTTTTCTGCAGAATTCTAGGAATAATGAGCGCAGGTTGTCGTCGCCTATGTAACAGGCGATACTTCCTTCTTTACCTCTTTCTCTAACTCAACCTCGGGATCAAGGAGCTCAAATCTTCTAAGTATAGGACAGCCGGCGATAAAGTCTCTTATATTTACCATTTACGAATTCACATGATCGTTTTAAAGATCTCTAGACTTCATATAATTAGTAGCTCTTATCACTGTGTACGGTCGAATGACTAGCTTCACTACCGAGTTTTACAAAAAGTAAAATTAAAAAAAAAGATCGCAAAAGAGCGAGACAGCACCAGGGATTAATGTTTGTCGTACTATTGGTTGATTGGGTAATCCCATATTTTGTTGCCATATTATGATAAAAAATACCATAAATATGTAGAGAAGTCGTGTTATCGTGTCTCTATAACAAAATCGTATTTTTAAACATGTTAACATAATTTGAAACCAAATACTGTACGTGGCTATTAATCAAGTTGATCAATGGGTCGCGTTCGATCATAAATTATGCAAAGTATGGGACGCTCTATTGTCGTGCTAAAAACAATTGGTTACCATACTCGCCGTACAAGTTGTGGGTTTGTATTGTTATTTATTTTCATTACAAAGTATGTCAAGATTGGTTAGGAATCGTTGACTGTTAGTGGCCACTTTTAGATTTACCGACAATTAGTAATTGAGGATTAAAATTACTAAGTATTTTTAAGCTGTGGTAGTTATTTTGTGACTCATTGTCATAGATAATTATTAAGGGAATTTTTAGATTCAATAATAAATGGTATAGAAAACGATGATTTTTTAGTTAACGTATTCGTTTTTATATTCCTTAAGGATAATTATAAAATATAATTATTTTACTTCCAGTTGTAAGACAGTTGAACATAGGCGCCCTGCAAAGGTTCCCCGGTTTTTTTTTAATCCTCATAAAGGAGGACGGTTGCCAATTCTAACCGTGCTTGGCGAAGCCACGAATATGCTAATGCCAGTCATCCTGGTATATTTGTCACATAGCCGACTTTTACAGCTACCAAGAGAAGAGGAATAAAATCCAATAAATATATATTACAATAAAAAATATATTGTAATCTAAATATAATTAACTTCGGGTTTGCTGGCCACTACAGCCACAATTTTTTTTTAAACCGCGTTACGCGTTCGGTTTCAAAATTCGAACGCCCATTTGCATTCGGTCTCCGTCAGTAATATGACTTTTGTCATTGCATTTGGTTTGATAGAGGTACAAATACATGCACGGGTGGTAGTTCAATTCCACATACTACAGCAAACACTGAGTTATTATTATTGTATTATTCTCAGTAAGAAAAGGACAAATATTTAACCACTTCCGCACATGCACAGAGATGACTCTGTGTTTGGCACTAATCGGTGTAACATAACTCCTGAAGATGCCCCGTGGAGGGGTGAAACAAGTGTTGAGTAATTTGGCGGTGGCGGTTGTGTGATTCGCATTGTTTGCCGCATACGCATTTATCAGCAGGCTGGCGGGCGGTACACTTTATTCCACGACTACCACTGCATGTGCGGAAGTGGCTAAATATTTGTCCTTTTCTTACTTAGGATTGACTTCCGCGAGGTAACGCCTGATTCCATTAAATGTTTAATTCTCCTCTTCCTTCGCAACGGAAGGGTTAAGTATCGAAATATATAATAACATACTAACTTGATCTATAGAATAATAGTCATACATTCGTCAATCATAAAGCGAATAAAAATGACGTCGCAAAATAAATGACATGTTAACCATATGTCAAAATTGCCATTTTTAAGACTGTCAGATTTGTTTTTAATACTTTTTTAAAGGATTGTAACTTCACACATTCGGCCAGTACGATTCATTTGCTATATAATTATAAATAATAGGTTCAATGAGGTCAAATGCTCTAAGGTTAGATCGAGAATAAGTACATAGGTATAGACAGCATCAAAAGACGCGGCTTGATGAATGACAGGGTTATTGGTCTTATTATATACGGTACGGTACGGAATAGTTTGGTACACCATATATAAAAAAGTAGTTTCAGAAATAAACAATAACGTAATAAACATTACAACATGACATAGTAAGAACATTTAATGGAATCAGGCGTTACCTCGCGGAAGTCCATCCTAAGTAAGAAAAGGACCAATATTTAGCCACTTCCGCACATGCAGTGGTAGTCATGCATTAAAATGCACCGCCCGCCAGCCCGCTGATAAATGCGTATGCGGCAAACAATGCGAATCACATAACCGCCACCGCAAAATTACTCAACACGTGTTTCACCCCACCACGGGGCATCTTCAGGAGTTATGTTACACCGCTTAGTGCCAACTGTCACTCTGTGTTTGGCACTAAGCATGACTACCACTGCATGTGCGGAAGTGGCTAAATATTGGTCCTTTTCTTACTTAGTAAGAACAAGCGTTATCAAAATTCAGATTACTACGTATTAAAATTAATCATTGTTTACTATCCGTCCCTACAGGCTTTACGCTTCCTGCCACATTCCGACACAAAAATAAATTAATGACACATTTTTTAAACTGAGCACCTTATACAAGTTGATCGGAATTATATCTTAATGCTTTAAAGAAGTAAATGTGTTGTCATTTGTCAGCAAATATGCTAAACATTCGCCTGTTTTTAAACAGGAAAATAGGTAGAGAAAGCTTTAGGTTTTACTACCTATTTTCATAGAGTTATGTTGATATAACAGAGTACTTTGGACTCATATCGATAAATAACGTAGACCAATTACTTCAAACTTAGTTGGAGGAGTCTTAATCTTCTTTTAAGTCCATAGACTTCCACTGCAAGGCTATTTTAAGTATAAATATATATATATATATATATATATATATATATATATATATATATATATTAAAAGTAGCCACGATGACCGGTATTGTGGCTTGAATCAAGCCACTTGCCGCGATCACAACTAAGTCGACGGTCCAACTAGTGAGGGCCTGCCTACGCAACGTCTACCGGCTTGTGGTCAGCCACTGAAGAACTTTTTGGCTCTAGTGGTCATTGGTTGCACGAGTAATGTGCCACGCCCACTGCCACTTGAGACGACCAATTCGACCAGAATACGAGATACATCGATGACCTTGGTTGTTCTGGTGATCTCCTCAATTTTGACACGGTCTCGAAGCCAAACTACGAGCAAAGCCCGTGACGAAACTCGTCTTAATCGATGACTATATATCAATTTCTATACATTTAAAGATTTAATTACTTAAATAGTATATAATGATTAAATATTATTTATCTTACGGACGAAACCGATTTAATGAGTCGATTAAAAATAAATATTTATTAAATTAACATCGCAAAAAATGTTGGTAACCACAGACAATCGATAAATATATTTTTGAAAATTAATATCTTATTTAATCTACGGCAATTTTATTTATTAAATCTAAACAAATTTTCGTATTTTAGAATATGGCAACATTGATATAATTTTACAGTGTTAGATTTACTATAGATTGTTCTTACTGTATTAATATACGAGGTCATATATTTGCATACACGTGTACCTAAGGTTGATATGACGGTTTGCATGAACGTAATTGAATTAGATGGCGCCACTTAGACATTTGTATGCTAGATTGAATTAGGAATGAGAAGATCCGTAGATGAATGGAAGTAACCGATATAGTTCAGTATTCTGGCTAGTTTAAATATAGGCATTGGACAGGCCACATAAAACAGTTGCTGTTAGTGCCTTAAAACTGGAGATAGTCCGGCAAGTGCAACGCAGGACGTTCACGAGGTAGACAGATGACTTTTTTAAAGTCTTCAGAAGACGCTGGATGCAGGTAACTTATTAAGAATCTATGGAGGAAGCCACATTCAGCCGTGTACAGCTAAAATGATCATGAATATAATTTCTCAGTGTAATAACTTTAGGTAAAAATGCATATCTATATATGGTATCAAGTCTCTTTTTCTACCCACTATCCGCAACTGTATAACCTTTTCTTAGCGGACTGCCTCATTTCGCGATGGGTTTTTAGTCTATCCAACTCAACACCTCGAGAAATCCTAAACCCTTGATGATACAAGCGAACCCAGGAGGGTAGTTCTTTAAAATGATACATATGTATGAGTGTAGAAGTAATTTGAGCCGACAAGTAATCATGTAATACGGGATTATGAACCAAAACATAAACCTATATATCAGGGATGGCGAAGCTAGAATAGTGCGAGCCATTATTCGGAATTTAAAATTTTTTTGCGTGCCGCAATTGAATACGCATTCAAAACAAGCAAAATAATGTTTTTTTTTTTAAATCATATTTATTGAAAATATTTGAACAAAAGTACAAAATATGTGTACACCAATACCTCGCTTTGCGTCGTTACGTTTTGCGTTTTTTTCAAAGTGGCGTCGCTGCTTAATTAGTACTAATTTTCTCTGTACTTCGATAGATTTTCGAGGTTGCGTTGTTTTGGGTTCGACTCTTTAATATTTTTTTATCTTCTTTTTTTTCTAAAAGATGGCAACACTTTTGTTTCTAATTCGGAAATTCCCTTTCTAACTAAAAATCAACGCAATTTTAATACAGTTTTATTTTCACTTTGTTTTGGTAATTTTGGAGTTCAGTTTCAATTACGTAGTGTGTTGTAATGTAGTGCGTTGTGCTTTTTTTTAATAGAGTTTTTTAATAATAAATTTATATAAATTTTAAAGTGTTGTTTCTGTTTACAAACAAAAAGGTTTTTATTTTTCCAATTTATTTATTGCGAGTTATATAATTTTTGTTTTTTAAATGTTTACTTTGTTCAATTTTCTTTTAAAAAAGTTGTATTTTCGTAACCCTGGAACCTATCTTCGATCTTTACATGGTTTGCTATAGAAAATCTTAATTCACTTTGCGGCGTTTCAACGTGCGTCGTGTTTCTTTGGAACGTAACCACGACGCAAAGTGAGGTATTGGTGTATTGAAGTTAGAATATAGCACACGTATATGCCAGCACACATAATAATACTTAAGTACTGGTTAACTAATTATGATCAGTGTTTGCATTTCGCTAATATTATGGTGGAATTATAATATTTATTTACACCAGTAATTTGCTTCTATTTCCCAGGAGCTGACATAGGTTATACAAATTTAAATAATTCGACAATCAATCGGAGCCAAAAATAATCGTTCAGAGCCGCACGTGGCTCGCGAGCCGCCGTTTGGTACCCCTGATATATAAGATTGCTAACAAAAAGACCCAAATAGAAACATTTACCTGTCAAAGTACACATTCTCCTGCTGTTTATATCCGTCATGACCTGCCTCATCAAGCATCCAAGGTCCTTTGCATCGCCTGACATAGACTGCTTCGATAACCACTCCGTCTCCAGCTCCATGGACAGCTAAAATTTAAAACTGAACATAATTTTCATTTACACCTGAGTCATTAAAACTATTTAATTATTAGTCGTTAGTGATAAACCTTAGACTACAGAAAATTTACATACAAACAAAAGAATAAATGAGGTAGATTTTTTGTTGTTTGTTTATTCATTTTTCTATTCATATTTGTATTCATATTTATACTCATATTTGGCATTAAAATACTGTTAATTATATCATGCTCATTTGTAAAGAAATATAATTTGATAAAGATTTTATTACATTTGTAAAATACAAGTCTTAACTTATTTTAAAAATCATTATCATCTTGATGTAAATCATCATCATTTTAATCACAATATGCCGCTGGACATTGGCCCTCTCTATAGATTTCCAATGTGACCAATTGTAAGTCTGCATCCAGCATTAATTTGGATGAAACTTGCATATTTTTTTCTTTTACAATACTCAAGTTAAATTAAAAATAAACAACAATCCATTCCTGCAATTATATTTGGTTTAATTTTTTTTGCACATAGGCCACCAAATTATGACAAAATCATGATTTTTATACATAAAGTTTGCTATAAGGCATTCTATACATAGATGAACATAATCATAAATTTGTCCAGCACCTTGGTGATTTAAATGTGGCTGCACATGCAACAACATGTGATATACTTATTTTTATTTGGGGTGACTCAATTTTACCATGTAGTGATAAACATAAATACAATAAAAATATTAAATTGAATTGGTCCAATTCAGGTGTATTGGAAATCCATGGGCAAGGCCTATATCCAGTGGTGGACATCTTATGGCTGAAATGATTATGATGATGAAAGATATATCATATTCTTGATATTCATCAGCAATACATACCAAGTATTCAGTTAGTTTCTTAACCAGGGGTTCAAGGTGTACAGTTCTTGCCCACGCATCACATACAAAGCAAAGATTGAAGTAAAATGCATTTCTGGCATACTTTTTGTTGTCTATCCTCACAGGAAACCCAAGTATTTTGGAGCCAAGAAGGGTTCTGGTTAAAAAACAAAAAATATTTTTATATCGAAATTATTAATAATAACATTGGCTCAAATTTTCACAAAAGTAAATCAAAAATTAATTAATGAAATACAACTTTAAGGAAAATCATAATCGAATTAGATAAATTTATTGTGGTTGTCAGAATAATTCAACCATGTTTGTAAACAATTCGGCGTGCGATAACATTATTTGATAAGAGAACTCGGGCTTGGAAATTGTAAATATCATTAAAAATGTATTATAAACATATATATCGATATTAATATTGTAAATTACTCACACAGTCAAAGTGCATCTCTGTAATTGAACTTTTGGTATAATATAATGGCTAACGGTGTCAAAAATATCTTTAGAAATATAGTTTTCCGGTACTTGGCAAGTTATCTTGGGACCTGCCGTGGGATGAAATTCACACAGAAATATGCAACGAATAGGCCCTTCCTGCCCACAGCCCTCGTAATATTTTGAATTTCCATCCATAGCGAATAAAATCTTGTCACTGCACGAAACTAATTTACATTTCTAATCACACTTTATCAATCGACACAGATAATTTATAAGTTATAACATATTAATAAACAATTAAAAGTATTATTATCGTAATTTAAAGTAAATATATCTTTATCGAACATCACTCCTATCAGCACCACGGTCCATGTTCAACTGACAATTTAAGTGTTTAATAGTTTATTTTTACTGAAAGAGCTAGTGTACCATTGACAGTAAAGAAAGTGTTGTCATACAACAAAAAGGCTAAGTCAACGTTAGTTCTGAAACATATTCTATGTAGGAATATGTTGAAAGGATTATGAGCTTCTTAGTCTTGTTATTTATACTTGATATGAATAGTTTGTTAATAATGACAGTTTTAAGCTCTAATTAAACATTAATGTTTTAATTATATTATAATTGATGACTTTTAATTTTCAAAGCACCCTGAACAGTTTTTGGACGAGCATACAAATTGTCAACAAAAAGTTAACGCTAATCTCGCAATTTTATTTTTATAAAATGAATATGGAAAAAAGGAAATTTAAACTTCTCGTAGCTGCCACTGGAAGCGTCGCTGCATTGAAACTGCCAATTATGTTGAATTCTTTACTAGAACTAAATGGAAAACAACCGTATATTTTTGAGGTTATGTTTACATGTATTTTTAAGCTAAACGGTTTTTATTTCTCGAAATAAAATGTTTTCAATTATGTGATTAGATTTCTACTGTAGTAACAGAGCATGCGAAACATTTCTTCAATAAGTCAGAGCTACCTCCAGGAATAATTATTTACGACGACGAAACAGAATGGAAGACGTGGAAAGGGAGGGGTGATCCTGTGGTTCACATTGACCTCGGAAAATGGGCTGATATGATGGTAATTGCACCGTTAGATGCCAACACTTTGGCTAAAATGGCGCAGGTAAAATTAATGAATATAAATTATGTCCTTCTTTCATAAAATAAATTCAAAATTTTAAACATATGTTTTTCACTTATATTTTTTTATATCTATATATAATAAAAATGTATACAGTCTAACCCTATGATTTTTGTTAATTATTTTCAGGGAATATGCGACAATCTTCTCACCTGTACAACTCGGGCATGGGATATGAACAAGCCGCTGTTGTTCTGTCCTGCCATGAACACTAGGATGTGGCAGCATCCAATCACTTCAAAGCACATACAGACATTAAAGGATTGGGGCCATGAAGAAATTGCACCAATCAAGAAGCTTCTCATATGTGGAGATACTGGAGTTGGTGCAATGGCAGAAGTTGAAACAATTATCAATAGAGTAAAAAATATAGCAGATAGTAAAATGTTATAGTTTATCAATCACACACCTGTTTATTTATTATATGACTATATTCACTGATAATTAAAATATTATTTTGTTATTTACTTGGGCATACAGACTTTTTGTATGTTAGAAGTAATAAATTTGAAGATTTTTAATACATATGCTGTTTCAATATGAGTTTCCTCTTTGAATGACATATCAGTTGTCAACTCACTTTCATACTTGTATGTGCTTGTATATATAACTATTGGTATTATCATCATTTAAGCTGGAGGAGGTCCACTGAGAGATGTTTGCCTACCTCACTACACTACCTAGATTTTTAATAGGACTTACTAAAAGCAGTTTGTATGCAACACCTTGCGATATCTTTAAAATAACCTCTATCCACATTGTGGGTGGACATCCTATGCTATGCTTGCTGGTCCATTCTCTTCAATATAGAATCATAAGGCTCCAGGAACCAACCCTTCTGTGTGCAATGTAGCTTTCCCACTGCTATGTTATCTTGCTGTGATAAATAAATAATAAAAAAATATGGACCTGTAGAGGATAGTGGAGGGGATAGCTCTTTAAACCCCTCCATAATATCAATGCTCAAGTAAGAGATATTAAGCATTCAAATACATATTTACCTAAAGTTAAAGTATTAGAATAATATCCAAAGAATTTTCCCAATGAGCAAGTAAGATAAAAAATTACACCTGCTTGTGCACAGAGATTCTTAAATTAGTTATAAAACAACTTAAGAATTTCAAATTTTTAATATCCAGGGAATGCCTGTGCAAAGAGAGGCTAAGAATAGTCCTTTGGGTTGACAGCCCCATAGAGCAAGTTTGTGAAGGTCTCTTTTCAATGCATTGGTGTTCATATTCACGGATCAGATTCCACTTCCTACTAAACTAAATTTATCTTTCAGCAAGTTATATAGAAATTTTGCCCTTATATCTCTCACTCATACATGACTTGGTTGTAGTACTTATATGGTTATTGAATACATCTTTGTATCTGATGTAAAAAAGTTGGTTGTTCCAATTGTAAAGATGTTGTATTTATTGCAGACTGCGTGGCTTATCAGATCATTACCCTGCTTATCTTTTTACTATGGTTTAAAAAATTACTGATTATCTCTAGACGAAAACACAATTTCACACATATTCAAATATGAACGGTTATAAATATAATGATGGACCTTTCTGTACATTGTTTCGAAATTTTGGCTATGTGGTTACAAGTGTTAAATATTAAATAATTATAAGTTCGTTAAATATCATCTTGGTTATTTTTTATAATGGCTTTTCAATATTCACACTATTGGCACATAATTTTTTTCAACGTATCCCGTCAAACTATGACCAAGTATGTTATGTATTTCAAAAACTGATAAAGGGTTCGTCGACTATCTATATAGCGTTGTCAACCAAAATTTATCGCACTTGTTTACCGAGTTACATACTTCAGACATATTACAGCGTTGTTTGTATGTAGATAAGGATTTCTATCGCCAAACTGTCTGTACGATTTCATATGTGGTATTTCGCGCGCTTTTCATACATCACCTTTAATGATTTAACAGCTGAACGTGACAATCTTTTATTATAACATGTCAATGACAGTAACGAATGAGTCCACAGATAACGTGCAAAACCTGGTTATTTAGACGGCTTGAATAAAAATACTTTAATCGTGTATAATGACTATATACGCGTATAAGTCCACCTAATTCTTGTTTCATTTTTACGAACGAAGGTGGCTTGGCGCTAAAAGTAGATAACTACATCTTCATCACTAAATCTTTTACCATTAACTATGCTTGTGTTTCTTCAGGATCCGTTTAACATTACTGATATGATGATTTCTGATTCTGATTCTGATAGCCCAGGGGCTCTTACAGCTTCAGCGGAGTTGTGCTTGCGGAAGCAGAGCTGGTATATTAAACCTAAAACAAATCAGGTACATGGTCGTTGCGTGTCGACGAGTACAAAACTAGTGTGACTTTTCATTGTATGGTTGTGTGAATTTTACTCGGCGATCAAATAAAGTGTCACTGACTCTTCATATGACCGTCCTTTCTGAAATTGTTGATATTGACAAAATTACTTTTCTACACCTGCGGAAATAACATTATATAAGGTTGCGGCTATCGCGCGGCGTATAAAACGGCACGCTGTTTGTTGTAGCCACGTTTCTAAACCCGATGTGCTTTTTTAAGAGCGTTTTTCAGGGTAAGGCACTTGTTCACAAAATAAGAAGTGTTTATAAGAATTAATAATTGTTTTGTTTGCCATGCGGCCCACTTTAAGCGAAGTCGACTCCTTTGACTTCGAAACACACAGTTCAGGTGGGCAGCTTGCCAGAGAAAATTTCATAAAGCCGTGGCGAAGATTTGTTAAAGACTGATCGTACCGTAACTTTTTTTAGAGACTTTGATTTAATTAAGCTTTTCTTCTTTTTTGATAGCGAATATAATAATTGTAGAATAAAGTTATATAGCTGCAACACTCGAACCTACATAAATTATCGTCTAATTTTTAACGCACGAGTTTTTGAAGATTTGTTGAAGAGAAGAGGAAGTTGTGTTGAAGAAGTTCTTTTCTTATTTAAAGAGAACTAGTAACTAGTAACAACTCCTAAGTCGGATGATGTGGATACCAGCACTGTTTTAATTTAATTATCATAAATAGGTTTTAAATTGGGAATAAATTAATGACAGTGTATTTTAAAATCTAAATTTGAACTATTAGCTAATGAATCTATTAGCAAATGGCTTTGTTTAACTGTTTTAAATGTAGTGTCCAATCGATGCCATATTAGTAGTATTTTCCTTGTATGTTTGATACCTACATTACATTGTTATTATATTTAATACATGGCAACATTTCCCTAAATTAATAATTAACAAAAAGTTCAATTGGATCCTTAACAAATCTTATTTGTTATTTGTATAATTTCCAAGTCAAGCGATTCGTGGAAATCTATTGCTAAATAATATCCATTCCTTCTTATTGTAAAGTTTCCAGCGTTGTGACGATATATTTGCTGCAATAAATGTCGCATTAAAATTAATTTATTGTGCCGACATGTTACGCCGTGAAAGCTAAAATGTTATTTATGAACAGACAAAGATTTAGTGTAATGAAATAGAAATGCAAATATGTTTATAACTTAGATCTCTGACAACAAATATTTGTTATTGGCTCGTATAGATTTTTTTTAATAACTACATAATAACATCTAAAATAATTTTGTTTATTGTGTACAAGCAAAAACTAATATTAAGCCATCAACGAGAAATCATATTTTAATAATGTTTTGTTCTCTCATGTCCTATTATGGACTATACCTTTCATTTTCCATTATATTCTATTTAAATGCCAAAAAATGGTAACCATAATTAACTGCGCCATTGACTCGGAGAATCATGTTTAGTATAACATACGATAAATTTTCTATATTATATTCTCGTTCATGATAACAGGTCTTTGACCTTTTTGATAATGGGAAATTGTTATGTACAAGTGTGTGATAATGAGATATATTATTTATAGCTTTTTAGCTTTTATTGTTATGTGGTATTCTTGGCCAGCGTGAAGTAGAAGTGTGTGTAATCATAGGAGCTTCGCCCATATTTATATCGATATATATAAATAATTATATTTCTGTGAAATTTCCCTTTTCGATGCGTCAATATTTTAAGAATAGATATTGCTTCTTTATCCTTACTTTATTGAAAGATTTATGAACGAAATAATCCGTAATAGTATATTGGAAAAAAATGTACAATAATTTATACTCCCGCGGGAATAATGTCTTATAGAGTTTTGAGTCAAAGATAGACATATCTTTCACGCACGTGGCGAAGTTTCTCAACGCGGTATCCATTTGCGACGGCGTTACTCGAACTATGTCGTCCTTTGTTCTTGAAGGCGAGTGTGTCAACAAGCCGATTTTTCTGTCTTCTCTCAAATCGTGCTGTTACACTTCAGAATTCATCACACTGACCATACACTCACCGGTTGCAGAGACAATCGGCTTTAGGCGGTTCGCAACCGACACTACAGGTCTGTTTTTTTATGGCCCCCGCTATTGGGAGCCTCTCGTACCCCTATCTTGTTTGGGACAGGGACTAGTTAATATTTCATACGTCATATTATCTTTCGTTCGTTTCTTTCTTCCCACAATTCTACTATCTTTCCCTTTCGCTCTGTATCGCCTTTCATTCATTACTCATTACTTTTTACTTTTTCTTATATTCTGTTATTATTCTATATCACATTTTTTAAATTTTATTACTTTATTTTGCGTTATCTTTGTTAGTCTTTTTTTGTTTACAATTTTTTAGTTTTTATTTTTATCTATGGCTTTGTCTATAATTTTTCTACAGAGTAGAATGAACTCCTTTTTGTTTGTTCTTCGCTTATCAGGGAGGCTATTGATTCCTCCCTAATTTTCACGCCGAACCGGCGCTCGAAATCGACTACAGATCTGTTTGTTTGACTAGAGTACTACGCAGACTAGTAGAACGCATATTGCGTGAGCGGTAGGCACTGGTCATTGATGTTGGATTGGTATAGCCTAGGTGGTTCAGGCGTCTGACATGTTTGGTCTTGGTGTTTGGTCAAGCGTTCGGCGTCGCGGACTGAGTGGTCATGGTCACGGGTCTTGCACGAACCGCATGGTTGGTGATTGTCCGGTTAAGAACGACTATTAGCGGTAGCTTGCTAGCTGGCAAACAGCTAATTATCACAGCTCGAATGTAGCTCATTTGTTAAAAAGTTTTAAAGCTATTACACCTAAATGTAATCAAACTGTATTAAGTTTATCACTCTGAAATACGAAATATTTAAATAGGAATGCACTAAAATAATTTCTGGCAATTAAAAGTATACAGCGACAGACAGTAAACAATAATTAGTTTTAATACGTAGTAATACGATTTTTGTACACGTTTACAAATATTATATTGATTTCAAGATAGGTTTTAACATAAGCTATATATTAACCTTTTCAGAGCTTTTACACAAAGGGCCTACACTGGGCCAGCGCCATCTAGTGAATTTATTGTAAATCGTTGTCAAAATTCATTCGAATTTACAAGAACTAAAGTTAATTAAAGCACAAATAATGCACAAGAATTTAAATCATAGCTATAATAATAACTGTTATTGCAATCATTTTTTACTAATTTTTTAGTAAAACAGCAAAATCGAAGCCGTTGTAAATTTAAATAGACACACGATAATATGTATTTCATTTTATTTATAGAAGTTCGCCACGTGCATTACATTGTTGAATCATAACAAAGACTACACGTGCCCACACTTTGTCGTGTACAAATGGATACGAAGGATTAGTGTCACTATTTTAACCAAAATTTTATTTTAATACAAAACTATGAAAACCTCAAAACGTCATAAATGGCTGAGTTAATAATATAGGTGGTGGCAGGAATAAAACAGAAGACAAAAGTAATTTGTGTACAGATTAAATTAAAAAATGATATGTTTGAATATATATTACGCTAGTATAGTTACTCTATGTATATATGTACACACATTGTTTCCCTCTTAAAGCCTCCTAGCATGGCAAAATCTAGGATTTATTTACGAGTTCAAATCGTGAATAAAATGGTCCGTGGACGAAATAAAGTATGTGAGTAAGAAATGGACTAATATATAGCTACTTCTGCTAAGCAGCAGTAGTCGTGCAATAAAGTGCACCGCCCGCCAGCCCACTAATAAATGCGTATGCGGCAAACAATGCGAAACAACTACCACCGTTAATTCACTTAACACGTGTTTCACCACTTCTCGGGGCATCCTCAGGAGTGGTTCACTTTATTGCACGACTACTGCTATATAGCGGAAGTAACTATATATTAGTCCTTTTCTTACTTATGGTGGACTTTCGCAAAGTAACGCCTAATGTTGTACCACTAGACTAATATCTACATCAGACTGATTTCTAATATCCGTGGTTTTCAATATATAGAGATGATTGACCATAAATTAAAGAACTGGCAACACTTGCAGTAATTACTATCTCAATAGATACACTACATTTTAAATTTCATTTATACTAGCTAAGTCTTAAAGTTATTATTTTGTCATTTGAATATAAGACTAAATAATTACAAATGCATTAATTAACACCTATACATAGTTCCACAGAGTCAAAATATAACAATTAAACCTTAATTTATATGCTTATATCTCTAAACTTTTTATTCGATTAATGTTTATGTGTAGATTATTATAAAAATATGATTTTTCTACTGCTACATTTTAAAAGCACAGCTCGACACACATCGATATTGCTTATCTCTAAAATAGTACATAACCAAAACATACGGGCTGCTATCTTCTGATATGAATATTATTGTGTTGTCTACGAAAGATAATTTTCTCTAGTCGATAATATCTATTTAATTTTCATAACAATATTTTTCTGTCTATCCTCAAATGTTTTATTACATTATAAATATATGGTTTAATATTCTCGTCGTCTTTCGAGCAGTTGTAGCCCAGTATAGGTCGCCGGTTCGATTCCTGGGATTCAATTTTATATAATTATAACTTTGGGCCATAATTGTATAAGATACCTACTGCTATTAAACAAGTTTCCAGAGAATTTATAACCCATAACCCGCCCGTGAGGCGTAAAGATTATGGTGCATTTATATATATATATCTTTGGAGGCCTATGCCTACGGTGGGCGTCAATGTGGTGAAACGACCACGACGTCGCGGTCAAGTGCTCCATGAGAAACCATGAGTCGGACTGATACATGGATATGGCCGTCATCTGATTTGCAGGTTCCCAAGGTCTGAGAGTCCGAGCTGAAGCGACTATGAGTTCCATCCCATTAACTTCTAAATTACATTTTTTGAAAACTTTACATTTTGATGGGTTTTATATTACATTCAAGGGGAAAAAATAGGCATTTATAAAGACAGTACTGCTTTATTACATTCTTATAACATCATATAAGTTACAAAATACATAAACAGTTATTTAGGTAACAAAAACACTTGACTAGCGTTTCAATGTTCAGCTTGCTGTGGAAACGGTCTGTCGTCCGACACCTGCCGTTTCGGTCATACGAATGCCTTTAAAAAGCAAAGACATTTAGAATACAACCACGGCGCTAATCAGCGAATCGTCAATCGGAAATAATAAATATCATTTGCATTTAATGAGAAAAAGGACCGAAACATCAAAGCGTCACTGTACGGTATAAAAAATATTTCATTTCTGGCAACACTGAAGTATAAAATGTATTGCCACCTGTAATATTCAGAACTGTAGTAGATAAAAAAAAAAACAATCTGGTCGTATATTTGGCACGGCACGTGTAGAAAATAGAACGCTTTTTTAATACTTATCATAGTTTATTCTATGAATGTAAAAAATAAATAATATTATTATTAATGTTTACATATATATGGTGTTTAGTTTTTACTCAACCACGTAACTGGAGGTATTGGCGTACTATACTAGATTGATTGAAGTAAACAAAAATCAAAACATTCTTCATTTACCAAAGTATAAAAGAAATCTCTTTTAAATATATTTTAGAGTAAATTTCATATAACCATTGTCACCTTAATGACGAGAAATAGTTGATTTATACATATTTTAATGACCTAAACGCCATTAGGACAAAACCTTATACTACTCAAGTATGTTATAATTTACGACTTTTATTCTCTTCCTTAATAACATCTAAGTTTTGGAAATTCACGTCTCTATTCCACCAACATTTCAATCAAATTTAAATTAAGAATTGCATTGTTTTTTTTTTATTTGCAGGACACATGTTTTCAAATTTAACAAACGTGAAACTTCATTATTTAAGGCCCTTCGCTCACGGCGACTTTTTTTTGCGATAGCAACGCCACTAACGCATGTTAGGTGCATTTGCAACGCACCGGGGAGAGAAAGGTGTAAGATTTAGGTTGTTGGTGGGGGCATAGTGAGAGAAGTTTTGTACCTGACTACAATAGATAGCCAGTCCGATATGGCGACACGAAACAGTTTGACTTTAAAACTCAATATTAAAGAGCTTACAGGATTAAAATTAACAACAGTTATTCAATACTAATTTTGTTATAAACTTTGTAGGTAAATAATAAAGTGCCAAAGATATATAAAATAACACGTTAAGATAAAACCTTGAAACGTTTCAAAAAATGTTTAATATACATATATCTTTGAATTATTACTTGAAAAAATTACAGTTGAGGGTAGTATAAAAACGAGGTATATGTTATGTTTTTATCAAAACAGATGTCGCTGGTGTCAGTTACCGTGGCTGAGTCAATATACTGAGTTTTTTATATTAGAAAAAATAACGCGTTTTCATCTTCTTTCCGGTGACTTACAATGTATTTTTTTTACATTATGCTATTGATTTTTCACATACTTACAGGCTTATTGATGCTCTAATATCTAACTTAAGTTACAAGCTTTTTACATACCTCCAGACGCTCTCGGTTCTGAATTACGATCTAAAGCAGTTTGAAACGAATCGAGTTATGATGCATAATAGGAATGGATTCGTTTCAAACGACCAACATTCAAACTTCCACATAAAAAATACTTATCTTTCTATATATACGATACAGTATGTTTATTTTTAACAAAATATTTGCAATACATTAGTGATTTTTTTGTTGTAAATCTATTGTATTAAGTTTAATTTCAAAACCACAGATAAACCTTTATATACGTTACTATATCACTAAAATAGATAGTTGCATTAAAAAATAAAATTTAAAAATACTGAAGTAAAAACACCCTAATATCACCGCGTGTCATTTAGTTATATATGACAATCTATTCAATTGGCTCATTGAACACGCTGTATATAAAGGCTCGCCTATGGAATTGTCACAGAGTATACACGGTTTTGCGATTAAAAAAAAATTACAAAAATGTCACATTACAATGAGTTAAAAATGTAAATTGTATGCATAATTCAGAACCCCTACACAAATATTCAAATTAGCTTTGTTATAAATATCATAGCTATTTACCATCCCCGTAAAAAGCTAATGCGCGGCAGCCATCTTGATTATTACGTCAGAAGTTTTGAAATAATTCCAACCAATAGAAACGTTTCGCTCAAAATTGTTTTACCTTCACAGGCTAAAGCGATTATTAAAAATATATAAGAGGCCAATTAATATAATATACATGTATTAATTTATATAATTCATGTAGCGGTAAATATATCAAATTAGTTTTTTTTTAAAAAGAACATGTTTCTGTAAAGTGTTCCTTTAACTAAAATTACAATGTTCTTTATTTTATTTTTAAAAGATTTTTTTGCTTGATCGCCATGTAAAATCTAGTATTCGTTGAAAATCGGTTAATGTAAGGTCTGAAGACATATGTCTTTGACCAATGTATGTGGTCAGGGATGACATACGGATCCGAGACGTGGTCACTTACGATGGGCCTCATTGGACGGTTCATGGTCACCCAGGGAACTATGGAGAGGACTATACTAGGAGATTCACTACGAAATCGAATCAGAAATGGGAAAAATCGCAGAGAAACAAATTTACCGATATACTATGAAAAATATCTCGAGTGGCGACCACAAGTGACCGTTACCGACCCATGTGAAGTCGTTGAATGCGGGCAGTGTAAGAGGCCTGTGCCTTGCATTGGGCGTCCATCGGCTAAAAAGGGCCACATTTTGTAATGACTCGTTTGGTAATAAATAACTATTTATAGCAGAATCTCTAACGTTGTCGTTGTTATATAACAGGTGGCGCAAAAGTAACGTCATAGCGTGAACGTGTCTTAACCTTTTAAGTGCCATGATGACCGCCGGCTACCTCACGATACCCAACAATAGGTGCCGTGAGGGCCGCCGGCTACCTCACAATTTTTCATCTGTACATCTAAGGAATATTATTTTTTTCCGACCCTCCGTTAATTATTAGCTACATTAGGCACCTAGCAACTGGATCACGGGATGGTATACGATTTGCAGCATGTTTTAGAAGCGGTTACCATGGGTGCCAATGAGGCCGCGGGCGGCCTCACTTTTTATATAAAATTTACATTAGAATATGTATATAGAAACCTTTCTTTGTATTTATTTCACAATTTATTCATATTTCAAAGCTGGCTTTGAAAACCTATCGTGTTTTCTTCGTTACAAAAACGTGACCCGCCGGCGACCTCATGGCACACCAAGTACTCTGTTGCCTTTAAGTGCCATGAAGGTCGCCGGCGGTCTCAGTACATAATGATATACATTATGTGTTATATTCATTTATAGAATGTAAAGATCCCAAATTTCACATAAGGAAAGCCTACACTTTATATTTTCATTTGGCACCTGGGGAAGTCATGGCCAAAACAGCTAGGCAGTTAGAAGGTTAAATCTTACAAATGGCGTCATTTTTCTTACACTTTTAAATACTTTTTGCAATAACAGACATCAATTATTTTATTTATAGCAAAACAGCTGGCGGTTGAAATTATGACATTACTTTTGCACCGCCTGTTGTAACGAAGCACAGTATAGTACAAGAAAAACAGTTGTTTTATTGATCTATCGATACATTGTTACTCTATTAGTCGAATATGAGATTCTCCGAAACTGTGTTGTATACAAGTGTGTAACAACCACTGAAATAATTTTAGTTATGTCAGAGTTGCTAAAACTGTTTAAAAACCAGAGGCTCTTTCTCTGCCACGCTCACCTGCCACACATGTTGTGTATATATGTGGATAAGATACAATACTTTATTATTTTATATACACGTAGGTAGGATAAATTATATAACTAATATTTCTTAGAAGGTCCACAATTATAGCTTGCTTGCATCTATGTATTTTTGGAAAAAATAAAAAAAAAACAGATAAAGAATAAATAGATCTCCATGTCTAAATGCCACTGTTTTCTATATTACCATTTACTTTTCACGGATTGAAAATGTCAGATCGGAACAGTCGTTTGTGCTGATAATTGGTGTTACCACCAGGTGTAAGAGCCCAATATTCTCGAAGCCCAAGATAACAGAATATCCAAATGTGGGTATTCTGAGATATTAGATTTTGCTGAACAACTATTACTAAACTGCTCGTCCGGTGGCAGATACATCTTGGCTTGGCTTCGGTTGGCACCGTAATGTAAAATCAGGTAATTGTTAAAAAAATGGTTATTATTGGATCCGAAGACGAAGGTCTATTACCAATGTGTATTGCCAGTGATGACATACAGAAGACTAAAGATCATCAGAGAACAATGGAGAGGGCTATGCTCAGAGTTTATCTGCGAGATTGAATTAGAAATGAGATCCGCAGAAGAACCGAAGCCACTGACGTGGCTCAATAAATTCCTCATGGTGGAATTGGCGACATTCGTTGGAACCAAAAGGTTCTCGTGGGGCCACCACTAGCAATTCCACGCAACGTTAGCAAGCTTCTTGCTAGGTGGACTGACGATATAGTAAATATCTCTAGAAGTAACTGGATATGGGCAGCACAAGGCAGGTACTAACCTGGAACTATCCAGAACTAGTTCACAAAACCTAGCTCAACTTATATCCAATGCATAAAATCATCTCCACACGATTAGTTACACACATTAGAAACTTTTTTGGTCTATACTTTTAATGTTAATGTGATGATGGCGTTAAAATACCACTTTCAACGCATTAGCAAGTTACGAGGATGAATTACAGCTTGCCGCATTAGATATATACTTGCTACAAAGGAATGATCTAGAAAAATATAGCGGGTCCCTATGATCACTACGAAATTAATATATATTCGAAAAGCCTACCTAATAAAAAAGATACAACGTTTATTAGAATTCAATTTTTTTATTTATTTTGGTGTTCACATTAGTTAATAGAGAAATCGCGTTTCGAACAGTAAATTAGAAAACCGTATTCACATTGACCAGTTGAAGTTGTTATAACATCCAAAAATTAAGGTCGCGTCTTGCTAATTTACAATGATCGAATTAAAAACAGAGCAAGAGATACTAAAGGCGGTGTTACTAAATATAAACATTACATGCTGGGAACAGTCACAGCTGTGGGATGCGCTATCGCGACGTATCTCGTAGTATTTAAAATAATTCGTGTTCATTTGTCTGTTATTTTACTTGTCGTTTGTTTATTATTAAGTCCCATAAATAATGAATGCAAGAAGTAATAAATTAACCCTTTCGTTGCGGAGTGCCTAAAAATGAATTACTCTCTCAGCAGCGGGCGCGATAGTAGATTGTCTGTACGAACGACACGTATCTGGTTATGTGACAAAATATCCGTACAGAAAGCATATGTAACGTGTTGATAACAAACAAATTAATGACCATTACGATGCAATTATTGACATGATCATGTGAAAGAAATGTACAGCGCCAAAAAGAGCTGTTCACTGAGTAAAAGTGTCTATAGTCGAGCGCCAAAAGGCGCTGTTCGCTGAGAGAAAGCTTCTATAGCGGAGCGCCAAAAGACGCTGTTCACTGAGAAAAAGTGTCTATAGTCGAGCGCCAAAAGGCGCTGTTCACTGAGAGAAAGCGTCTATAGCGGAGCGCCAAAAGACGCTGTTCGCTGAGAAAAAGTGTCTATAGTCGAGCGCCAAAAGGCGCTGTTCGCTGAGAGAAAGCGTCTATAGCGGAGCGCCAAAAGACGCTGTTCGCTGAGAAAAAGTGTCTATAGTCAAGCGCCATAAGGCGCTGTTCGTTGAGACAAAGCGTCTAAAGCGGAGCGCCAAAAGGCGCTGTTCGCTGAGACAAAGCGTCTATAGCGGAGCGCCAAAAGGCACTGTCCGCAACGAAAGGGTTAAACATATCGTTAACTGCACTCTGTTCTGCAATTTATCAATTATTACAAACATAGCTTCTTGGCGACTCAAAGATTACATGATCGGTTCTTATGTCAATGATAATATTGTGTATATAAAATAGAAATAACGATTATCATGTAAACGTAGGAAGTAATTAAATTTCAATAATGCATCCAAAAATATAAGTTAAAAAATTTCACTTTCGCACATCTTCATCAGGTGCGTGTGTATGGATTGACTCTTCTAAAGTATATGGAAGCAAATGTGATTTCTTGAAGTATAATTAATTTTAAAAATGGGTAAATTTTTTCTCCCAATTTATTCTACGCTGAATGCTAAAAAGTATAATTTGAAAATGCAAAACGCAAATGAGAAGAAAATATATACGAATGAAGAAATTCGCAAGATAGCATCAGGCTATCGGGGGAAACTAGAAAACTTCAATTCCGAGAAAATCGGTAAGAAGTCTGAAGGGCCCAAGAAAACCAAGGCCGGACCCACATCTCGGGCTGTCGTGCCACCAACCGCCACTGAAAAAGCAAAACAACCAACGCCACCGAAGAACACCCCAATGTTGGCGGACTCGATTTTTGGCATTGCTGTGTCAGTGCGCGAACTCCAGGTAAATCAGGAGACCAGCCCAACCTTTGATAGGCTGCCTGACATCGTGGAGGAAGTCTACTCTGCCGTCGGTGGATATGACAAAAACCTCAATAAGCAAATGACCAAAGTAATGCTGATGTATTATACAACAGCTATACTATGGGTACGCTTATTGGATATCAAAGCCAAGCGCGGAAACGCAAACTTGAGCTTTGCAGAGCTTGAGTTCTGCAAAATTATGAACAACCAAGAGTATAACATCCCACAACCACTGTATCTATTCCTAAAAGGAGTCGGTGAAGCGAAAGACTTCACGGGTAAAACCGTTAGTCTAACTGATAATGTACTACCACAGATAGTACAACAAGGGTTTGGAGGATACCACTCAAGTACCATAAACGCAGACACTCACAATCTCTACGAAGAAATACCCTGTCTGGGTGAGACATCGGACGAGACGCACCCTGTGCCAAACTTCCGTGTACTCCCAGCTAACACCAGAGCAACCCGATCTTTGATTGGGAACTTTGGACCGATCGGTAATCGAAAATAGGAGGTCAAAATCCTGCTGGAATCAGTAGGTATTGGGCCAACTCAGTTCGACGAACTGCGACTAATTCGCTGGATGTCCTACATTCAGAAATGAGAAAGTCAAAATCGATGCACTAACGTCAGAGGGAGACGGAATCCAACTAATTCGTTCGGTACCCACCAACGAACATACAAATGAGGCAACTCGCTGGACGCAGCTGGTCATTAGACCAACCTCTGCGAGCGCAAGCCCCATCACATCGTTTGGAGCCACATACATCATGGGTTACCAACTGATGAAAGAGGCAATCAACGGCAACCATGGAAACTGGTGTTGCGTTGAAACTGCAAGGCCAGGCTTATGGACTGTACCACCCGAGTGGATAGAAAACCGGAACGCCAGGAGAGCACTGCCCGCTGGATTAGACATCGCACGCTTCTGGTCGATCTCTGATTCACAACAGAACAGGACTAACGCAATTGTAAGAAGAATGATATTAAGCCAACGCCAAGACATCCATGCAAATGACCCCGTATCTCAAAGCTATATTTAAAATCTTTAAAATTAGCAATAAAAGTAAAATCACTTACTAGTGAAAAGTTAAATTTCAGATTAAGAAACAAAAAGTAAAAAAACAGTAAAGTGTTCACGATTAAATGATTGAAAGATGACTCTACGAGATCAATAGCCGCCTCAATGACAACAGAATACTAAACATAATCGGTTCGTAAAATACGCCATACAAATGTACAGACATATTTCTTTTGCAAGAAAAAATATACATTACATTCATTTCTCTACTCTTCTCACAATAGACTTTACAAAAACGTAAGTATTCACCAAACTACCTACATTACAACCTCCAAAGCACAGCAATACATGATTGACTACAAGACAGAATAATTAAACTCATGTCATCAAAAAGACATCACGAACATAGAGAAATAACTGCCCATGGAGATATACGTCGGTTTATATATATATATATATATATATATGTACATATATATATATCACTAACACCATTTTTCAGGTCTTCAACAGGTCACATTTGTAACCAAATTACCTTTAAATTAAATGATGCCATTTATAAGGAAGATCAATCTCATTCAAGATTCTACCAAATTGGGTTCTTCTGACATTCTTTTCATGAGGTACAAAAGGCGTCATTGTGAATGATTCCAATGGATAATCATATCAATAAATTAATAATCCAAGTATACTGATTTCCTCATGACAATTTACTTCATCGTCATCGACCAGATCATCAGAGGAAACCAGTTGATGACCAAACGCAGTAGTTATCACAAAAAACACACCTTCTCCATACAATTTCAAAATTTAAACAAGGCATTAAACAAATAAAACACGTATAAAGTCTAAAGGAACTAAATATCACCGAATGCCTCACATCAACCAAATGTCATATTTTGATATGAAACAAATATTTATCAAATTATATCCAAACACAAAAAAGTGAAACAAAAAAATGTTGATCCAATGAAACCCAATATTAAATCAATTAAAATATTTATGCTAAACTGTATTCGCTGGACAGGATTGAAACAAGAAATATTGGTTACTAGAAATGAGATAAAGATGCGTTTACACGAAGGAAAAATGTCAGTCTACATTAGTTGTTTGCGCGGTGCGGACGCGTCATCTTGCTTCTATGTTGTGCCCTACAACTTGAACGTGTTTTTGGACCTTTCGTAGAGGTCGTATAAAGAAAACCGTATGTCATACACTAACAGACTAATGTTATCATTTACCAGGTGACCCAACATTGACCTCTCTTAGCTATGAATAAACGTTACAAATGTTAATAAAATATTTCAAAACTGTGTTTATGATAATGCTTTCTGAAACACAACATTGTTATTTCTATTTCCCGATGCTTAAATAAGTAGTATCATTGGCCACATACATTTGACATTGTGAAAAAAATGACATTTGAAGAAAAAATGTATGATATCAAAAGCCATTCTCAAGTTTTAACCGTGAGAAATGAGGATTCATATATGTGTACATACATACATATATATATATATATATATATATATATATACATACCCAGAAACTGACATTTAATTAAATTATCCAATTTTTATTTACATACCTACCTAAAAGAAGTATTCACGTGTAAACACATCTTTTAATTTCGTTTGTCCCTTACACTCGTACAGGTGCATTGAAAACAAACATAGTACAGTACAATTTGATGGAGACAAGAATAAATGTTTAATAATACACAACCATTTCTTTGTTTTAAGAGTCCTCGAGTAATATCCGAGTTTTCATTTAAGTATATAACTTATTGATGAACTTTTTACATAATTGATTATTGTCTTCATTTAGTATTATTTCATTTCATTTTGTACAAATTAATATTATTTGATATAAAAAGAAAATAAATAGTCATTATTAAAGTATATTGATTTTTGCTTAACACAAGAGTTCATAAATTCAACTAAATAATTTTTTAGTTGAAGTGTTGGATTATTATAGAGAGAACTTTTGCAATAACGGCACATAAGCCTGTTGGTTTACAGATAGACTTCTATAATAGTTCCTTTACTTCACTTGCATATAAATCACTGAAGCCGCCTCCATAGTCTCCTAAGAAATTGCAATAATGCATCCGATTATCTCTGATTATGATACAAGGAACATATCGATTGACATTTGTGACGAATCTAGCTGTCGAATTGCATTATGTTACCAAAACTTCTGTACCGCGCCTTAGGTATGGTCGTGGCGAGACGGCAATACTCTCCGTATTGCCCGCTCTGTTCCTCGATCCCCACCTTCCGCGATTTCCTATAGCGCGGTATAGCGATTACGGTAGCACTACAGGGAAAAAAATAACTTTAAAAAAGCGATCTAATGATTTTTTGTCAAAGTATATTGACTTGCGTTTTTAATATTAGTAGTTAAAATTTGACCACATTAAGCATTTTAAATTAATAAATTCATATATTACAGGGTTCGTTTTTCTAAATAATTCAATAAAAAATCAATCTAGTCAAAATAATTAAATTTGATTTTTAAATATTAAAAAAAATACGAACACAGTGTCAAGGATAATTTTAGAGAATTAGTATGCCACAAAAAATAAGTATACACATATATACATATGTTATAGAGGATAAAGTTGCCTATATAGAAAATGCTCATTCAAATAATTATTTTCATTCAATATTTTCATTTAGGAATGCCTAATTATATCATTACGGTTGTTCAAATATTTATAACATTACGTAATTTTTTTTTTTTTTTTGGATATAAGAATGAAAGCACTGGCTTTGGAGCAATTTGGAGGACGTAACTATTGAATGCATTTATTTTATAATTTTATTGTTGGCAACACTATTGAGAAATGTCATTGGTGTGTGTTTTATAAGCTGTAAAGACGCCCCGTAATACATTTCTAGTTTTTTTTTTATTTCATTCGATTTTAAAACCATAAAATGTTAATTATTGATTAAATCATTATTTATGACCATGTTAGATTAACCATTTTGAAATGGTGGTCATAGGCCATAAAACCTTACTCGGCTGCGAGCGTAGACTTTAGCTGTTACCCAAAAAATTTTACCTCTGCAATAACATTGTGTTATAATTACATTATGTGAACGTGATGCACCGTATCAGTATGACATTGGGTATATATTTATTCAGCAATAGTGCTATTTTCTCCGCACACTCTTTATCTAAAGGAAAAAAAACCTTTGTTGGTCAGTTTTCTAGGAGTGCGTCAGTCATTGTTCCGGCAGTTTTTATAATTAAATTACCAAAACTTGCAGCTGTTGATACACTAGTACGAATTATTGGAGAGTGAGACTGGCCAAAGAGCTTACAGGATTTATTGCCAACGAATCGATTTCTCATCTTTATTATAAATCTCAACGTATTGAAACACCGAAATAAAAACAAACACTTTCTTAATTAAATTACAAGTAATATCTGATTGTAATGTAAAACACTCTCTTCACAAATGTGTTTAAAGAGCATTCAACTGTGGCTCTCACCGTAGACGCTTGTACTGAAGTGGTTAAAAAAATATTAAAAATACGTCTTTATACAGTAATAAATACTGTATTAAACCTATTGTAAATGTGATCAAGAATAGAAACCATCCGAGTTTATTGTGACCTCTTTTCAGACCAGAGTTCACATGAAAACGGTTTTTTTTACTTCATAGGATGTCATATGTGCCCAATATAATTGTAGTTCTATCAAATTGGGTTATTTGGCTATTCTTCTTAAAACGCACAAATGACCAGTATATATAATCCAATAAGGAAATATAAAAATTCTACCCTCTCTTGAAAAGAAGTTCGGACACGATATTTAATGAACCGATCCAACACATTTGTTGGAACACAATTTATATCTCAAAAGACGCAACAATCTTGGCGATTAGGCTCCTTATAGAAAGTGACAGTAAGTACCACTTGCCTATAACAGATACCTAAACAATATTGTGATACAAAATCTTTCATAGGATAAATTAGCGCATGATCTTTAGACAAGTAATGTTATATTAGTGTAATGTTATTAATGTTATTTAAACAAGTAAACTACCGAAACCGCTGTACCTCGCCTTAGGAATGCACACAGCGGAACGGGGGAAGTATCGGCCGCTCCATGCCGTCAATACTTACGGTAGCGCTCATTCTCTTCGCCCCATCTCCCCACCCTTTCCTAAGGCGAGGCACAGTGGTTTTGGTAGATATACACCAGATTGTAGTAGCATATAACATTACTGTATTTGATTTATTGGAACACGTGTCTAATAAGATTCGAAATAATGTGGCTCTAATAACGTTTGCCGAACAGAGATAATATTAGAAATTATAACAATTTAAGAATTCGTTTACATAGTTCGCAAAATATTTATGATAGCTACTGCTACATATTTCGCATTTGCCAATGAAAAAGAAATATATGGTTTAGTTTCATCGCATAGACAAAAACTATTATTAATGTGATATACTCTTAGGTAATGCCAAATATTTGGACTAAATTAAAAAAAAAAGTTAAGTTACTTGATAACCTATAAGTTATGTGTAAACACATCTTTAGATTTGTTGATGCTCAATAAAATCATCTGTCCCTTTCACTCACAAAAGTGCAGTTGAAAAAGTTGTATATTAAGCTCTGTCCGGCGAATATAGTAGAGCCGATAAGAAACTGTAATATCAAGGCAAGCACTGCAGAGAGAAGCCTATTTACTAGGAATCAATTTTATTAAGTTTTCTGTAAATAAATGGCCAATTGAATATCTTCGTCTGTATAGAATTCAAGCTCTAACTTGCTTAAGGCAATAGCTCAATATGTTACATATATATTTGTATATATTACGCGAATACCTATCGAGTGGTTCACGTGCCGGTTGACGCGGCGTGGGTAGGTGATAGTTGGACCGGCAACATAGCTAAGGTCAAGGGCTAACATGATACAGATACAAATACCTTTTGTATATATCCAAATAATATAAGAATATGTATTCTATATTCCGTCCGCATGTTTGTTCAACGTATAAGTTCCACGCAAGCACTCAGAGATTCACCAATCAGCCAGCAATAGATGTGTGTATAGTTGAACCTTAACTAATTACAGTAAATAAGGCAGATGAGAGTGTAGACGTGTGCTGTGCCACGTGGCTGACGTCCGCGCGGCGCGCTCGACCTCAGCCGGAGCACATCTCCGAATGCTCGTCCCAAGCTGCTACCTGAAATTATAATAATTAAAATTACAAAAAAAGTCTACTGTATGTGTTTAATCTAGTTAAAGAGGGTAAGACTCATTTCGACTTCGACGAGTTAATAAACAGTGATTGTATAGTTGGTAGTAGTGATTGTAGTTGGTAGGTAGTCATGGGAGTAGTGTTGGTAGTAATAGTAGTAGTGTTGGAAATTATGTTGGTAGTAAACCATTACTACCAACATAATTTCCAACACTACTACTATTACTACCAATATCATCTATACATTTAATATACTACAACTACTTGTAACAAAGCTTCCATTTCTACCAACACTACATATATATATATATATATATAGTCATTTTGTTGGAAGAAGTTTTTTTATGGCCTCCGCTTTTGGGGGCTTCTCGTATATCCCATCTTATTGTATGACAATGTTTGACATTCTTTAATAATTATTTTCACATACGTTTATTTTTATGTCCTTACTCCTCTATCATTCATTGTATGATCTATCTTTCCTCTTCATTCAGTCTTTAATCTTCTATCAATCCTTTTTTTAACAATTTCCGTTCTGTTCTTGTCGGAAGTAGTTGTAGTGATATTGGTAGTATTGGCAGCTTCGTCGGTAGTGATATAAGCGGTGTCTGTGGTGGTGACAATCCAGAATTCACATTGCTGTTTACCATCAAAATGTTTTCGACACAGAAACCGGCAAAATAAGTCCATTCTACAAGAAGTCTCTATGGGAAGTTTATTATTTACTAGCAGGTGTACTCTCACACTCATTATTACACAATAATTTATCTAGGCCAAGGTCTAGCAGTGGACATCCTATGGTTGAAATGAAGATGATGATGACACAACAAATCTTGGAATGCTAGAAGACAAAGTAACTACTAATACAGATAACGTGTCTTAAAACTTATTTTCTTTTAAATAAGCAGGAGTTCATGTCCAGGTAGACATACCTGACAATCGCGGCTGCAGTACCACTGGTTGGCACAGCCCGCGCACACAAACTGCGCATCGCGGCGCCGGCAGCCCTGGCACAGCGGCGCGGCGCCTGCCTCGGCGCCCGCCTCTCCGCCTTCGTCGATCACCAGGCGCCCGGATCCCGAGCCAGCAGGCGAGCCCCCGCCAGAGCATTCCGACGCGGGACTTTCTTCATCGTCCTGGGGATTTATTTCTCTTTATATACACCAATACCTCACTTTGCGCCGTGGTTACGTTCCAAAGAAAAAAAAAACACGACGCAAATTGAAACGCCGCAAAGTGAATTAAGATTTTCTACATCAAACCATGTAAAGATCGAAGATAGATTCCAAGGTTACGAAAATACAACTTTTTAAAAAGAAAATTGAACAAAGTAAATATTTAAAAAACAAATATAACTCTGCCAATAAATAAATTGGAACAATATATACCTTTTTTGTAACCAGCAACAACACGTTAAAATTTGTATAAATTTATTATTCTCTTTTAAAAAAAGCGCTACATTACAACACACTACGTAATTGAAACTGAATTCCAAAATTAGCAAAACAAAGTGAAAATAAAACTATTAAAATTGCGTTGATTTTTTGTTAGAAAGGGGATTCCCGAGTTTTGATGGCATGGCGCAATTAAAAACAAAAGTATTGCCATCTTTTGGAAAAATAAAGTTTTTAAAAAAATTAAAGACTCGAACCTAAAACAACGCAACCTCTAAAATCTAACGACGCACAGACAAAATTAGTACTAATTAGGCAGCGACGCAACGTCGAAAAAAAAACGCAAAACGAAACGACGCATAGCGAATTATTGGTGTATTTACCGTTTCATCTAATAAAAGAATGATAAAAGTATAGGTCGTCCGACATGACTGACAAAACGAAACGCCAAACATATTTTTAATGACAAACGGGACTTTCTCGGGATCTAGTCTGGACCTACACCTTAATCAATTTTAATGATACCAAAACCGCTGTACCACGCTTTAGGTTGCACGCGACACGAAATGGAGGGGGGGGATATAGGCCACTACGATTGGTGGAAAATATTTTTTTTTTTTTTGGAAAAACCTCTGCACTCTGCTCCCTACGTAAAGCCGCTTCTGCTCAGACAGCAACTGCCGCGTTACTGCCACACAATGTGGCACTCACATATTAAAGTCATCTAACTCAGTAAACTCAACTCAATTGTACTACACAGCTGCCTAAGCCGAGGTTCTCCAGGAAGCCCTGAAATATGCTACTTTTAAAGAGGACTTAGGATAAATGCCCTCTGAACTCGACCTTCTCAAACTGAAATATGCAAATGCCATATGAGCAGAGCAATGTCAGATAAAAGCCACGCGTGGAATGCAAATGACAGCTAGTATAAAAATGTAAGGGTACTGACCAACTGAACCACTTCCTCCGTCTTCTCAGGCTGAGGTTCTGGCGGCGGTGGAGTAGGCTGCACTGGAGTTATTGTGATCTCACCACAATTCTGAAAACGCGTATGCGACTAAACACACATTCTACTATGAAACATTATTCACAAATTTATACCTATTACAGGTTTCACTTAAGAAATAAAAATCCAATAATCACATGAATGTATCCAAAAATAAACACATACCATAATTAACTGATTTAAATAAAAACGTGATTTGAATCACAATTTATTTTTTCTAGTTCCAAGGCTAATGTGAAATGTCGTTTATGTATATGTTAATACAAAGCTTATACTGGGCAAATATTGTAATTTATTGACTAAATTCATATTTAGAATATGAAAAAAAATATACAAGGCAAAGGAAACACGTGCATTAGTGCATTTCATACAAGCGAGAAGAAAAAAAGCGCATGCATTATTTCCATGACATACAGTCATCTTCATCAATTCAGTCATAAGAACTTCACTGCTGGGCATAGCCCCCCACCCCCACCCCCAGGGTATAATAGGACTAGTTGGAAGCCTGCATCAAGTCTTCCAGAGACAAACACCTTGTAGGTGGATATCTTACGCAGCGCATGCATGCTGGTCTATGGCGTCCACTCCTTAAAGTTCTTACAACCAAATTAAATAAATTAACTGCAAACTTAGTCTTGGAACTATAATTTATATTTAAATAATTTCAATGGTGTTTCTCTTACTAAATCTATCGTGAGTTAATGCATGGATAATGCGTTATGATGGAGTTAAAATTACCTTATTTATTTTTATTTTTTTGTGTTACAATTTGAAATATGAAGTGGCATTATCACTAGTAATGAGCATTGCCATATACTGTTTTGATTTTTTTTTAAATAATTCTCTCGTATTACGGATTTGCTTTGTAAACCGTTGTACATAAAATTCACACACATCTCCAAATCGAGACAGAGATAAATGTTCAAAAAACTTTTGTTTCTCCTTATTACATAGCTAAAAACATTTTTAATGTTCAATTTGATATATATATATATATAGACAGCGATATAAACTGTTTACAAAACAGCAAATTAATTTATTTCTTAAAATCTAAATTTGGAATTTGGAATGATCGAGGCCAATCAGCACACCAATTTGGGTCTTATTTCGTACACATTAAGGTGGTACCTTGGCCTGACCGAAAGTTGGCAACGTTGGCGCGCTCTGTTTCCTTTCCGGCGACGTAAGCAGTTTAGCCAACGTCGGAGAGAAACTCTGAGACGCAGGGGACACCTGCTGGAAGGTTGGCAACACCCATTCAATCTAATTCAAAAGTTTCGAACGTTCTGTGACACAAATGAAATTAGGGATGGACAAATGATGATATTTTAATCTGTATTTAAAAGTTTATCGATATTTTGGCCGGATATGCATTAAGATTAGTACATTAGATAGTGTTTACATTAAATCTGTAATTGCATAGCCTACCAAAATAAAAACGAAAATAATAAATTTAATGCAGAATATAACAGTGAATGTTTATTTTACATTGTCAATCCCTTTTGCTCATAAATATGAATTATTTTAACACATTACATTAAACAGTGTCGTCAATTTGGGTATACTCCCAATTTGAAGCCACCTAATTTTCTAATATATGAAAACTAATTCTATGTGTGAGTAATTGATTGTAAGTGTTCGGTAATGGGACACCAAAATATTAGTCACCTTCGTTAGTATGCCGTGGAGCAGAGAGTTTTGTGTTTGCGAGGTCTCCTGGCTTGTGGTGACAGGCAACAGTGATATTTCAGGGTATGGAGGTGGGGGAGGGAGCCTTGGGCTAGGCGATGCTAGCCGCTCAGCCGGTTTGGGGACGTGGGATTCCTCGTGACTTCTTTCCTGTCTCCGTCTGCCTTCCGGTCGTATGTGGTGTTCGGGTCTGTTGGTCATGGTGTCCATGGGCCGTGTTGGCATGAGATTGGGGTTAGCTTGCTGCATGTTCGCGAACTGGACGAGCACGTCCTTGAATGAGAGACCGTTGGGGAGCCCGCCGGCTTGTATCTGCTGCAATCTTTCCAACATTGCCTTTTGGTTCTGAAAAGCAAATAATTATATATAACTCGCGATTCGTAACTGTTCAATATAATAATAAAAACTATTGTTTTAAGGATTTTTTTTTCGAAACTTCCATCAATGGTAGTTTTTCATTCATAAATGTGACATAATACATATATTTAAAAAATAAAATTCAATTCTAAACTTATCAATTTACAGCTTTCAAATATTCGCTTTTAATGTGAGACTATTCTTGATCACCATAATACCGATAGCAGGCGAAATGTTTTTGTGTTTACTCGCTAAGATCGGGAATTGAGGTCATAAGGAAGCAGGTGAAGTGGGAGAAAAGAGTAAAGAGAATGGTGTAAATAGTGCAAGCATATATATATATATATATATGGATACCAACTTAGGCTAAGTAAGCCGCAGAAAAACCAATGTTTGCATCGCCTTACACTGACGTGCGGGAATATATGCGCTTTTTTAAAGTTCTAGTAAAATTTTACGCTTCGTGTTATTGAACTTTAATCACATTAGTGTTAAACAATATTTATTTTAACTGTATATCATAATCCATACACAGTACCCGGCGATAAATATTGCACGTCGACGTTTGGAAAGAGACAATCGGCTAATTTCGACTTCGCAGAGCGTTACCTCTGTCGCACGAAATACGACTGACAAAACGTCACATAGGTAGTGCGGGACAGAGATAGTGCTCCACGAAGCCGATTGTTTCTTTCCAAAGTCGATGTGCAATATTTGTCGCCGGGTATCGTACTTCCTGATACTTGTCATATTCATCAAAATATTGGCCAACAATTTCAGTAAACTATAATTTGATATGCTGTTTTCGTTCCTAATTTAAATTTCCATTTTATTTTTAATTTCGTGAGATATATTAATTGCGCCGCAAAAATTATCATTTCGGGCCGCGAGTTTGACAGCCCTGGTATCTATGTACAAATTAGCGAACGTATACCGTAGTAACACTGTCATATTCACTGATACTATATATATCTTTCTTTGCGATGTTTTAAATCATCTACCTGGCTTTATTCCTTCTTAGTATCGCACTGGAATAAATTACCGTGATATCTTTGTATTGTTAAGATTTCTATTGTATATTTTTGACATATTTTTATTTTGTGTTCCCTCATACAGGATGATTGAAAATTGACAGTAAACGCTTTAAAGGGGCGAATATACAGATCATTCACTGTCGAATAAGTGTACGGAGTGATCACTTTGAAATATCTTAGATCATTTTTTTCGATAGGAATGCGACACGGCTAACTTCCGACAGTACAGGTAGGAGCAGATAGTAAACAATAGTTAGTTTTAATATGCAGTAATAATTTTAAAACGCTTTTTCTTACTATACTATCATTAAGCTAATCTTTATTAATTTCATAGTTGCGAGTCAATTATTCACGTATTTATAGCGTTTATAGGTATAAAATAATAACCAAACATCCTGTATGTGGTTATGCAATTTTATTAAATAAAAAATATTTTAACGACCTTTGAATTCGAACTCCGACCCGTTCGGTCCGCGAGCCGTGGGCACACGGCCGCAGCGCCCTACTTACGCGGAGTCAATTCGTTCGCGGCTCCGCCACGGCCTCCCGGCATCGCACCGAACGCGGACGCGAATTGGAGTCAAGGATGTGTAATTATTAAATCGACTGCGCTCGCTCAAGGTCGGCTCGCCACTTGGCAGTGCACACGATCGCCTCGTGCCAGAGTAAGCAACGGAAATATTGAAACTATCTAACGAAAGCCCTTGAACAATGATATTTAAAAGACTGAGTCAATTATTTAATACCACCAGGCGTTACCTTGCGGAAGTCCATCCTAAGTAAGAAAACGACCAATATTTAGCCACTTCAGCACATGCAGTGGTAGTCGCTGATAAATGCGTATGCGGCAAACAATGCGAATCACACAACCGCCACCGCCAAATCACTCAACACGTGTTTCACCCCTCCACGGGGCATCTTCAGGAGTTATGTTACACCGATTAGTGCCAAACACAGAGACTCTGTTGGGCTGGCGGGCGGTGCACTTTGTTGCACGACTACCACTGCATGTGCGGAAGTGGCTAAATATTGGTCCTTTTCTTACAGAGTCAATTTTCATGTATATTCAGTTGTGGTAAGTCAGGGGTCGCTCAGGTTAGGCCTTATAAGTTGTTGAGGGAGGCACAGCTTCCTCCCGGGATGTGTCTTGACATAGTATTGAGGGGGCAAGGGAGACGCCAAAGGTACTGAAGACGACCACTGGTTTCAGTGGATAGTAATCTCACATAACACTGTACTTCCTCCAGAGGACTGGGCACCATCCATTCTAAATATTTCTCACGATACCAAAAAAGTGCCTTATGATAAGGCTTAAAATCACCCAGAAAGCAATGCTCGGAGATCGAATCTTCTCGATTCCAAGGTCACCGACGTAGCTCGAGGAATTTCTCGTCTGAAGTGACAGTGGGCAGGACACATCACTCCGAACCACGAGCCGGTAGACGCGGCATGGGTAGCCCTCCAACTAGGAGGACCGACGACATAGCCAAGATCACGGGCAGTGCAAGGTGATCATCTTTGAGTGAGACGGTGGTTTCCCACTTCTGACCTTGGCAAGCTCACAATCGACGAACCTTGAAGAGTACTCGTGATTGCTTTACGAGATTAACGAAGTCAACCGACAGCCCAGCGAATTAGGAAGTTGAAATGGAGGTGAGGAAGCTTCATATCCAGAAGGACGTCCAAGGTAGACAGATGACGGTCGGAATGATGATGAATTTATTACTCGCATGTTAAAGCTTACGAAACATATCATCAGTCCTCCGGTCGAAATTAAGACAGAACACGTACAAAACGATTCACATTACAAACAAGCCTTCGCCGGTGAAGTCGCTTTTCACTTACTGGAGGTTCTTCCGCCAATTTTCAGCGGTAACGCTTTCCAAATTAGTAGTATTGTAAGCCTGTCAATAGTCAGACCTTAGAGTCAGAATACTAGACGTCTATTAAAAGACAACACCTTTCGAGATCCGCCAAAGTATCTGGGCTTCCCTAATCGTTAATATATAAAGCCTTTAATTTCTTTTAGAAAGGTCACTTTAATCTACAAGAAATCCTTCGTGGGTGAAGGCTTCCTCCAAGCCGTAAATATAATTTTTCTAGTTAATAGTGTTTCACTTGAGCCGAAACTATAGAGGAAGTACTAATTAACACTACATTCATTAGTAGAACATGATCAATAAATCAACCTCATACGGTAGATCAGAAAACCATCGGCCAGATACTGACGTACAACCTTAGGATGGCAATATGGAGTAGGAATGATAAAGTGATCGAATGAACCGTATTTTTAAAAACATGACATTGTTAGGGCATCGTCAAAAACAAACAATACAGCGATGACAAAAAAAATATATATTTAATAATTAGTCAGTAAACAAAGGCACAGACGCTAATATCTGTGGAATATAGATCTTAATAAAAAATATGTAGTGTTCACTCTGATATATGCTAAATTTTTTTTAAATATTGGAGTGGGACAGGCCAGTTACTTTAGACACTATAGTCTGTTGTACTGTCCAAGTCAGTACTGCATCAATTTATTTTACATAATATTTTAACACATTGTTAACCGATTTGAAAATTGACGACAAAAAATGCCATCCGAGAATTTTTGCTCTTTTTAAGGGTGAATTTAAAACCCACATACCTTTTTATGAAAGGATGCCATTAAAAGAGACTTTAATTTCATACACACACAAGTAATGACTGTAAATATCAACACATCAAATCAAACAATCAAATATCAACAACATAGCAAACGGTGCGCCGTACGTGGGATACAAGTGTGCCGCGGTAAAAATTAATAAATTGAAATTTTACAATTTTTCATTAATCATATTTTGTATTTGACACACAGTGGCGCGTCACGTTCACTCGTCTCTCTAAATTAGCTCTCGGTGTGCCGCGAATTTCTAGGAAAGATTTTAATGTGCCGTAGATAAAGAAAAGGTTGCGGACCACTGTCTTACTCTTAGATTTTTGACCTGTGTCGTGTGTTAACTTGTTTTTTCTTGTATTGGCGACCATACAATGCGATTGTTCCGTATAACACAAGCTGTTTCTCTCGCCTATAAGACCCGCAAAATCTTTTGTTGTATAAAATATTCAATAATCAAAAAAACGACGGAATGTAATAAAGAATCTTTCAATGTATCATACGCAGACTGACCGAGTGATTATGAATCAAATTGTAGTGACTGGTATGTTACTGTATCAGAAAAGAGCGACTCTCATATTAGACCACCTAAATATCAAAAAAAGAAATATAATAGCATCTGATAGTGATGACGATTTGGTAGAAGAGTGGAATGAACATGATATTAAACCAGGGTTTCCGGACAAGTAAGAAACCACGTCTTAGAGATAATAGTCACTAGAAAAGCAAATCTGACTAGAGAGTGCAGAGTATGTTCTTCAAAGAGAAAACGAAGTGAAACTATATATATATATATATATATATATATATATATATATACGAAAAATTGTTAGGTAGATATGTAGGTGATTGTTACACAACTTATCATACAGAAAGGTATATTAAAAGTTGAATAATAAATAAATAAACTTCATATTTATTGTTTTACTTTCACATCCAATTACGAAATATCCGGTGACATGAGATAAATTTTCTGTAAAATTTCAGGTCAACAATGTGTCAAAATAGAAATGCTAATCGCAGGAATTCCTTTTTTTTTAAACAAAATTCTTGGTCACATCAATCCGTTCGTGAGTATAGTAAATTATTCTTTCATCTATCGGGTTCGCTTTCATCCCTAAGAGGGGTTTTAACCCCTTGGCCTAAACGAGTCAAAGTTTACAAGAAAATCAGTGGCGCGCCGTGTCATTCAACTGTTCAACCGTGTACTACAAAACTTTATTTTGTATGACATATATATTTCAGCGCAACGAAAGCAATTGTTAAATAATAAACAGTGTTTAGGTATAAACAGTAATGTAAAGACGTCTGGGGTGCAATTTTATTCAATGGGTCGGTTAACAAAAATAATTTATTTAATGGAATCAGGCGTTATTTTGCGGAAGTCCATCCTAAGTAAAAAAAAGGACCAATATTTAGCCACCTCCGCACATGCAGTGTTATTCGTGCAACAAAGTGAACAAAAAATAATTTATTATTATAAAGGGAATGATGCATAAATAGCAATTTATAAATTGATACTTAGTTGATTAAACCTTTGGACTATACCACGATTCAGATTTGTTGTTTTACATGATGAGTCAGACTCGTGGTGAAAAATTTGTTCCACAAACGAAAGCCGTAGTTATATGCCAAAGGGTTAATAAATCTTAATATACTACCAACAGTGGGAATTTTGTCAATTTACGTCGCGCACAATGACGTAACTGCAATAATTATAAATTCAAAAGTTCAAGTGTACATTGCGCAGTCTAACAATGGTCCAAGTGCGACTGTTACATGACTCTATGAGACCCGGTCCTAATGCAAAAGGTCACCAGTTCAAGTTCTTATTGTATTATTGATTTCGTATTACCTCCAATAGAGATAGAAACCACACTTTCAATGCTAACTTACATGTGTACGTTTCATAAATGTATTACTATTAAATTAAATTTTGGAATTACATAGATTTAAATTTAAAAAAAAATGTAAATAAGTCAAAGGCTCACAGAAAATCGATACCGTAATCGATTTCAATGCATCATAATTATAGTCAAAATTTAGTAATGGGTCTGTAATAGAAGCAAGTACAATAACAGTAATATGTTATATTAACAGTTCAACTGTGAGACGTCCAAAGGTGAACATATACCTCCTCTATAGGGAGTTAGCTCCTGCCTAACGAGATCGGCTGTTCACTGTATAGGCGTCCTAGGCTGAGTTCGGTCTGTGGTATCCTCTCCAGAACCTTGAGGCTGCGTGGCCTGCCCACTTCAACTTGGCAACCTGACTCCATTTCGCAGAGGTAGAAATCCCGTGCCATATAGGATGCTGCCCCTACATGGGTCGTTGGTGCCAATGATTATCAGAGTAAGACCACATTTCAACTTTCTAAATCATCACCGGTAACACCTTCGGTAGTTGACTTTCTTTAGGCCATTACTCGAGGAAAATGTTACGTATTTTATTCACGTCTTTTTTTTAATTTCCTTAAATATTTTGTACAAGATCACAGCCTAAGTATTTTTGACACTATCATTGTAAATCCACATTTTTAACATAGCCAATTGTACGTTGCCTGCTACCATGTGGAAATAGAATAAACATTGTTTATTTAAGCACCAGAAGATAATAGCAATGTTGCATCGTTTCAGCTGTTTTCATATATAGTTCTACAGGGGGAATTACCATAATCAACATGCTTTTCAGTGTCGTGTACCAAACAGTATTACAATAAACATTATTTTTCTTTAAATATAGTTTTTTTTTTTCAAATATATTAAGTTCTGAGGCTAAGGAAGGAAGTCAGTTGAGTCACCTAGTAAAATATAATTTTTGGCTACCCAACATATAGCAAAATAAGCTTTGTATATAGCATTGGCTAAATCCTACCAAGAACGGCTTGCTAACCATCCAAAACAGCCAGTTGTCCAAATTATTACATAGTCAAAAAATGTCAAACACCTGAAAAGGCATGACATAGTAAGGCTGAAATGAACAAATGTAGCTATATATGTAAAGGAGTGGCTTCACTAGAAACCACCCCTATCTTGACATACTCCACACAAAACATATAAAAAAGGAGCACTTAATAATAAGGAATTCTACTTTCAAAGTCAATTAATACCTTGAGTGTCAATAATCCTACTAGGATTTCTTATTAGGACTATCATGTACACTAGAAATCCATGAAGAAATTTCTCAAAATCCTTGTGCCTTATTTTGCTACACACCAGTAAATATAATCACATAAACTAATTATTTGTATTTCAAAGCAACAACACATGTGTATAAATTTCAGGCATTAAAAAATTACAAGTAGAAACAGCAATGAACTTTTTTATCACTTTTGTAAATAATTCTATATTTATAAGATCTATATGCAGTGTAGGAACAAAACTTAATTAGAAGATACACACTTAATTAGACAGTAAAGAAATATACCTCAATATTTTTAAGGTACATTTATATAAATGGATGGGACAAAAAGAATGACCTGATAGTAAGATTAGTATCTTAAGAAACAAAGTAAAAAAAACATATCCTTGGTTTATGTATAATGGGTATAAAATTTCTGTAATACGATTTTGAAGCAAGAAATTTTAAACTGTGTTCAAATATTGCATATTGTATATACTACAATAGAGATTGATTAAAATTATTTCGAAATAATTGGAAATTAAATATTTGCATACAAAAGTATAAAAATAAACTCACCATATCCAAATTATTAAACAGCATATTGAGATTACTAAAACTATTTAGATTATCAACCTTAGGAGCTATAGGTCTCGGTGTGTTCATCATATTGGGGTTTAATATTGACTTCATCCTTCTGCCTCGTCTTGGCGTAATTTCAGGATTCCTTTGCCGGTAATCCGCTATTATAGACTTCACATCCTTAGTCGGCCCTTGTCGACCCATTGGCAGGCCAAAACTAGTCGGCAGCTGACCATTCATATCTCTAGGGAAGCCTGGCATTGGCCCGGGCAATAGTAACGGTTGTGGAAATACTGGCTTTGGCATAGATTGCATATGTGTGGCTTTATCGTATGGTGGAGGGAGGCCTGACATGTGGTTGAAATGTGTTGTAACTGGCATCACAGGTGGTTGAAGAATAGGGTTGACCATAGGGGAACTTGGCTGTTTTATTGCCAAGCCTGAGATTTCATCACTCTTGTCTATCGCTAAGTTTTTAGGTTGGTTTAAATACTCATAGGAATCAGTTCGCTCCCCACCATTAACATCCGCAGATTTTTCAAAAGATATAACCTGTTTACGTCTAAGTAGTCTTAATAGAATTTCCTCTTTTACTTTCTTCAAATGGAGTATGTTGTTCCATTCATGTTCCTTCTTCTGTGCTAGTTCTCGTAATGTTTGAATTTCAGAAAGCAACTGTTCTGTATGCCTTTGAATTTCATCTACATTGTTTTTAGTGGCAGTTTGAATGTAGTCATTTATCATTAGGTCGTGCTGTGGGAAGGTCTTTTCCACTTCCTGACAGAGTTTCTTCAGTGGTGGCTCTGTGTCAACATCTTCACTTATTCTTCTCTTTACTGTTTGTTCTTCCTACAAGATATACAAATACTATGAAATAACTCAAATAAAAAAAATTACGTAATTAAATTTGTTTCAAATTTGAAGTAAACAGCAAACTAATTTAAGAAATAAAGATTCAATGTTTATTATATATACCAATTAGCAAAGTATTAAAAATAAAAGTTATAGTTTAAAATTAGTTGAAAGAAAACAAAAATAGACCAAATTATTGAGATTAAATCCCATCTATATAGAAGCAATGGTAATATAATTCCAAAATTTATCAATACTAGGTATAGTATTGATAAATTTTGGAATTTTCTACCAATTACTAATATGTTTACTTATGGCTAGAAAATTATTGTATACAATACTACTTATAAATATAAAAAGGACAAACTCCCTTCTTTGTGCACTCGCCTTAATACAGTCTCCATTCAATGATTGAGTGTTTAATTTCAGTTCAGTTTTCTCAGTTTTTTCAATTGACTGCACCACTTCGGTCATCTCAACATCCGTATCAGACTCCTGGGTCTTCGCCTCCTTCACATCAACCACTGCAATCTCCTTAATTGGATTTGGTTCCTCAACTTTGATGACTACAGCAACCTGTTTCGTTTCTTGAGGCAATTTATTAGAGTCACTAGTAAGAGATGCAGTGCTTTCAGATGTCTTATCGGATTTTACATTGACATTTACTTCTTCAGTTTCAATTTTATCTGCTATCACATTTACAGGAGTTTCATTACTTACTGGGACCTCTGGAAATGTACACAGTAATTTAATAATATGTCTATTTCTCTCAATATTACTAGTAACTCTAAATACTTGTAGGATGCATGGGATTTTCAGGAACAAATGTTGGAGTTGCTAGAGGCATTAAGGCAGCCCTATACCTGACTGCACTTGATTGCAGGTGTGACTTTGTCTTGCATACATTGAACATTACCTTGTTGTAACACCCATACATCACAATACACAGATTGTTTTTAGTAGAATTATTACATTTATTTACATTTTTATCTTATTTTTATATTTATTAAATATATGTATTATGTTGCTCCCTTCTAAGTGGATTGACGACATAGTTAAGGTCAAGGGAAGTCACTGGAGGGGGTCTGTGCAAGACCAGTTATTTTCATTGGTTGGGGGAGGCTTATACCTTGGGATAGATGTCCAACAGCTGAAAAGAAGGAGTATGTATTGTTAGGAACAAATATGCAATGTCAGATAATTGTTACCTAAAACAAGTGCATGGAAGGTTCTTAAAGATAAATATTTAAAAAATGTCATGTTAAATAGAAAAAAAAAAGCACTTATACACAAATACAAACTATGGTCTGTATGGGATAATAGAATTAACACACCTATTCTTAACTTTCAATACTATGTAATCAATTAAATAAAAAAAAATGTCTTGTACCATAATACATTACAATAAAAACATTTTTAATGAAGTCTTATTTTTATTTTCAAATATTATCACTGAAACATATCAAATTAACTTTATTCCAAACAAGCAATGTAAAGTAAGTTTGAATATGCAAATATACTTAAAAACTCACATATTAAATATAGTAAACTTATACAGCGATTGAGATATATGACTATGTTTACTTCTATTAACCACTAGCTCTTTTAATCAAAGTTAAAAATAATTTGAATTACTTGTGGCTCACAAGTGCCCACACATAGTTAGCTTAAAGGTCAAGCCATGTTTAACCAATGTATAATTATTTGAGTTTGATTATCAATTTTAAAGCTAGAATAAACCATCCTAGAATATTGCACATATTTTATTGTTTTATGTATATACAGTGTGATGAAAATCATTAAAGGGGTGAACATGTAAAATATTTGTTAGTAAATTTTTTTTTACACTTATGGGCATAAGTGTACTTGTCACTCTTTGTAAAGCAATTACTCTGAAATATATTGTGTTAATTATTTTTTCTAATGAAATGCCACACTTTTTAATAGCTTCTAGCAGTACAAACAAAAGTTAAAATGTGCAATAACAGATAGTAAGTAATAATTAATTGTAATATGAATAAGAAAGTATTGTAAATTTTTGAAAATGATTTTAAGCTTTATATTATTTATTACCAATCAAGTATGTAATAAAAATATGATAAAGTTTATAGCAAAACAAAAAATACTCATTTATGAAATATCCAAACCTTTATTTTATTTGGATAAACCATTTTATTTCAATAAAATATTCTTATCATGGCAATTGAAGTATTCACATTTATCTTTAGCAACACCAGCCCTACAAAAAGTTTTTGCTCCCATTAGGGGTAGCATCACTTTTGTTGGAAACTCCAGTGAACCAGAGGTCCCCAATGCAAAATGAATCCAATGTCCCTTGGTAGTGGAAATCAGCCCATTAATACAAAACAAGATAATACCTAAAGATTTTTAAAGCCCATAGTGTTTACTTGAATTAATCTTGATTCTGATGTATACACAAATTTATTATTTTTAACATGTTTTAAACAACATGAAAACAGGTTTCATATTGTTAAAAGCATCATGGAAGTTAAAAAGTCTGTCCGCATATATAATCTAGCATTGTTATAATTTTTATGGTATTAGAGGAACCTGAAAGTATTACTATTAAAATTTGAAAATGAGATATTGGACAAGTTTTTCATTTTAATCAATGACATATTAATCACTTTGATTAAAAACTATACAACTATTGTTATGTTGATAAATAATTGGTTTTTAAGCCAAGCATGTTGTTGAATTCCTGGAAATTATACAAATCAGCATGCAATTACAATAATGATGTGTTTAACCAATCAGTGTAAATGAAAATCAAAAGGTGTATTATTATGTGAGAATAGTGCATAAACCCGAAGATATTGAAATCAATTAACCCTTTGCACTCAAAGCCTTTTTCGCTTGCGTGAACCAGCAACTCAAGACTATTTTAACCAAATTTGGCGAACACTGACACTGGTCACTGACTGGTCAAGAACTCCGTGATGAGTGATCCGTAATATGGCAAAATGCAGCAAATGTAGCCAGTCTTTGAGTCAGCTAAAGCATAAACTCTGATACCCCATTTTGTGAGTTTCTTCGGATTGTAAGTTATGGATGAAATTCGACCCTTGAATTTTATAGTGGACTCATCCACACGTGAGTGCTCGCCTGGGATAAAATAATCCAAAAACTTCGAGGTGACATAGTCCAAAACGCAACTTATATGTTGTAGGCGCGTTCATGGATTGGTTTTACATGTTGGAATAGTTTCCAGGTGAAGCATCCAGAAGATTTGACTAAATCTATCTCTAGTAAATGTATCTGAATAGAAAGGAATATAACTGACGACATTCCTCGACCAATATTCTTGCAAATTGGCCAATGGCATCGTCCCCATATTGATTACGACAGCATGAAATGCTCAGAACTCTTCGTTGGTCACATCACACCAGCTTTGCCGAATCGAATTTGCAGATAGCGTCTTCCCTTTCTAATTTTTTTTGAATATATATTGGTTACACAAACAATTATTTTGAAAGTTTTCAATTTTTTCAACTCAAGCTGATCTGTTCTTCCTCCATATTTTTAGGGTTCAAATACTTTTTAGATGCTATATTTACTGCCAAGACTGTTTCAAGCGAATGTTATGCTGAGACTAACTAAATTGAGCTAAGATTTGGCTACAATGTAAACAGAGCCTAGTCCAGAAAGTACTTTTGAGAAAACTATCATATCACATATTGTAAATAAAGAGATCCAGTTACAAAACACCATAGCGTCGTAGCAGCTTAGTTCGATTTAAAGTTTTAAAACACTCGGGCGCCGCAGCAGCGCCGTTCGAGTTGGCCAGGCGCCGTATCGGCGCCGCTCGAGTGCAAAGGGTTAACTGTTTAGGGTTTTTTTACACCTTTGACACATTAACATATTACATAAATTTAATTTTTTTGGCAATAGCATGTTAGAGAAGAATACTACTTCTTCTAAGGTGTGTAAATGAGAATTTTACAAAATGAACACAAGTTTTTGCACTTCTTAGGTGAAGTATATTGTATTATTTAATCTGTTTATTTTACTACTACATGTAACCAAGGATGGTGCAGAAAATTTTCTTTTTACCTTTAACATTCTCAGATTGCACAGCTAAATTGGTATCTTTAATCTGGCTCTCACTTAAATTATCTTCTTTGGCATTATCATCACAGCTTTCCGCTTTCTCTTCTACTTCAACATGGTCATCTACATTCAAGGGATCCTTCGCCGTACCCACCTCAGAGTCTTCTATAGATAATGGATCAACTTCATTGTCAACAATCTCCGTCGCTGGAGAGGTCCCCGACAAGTCCTTCGGAGATTCTGTTATTTTAACGCCTATATCATTCATGTTTATTTACATATTTTCGTCAAAGTCACAGTGTCAGCATGCCGCACGTAGGTTCATTGACTCTCCCTCTAACATAACCATATTACACTCACACACTCTGTTACACACGGTCATAAGTTCTGCTTAAAATTAACTTTATATTAATAAACACATATACGCCTCAAACGTCTAAAATTTAACTTCCATTAAGTAATTTCACGATGCGCAAGCAACTGAAGCCGTGAACTTATGGGTTCAAACGACTTATTTGGTTACTCTAAAAAATTCAACGAATTTGAAAAAACATACTAGTTGATATTGAAAATTTAATAAAACTATTAATTTTAGCTCGACTACAATTATAATTTTATTTTATATCTTAACAAAATAAAACCTATTGCGAAGGACGCAAAGCAAATTGCACGCAATCTACAGATACAAAATTACTACATATTAATAGTAGCAATAGTTGCCATATATTCTGTAGATGCATTCTTTCCAAAAGTATTGAGATAACGAAGTATCTGATCTACCTTTTTATACTGAATTGTTTCATTGTCCAATACTTATAAAATACATTATTATCTTGATTTATAACCGATTATGATATTTTTGATTTTTCTCAATGTTTGTTTTTTTTTCTTGTCATTTAATTATAATAGGCTAACTTTTAAATACGTTTTTAATTATATGTATTAATTAGAGTAATAATCACCTTTTATTAATATTCACCAGTACTAAACAAAACGTTATCAGTGACAGTAACTGTCGTGTTTTCTTGTCGGTATAATCTGGTAACATTTATTTTTACAACACGAGCAGGGAACGATGATGAAATGAAATGAAAAAGCAAATGGCTGACTAGAAATTGATTCGACGTTTTCGAATTCACAATAAAATAATCCGATGTTATTACATGAATAATGAGCTACTTATGATAATGATTAGCAAAATAAGGCTACTTAAGCTATAAAGAATCTAAATAACCATATATTGTCTGGCTGTATACAGTCTAAGATATTAAATAAGAACCTTATCTAAGCAATATAGAATTTTGCAAAATATAAATTGTAGTGATTGGGGCGGACGCACGTCCGTTTATTCTTCAGGTGAGTTTATTTTGATTATATTTTTTAATTTTAGCTCATAATGGCGTTTTCAAAATTTTTTTGTTGTAAAAATAAGTTATTTATGTTTATTAGCTAAGTGATTTATTTTTAGACTACGCAAATAACGACTGTTTTTGGAAGTCTTTTTATGCCAGAAGCTTAATTATTAGGTTTTTGTAACTTTGTAGCTTGATAAGCAACTATTAAAGTTATTTTGTTTTTATTGTTTTTTTTTTGGTTACGAATAAGTGTCAAACAGGTCCCCTTTAACTATATCTGTTATTTGACCCATAATTAGAATTTTAATTAAAAAAAAAATTATTTATTATTAATATTCCAGTTGGTGTAATGTGAAGAGTCAAGACTTTGGTAGGGATTTTGCCCTAATTGACCATGGAAAGAAGTTACGATAAGCGTCATAGCAAACATCACAAGGAAAAACACAAGAAGAAGGCTCACAAAAAATATAGAAGCCACAGCGGTACCCATGAACAATCTTATGCTACATCAAATTCCAATAAGCCTCTAGTGGAGTACTCTGATGTTAGTTCAGAGGATTTGTCAGCCCCTGAGGCGGGGGAAATAGAGAGTGAGGCAAGCTCGATTGGACGTCATATCGCCGATGATCTCGACCGTACCAGAAAGTCACACCCTGTGCGCACATTCCTTGACAACAAGACAATCTCGGTCTCGACCACTTCAAGTCGGCGCGCCCTTGAAGAATACTCTCTTACACGTGATTCTTCTTCGACAGTATCGAGGAAGCGACGAAGCCTGGAATACGTTGAGGCAGTACCGGATTTCGATGATACTTGTTACAAGAAAAAGAAAGAGAAGCGAAAAAAGGAGAAAAAGAAGCGTAAGAAGAAGTCAAAGCACAGGTCAAGGTCGGGTAGCTTAGAAAGTGTATCCCCTGATGATAATCTACCCCTTGAGACTCCAGTGCGCCCTTTAAGCCCAAAGAGGTATCAACAAGTGCCTGTAAGTGAATGGGAGAAAGCATCATCTCCCCTTCAGAATGGGTCTTGTTCACCAGTCTCACCAACTACACCCCCTTTGATGAGAAGTAGACATGATGACTCGCCTCAACTGAGGCTTGCAATGCACAGAGAGCCATCTATGCATAATGTGATATATTCACCACGCCGGGATAGGTCACCCACTCATCTCAGGTATATATTTTGTTTATATTTTTAACAATAACTAACCTTTTATTTATTGCCAATTTTTTTAGTTATACAATCATATTTACATTAAAACAATGATAGGTATGTGTTATGTAACAATAAACATAGATTTTTCTTAGAAATTATACAACAAAGGAGTCTTCTCTGCTTGAATTTTTTCTGTGAATTGATTGACAAGACATAAAGTCAATACAACTATGTTGTGTCAAATTTTACATGAAAATTTACAAAATAATCAGCAAATAAAACCTGTGAGCTTAGACATAGTTTTGACTTTTTCACCACTATATTATAGAGTATCCTTGTATCAGCTGTAAGATTATAATTTTACACTGTTGTATTATAACACAAGACTAACAATGTAATGTAGTATAACAATATTTATAAAATATTAAGATAATTTAATCTTAAAATCATCATTTTGTCAGTTGATGCCTACTTCTAATGTGTATTACAAAATCTTCAATAATTTATTTTACATATCTTGTTTGTGAAGAAGTTTTCCTTCACAAATCACTAGCCCTAATATTTGATGTTGCATTTTATAATATTTTGTTTTCCGATCTTTCAGTAATAACTCAAGGTAAAATTTGACATATTGTCAGAGATTACTCACTATATTTTTTTTTGTTTGATTGAATTGGTAATCTTTTGAAGAACTAGTTCTCATAGCGTTAATTTTGTTCACCATGTTATTATTTCTTTGAGGTCATTATATCACAATTTACCTAAAATAAATTCAAAATATCAGTCCAAAAGGAAGATGTCTATGAAATTCTACAGATTTTATCAATATTTCCATAACTTTTAGTTCATTATAATTGTAAGAATGATTTTATACATAAATAAAATTTTTATTATAATGTTTTTTATGCCATTATATGATTAGCTTAGTTTGGAAATTGTAAATGTATATTGTAAATATATATTAAATATTTATTATATATTCTAAGTTCATAAATTAGAAAGTATAGTAAAATTAGTAGCTATGGTAATGTATTTAAGATATTTTGCACTTTATCTTTAATTGTAAAATAGATTCATTCAATTAATTGCTAATATCTTATTAAGAAACTCTGTTTTAAAATTGTAGGAGGAGACAGAAGTCCATGACGCCACATACACCTTCTGTACCACCTTATCATGAGACTGTCACCATAGACTCGGACAATGACCAGGATTACGAGCGTGTGAGGAGGGACTACTGGCCGGATCACAGAGTGCAATCACCCATTATGGTTATATCAGGTGCAGATATATATTTATTTTTCAAATAAATTTATGATTTTCACATTTGAATTGCTAAGAATGAAATTACCGGAAGTAATTTTATTGTGTTTATATTTTTTCCTGTCATTGTATTATAGTACACATTTAGTAATACAGGGTGTTCCATGGCAAAATTGAAATTTTTGTGTAACTATTATGCAGGGTAGTGGCAACGCTAGCTTTGTTATCTATGTGAGTTTAATACAAAGCCATTAACAAATGTTATATAACAGGGGTGGCCAAGCTCTGATAACGCGAACCATTTGTCGAAACAAGCAAAAGAATCTTTCTTTTTTTACAAAAATTATATTTATTGAATTTATTTGATGAAATTATCTGAATAAAAGTACAAAATATGTCTTAGATATAATGGCATATGTATTTGACATCATTCCTGTTAGAACTTAAGATGCCGGTTAGTTTGTTTCAATTTCCCAGGAGCTGTCATAGGTTATATATGTTTAAACAATTTGACAATCAATCGGAGCCAAAAATAATTGTTCAAAGAGCTGCATGTGGCTCACAAACCACAGTTTGGCCACCCCTGTTATATAACTTGGAATTGGTTAATACATGCATCACTTAATTTGGGTTTCCCTGGTAATCTATTTATTTATTCCTCCATTTTATTATTACCTGATAACCATTAATAGTGTTCTGTGAGAAGAATGCCGTAAGGGTCCAACTTCAGAATCTGATTGACCTCCCCCTATAACGGCCATCTTGAACCTACATCTATATATTCCTGTAAATCTATTTATTTAAGCTTTTTATGCTGATTTCTAATAAGAAGTATTTTATAATTTAGCAAGGAGGCTTAATGACGTAGTTAACCTTGTAAGCTTCCCACTATTGAAGCACACATTTTCCTTTCCTTAAGAGGTTATTGACACTTATGCACTTCACATATCAAGTGCATATTGATGGATAATGCATATCTTAATATATACATATGTATATATACACAGGTTTTACATTTATTTAGACATAAAAATGAAATGCCAAAAATAGGCATTGGCTTAGCATTTGTTTATTTATTTAACATTGTTTAATACATCATAATAATATGTTTATGTACTTCAAAATTTAGTTGTTGACCTGTTTTAGTTGATGCAAATAATTTAGGATTTTAGAATGTATTATTGCTATAGATCTTTGCACCAAAATTACAGGCCTGTATAGCAAAATGGGGGGGGGGGGGCAACATATTTGCTATACAATTTGAATTTTTTATTTTTATTTTAATGTATGTTATGTAATAGATTTAAAACTTATAACATCATTTGCGAGAAAGTTTTTGTGTGATCACATTCGATAGTGTTCAAGTGTGGCGGGCTAGGAGGGGCGAAGGGGGAGGGTAATAGTGAGTGAATATCAAAGTTTAATATTAGTAGTTGAATTTGAAAATTAACTATAAATCTCTTGGTCAAATGATCTTATTTACGAATTTTAACCATCAATTTTATAATCAGTTTACAATTTTGTTAACTTTTTTTTTCAAATGTAAACTAAGCTAACGGGACATCAGATAAATGACGGTTTTATTAATAAGCCAAAATTTTTTTTGAAAAGATTGGTTTTGAATATTATTAACCCTTTTCTTGATAATGTATCTGTATAAATACATCAGTATTAAAAAAAAAATAGTGGCATCAATTTTAAATGCAAAGTAATCATTTGTATGTGAATGTTTAGGTAATTTCTTAATTTTCGAACGCTTGTTCAGTTTTTTCTTTTGGCATCCTTGGGTCTTAAAGTGGTATGAATTTTAATGTAATATTAAAAAATAATCTGCCAAGTTAAGAGTTAAAATCATTACGTTACTTGTGTCATAATATTAAAGTCATAATGTTGTTTGTGAACAGATTCACCAATTCACGAGCCGGTGAGGTCTCGTGAATACAGTCCGCGGCGCGCGCACCGACGCCGGAGCCCGCGCCGCCGGCACCGGAGCAGGGAACGGGAACGGCATCGGGAATCTCGAGTCCATCATAGGTATATATAATTATTTATTAAAACATTCCTGAGCAAGAAACCAGTAGAAGAGAAGAAAATATAATTTGTCAAATTAATGCAATGTTCATCATCGATATTGTCAAACCATTGCTATTTCACCTATCTATTCACAATCACCCTGTATAAAGTGATCACTCTGAAATGTGTTACATTTTTTTTAATGGAACTCGACAGGCCAGTTACTTCTTGCAGTACACTCTGGACAGATAGTCCACAATAATTAATTTTAATATGTATAATCCAAATTTTGAAAATCTTTTTTCTTACTAAACAACAAGATTCATGATATCCATACATTGATGAAATATTCAACTATAATGTTTCCAACCAACTGTAATTTAAGAGTCTTAAAGATATGAGTGAATAGGTTACTTCTAGATAAGCATGTACCATCATAGGAAAGGAAGTGAAATTCTTTGTCTATTAGCGATAAGAAAAATATTATTATTTAATGGAATCAGACGTTACCTTGCGGAAGTACATCCTAAGTAAAAAAAGGGCCAATATTTAGCCACTTTCGCACATGCAGTGGTAGTCGTGCAACAAAGTGCACCGCTGACAAATGCGCATGCGGCAAACTACGAACTACACAACCGGCACCGCCAAATCACTCAACACGTGTTTCACCCCTCCACGGGGCATCTTCAGAAGTTATGTTACACCGATTAGCACTAATCGTCTATTGGTCCTTTTCTGAAATATTATTATGTTATTATTTCTGAAACCATTGATTTTTGGATAGGGTGTATAATACATAAATTGACTGCAAATGAGCTATAAATTCACATCTATCATGCTCTTACACTTGTAACCATTCATACTGTATATTAATGCTATCTATCAACAATGCTTTCAAGCCGTATCTTTTATATGCATTAATATTATTTAAAACATTCTCCAGATAATTTTTTTTTAATAAATACTTTTTATTTATTTAACATTTTTTATTGTAGTCAAAATGAATTTCCATAAAGTGCATATAGTAGATAATAGTTTGATAGTTAAGACATAAATAAAGTGTAAATTAAAAGCACAGGATTGGTAACACATGTCTTATGGCCTTGTACCTTATGAAAATATCTGCAATGGCTAGCCTGTAAGTTTTATGCAAGCGATCAATGTTTATGCTATTATCTTATCTATATATAGCATATAAAGCTCATAAGAAATATTTTAGTATGTTTTTCTTTGGGTACAATAATATTTATTGCGTTCCAGCCAGTTCTAAATTAATATCCATAGGCCTTATGGTCAAAAGCACAGTCATATAAAGTCTATTGTGTATTTGTAAAAGTTTCACCAGACATGTAGCATATGCATTATTTCCTGGTCCTATTACATGTCTGGTCTTGGCTGTCTGAATAGCGAAGGCATCATCAAGTGAGTTATATTTTATATATAGCAGTGCATGTGTAAAGAAGAGTTTTTGTTTGTCTGTTAGTAACCACTGACAATCTAGTCTTCACTGCCTAGAATAGAATATAAAACTCTGTATCCTAAAAAATTTCCTTATAATCTGATAATTACTACCGAACGAGCCTTGGTTTGGGTCTCTTAAAACATTGTTGACCTGCAATTTTACAGAAAATTTATCTCATGTCACTGGCTATTATTTCATAATTCGATTTGGAAGTAAAGCAATACATAGTCCATTTATTATTCAACATTTAGTATTACTCTTTGTATGATAAGCAGTATAAAAACCATCTATTTTCCTACCTAACAGCATTTATAAATATACTAGCTGATCCCGCAAACGTTGTTTTGCAAAAAAATTAAAGTTTTTAATTAACAAATAAAAAATAAGGGTTGATCGTAGAGGGGTGAAAATTAAGGCTTGTATGTATTTTTGTTTGCTGTATCATAAAAAATTTTTGTCAAAAAAATAAAAATAAATTAAGGGTGTACCACCCTTAACATTTAGGGGGATGAAAAATAGATGTTGTCCGATTCTCCACCCTGGCCGATATGCACGCCGAGGGTCACGTAAATCGGTTGAGAGTTGAGAGAAATTTATATATTAGATACTAGCTGATCCCGCAAACGTTGTTTTGCAAAAAAAAATATTTTTAATTTTCAATTTAAAAATAAGGGTTGATCGTAGAGGGGTGAAAATTTAGGGTTGTATGTACTTTTGTATGTTGTATCATAAAAAAATTAAAACAAAAAATTTCGTCAAAAAAATAAAAAAATTTAAGGGTGAACAACCCTTATTACTTAGGGGTATGAAAAATAGATAGTAGCCGATTCTCAGACCTACTCAATACGCATATAAAATTTGGTAAAAATCGGTCAAGCCGTTTCAGAGGAGTTCAAGTTCGAACACCGTGACACGAGAATTTTATATATTAGATATAGTTTCGCTTCGTTTTCTCTTTGAAGAACATACTCTACACACTCTAGTCGGATTTGCTTCTCTGGTAGTGACTATTTTCTCTAAGACGTGATATCTTGTCTGGAAACCGTGATGTAATATCATGTTCGTTCCACTCTTCTTGCAAATCGTCGTCACTATCAGATGCTATTTTATATCATTTTTGATATTTTGGTGGTCTAGAGTCGCTTTCTTCTAATATAGCTGCTGCGTATGATTCATTGAAAGATTCTTCATTACGTTCCGCCTTTTTTTTAGGTAAAAAAGTATAGATCAAGATATCCCAAGTTGACATACCCCTTCCTGTCCCCTCCCCGGTCCTGTCATTCTATGGTAGTCCAAGTAAGCAATCTAAGGGTTTGGTGGCTTCTCATAGAAGCACTAAAACTTCAAACTGATAACATCTTAATACTTTGGTGCTTCAAATATTTGTGTAGCTATAATTATGAATGGACAAATTTTTACCAATGCATAATATTAATTCATGAAATTTAAATTAACAAAATTTAATAATTTCTTAATTTAATATTATATTTACCAACATGACATGACGGTCTAGTATGGTATAGGATAAAATGGAAAATGTTAGATGAGCCCTATGTATTGTATTCTATTGTGTATTTTTTATATGTGAAAAAGATACACTAGAGAATGTAAGAAATGTCCCTCTGTGTTCTTGCTTTGAAAGGCACAGGTTCTTATAATCCCTAGACTGTTGTTATGTAACTAAGTCATAAGAAATGAAGCAACATTATAAAATTAGGAAGTATATTATAAAGCAGCGGTGACTAAAGCGTCTTGATCCTTGACCCATTTTTCCAAATTTGAAATTTTTTGCGAGCATCTATTAAATATATGTTTAAAGGGTATGCATGCAAAAAGTAATTATTTTTATATAAAACATACATTTATATGTTTTCAATTCTATATTTACAAAATATAAAGTACTAAATATCTGTAATTTTATTTTTCTTAACAAAAAAATCGTTAAATACTGTAGCATTTTAGTAAATTATGTGCTGGTTAGTTAGTATTGATTGGTGTTTAAATTTCACGAAAATTTTTTAGGTCGCCTATCCCCCTTGTTATAAAGTATCAAACTTTATTAGCTAATCTTACCATATATCATTTAAAATTGTTGTTTCTACTATGCATGATAAATAAATGAAATATATATTGTTTTTTCATATGCATGTCTGTAAATGTATTTTTTATACATTTACATTGCTTGTAAATTAATTGTGTAGTAGTAGTGGCCGTTCTTAGCTTTTGTTAGTTATATGCACACTTGTTTAGTATTCTATATAATTATGCTTTTAAAAACTTATCTATAAAAAATTTTGGGTCTGAAATAAAAATATTTTATTTATACAAGATGTATGAACTTAGGCGACCAATCTGCTCGCCGCCTTGGTTTTTGTAATAAAAAAACTATTCAGATCGCACAGCCGCAGCTCCATGAAACGAAGGCGCTCCGTCTCCCGCAGTCGACGGCGGTCTTCATCACCACCCAGACACCGGCCCAGGCATAGTGAAGTTGTCAGAGAAAAGCATAGGTGAGTAATATAAAGAAATTTATATTTATATGCTGTGTAGTGATGAGGAAATTATAACACGTGGGCTTGTTTTTGGTGATACAAATCTTCATAGATTAAAAAAAATAATGTAAATAATTGTCTCCTACAACTTTTAGAGTTGTTTATTTATAATAATTACATTAATATTATTAGGGGAACTGGAAAGTAATGTCACTTTCTTAAGTTATATTCACACGCCTACATTTTTAATAAGTTTTTATTTCTAATCAACAATATACTCACCTTTGTTACCAACAACTTTTTGCCATATATATACAATGCCGAAGCGGTAACAAATAAATCGGTTTTTCTATGAAATATGTTGACAGAAACGACATTACTTTCCTCGTGTATGATTATAATAATATTTAATCATAAATTTACATATTAAAAGCATTTAAATAAATACTTTTAGGTTTTTGTGTTAATGAAATATGTAAATGCAAATTATTTGTATATTTTGATTTCTGTATTTTAAATACCATTTAAAATTAATTATATGTGCGCAGTAATGTATGTATTTGTATATACATACACCATAAACTGCCGTCTCCATGTTTCATCACCATCCAAAGGTTGTCTGGAATGGATGTTTTTTGTTGAAGTTATTGTCTGGTGTACAAAAACGTTTAAATAATTAGAATAAATAAATAAATAACTTAATATTAATAAATTATTAATATTTATACTTTCTTTTGACTTTTGTGTTTTATGTTACGATTTTTCCAACAATTTAATACTCCGAGGTTCGCCATAGCTGGTCTACTGTGTAAAAAATTTGTTTTATTAACATACCATATTTTGATTGTGAGGATGTATTTTCCAAATGAAAGTTTAGCCGATTTGTGTATGGAAGCTATAAGAAATATATATCAAAAAGTTGAAAGCATTTGTATTGTGGTAAAGGTTATATAGAATAACGATAGAACATATTGAATTTAATATTAAAACCATTTATGAATAAATTGTGTTACATCCTACCCTTTGAAATTATAAGTCAATTGATAACCAACTATAGATATCCCCCAGACTTCACAAATGAATTTAGATTGTCTTATAAAGTAAATAAACTAACTCAAAAAATTTTAATTATTTCAGGAGTAAACATGACTCGCCAAGTCCACCAACAGCCTTGCAGAGGAAGATTGACTTTAAAGAAAAGATTAGCGATACAAGTCTGTTTGCGGAGCTTGTTAAAGATAAACACAAAAGAGCTAAGGTAAAGAATTTATAAGTTGGAATAATTTGTTCATTGTTGTGACTCTCTGACCGGAAGCTCTATACCGCTCGTTAAGAAAGTGCACATACTTAACGGCTTTGGTCAGACTATAGTTAACTATATGAATGTGGAGAGACCGCAAGGAAAGAAGGCCTGATTCATTGTCATCATCATCATTTTAGCCATAGAGTCTCAATGGCTGGATATAGGCTTTCTCAATAGATTTCGAATTTCACCGAACTCCTTGTGGACGGTTTTACACTGCGCATGCCGATCCGTGGCCTCCAGAACCTTGAGGGCCCTGTGGCATTTTATTTTACAAAATATGTGGCTTATCCTCCGTCACTTCAACTTGCTGATCCGCTGGGCTGTACTGGCTACTTTCGGCCGTCTATGGATCTCCTCAGTACTGTTTCGATCTCATAGAAAAATCTTGATCAGCGACTGAATTTGTTAAGGAGGTTCAGAGTGAAAGACTATTTTTCTATGATGTAAGTAACATGCATTGATGAAACTAAATAGATAAAAAACTGGAATTAAAAGAACTGGTAAGAAATAAAAACCCAAACTAATGTTAGGCAAATAAAAACTGGAAACTGGGATAAATTGTGATAATTCGCAATAATTTAGCTAGTTATATTATTAATTAATAGGATGTAAAATAGCGCAAAATATATAAATTAACGTAAAGAAATGTGATATAACCCGGATCTGTGATATGATCTGAAAGAGGCGAAGGAAGTGAGGCGATGAATGAACGGAAATACGTATGAAAAGATTGATAGAAAATTGTAGAATGAAAGAAGAGGAAAGATAGATCGTATGAAGAATGATAGAAGAGTACAGAAATAAAAGGAACAAAGTGAAAAAATCATTATAGAATATCAAACCTTGTTCTACAATAAGATGGGGAGTATGAGAGGTCCCAAAATAACGATTTTCTGTCAAGAATCTAATGCCTTGGTTATCGTTTCTATTCTTGAGTTAACTCAATTCATGTTGACCATTATTTGCAGATGGATTTTACTTCCAAGGCATAGGGTTATGTAAAATATTTGTAATATTGAAGTTTAGTGATTTAATTTAATATTGACTATATCTCCACAGAAACTGCAAGAGATTCTGAGTCAAAAGGAGGAAGAGTCACAGGGAGCAATCTCCTCAAATGCCTCCATCAACAACCCGGAGATATTGACCATTGATGAATTATCCAATGCCACCATTGATAGCTCTACACAGGTAAATATCATCATGTTACATGTTTAATTTATAAATTTATATCAAAATGTTAAGTAAATTGATTTTTTTTAATAGTACCTACTACATGATACAAAAAGATACAAAAAAGTTTCTAAAAGTCGGTAAGTTAATAAGGGATATATGTAACTTGTCTGATTTTGTTGTGGGCTCTTAAATGTTAAAATTGAAGAACGCCTTAGATGGGAGTTTAATCTGATTCTAGTTTCTATGACACGGGACCCTTCTGGCATTTTTCTTGTGACGGACGTAAGTGGACACTGTAAAAGATCCTTGTAATATGGATATATATAGTTATCACCGGTGCTCAAATCTGTTTACTGATGAGGTCGATTGTAGACGGGAAAATAAATAATAAAAATTCCTTAATGTAGTTTTTGAACACATAGAATATATACAGTTTAAAAATTATTAAAGACATGTTTTATTAGGACCGATCTTTTAGAAAAACGTTAAAAATAATTACAGGCGTCAAAAGAAAATGGCGACAACAAGGAAGTGGCGCAAGAGGTGGTGGATATCCCCATGCCGACCCAGGCGACCGCAGATGAGAAGCCTCTGCCCATGTCGGCGCCACCAGAGTTTGATTCCTTCGAGCAAAAGGCAACCGCCAACGGAGAGGTCACGGATAGTAATGAATCCGAGGTCAGTATCTCTTATTTAAGATATGTGAAATATTTGCCTTATTGTTACTTTAATCTTTAGATGTATGTAGATTGCCTATAATCTTAACTCTGTTCAAACTTAAATATCTATATTAAAAAAAAAAAACGAAAAATGTCTATATTAAGTTAATTATTCTTTAAAATAAACAAAATTATTAATTTGCTCTAAATAAACTTTATTTGTAGGCCTTTATAGTAGAAACCTTTTACATGTAAAAAAAATAAGAACCTTTAGCAAACGCCATAGACAAAGTATAAGCACCATTTAATTTATTTCTAATCATGCATGCAAGGCTTAAATATATTCTAATTATTCTAGCAAAAACCACAAACGCCGCCACCAAGCACAGCAATACCAACGTCCACTAGTTCCACATTGCCGCCCTTGCCCAAGGTCGGCGGCAGCGTGGTCGACGGGGTTTACATGCAGAACAGTCAGCAACCACCGCCACAGAAGCCCAAGAGCTTAACGAAACTGCCCATGCCTCCTAACACACAGGTATTTATTACTATATATTTAGATTTTATAGTACAATATTACACTTAAAAGTTAAGTAGCAAAGGACTATAACATAAAGTAATATATAATAACACCTACTGGCTTCAAAACTGAATTTAAATTCATTACATCTCTTGTGGACGTCAAATTCAGTCTACCACCTGTTCGGAAAATATGTCTCAGACCTGTGAAGAAAAGACTAAAGTAAAGAAATTTACGAAGGCTATGTATTTTTTTTTAAATTACATAATTTAATAAACATGAAAATAGTTTGGAGATGTACACAATCATTCATTGAAAATTTCTTTAAATCCGTCCACGGAAGCTTTCTAAACATTATCTTGAATCCTATTGTATAAGCATATATATTGCATATAGAAATATTTTCTGACTGCTTAGTCTACACTTAAATATAAATAATTTGGTTTGGCTTCTGGTAGGTATTTCTATTGTATATGTCAGGGCTTCTTAAACCTTTGTCATTCACGACCCCATATATGATTGCTAGTTTCTTGACGACCCCATACCAATATAAAAAAAAATATTTTTCCATGATTTATTTATTAGTTAACAATATATATGTACATATGAAAATATATAGTTAAAGAATTAGTTTTGAAACAAACAAAATTCTAAAATAAAAAATTACACAAAAAATTATAAAATTGTATTTATATTAGTTTAAAACCTTCAATAAATGTGTGTATCTAGACACTGCATGTCCACTGTATGCCACCAACTCTAGTGATGTTATAAAATGGTATATATAAACATTTGACATTAAAATCTCGCGACCCATAGTTTAAGAAGCCCTGGTATATGTGATAGTAGTATATTTTTATACAAATATTGTGAAACTACTGTCAATGTAATAACTAACTAATGTCAAAAATGTTTGGAAAGCCTATGGTTAAAAAACTTTTATATATCTGTTCACAAGCCTAATGTGGAGATAATAATGCTATAGCGAATATACAATGTAAACATGTGTATATGTGGGAATGTTTAGTTTTAGCAGCAACATTTAAAAAAGAATCTCGTGACATCTTGTAGATTTTGACAGATGACAGTTGTTGTGATTAGGAGAAGGAATTTAATTACAAATATTAATTAGTTTTAATAGTAAATTCTAGAATTTTTCCATTGATCATCCCATATATGATTGCATAATTAAATACGTGTTTGTGATTATTTAGTTAGTGTGAGATTTTGAAATTACTATTTTTGGTAACTATTTCCGGAACTACAAATGCTATTATACTTCTAGAAATAGTAATGTAATCTCAATCAAAATATAATCTATGCAATTTATAATATTAAACAGCTTTATACTACATGCATGTGAATATATGTATGGTACCCACAACCAAAACCACATTTGTAAAAATTTTTGTTTATCTGTCTTTTTGTTCCGACTAATCTCAAATATAGCTGTACTGATTTTGACTTATACTGGCAAGTAGCTGGTGTAATAAGGATTAACTTAGATTACTTTTATTTTAGAAACATTTATAAACGGATAAAAAACAAAAAAAAAATTTCTTTCAAGCGGGCGTAGTCGCGGGCACAGCAAGTAAATAATAAAGCCTGTTCATTTCCAATCTACAATTTTTATTGTATGCATCCGACTAATGGTCAAAACAATACAAGAGATTAAAATTTTGTTCATAAAACTTGTATACAATAAAAAATGTTATTGAATTTGTTTTTATAATTTGTATTTTTATTTACAGGTTGAAGACCTAAAAACACTGGCAAATGACAGTCCTTTAAGCACTCCATCACCCAGTCCGGTGAAGAAACCAGAAAAGCCTAAGAGGACTGGCATCATGAACCTTCCGATGCCTCCTTGTAAGTTTACATAATTAATTAATAATAGTTACTTTGGTAGAAATTATAGTCTTTTAAACGTGTTGGTACATTTACTAAAGAAAACTACAGCTAAAGAATACTATACAACTATAGATTTAATGACTTTAGTGGGATTTTTAGGATTTTGGACTTTGTAACTTTTTTTTTGGATCTATCTCTCTGCTGGTGTATAAATTCTATTCAGTGTGAGTGCTATAAATGTGGTACACTGTAATGACGCACTCTGAGGTTCTTTTTTTATACTCTTTCCCCCATCTTGTTTTTGTGAGAGGGATATAAACCTTCCTATTTTCACCCTCTTTCTCTCAATCTTCATGTTTTTTATCATCCTCACAGCATTACCCACCCTGCAACAAAACCACAAGAAAATGTGGTGGCTCTCCTCCTCCAAAAGGGATGTGACGCTGCTGCAAGTAATGCTCCTACCAATTTCCACTTCACAAGGCATTCTAAGCCCTCTGTATACGGGACAGCAAGTAATTTTTTGCATCACCGCTGGCTCAAAGATGCACGTGGGACTCTGCAGTCTGAGGTTCCATAGGCAAACATACATAAACTTTGCTTGACGAGGTGCTTATAAAATAATGTTTCAGTGGTGCCGGAGTCAGAGGAGCTGAGCGGAGACGAGCTAGACGGTTCCACGCCGCCGCCTGCTGCGCGTCGAGACTCCTACTCGCACGTGTTCAGTGCGCGCACCAAGCACAGGGACCCTAATGTAATTTGACCACAAAAATTTTGCACTCAGTCGTGATGCAGTGTGTGTTATAGATGAACCAAGTAGTCTATTGTATTGTTTTCGTATTCATTCTTTTCTTGACCAACAAAAGAAAAATCACTAACAGACTTTTTTAGTCAGAGTATATATAGTCGTTTATATATTCCTAATTTGTCAACCTAAAGAATTTGTTCTATCTCCAGCAGATACGGACATATTTCTTATGTACAAACATTGTAACTGTTTCAATGCTAGAAGTGCCCGCTGATTCAGTTTTATGCTTAATATGATCATTATAGTATTGACACTCTACAATATGCAATATGTAATATTGAACATGATATGTTGAATTGGGACATTAAACTCAATTTGCTTTGCATTAAATAAAATGAAGCTTTTTTTATGCAACTAGCTAAAATTGCAGAAAAAATATGTTGCTAAAATTGTTATATGTTTGTTTATAGCGATTTTCACAGAAATAATTCAACAGATTAACCAAAAATTTGATGCACATTACTATGTGTTTATAATTTATAATAATAATAATTTTAGAAGTAATTGAAAACATTATAATGGAGTATACACTGTTATCTTGTGTCGAACTTTATCGAATTGCCCCCCTGAACAATCAAATTGCTACCCTGTGGTGCATGGGCATCACGTTAGGAAACACGGATATAGATCGACCACAGATTCGATTACCATTTCAAATTTCGGTATAAGTATTTGTTAATTTTATACAATTATATATAATAATTACATGAATTTACTTCTACAAAATCACTTGAGACAACTTATGTACTTACCAAATACCAACCGTCCTATCCTGTTTCAATAAAAAAGGTGACGATCTAAGTTTATGTTTTTCTTCTAGTCGTCTTCAAAACTCAAAAGGCCGAGGATCTTGAAGAGAAGAGGCTCCAAAGTTGTACCAGTTGCAACACCCACACATCATGCCAAAGATTGGGGGGAGAAGTGTGTGGATGGGTTCCAGGTAATTGACTTTTTCTACCGATTGCACCATTCTTTATCTTTATCATTCATGGATATGGGTATACATGCACATAATAAAGTTCCACAAGATCTAAGACCTTTTATTTTTAGTTATAAATCTATAAGTAATAGTATAATATTAAATAAAAATTATTATAGCGTAAGTTGAATGAAACGTGTTGGACTTGGTTTGTTGACTCATTTACATGATTGATATTATTACACCACATACATAAAAAATTATGAAATTTAATTTTAATTAAATAAGAGCAAATGTTAAGTTTCAATATATTAGCGTTCCGAGCAGGCGATAGATCACTACTTATAATGTTAAAATAATCAATGATTCAATATTATGCCATATTTATGCCTAATTATATAAAAAACATCTTTTTAATTTGAATTTATCCTACACAATGGTGTTGGAATTAAATATATGGAAGAATGTATATTACATACTTAAGTTTCAATCATTTCTGTTTAAAAAAATTTATAACTGTACATGTAGTCGTAATTCATACACATTTATTAAGTTAATACAAGTATATTTCTCTTTATTTACTGGCAGAAGTTTTGTGGCAGGCCAGGTAGATATTACAGCATAGCATATACATTATTAATGACGAACAGTACTGTGCTCATCTCAGCTTTAAGTTTTCAAGCCAGTCGCAATAGGTCGTATTTTTACTTAAAATACAGAAAATTCGGTTAGTAAAAGAGAAATGCAGTTCCAATATTCAGTTTTAGTATTTTCATTTGTATCTCACATTAATATAAATGTATAGGTCATAACGCAAATTGGAGAAGGAACATATGGTCAAGTGTACAAAGCAAAGGACAAAAATACGGGCCAGTTGGTGGCTCTGAAGAAGGTACGGCTGGAGAACGAAAAGGAGGGCTTCCCCATCACTGCAGTCCGAGAGATAAAGATTCTCAGACAGCTCAACCATAAGAACATTGTCAACTTACGTGAGATTGTCACGGATAAACAAGACGCAATGGACTTTAGAAAGGTATTTTAAATATTCAGACGCTAATCTAATATATAGGATGTTTCCTAAGAACTACAAGCTTTTTTGAAAAGAATAACTCATAACTAAATTTTCCTGTACTGTTATTATTTTATTATGCTGTCAAATCACATTCAATCATAGCGCGCTGCAATCACCTGAGAGCGCAAAAATAAAAATATAAGTGAAAAAATTATTAAAAAGAAATAAAAGTCCCTAACCCATAAATAAGTTAGGGGCACGAGAGGCCTCCAATAGCGGGTAAATTAAAAAAATAAAAGGCTTCTGTTCCAGAGTATGACACTATTCAATTATTCATTGCATAAACAAAAACAAAAATCGAGAGATCTTTTAGATCTAATGCAATGAACATGTTAGATAGGTGTACAAATTACTTTTGTTGTCAATTAATGTATGGAACAAAGTATCCGAAAATAAATGGTTTCAGAAATAATTATAATAATGTAGTAAGAAAAAGTATTTTCAAAATTTGATATACTACTTATTAAAATTAATTATTGTTTACTATCTGTTCTAGATGATTTTATATGGCCAAACTTATTGGCTTATAACATTCTAACAGAAAAAAAAATGTAACATATTTTAGAGCAATCATTATATATATGGTGTTTGGAAATAGATGCTGCTTGAATGGATTTAAAGCTTTTTGCCGACAAATGCTGTATATTATCCTTTTTACCTGTAGATCCTTATAAAAAAAGTACGATGTAGCGTATAATTTAAAAATTATGTTGTGTTTTGACAAAGTTGATATGTGAATGGTTTCCTTGTTTTTACAGGATAAGGGTTCGTTCTACCTGGTATTTGAATACATGGATCACGACCTGATGGGCCTGTTGGAGTCGAAGATGGTTGATTTTACGGAGTCACACAACGCTTCCATAATGCGTCAGTTGCTGGACGGCTTGGCGTACTGTCACAGGAAGAACTTCCTGCATCGGGACATCAAATGCAGCAATATACTGATGAACAATAAGTGAGTGTGAATGTACGCTGTAGGAATTATTAACCTCTATTTGTTTATAAAACTCGAGAAAACATTTTTCTTATGGTGAAATAAATGTAAAGAAAAATTTGGGCAACACGGACCCAGTGTACAGTAGACTATTCTTTTGTAGTTTCTTTAGTTAATAAGTTTATTGTGATATACTGCTGTGATCATAAAGTAAAGTGAAATTGTCATTTCAAACTTCCGGAAGGCAGGTTTGGTTTTTTAAAAGAATATGATTTGGCTCAGCTAAAATAATTTTAAAGGATATTTTGTATTTCAAATGCGTCAAGTCTCGAAAATTCTTAATTTTTTGAAAAAAAGAGCGATAAAAATTCGACTGACATTCGAAATCTGGCTATTCAGCAAACTCAAACTGCCAGTGCACGAGGATGCCGCACGATTGAGAAGATAAAAACCGAATCAAAGAAGGTCTTGTAGGCTGTATTGGAAATATATTATTCAGCCTGTTTGACTAGAAAAAGCGTTGGCGAAAGGGCGTTTTATAGGACGGGGATTACCTTGTAGGAGATGAAATTGATTTGAAAGAATAAAGAATTTACATTTTATAAATAAATTCACCTTACTCTTGATCACAGTATTGTTTCTATATAAGTTTGATTTATTTAATGTATGTAGTGTTGTTCATATATAATTTTTAACAATATGTTATAAAAATAAATATATATAGGTATATATGTGTGTATGTGTGGGTGTGTGTATATATCAGAGGGTGGCCAAATTGCAGTTCGCGAGCCCTATGCGGCTCTTTGAACGATTATTTTTGGCTCAAATTGATTGTCTAATTATATCGATATTTAAATTTATGTCAGCTCCTGGGAAATCGAAACAAATCACTGGTGTGAATAATTATTATTATTTTTCCACCATAAAATTAGCGAAATAGAAACACCGATCAAAATAAACTAACCACCGGCATCTTAAGTATTATTAGGAGTGCTGTCATATACGTGTGTCATTATATCTAACTTCAATACACACATTTTGTACTTTTTTCATATAATTTCAATAAAAATGATTTTATAAAAAAAAATATTTTGCATGTGTGCATGCATGTTGCATGCGTAAAACGGCACTATCAAGAGTTTGGCCGACTCTGATATATCTTAAGTTTAAAAAAAGGGTCTCAATAATGTCCGATCGTTCTTCAATCTAGCCGTTAACTTGCTGCTGTCAGACATACATCATCATATCAAACGGTAGAGGCCCAGCGCTTGTATCCAGTGACTTTCGTGATGTATGTTCGTGATGTGTGTTAATTTGTGTAGAGGTGAGGTGAAACTCGGCGACTTCGGTCTGGCTCGGCTGTGGTCGGCCGAGGACCGGCAGCGTCCCTACACCAACAAGGTGATCACGCTGTGGTACCGACCACCGGAACTGCTGCTTGGTGAGGAGCGGTACGGTCCAGCCGTTGACGTCTGGTCCATGGGTTGTATCCTGGGCGAGCTTTTCCTCAAACATCCCTTGTTCCATGTAAGTGACGACTATCTTTTGAAAATATTAACTGTTAGAAGTTTTTTAACTTTGGGCTACTACTTAATAAAAAAAATATCTTGTTTAATTAGTAATAATTTTAATATGCAATAATTCTAGCAGAGGCTCGAGATCCAAAAAATCTAATTTTGACCTTATTGCCTTACTATATGGCCAAAGTACTTCAATATACAATATTTCAGTACACACGAAATATCTGTTAATTGTCAGCCAAAAAGATTTATTTTCATATGTCTTAAATTTTTAATAAGATTTAATACTTTTTTTATTACATCTCTTGTTGCCAAAATGTAGATATTATATTATCGGCTGGTATGATAATAATTGTACACTATTGTTTCTTCATTGCCTTTTTCTCGACTATCTTTTGATTTTTTTATTTTATTTTTGTAAGGAGAAGTGTAGCTTTGGACATCTGTCCTTGTTAAAGTCGTCGATCGTCGTCGTCAAAACTTGTTGTAAATCTATGGGGAGGCAATATTTCCAGTTGTGGACATAATATGGCTGAAATGTTGATGAATTAGATTTAAACTTGGGCCTCTTTGTGTAGGATATAACTATTACCTTATAGAATTGAACTCATCACAGGGAAACTGTTATATATTTTCAGGCAAATGTTGAAATGATGCAGTTAGAAATGATCTCGCGTGTATGCGGGACCCCTGTACCCGGTGTATGGCCAAACGTAGTAAACCTTCCGCTGTGGCACACGCTGCGGCCGAAGAGATTCCACAAGCGCTGTGTGAGGGAGCAGTTCGCCTTCATGCCCAACCCGGCACTGAACCTGCTTGATCGAATGCTGGAACTGGATCCCGATAAGAGGATTACAGCTGAGGAGGCCCTTAAGAGTCCCTGGCTGAAGAATGTAGTGCCTGAACAGTAAGTATATGTGTCATGTGTTTAGTTAAGTATGTTCAATATAACAAAGATGTTTTATCTTTTATAAAGAGATTTCCATGAATCCTTACAAAACTTAATTTTTTTTGTTTAATTGGTAGTGAGTGTGGATTTTTGGGAAAATATATTTAGTAGTTAAAAGTAAATAAACATTTACAATTAGCCACGGAGAAAGCTATGCTCGGAATTTCTCTATGAGATTGAATCATAAATGAGTTCCATAGAAAACAATAGATACCGACATAGCAGCGTGGTGGATTGGCAAGTTGAAGTGAAGAATTGCTAGGGTCTTAAAATTCTGGTGTGTAGTTAGCATAGTTAGACCCTTAGAACACACTGGATACAGGTCGCTTCCTACTGTTCCTTATGAAAATCTATGAAGGCCCTTTGTCTAGCTATGGAAATTCCACAGAAAATGATGATGATCATGATGAAACATTGTGTTTTACAGAATGCCTGCCCCAGAGTTACCCACGTGGCAAGACTGTCACGAATTATGGTCGAAACAGAGGCGAAGGCAGCAACGGGAGCAGGACCAGCAGACCAAACCGAAGTCCTACGGCTTTGCCTCCAATGACTGGGAAAAGGAGATCAACTTCAAGCAGAATGACTCATCCAACCAGTCCGACTCGAGCTTTAAGAGTGAACCGTACAAAACAGAGAGTGGCTTCAAAGCAGAGACAAGTCAAGAAACTGTGGGACAGGTTAAATAGTACATGGAGTATTTCTATGGTTACTATGGATAACCATAGTAGTGCATTGACACTAGTGAAAGTGACACTTTAAGTGACAATCAAGTGATTCAAGTGTACAGACTGTGCCAATATGCTGCCTAAATTGAAGAAAAGCAACCTATAATATTGTTACACTTATCTGCTTGCCTATGCTCCACTTTTGGGCTATTAAATGAAAGTGACAAGAGATTTTATCTCTGTGTCCAGAGGATGTTCATTCCTTTAATGAGAAAAAGAAAATGATAATATTGTAATCTATTAGTTTAATTGCATTAGTGCTTCCTGGTGGAAAATAATTGGATTCTGTGCTAATTTAGCACAAAATGCATGGATAAAGAATGAATGGATGAATGAAAAATTTACCAAGCGTGACTGCAATACCCATAATGATAATGGTTATCTAAACAGAGATGGGATACACATTATTATTGGATTACTTTTACTCCTTAAACCTTGTATTTGAAATATGTATAAAATAATAATAAGCATTGGAACAAAGTGCTTCAGTGGTAATCATGCATGAGATAATACAGTGATGGTAAATATACCTCACACAATGAAATAGTTTCAGAGAAAGATGAACAACATTATAGTATACAAGTTCCAAGAGACCTATACTTAGCAGAATATGTTCATCACTACAAAGTTGGCGGTGAATACTGCAGATGATATATAGTGATTGACCGAAACATTTTTATACCAATTATACTTTATGCAGAATTTAAAAACACAGCAATTTAAAAATAATATATTGTGCATAATTGGAACAATTCTTAACCAAAATTATAATTAAAAACCAAAGTTTAATGAATGTCCACAGTTACCCTCGTAGATTGGCAATTACAATTTTACTTGTGTTATATATGTGACTTGTGTAAACAATTGTAAATTTGTGTAAATCTTTTATTATTTAAAATAAGAAAAAAATTGTCTCTGAAATGTTTTTATTTATTGTTTAATGAAAGTAAAACATGCCTCAGTTCCTTATGTTGTAAATATTTCTTTCTGTTTTCACAATTCGAGTTGATATTCTTTAGATGGTGGGGAAATTAATTTTTAATGATCATTATTGGCAACACTGCAATTTAAAATGAAATGACAGTGGGCAAGTGACGGTCAAGCCTCGTCTAATTGCATTTTACTAGTCTTTGTCCACATGAAATTCAGGGTGAGCCACTTGAGTGGGTTAGGTAAAGCGAAGTAAAAATAAGTTTTAGTAATTGACATTGTGGCGATTATTTATTGTCTCCATGCTGATGAGCGGAATCCATAAGGAAGATATATTTTATTATTTACATTTTTTGATTGAAATGAATGGAATAGACAATTAAGAATTTGCCGTTTATTGATATAAAAGTGAGAGATAATTTCCGTGGAATAGCACATAGCTGAACATATAGCTTGTATTAGCAAATTTAGCATAATTTAGCTCTATTGGTTATTTGCATATCAACAAATTTTCGATAGTAGGTGTGGAAAGGTTCAATCCAAAAGTTAAACAAGACCTGTGATGACATTTTCTTGTGAAATTTTAAAACTGGTAAATTTAAATAATATATACAACTCAAAGAAAATGCTTGGTCTTAATTCAATAATGTTGATGTGTTCAATTGTTTATGCCAATTTAGTCTTTAAATCAATAGATTGTGTTGGCTATAATTACGAGCAAAATGTTTGTTTAATGGAAAAGAATAATGTTTGTCTGGATGAGACATGTCCATCTCTGATAGCTAATCAACCATTCCAAATGAGTCGTGTTATAAAAACATTGTGTTAGCAAACTGTATGAATATAAAAGAAATGCTACAGATATCATGTATGTACATTTCACAAGTGTAATGGGACCTAATAGTGGATGAATATAGTATGTTAGTCTCAAGAAGATTGTCGAGTTCAAATTTTGTAGCTGATTCCATGTGGCCTTCAAGAATGTAATTTTACACGATTAATCTTAGTTCAGAGAGACGGTCGTTGAAGTTACAAATATCATACATAGCAATATTAAATTAATTTGTGTTTTATACTGGGTGATTTATGTGCATTGATGACTTGATCTGAAATCATTAATATTTGGAAAATTGTTCATACCTTTCATGTTGAATTTATTCACAACCACTAGAAGTTAATGAATAGTTTCAAAAGTGTTTTAAATTTTATTTGTCCAATATTTATAAATGCGCCCGTTTTAGTGGTATAGGTTTTAGTTAGTTTTAAATGTTAGAACGAAAATCATGAATTTTATCAAAAATATGAAGCGTTATTAGTTGAAATTGCCAAATCGCGCAGCAAGTTAATTTTTATAAGGCAGAATTATACACATCACGATATCTCATGATCCATAAGGTTTGGAAACTTGAAATTTGGTAGGAATTTCAATATTGCTGAGTAAATTCCAGCTAAGAACAGATTTTACGAAATTCCGTCCATAAGAATATAACGGAGTATTAATCGAAAAGAATGTTTTTTTTTAAAACCAATAATTGATTTTACTAAATTACAATTACACAAAGCGGGTACAACTGGTTTCCAAATATAATGTATGTCATCTCGCATTGAAATCATTCTGTATATTGCAGCGGTCACATTAAATTTTGTTCATAGTTCTGTATAGTAATCTAAATAATAGAATAATGTGTGCAGATTGGAGATATTATTATACACTTTTGTAATTTATTTATTTAATATTATAAATTTGTGTACTCGTGTCAAAATTGTTAAGATTGTGTGCTATTTTAACATTTGACAAGTACAAAGCGGTCACAATTTCATTTCAGCGTCTGAAGATATTTATTTATTGGTTGAAATTATATGATGGGTGTATAGTAATATCTTCATGACTAGTGTAAATTTGTTTCCGTAAGCTACGTTAGCATAATACATCGGGTCTACCAAACAAGCTGGCATTTAATATGTAATATAGCTGTATTTAAGCATATTTGTATATCAAGACTCGGTTATGACATCACATCTGTATATATACATTGTAGGTAAATATGTTATTGTTCACAAATGTTTATATTGAGTGTAGTTGATATTTCATTGAACCCTAGTGTCATGCTAAATTGTTTTTCCTTACATTTACAATCAAAATTTTTATCTATGGTTCGGTTTTTGGGTAAAGAGATTTGATATTTAAATGGATATGTACTGTGTTATTTTAAAACCCACATAGGCTTTGATGTCTAACATACATTTTTGGTCACAGATGTAAAATCTTTAAAGCTTATTCACCTACTTTTACCCCTCCATAAAGCAATCATTTTGAAGTAGTGTTTCTATTGAATGCGACGGACCAATTACTTCTGGCATATCTTCATTTTAAAGTAAATAAAGATTGTTTTATTTTTGAAAACATGTTTCTTACTAAACTAACGTTATTTATTGAAACGATTAATTTTTAGACTTGATATACCATACTGAATACTAATACTAAAATGAATTATCCTGTATAAATTACAGGAGGAACTATTTTAAATGTCTAATAATGGAGTCTCTGTTTGAGAGTTTCCGTAATAAGTGAACAGAACAACTTTAGAAAAAAATATGCATTCAAATATCAAATCTCTCGTAGTGCAATGTGTTCGCGAACGAAATATTTTAATTTAACACCTGAATAACCTGATTGAAGATACCAAACCTTCAACCCCCTCTCCTACTAGAAAAGTTAGGTTCCTAGACTCTGTTTACAATTGGACTAATCGTTTAATTATTCCACAGTCTTCCACTATGAAGACTTGCTATTTATTCCAAAAACTTCAATCGGATTTCAAAGTAGGAAGCGAAAATTCATTTTCACAGGGTATTATACTTTCTTTATTTATAAAATTTTGTTGAATTTTTTTTTGGGTTTTTTTTTACCAAATTTTGCATGACAGTATTTATCACTTATCAGTTATGATTTCCGCTTCCTACTGTGAAACTGACCACATAGCAGTAAGAGACATAGGATCGCAATGAAACAACCCTGTGTATTATATAGATAGTAAGAGATGGTGTTGCAAGCGGTCAAATAATCCGGAGTTTGGGGGACTAGCGTGATGAAATGTCAAAGTATTTACAGCGTTGTTATTTTGTCTGTGTTGCCCATAAGAAGTTCCTGTTTACTACAATAGTTGAGTTTTTATATATTGGGGACCTTAGCTCGGTGTCAATCTCAAAGAAGTTCCAAAGCACCTGGTCCGTGGTGACGAAGGCAATGCGTTGTTTGGTGAGACTGTAGGTGTCGCCATAACTCTGGATTGTTGTTTTCATTGAGCAAAACGATGTAAAAATGTACCTAACTTTTTTAAATAATTAAACAGCATTGTATTATGATGTATAGTTTTATTGCATACCTTTTCCATATAGCCATTTTTACCTGTATCAACATAAAGAATGATCAGTCATAGGTGTAAAACTTCAATAGGGTGAATGTATAGCTTATTTTCCAGTAAAAAGCTTTAAAGCCACACTGATTTTCAATCACTCGCCATTAAGTGATCCCTCTGAAATAAGATTTCTTCTGGTATCATATATATCTCCGTATAGTTTGTAGGGACAGATAGTAAACATTGGTTAGTTTTAATATATAGTCTGAAATTAATGCATTACTATGTATGTATATATATAAAGCCTTCTTGGATAAGGCCTACCATTGGCAGTAAATGAGCTGTGGTTATAGGTCATCCTGTATTTATTTATTTAGTTTGTTAACTTCTTTCTGCCTAACAGTAAATGAATAAGTAGTTGTTGGATTTTAAATTTTTAGGACAAGAATTTAGTTTAATTTTTTACATGGATCAATACCACATTCTTATACTTATTGCCTAATCCAGACGGAAGTCAATAGAAAAATCTTAAAAATTGGTGCAACCATTCTTTAGTTGACAACAGTTGAATTAGAAAATATTAAATACATAAAAGGAGATTATTAATAATATACTGATAATTTTAAATAAATTCTTGTACGTGAATAAGATTTAGTAAATAACAGTTTACTAACGAAATTTTAGCATAAAATTGCGATAATGTGACCAGGAGCTTGGGTAATTTAGGCATAAAAATAAATGACAATATTTTTTTTAAATTATTACATCCTTTTTACACTCTGCAGGGAAACCAGTCGCCAAAACTTCAGCTTAGTAAAAAAAACTTTAATGATTGTTAAACAAAACCGTCTTATTCGGTAGCTTTGCGTGGAATATACTACTGATATTACTGCTTACTTTAAAATAATTAACTTTCAAAAGAGGATATAATAGATGTTTGTCTTAAAAAAAACCAGACATTCACATAATATACAAAGAGTCGCCACACTTTGCTGATGTCGGCAAGGCACACAGTCTATTACGTATAATATTAAAAACAATGTATATATGGCATTATGAAAATAATCGTCTTGTGTAGTTTTATTTCGTATATTACAAACTAAAGAGAGCATTTCATAAAAAAAAACTAGAGAAATTGTTGCTCACGGTTGACGGAAGAGTCGTAATAAAAAACGTAATTTATTAAAATGTATTTATTTAATAAAATGACTACAAATGATCTGGCTTATATCTATATAAGGCACTAAATTGCCTCTCCGGTAATTAATTTCAAAAGTAATTAGTCCATAGTTTCAAAGTTTCCAGTACTGACGTCACAGAAAATGTAAAATAATTTGAATCGAAATGAATGACTAGAAATTTTTGTCATATTAATGGTTGAAATTAAATAAAAATTCTGATTTTACACCACTGTGGCTGTTAAAATTTTTTTTCTTAAGAAAAATTATTTGTTATCTGTATTAAAATTATGTTAAAAATTTGATGTATTTTTATGGAAGAGTAACAAAAAAAGTTTTCTCAATCTGCGCTAGGTAACTTTTTAGCTTTATCAATAAATTTTTCGTGAAACTATGCCAATATATAATTATTCATATGATTTGTTTCGTTGACTTCGTATATACAGTGACGTCTTATACTTATATGTAAGGCAGTGTGTACAATCACGATATATGTGTCCTTATTAGGTTTATTCTATATGTCATATTAATATTTTAAATCTCATTCATATATGCACTTTTAAAGTTGACTTTTATTCTTACCTTCTTTATCTGTGATACGGTTTATTTTTAATAAGGTTAATATATGTACTTTACTTTATATAATTTAAACTGGAATATTATGATCATATAATTCATGTAGTCGATATTATGTTACAATAAGACGGCATAATAAAACGCCATGTTCGTATATAATTTTGTCGACAGACGACGGACGAATACCTTTTTAACGAAAATATTTATAGATTAGGTTGTATATTTTTATTATATAAATTAATTTTTATTAATAAAACGTTGAAGATAAATATAAGACGATCCCAATTTTCCTTGGTCACGCCAAGACTTGGGAACGACTTTACTTATTTCATTCATTTTTTTATAAGTTTCTCTTGTAAAAGGAACTCATGAAAAATAGATTGGATAAATAAATAATTTGACATTGAACTATTTAAAATGCGCTTTTGACAGCACACTTTGAACTTCGCGCGTTTGACAGATCGCTCGCAGAAATTTCATAGTGACGTTTAATATTTGTATCGGCCAGTATTTATCGATTACAAAATAAATTTATTTATTTCACATTTAAATCAAAACATGAAGTGATCATTCAGAAATACGTAACGTTTATTTTTTTATTTAAAATGCGACGGGTTCATAATTTCCGACTGTACTAAATCTGTCAGGACAGCTAGTAATATACATGTCAAAATATCACTACGGTCTTGTCGATTATATATCTATCAGCCAAATATTTGAAGATATAATGCCACACCGTTACGCCTGTTTCGATCTAAACGATACATAATCTATTCTTAATGCTAAGCTATAAAATGGCCGCTGTCGCCTACGCGGGACCTCTCCTAGGCACCTTCGATTCAGCTTATAAAATACAAATTGTACAATCGACGCAAAATGTTTCCATCATTTTTGCTATAAAACAAAATTCAGTGTAAGATAATATAAGATAGATAAAGATGAACTGGTCATTACCAAAACAAATTTTAGATTTTTACAACATAGCTTTTAATGTTTTTTTTAAACACAAAAAATAAACCCATCGTTGTCAAACCAATATAGTTAACAGTGACCAATCGAAGACTTGTTTCTTTTCTTAACGTTTTATTCAATACTTTCTTTTTTAAATATTAGCACATATAGGTTTGACAACAATTATAAGCAATACATTGATTTGTTATTATGTATCTGTGTCCCAGTATTGTCCTATACAATTGACGTTCTTGTACAATTTCAAACTTTTGACGTATTTCTCTGAACATTTATTCGCACTCTATATTACATAGCTAAGTACTTTGTACGATATCATAATATATATCTTAAAGTAATACATTTCAATTATTAATCATTAGAAATATTTGATTTTAAAATTGAAAATATGTTTAAAGTCGAAAAGCAAATACACATCGAAATGTCTACTCCGAAGTTGACATGAAGAAATAAAAAAACAAGACATTTCAGGAACACGAAACTACTATTAAAAATAAAAAGTTTATTTTATTATGTGTCATATAAATAAAAATATATTAATGAACAGTTTATTTTGTTTCATATAAAATGCATTAATTTAAATAAATTAATAATAGTCGTATAGTTACATGGATCTATATCTACCCTGGTCAACTAACTAGCGTGAAGGTCGTTGTTACGTATTGTGTTGAGTAGTACCACTGATAAACACCTTATGGTGTTGCCACCTGAAAAAAGATAAACAATATGTTTTAAAATGTTACAATTCTCGAAAATATCATTTCGCTTTTATGTCTGATATTCAGAAATTCATTATTATTGTTTCAGACGTAAGACTACAACATCTGGACATAAACTTCATCCATAAATTTTTAATTCTTATCATCATTTCATCTCGTACAACCATAATCATCATCATTTTAGCCGTAGGACGACCGCAGGCTCGACAGTAGGCTTTCACAAGGCTGATGATTTTCACAAGGTCCCTTATAGGTGGACTACGATGCACTTGCCTGGTACTCCAGGACTTAAAGGTCTCAGCAGTCCATCTGTTCTGCGCGCTATGTAAAAATTGTGTTGATGGTTGTTTTAATTTTTAATAATTCTTGTTTAACCGCTGGGAGTGTTAAGCAACTAAGGACCTCTTTTGAGAGCATCTGGGCGGATCGTTACGTAAATATTTCACCGGATATAAAAGCCGTTAAATTCTTTAGTCACTTATATGATCGCTCCGTGAAGTGACATCGGCTGCATTTTTAAAATGTTCACACTTTATACAATGCAGGTTGTTTATAACTGTTATTGGAAAATGATAGCGGAGGCTTTATAACTGGAATTATAACGATGATATTTTTAAATCAGAGATTTTTCTCAAAGCATCGCTTTTCAGTGACATGAAATTGAAGAAGCTAAAAATCCGTTATTGTCAGCGGCGCACCGAAAAGCGGAATCCCACAGAAATATAATTCCTTATTTATAGCGGACGAAAGAAAGCGATTTACAATACTTCTCGTCTTGTAATTGGCTGAACATTTTTTAACTGTTTTTAATCGGTATAAAAATGTGCTAAGCTTTATGAATATACACATTAAACTTTTTATCTCCCAACTGTGATATCGATTCAATTAAGAAACCGAGTAAATATCAATTAATCGATACAATACGTCAGGTGATGAATTTGACGTGGGTTTTTTTTTTAAATTCATTACCTCCCTGATTTCGAAGAAGCTGTAAAAGCCAGAAAGGCTAACAGCGTCGATCACCAATCGAAAATAATCGGATGTACACACTTGTACTTTGGACTTCGTGTTGTTATTACTTCTTGACCCTAGGAAGAGTTCTAGTATTAAAAAAAAGACTTACAACTAGCAGGTTGCCGCTCTTTGCGCGCTGTATGGCGGGCTGCGGTCCATTTGTCACTTCTATGGTGCCTCCTTGCTTGCCGTTCACCAGGTTGTGTGCAATCCTGAATCACATAAAACAAACAGTCTCACAAAATTGTCTTTTGATCTACGAAAACAAACGTAACTAATAAAAATGTTATTATATACATTATAAGTTGATGTTATAATCACAAAATTATAAACTAAGACACAATAAGCGGGAATGAGATTTGCTCGAGATAGTATCTTAAAGAAACAATCTACACTTGCGTGCAAGTATGTCGACTCACACTCTAACCGCGTATTCATAACCGCTGCATTTAAAAACGCAAATATCATTTTGGTAAAAAAATACGTTTTTTTTTAAAGCTTATAATCTTAGCTTTCAAATGGCACCATTATCATAAAAATCAGTGCAATAGTTTTCTTTTAAATCGGTGCCGTATTTATATATCAATATATAACGGTGAACTTAATGCCGAAGACATTTTTCACCGATTAACAATTTGGGCGGTGCAGAGATAATTTAATGGCACGTGAAATAAGAATATATCATAAAAGAAAGTTAGATGTAACTCTCTTCGAGTCTGGCGAATGTTAATCAAAATAATATAGTGCTACCGTAACTGCTGAACCGCTTCTACTGAAGCGCGGCGAGGTGGGGGGAGGGGCGTGAAAACTGTATGAAACTTACCGCCACGTACGGCGGACTGAAGGAATTTTATTTTGATTTGGCTCAAGTGGCATTTGCACATTCCTCGGGTTCGAGAAGGCAGAGCGCATAGGTCAAAACAATTTTAAGATAACGAAGCCTCTCTGCATCAGTATATTTCAACCTTTTTTATGATTTTCAAAATTCTTACGCCCTCCCAGTTTAACGTACATAATTTTTATATTAAAGCGAAAGAGTTAATCTCGTGTCAATTCTAATTTAGAATTGGTCCCTTTAACTATGAAAATGTTTCCTTGCGGAGCGTGGGCCCCAAGTTGGGAAACCGGGAGCCTAACCTAATTGGGAGGCCACCGAGTTGTCAGATCGCTTAGGCTAGCAATCCATGGAGTGATAGATCAAGGGGACCTCAGCTTGGGCGGTAGCTCGTATATTCTCCCCGTTTCGTCGCGTGTATACCTAAGGCGCGGCACAGCGGTTGCGGTGGCACTACAATTATATTTAGAGCACGTGAACGTCCGGTAGTTACGATTTTAGGAATCGGCAAAACATCTAACACCAAATCTAATTACTTACGCAGTGTCGATAAGTCTTGATCCTTGTGCGTTATCGCTAGTTTGGCTTCGAACGGAGTTGATCCATGTAAGATATGATCGAAAGGAAATATTGTCTATATTCTTATATTGTAAAGTAATTTAAATTGCGAAGTTGTGTCTCTTATGTTTAACCCTATACATCTTTTCAAATGGTCAAAAATTTATACATTTATGATTGAAATCAGAATTAAAATTTATTTTATTTCTTCACAAACCAAGACGCTATTGTGTAAGGTTTTACGCTATTGTGACGCTATTGTGGTTAATTATTTTTAATAAGTAGCCAATTTGTAATTAAATTTTATAAAATAGTAGCAAATGTTATTCCTGGCCATCAAAAATTTAAAACTATAAATTTGTTTTTGAATTGACTTTGTGGTAAATTAAAAAGTATAAAAATGGAGTTGATAAAACAAAATATATATACGGCTGGTGCAAAAATTTCATAATTTGAATATACATAAAAACAGCTCTATTGATGAAAAAAGTTTATTTGAAAGTGTAAGATTGATGACATTGATTAATGTCATCACAAGGTATAAATGTCAAAGCACTGTGACATTTGGCGCCACAAATTTGGCCTTACTAAAAATATATATGATAATCTGTATTTCAATTGAAAGTTATCTCGTTTATTTTTGAAAAAAATATGTGTAAGTGTTGTAAATTACAACTTTGTTTATTAATAAAAAAAATAATTTACATACTGATGACGTCATTTTTTCAACAAGAATTTTGCTTTACAGAAACTATTAATAACAGTGGCGTATGGATTTAACAGAACGGTGCCACATGTCACACATCAGACCAAAAAATTATTTAATTACAATCCGAAATTTTATGATATTGACGTTTTATTGGACGCTCCAATAATATTTTATTATGCTTTTATGGAAAATTAAAAACAATCTAAATAGACCTGCCATTTTAATAAAATCTGATTGTAAATTTTGTTAAAAGAATCGATATCTATAGGCGTTGTTGTGAAGGATATGTCTAAAGCTATTTTGAATTATATTTGCTAATATCTCATCTTTTTAACACGATAAATACATAAATGATAAAAAATGAAAATCATACGAATCTATTTAATATAAAACTGTTCTTGAAAAATCTTTCATATTTGTTAATGCTAGAGATTCTATGAGATATTTTTTTAAAAGAAATTAGTATATTATTTATGCGTCATTATTTAAAGTCTTATATTAAAATTAGTGACAAATATGTCATAAATATTGAAATTAAAATTAATTCGTAAATCATAAATTTCGTATTTAAAAAGTTAACAAAGCCTCCATGGATATATATATATATATATATATATATATATATATATGTATGTAATAAAGGTCTACAAGATATCTTATACCTTCTTTTCCTTAGTTTAAGATCCAAAATTAAAAGTACATATTAAATAAATCTTATTAGAGCATTTAAGAGTTTTTATTGGAACTTGGTTTGTTGACACATTTACATGATTCATGGTATAATGTACAAATAAAGAAAAAAGTTGTTAAATTTCATTTACAAGAGGAACTGTTTAGTTTCTGGTCGGTTCTTCTCAAGGTTTGCGTTCCGAGCCGGTGGTAGCTTATTACTTATAATGTTAAAATAATCGACGATTTAAAAGCCCATATAAATACCTATTTGAATCAAGGCATCGATTTCAAGTTGAATTGGTTTCAAGATGGCGTATTTTTTTAAATGGCGATTTAGTTAATGGTTTAGTAGATTAATGAGTATATGATGTTAAATTAGAGTTTGACTCACGTTCTGGTGTCGACGATCTCAATTAAGTCAGGCTTCTTGGTGTAGTCCGTCACGATGGTGAGCGCCTCGATCAGATGCGAAACCGAAATGATTAAATCACCCTGAGGATATAAACTTTATTATAAATACAAATCAAAATTATTAGAATCATAGAATTAAATTTCATAGGTATTTATGAAAAGCTTGACGAGAATAGAATAAAAAATAAAATGTAATTTTGGGTGATCACTTTGTGATCGATTTCCCGTGAAGTAGACTATGTTATCGTTAATTCAGGTGAAGAGTCTGACCAAGCCGCTAGTGGTCACTCGAGAACCTATCTGCCCTAATGACCATAGAGCACAAACGTGCCGCCACGCCCACTGTCACTTTAGACAAGTAATTCTTCGAACAACGATGGTGATATTGGTTTTTCTGAAAAGCATAGGCTTCTAGAATGTTCTTTGGGCGATCTAGAGCCGTTTAAAACTAAGTCTCAAATCAATTTTACGCTGCATTGATTATTCGATGGATCTTGAGAATGTTTATGTTAACTTGACTAATGATGGATTTACCTTATCCTTTTTGAGATCCTGCGGGATCTTGATGAGGGCGAGTTGGTCGGACTCGTTGGTGACCACCACACGTAGGCGGTCGAGAGGCAGGCGGTGCTTCAGCCGGAAGGTCCTTCGCCCCGCAGCCTCCACGACATACAGCGCGCGCTGCGAGGACAACAGCGCACGCTCTCTGGCCTTGTACCCGCGCCGATCATACTTAACCGCCTCACACGAATACTAAACAAACATTAAGAAACATTTAAGAGATGTTGTAATAACAATTTAAAGTAAAGAAAACACGTTTTTAATGTATGTCTAAATTTTACATACAATTTAAACTGCTTATGTAACTAAAATTAGTGTATTACTTATTATTGTGTTTTTTTTCGTCGATATATACACAGCTGTATAAACACGAATTCGTAATAAAATATAATAGTAGATTAAATTGAATGATTTTATTAACATTGACTTTGAAGAAAATAATGCAGCGGAACCCTAGGGTCCTATATTTTTTTATGACGTAATATGTATTTGTTTAAATATCGATTTAAATCGTATAACGTTATATTATTGTAATATATACTTACGATAAGCTCTTCACCGGCGGGCCAAGCTGGTGATGCCATGAACGTATCCCGGAGCACGCGGTGCTCAGCCGTCAGGCGGTCAGACACGAAGCGTTCACCCACGCTGCTGGGGTAGCTGTTCTTCTTGCCTGGAGCAAACGTAATGTAACACGTGCTAATTAGATGAGAAGAACTGTCATCGACGTAGGTCGAGGAAGTGGTGGGAAGTGACACTGGGCGGAGCATTTCGCTCATGTCACTTCAAACCAAGATCAGATGGAAAGAATGAAATTTTTAATTTATGCTACTATAATTTTTAACAACGAAGAAAAATTTAAAGAAGACATGCGACTGTCTTACCTTTGAAGATGCTCTCTGCTAGAATCTTAAGTTCGAATTGCTTCTTGTCTTCGGGCGAGAGGGCAAGGCGGTACTTCCTGGAGAGTACCGCGCGGTGCAGACGGTGAAGTTCCGCGGAGGCCTGCTTGCAAGTAGCCGGGCACGGTGGCCAAGATAAGTCTAGCAGTTTGGTCGGCAGTTGGTTCGCGAGACGCTTGAGCCAGTGGACCTTCGCGATACCGAGGAACCGTCGATTCTCTGGTGTCTCTGGTCCGTTTCTTGTTATGAAACCTGTTGCGAATAAATGTTACATTAAAACAAACAATAACATTATTTGCGAAAGAGTGAGTGTGTATGCGTGAAAGAAAGTGTATCAGGATGAGAGAGAGGTATTACATTTGTGTAATTCTTCCTAGGACCAGTAGATTTTGGAGATAATAACAACACGAAGTCCGAAGTAGAAGTGTGTATATTCATTAGGCTTAGTCAATATATACACCGATATAAAACTATGGCACAATAAAAATCGCCCGATTTTTATTTGATGCGCCATTGACGATGACGAAATATACCTGATCTTTCAGTTTTGTCATAAGTCAAGTTCAATAAACTAAGTTTTGTATTACATTTTGAAAATTTTGTTGTTAAGTTTTGATATTACACGCTAATCTTTGTTATAGATACTAGCACTATAGTAAATAAGTAAACGATTTGCGAAAGATGTTCCGACATTGCACTGAAATTCTTAAGTTGCCTTTACTTAACAATCCTTTATTTTCAAGTGATTAAATGTTTTTGTGTGTGTGGGTCCTTGTAATGCCAGTATGTTTGACATAAAAAGACTTTCAAAACTGCGCAATGAGCATTTTCGAGCGCAATCATAGATGATTTCATTCCGCCTCACCTTGCTTTGATACAGTACTATGACTTAGATATGATATATGTTTATTACCTATTCTGATACGGCTAGCAAATGTTAAAATATAATGTAAAAGTAACGTACACTGTGAGCAGTAGTAGCTCAGCTATAGATGACTGGATTGCAATTATAAATCGCGGGTTCGATTCCAGAGATACAATCTTATACAACTTACACTTTGTACATGAATTATAAAGGATTATCACTGCTAACAAGTTTCCATAAGATGTGCAGCGGTTTCCTCTGCGTACCGTAATGCCATACTACGATCGCCAATCCACCTGCCAAGCGTGGCGACTATGGCATATCCCCTCCATAGATATCTATGGGGGAGGCATGTGATTTGCAGTAGGTGTCTATAGGCTAAAACGACGAAGAATGAGAGAAGGGAGAAGAAGATAAAGTGTGATTATTGGACTGTGATGTGTGAATTTTCAACATATCTAGGATTTATAAATATCAACAAATATGTTTAGAAGTAATATATCTTTATTAAGCCAGTTATTGATCTGACGAAAACATTTCTCCACGCTTGAATCTTTAAAAACTATTGCAGTACCATAAGCATTACAATTAGTAATTGCAGCATTACGTAAATGATAAAAGTAAATAGCTACATATATAGTGTTTATTTTAATGTTATCGCATATGGTCCACTCACCTTTAATGAACGCCCTGATGACCTGTGCAGCCTTCCTCCTCCTCTCCAGGAGTCTCTGCGCGAGGAACCTCCGCACCCACTTCTGTATAACGATTGCGGCTTCGCGCATGCGAAGGTATTGCTTCCTCTGCCAGTAGCCGCGCCATCTGCTCTGGATGATGGTCGCGATGTCGTTCTTCTTGATCTGATACGCATCTTCCGTATCGAACAGCGTCTTCGGGAATCGGATGAAGATCTTTGTGCTGCACAGGAACACATATTTTTTACTTAATATTTTTATACGTAGACTTGATTGTACTTATTATTTCTAATGCGCGTTACAATTTGAATTTGGATTTCGACAGTTATGTGTTCGTTGTCATTGCATTCGAAAATCAAAGTAATCATGATCATGTCAACAGATAAAGACCCACTGCAGGGCATAAAATCGCCACGATGTGCAGTCTTGCGCTCCGCACTTGCGCTTGCGCACGCATCTAGCAGCTTCTCCCGACATTAATTATGTTGTCGGTCTATTTAGTGGAAGGTATACCCACGCCATAGATGAAAATTAAAATTTTAAATGTATTTTATAACTAAAAACTATACTTTAACATCGCAGAGGTATAATATTTAAAACAATTTATATATATAATAGTAAAATCATTAGCTGATATTTGTAAACAAATGAGGCATAAATAATATTCAATATTATCTATGATTTAAATACCTCATCATACTAGTAAGGTTTAAATATGGCATTTGATGTTTATTATTTGTCTTCAAAAATTAACAAATCCTTCATGGGTGTGGGTGTACGCATATATAATAGTGTTCCATATAATATCTAAGACCTTTACTTAGTTTTGAATCTAACATTAAAATTGTATTTAAATAAATCTTATTATAGCATTCAAGAGTTTTTAGTTGATAGAAATGTGTGGAACTTGGTATGTTGACTCATCTAAATGGATGATATTGTAATGTACACGTGTAAAAATTTTAAATTACATTTAAAAGAGCAATTGTTGAGTTTCTTGTCGGCTGTTCTTTACAGAACAGCGTTCTGAGTTTACTACTTAGTGTTAAAATAACAGACGATTCAAAAGCGCATATTAATGCATACATGAATCAAGATATCTTGAATTTTGTATTTTATCAAAAAGAATTAATTTGGCACCCTTTTCTATAACTAATAGAGATCCTTAAACGGTGAAAGAGAAAGAGAGGGAGAAAAGGGATAAAAAGAGAGAAAGCGAGTGAGAAAGAGATAGAGACATACTTTCCCATCCGGTATTCCTCGCGCTCGTAACCCAGCACGGCGACGAGGCATTGCACGCCGTTGCGCGCTTCGCCATGGTAGTGTGGCCACGTCTCAGTACTAAGGCACTTGTATCTGCGTGAATAAATTAATAAATAAAATATTACGCAATTTAAACACGGAATTAAAATACAATCTTAATAAATAAATGTTTATAAGGAATTTTTATTTTACTTTTATTTTCTCAACTTTAATTTTCGAAGTCACGTTCCTTCCAGCAAATTACATTTGTAAATTTATCACTAATTAAGACTAAAATAAATAAATTAATTGGGTCGCTTGTGTGACGTATGGTGTAAGAACTATCCCTCTCACCTCTCGAGGAAGGCCTCGTATGTCCTCCTGTAGGCGAAGCCGGCACGACGCACACGTAGATTCTCCATCAGACCGAGATACTTCACTTGATGCGATACCAGCCGATCGTCGAATTGCACTACAAGTAATACATATTTTTAACTTTTTTCTGTTATAAATAATATTTAATATGTATTAATCCGAATTTTGAAAACCTTTTTTTATTACTATACTAGCTGTGCCAGCGACTTTGTCCGTTCAAGAATGTTTCTGAAATAAAAGTAGCCTAAGTTACTTTCTATTACATCAGCTGCCTGTATAAGTCGATCCAGCCATATCAGAGATTAGCCAGAAAAAATGGGCATACAAAAGTAAAAAAAATATTTTTGGTTTATGTACCGTATATGTATATATTCATAGGCGTGTAGTAAAAAGCTGTTGTTTTGATATTACAAACAGACAATCCAATTTTATTTAAATGTATAAAATATTATTATGTTGTTTGGGTGTACCATACACTATTTATTTACAATTGAGCCATATATTCACCCCAAGCTTATAATTAATTTTAACATGTACTAATCCAAATGTTAAAAACCCTTTTTGTTGCTATATTATTATTACGTCATTTATTATTTCTGAAACCATTGATTTTTGGATGGGTGCAACATTAGCAGCAAAACACCTATAACAAATCATCCTGTATGAATAAAGATGTATGGACAAGGGAAGAAACTATTTATTTGTTAAACGCTGAAGGATTTCTTACTTGGCATTTTGAAGTCGTTAGGCTTGATACAGCGGATGTACGAGGGCTCCTTGCTGCTCAGGATCTTGATGAGGTCGTTGAGGGAGTTCTTGAACTGAGTGACTGCGGTCTCCGGACGCTTCTTGCTCGACAAGTTTGTGTCCTGTTGAGATTGATTTAGTTCAGTTAGATTTTTAACCGTATCTGTGCAATGTCGCATATGGCATCACGTTTTTGTCATTATTTTAACACATGCTGTAAAAAATAGGAGACATCCATAGTGTGTTTTCAAGGCACCGTTCAACTTACCCGACCTCCTCAAGAAAAAATCTACGGTAAAATCTTTTGATGAGTTGGCCCGGCACATTGTTCTAAATCTCAAGGCATTTAACGGTCTGTAGCGCTTGGGCAGCGACTTAAAATAAAATAATGTACCAACTAATGAATAATTGAGTAAAACTTCCAAATTGTATTTGTTAATGTGTATAAATTATAGCTGTATTTACCCATAAGAGAAAATTGTATAAGAAAAATTGTAAATAATGATAAAACGCTGTCGTGCCTCGCAGCTGGGAGAAGAAAGATCCGTAACAAATAGCGGCAACCCTTTCCCAACTGTCTGCGTTTAGTAATAGCGAAAATAAAAACAAACACTAGCGATACAAATTAAAATTTATAAAAAAGGCACTGTGCAGAACTGACTGTACCAAAATTTCGACTGCAAAAAAATCATTTCTAATAAACGGAATCCGATTTTTTGATAAAATTTCGTAAAAAAATAAACTATTGTTTATTAAGTTCAAACACTTGTTAAATATAGGCGTATTATTCAATAAATGAATATTTAAATGACAAGAAACCTTGGCAATGATGTCGCTTGATTGTTTTTTTTTTCATCTAAGCCATATATGACAGAAAAAGTGTTTACATAATTTTGTGTTGTTATACTTTTAAAGATGTGTCGTGGACTTTCTTCCTGCTTCTTCGCCACAATTATAACACCTTGCGAAGTAAAATTGAATGAAAAATAAAATATATTTATAAAAGTGAAGATTAATGAGAGTCCTGTCAAATGTTCCAAAGTTTAATAAATAAACTTAATATTTTATTTCATCTTTTAAAGAAAATTTGGTGACAGTTTTGAATTATTACGATCATAATTTTTCTTAATTATGTTTATCCTGTTAGACTTCCATCAGTGCAAGATTGCTGTAAAAGTCAGACTACAAAAACTATGGAGACGTTAATTAAAATTTAATATTTATTTTTAAAAAAGTTTTCTATTTCTTCGCAGTTTTTGATTTTAAAACAATTTATGTTTGGTGCATTCGTTATAAGTGTTTAAAGAATAACTTAATTAATTTGTTGCTTTAATAAGAATTAAAGAATATCTTGAGAATATGTTGAGATATGTATACCTTGAAACAGCCGCCGACGATGGCGTTCCCACTGGTGGCCATGAGCGCCTGGATGTCGCGGAACAGCAGGTCGTTGTTCTTCTCCAGGAACGTGCGCACATTATACGTTACTTCGCCGGCGTAGTGCACCAGGCAGAACTCCTACATACACCATTAATTTTCTTGTAAATTCACAATAACTATGGTAATTATTTTAAATGATGAAGAGATCTATAGGCAATGACAGTAAGTGACAATCGTCTATCTAATTTGCAAGATGAAGCTGTACTGGACCGCCAAGTAGAACAGATGGAAGTAACAGCCCCAGATCTTAAAGTCCCAGCTGTCTGCTGTCGTAGGACGCACGACATCCACCCACAAGTTGGATGACTTCAATAATTTTAAAGTTAGTCTTGTGTATAATTTTTGAATTATATACAAGACTAACTTTGCCTGGTATAATGCTGATTTTCACGTGACAAACAGAACATTTATAACGGGAAAAATTCTAAAATAAATAAATAGTTATACAGTTTCTTTCCTTCCTTGTTTCTTTCAAAATTGGTAGTAATATATAAAGAAAATTTAGACCAATAACGATATAAATACATATTTAAATGTACATAATAAAGTTTCGCCTTTTTGGAGGTGATCATCAAAGTATATTCGAACCTTGCCCAGGTTGTCGGAAGACAGCGGCTGCAGACAAATTTAAACCTATGGGATATCAATAGGAGAGGTCTACGTCAAGCAGTGGAAGACTACAACTAAAATGACAACGATAGTGAATGAAGGTTCTAACTCTACATTAAGTCCGGACACCGGACCAATGACATCGAAACAACGAAAATTCAAATTTATGATTTACTAGTTGAACTTACGTCTCGTCCCATGATCTTCTGCGTCTTCGAGTCGACTTTTCGGTGGGACTTGAAGTGTGCGTGCCCATCGAGATGCTGCGTCAGTTTCTCGAGGAAGCTCGCGTCGGTTGCATCTCCCGGACGCAGGCATTCGTCGTCCAGAATTGAAATTATACCTATTAAATATTGATTTATAATAATTTTTATTTATTACTAGCTGATCCCGCAAACGTTGTTTTGGCAAAAAAATAGAGTTTTTAATTAACAAATAAAATATAAGGGTTGATCGTAGAGGGGTGAAAATTTAGGGTTGTATGTATTTTTGTATGTTGTATCATAAAGAAATAAAAACAAAAAATTTCGTCAAAAAAATTAAAAAAAAAATTTAAGGGTTAACAACCCTTATCACTTAGGAGTATGAAAAATAGATAGTAGCCGATTCTCAGACCTACTGAATACGCATATAAAATTTAGTAAAACTCGGTCGAGCCGTTTCAGAGGAGTTCAAGTTCGAACACCGTGACACGAGAATTTTATATTAGATTATTATAGATAAATTAAATTAGAAATAGAGAGGACCACAGAACAACTTAGATCGCCGATAGGTGAAGATAAACAACATATTAGTTCTTCATTAATCTTGGACCCCCACTTATAAATAGTGAATTCCAGTTTTTTTTGGTCTCTTTGTTAAGTCTCTCGTAAACCTCTGTGGAACCTGGACTACTTTGGAAACAAACAAACTACACCCATCCCCCGATTTACACGGTACTTGTTTTACACGTTTTCGCTTTAACACGGTTTTCCAAATAAGTTTTTTTTTGTTTTTATCGCACTCTACTAAATGCTACTGTGATTGAACACGTGTGCTGTGTGTACACATTTCACGGGGAATCCCGAGCTTATGTGCTGACTTGCTGCACACGCACACTGTCTGTATTTCTTCGCATAAAATTAAAGTTTTATCTACGGAAAATTGTATTTGAGTGAAAGTTTCACAGTTTCAGAAAGATTTAAATTTACATATTCGTAAAATACTAGTGAATGCATAATTTAGATTATTATAAATAAAAAAAACAGTGTTTCCGTAATATATTAAATATTGTCAATGCATTTTATTTTTATTTCTGTGTACACCTAAAAATATTGAAAAAAATCACAACTGTTAAATAGCAAAACTAGGCATTTTCTGCAAGGTTTTCGATTTACACGGTTTTGACTTGAAAATTTTTAATTTTCGATTTACACGTTTTTCTCAGGAACGTATCTACCGTGTAAATCGGGGGATAGGTGTATTTTACTGACTACATTGAGCAATAGGACTTTATTTAGCATCTAATATAGGATATTCAGTGTTATAACTCACCCTTATGTCTTGCTTCAATCAGGTCGCAGATAACGATGTTGTTGAAGTAGTCAACGGTCTCCCACTCAATGCCCTCCCGCAGGTACTCCTCCTGCTCTTGTCGCAGCGTCAGCTGGATGAACAGCTGCTGCAGCTTTTCATTGCAGAAGTTGATGCAGAACTGCTCGAAGCTGAATACGAAACCATTATTATAGTTGAGGTTACTTGTTCTATCTCTAAGGTTTGCTTATATTTTGTTATGTTTAAAATACTTAAAATTTGGATACGTGGTTTAACAGGCACTAAGGAGACTATATGATTTGGACTTTTATGTTTCCTATGTGAAAATAATTATACCTAGTGTTGATAGATTTGTTACGTTCACACTTTTTTGCAATGCTTCTGTAAATGTAGTTGCTGTTAGCCTGGGAATTTTATAGCTTCGTCGGAAATGAGTTTGCGGGACTATTGAAATAAAACATGGAATGAAATTTGCTGGTTTTAAGTAAGAAAAGGACCAAGTCAAAGAGTCAAAGTGACTCTGTGTTTGGCACTAATCGGTGTAACATAACTCCTGAAGATGCCCCGTGGAGGGGTGAAACACGTGTTGAGTGATTTGACGGTGGCCGTTGTATAGTTCGCATTGTTTGCCGCATACGCATTTATCAGCGGGCTGTCGGGCGGTGCACTTTGTTGCACGACAACCACTGCATGTGCGGAAGTGGCTAAATATTAGTCCTTTTCTTACGTAGAATGGACTTCCGCAAGGTAACTCCTGATTCCATTAAATATTTGCTGGTTTGTTATTACAAATGTACGCTGGCGATCGCTCAAAGGTATCCGACACGTGTCAGTGTGCTACTTGGGATGGCAGTGAAGACTACTCTGCGATCAAAGGTGTGATCCGGATTCTACCTTTGATCGCCGTCGTGAAAGGAAGCGGTTTGTGAGAAGAGTTCTATTTGATCTTATTGCGTCGCATGTGTGTTTGTATCGCATGTTTGACTTTTACACTAAGATATATGTAGTTATAGATGTAAAAAAGCCGATTTAAAACGTTTAAAACCAAAAGTGGCGGTTTAAAACCCCAAATAAATCTTTTTAAACGGTTTAAAACTCGCCTACTAAAATATAAGAACAGTGTTTTTACACAACATTATCGACAATACTTGGTCTTGTGTTAGTTACCTATGCAGTTTATACCTATGTAGGTAAGTATATTACATATAAAGTACTATAATTATAAAGAAACAATATTACATACAGATTAAAATATGTACCTACCTTTCAAGTAAAAGTCGGGTACCTAATAATCTAATTTTATAACAGCTCATTACATTTTAGTTATTTAGTAATGTTTGGCATATTTGGTACGAGTACCTTTATATTGAATCCAAATTTGTACATTTTTTTTACAATACTGGCAACACTGACATGTCCGCACGCAACACGCTATGTATGTGTGTGTGTGTGGTGTGGAGTAGGCGAGCTGGCAACGTTGCATCTTGACGTCCCTCCGCGTGAGAAGTGCAAGTGTGTGAGTTTGGTTTTAAACCGAATGAAACTGATTGATAAATCTTTTCAAAATAACCAATATAGTTAACTAGGTAATAGTTTTTCAACTTAGCTAGGTAATGTCTACGTTTGGAATAGATAATGTGTTTATATTTAAGAAAAACTTAGTCGTCAACACTAAACGTTTAAAATCGAAAAAAATGGGTTTTTTCGGTTTTAAACCAATTGGTTTAATTCGTTTTAAACCGGCCTTACATCTGTATTATGTAGTCTAACATAAAATGGTTTTTCAAATGATGGGATTCCAATCTATTTTAAATTAGAACGTGTTTCAGCATTCTCTTATGTATTGCTTACAGCCTATGCAGTTCTTATAGCTTGATCGGTACTGCGTTCTCGGAACATGGTACGCCCGCAAAATTATTAACAATTTTACACCAAATTGCATTTCAGTGACCGAAATCATTAATACGAGGAAGAACTAAACTAGTGTTTATGTTTAGTGTATTGACATAAGTGTGTACTACAAGATACGACAGTGAGAAGTTTGGCGATCGAAGGTAGGTGTGGACATGCTTTAGCAGATAGTTCCAATGATAGACAATTCGAAAAATTATATCTTTATATTAAACATAATACGTTGTAATAAATTACTAGTAAACGAATTAGAATTCTCAGTTGCGAGGCTAGACGTGTTTCTAATAAAAAAAAGTTGTTATAGTCGAACATATAAAATAAGATCTATCTGAATTAAATATAAAAATAATATCCTAATGAACTAGAAATATACCGTTACATTATCATAAACATGTTATAATGCGATATTTTAGACTAAATTAGCGGTTTTATTCGAACAAGTTTTTGAAGATATTTCTAATGGATAATACTGGTGATATCTATAAAAGATCTTCATAGAAAGTTTTGTGAAAAAATATAACAATATATATACACGTAAATGATAGTCTAGTCATTTTGTATAAAAAATATTCTCGGTCTTTTTATCAGTCGATTAAAGCCTTAGAATTGAAACAGAAAGCCTTAGGTTAAAATAGATCCCAGAGACATCGCCACGATGACCTTCAGCAGTCTTAATTATCTGTTCACCTAATGGTGGGCCTATCCATGCGGCGTCTACCCAGCGGCTATTGATTGCACTACCACTTCTAGTGAAGAGTTATATAAAGATATTAGTAAGACTTGTGGGCAACTACATATGTTTATATGTGTTAAATATTTAAACAACAAATGTAATGTTGCAAAATAAAATAGTAAGGAAACCTAGAATGTAGTGGTTGAGGATGGATGCATGGCTAATGGAATGAAAGAGAAAGACTGGGAAAATTGTAGAACGAAAGAAACAGTACGACAGATAATATGATACATGAAAGAGAAGAATGATAATAATAAAAAATAAGAATAAATTACTAGAAATAAAAAGTCCCTGTCCCACACGAGATGGGGAAACGAGAGGTCCCCAGCAGCGGGGACCATTTCAAAAAAAAACTACATATGTTATTACAGAACACCCGTATAATAATTCTAAATTATCATATAAAACATAAAAATCGTAATGAATTGTTAAAGATTTATAATATTTTAATATAGTGCGTACAAAGTAAATATACATGTCAATCTGAATTATGTATATAGCAAAATGAATAAATTAAAAAATAAATAGTGATATATAACTTATGTTGTGTATCTTTCTCTGGGTTTCATAGAGTTAGTGACTATTTATGGGTGGTACGATATTACAATAGAGTGTGTTTGAAATATATCTATCTATCTTGAACTAAATTCAGGAAATTTAAAAAAAAAATGAAGGATTTTTAGTGTTAATGCAGATTGCAAATGAATTCTTCTCATCTTGTATTAAAGATATTGTATAACAAAACAAAAACTAGTTTTTAGTAAGTCGTCTTTTAAGATTAAGATGCGTTTGAAACCCTCGTACCTTTAAATTGAATGTTATCATTATGGGTGATTAAGTTGTAACCTGGTCTTCTCAATCATTTGATTTTTTCAAAAATGGAATGTATAAATAAAAAAAAAAAAAGTTATGCAAATAATGATTTACAATTGTTTCGTATTGTATTTGATATATATTACACTCATTGCATTTTATCAATTTATTAAATAAATTTCTATTTCTTTTCATTATTCATTCCATAGTTTTCCAATATAATCGTTTCAAAAAAGCCTTCATTCAACCTCTTAATTATTATTAATCTTTTGAAAATATTACTAATGTATGATAAAGCCTATATCCTTCAGCTCAAATGATGTAACGTTTGAACGGCTGAATAAACGGACTTACCTGTTCTTCGGGAATATTTCGAAGCCGTAAATATCAAGGATTCCTATAACGGAAGCCCTGGGATCCTTGTCCTTGGGTGCAAGCGAGGAGTTGAGACGGGAGACGAGCCAGCTGAAGTGTTTATCGTAGACGGCCTTGGACAAGGCGTCTCTGGCGTACTGAGCCTGTTCCAGGTCCAAAGGCGTGTTGACTACATCTCCTCTCGCGTCGATAGTTCGACTGGTTAGTACTTCGCGTAGTTTTACAGCGTTTACTTTGAGAAGCTGTAATAAAATGTTTAGAGTTAATGTTATGATCCATTTCTAAAAGTTTTCTACTGTCCACTTCGTTCCTTCTCTTTCACTAGATATTGAATCGCACAGCGGGCATTCATCACGTCACATTAGACAACCTAGAGGAATATCTCGCTCGTTTCTGACGTGCCAAATAAAATGCCGCGCAGTATTATGATTCGAACACGACGACTTCAGTAATTTTTTACACGATGCTTCGAATTGAAATACTTTTTAAACACCTTCATCTTCTTTTAAGCCGAAAGATGCTCACTGCAAGGCACAGGCCTGCCCCAAAGACCGCCACCATTACCGGTCTTGGGCTGCATCCAGCGACTTCCCATGACCTTCACTATGTCGCTGGTCCACCTATTGACGGGCTTACCCACACCGTGTCAACCGGCCGACCTTTCAGCCCCAACAGCTATTGCACGAGTGATGTGCATGCAGATGAAATCTTCGATCTTTTCATTTCTCTATCTCTAGGTAACCTTGAGCTTTCTTATAAGCAAGAGTAAACACCTAACTCGAAAGAAATATCAACCAACTAGTTCTCCTAGCGGAAAAAACTTGTAATGTCATTGGCAATTCTTTTACTAGGGCATCTCGTGTTCTATTTGATCACGATACAAACGATATTTGCCTTTCTATGTGCCTTTCTTCTTTATTTATTATGCAATTTCTATTTTAGTCATTAGTAAATCTACGTTCATTATCAAAATCAATATGTATGTAAAAGTGTATTAAAATATTTTAATACGCTACAATTATATAATCTAAACATAACAATACATTGTATAATGAATAGAGTTATTTAAATATCGCTGCGGCTCTGCGCTAAACCCATTGTTCTTTACTGTTCATATAAACATTTGTACTACTCGATTAGTGCGTCTATTGTATGGTAATGTGTCATGATAATAGTTGTTACATTGACTCGATCGAATTAATACAAATTCGTTCTATTCTTATTTTAATTTGAAGGATTTGATTATAGAAGTTATGTTAATTTCAACAAATTATTGTTTGTAGAGAAAGCAGACGGTAAATGACCATAAGAGTGATCACCTAACCCCTGGACTAAACGAGTGACATCAATAGTTAGTAAAGTATAGTAAAGAATAGAATATAGGATAGTATGGAAAGAGATTGTCGTCGATTCCGTTAAGGTATTACAAGATGGAGACGGCTTTTAGAAATGAAGAAACGAGTGAGAAGATATATATATTCTGTGATCAAAAAGTAAAGCGAAATTGTCATTTAAAATTCTCGGACTAATGCCCCTATGGATGGCAGGCAATTTTTCCTAAGTTGGTAGTATTGACTATAACAGTGATGGCTAAGCGCCTTGACAATAGAAACAAATTTTCGAAATTTGAAATTTTTCACGAGTCGCAAATAATAACGTTTTAAAAAGGCATTTATCATTTAAAAAAAAAACATATGCATTAAAATTAAACATTACAGTATTTTTTAAAAAAAAAAGTTTTAAAATCATACGAAACGATTACAATTTTTTTTAAAATAAATTACATAAAAATTACACTTTTAATTTTCATGTAACTCGGTTATATTTATCGTGATACAAATAATCCTTTCAAAAGCCGCATGTAGTTCGCGAGCGCCAGGTTGGTCAACCCTGATCTATAACATTTGTAAAGCGTCTGTTTGTCAATAAGTTATTATCTCCGAGTAACACGTGTTTTTCATCACGCATCAAGTCTGGATAGGTTCCAAAATCACTAAAATTTTTGAAAGAAGGGCTGTAAACTTGCCTCTCGCCAAACTTGACGGCCTATCTAAAATAGCACAGCGTGAAGGAAGATTACGTGGCGATCCCTCACCGGGAGATACAGTCACCCTCTATAGCGCGGAGGGCGATCACCGGGGGGATTTTAGTGAGTAGGAATCCCACATAAACCCGTCCTTTTCCTAAATGCATCTTGAACTCCGGAAGTTTTCCGCCCCGAAACCAAAACAAGGTACTTTTATGAAATTTGTGGGGGGAGGTGGGGGTTTTGAGAGTACAGTTCGATGAATAATGAAGCCAAACAGATCTTAAGCTACCATCGAAAAATAGGAAGGTCCACTATTGACAACTGGCAAAAATTATCTTCTATAAGTGTTTGATATAAAATTTATTATCAATTAGTTCGTCTTACCTCAGCGACATTTCCACTGTTGGCGTCATGTGATAGGATTTCAGCATATCCTTTATCGTTCTGTACAAACTTGACGTTCCCAAGGTGCAAGACGCTTGCTACTATTTCGAACATTTCCTTTTGTTCAGCCTCTCCTATCTCGATTACCTTCATCGCCTCCTGGACGATGCGGAACTGGTCCGCGTCGTTTGTCTTCTGGCTAAATGATGAATGCTGCAAAAATATACAGGGTGATAGGTTATTGGTGTAAAAGTTTTAAAGGCAATAATGAATATATAGCTCTCTTCTTGTCGATAACTATATTGTATTCTCTTTCCAAAAGTCAATGATTACAGAAATTATAAATAACATAATAATTATAAAGTAAGAAAAGGCTTTTTAAAAATTATTACTTAAACTTTATACATGTTGTTACGAAATAGTTGTAAATCACTTCCTTTAAAGCTTTTACTTCTATAACCAACCATACTGTATTTTACTTATAAACAGGTTTTATAACTCGCGATGTTCCGACAGGAGTATAATAAAATTTTTAGTAATTTTAAATTTATTGCTTTTGTTGTTCTTCACAACAATGAGTTATGATTTTTTTAAAACTTAAAACTTGTTTATAAGCGGAATGTAGTGTTAGTTATATCAATTATCAAATCCTATAGCTAATAAGATGTACTACGAGCGGTAATTCTCTATCGTAATGATTTTTTTTTCATGAGAGTTGCGCGTTATATTTTGATTATGGAAAATCAGTAGCAAGTCGGAGGATTAACTGGTGTAATTTTAGCTATCTCATCTATTGATGTTTCTCTTCATGATACTTATTATGTAGTAGCCCATTTCCACTATGTTTTATCTATGGGAGCAGTATTTGCAATTATAGGAGGATTTATTCATTGATATTTTTTATTTTCAGGTCTTTCTTTAAACCCATTTCTTTTAAAAATTTAATTCATTACAATATTTATTGGAGTAAATTTAACTTTTTTTTTCCTCAACATTTTCTAAGATTAGCAGGAATACGTCGTCGATATTCTGATTATCCTGATAGTTTTATTTCATGAAATATTATCTACTCTTTTGTATCTTATATTTCTTTTTCAGTAGCAAATACTACCTTACCAATGTAATGCTTACCATATCTGTTGTATATTTGTACGCTTCAGGACGTCCTTGCAGCTTCAAATGCCTCAGCAGCTCCTGTTCTGCTCCGGCCAGCAGTTGATAGAAGATATGGAAGTTCCTCTCGCCTGTCATCTGACTGACGACCCTTGATTTCTCTAAAAGGTAATTCAAGATATGTCCACCTTCAGGCGCGCCTTCGTAATTGAACTGTATATCCATGTATTTTCCGAAACGGCTCGAATTGTCGTTGCGATGAGTTTTAGCGTTTCCGAACGCTTCGAGGAGCGGGTTGCTTTGAAGTAGTTTGTCCTTGACGGTCTCGACATTGCGGAGGTGATTTGTTCTTGATGCTATGTATTCTAGAACTTTCTTCGATGCTTCGGTTTTACCAGATCCAGATTCGCCTTGAGGATTAAAATACTTTGTTAATTACTATTGTTACAAAGCACGAGTTACAGAACTCTCTAAACCAGTGTTTTTCAACGTAAGGCCTACGCTCCACAGGTGGGGATTTAAGTATATTTGATTGTTAAGAAGGGCAATTCGTAAATGTACTCGACACAAGCATAATCCTTTTGCTAATATACATATATATAAAAATATTAAAATTATGTCCTATATATTACATAGGGGGTGTAAGAGTTTTACAAAGGCTTAAGTGGGGCGTGATACAGAAAGGTTTGGGAAGCACTTCTCTAAACAATAAAGACCGAACCTTACGATCAAGAACTTTGAAGTTATTTATAGATTTTTGTATGCGATTCTCGGAAATTCTAACCGAGAACTATCGCGAACTTACTAGAACTTTCTACACGGTATAAATAGGTGTACTCCCCATGTCGACAGTTCTGTGTTGTTTTTCGAGTTATAAGATTAAGATCTACGATCGGTGATATAAAAGTGACTATTCGGTAAATTATTTGGACAGTGATTTCTTGAGTGATTTGGAAGCTAAGTTTGAGCTAAGCGAAAGTATACTTAGTGTACAAATTATATTTATCAATTACCTGAAATCAAGATGCACTGTTCTCTGTGCTCGTATACCAAAGAGCGGTACGCATTGTCAGCGATTGCAAACCTGAAAAAAAGGTATTTATTGGGTTACTTATATATTAAATTATTGAGTTAATCATTATTTCTGAGTAAGGAAAGAATTCCGCTATGTAGCAGTAGTCGTGCAATAAAGTGCACCGCTCACCAGCACACAAATTGTCACTACTGCTACATAGCGGAAGTCGCTATGTATTAGTCTTTTTCTTACTTAGGATGGACTTCCGTAAAGTAACGCCTGAATCTATTAGATATTATTTCTAAAACAAACTTTTAAAGCGATTTCCTCCTATAATCAATTACCATGAACAATTTACACTAAGTGCCGGATGATAAATCTGCGAATTCGACAATAACAGCTATAAATACTGCACTGTATAAAATGTATAAAATACTTGTAGTCAAAGTTACAAAAGGACAACTAGATTAGGTGTTACCGAGTTGGTAATTTCGACGATAGCATTGCAAACGTGACTATATTTATCGGTGATATAGATTGTAGACATTCGTGTCATACCTAACTCTGACGCGATAGTGACAAAGTAGATCATTGGGACATGTAAATTACTTTTTTACTTTGTAAAGTCGAGACAAGAGTGAAAATGTATCTTCTAGAAGAGCATCTACCATTACATACCTCGATATCATTTAACATAGACTAGACAAACATTAATCGCTTTGCCTAATACGAATAAAGACAAATTCGCTAGCGTGTAATACCGGTGGTTAATTATTAAATGTTGAATCTGCCAGCTTGTACCACCGATGGTTCACTATTGAATATTCAATCTGGCGGCGTGTACCACCGATGGTTTATTATTGAATGTTCAATCTGCCGGCGTGTACCACCAACGGTTCATTGTTGAATGTTCAATCTGTCGACGTGTACCACCGATGGTACACTAGTGAATGTTCAATCTCTTCACGTGTACCATCGATCAAATCAAAGACCCACATGACTTGTTAACCATATTTTGCCGACGACTGAATTGACACTAATCATAGCGACATGGTACCTTTTTCTACCATAGCGGGACAAATGACAAGACTTTTTGTTTCTTGCTTGAATGTATCAAATATGGTTGTTAGGAAGGAAGTAAAAATAACATTTAATATAATTAAACAAAATAGTATGTTGACCATTTCTATTATAAACAATTATATACAACAACAATTATATAAAATAAGAATTTTTGATCCAGTACCCATAGCATGTAAGTTCAAACTGGGTCTTTTGATGCGTTATATTATGTACAGTATTAAACTAATTTTGACCACTTATGTGAGATATATCATTACATATGTAAACAAAATAAATAGAGATATTATATGTGCATTAAGGTTTACGATCTGCTCGATATGAGTCTGGACACGTGGGACGAAAACTAAGATAAGGTTGTTAATGCGTACAATCGCGATCAGATAACTAAAGGAAAAAATACTATCTACTGTTGATAAAGCATGTTAAAATTTTGAGAATAATGTTAGGAATAATCTAATAATTTTTTTTTATTAATTGTTGCATGGTTGATATTTCTCTATCAAGAAAGCCTAACGTTTATTGTTCCTGTTGCCAATGTGGCGGAAGCATTACTATGTTTTAAATTGAAAAATAAAACGTCAAATTCAAACTATACGGGTTTATGTATATGTATGTTTATGTATTAACATTTGAACAGGAAATAACCACACGCCGTCAGATGCAGCGCGATATTAATTTGAGCGCCGCATCATAGAAAAACAATCGGCCCCGATGTGTACGTGTTAATACTGGCTAAGTGGTGTCCTAAATGAAACCAAATAACACGTGTACATTAAATTATGGGGACAGAACACAGTTATTCCTACACACTACATTATGACGATAAAAACAGAGTAATGTCTACACACTATAGTAGGGGAATAAGCAAATTAGTGGTTAAAAATTACAGCACAGAGCTAAAACATCACAATACAGGAAGGCGGAATAAAGCAGTAATTCCTACACACTATACTCATATTGCAACGTAACAAGGTAGTGCCTACACACAACCATCTTAGACGGTCCAGAGCAAGACTGATCTGCCATTAATAATTTCATAAAACAAAATACTCACACATGCGGAGGGGCCTCGAAGAAAGCCTTTTTGTAGTATAACTTCGCTTTCTCCTCCGTGTAGAGCGGCAGGTTCTTGTACGGATTTACGGAGATCAGTACATTACCGATGTAAGTCTGTAAATAATAAACTTTACTGTAATACCAAAGTTACTGAGTAAAAATTTAACAATTGCAAGGTGAGATGAGACGTATAAAGGTACCAAAGATTTAATTCTTGAGGGTCAGATGTTTTTTTTATGATCCTCTTTTTTTGGGATCTCTCGTTCGACTGTCTTAATGTATGACAAGGACTTATGAAATATTTTTTTTAACTATTCTGTACTTCATTCTTCCTGTTCCATCTTTCACTTAATCTAGCATTCTCTCTTCTTCCTTCTTTCACAATATCTTTCACTCTATACCTTTTACCTACATTCTATTATACATCGCCTTCTTTTCGTCGCCACATTTCTCATAATATTACATATTTTACATTTTTATTATTACTTCTGTTTGTTTCATCTGCTTTATTATTACTATGTAATAGCTATTTATCACTATTAACCGACCTTAGGTTTTGTAAGGACTTTCTTTATATGACCTTTGTGCAGTATCGTAAGGTTATGAGGCATCCAGCAAGCCCTATCAGGGAGGCGATGCTGCCTGTCTCTGCCTTCCTTCTTAGCTCAATCTCTATATCTATTCGGATAGCAGAAGAAGAGACAGCAGGCAATTATGTGCACTATGGTCTTGTCCACCACTTGGTTACAGATGCACGAGAGACTCTGAGTTTAAACCTAGACGGGTACTCAGCGAATCTCCTCTGGCTGGTGAACATTTTTTCATGGCCTCCGTTTTTGGGGGCCTGTCCTTTCACTCCTATCTATTTGGGGACAGTAATTTATCCCTCTTTTCTTTCATTTATATTTTCCTTGTTTTTTTTTATTCTTTCACTCTTTATGCATTACATAATTCTCGTTTTTTTAAAGCTGGTTTGGAAAAATATACTCATTAGAGTCGGATGATAGAAAATGCTTGGCAGCATTAAGTCGGCTTTTATCTTTAAATACCATAAATAATAATAAATTATTATATAAGTATTAGTGGTTTTCCTTGAGATGTATAGACTCCTTGATTATACCGATGTTATCGATGAAAGGATTCTCTTCATCAGGATTGATGTTTCTGACTTCAGGGTTGATGATATACCCCGGGATTACTAGATCCCAGTAACGACAAATAACAATTAAGGGTACTAATGAATTGACGCCGTGATTAAAATAATTTATTTATTGTGAATATTTCTTAACGGATCTTTTTAATATATAACGACGTTTCCATATGACGCATATAGACATATAGATAGAATATATTTACTTATATTTAATATTTTAAAGATATACAGCGGCATCTTGACGTCAATTTAATATATGTTGAATTACTTTTGCACGATGTATTTTAGATAGTGTAGTATATAAATGTGAAAGTGTAATATTCTTTCATTTATTAACATTTTTCGTTTACTATAGACAATAAATAGAGTAAAATAAAAGAAACAATTTTTATGGTACAAGAGGCAGTCTATACCAGACATCCTTTAGATGGAAACGATAGGGAATGAGGATGAATGAGATGCATCCAGCATGAAGAAGCAGACAGTTTAAGGTGTACGTACATATAAATAAATATATATATATATATATATATATATATATATATATATATATATTTATATAAATATTTGCGTGGAAAAGGTACTATTTTAATATGTACCTAGAAAAAAGGAAAATTACTTCAACAATGTGTTATCTATTTAGGTGTCAATTATAAAATGTCCTTGTAAGCTGTTAAAGATACGCTGAAATAACCGGAGGTTCTTATGGATAAGGTATTATTTTTAATAACCATTCTGTTTTGCAGTTTAATGTTATCACTAACAACATATCTATGAAGTTGGACTTTCTGTTTTCTGTTGTGTGTGTATCTAGTTTAAACTGAGACATAAGCCAATATACTCGCTAATAAAGTTATAATGTAATGCTACCGTAACCGCAGTACCGCTAGGTATAAGCCTCCAGATGGAAGGGGTATTCCTTTAGTGTGCAGTCAACGCTCAAGGCTACGTTATTTATTTTTTCCTCTACAACGCGGCGCATTTCTAAGGCGCGGTACAGCGGTTTTAGTAAATGTAATTTTCTTATTTCATTTATTTGATTTGATAGACAAAATAATCGTCCTTTAAGGCGATATAGACTTTGGCTAAATAATATTTAGATGAAATATAATTTTTAATTTATTTCAATTCTTTTTTTGGAAGTGTAATCATATATTAAGACCAATTCGAACCGGTGTAGTGCATTCAATTTAGTGAGTTTTATATATCAGTATATTGTCATTATATAAGTGACTGAAATCATGTTGCTAGTCGATTTAGACTTCGTGCAGCTTCATCGATCTTGTGTCCGCGGAAACCGGAGGTCTGCTGACTAAAATTTTACACAGAGTGATTATATCTCAGTTACAACGGAGAATTATGCATAAAGAAAGACTATATCCGTGTAGGTGTATAGTGTAGTGAATGAGGTGTAGTGTTAGTTATGTGAAGCGAGGACTACTCGCCGGTCGGCAGCGACACGGGCCTCTCCTGACTGCCCTCGGGTAAGCTACCTTTGTAACTTAAGAATATATATATATATATATATATATATATATATATATAATTTAACGAACTCTGTGGCTTTGTCGTAGAACCAACATATCGATACTGATAGAATTCAGTGTCCACTCGTCTTTCTACTATACGAACAAAGCGTATGTTTTTCTTCTCGACTTTTTACTTGATTTTAATAGCGTAACCGCAGCAATATACACCGCTGAAAAACCGGCATAGATGGCTTAACAAGGAGGCTTTTATTGATTTTGTAGATCACCAACAGATGACGTGTGTATCGTATAGAGACAATTTAAACTATTGTACTCACATAGATGATGTTCTCATTGAACCTCTTCCTCAGGTTATCGATGAAGGCGGCTTCGGACTTGTAGTCCTCCAGCAACACGAAGTCCTGGACGCCCACGCGCTCGCGATGTTGAAGCGCGTGCTCCATTACGCCCTGCACCGACAGCGGACGGAGCAGGCTGCTGACAAAACCTTACGTCAATAAAATACTACAGCTTTATCAGAAAATTTACTCAAAAGTACGAAGCTAGAAATTACGGCATTTGTTTTATTAAAAAAGACACTCCTTTATACACAACTAAAAGACGGAATGCCTTTTTATTTATGTTATTAAATATTTTATATCGGCATTGGCGAATATAAAGCTCAACGAATCCGCTGGCTTGGTCACTTGGAGCGAATGGGATTGGATCGGAGCGTGAAGGTAGCGTACCTGGAAAAACCGAGGGGTCGAAGACCAGTGGGTAGACCCAGGTATCGCTGAATCGATCGCGTTGAGGCGCGTTGAGGTAGACTTGCGCAAATTGAATGTCAACCAATGGCAGAGAATGTCGAGACCAAACAAAAAAAAAAACACGAAATTCGAATATTGAATACAGCATCCTTTAACTTAAAAAAACGTGGCTACTTAAATTATAAAAGCGCCCCGAATTGAGAAGATCCAAAAAAAATGTATTTTTATAAACACTAAATACCAGGGTGAATCGAAAAGTTCTTAGAAGTGCATATATATGAAATCTTTTTGGATCAAGTTCGATATTCAAAGTAAAGAGTGTCTATCACACTATATTTATGCAGACTGTCACTTGTTGTGTGAGTTTCAAGACATGGACATCCTGACGATCACAGAGGCTGCTGGCCATCCTCTAGAAACTTGTTTATGAGTAGTGACAATCCTATATAATTAAGGCAGAAATCGAACCTGCGACCTCCGATTCCAAATATCAGTGCACATCAGATTAAGTTAAACAAATTAAATTAATTATATTATAATTGAGAGGTATTAAAAGAGTTTAGAAGTTTTAGAAGCGTATACATCAATAAAGTCGGTATGTTCAATCCTTAAGGAGGTAAGATAAATATATGATAAAGTAAATCCTTTGTATCGATGATTTAGAATTCAAATAATCGATCGTCGAATGAGAAATATATAAAAAAAGTAATTTAAACGAAATTCCGGTTTCGCGAAAATATTAAAATACAGTTAAACCTGTTTTAAGTTTTTTAATGCTATGTAAAGAAAACAAACAGCTTTACATATCCGTTCATCATATAAATATATATGTTTACTTAGCTTAGAAATTTCAAGTTATTCATGCTTTTTTTTCAACCATTAGATGCCTACTCCAAGGTTTATTCTCTTCCTCATAAATCGCCTAAACGAGGCTGTATCCATCGACTTTTCCCCGCCTTAACTATGGCGTCTAGTGATTTATCCACACCGCGTCGTGATTGCCACTCTAGAATCTTTCGGCCCCAAGAGCCATCCGTTGCACGATATCTACCAAGATCTTATTGGAATCGACCAATCTACCAATACTACGTTAGCCATTAATCCTTAGCGCTGTCTCACTCGCACAGTATTTATCACACAGACCTGTGTGAGATCACACACCCAGGATTTCTACTACGTAAAATGTATGGACATAGCGGCAAAATAAAGAAGCCGATATACTTAGAGAAGGCCGCGTCTCACCCCAACCCCTTCATAGCGAACTCTACTCCCTACTCCTCCAGAATCTCCTTCAGACATCTCGTAAGACGTCCTAAAGACGTCCTTACGGATCCTATCGCAGGGTGACCACAACCCACTCACCACACGCTTCAGACATTCGCAACACTGCAAACGCAAACTCAACCTGTTTTTTTGGGGGGGGAGAATCTTCCGGACGTTCACGATGCCCCGCCTTTGGGAGGGGACAGGGGTATGTGGGATTCCTACGCACTAAACCCTCCCCCCCCGTAATCGCTCTCTGCGCTATACAGGGGACCGCGGTATCTCCCGGTCAGGGATCGCCACGCGGTCTTCCCTCACGCCGTGCTATTTTCTCAATAGAATGTCGAGGGGTAAACTCAACCTCTACATCAACCTTTCTACTGACGGACATTCGCCGCACGAAAAAACGCGTACGATACTGAAAAATCAAGCACAACAATCTCCACCGTCCCTTACGTAAACTGCGTCAGTCACCCGACATCGCCGTTGTGAACAGCGTGGGTGATCCGAGGTAGGATCAGTATCCTTCCTTAGCTTGCCTAGTGGTCTGCTGCGCTCTAATCGTTACTCCACACATACTACACAAACAGCAACACAGACTCGACCAGGTATGCCTAGTCTTAACTGCCTTAACTTCCATAAGAGCGTCAAATATAAGTTCGGAAACACGAATGCTAGTTTATAGTATAGTTCACGGACCCTTCCGCTCCGTGAACTCATTTCCGACAAAGCTGTAAAAGCTTTATGGCTAAAAGCAATAACAGCACTAACATCTTCGAAACAGTACAGTACAGTACAAAAGCCGATAGAAGCAGAAAAACAAAGAAGCGTAGGAACAAGTCAGAATATCAGAATCAAGATACGAATCGATTAGCAATATTGAATACAGTATTTCTTATATGTTCTACGAACTTTTACTCAACGACCTATCTCTTCTAATCTAATATATAATATACAACGGCATTTGATTTGGCACGTGGGATATATCTTTCGTAAATATACAAGTCTAATATCTATCTTTGATTGTAAGGTGATAACGTCACACGTAAATTAGCACATGTCGGGAATCGAATCTGCTACTTACAAACCTATGTTATCATCTTTAATCACTATGCTACTGTTATAATGGTTTTTCAATTAACCGTTAGGATGTTGGACGTGAATAATGAGATATTCTCGTACCACCTTAATTACGTATACTGATGTCCATAAGCAATTATATTTCTATCATAATCATTATTATAACTCGATATATTGACACACAAACAGTTATTAAACCGGTTTAAATATGTTTTTGTATAGATTATACATCTAATGATTCATGCGATACATTGAACCGCGCGATAACTAATGGGAGAAGAATTCCACGGAACTTATTCTTATCGTTTGACAGCGTGAGAGTGTCTACAAGATTCATATAAATACAGAAGTTGACAGTTATGTTAAACTCATTGATGAAACTGACATAATTATGATAAAATAAACGCTTTATTATTAGATCAGAAAAGGTGTCTTATAAATTGAGATTTAAATTTTATTATAAAGGAAAATTTTATGATAAATATATACAATGACATATGACAGTCCTGCCAAAAATCACAGTATCGAAATATATTAGGGTGACCGGGAAATAATGTCGTTTCTGTCGACATATTTTACAGAAAAATCTATTGATTTTTACCGCTCCGGCATTGATTTGTACACTAGATGGCAAAAGGTTTTTGATAACGAAGGTGAACATATTTTTGATTAGAAATAAAAACTTGTTAAAAATGTAGTCGTGTGAATGTAACTTAAGTAAGCGATATTACTTTCCGGTCGCCATAATAGTTTATTTATGTATTATATGCGTGTGGATTGAAGATGAAATTATTTTTGTTTTTATTTACTTATTACTTAATAAATGTACGTTTAGACACTTTTGTTTTATTGACATTTAACCGTCAAGTCATATATTTATAAAAATCACCAATTATTTACCTAATTTTGAAAAAAAGAATAATTACACATATTTTGTAACTTTATTTACATGTTTTCGAAAAAAGAATGTTAATAATATTATTTATAACCTGTTTTTATATTTTTTAAATATGTATTCATTGCGTCTTGCAAAAATTTCAAATTTAGAATAATGTGTCGGGCTTTCAAGGAGTTTAGCTACTAGTTTAGACCTTTTTCTTGTTGTTTTTTCTTTTGGTTCTTATATTTGCATTTGATGTAACGTCGGCTTAGGCTTTGTGCAGCTTCAATATTGAGCCAGCGGAAATAAGAGATCCAAAGGAATAAGCATTATAATTATTGTTTGTTAATAGAACTTATAACAAATTGTAACCTGTCATTTAGCAAGTTTCTCTGTCTATAGAAATTCATAAATAATATCAGAATTCATACAAATTTAATATAGTTCATTATGTGCATATTACAAATTTTATAATTGTTTTAATTATAATTAGAGCAATTAATTCATGTGTTTGAATTTTTTTTAATTAAACTCTCTAAACTAGATTACACATACGTATAAACTATAAATAATGTATATGTTAAAAAATAAACCAGATGCACGACTTTCTGGAAGTAAACGCTACACGCGTTAAGAGTAAAAAAGAGACATAATTTACACTCCGATTAACAATGAAACATTATGTTTACAAGGAATTATTCTTTGCTTCTTAATTTTAGGTATTTTAACATTAAAAATATATATTCCTTTAACTATGTTATTATAAAGTTTACACATGCGCCACATATACGAGTGTTGACCATAATTAGTTTGTGCTGTAGACTAGTCAGAACTCACTTTTTTAAGAGTGATATCAGTTTTGCCTATATTAATGATATAATTTCAGTAATAACCAAGACATTTTCAAAATAATATAGTTTTGAAAAATATTCTTTAAATTCGACTAACAGTGAAACAGCACCTTAAGAGATTCGAAATAACATATTCGATAGTTCAAACAAGAATTCTGTGTGTGGAAAGGGGGTTGCTGAACACGTGTTTACTAAACTATAATTAATTTTCAAAAATCAAGCATTTTAATATTCATTTTCACCATACAAACGGACACACATTACGTTATTAGCAAAGCTGTTATAATAAATAGTCTAAACTTGTGAATCGCGCTTACCGGAGTTTAATAATACGACTCAGCAACCCCTGGCAATCTTCTCCTTCATTAAAACCCATTTCCGAACACAAAGACACATCAGTCCGATACGAAATACGGTTATGAACTAATGAAAAATATAAATAATTGCTAACGACTATACTGGAAGCGATAAGGTGCGGATGTTGCTGGGATATCAAAAGTTTAGCTGTTATAAAATGCTAACAGTGTATTCACTGTTTGCGCGGGAAACTGATATGACATTGACATTTGGCGCCCTTTTGTTTTATTTCATATCTCACTGGCCAGTAATCTGAATTACAGGAGCGTTTTTGTTTTTTGTCGTCAAATAAACTTTAATGGTTTTATTTTATGTTAAAGTATGGTTGACAGGCCGATGATGACGACGTTTTGTCACTGGACGGAGGTGGCCGCCTGACTATCATAGATATATGTACGTTAAATTATTTTTAATTTAATTTTATTATATAGATAGTAGGTTCGATATAAAACCTTATTACTATTATTATAAATAAAGGTTGCGGGAAGTCGCTGTATGCGAGTAGTGCAAGACCGATCATCGTAGCCATCTTGGGGGGGGGGGGGGGGAGATAAGCTTTGCAGTATGTATGGCGATGATTATTGTTATATTACGTTTTTATAGATGTCTAAAAAAACTAGAACTTCACGACAGTAATAAATAATAATGGTTAATGGTATGACATTTAGTCGTCAATACAAACTACGATAGAGTTAGTCTCTTTATTCTTTTCTCCTCCTCAGCTAATAGACGCCTTCTGCAAGTCATACTGTCCGAACGGGACTTCGCTCTCGTATCTGCTAGTAAAACTTTAATAAAAGTATGGTGAAAATCGACTATTAATTTTAAAGTTTTTCGTGTTGTTCTTAAGTTATGTTTGAATAAATATAATTATTTATTTATGGTTAGTACGTTAATAAAGATTTAGTTTACGTCACAATTACACATACAAAACTATTACAAAAAATTTAAAGTGAACACAAAAAGCTATATTAAAACAGTATATTAAAATAGACACTTTTTCTTATTTCTCTTTAGCCGACAGATATGCTCTGCAAGGCATACGTCTCTCCAAAAATCGTAACTATGCTCTGTCTTCCGTTGCCCGCACTATATCTTATTTCTTATAATACAATTTCATATAAAATGTTTCATAAACCCAATTCAATTTTAATTTTGGACCTTTAAATAAGTTCGGTGTTATTTGAAATGCCCTTGTTAAATAAAATACAAGTAAAATTTGAATAAAAGTATTCAACTAAGGGTTGTAAATAGGGTTACCATTTGAATTTAAATTTTCGTATAAGCCGTTATAAGGTTATAGTTTAAGGGGACCTACTAATACATATATATTTATATATATACATATATATATATGTTATTATACGTATATATATATATATATATATATATATATAAGCAGCAGTAATGTATTATTTATTCATGGATATTGTTATCAATATACGAATATTTAAAGTTACCACCTATGTACGCTGTGAATGCCAGAAGAGCCTAATTTGAAAGAAAGTACAATCAGATAAAACTACCTTATAAGTCATCTTTTGACTTAAAGCTACAAGGGTTTCTAACGCACTCCGATCTGTAAAGAGCCCACGAGAAACTCAGACGGGTTTCTTGTGGTCATTTTCACAATGTTCTTAATACAGTATTTAGAGAAATTTATTCTCAATCTCTATTGCTACTTAAAATCCTTCAGACATTAAAAACATTTTTTGTTTTATGAACTTTTTAAATTTCTTCTTCTTTTCAGCTGATGGACATTCACTGCAAGTACTGGGCCTTCTCCAAAGATCGGCCACGAAGACCCGTCCCGCGCTGTCTGGATCCATTGACTTCTCGCGACCTAAACTGTCTTCTGTCCGTCTAGTGGGCACAATCACTCTAGGACCTTTCAATGAAAGACGATCAACTCTTCGAGCTACGTCGGTGTTCTGGGTTTCTGCCTTCTGCGGATCTCCTCATTTCTGATTCGATCTGGCAGCAAAACTCCAAGCACATCCCTCTCCATTGCTCTCTGAGTGATTTTAAGACTTCTTATGAAGCCTAACGTAAGTGATCACGTCTCGTATCCGTATGTCATCAGCGGCAACACACATTGGTTAAAGACCTCGAAAATTAATAATAATTAATTAAAAAAAAGATTTCTATCACGAGTGATCGTGCACGATATTTTTTATTTGAGTATATTGTATGGCGCCATCTCTTGTTTTTGGTTGACGTTATATGCTTAAATACTGTTTTAATTTACTGTGTGTTTTGTATGGGGTACTCTCCTATAAATTTTTAAATTTTTTAACTCGTCTTTTTTCATCTAGTCGTAACCTAATTTTGAACATAGCAACATATATTAGGGTAATGGGAAAGTAATGACGTTTCTGTCAACATATTTTACAGAAAAACCGTTTGATTTTTACCGCTCCGGTATTAAAAATTTGTATACTAAATGGCAAAAAGTTGTTGATAACAAAAGTAAGCATATTGTTGATCAGAAATAAAAAATTGTTAAAAATATAGTCGTGTGAATTTAAATTAAGAAAGCGACATTACATTCCGGTCATCCTTATACTTTGAAGAATTAAAAAAAGGACCAATATAAAGCTATTTCCGCCATGCAGCAGTAGTCCTGCAATAAAGTGCACCGCCCGCCAGCCTGCTGATAAATGCGCATGCGGCAAACAATGCGCATTACACGATTACTACCGTTAAACCACTAAACACGTGTTTCACCCCTCCACGGGACATCCCCAGGAGTAATGTTACACCGATTAGTCCCAAACACAGAGTGACTCTGTGTCTCAGAGCGGGCGGTGCACTTTATTGCACGACTACTACTGCATTGGCGGAAGTAGCTATATATTGGTCCTTTTCTTACTTAATTTACACTGCATTGATTATATAATATCATGTCATGACACTTTGACGAATTTTATTTTCTATAGATTTCGATACGGACTTATCCTGTGTAATCCGAAAAGCGTGGTCACTGCAATCATATCCCCTTCGAAAAGGGGAACAGAGTTGACGTAACGGCATTGATAAGTAACCTAGTAACGCATCTGTTTAACGGACACACGCACGGCCCAAGGACTTAGTGTAACATATTATTGGAATTAACACTGAACTTAGTGCACGCCGGGCGACTTAATAAATTCTTCACACGATGTATCATGTTCAAATGTAACATGTATAAACGTTGTTTTATATAATCACTTGTCACGGGTTCTAGTTAGTTTGCATGATATATACAGGGTGATTGGATATAGATATAAATAAAATCAATAGTTTAAAAATAATGAATAACGCAAAAAAATATAGAAAAAAAACAGGTTTTTTTTTTTAATTTTACTCAAGAATGTTTTAATGCGTCAAATTTTTCTTTTGACATACAACATATAAGGCTTGAAAGCATTGTTGATAAATAGATTTAATATACATATATTAATATATATATATGTATAATCAATGATATAATAAAACGATATAATCGATATAATCAATGGTTTTAGAAATAATGAATAATGTATATATATATATATACACACACACACACACACACATATAGTATGTATATGTAATAGTGTGTATATATAAATATATATTTATACACACATATATAAATACATACATATATATATATATATATATATATATATATCGAACGAAAGTTTAGTCTTGTATGTCTGTACTTAGTGTATTTTTTGGTAATTTGTCTAAACCTTAATTAAGTATGTACTTGAAAACTAATAATAAATTTATTATTTTTAATAAAACAGATCTACTTACTATTAATTACAGGTTTTAATTTACTGTCACTTTCACTATAAATCACAAACTTCTTTTAATTTTTTTAATATATATCAGACAAAATTAATCACACACTCCATTCCAATTCTTCGACTTACTTCAGACTAAACAAATAATAAACTAAAATCAATTTGTCTGTTTGTAACCTCCACCTATTTGTTAGTAAACGCAGATTAAGCATAATGATGTATCAATTAAAAAAACAATACATATTTATGGTTTATGGTAATTAGGTGACCAAGTTAATATGTTCTTTGCTTTATTTGTAATGATTCACTAATGCAGTGCATTTGCGGTCTTTTAAGTGAAATAACTTATTTACTTTGAGTTAATGATGTTTACCTCTTGAGAGAAATTCAGACTGCGATATACAAGTCAAAGGCAGTTTAAAATGACTTCAGTCTGTTAAAATAGGTCTAAAGGAAGTACTGGTTTAAAATATCTATTTTAGAGTTAGTTAAAATAAAGAATAGTTCATCAAAATGTTCATCAAAATTTAAATCGATGAACTTTCTATAGGATCGGTTGGTTGCGGTCTACATCCAGGGTCTGTTGAAGAACCTAGCAAGCTTGTCTCTCCGCCTTGTGGCCGAAGTTTTGGGAGACACTTGCCGTGCGATCCAACCCAGACTTTTAGGGCCCCAACCTTCCGTTGGGTCATTGGGTGTCTTACAAACATACAAACAAAATCAGAATCAAAAACATATTTCCTTTATTTTGTCTTTAATTTTATGTATATTTATCTTTTTTCCTTTTTATTCTGCTATAAATATTACGGTGTTTTATAATTGTTTCTATTTTAAAACTTGATTAAGATTATAATTGGGTAGACGCTGGTTTCTCTAATACAGTGAACACTGGTGCAAAAACCAGAACTTTAAAAAATGTATATAATGAAAGTAAATAAAAAAGTTCCATATAATTACGCAGTACATACGTCAGATTTCAACAAATTAGTACTGGCCATTGGTTTATAAAATTAACTGTGAAAAAAAAATGTTTTATAATTTTTTTATTCAAGGCCGATTTTAATGCGACGAAACTAAACGGATTTGATACGTCGCCTAAACGTATATATTGATACGTTACTTTGTTTCGATATTTAAACTTAGGAAATTTCAATTATTCTTTATTACGTAAATGTAATACGCACTCGTTAAGAAAAGGACACCCCGGAATAACATGTGTATGTTTATCTAGCGGAAGGTAGACGACTCAAGAGTAACTAGAACATCACAACAACAGTACATCATCATTGTCATCAAGAGTAACTAGAACATCACAACAACAGTACATCATCATTGTCATCAAGAGTAACTAGAACATTATAACAACAGTACATCATCATTGTCATCGAGAGTAACTAGAACATCACAACAACAGTACATCATCATTGTCATCGAGAGTAACTAGAACATCACAACAACAGTACATCATCATTGTCATTTCAGCCTTAAAGCGGTCACTGTTACGTCTCCCCCCCCTTCCTATATTTCCAATACGACTGCTTGAAAACGCCCTCATCTAGCGTTTTCCAACGAGCTTAACAAGGTTGTCTTTGCGCCTTATAACTAGCGTCCTATGCCTATTGGTCCGTGATCTTCTAGAACCTTCGCTCCTTCGATCTTGCGGTCATCTGGTTTACACGTTGTGCGGCCACTTTGACCTGCCCATCTACAGAGCTATGTTCTTGTAGTTTTTAACAAAAGGAGTCCAAAAAGACCGTGGTGATATAGCTGGTAGAAATTCAGCATAACTCTCTCTCTCTCTCTCTTTTGTTGCCACTGCATGTGGCAACGTAAGAGAGAGAGAGAGAGAGAGGAGAATTTACCCACGAATTCTTTTTTTCAACCTTTGGACATCCACTGTAACTCATGTCTTTCTGAAAGATCGCCACGATGACTTCGCCTAATCGAGAACCTTTCAGCCCCTGTTCCTTAATTAACAAGTATTAAAATATTTTATTGGATTAAAAAAAATCTACAGCAGGATAAACAAGTTTTTAAGTGATAATTGAACTCGAAAAATTTCTTTACTTAATTATGTGCCTATAGATATTCCAAAATTATCTACGGTATCATATTTACATTAATTTTCATATTAAACGAATTCACGACAACGGAATAAAAAGGAATATCAAAATCGTCATCTTTTGTAAGAGAATAAATAAATACCATATAGTACATTAACCTTAAATGCATCAGTTAATCGTAGCATTGAGAATACATGTAGTAGTATGCATGTGTGGTACACAGGAGTTTAGTTAGTTATTTTAATTCTGTTACGAATCGCATCTAATTGGATTTGTTTCGTTGTACGGTAAAGGCAAAAGTCGCAGACCGTTCAGCCATCAACATTATAAACATTAAATTTTTTTTTTTTAAATAATCTTATAAATATCGAAATATAGAATTTAAATGCGATGTCTAGATATAAATATCCGTGGACATGAATAATTGAAATTAAAATTTGTAAGCAGTCCGTCACGGGTTTGTTTCCCGAAAATATTCTTATATTATTCACACTTAGTCCTTATATAGGATTGATACTGCTTGAAATCAAGTTTTCAGAGGATAGGCAGTAGTGTACTTTGCATGCCATGATACCAAAAGCGATCGCCAATACGTCTATCAAGCGTGGCGATAATGGTATGTATCCCCACAGATATCTTTGGAGACGGCTTATGCATTGCAGTAAACGTCTATGTGGTGATAAGACGAGTATTCTTTAACCCTTTTCTTGATAATGTATCTATAGAGATACATCAGAATTAAAAAAAAATAGTGGCATCAATTTTGAACGCAAAGTAATCATTTGTATGTGAATGTTTAAGTAATTTCTTAATTTTCTAACGCTTGTTCAGCTTTTTCTGTTGGCATCCTTGGGTCTTAAAAGTCAAGTGGTATGAATATTAATGCAATATTAAAAAACAATCTGCCAAGTTAAGGGTTAAGAAGAGTATCTCTCCTTCTTTAAGAAGATAGATGTATTTAATTATAATTTTTGTCATCTAAACTGCAAACAAATTAAGCCTTACTATATCGAATTCTTTTAATTTAAAAGCAACGGTTCCAATAGCATTTTGATCTGAAAGAAGCCCATAACAAAGTTAAACGAAAAAGATAAGAGATTTAATTCGTTTATTCAACATTGAAACTTTTAACAAAACTCTTATTGGTCGTTAAATTATTATCTATATATTTTTTATCTATTTTGTTTTTGACTCTACTCTGCTTCGCAAGGTGTTGTAGTTGAGGAAAAAATACAGAAAAAATTCCACAACAATACATCTTTTAATAAAGTTTAACACAGATTTATACATATACACTTTATAAGATTTTACCTAAATGAAATCAAAGTAATCAGGCGACATTATTGCCAATGAATCTTATCATTTAAATAATTGACTTTTGAATTTCGGGTTTTTTAAATCACTTTCACAAAGATCCTTAAACTGTAGTTATGTAAAATTCATTATCATATTATTGATAAGAGCTTTCTAACAGAGAAAAATCATTTGTGAAAAAAGTTAACATGTTTCAACATGTCCGCAAACAATTGTCGTATCAACTATTTGTGAAAAGAAATGCAGAAGGTCAACGTTCTAAGTTTCAATGAAGGACTGACATCATTAAATTGGCAGTGAATTGTTGCCTCATCAATGTACAGTGCAACAGACGGAGACGGAGTGGTCTTACAAAGACATAGTTTACTTTTCAGACGATCAATGATTTTGACGCTCTGTCAGCAATGCATACCTAAGAAGAAAGTAAAGATATTCTTCTTAAAGCATAGGCCTCCCTCAATCATCGCCACAATAATGGTTCACCTAGTTTGAGGTATACCCACGTTCCGTCTACCAACTCGTGGTGATGTCACCACTTGAGAAACTTTCAGCTTCGGAGATCATCGATTGCACGAGAAAGGTGCTCACTGCCATCTCATCTCAAAATTTATGAAAATTTCCAATAAAGCTTATTAATAAAAATAGAGATAGTTTCCATAGTAAAGTCGTCTGTTTGTGATAACGTGTGTGTGTGTGTGTGTTTGAGGATCTATTCTAAAACCTAAAATAATAAATATGTGTGATATTCATACGAATGAATTAAAAAGCGTTCTTTTATTTTGGTAAAAATAATTGAGTTTGATAAAAATAACTATTAATTATTTATTTGTAGTAGATTTAATTAGGGGTGCCTGAACCCTTTAATCTTATTTTTAAAGACATTAACATTTCGGTGACTAAGAACACCAAAGATTTAGGGTTAGAGTCACAAGGAAAATAAGACAAAGAGTATAAACCTAACTTGACAGAACATTACTACTAGACATTGTACGTAAGTTGGCAACGGGTTCGTACCCTAACGTAATATAGAAGATCCCAGCAAGTAACTCTGGAATCACACTTATAATAGCGCTTACAAATTATTGAAAATAAGTAAACGTAGGGCTTCTAAACTTTGCGCATTAATTATATGGGATTGCTACTGCTCGCAAACATGTTTTCAGAGGATGGGCAGCAGCGTTCTCTACGTACCATAATACCACACTGCGGTCACCAACCCGTCTGCCAAAGATATATATATCTCTACATATCTTTGGCGAAGTAGACGATGCTGTTAAAGATATATACGTTATTTTAGTTCTAGGACGTTATATAGACAGGTTTTTTCCATAGGTTTCCAATATGACCTGTTGGAAGCGGCCGGCATACAGTGTCTTCCAATAACAGTTACAAGGTCAACTTTTTTTATATGGCCCCCGCTATAGGGGACATCTCGTACAACACCTGTCTTGGGTTCACAGGAACAGTTATGCTTAATTATTTATTTACATTTTTTTATTTTCTCACTCTTACCTCCATTTCTCATTCATTCTTCTTTTTCCGTCACATTTCTTTACCTTTCATACTTTGTCTCATATTCACCGTTTGTCCTGCATTGCTACTGTCGATGGACGTTATTAAATCATAAGTAAATAAGTTTCCGTTTTTTTATCGACGAGGTCTAGAATTCTGCCTGCTTGCCTAGAAGAAACCATATTCACTCTTAACTTGAAACAACTAAGTCAAAGTTAAGTGGAAAAAACGATGCCGGTAGGTTGTTCGTACCTTGGCTTTTCGCTCTATAAATGTAGTACCAAAATTCTTATTGGGGTTTGAAGGGATTTCAAAATTATGTGAACGTTATAAATCAGATACGTGTTGTTGTTCGATGTAAGACAGGAGACGGGGAAATAATTGATGTAACGGAGTTACACGTATTCTCCAAAAAAACTCTGTAGAACACTACAAATAATACAAAATAATGAGACTTAAGATACATCCGTCTGTTATGACTCATTTCAAGTCAAACTTATAATGTAAATCTTTCGAAGTAAATTGTGAGTCAACCGTGCGAGGGACATTTTCGTGAGTCGGTACTCAAGCGAACGTGACAAGTGGACACACGATCCTATTTTAATATATATATATATAACCACAGTAAAATTTTTATTATCTATATCTATACTATTTAAGTGAACTGGCTGTTTTTTCGTTAGGAAGTTTGTCAGATTTATACTGATATATATATATATATATATATATATATATATATATATATATATATACATTTACCCTTTTCATGCTTATACTACCTATTTCCAATCACTCTACCTAAAATAACCACCTTAATATATTACATTAATTTATTTCTCCTTTTGGAATGCGACAGGTCAACAACATCTGGCAGTAAAAAGTCTGCAGACAGAACAAACAGTAATTAATTTTAATATGTAAATTATGTTTTTATATAACGAAATTTAAAATATATTTATTAACGAATTTTTAACACTACTATTTTAACATTAATTGATAATAAATGTGTGATACGCCCATAAAAATAGTGGTAGAGATATTTTTTTGAAATTTTAATACGGATTATCAATTTTCTAATAAATAAGCATAGTTAAAATCGAAAATATATCTTTATTCTTATTATTATATAAAATTAGAGCCAGAAGGTTTTTGTGTAGCGACCGTAAGCCGGTAAATATGGCGAAGGTAAGCTCCTTAGCTCGTGGACCCATGACAAAGCGAATGTCTCGGAAAGTAGCTGGATACGGGTAACCCAAGACCTGTCATCGAGGCGATCTCTGGTGGGAAGCCTGGCCTATGACTTGCAATAAGCGTTTAACAGCTGTCATGATAATGATTATTATTATTATTATTGTCCAAAAATGTACTCAAAACTATTTAATAATATAAATATAATATTTTTTGTTTAGTATTGCATCAAAAATCAATCATCAATAATTTAAAAAACAATAGCGCCGAAACTACTTCCGCGGTCAAACGCACGTAATGTACGACGATTCTGTTTCGAATACAGATTAAAAACGAATCAATTAAGTCTTTGTGAACGTTTCAAAATGGCGGTCAAGGCGAAAACGGAAAACTTTTTTTTAATTCAATACATGCTATTGCTTGACCTCTATATTTATATATTTTAAATGTTTATTTCTAAGATAAACATTGTTAAATATAAACAATGGAAGTGTAAAATGTTGATTGACATTTATTTAGTAAATTCGAAAAATATCAGGGGTGGCAAAGCTGATTGACAGTGCGAGCCATTTTTCAAAATTCGAATTTTTTTGAGAACGGCAATTGAAAACTCATTTAACACGCAGAAGAATGTTTATTTTTTTAAAAAAATCATATTTATTGAAATTATTTAAATAAAAGTACAAAATATGTGTATTTAAGTTAGATACAAGGGCACACGTATTTGACAGCACTCCTAATAATACTTAAGATGCCGGTAAGTTAATAAGGGTAGGTATTTGGATTTCGCTAATTTTATGGTGGAATAATAATAATAATTATTTAGACGAATAATTTGTTTCGATTTCCCAGGAGCTGACAAAGGTTATATAAATTTTAATATTGATATAATTTGACAATCAATCAGAGCAAAAAATAATCGGTTAAGGAGTAACATATAGCTCGCTAGCCGCAGTTTGGCTACTCCTGCTACATATTAATTAGGTTTAAAATTTAGAGAACTTTGAAATTATATTGTGGATGAAGGCATACATGTGTTTGAAAGAAATATTGTAAATCAAATTTAACTACTTATTTTTAGTTCATATTGTGCAAAGACTCCACTATAGGATTGTATGAATGTATGAGAATTTAGGGCGCCAGCAGTGAACTGTCTTGATATTTATACTAATGTCAACTTTTCTGGTGTTACCCACATCAAATGTCATGACATTTTGGCATTATACGATGAATATTGTAATGATGTTTTGTGCCAAATTTCACTTCTATACACAGCTATAATTTAATGCGCTTTTCTTATGTACATAATTCGTTAATAATATTTAAATAAATTAATATATTGTGCCTCTATTTAGGTATGGTTGTTGTTGAAAATTTATGGCTTTTTAAAAAGTACGAAATAAAACTATCAATTGAATTTTAAGCAAACTTTACTGTTGCATAATGTACTCTATTTTTATTATTATTGGCGGATTGGCAAGTCACAAATCAGATAGCCGCTGGAGCCTTCAGGTTCTGGAGTAGTGTCCACGAATAAACAAGCCCAGAGTACAATGCCCACTCACAAGGTAAACAGACGACCTCCTTAAGGTCGTCTATCTTATTGTAAATTTACGGAGGGAAACCTTTGTCCAGCTGTGGTCATCCTACTGGAAAGCAGGATACTTAAGGAGACTAAAGGATAAATTGCTATGGATAGAATCTTTATGGCTAGTGAACATATATCTGCTATTAATTAATTCGTGTTACTATACAGATAATTAAAAATATAGCAATTTTTTAAATATTTTAGTTAGGTTTCTTACCAAAATGTTATTTGCAAAAGGAAAATAAATTCAAGTACCGTTTATTTCAAAAAAAGTATTTTACCCACGCGGAATTTTACAAGAGATGGTTTTAATGCCTAAAAGCGTTATTGATGAGCAAGAAAGTGCTAAAATCATGGATTTTTTTCAAAAATGTAAGGATAATGCAAAGATCAAAATCATATGAAATATAGGCCTGCCCCAAAGATATCTATAGGGGGATACACTATAATCGATAGGCGTGGCAGATAGGTTGGCGACCGCAGTTTGGTATTATGGTACGCAGAGGACGCTGCTGCAAATCTTCTGGAAATTTTGTTTGTGAGCAGTGGCAATCGCCAAAAGACTGTATCCCGAGAATCGATGCCGCGACCTAGGATCGCAATTCTCAGTTCCCTACAACTGATGGATTCATTATTTTAAAAAAAATATGTTATTATATTTAGGTACAGAGCGACATGATCAAAGATGGAGGCAACTAATCAATAGCTATCGAATCTCAAAATTTGTTTACTACAGCGGATCGCAGATGAGAGTAGCGATCTTCAGCGACTCACGGTCCGCCCTAGAAACGGTCGCGAAATCTGACACCCTCCATCATAATGTGATGAGTGCGAGAAAGAAAGGTAAGGAAGTGAAACTGTACTGGCTGAAAGCGCACGCAGGGACGGAGGGCAACGAGAAGGTGTACCCAGCGGGCTAAGGATGCGGCCCTAAAAAGTAAAGAGAGACCGCAGTACGAGAGGTGCCCCATCTCATTTGTCAAGCGACAGCTTAGGCTGGACATGCTTGGCGAATGGGTTAGGAGGTACGCGCAAGGATGTACGGCTTCAACAACGCGGATATTCTTCCCGGACGGAAACGTTGCGTATCGCGTTTCTTCGAGAGATTCAGATGGGCACGGGGGATTCCCCGAGTACCTGCACAGGTTCAAATTCAAATAGAGTCCCTCCTGCATTTTTAATCCAGCGGTGGACCAGATTGTGTTGCATCTGATCACCTGCTGCCCCATGTATGGAAGAGCGAGGTTTGAATGTGAGATGGAGCTGGGGGTCGACATAAAGAGGGACAACATCTCTATTGCTTGTTGAGAATAATAGAAATATAATTTTTTTAATATTTTTCATATAGCTCGAAGAATTGGTCGTGTGAAGTGATAGTGGGCGCGGCACATCGATCGTGCAACTGATGGCCGTAGTGGCCGAAAGTATCTAGACTGGCGACCACGAATCGGTAAATGCGGCGAGTAGGCCTTCTACTAGGTGGGCCAACTTCATGGATAAAGTCATGGGAAGTCACTGGATGCGGTCACTACAAGACCAGACGTCTTGGCGATCTTTGAGACAAAGCCAAAGAAGACAAAGTATTTTTTTTTACTTATTACTTATATTGTCAGACAGTGTTTTTTAACATAGAAAAAAGTTTTGTATTCGAAATGTTCTTCACGTCTAAAATAAATCATTTCTAGACGTGTATTATTATAGGACAACTTGTATAGAAACGTTGTCAATAATAACTAAACACAACAATGATTTGTCCTGTTATTTTAAGGAAAATATCAAATAATTACTATAATTGAAATAGACATTTCCAAGAAGTTACATACATGCGGAATGATATTAACATCAATAATTAAAAATATACAATTCTTATGAATATAATAAACTTCGTTGTAAGGATAACAGTTTGTTTATGGACGGGGAAGTCCCTCGTGTTCTTCCGTTGAGAGAGTTGCACTGATGACGTCACGCGATGCACATCCTCGTCGCGTCGCACGACCGACATTGGCCGTGTGACCTGAATTAGCACGTAAGCTAAATAATAACTTCCTACAGCGGAACCATTAGGATGTGTTGCGTAGAATTTGTCGCTCAGAACACAAAAATTGAGAAAATTTATGTTTTTCGATACATCAATTTAATTAGAAAAGTGTACAAACTCTTTTTTCGTGGTGTAAACTCTGCGAAAAAAATAGATATGTACAGAGTGTGTAAATAAATACGTACAGTACCCGGCGATAAATATTGCACATCGACCTTTGGAAAGAGACAATCGACCAATTTCGGCTTAGTAAAGCGTTATCTCTGTCGCACGAATTACAACGACTGACAAAACGTCACATAGGTTGTGCGAGATAGACAGTAAGGGATTGATATTGTTTTTTAGTTTTATTGATATTGTTTTTTTTTAATTTTATTACTCTTATTAATGAAGTATAGAATGTAAATGTTAGTTTACTGTCATTTTTATATTCCGTCGTCGTTCACAGCGTTTCCTGCCTCTACGAATTGTATACCAAATCTTTAAACACAATGAGTTAGTTAGCTAATAAAACATATAAAACACGTGGTCTGTTACGTATTTTCGGTATAAATTATTAAGATATGAATAAATACTTTTTTATTTCGCTCAAACTTCAATTACTTGATTTTTTATCTGAATACGAGGTTGTTAAAATTAATTCACCGTGTATAATCGGAATATAAATTGAATTATTGAATTTTAAAAGCGAATAATAAAACAAAGGTTCTAGAACACAGTTCATTCAATTCATAGACAGTGTTCTTTTTTCGTCGTTAAAAACAACTTCTCAATACCATAAATATTCATTATACGAAAAAATACCGCATAGCGTGTCCGAATCAGTTCAACGATTCATTAGTTTTCAGACACGAAAATCTATATCGTATTAGTATATTCTCAATCTTGTGCCGTTAAAGATAAGATTTAAAATTGTTCAGCAAATGTCACGTAAGTGATGGTACTTCACGATAGAAACAGCTTTTATCAATTTTCGACGGCGAATTTACATTTGTCAATGCCATCGACGGAATAATATTGTTTTTAGCTTCATAAATAATAATTGCATACATAGTTATATGCGAAAAAAAATACTGGCTTTTATATCTTATCTAATATATAAAATTCTCGTGTCACGGTGTTCGAACTTGAACTCCTCCGAAACGGCTTGACCGATTTTTACCAAATTTTACATGCGTATTCAGTATGTCTGAGAATCGGCTACTATCTATTTTCCATACCCCTAAATGATAAGGGTGGTTCACCCCTAAATTTTATTTTTTATTTTTTAGACAATTTTTTTGGTTTTTATTATGATACAGCATACAAAAATACATACAAACCTAAATTTTTACCCCTCTACGATCAACCCTTATCTTACATTTGTTAATTAAAAACTTTAATTTTTTTTTGCAAAACAACGTTTGCGGGATCAGCTAGTATAATATAAAATGATATTTAAATTATTGAAAAAACACTGTTGCTCACATAGCATTTACAGATTCTCGGGTATGAGGCGGCAGGATGCAAAGTGTGTCTAGCCTAAGACGCCTTTTAAACTAACGAAACTTGAACGCCCCCGGGGGGGCTATATAACTATTTTACCGGTTTGAAGCTCGGCGCTCTTATGACACTTAGTTGATAAGGGTACCTTTTCTTGGGCTGACGACACTAGGGCGCCTGTTTGGTCCTCTCGGCTTGGCTGGTTGCTATTGTATGGATTTCATTGAGTTAGCAAATCTTTCTATGTGTCATGTATACGATTTAATAATAGGACCACAATAAGTAGTACGGACTTACGATAGTAGGTCGCAGGTTTGATTCTTATGATGCAATTTTATTATATAAATGACACTTTGTGAATTAATTTTTTAAATAATTGCCACTGCTCACAAACATGATTCCAAAGGATGCGCAGCAATGTTCTCTCTGTCTCGCGATCATGGTATATTCTCCCGCAAATATCTTTAGAGGGGGCTAGACGAATTATACTGTAAATGACTTCATAGTAGATAGCACACCTTAGGAATTATGTGTTCGTCTTCAATATTTCGATTTTTTAATTTGTAATTTTATGTTAAAAAAATATAACACATAATTATTCCATTAAAAACAACAATACGCTTACGTATATTTTTTAAGGTCCTGTTTTTGGGGGCCTTTCATTTCAATTGATTTATGTAGGACAGTGACGTTACAAATTCGGGTAAAATAAGTTTTTCAAGTTTTAATTTTTATTCTGCATTCTTGAATTTTGTATTGGACCAGACTTTCACAGCCGCCCAAGTAACTAGCGTAAGACCTTTTTTAAGTAGCCAAGCACAAAGTCTCGGAGGGACGACATAGATTGCTACATACTACTTTTTCACCGAATTTGAAGGCCATCAAGTTCTTAAATTGCTTCGGTAGACACTACATAAAGGTACTCAGTGACTTCTAGGGGACCTCGGCTTAGGGCTGTCACTTGTTGATTATACCCGTTAAGTATTCTAAGGCGCCCGACGGCAAAACCTCGGTTTATACCACCACAAACACTTCGGAAAGCGATGGCGGCGGGAGGAGAAATTGCGAAGAAGAAATCTCAGCAACGATTCCGTCCCCTGTGACATACGATCCGGCATCTTTTCAACCGACATCCGTTAGTTATCTGGAACATTTTCTTCTATAAAAAACATTAAGATCTTTCAACCGAACGTGTGTCATATGTAAAAAAAAAAAAACTATAGCATCTAGAAAGTTAAATAAATCGCATAAGCTAATTTGATCTTAGATACTGATTTCCTATAAAGAGATAGAAATAAAATAAAAATTATCAATTTCTACGCATTACCGTATCAAATATACTCTGTTGCATTAAAATGTTAGTAACCTTCATATAAGCAGTAACAGAAATATAAAGAAACATTTCCTCCCGTTTATTTACTTGACCCAATTCTGGCAACACCGTTATAGAAACGAATAACGTACGAAATAATGTTTACATTCGCAAATGAGACAGTTGAAGGCGAGAATAAAATGCAACATTGAAATTCTTATATTCATTACCTTCATACGTTAGGAAGCGTTCGGTTTTCGCCATACGCAAGATGTAATGTCAAAAGTTATTGTCGCATTCTAATTTAAAATAAATTTAATATATTTAAGAGTATTCACTTTGTTTATTAATGAAATGAAATATTTAATAATCATAAAATGAATAAATTTATTAGAAATACTAACCGATACCGCTGTTAAAATACAATTAAAATTTGCAGCGCGAGAACTGTCAAACGCTCAAAATTCAACAATATGTAATACTGGTCATCATAAAATTTTTATTATTTTTTAGTAAAAAAAAAAGTTTTATTTCGATCAAAGTCATTGGTAAGCCTTATTTTTTGTTCCCGTTATTACAGTTTCATGTGTTACTCTGTTCTTGATCCATATAAATAAAATTGTGTTGCTATGCAAAAAAATCTCCGCTAATCTTTTTAACCCATTTTGATGCGATCTTTAAAGCAGGGATAAGGTATATAGTTATCAAATAGAAGAATTGAGAGAAAATAGTACAAACCACACATTTCTTTTACCAGAAAAAAAATACAATAATGAAAGAAAAGTTATGGCGACGTTGAGATTTTAAGGTTTGGTTTGAGATAAGTTATTTAAGAAAACTTACTTTTTTATGGCATACTTTTTTCAACACCAAGATTATGTTAGTCACGGCTATTCGACTCCCGGGATAAAATCTTAAATAATTCACATTTTGTGCTTTATATATGACCGGCATTGCTCACAAACAAGTTTTAAGAGGATGAGTAACATCGTCTTCTGCGTACAATAATACCATATTACGATCGCCAACCCGCCTGCCAGGCGTGGCGATTATGGTATAATTCCCCAAAAATATTTTTGAGGAATGCCTATGGCTTGCAGTGAAACGACGAAGTCCAACTTGTTATCCTAAATCATTACCTTACATTGTTTAATTTCAAAACAGATGCTGTGTGAGCGACTTTCCTATATGAGTTCGTGTATTAAAACTTAGTTCCACTGTGATTAAGTGTAAAAAAAAAACAAACAAAAAAGAATCCTTGATTTACACCAACAGTCTTAATACAAGTAGCATAAAACGCAAGGATAATCTACGCGTCGCCAACTTTATAGCCGCAAGTTCCTCAGGTAAACAAGGAAATTATTCATTAAAGTTGTGAATAAGCAATTTTATGAAGGCGAAGAAATCCTTCGCTTCGAGGATAGCTATCAACATGATAATTACAGATTTAATTATTGAATAAAATTTTAATATAAACTTACTTGTTTTATGAAAGCAAATACGCGATTAATATTGCACATCGACCTTTGGAAAGAAACAATCGGCTAATTTCGGCTTCGTAGAGCACTATCTTTGTTCCACACTACCTAGTTTTGTCAGTCGTTGTATTTCGTGCGACAGAGATAACGCTCTACGAAGCCGAAATTAGCCGATTGTCTCTTTCCTAATGTCGATGTGCAATATTTATCGCCGGGTACTGTAATAAACTTTTTATTACCATTCTTCCTTCAGATATTTTAACGTTTGAATTAATTAACTATAAAAACATGTTTATTAATAGTAACTATGCAATAATTTTTATTACAGCGATGTTAAGTTCACATTTTTGACAGTTTTGCCTATAATTCTTTATCATCATTATAAGGTACAAAAATTAAAAAAAGCATAATTTCTATATCACAATTAAAATGTGTTATTATCGTCCTTGTTACGGGATTGTAAAAGGATTCATTATTCTTGCAAATCAGTAACAAGATGTTAGGTTTGCGTACAGTATATTTAGTGTTGATTTTAACGACTATAACAATTATGATGATTCTAAGGAAGAATGAAATATATAATTTAGGTAATTTATTATTATAATTCATTTAAATGTAATATTTAAAAAAAATTACGTAAATAGGTGAATGAGTAAATGAAGGGAACTGGATTTTCGAACCCGACGTACTGACTCCAGAAGCACGGAATAAACACGTTCTTGCAATAGAGCCAACTGAGAGAAGAAAACTTCAACACAGAGAACTACAGAAGCGGTACAAAATTACAGCAACAGCTACAGGAATGAGGACTAGTGAAGCTAACAATATCCGAATGGAGGAAGAAACAGTTTACCCGAGTTATAACAACACGCTATATAACATCAAAGGCAAGCAAGGAAACGGGCAGAAATAGAAGTAAATTTAGCTAAAATTTAATTTTTAGCTGACGAATTGGAGATCCTGTGTTTGATAAAGCAGTAACGAGGCTACCAGCGTCGATATCTAACAAGAAATCATTTTGTATAAATCTAAGCAATTTATTTCAAGTGTTGACCAAGTGTTGACAGACAAAACTTATAAGCCGGTACATTGACCTTTAAGTATCGAATATAATAATATTGCCTGATTAATAACCGCGACTACGTAACCTGCCGTTAAAATGTCAATGAACTTTAAGACTAGCTGTAAAAATAAACATCGCAACGTCCTATGGGAACAATAAGTTGCTACTGAATGCACACAGGCAAAACTACACCCACACGTGGACAACTTCTTAAATGCTCGACTAGTTATCGATGTTTTGTTTTAGGCGTACTCGCTGTTCGGTATTGCCATTTTAATGGATGAATTTTGTAATTATTTTATTGATAGTTAAAGTATAAGTTAAACCCGGAATACTTTGTACTTTCCAGTTATTAGCTTGTCGCCGTCTTATATATATATATATATATATATATATATATATATATATATATATATATATATATGAGTATAGTACGAGTAAGCTCTACACTGAAAAGTTATTACCTTGTCGCAGTAGATAAATAAATATATTAAAATAAATTTAATTTTTAGGCTATTTTCGGCTTCTCAGAGCACTATTTCTGTCCCACACTACCTATGTGACGTTTTGTCAGTCGTTGTATTTCGTGCGACAGAGATAACGATTCACGAAGCCGAAATTAGCCGATTGTCCCTTTCCAAACATCGATGTGCAATATTTATCGCCGGGTACTGTATTCCATTTAAATAATACAGATTATTGCACCGAATCGGGGTATAGTTAAAGATATAATTTTAATTGTAGCGAATTACCGCATATCTATACTACAATAAATAATTTTCCGATTCCTCGCGTTGGATTTATTCCAGGATGTAAAACAGTTAATTCCGCCATTTTTGTACGCGCCATGTCGTTGATGTACAATTTGACAGGAGCTGAATATTAATGAGGTGATGTCATATTTGGTATATTTTATTGTTTATTTAAAGTTTGTAATAAAAATATAACTGCCATCCAGTCCTCGTGGATTATTAACATTGTATTTAAAGTTTATGTAAAAAACCAATTTGAATTATTACTAGTTAGAAACAAGCGAATAAAAAATTTCCGAAAAAAAATCGTGTTGTTTCGTCAACGAAATATTTATTTATTTATACATTTAATAAGTTTTACAATAATATACAAAAAAGTACAATAGGCGGTCTTATCACACAAGGCAATCTCTTACAGACAACCATAGTATGGAAAAGGTAAAAGTACTAATAATAGGTAGTTTACGTGTACAAAAAATACGTATTAACAAACAAACGAACAATCATATAAATAATCAAAATAATTTTTATATATAGATGTGAGCGAAGATAACAACGTGAAATACAATAAATGATGTAAAGCTTAAAAGATGACTGTACTTTCGTGGTATTTCAAAATAAATAAATTCCTGAAATAAGAAGATATTAATCTAAGCCAGGGATTCCCAAAGTGGTCTATATCGACCCCCAGGGGTCTACGTCAGCGAAAAAAAATTTGGGGGTCCATGAAATGAAAATGGGGGTCCACGATAGTGGATCTTAACACATACACTGATAGTACCTATTTACATACATCATACTATCTTATAATATCAAAACATTTACGTTATTTATAAAGGTACCTATGAAATAAAAAATTTATTGCTTATGTTATTTTATTTATAGTTTATTTTATGTTACGTATATTTTACATAATAGATACAACACTTTATTTTGAGTTGTTTTAATTTAAATTCAATTAATAAATGCATAAATTAACATGTGTTCTTACTTTAAGTTTTTAACGCTAAACATTTTCATTACAGTTAGAAATTTACAGGAAATCAATATCAGGTAAGTAGGGGGTCTACCCAACACAGAAAAACATAGCAAGGGGTCTACGACACAAAAAAGTTTGGGGAACTCTGATCTAAGCAGATCATAAGGGCTGGGAGAAGTGGCAGAAGAAACTCCAGCAACGGTTTAAACTAATATGTTTGAAGATTGAAGTCCTGCAGAACTAACCTCAAAAAGACAAAATATATAGTTTAAAAAATCTAAGGCGATGTAAGTTAACAAAAATCTGATTACTTAGTCGAATCAGCGCTACGTAGTTTTATTGCAACCAATTTATACATTTAAAAGCGACAAAGAATAATTTTAAGTTTTTAATAAGAGATCAAGTCTTGTTTAAAAAAAATGCCTCCAGTTGTTAAAAGAAATGTTTAGGGGCTATTCCCAATCTTATCATATTGTTTACTTTGCATAACTCTTGGATTAAATACAGTGGTGTCCAACCAAGACTCCGGAAGGTATCTTTTGAATTAGAGACTGCAGAGAAATAACTAAGCGCCTCCAGCTCCGTGTTAAAGCTGTAAATTCCAACGGGTGGACATGATAGAAACTACAATTCACACACATAAATATTATATATTATAATTTTGTTAATTTATTAAGTATGAATTGTTTTTGGTCAGAGATTTTACACCTAAACATAAGGATAAATATAATTTATCAACAATAAAATATAAAATAAATACATATACTAGAAATTAATCATTTTTTTGTCTATTGTCAATTCAATTTGGTTAGGTAGTTAGAGAAGTCTGGTCAGTGAAGGTAATGTATTGGGCATTGCAAGAGTTCAATAAACCTGCTACGTAGTCGTCAGCCCCGAGAACCGTGTTTAATTTCTCTCCGTACAACGCGATGGACTCTGTGTGTAGAACTTTTTAGTCCGTAGACCTCTGTTTACACGGGCTCAATTTCGATGAAGCTGTACAAAACCTAGACCGGCTAGAAGCACAACATCAAACACAACACACACACACGTGTGTGGAACTATATGCAAAGTTATTGAATACAAACACAACATTTCCTAGAAACGCTAGACTTTGTGAACAAGTGAAAGTAACACGGAGTTGTGTACTCGGAAAATCATTGTTCTCGACTCCTCCCGGGTCTATGCTCATGTTGTTTGTCACAGCTTAAATAATAGCAATACCTTAGTCCACAGATAATCTACGAAGATTCAAACTAGTGAACGCGTCCATTGTTTTCGCGGAGCTAAGAGAATTTCCGTGTAATCTTTTTATGTTACCTAATCCGCTAATAATTTCTCAAGGAAATGGTTTTATTCATTTGTTTACACTTTTTACACAAATTGCGTACTAGCAGACTTTGCTTACCCTCACGCTAGTGGTGTAAACAGGACCTGTAGGCAATATATATCGAACTCAAATTTAAGGGTTTAGTATAATATTTAAAAAAAATAGCTTTTTGGAACCAGAGCTTCAAGATCCAGGAGTACGAGGTCACTTGTCACACATCTAATGGAGATCGAACAAGAAATTGTCTTAAAGAAAGTCATATCCAGTCAAAAATATTTTTTTATAGAGACATCTGAAGAGCAGTTTTTCCTAACTCTTCGAAAACATTTGCTGTAGTAAAGCAAAATATTTCAGAAGAAATGGCGTTGGTAACGATAGCTTAAACTCACAGGCATTGTTTTTGAAAATCTTCAATTTCGTCCGGAAGAATGTTCCCGAAAATCAGAGGGATACCTTGACGATATATTTAAGTAAGATCATTTAATTTCTTCTTTTGTTGTCAGAACGCAACACGTCATCATTATTTCAGCCATAGGATGTCCACAGCTGGACGTGGGCCTCATCACAGATTTCCCAAAGGAACGGTTGAAAGCGGCCTGCATGTTTTTACAACATATATTTTATTGTACATTATTTTCAAATGTGATAGCCTAATGATAGCCTGGTCTAATAAGGAAAAAACAATGCAATTTTTATATGCTGAACTAAAAAAATTTGAACTTGTTCGGCAGCGAAAAATATATTCTTGATTGTATTCTATATATAGAAATTGTTAAAACCTTTTAACACATTTTTTAGTAACAACAACTTATATCTTCCAATGTGTAACCATTAGAGAAGGCTTTTAGGCACTAAAGTGTAACAAAGGGCAGAGTCATTGTCATACTTTTGTGTACACAAAGAGGTATTAAATTAATATATATACATTATAACTGTTTCTAGCTGCAATAGCTTAAAAAAGGTGAATATATTAGGGAGAACGGAAAGCAATGTCATTTCTGTCGAAATATTTTACAGAAAAACCGATTGATTTGTTATGATTTTTACCCCTCCGGCATTGAAAATTTGTGTACTAGATAGCAAAAGGTTTTTAATAACGGAGGAGAATATATTGTTTATTATAAATAAAAACTTGTTAAAAATGTAGTCGTGTGAATTTAACTTAAGAAAGCGATATTACTTACCGCTCCCCCAACATAGCTCATTTAACAGCAAAAAGGTTTTACACCTATTTTCAGTCAACTTAATAAATGAAAACGAAATAAGATAAATTTATTTATTTTTCCTTTTGCAATTCGACAATCTAATGTCTCCAGGCAGTACAGTACGCAGAGCCAAATTGTAAAGAAGTATTCATTTAAATATATAGTAATTCTATTTTTAAAAAAGCTTTTCTCTTTCTCATTATTATGTTGATTATTATTGTAACTATTGATTTTTAAATAGGGTGTACCATAGAATTAATGGATACCAATGAGCTATACATTCACCCCTTAAAAGATTTTACAATCAAAACCAATCATCTTGTATAATCACAATAGGCTCTTGAGGCCGTCGTCGACCTAAGTTATTAAGAGGCATTCCGAAATCCCAGTGGCATTGGCAATAAGGACTAGTAACATTTAAGTGCCTTTGACAAATTATTTGTTTATTTTTGATTATTCAGTTCGTTCACTAATTTGAAATAAATAGTATCGACTTTAATATAATTACTAAATGTAAGGAAGCATTGAGTAAAAAAACACAAGCCGCTATGACCCAACGTGTCGCATTACGTGCCAGTTCGCACTATTACTCTGTACGCAACAAAGGTATCAAATAACAAGCGATAGAGTCGACGGTTTGGAACAAAGACGACGTGACGGCTCTGGTCTTTGGTTACTCTGTGTTGTGTGTGTTGGGTTCACTACACGATTCAAACTAAAACAATGTTTTTAAAAAATAAAAAAAATTATCGCCTTCTTACATAAGATAGAATTCCTTATTTTGTTCCTCATAGACGTTTAAAAAGCGACGGAGAAAGCTAAGCTAAGGATTTCTCTGTGAAATCGAGTCAGAAATGAGGATATCAGTAGACGAACGAAAGTAATTAACATATCCCATTGGATTGGCAAGTTGAAGTGGCAGGGCTTAAACGTTCTGGATAGAAGGTCTCAGACCGGAAAGCGGTGCGCAGGACGTTTGCGACCAAGTTGATTAGACTACCTTGTTATGTATTTAATGGAATCAGGCGTTACCTTGCGGAAGTCCATCCTAAGTAAGAAAAGGACCAATATTTAGACACTTCCGCACATGCAGTGGTAGTCGTGCAACAAAGTGCACCGCCCGCCAGTCCGCTGATAAATGCGTATGCGGCAAACAATGCGAATTACACAACTGTCACCGTTAAACTACTCAACACGTGTTTCACCCCTCCACGGGACATCTTCAGGAGTTACGTTACACCGAATAGTGCCCAACACAGAGTGTCTTTGTGTTTTGGCAGTTGTGTGATTCGCATTGTTTGTACTTTACATTTACGGGTATAAAAGTTTTTTACATTTATTCCGTCAAAGTATCTTTCGTTCGTTTTATATTTGTCATCTGTCATATAGTCTTCCACTTTGGTATTTTTCATTATCCATTTTGGTATTTTTGTCATCCTTTCACCCATAGCCTTTTAATTTAATGTCAGAGCAGTAGATCAACTAATCGCCGATGTCGTGGCGCTCCCGGATTGGTGGTGCAAATCTGACGAACCAATCAAGGGGCTCTAATTTAAATATGTCAAAATAAATAACAATAATGAAGAAGCTTTGTCTACCGTCCCATAGTAAGTAGCTCATACGAATAGTTTTGAAATAATATAATGAAATAAATAATGCATATACTATATATATACTAATACGTATCACCCAATATCAAATTAAATAAAAAAATCTTTGTATTGTCTAATATAACATCTAAAACAGATAATATTTATTTTAATCTCGCAATATATATAAAAAAATGATAACGAACAAGTTATAACATAGCGTTATTGTATTTTAAACGAATGTTGATTAATATCAGAAATTCCTATCTTCTTGCAGATACATTGGTCAGATTAAATTTTACGTAAAACTTATTAAAAGTGTTGTTAAAAGGAGTTGTGTAACAAATAAGTAGTTCATCTGATGCTAGACGATTGGTAACTACCAGAAGTGTCCAACCTGCGGCCCGCTTTCTTAGATAGTAACCTGGAAGTTCATCATTATCAATTTAAATTTATTTTTAAGCTTGCATTTCATTTTTTGAACTATAATTTTCAAAAAAATATCGAAGGTTTTTCATTAGATTTAAAAATTTTCGCAAAAAGGAAAACAAACGATAGATTTTACTAACATGTTTCCATTTTTAAATTCATCTAAACCTGCAAGTTATAAATAGTAGAACCAAAGAGTTTTTATTACAAACTTAAGCGTACTATTTGCGAAAAAAAAATTTCACTGACATAATATTACGAAAAAACAAATAATCCTGTAAATACATTGTCATGGCACATTACGTCAATACGTATCAGTCGGTATATTGTATTCGTCGATACTAGATAAAGTGATAAAATCGTATTGATAAGGCTGAAGCAATATAAAAGCGGCCCACGCATTAGATTGCTGTTGTAAGTGTGCTATGATGTATAAATCTTCCAAAGATAACATATGCTATTGCGAAAAACATATGCTGAACGCGCTACATTTGAATTTCGATTTTCGAACGCTCTTTAATTATTAACTGTGATATATTCGTTTTAAGAACACAATATACGCGTCCTTACTTTCTGAAGGACGTACTTCAACTGGTCATTGTGAACATATATTTTTAGAATACATTCATTTATTTTGTTTATTTCATTTTAACATTCATCTGATGTTAAGTGATGTTTAGAAATAAAGAAAAGTTGTATAAATCTTTTATTTAAATTTTTAGAATAAAATCAATAAACCTTAAATATTTTATCACAGTGGATTCATATATTTCTTTCATAAAATACTTTTTTCTTATAAAATTATTTATGGGAATGAGCTTTACTGTTCACGCAGAGAAAAAAAAGACAAAAGCGGTTAAGTCATTCAGCCACAAATGTCAGTTATAGCAATGAACCGTCACGATTAGTTGGATAGTCATAAAAAACCTTATTTGGTATGATTCGCATACTTAACACGACTAGTCATTTTTTCCTTCGAGATTTAAGTAAAAGGGTGCATGATTTATAGTTCTGTGGTTTGAATTCTCTTTATTCTTTATTGTAACACACTACATCATTCATCATTATTTCAGTGCCATTGCAGCATATGTGCCCCCACTATAGATTTCCAACAGAACCATAAACCTCTCTAACCTATTCCTAATTCGTTGATTATACTGTCTGAAAATTTCCCACTGTTATTTAATCCAATAGGTACAGTACACCTGTCAGAGAGCAGAGACCTATATATTCCAGGTATTGCCTCCACCGTTTCTGATAGCAGTATTCTTTAAGGTGCGTGAACGCACTACCTGACTCTTCAAATAAGTGATGGAGTTGTAAGACACACTCACTTCCCGTACTTCACCAAGAACGAACTAACGTTTCAATCCTTCCTCGGAACGATAAATAAGCTGTCTCGTTCTATCCGGATATGATATCGGAGTTGTTGGTACAATCTAACTACACCCAACTAAAGTGGGTAATATCAAGTTTATACCTCTTGTCGAGTAGGCAAGTACCCGAGCTGCGGTAACTCGCCGTTGCTAACCAGCAAGCTTCCGCTAACGATTGCTCCTGACCGCGAGATCACCCCTTCGCTAGACCGTTGACATGATCACACACAACGTACGATGCTGATCACCCGGCAACAAACTAGGCCAGGTTCATGAACAGGTCCAACATCTGGAGTTAACCACATAGTTACTACGAATCCGAGACCAATGACCAGTAGACAGGCTTCCGGTTCCGTAGTACTCTAGTCCAAACAACCGAACCTATAGTTCCGGTTGCGATATGATTGAAGTCGAGTGTCTCTCCAGCTGGAGGCCCAGGTCCAGTTTAAAGTGGTCTTTATTCATCGTTTTCTGACGACCTTTATTAAGTCGTCTATCTACGTGACGACGTCATGTGCTGAGCTTCCCGACCCTTGTTCTTCACTCCAGATCTCTAAGGCCCCAGCGGCTATTTGTTCTGCACGCTATGTTGCCACTTCAATTTGCTAAACCACTGATCTACGTCGGATAATTGTCAACGATAACAGTACAAAGGCATGGTAAACCAATACTTTTCTTCCAACAAAGGCACTTAAAGTGTGAAAAAATAAGGTATATTTAGCAGGTAATATTAAATTTTACCCTAACGGTGAATTAATATGAGGTGAGTTTTGTGTTTCTTTTCATAAACAAAATAACACAGTGCACCTTCGTTATGAAAACAAGTTCGTACAAGTTTCTATTTAAAGTTCCCTCACGAACTTTTTTTTTCTTGTTTAGTTCACTCAGGTACGTGGAGTGACCATATTACGGTATATTGGTAGATGTCCGGAAAAAAATATCTACTAAAAAAATTTAGGCCGTTGACGCATCGATCCGGAAGAACCCTATCCGATATCATTAGCTCCATCTGGTGACCCGGCAAAGTATTTATACAACGTGATTGTATATGATGTATATATACATATATATCTGTCAATGTATGACTTATTGTTCAGAAAAGCTGTAAAGCCTTTTTTTAAACTTATTTCCTAACACCCTATACACGTAAATGATGATAATGAATTTTAAAGTCTTCGATATTTATATCTTCGAATAATTATTTTCTTCGAATTTTAAAATCGCCTTTTTTACAATACTATCATCAAGTTATTTATTACTTATGGAACCATTGATTATTGCATAGGCTATATGGTAGAATAAATGACACAGAATACTACACATTAACCCTTTTTAAGATTTTATATATATATATATTATTGATCAATCTGTATATCTTTTTTATTTATTAATGTTTGTTGCATTAGAGTCGCCATAATATTAAGTAAAAGTTAATGAGAACGAAAATTTAGATCAATTGCTAAAAAATAATTTAATTAATTTAATATTCTTTACCGATTCAAACTTTATGGTTACACTAGCGCACGCATTTCTCGGCCCGTCGAAATAATTATTCCCAAATAGAAACGGTGTCAATGAGCTTCCAATTACGCTGTACCTATGACTTGAAACTTATTGATCATTGGCAAGATTTTACTTTAGAAAGAATATGTTTCTTGTGTATGTTTTTGACAATTATCATACATTTATTGTAAGACGATTAAAAAGCTTTATGTATAATTATTTTTACTGTATTAAAAAAAAGAATTTCGCATTTTTATAATAGAGTTTAGTTTCAAAAAGTTTTTATAAGAATGATATATCATCAAAGAACTATTATTTTTATTTATTTTAGATAACGTCGTTATGAAATCAATAACTGCGATGGCCATGAGCCGTGGTAGCTTAGCGGTACAACTGTGAATTACGATAGTAGGTAACGGGTTCGATTCTAGATATACAATCTTATATATTTCATACTACGTTTCACATTATTTATAAAGGATTTCCACTGCTCATGAACAAGTTTCCAAAGGATGACGCTGATCATCATCTGCGTACCATAATACCACATTTCGATCGCCAATCCGTCTATCAAGAGTGGCGATTATGGTATATAACCCCATAGATATCTTCGGACTAGGCCCTGCAGTCGTCTCTGGTCTGATGCAAGATCTTTGAAATGAAAGTCATATGAAATTGACAAAATATTTTTTTAATAATATTTCAAAGACTGGCCACAAATTTTTTTTATTTAAGTACAAAAAAAAATTATAAACCTCTGTAATGCAGTTATAGGGAGGTATTGAAGTTATAAACAGGGGTCGTGTAGTTTCGTGTAAAGGATGGAGATCGAAGCGTAGGGACCACACCTTGCAGGTGCGGCGACCCACATAGAGTATGACGACACGTGGCGACTATTGGCTGTTTTTTTTTTTGACGAACTTACAATGGCGCTACATCGATATTATATTAAATTGTACTGGTATCTTTTGACTAGTAAACAATACTTTAATTTTTTTTAACACAGTTTTAATTAAATTATCTTATGAGACGATAGACTGTCACTGCAAGGCATAGGTTTCTCCAAGATATGGCGATAATGATCGGTCTTGCACTGGCCGCATCGGTGACTACACGCAACCCCTATTACCTCACCGATCCATCTAGAGAGCCTTTCAGGCCCAACAGCCTTCCATTGTACGGAGCGACGTGCCCGCCCACTGGTAATCCAGAGGAGAATTTCTTCGAGCTACCTCGGTGATTCTGGTTCTTCTACGGATCGATTCGATGTTGCAGCGAATATTTTATTTTTGCAATAAAATACAAACAGACATCATTATTATTTCAGCAAGAATACGTGACAACAATATGTCCTATTGGAAAACTATACAGAAGGCCTATATCTAGCAGTGGACTTCTAAGTAGTATTTACTCCTAAGGGGAAATCCCCATTCGGAATTCCAAATGCGTATCAAGTTTTCATTATTTTATCCATCTGCATGATTTATTATTTATTTTTCTACTAAAATGTACGCAAATACGAAAAAGGATATTGAGTCCTTTTACCTTCCCATTGCCAAAGACGAGTATACTCGTCTTTGGTGTTCTGGTTCTAAATGATTATGTATGATAGTATATATGCTCTTACCAAGAAATAACATGGATTTGGTAAACAATAACGCGCAAAATATAAATGGCAATGGGGATGAATTTATATAATTTGGGCTTGGCAGCGAATGGGTTAAAATATTTTATCCAATAGCCATAGTGGCATCTTCTCGACGGCTTTAAGTCCTCAAGCTATATGGAGTGATTGTCTCGAGCTTAAAGCTTGTTGGCTTGTCAGTCTTCGAAATAACGTGAGGAACCAGTTGAGCTGTTAAGTGGTCTCGGCAAAACCCTTTATTTATTTATTTACTTTATTGGAGATAGACAATAACAAAAGGCAGTAAGAAAGTACAAACTTAGAAACTTAGAAATATAAAATTAGTTACAGTTGTTACCTTATAACTATGTCACTGAGAACATGTAATGATTTATAGTCAAACAACGAAAAATCAAATAAAAACATTAGTAAACAGGGATCAAAGACTGTGGTTTATATATTTATATTATGGTTTAAATTGCATTGTATGTACTCAATAATTTCGAAAGAAATTGTTTTTTAAAAGATACGAGAGAGTACGAGAATATATCAATATCACTAACATATGAATTGTGGAGGTCACACATTCTGTATAAGGGTGCACGTTTACCGCTATTTGTTCTAGCCGTTGATAAAAAAAAGATCCTTCAGGTCTCTTTCACTCTAAATGCGATCAATCTATTTATTTTGGAGTAGACTGGTTAAAGTTTTCATCGTCATATTTTCAGCACTAAGACGTCCACGTATGGACATGGATTTCCTCTAGAGATTTTTACGATCGATTGGAAGCGATCTGCACCAAGTCTTTTTAACAACGACATTGATAAGATCGTTTTGCAGCTTATGGGTGGACATCCTATGCTTGTACTTGCCAATGTACTGAGCAATTTCGGTTTGTTTAAGGTAATAAGGTATAGGCCTTTCTCCAAAAAAAGAAAATATTGTTTAAGTTCTCACGTTTTTTTAAACAATTGTATAGTTCATATTGCCTACATGTTATATCCAAGTTAATCATTGCGACAAAGAAATCGCTTGTTCCTTGTGAATAAATGCATTGTTTTTCTTGTCACCACAACATTCCCATAATTGTTCAATGCGAAAATTAATATATTCGTCTATTACATCGTCATATTGTATTTCATTTGTTTCGAATAACTGACTTTTGCTATGTTATGTACCTATATGATAATGATTACTATTTTTCTTCGGTATCGTTTCTACGTAAAAGTAATTTTTATCATTAAATTTTAAAAATTGATTATTGTTATTGAGATATAAAATTAATTACATATTAATTTATCTTTATTAAAAATTGGTTATCGTTGTAAGATCTTAAATTTCGAAATTCAGTGAAATATAAGATGATCTTGTTTAGTTCGTTGGAAAACGCTGAACGCGTATCGCTTGTAACCGGTCTTTTTGGTAATCTATGTGGATTTCTATGTCCAGCAGTGGGCGTCCCAATTGTGAAACCATTATGACGATTCTGTAACAAAGTCCTATTCCATATGATTCTTCTTTTTACCCGATAGACGCCGAAGACGTACGCCTTCCCAAAGATCTGCTCGATGATTATTCCTGCGATGCCTGCAGTCAGCGATTTCCCGTGACTTTGATATGAAAACTAGCCTACATAGCTTTTACATCAATAACCAATAATTCTTTATAGAGTACAAATAGTCCGTAAATTAGTTTTTTTAGTGAAATTGAAATTGAATTTATTGAATTAATTTTTTTTTAACCAGTGTATATCCCTGTACATATAAGCAGCTACTGCTGGTAGAAATGCCTGAAGGAGTAAAAATACGCTTAAAGGAAGTCTTCTTTTCAACCGATGGACGCCCACTGCAAGGCATAAGTTTCTCCCAAAGATCGCTATGATGACCTGTCATGCGCTGTCTGCATCCAACAACTCCCGCGGCCCTAAGTACGTTGTCGGTCCTCCTAGTGGGGGGTCCATCCATACCGCGTCTACCGGCTTGTGATGGCCACTGAAGAACCTTTCGGCTCCAAACGCCATCGGTTACATGAGCGATGTGCCGTTCTATTCAATCTATCTATATAACTGTCAGAATTTAAATTCAAAACTTCGTTCGAATTCGAATGAGCAATTTGAATTTAATTAAATATATTAATTACCTTAGTGGCCAGTTACAATCTTATTTTACAGGAGAATTCAAGAGGCTTTTTATGTCATTTATAATATTTTAAAGTTCAACAGATAATATAATGTTCGGATTAATATAATTTTCTGTGACGTAAGCGTTCTATTATAATTGCGAATGACATTTGTTTAATTTATTAAGCACATTGTAATGTGTTTGCTTAGGTGATTTAATACGTGAGTAGGTATGACGCTCTTTACGCTGACTAATGCGTTCTTTTTTATCTATTTGAAAATATAAACGTGTCTGCTTGTGCGAGTGAGACGAAAATCTAAACCTGTTTGTGTGCAGGTAGACACTGAAAATGGTTCCTTTTTTAAATTATCTCTCTGTAATTCTTTTGTGGGCAACTGAATACGGATTCCACGAAGTGACATAGAGCTACTTTACATGAAATGTGTATTACCAGATTGGGAGGAACGCTCCCTGGAGTGACCTGGCGCAATGGCCCCCGAGAGGTAACCTCAGCTTTGTCTGATTGACTGTAGAGCAAGTGGACGGTAAAAGTCCACGACGGTTATCACCTACCTGCTAGCCTCAATTCAAGTCAATAACTGGACTTTATCCTACTGCCATACTAATTTAAAATCTTATATTAAAAACAGTGACAGACAAATGATAAATACAAGAAATAAAAATAAACTCGTAGCGCCTCAATTTCTTTTTTTTTAAAGTTAACAAATTCTCCATGGGTCGCCGATAAATGCGCATGCAGCAAACAATGCGAATTACACAACTATCAACGTTCAATCACCCAACACGTGTTTCACCCCTCCACGGGGAATCTTCAGGAGTAATGTTACACCGATTAGTGCCAAACACAGTCATACTAGATACTTTATCAGCGGACTGGCGGGCGGTGCACTTTATTGCACGACTACGACTGCATGTGCGGAAGTAGCTATATATTGGTCCTTTTCTTACTATATAATTAATGCACAAAGTGTGAATTATGAAAGATTGTGGCCCGGGGCCTATCATAGTCGATCCCGTGACCTATGATCGCAAATCCCAGTCCTTTACCGCTGGCCTATGGCTGCTCATGTTACCTTATTCACCATAAACTTAATGAAGATGTAACTTATCTTTATATTCTCTGGACCGGTGCGTTATGAGTGAAGTAACTATGTGTGTCTATGTGTGATTAATTGTAATGAATTTGCTCGTAGGGTGGTGAGTGATACTGTTAATAGAAACAAAACAGTATAGATAAGTAGGTACCTAATAAACTGCACATAAAATAACTAGTAAATTTATAATAGGAAAAATAGAATAAGAAAAGTGTAGTAATGTATTAAGAAAGCACAACCTAAATAAAACTGTAATAAAAAATAGAATTTGTAAATAATAAAATAAAGAAAAAAAATGTACCTAGTCACCTAAGAGTAATAAGATGATGGAAGGAAGGCGATGAAAGCAAGAAGGAATGAAAGAACAAAATGAGTGATATTGTGATGGAAATAAGGTAAGAATACAAGAAATCGAGTAGTATGACAGTGAGTGAAGAATAAAGATGAAAAATCTGAAAAACTTATTTGTAAATAAAGACCCTGATCAAAACTAATTAGGGGTACGAGAGGCCTCCAATAGCGGGGGCTAAGAAAGAGAGAAAAAAAAATAATTGTAATGAAATATATATAATATGGATAAGCCACGGCTTAGAAATATTTAAGCTACTATACAGCAGTAAATAGGGTAATAACATAGCCGTATCAGAGTCGATTGTGAGCAGCACAAAAGTGACTCAGACGCAAACAGTGATATTCGTTCATATGTATACATTCCATTTAAATCAACATTCAATAATTTTAGCTACATTTCTATGCGTGTACGACCTTTTTAGAATACGTTTGGCTTACGAATCGTCTTTTACAAATCGAGACGAATGGTCGAAATATCACAGACCTATTATTTTGTCTGCGCTACCATTATTACAAGCTTTTGCTAAATGATATCATCGTCATCATATCTGCTATTAGACGCACATTTCAAGGCCTAGGTCTTCTCCAAAGATCACCATGATGTCTGATCTAGCGCATCCTACATCCAGCGACTTCTGGTAACCTTAACTATGTCGACGGTCACCGTGGTAGGGGGCATATTTACGCCGTTTCCACCTCCCCGCGGAGAACCTGCTACTATTGTTTTAAGAACATACGTGAAATTGATAACTAGTAAAACTCGATTGTATTTCGTTCGGGATCTTACGCCGAAATTTTTTTTTATCGCTTACTTGTCCGCGTTTGACTGCCAACTCGCCTGATACAAAACGATGATGTGGTCAGTGATGAACCATTCACACTAGATGCCTATTCATTCTGGTTCTGAAGATACCTGGGTTATAATTCTTGGGAAATAAGGAAGCCGGGAGATCGTCCCACACTCGGGCTTAAAATATTAATCTTTTAAAATAATCGATTTATTATTATATATTATACAGGCTTGCTTGTCAGATTGTACTGCTAGAACTGGCCAGTAATATTTCAATAGAAAAAAAAATTAGTTACACATTTCAGAGTAATCACTTTATTGATTAATTTAATCGATTTAAGTGAATTAATTTTATGATTGATAAATTACTAATCGATATAGCTGATACAAATTTGAGGCGTTTGAATTTTCAAACGAACGAAGTTCAGAACGAACTTTTAACGCCCGAAGTTTGATATACATTTTATTTCACAAAAATAACTCTTCAGGTTTGTACTAAATATTCAAATTCTTCGCCATAACAGCCATCTAAAAAGGTATATGGAAATTAGAAAAAAAATTAAAAAGATTAAAAAAATCAGTAGTGGTTCTCAAGTTAGGACTTTCTCGAAATAGGATGACCACACATAGGACAAATGATTAGTAAAGGTCGTCAGAATATGCTCGATGCAGGCCGCTAACGACAAGGGGCGGCTTCACCTGTAGTGCAGGGTATGCAATGCACACAGACGACGTCGTCTCAGCTAAGAGCGTCTTCTTGGACCACCATGGCCATAACTAATATCATACTATAAGCTACACCTACTTATAAAATAGCTTGTTGGAATATGAAAAAAACTTGTTACGACGGCAAAGTTAATAGTTAAAGCCGCGAGGAAGGGGGGGGGGCAGGGCTAGGGGGCGCAAGTGTTTCATTGCACACGGGCGCTACACGAGCTAGAACTGCCCCTGCTTACTGGTTACTTGACAGGTTCTATGGTAATCTATGGTGAAGCTTATGTGATGGTAATGATACGTATATATTAATATTATAATAATGCAATCAACTGAATTTAATAATTAAATCGTTAAGAAGTCTCTAAATAAGCTTGGCACATTTTATAATTGATTAATAAGTTATATACTTAATGACATTACTTAATAATTGCCTAATTACACTTGTACTTCCATTAATATTTATTAAAACAAATAAATAACAAAATAGGTCAAGTGCGTGTCTTTTTAGCCGTTTTCCTTTACAATTATTATGTAATTATTAATTAAATTTGTAATGTCTCCGCGTAAGTTCTGTGAACGTGTGATTTTGATATATTATTTTATTTTGTATTGCATCACGTAAATAATTACGTAAAATATTGTAAATAGTGACGTAATAGGTACAAAAAGATTTAAACGGATGAGCATGTATCAATTATCGTCAATTTATGTATTGTACACACTATTTAAGTAAACGATGATTTCAGAAATAATAAACAACATAATGATAATAAAGTAAATAGTTTTTAAAATTCGGCTTTTGGACAGATGGTAAACTGTCCATGTAGATTTAGTACTGGCAATAATAACTGGCCTGTCGCATGCCAATAGAAAAAAAAAAAAATAATGTGACTTATTTCAGAGTGATCAATTTATACAGAAGAATTAGAAATAAGTGTAAACATTTAAAGCTTCTATATCCAATCACGATATAAATATATACAATATATTTTTAAAAATTATACACTAGTTCTTTTTAAATTAAATAACAACTAAATAATTGACCAAACTATATGAAGCGGTTTAAACAAAATTATTTCTGTATTCGTCAACATTAAAAATAGTTTTTTATGACCGTTGCTGTGTAAAAAGTATTTATTTAAACATTTTATACCAATAGAAATAGATCTTTGCGATACTCGCCTGCCAGTATAGTACAAATATCAGTAATTAAACAATAATAAAAAATGTCTATTAATAACAATTTTGTTTGTTTTAAAATTGTATTTAATATTAATAAATTTAAATCGTTCTTATTTCAAAAAATATTCAAACTTTTTTTTATGAATTCGTAACACAATTGACTTATTAAAAATATTGAATTCCATATTTATTTATTAATTACAATCAATATTGCTGTTTTATATAAATTTTAGTAATCTAATATATAAAATTCTCGTGTCACGGTGTTCGAACTTGAACTCCTCCGAAACGGCTTGACCGATTTTTACCAAACTTTACATGCGTATTCAGTATGTCTGAGAATCGGCTACTATCTATTTTCCATACCCCTAAGTGATAAGGGTGGTCCACCCCTAAATTTTATTTTTAATTTTTTAGACAATTTTTTTGGTTTTTATTTTATTATGATACAGCATACAAAAATACATACAAACCTAAATTTTCACCCCTCTACGATCAACCCTTATCTTACATTTGTTAATTAAAAACTTTAATTTTTTTTGCAAAACAACGTTTGCGGGATCAGCTAGTTATTAATAATAATAAATAGCTATTGATCCGAGTCCATGGCGTTAAATATCAGTGACCAACATGTTCACTACGCTGATGTCATCGACAATTAAAATATTTACTTAACTGTAATGACACACACAAGTATACCTATTAGGACAATGTGTTTACGTTTAGATACGACTATATTATAATATGTTATTTATATGTAACACGTTTGATTTAGTTTTCTAACAATATATTTAATTAACAATCGCGATTATTTAAAAAAAATATCGTTATGGAAACATATGTCACAGATAATAGAATAAAAAACTTAATCATAGAGATTTATATTAGAATTAATTATTGTTTATTATCTGTTCTATTGGTTTTAGTTATTGGTTTGTCTTATTCCAGTAGAAAATGATAACATATACAAGTGTGATGCACAGATGAAATAACAATGTGAATAATTAAATAAAAATCTAGACATTTCTACTAAATCTTCCCAAAGATCGCCATGACGACCTGTCCTGTGCTGACCGTAACTAAAGTCGTCGGTCCAATAATATATATTTCTACTCTTTTATATACATAACATATATATAAGATGATTGAAAACAGGTAAGCAGACAAGTGAGGTATATATATATAAATATATCTACTCTTTTAAATCTTTTACACCTTTTACCATTCACACTATATAGTAATTTGAAATGCTATTCGAAATATCACATAGATAGACATTAGTGTGAAGACACCAATAAAACAGTTTCATGAGATAATGCAAACAATATGCATCGTAATGTTACAAAAAGTTTAATATTAAAGTCAAACCTTATTACTGTCATCAAAAAGTAAGATTAGATTGTCATTTAAATTTACTGGGCATAAAGAAGGCTGGTATTTTTTTTCCCTTAGGTTGGTAGAATTGTTTATCAAAAGATTTAATTATCTCCAAGTTACTCGTATTTTAGTCAAATGTTTCAATTTTTGACAAACGCGTCGTCTTGCAATATTGGCGCCAAAATATCTCAATTAAAAAAAATAAGCGTTAAAACTTAACTGATATCGTCCCTGATTTGGCTGCATGCGACTTTTGGCTATACAGTAAACTAGATGAGGAGATAAAAACCCAATCCAAGAAGGTCCTATAGGCTATAGTGGAAAAAGCCTATTCTTATTGTTTCGAGGACTGGAAAAGCGTTGCCAAAATTACGTTTTATCAGACGGGGATTACTTTTAAGTAGATTTAATTGATTGGAAAGAATAAATAAAGAATTTACATTTTATAAATTCACCTAACTTTTTGATCATAATATTGTCACGTATCAAAGAAGCTTTTATCTTAAGATAGAGAATTCATCTTAAAAATACAACAGGCAGAATAAGAATAGGCTTGGTAAAATTAAAAAGCGAACTGTGTATCTAAATCACACCTGTAGTGAATGTATACAACCTTAACATTAAACAAACTTTAAGGAAGAGAAGGTAAATTAAAATAGCAATTAATTAATTATTCAATATATTCTTATACCTTTTACATATTACATTTTTTATATACTGTAAATATATTTAATGACTATATGATCAAAAGTAACAAGGTGTTATTTAGATATTGTTATTCCTTTAGTCATAGAACGTCTACTGCTGTACAGGGGATTCCCCATAGATTTCCTATAAGATGAAGAATTTCAACGACTTAGAGTAGGTCATATGTTCACCTTCTCGATGGACGTTCTACATTACGCTTGCCAGTCCCTGGTTTTTCCATCCTAAAAACCTTTAGATCTGAGCTAAAAATCAAAGAATACTCTAAATAAATATAAATTTAGGTATACACCAATACCTCGCTTTTGCGTCGTTTCGTTTTACGTTTTTTTCCAAGTTGCGTCGCTGCTTAATTAGTACTAATTTTCACTGTGCGTCGTTAGATTTCCGAGGTTGCGTTGTTTTGGGTTCGAGTCTTTAATTTTTTTTTTCAAATTTTCTTTAATTTTATAAAAGATGGCAAAACTTTTGTTTCTAATTGCGCCATGCCATCAAAACTCGCGGATTTCCTTTCTAACTAAAAATCAACGCAATTTTAATACAGTTTTATTGTGACTTTGTTTTGCTAATTTTGGAGTTAGTTTTAATTACGTAGTGTTTTGTAATGTAGTGTGTTGTGCTTTTTTTAAAAGAGAATATTAAATTTACATAAATTTTTACGTGTTGTTTCTGGTTACAAAAAAGGTAAATATTATTCCAATTTATTTATTTGCAGAGTTATATTATTTTTGTTTTTGAAATGTTTACTTTGTTCAATTTTCTTTTTAAATAGTAGTATTTTCGTGACCTTGGAACCTATCTTCGATCTTTATTTGGTTTGCTATAAAAAATCTTAATTCACTTTGCGGCGTTTCAATTTGCGTCGTGTTTTTTTGGAACGTAACCACGACGCAAAGTGAGGTATTGGTGTATATATATGTGCTGTAGCATCCCAGCGGTAGAGAATTGAGATTTGCGATCGTAGGTCACGGGTTCAATTTCCGTGGTACAATCTTATATAATTCACACTTAGTTGCAGTTGCTCCCAGACAAGATTCTAGAGAACGAGGAGCAGCTTCCTCTATGTACGATAATACCACACTTTGATCGCCAACCCGCCTGCTAGGCTTGGTTATTATGATATATCCCCCATAGATATCATATATATGGGCTGAAACGACTTAAGTTGTATGTGTAAGTTTCAGGTTATAAATGTTTATAGCTCGTATACGGGTACCAGAAGTTCAAAATTAAATTTTGGTCACTGGACGCCCACTGCTGAACTTAGAGATACCCTATAGACTTCTAAAGGAACCGAGTTCCTTCCCACCGTTTTCGATGACCACAAGAAGGTCATCTGTTTACTTTGAGCTAGTCAGTCCAAGGTCTGTCATCAAGAACCCTGAGGCCCTTGCGTCAACTGTGACTATTTCGGGAATTTGTTGTCATTCATAACTATTATTTCGATGTCAAAACCTAAAAGTTCTAGAATATCTTAGTTTTCTTTACGATATTTTCTTTCGCTGTATAAAGGATATCTAAGCTAGGACCTCAAACTGAAGGCCTTCTTACCACTAGACTATAAATAGAATATAAACGTCTTTGTAATTTACTTCATTTTATATATTTCCTAGTTAATTTTTATTAATTATGTTAATTTTTGTATTTAAATAACGTCTTCCTGTAACAATTTTAAGGTCAACGTGAGGATACTATGTGAATCATTTTATGTAAATGTACATTAAACGTAAACAACTGCATATATACCAAGATAGGTCCAATAGTATGTTTCATTTGTTTTAAATTCAATGCAATTGCATATGAACAATAACATAACATTGGTGGAAATTTATTATTTTATTATATACATTCAAATAAAGAATGAAATGGAAGCGAGAATTTTTTTTTAATTTACTATCATAAATCACTAATTCGCCGATTTTTTAAAAACCGATAAAATTATATCGTCCAAAAAAGAACAAAAAATCAAAAATGTTTTTTTATTTTTAATTTTTCCCGAGCTCTCTACTTTAGTGTTGTCACCAGTTTTATTTACCGATATTTTATCATAAACATTATTATTTTGCATTAAGTATTATGTGTAGTATATATAAGTATAGTAATTATAAGTAGTATGTGTACAGTACCAGGCACTTAATTAGGCACATCGGACAGTAAAGGAAGACTTATGACAAAGACCAGCTAGGTTCGGTTTCGTAGTGCGTTGTCTTTATCGCAAAGTTTTCAAACAGATTTAAAATAGTGATAGACAGAATGATTTTTTACGCTTTTTTTTCTTTTTTTTTCTTCTGACGTACAAAATCAAATCATCATCGCCATCATGTCGCATTAAGCGTCTTCTCGCGACCTTGGCCATGTCGTCAGTCCATCTAGTTGTAACCTTACCTAAACACGAAGGATCAAATCAAATGCCGGGTGTTATTCTAATATTTCTATGCACAGTCCCAAAAATTATTACGAAAATGTTGGACAACCTACTCTCCTACTTTTATGTTTCAGTTCATACACAAACGAGGACCGTTGCTCGCATGTATGCGATTGCAGCTTGGAGACGGGAAAGGGAATGCACTATACTGCAATTAATGTGCCAACTGAGCTGCTGATCTTTAAATAGAAGTCTCGTACTTAATAAGCATTAGGCTTTGCACGTGGCGTTACACGTTCGTCGTTTTCTTGTGACGTAAAGCGCTATAAACTATACGATCATTTATAAATAAAACATCATTTCTTATAATGGGTTATTAACCACTATTTAAAAAAAAAAAACAATTTTAATTTGCAATCCCAGATACCAACGCTCGCATCAAAATACATTTTTATAAGATCCTTTATAACAGAAAACAACGTAGTTTTAATAAAAGAAAATGAAAAAGGCTTTGAACAACTAACAATGACTGGAGCATTTTTACATCAATCCGTCCAAAAAGGGCAAGATTGATCAATAAAGCAAATCATTTCTGGTAAATACGATAATGTTAACAGTATATAAAAAAGGAACTGCAATAGGCACAAATAAAACCAGATTTTTTTCGAAAATAGATCTGTAGAGATATTGAACTATGAATAGGTTATAGATGGTATAAGTTTTAAACTGATGAATATATATCACATTTGCTTAAAGTTCATTTATTGTAAACCTTATAAAAAATCAATGATTTTAGAAATTATAAAAAATGTAATAATAAAGAAAGAAAAAGTATATTTTTTAATTTCAATGTTTTTTTTAATGAAATTAATTATTATTTATTATCTATCCCTGCAGATTGTACTGCCAGAACTTATTAGGCCGTAACATTCCAATAGAAAAAAATAATGTCACTTATTTCATAATGAAGTAAGTGAATGTAGTTTTTGTGCTAAATGTAGAATTAAAAGATTATATACAGAACAATGATAACACATGATAATATTTTGATTTCGTTTTAGAACTGCTAGATGCCACCGCCATTTTGTGTGAAATATCATAAATTCCATTATAAGTATTTTTGACATGCCCAAAAATTATTCTGTTCAAGTTTTGTAGAGGAATAAGAGGAATAGTTAAAAATATATATTTTTTAAAAAAATGAACGCTCCCTCAACCTCCCTTGCGAACAGAATTTTGTAAAATCAGTTCTTACTCGGTCGTTACTTGGCAAAGAAAAGAAATGTTCTTTTCAAATTTAAAATATCTGTCTTATGTTTCAGAGATATCATGATGAGTCAGTACATAGGTAGAAATCTCATGTATATCTAGAGGTTTAATAAAGAGGTAACTGTCTTTTCTTGAAAGCTTTATTATATTAATTTATGAGGCATAGAAGGTCTCATAATAAGGACAAATTAGTGTCCATATAGGCCACAGCAAAAGGAAAAAAGACTAGAATTAAATACGTTGATTTTTACAATATATTATATTTAACTAACGCACTTCTAACCTACTAATCTCTATTATTAACTTCCTAAAATAACGTTGTCTACATTTCCGTTAGCGAAATAAGGAAATCCCCAACATGACAGTAAACTAGTTTATAATAAAAAAATATACATTAATCTCACCATGTATGAGGCGTGGAAGAATTTTGAAACGTGTTTTCGGAACTTAAAAGTCATCGACCGCATTCGATGTACGAATTCGCGAAATAAAACCGAAGCGAAACAGCAAACTTACCTCGATCACCGAAATTCGATTAGTGTAACACCACATCCGACAATGCACATTCCACTTGACGCATCACGACACAAAAATATTACAAAAAATTATATTCAAAACCGGCACCGAATGTTTAACGAAAATATTTTTAAATTTCTTTCGTTCTGTCACTTCCTTATCTGTCACAATGATTTCGATTTTGACGCTAAAACTGTAATTTTATATTTTTTTAATAATAATAAATAAAGGATAATTTTAAATTGATATTAAGTTGTGCTAAAGAGTTTCGTTGAAGTTGAATAACTTAACGACAATGACATGAAGTCGAGACTGACGTTGGCGGCAAACTGGCATCGCGCGCCGAGACCGGTCAAGTGAGAGCTCACATTGTGTCATCGGTTAAGACGAGCCCTCACTAGGGCACCACGCACCTGGACTATCGGTTTACCAATTCCATCTTTTTAACAATTTATTTATGTATGTATGTATGAAAAGAAGTATATAATAAAGTTATATATACGTATGATTTAAATTGACGTTTTTTAAAGACAATTTTTTTCAATAGTTTCCGAGAACAAAAAAAAATATCTGATATAATATGAATATTTATAATTATTAAAAACATTGACTGCTGTATTTACTTATTACATATGTTTGTTTTCACGGACTATAATAATTTATTTATTTATTGATTAAAATTAGCTATTAATTGAATGCTAGAAAATACTAACTTTTTATCCTTTTTACAATTTATGTAATCTTGGTGGTGATTTTATATTGCATTTTGAACATTTTAAAGTTATTAAATATATAATATTTTTTACCGTAAATCGAAACGATGGGAAGAATATTTTAAAAAGTATCTGCTTTAGAATGAAGGAGAATAGCAAGAAATAGAGACGAATGGAAGACTTAAGAGAAAGTCTTTGCCGAAATACTAGCTGTTCCATGAATTTGTCCAGTGATAAATAAATAATACGTAAAACATTAAGTTTTTTTTGTATAGTGTAACATTAAATAGGTTAAATGTAGCAGTAAATATTGTGTTTTGTTGTAAACTAATTAAACAGTAATTACATTTACATTAATATACAATCACATTATTAAAAGAGGTTTGTCTCTTTTGTTATTGGCCATAAACATATACCGAGGAGGCGCTTAAAAAAATGTTTACCCAAAAAAAAGTACACGCCAGTAGACGCGTCATGGGTAAGCCCTCCATTATCTGATGATCTTTACATAGCAATAAAAATTTAAAATAGGTATATCTATTTTTTTTTAATTTTCGCGGAACCGAAATTTTGTTTAATTAACATATTCTTTATTATTATTGATCATTAGACAATCCATTATAAAATACTATTATAAAATTCACGTTTGTAACGAAAATAATGTGATTTCTATATTATAATATTTTTTTCGATTTTATACTGTATATATGGTCATACTCTAGTGTATAAACACCTTAAGAGTTCAGCGTTTTCCGTGCACACATTGCGCCGTATAAAGACGAACATTGTTTTAGAAATAATACAATTTCTAGTCTTGTGACCTTTCACTTTTTAGAGGTCACGTGTTCTCGGACCCATAACGAGTTTACAGGAAGCTTGTGACTTATTTGCTCGCAATTGTACATGAATATGTTAGCGTGAAAAAATGTGAACAATGGGTCCGCTTTGTCTATGTATTGTGGCTTATGAAAATGAGTTTTAAACGAACATATTAATATGTTATGTTTCTTTAATTTCAACACCTCATCTTATTAATGTGACAGGTGACAGCTATTCTTATTGATCTTCAAGCCAACCGACTACAAAGTAGGTTTGAAGGGATCTCTTTTTTTTCAATGGCCTCGCTATATATATAACTCTCGTGCCTCTAATTTTTGGGACAAGTACATTAGTTCTCTTTATTTTTTTAATTTTTATATTTGAACTCTTCTGTCATTCCTCTTAAGATCTAATTTTTCTTCTTACATTCTACAATTCCTCTACCGTTTTATTTCATACCAATTTTCCTTTTCGTTCGTAGCCATGCTTTTATTATCTCACTCCTCAAATATTACAGATACTTTAATTTTATTCTATTATTAACTTATTTTAAGTCATTTTTGGTTTATCACATTTTATCAGTTTACATTATTATGTACATATGTATTATTTTTTCTCCTTTATTAACCAACACTTTTTGTTTGCTTAGGTAAAGCTTGATCAAAATTCTTAATTTCTTTTGTTTCTGTTTATTATACCTGCCGCTATCGTTGAAGGGATCTCTCAGAGGCGTTTCATTGTAAATCGGTTGCAGAGGTTTTAAAAAATCATTGTTATATTTATTTATTCAAATAATTTTCTTCACATGTTTTCAATTATATATATAGGTATAAAACCTTTAAATTTGTCAGAAAAAAACTTTAAAGTTTAAACACCTATTTGAAATCATCCTGTAAAATGATATATAAACTGATGAATCTGAAATTTATTACTCTATTATTTATGCGTGATTCATTTCAAAAAACACTTTTCAGTAATTTTTTCAGATGTTTCTTTCGGATTTCATGAATTTTAAGATGAGATACAATGTGAATAAGTACACTGTTCTGAATATTTAAAATTATTAGAAAAATTATCGAAGGAAAAATTAATCCTGCAAAGAGGCGCAGGTTGGCCACCTCTGCACTAAGCATTTAGATCGTTGATTTTATGCCCAATCCTTTAATTTATATTACAACGCGAATAAAACAAAACACACCAATTACACTGTACACCGTCATCGTCGCCATTCGAAAACTCGGTCTCGTCGGAGTCGAAATCGTTTCGTACATAACATGGGTTGTCAACCTTCGATCACACTAGATAGAAGCGTTGCAAGAGTTTCTTCTGCCACTTCTTCTTCCAGACAAACAATAGCAACCAACCTAGCCGAGTTTAGACCCTCTGGTGTGATGTCGGAATGGTGAGTATTGATCGTGAGGGCCCTTGATACCAGTCACACTTGGAGCGTTCATCCCAAGGCCTCCCAACTCCATGAAATATTAGTATGTAACAGTCCAAGCAGAGGCTCTTTCTTAAGCTTTTGAGTTTCGTTACTTTAAAAGAGGTTTTAGGCAGAATTTGCAAATGCCATTTTGACAGCTGTGACGGCCCAGAAAAAAACTCCCTTTTACTCTTGTTTAGTAAACTGTTGATGCAATATAATTATCAAATAAAATAAAATTCGCGATATACAATACTAAATCATTTTTTTTAAATGCAACAGTTTTTAGCCACAAGGCTTTCGAAATTTAAAATATAGAAAAAAAGAACATAGCGTTTTTTTAAAGCAAGATTTTTATACGGTTTACTTTCGAAATTCAAAATTTAGAAAGATTAATGTTTGCCTTGCAACTATAATAATCATGAATCACCTTTTAGCGCAAACTTTAACTTAGTGGGTGTGGTTAAAGGATGTGTTTATACTGATGACGTCACCGATATCTTTCCTTTTTCCCAATACGGAATGACTATTAATTTTAACAGTTTTAGATATTAAAATTAGGACAATGGGTTATTGCAATGGCCAACCATAACAGAAATTAAAAAAAAATCGTAGTATAGTTTTTATAAGGACTCGACTATACACAGTTTACTTGCATAGAATCCTCTAGTACTTCGACCACATTGCACCGAGGAGCGCTGAAAATCTTCGGTGATATAAAATAATTTTTTACTACTTTGTCCTCACAAATCTGTCTTCGTTCATTCTTTTTTTGTTGCCCAAAGTGTTCTGCTCTGTAATAAAATTTCCCTCGGAATTATAGTCAGCAAACGGCACACATTCAAATAGAAGATTCGAGATCTTTCCGCGGAAAAATCGATGTGACTCACTTTAATTAATTATGTATATAGCAAATATATATGAATGTGTAATTTATGTGTATATATATATATACTAGCTGATCCCGCAAACGTTGTTTTGCAAAAAAAAATTGATATTTAAATTTACAAATAAAAATAAGGGTTGATCCTAGAGGGGTGAAAATTTATGGTTGTATGTATTCTTGTATGCTGTATCATAAAAAAAATAAAAACAAAAAATTTCGTTTAAAAAAATAAAAAAAAATTTTAAGCGTGAACAACCTTTATCACTTAGGGGTATAGAAAATAGATAGTAGCCGATTCTCAGACCTACTGAATACGCATATTAAATTTGGTAAAAATCAGTCAAGCCGTTTCAGAGGAGTTCAAGTTCGAACAGCGTGACACGAGAATTTTATGTATTAGATATATATATATACACTCTCTTTTAAGTATGATTTATAAAACTATATTTGTAAAGAGCAAGTTACGTTACTCTCCGGTTCTTCTGAGCAGAACTGCGTTCCGAGTCGGTGGTAGCGTCCTAAAGAGACAACAATGCCGACATTTTATGTTGATTGACGATTCGAAAGTGCTTATAGCAGCAAATTCGAATTAAGAATATATTTTAACTTCATTTGTTTTATTTCATGTCCGAGTTGTTTATTGAGACGAAATGTCAGTTTTGTTTATTTTTTAATTTCGGTATTAAAATCAGTGACCCATTCTCGCACACGTTCCACTATTTTAATTATCTTCCCATATAAATATACACATATAAAAGAGTATTTATATAGCTCATTTGTCTGCGAAAAGCTGAAATTTTTTAAATTAATTAACAATACAAACCAATAACTTCAGGCACTATAAAGTGTGTGAGAATAGATAATAAACAAAAATAATTTTAATTTACGCTTATCATAATTTTAAAAACGATTTTTATAACTATATTATCATTAAGTTATTTATAATTTGTGATGGACAAGGTGTAACATACATTAATCGGCAGCAAATGTTTTAACAGTTTTAACCAATAAACCTGTATATACTGATATAACGCAATTATCGCAATGAAGTTTAAAGGAATTAGAAAGGTCGTATTTCAAAGTCTGAGAACAAATAAGATTAATATAGTCACACTTTGAAAGGCAAGCAAGGTTACATTCGAAAGATGGTAAGTTTAGAATGTACGCGTCTACTACAAAAGAATCTTCAAGGTCTTTGTTGCGTTAGAATACATTGTTTAGTCTAAACCAGTGATTCCCAAAGTGGTCTATATCGACCCCTAGGGGTCTAAGACAACCTGCAAGGGTTGGATCTACGTCAGCGAAAAAAAATTTGGGGGTCCATGAAATGAAAATGGGGGTCCATAGACTGGACATCATTAGCCGAGGAGATTTAAGATTAACCCTTTCAAAATTGATGCCAAATATTGATAATTTATTATTAAAGCATCAGGTTCATCCTTCTCACTAAAAATATTGACTTATTGCTTATGTTAATTTATTTATAGTTTATATTATGTTTATTTTATGTTACGTATATTTTACATAACAGATATAAAATTTTATTTTGACTAGTTTTAATTTAAATTCAATTAATAAATGTGTTTTTACTTTAAGTTTTTAACACTAAACTTCACTACAGTTAGAAATTTATAGGAAATCAATATCAGGTAAGTAGGGTCTACTTAACACGGAAAAACATGGCAAGGGGTCTACGACACAAAAAAGTTTGGGGAACTCAGCTTCTCAATGTAACCGGTCACTTTATTGCCGCATTGCAGATTCTACATAGAGTTTACTACCATGCATTTTTCTTTACTCTCGTCTGTTTGCGACTTCAAAGTTAGTTTTCGACTACAAAACCTTCACCTGTCTCATCTAGATGTATTTCAAGACGCTCATTATGTGGAGTACATAAAGTAGTAAAAATAATTTGGATCATAAATTTAACTTATATTAAATGTGTATTAACATGCGCTTTTGAATCGTCTATTATTTTAATATTATAAGTAGCAAGCTACTACCGACTCGAAACACAGTTCTGCTTAGCTTAGTTCTGAAGAAGCTGGCCGGTAAGTTAACAGTTGTTCCACATTATAATAACAACCATATAAATAAGTCAAATTTCACACATTACAGATCAACTACAAATTCAAATGCTACAATAATGTTTTTTTTTAAATAACATACTTTTAATTTTAGATGTGAGCAAGTGACACTTTTTCCAAAATTGTTCCATTTTCAAAAATGACTAAGAACTCGATGGCTGGATTATTTTCAAAATCGAATTCCTACATTTTTTATTAACACAAAATTCAAGCCGATATTAAAACTTTGCGATAAGAAGGTAAAATACCAAGAATGCTTAGTCCTATCTGCTGGTGTGACCCAATTTGCACCAATATCAACATGAATATTTCGGACGCAGATTCCATTAAGTGCTCAAGAAACTACAAGGGGTCATTACGAAATAAATTCAAAGACACTAACATTACACTCATAGTATATTTACGATAACCTTGTATATGAACACAAAAATCCTAGTAAATTTAAGTGATCTTAAACAATGTAATATGGAAATAAAAATAAACACTATCCCGCTATTAGGATCTATTAACTGCCTCACTCCTATGTATACAATTTTATAACAAACTGTCAAGCCATGCTATAAATTTATCATTTAGTAATTTCGGGAAATTTACTAATCAAGGCATTGCTAAAAGGCATATTACTCTATTTCAGAGTATGTTTCAGGTAAAGCTATTATAATTTTAAGGATAAAAAAATCGTTTTTGTTACTACAATCACCAAAAAAAATATTACAAGCCCTGAGTTGATAAGTGCAGTGAGTTCTTTTCAGAAGGTGGCGCTTTATGAACTAACGTACACTTGATCTTAAGATTATAAAGGATTGTAATTATATATAAAGAAACTATTTTGATTTTGGAGGCCGTACAAATCGTGAAGAACCGGAACAGATGGAGAAATAACATAACGGCGTAGGGGTAACGACTCAAGGAGGAGGAAGTAAGCATCTTGTCGTAATTTTATCATTGAAATTCAATTAAGTAAATAGATATAAACAAATAAGACATTAAAGTTCGACAAATATTTTCTAGTAATATATTAGATTTTTTTTATATCCAAGGACATCCAGGACCTCCGACATAGTTAAGGCGGGAAGTTTCTGGATGCCGGTAGCGCGAGACCGGTGATCATGGCGATCTTTGGGAGCCTATACCTTGGATGATGACACGTGATATAACCTTAATTTGTTTGTTCATTCTCTTTATAGCAGAAGTCGTTCAGCGGTTGACGTATCAGACTTGCGATCGTGTGTCGCAGGTTCTATTTCCGAGATACAATCTTATATAATTAACATTTTGTGCATTAATTATGTAGAATGGACAACAGTGTCCTCTATATACCATGATACTTCACAGCGTCTCTAACCCGCCTGCCATTATGGTAAATCTTGCTAAAAATAACATAGTTCTTTTTTTAAAAATTATAATTTCAATGATTTTTCGAGTGCTGCAATTAATTACGTATTTAAAAAGTACGCTACAGGTACTAGAATACACTCATTATGTTTATTGACAAAATTCAAGAATTATTTTTAAATTTAATTTAAATATTTAGAATTAAACACATTTATTTTACTATTCTTGATATATATTTTTTAAACTGCTAAATCAATAATGTATACACTTCTCGGTTTTTTAGATTCTAGTTGGTCAATTTGTATTTCAAGATATTTTATTTTGAAATAGCATCACATAAAACTAAAATTGTAATTTTTTATACATTTATTGGGAGCTATAATATTTCACATGGCTTGCGGGCCACAGATTGGCCGCCTCTGTGATATATACACATAAATACATATATATATATATGTATGATGTATACACATTTAAGAAACAAGTGCATTAGAATTTGTAATTATTTATAACTTTTTACGATAATAATTTATTTTGCTACTAATACTTTGCTACTGTCTATCTTCTGGAAACTAATTTGTAAGCAGTGGCATTCCTATATAATTAATACACAAAGTGTGAATTATATAAGGTTGTATGTATCTTGGGAATAAACCCACGACCTACGAACCGCCTAGGCTGCCACAGCTCAAGTTATTATTTTTCGTTAAAATACATATTTTAATTAAATACATACTTTAATTAAAATACATATTTATATACGTACATACGTATAATTATTTAACTCACATTTAAAGATTTCACTGTAATAAATTATAAACTATCCTATCTAACGAATAATTAGTGAACGTCCGAACGAAACAGCAATGGCTTCCAGCTTAAACGGCATAGCGCTGATCCGATTACCGGATCTGGGACATTGTCAATGTTTAAGTTAGCTTTCGTTGGCCGCGGCTTCACGAACTGACATACCCGTGGTTCTCAGAGACCATTCTAGCTCGTCAGAGCTCGATAAAGTTCATCCAAGACTTTCGGTGTTAATTAAACCTTCACGCGACAAGAATTGTCATAATATTGTATATATAAACACATAAGTAAATTTCTTGTGTCGAGACCACGATAATAAGATAGCTCGAAGAATTGCTCATCTGAAGGGACAGTTGGTGTGATTGAAATCGCCGCGGCGTCGGTTGGCCGCCCACTAAGTGGACCAGCGGTAGTTAAGATTGCAAGAAGTTTACAATTCAATATCTTTTTCACTTCTGTTTATATTTTTCTTTCTCTATTTTCCTTAATCACATACACAATAAATTAAAAATAAAAAAAAAATTTGATTTTCTAAAATTTCCTTAATTACATCCACAATATCTCACATTCTTCTGACTTACTAGTATTCTTCTATACATCACCTTTAAGGCGTCGCCTTCGCTCCCAAAATATCATAGTAGATTTGGTTTTATATCACAATACAATTCAAGACATAATTAAGGTCATGGGAAGTCGAAGGTTGCAAGCAGACCGGTCATCGTAGAAATCTTTGGCGGAGGCCTATGCCTTGCAGGCCACACGCTCTGAAGGAACCCTGATTACATACCGAGGCAAGCCCTAGAACGGAATCCTCAAGAAAAGTAAAGAAGTGGTCGCCCAAAGCGAGTCTTTCGGCGGACGATCACTGCAGAAGTGAAGGCAGTTGGAATGACGTGGAGTGAAGTAAAGCGCGAGGGTCTACACCGCTCAAGATGGTGATGTACTGTGGACGCCCTCTGCCCTGTCTTGGGGACATAGGAATAAATGACGATGCCTTGCAGTGGGCGTCCATCGGCTGAAAAGAAGTAGAAGAATCCGTAGACGAATAGCCGACATAGCTCAGCGGATTGGCAAGATGAAGTAACAGTGAACAGGGAACATAGTGCGCAGAACATTTAGCCGCTGGAGCCTAAAGGTTTTGTAGCAGAGACTATACCAGCAACTGTACTTTAGGATGTATGTATGTCCACCTTTTGGGTGTACAAATGATTTTGTTAATATCTTCGGTAGAAGAAGAAACTTATGGGAAAGGTCTATACCTAGCAGTTGATGTCTTACATATGATGATGATCGAATCAAGAGTGACTCGGTGTTTGGCACTAATCGGTGTAGCAACTCCTGAAGATGCCCCGTGGAGGGGTGATACACGTGTTGAGTAAATTAGCGGTGGCGGTTGTGTAGTTGGCATTGTCTGTCGCATGCGCATTTATGAGCGGGCTGGCGGGCGGTGCACTTTGATGCACGACAACCACTGCATGTGCGGAAGTGGCTAAATATTGGTCCTTTTCTTACTTAGGATGGACTTCCGCAATGTAACGCCTGATTCCATTAAAGATCAAATATATTTCTACATATGTAATTTGTTAATGAGAATTAAACAATTTATTAAATGGACGCTACTTGTGGTGATTGAAATGTACAAGCCATATCAATTTGGTTGCCTATTTTTTTGCGATGAAAGGTCTCTATTGCATTGTATTAGAGCATTAATAGATTCCACAGGCTTGAGGAAGCAGAGCGTGGAAGGCGCTTATCCTCAACCTCGTTTATAAACCTTGGCACTTGGGTTTGGAACGCAGATGGCCTGGAGCCTGCTAGAGGATTCTTGGGATTCTCGCGCAATCTCCTTTAAGTTCTCATCTTTTTTACCATCTCAATGTCATTGATTCATACTTCACACATTCTTTCATTTCTTGTTTTCTTGATCCTTTCATTCATCACCTCACTTTCGTCGCCTTCCCTCCAGAAAACTTTTTTTTATTTGCCTGGTGTTTTCTTACATTTATTTTCCTTTGTAATTATTTTTTTCTTTCCCGCTGTTACTGCCTGCTCGGATCGATACTTCATGTGTAATATTACTTGATTAAAAGGCCGTTAAGCTTGTAGATTTCTTAGGCGGGTGTTCAATGTAGTATTGTGGGGCAGGGGGCCCTGTTAGTGGAAGCAGGTTTGAGCTGCCACAAAGTAAGCGTTTAGCATACCAACAAGACTCCCGACAGTGCGCAACTTCGACTTGGACGGTTGCTATTGTTTAAAAGATGGTAGAAGGTGTTTATCGAAAAACAAGTTGTGCACCATTGTGGTATGTATACTATGCCAATGTATAGTACCGAACATTTGCTTTGGCACGTCGGAAATACCCCTCTCCGAAAAAAAAAAGAAAACCGGCTTATACATGGAGCATTTAAACGTATTGTATTTATAAAAGATTTCCGAAGCAAAATATATCTGATGTGCCAAATCAATTGCCGCTACAATACAACCGCCATTTGTACTTTTTATTTTATTTATTTAAGAGTTAAATATGCATTTTGTATCTGCGACGCTATCACAAAAATATTATAATATATCACAATAGATCTACAACAGTGACTAATACCACCTATAGGCGTTCTTATAAATTCATAAATACATGTAACATAAACACATACAGTATGAATACATTCCGATAAATACGCGTGTGGTCGCATCGATACTCGGCGTTTAATTAAAATCAATAAAGGCAATCAGAATACAGGCACACTACATACTTACGTTGCAATAAATCGCCTAACAGACTCGAATAATCAAAGTTTACATTACATATACTGTTTAAAATATACGTAGCTGCGGTATCCCAGCGGTAGAGGACTGAGATTTGCAACCGTAGGTCGCGGTTTCAATTCTGATAATACAATGTTATGTAATTCACACTTCGTGCAATAAATATACGGGATTGCCACTGTTATGCAAACAAGATTCCAGAGGATGCACAGTAACGTCCTCTGCGTACCATAATACCACACTGCGATCACCAACCCGCCTGCCAAAGATATATATATATATCCCTACATGTATATCTTTGGCGAAGACGACGATAGTGTTAAAGATATATGCGTTATTTTAGTTCTAGGACGTTATATAGACAGGCTTTTTCCATATGTTTTCAATAAGTCCAGTTGGGAGCGGCCTGCAACCAGTATCTTCCGGCGACCTTCACAAACTCACACCCTTGGTTTCAACTCCAAAATATTCTAGTCCCAGCGGATATCTGAACTATAAAAAAATATTGCGTATTAAAAATGTAAATTTCTTTTTAGGCATGCACACTTCTCAGATTAGTCGTGGTCATGATCGGGCTCTTTGCTTAAGAATGAAAGAGTTTTTATTGGCAGTTTTAATGTAAGTAAAAAAAGGACCAATATTTAGCCACTTCCGCACATGCAGTGGTAGTCGTGCAACAAAGTGCACCGCCCGCCAGCCCATTGATAAATTCGTATGTGGCAAACAATGCGAATTACACAACTGTCACCGTAAATTCACTCAACACGTGTTTCACCCCTCCACGGGTCATCTTTAGGAGTTTTGTTACACCGACTACTACCAAACACAGAGTATTCTCAGAGTAGACTCTGTGTTTGGTTCTTTTCTTACATAAAATTAATAATTCTGAAAATTAATTAGAAAAAAAATTGTTATCGAAAATTACAATAATATAGATAATAAATAATTTATCTTTACAACACTTCAAAGTAAATACTCGAGATTGTGGTTTACTTGAACGATATCTATATCATTACTCACACTATGACTGCACGATAAAAATATTTGTAATTCGGTCGAAGTGTGTTTATCGATTTATAATTATTTCTTATTAATATCAATGTCGTTTGTACTGGCACAAAAGAAGTATAATACTGGCAAGCTGTAATGCTAGAATTTATTGAAATTATTTTAGTAAAAAAAAATGTCACATTGCACTGTGATCACTTTATTTATTGACTTAATTATTAAATCTATACAAATAAATAAAATCGGAGTGTCTGTCTATAATAAAATAAGCTTTTTTACTACATGTATATAAATATATACGGTACGCATGCTAAAATCTTATAATTTTTTAGTTTTTATCTGTATTTTCCGGCTAATCTTTAACATGACTGGACCGATTTAGACGGGACTTACACTGGCAGGTGGCTTCCCGATGTTATAACGAGGTACTGAAGTTACTTTTATTTCAGAAAAATTCTTTAATGAAATAGAAATTAAATAAATTAAATATTTTTTTGTAAAATTTCACACGAACGTAGTCGCAGGCACAACTATTTTCAAATAAATAAATTAATATTTTGATCGATAAATATTGACCGATGTAACAGATAAACGAAATATAAATTCGAAGCGTATTGGCTGTCAAACGCAATAATTTAAAAGCGAACTGTCAAACGTTCGTAGTTCAAACTGAAATGTCAAATATAAGTCAATTGTTACTCCAGTTTCATATGTTAGTCATTAGATTTCCTATTATTTGATATATAAGAACATTTTACAAAGTTTTAGAAAACGGATTATTTATTATTGATACCGATAAATTCGTTTTGTTAAATAAAAAAGTTACTTTTAAGAAAAAAAAAATGGCGGGAATCTTCATAAAAATATTGACGGTTCAGTGAACACTCGAATGTTACATGCTTTTTTTGAGATATTTAAATTTTCTTCAGTTGTTGTTTTAATCAACCGAGAAGACAGATAAAAAATAAAAAAACTCGTATTGTTTATATCTCCTTTTAAAATGGCGTACGTATCTGATCCATTTTAAATTGCTTACACAATGGTTGTTGAAAGATACTATACAACCTCATACAATGAATATCATCGTTGTTTCAGCCCATAGACGCCCCCACTACAAGGGATAGACTTCTCCCAAAGATATCTATGAGGGATATACCATAATCGCCACGTTCGGCAGGCGGGTTGGCGACTGCACTGTGGTATTATAGTACGTCGAGGACGCTGCCGCCCATCTTCTGAAAATTTGTTGAGTGAACAGTGGAAATCTTATACAATTAATGAATAAATTGTATCCAGGAATCGAACCCGTAACCTAAAATTGCAAGTTTCAGTCCTCTACCATAACACTGGTAACACTGTTCGCTGCCTATAAAGGATGTTCAAAAATTGGTAAATTGTGTACTCAAGGCTACTAAATAATGTAGAATGTCTTTAAAATTTGATTATCTGATACCTTGTAATCACTAACATACTCCTATCATAATCAATATCGTTTTTTTAACATATACGAGTAGCAAATAGGTAAAGTAAGACATATATTAGGAGTCAGTTAAACGGTGTATATTTCAGTTTCATTAATGCGATAACGATTGTCTCATATTTAGTGATTAAAACTTTTTGTTCTGTCTTTATGTAACTGGTAGGAAGCAAATATCAAAAAAACGTATGAGGGATTTATATTATATATTATATTTATATTATATATTAGACAATTATGTATATATATTTTTATATATATATTAGCTAGAATAATAACAATATCATTTAATTGTAATGATGTTTATATATGAGCAGTGCGTGGCAATTATGGTATATCGCCTATGGGCGTCTATCGGCTGAAAGACGATGTTTAAATAAATGAATTGTTATTAGCTGTAAATAAAGTAATTGCTCTACATTGAGTGTACTATAAAAGTGACCAAAAATGTATGTTCTCAGATCTAGATGCGAGAAGAAATAGAAGGAAGCCATATTACTTACTCGATTTTAGTTTCTACAGAATTTACCCCTTCTAGAATTATTCTAATTACGTAAACGAGTGAATAGATATAAATAAAATTATGTCTCTACGAGGTAAAGTCGAAAGGATGATTCATACACGAGCAAAAGTAACAAAATTGGTACGTTGAAATGGTTGTGAGAAAGCCACATAGCGCTCACCACATGGCCACAGGAGCCTTGCAGCTGAGGGACCATGGCCCTGCAAGTGTAATGCAAGAGGTCCACCCATGAGGTGGAAAGACGACTTTTTAAGGTGTTTGGAATTTTGGATAGAATTTTGGATGTCGCCAGTTCCAACCGGACCTTTAATCTCTGCGGAGGGGAATGGAGGAACTATGTCTAGAACTGGACATCTTGCAACTGAAATGTTGATCATGATGATGAATTTATATGTAACTTTATTTATTTAAACACATATACAAATCATGTATAATGGCAAAATGTCGAAGCCATTATCTAGTAGCTAACCGTTTAGACGGTGCATAGACAAATTAATGAAGGTGGATGCAAGCATCAATCATAAAAACCAAAAAGAAAATTAAAAAGTGGAATTAAAAATATAAAGGTAAATATATATATATATATATATATATACATACATATATATATATATATATATATATATATATATATATATATATATATATATATATATATATATATATATATATATATATGTTAATAGTGTAATAAATCCAATTATCGTGATGATTCCGTCACCTTGTTTCACTTTGAATGCGCAAACTTTTCCTGATCATCCTAATATCGGTATCACATTCTAGTAACAATTATTATATATTTTATTATGTACTCACTCGTTAGCTGGTGCAGTAAGAGATGATTTAGTATCTCCAGTACCGGTTTTTGAATCGGAACCATTTTCCTTCACATTCACATTGTCCTGTTCTGTCATTTTAATTATTTTTTTTTAATTTATCCCACGAAACACAACGAACTGAATGTACTGGCTGAATTAAAAATAATAGTTTTTTTTTAAATGACTAAAACACGAGAACCTAAAGCGAAGCGGACGAGCGTATGACAGTTATCGTAAATAATCGTGGAATCATTTTATCGCTTCGTTAATTGTTTGATTATTTTAATTCCAGCCCTTGTTGATATCACGTTTGTCCGACTAACATGATTAGGTTGCCGGTATACTTTTATTTCACTCGTCAAAAACTATCCGATCGGTTTAGATCTTGCCGTCTATCTATTTTATTATAAAGGATGATTGGTTATAGATTTAAAAGCTTTAAATGATTGAATGTAAGCTTTATAGCTTTTACACATATTTACAATCACCCTGTATAAATTGTCTCTTAACTTCGTAAGAAATAAACCAATATTTAGCCACTTCCGCACATGCAGTGGTAGTCGTGCAACAAAGTGCACCGCCCGCCACCCCGCTGATAAATGCGTATGCGGCAAAAAATACGAATTACACAACTGCCACCGTCAAATCACTCAACACGTGTTTCACCCCTCCACGGGGTATCTTCAAGAGTTATGTTACACCGATTAGTACCAAACACAGAGTGTATTACTTATCTCCATCCTGAGGTTGTCCGGTAGAGATCGCCATGAGCGATAAGACCGCCTTCTGTGCATATATATAAGTTTTTCTCCAATAACAGCAACAACAACAATAACAAGGATATCATTATTATTTATATTATTTCATTCCATACAAACAACTTAAAATAATAATTATAAATAAGAGTTTCGAGAATTTTTAAACTAAGTTTGTATGGACCCCCTCTGGGTAAAAGCCTCCTCCAAAGCTTTCCATTTTCCTCAATCTTTGGCAACCTGGAGCCACCCGTGACCTGCCGTAGTCACGATCTCTTCAACCCACCTGGCATTAGGTCTGCCCCTCGCTCTGGTACCTCGTGGTCCTGTCCATTTTATAAGTATTTTAAGTTATTATCTATGTCATATTGTTATATATCCTTTTCGTTTTGTTATATAGAATTTTATTGTGCAATAAATTGTAAATAAAAGTTGCACTACAGTTTCATTTATTAGAATGCGACACGACAATATCTTCTTCAAAGTATACAAGGACAGATAATAATCGAAATTTTGAAAAAGGCCTTTCTTTACTATGCTATCATTACGGGTTTGGTCACTTTTTTAACGATTCTTTTTAGTATTTAATAAATAATATATAGTAAATAATAAGTATAACAAATCATGCTGTACTTATTGTATCTTTTTTATGTGTAATAAATTGTTAACCTAAGTATAAAAGTTATTCCTTTAGTCGATTTCATCATAATAAGCGGGACAGGAAAATAATAACAAATGTATATATTAATACAGAAATATCCACTCGGATAGGTCATTTTAAATTTAAATTTCGAACTCAACAATTCTATATCTAGTCTATGTATCAATTAGTCTGAAACTTCAGAAGGAGAAGGCCTTTAAACTAGAGAAAGTTTTTCGTATTCTACATAAGTATAAAGTTTTATAAAAGAAATTGCATGACTGTTCAGTACGGAACGCTATTAGTGTGTTTTTTAAAGTGTCATGGCTATTTATATATCTGTGAAAATAATATCATGGAAAGTTCTCGTAATCTTGTTGCATTTAAGCCGTTGCTCCAAGTCCGTCGTTTATTTTGACGTCGGTTGGGAATCGCGAGCTAGAAACAACCAGTAAAATATGAAGTATCAAGTGAGAACTACAAAACTTTTGAAGATTCCTACAGCTCAGGAAAAATCCTGGTAAGTCATAATAGACTTTAAAGTGCAATTACTAAAAATTGTCCATTTATTCCTCTTGCTTAGTAATGCTAATAAATTGTTTGATACCAGCGCCATCTATCTGTCAATTATGGAACTATCATAACAAATAAGTTGACATAATATATAACCAGTAAAACTAAGGGTATGAGGTTAATTTTAACAAATAAATGTTTATGTACATCAGATACATGAATTTAATTTCTAAACCTATTTGCGCTAGAATAATCCCTTTATGCTATTTGTATTAACTTTTGAGTAATATTAAGATGCATTTAAAATAACCTAAAATCTATCGCGGTGTTATTGAATAGCACCAAATATAATTTTTGTAACATATTATTTTATTTTGGTATTTAATAATAATATGCTCATTTACCGATCGAACTAAATGTTTTTGCTGTAACTAGAGAAATTCATAACTCAATTTCCACCTAGCGAAACAAATAAAAACTATAAAATATATTTGTTTCACATTTATACAATAGATGACGCTGAAATAAATTTGTAGTGTCGTCCGATTTTTTAAAAATTATTTTTGTGTGTTATTTTCTCAACCTTATAATGTCTCAACTGTTGGGAAACTTTTATTTCGAAAAAGGAAATATATCGTTGTCATGTAAATATTGAATCAGCAACCTATAATTTAAAACACTAATCATTTACGATAAACATAATACCAGCTTTACTCATAAATTATATCTTTTATTTAGTTTGTTTGGTAAGTTAAATGAAATAGTGTCACCTTTTGAGCTAGAACTTGATAGGTATTTAAGTTATCGTTTCTTTAGATTAGACCGCGACAATGATATAACATTTGATAATATTATATCGGCACTATCTGTATTGCACAGCGATGAAATGAATCATTTTTGATAAAACGACTTATAAACCTTTAGAATTTAGTTTTTTTTAAAAGTCATTGTTTATGGTTTAAACATTTCCTCGTCCAATATCTCAAAGTACAACTTTCCTTCCAAATCAATATTATCTCTTTCAAAGTAATCCCTGTCCGATGAAACGCACTTGTGCCAATTCTTCAAAACAGTCGGAATAGTGTTTTTCCGCTAAAGCCTTCCAGATTTTGTTTGATTCAGTTTTTATCAACTCAATCGTGAAAAGGGTGTCTTCGTATTGGCTTTCGTGTCTGCTAAATAGCCAGAAGTCGCACGGAGCCAAATATGTTGAATGCGGTCGTTGCGGAACTATATGAGTAGAGTTTTTAGTTTTCTTTTTTTCAAAAAACTGAGTGATTTCGTCCAATTGAGACGATGTGTTTGACAAAAACACGTAAAATTCGGAGATAACGAAACCTTTTGATAAATAGACGCTTGACATGTTATACACAGTCTGTATTTGAGAAAAAAAAATACTTGCCTTCCTAACGCCCGGGACTTTTAAATGACAAATTTTAGAATACTTTTTGATCACATTATATGTCTGTATATGATATTACCACCTAGGTACTGCCTTATTACGATATTTCTGGACTCCTAATACTTAGAGATTTGAAATTTGTTAAAAATATTCCTACTGCGGAGTAGAGATTAGCTATTAATGTGTTGGGGAAGCGTCGAATAAAAATGCATTTTAAAAAAATTACTGCTCTTAAAGTTTTAAAACTAGGCCAGATTATTTATTTTTGGTATCTTAGAAATTACCAAGAATATACGTGCAAGCTACAGTTAGTACTAAAATAAAATAATTTTTAATTTTTTTCACATTGTTTAATTCATTTAATAACTAATTTAATTTTATTTTATTGTAATATGAATATGTTTAATTATACAGCATATACGCGTTACATAAATATGTATCTGTAATTATGTGTATATAAATATCAATAAATATTTTTTAATATCTAAGATGGCGGCTCACTGGCGCTGTCAGCTGGTTTAGCTGTCACAATGTCGTCTTCCCGCGCAAATAAGTAGTTAGTGTTGGGCGTCGTGCTACTAGGACCATAACTTTTTAAATTAGCATCGTTAATATTTTGTTGACGGTCACCGCCTTGTCCGTATCGAGTGTTACCATTACTATTGTCGAGTTGATTTACCCCACTGAAAAAAAAATTAATATTTCACAAATGTCAATGAACATATATAAAATTAAAAATTGTGTACAAATTATTTGGTTATTGCTTGCTTTACCAAACTAGAGGAATGCAGGATATAAGCAAAGAATAAAAAGAAATCTGTCAATACTTAATTTGAAGTTTGATAAAAAAGTCGATACTAAAAATAGAGGAAAAAAATGTTTATTCATGTTATGAATAGAATCTAACCGATTAGTTTGTTGAATTTGCATTTGGTTCAAATTTTCAAAGGTTAACTACAAATATGGTAAATATATTTATATTAAACAGACAAATATAGTAACGTAATAAATAACATAGTATATTTCAACCGCAGGAAGTCCACAGCTGGACATATGGCATTCTATATATAAATTATATGCTATTTATAGGTAAATATATATATGTAGAGTAAAATTCCACAAACAATTTCAGATCTACCATTGGAGAAATTTACATATAGATAGATATAGTCTATATATATAGACAATATTGTATATTATTGAAAGAAAGGTATACTATTTTATCTAAGAATACTAAACTGATGTTAATGGTTGCTAATAATTGCCATGGATTTTTTTAAAACTTTATTTATAAAGAGTAACTGTTGAGTTTCTTGCCGGCTCTTCACAGCAAACCTGCTTTACGAACCGGTGGTAGTTGCGACTGGCAATACTGACCTTTTAAAGTAATTGTCGATTCGAAAGAGCTTGTTTTAGCCTATTTGAATAAAGAATATTTGATAATACAAATCAAATATTTTTTATTCAAATAGGCTTGTATGTATACGTATTTTTGATTATATAACATAATAATAATATTTTAAACTGTTCCGTACTTATGATTGTCTATAAGAAATTTCTTTGAATGGTACGACCGTTGTATTTTTTTATTTATTGATTGCCAGTATTAGTTATGAAACTAGTAGTGGAAAACAGTGGAATCAGTCTGATCTTTTTGGAAATCTATGGCGTAGGTATATGTCCAGCCGTGGGCGTTATACAGCTGTAACGATGGTAATACTATATGAATTTACCTTTGATCACGATACGGCCTTCTTTCTCCTACGCTGTGCCATCCATTGGATTGTCCATATCCCGAAGTCAAGTCTTGACGGTAACTACCAATCTGTCCGTATCCGTTGGACTGTCCGTATCCGGTGGTCTGAGCATATCCGCCAGTCTGCCCGTATCCGTATGAACCGCGGTAATCGACTGCTGGGTCTCGATAACCGGTCGTATATCCGATACCCTGCCAACCACTTGTGCCTGTCTGAGGTCTGAAAGAATTATTTTCAAATGATACATTTCACTTCGTAAATTTGTTCTTTATATTATTTTGTTACTATCATGTCAGTACTGCCAGAAGTTACAGGCTGTCGAAATTTAAAAGAAAAATAAGCTTTATTTATTGATTAAATATGAAATAAATAAACTGAACTGTCAAACTCTCAAATAATGACACGTTTTAATTAATTCATATCTAATTTTATTAATATTATAAAAATTTTCAGTTTTCTTCGTTTACTTAAATTTCTTATTGATAAGAACCTTCTATAAAGTATTAGCATATTTATTAAATAAATACATTTAAAAAAAAATTTTAGTTAAACGGTTTTTTGATACCCATATTGTAGTGGTTGTGGAAAAATATGTACTTAGTCCGCCATATTGGAACGGCGTCCATCTTGAATTTTAAATTTTGACATAATCATCGTGTTTTACTAGTGTAGCCCTTTCATTTGATACCCATATTGAGGGGGTTAAGCAAAAATATGTAATCCGCCATTTTGTTTCGGCGGCCATCTTAGTTTTATAATGTTATTGATTTTATTATATTGTATTGTCATCTAAATTAAATGTGTGTACCAAATTTCAGATCAATCTGACAACGGGAAGGTGCTTAAATTTCAATTTCTAATTTTGACCCAAATAAACAAATTCCGTACGGGTCGAACTAAATAAAACCGTTTAATGAAAAGATGAATGAAATCGGTAAAGTCGTTCTTAAGTAAGCGTAACGTAAGCGTGATATATATTCTATTTACTAGATGGCGTTCATAGCTCAGAGACACTTCGCCTACATTTCTTCACCTTAATTAAACCCAAGGTCACTAAAGCCTTGTTTTAGGCAGTTAAGATATTAATTTAACCTTATTTGCCAGCCATCAAATGAGTGTATGGGCTTCTTCAAACTAAATTAGATAGATATATTATATTATTGTTAGTATATTATTATATTATAGTTACTATATTAGAGTTCTGTAGCGATTAGATATTTTACAAGGTGGACAAGACAAGGACAGAGGAGGAAGTTGAAAGACGACGGATTCAGGCCGCTTGAGAGCGATCTTATTGCAAATTTATTGGAAAGATCTACGTCTAGCAATGAACGTGTGAAATAATATGACAATCCTCTCCCAAATCTGATATCAAATTGAGTTGAAGATCTTCGGAGAAGTTCACTCCTACCTCCGACAATAGCGTAAATTTTACTCGATACAGTTCTTCAGGCGGTATATATCACGTGAACGTGTTACGAAAAAAATAACGATGATGACATTGAAGTTATTCCAAAACTAAATCTAAATTTAGTTATTATTGTAACCTATAATATTGAGGAATATTTTCAGGGAATTACGCTTTAATTTTTATGCTCCCTTAGGTAAGCCTAGGAAGCTAGAAAAGAGAGAGAAGGATGTACTCGTTTGTCCACAAAAGCCTTCAAAGCACATTTAACAAGCTTTTAATTTTGTTACATTAAACAAGCGGGATGTAAAAATGACAATATGATGTATACTTTTTTATAGGCATAAATAAATGTTGGCGATACCTGGAGTATTGTGATCTTCCCCAGAGCGGGGAAGGTGGGGTCTCCGGCCTGCCTGACGCGAAGTAGTACCCTCGACCTCCATCATCCCAGCCCGATTGACCGCGATATGTTTCGTCCCATGGTCTGAAACTGCCAGTATACAGTACTTAGTCATCTTCTTATATTAGCCGATTAGAAGGTAAATACTTGTTTCAGTCGCAGCAAGGAGTCGAAGATAGGAACATCGCATCGTTTAGGGCCAACAAGGAGAGTTGCAGGACCTTTCTAGAGAACTGCAGAAGGATCATAGGAGAGACCATTAAAAGGAACAAGTAGGCAAAAAAACAAAAGCGTATTAGACCAGTCAACATAAATATTTAATCTGTGATATAATTGAAGAAAATATGAAAGTAAAAATTAAGTTGATAGGAATGTAAGAATAAAGCAAAATGAATAAATAAATTAAAGCAAAACAAAACAAAATGTTAACCTGCAGTATTCTGTTGAGAACGCGACAAAAGTGAGGTGATGAACTAAAGGATTACTAAATTATGAAAGGAATGAAAGAATTTAGAAATGAAAAAGATGAAAGCGCTAATAATAAAATTTGTAAAAAAAATCATTTTGAAAAAAAAAAAAGTTTTAGTGTACCTAAGACACGGAAAGTACTAGAGGCGTCAAAGAACGGGGGTCAAAAATACTGCAAGTCATAGGTCTCTACCAAAGATGATCCTTAAGGATAAGAAAATACGTAACAAAAATTATAATTAAATAAACTAAAAAAGTCAGAAATAAGAATGAAGTAATCATAAGATTAATTGTAATAAAAATAAAAAATATCAATTATACCTTAGATAAATACTGTCAAAATAAAAGGATAAATAGAATAATAAGGTTAGTCCATTACGGATGATGTTAAAAGTGCTAAATGCCACATATTTTTCAAATAGTTTACACGCACACAAGTACAAGGAATAAATTAGTAAATAAGACATAAAGTAATGTAAGTAAATAATTAAGATAGAAAATAGTTATAAAAATAAAAAAGTTGGAATAAATAGGTCATATTGTTGGCAACAGTACCAACCAAAAATGTTTAAGTTAAGATCTTATCTATGGTTTGGCGAATTTGTAAAAATATGTTTTTATCTGTGCTCTCTCTCTACTCCCTACCGCCACCGAGCACACGTGTTTTCTCTTCCTTGTAAAATTAATTCTTAATAAATTAATCCTTATCTGGACCAATGCCTTTTAATTAAATACAGTCCACTAAAGTCAATCCCAATCTTATACACATATATAAAACCAAAGATGTTCAGTTTTGCGCACACCATAATCTGCGATTTTCCTAGAACTTGGCTCCCATTTCTTTCAGCTGTCGTAGGAGGCGATAGACGGATCATTTTTCAGAAAATGAGCAGTATAGTTCTCTGCGCAACATATTCCCACATTGTGATCGCCAACCCTCGTGGGATTATACCATATCGCCCATAAATCACGAACTATTATGCAAATATGCCTCCTAATTATATACAACCTTGAGTAAATAAACATTTCGGTCAATTTCATAGTCGTGATTGTAATTAACCATTCTTTGCTGATTTTACACGTAATTTAAAACGTATTAAAAATATTCTTTTTCAAATTAATTATCTTGTTTTTCTAATTAATTATCTTTTATTATTTCGCGAAATAAGAAGGAAATATTATAATTGATTCTATAAGGTGGTGGATCTAGTTAAGGTTGTTTCTAGATACAGGATCTAGACCTCTTCTAACAAATTCTATTGGAAATCTATGCAGGAGAGCCTATGACTGATCCAGTGGATGTTCTGCAGCTGAAGTAACGCTTGCTATAAACTTTGCAGCGTCGTAACAAAACCATTTTTTTTAGTTAATAACTACAGTTAAATGAAACTGATTTAATAATAAGTTGTCCTAAACAAATCTAAACCATATTTTGAGACACGTTGTATGATAACTGTAAAAGACGGTCGTGTAAATTTTAATCGTACCTTCTTATGCTATTGACGTACACAGGATGATTCGAAATCGGTGTAAAAGCTTTAAAATGGCGAATGTATAGCTTAATGTCAATTAATGCAACCATTTCAAAAATATGGTTACAGAAGTAATGAATAACGTAATATGAAAAAGCGTTTTACATATTTCGGATTACTACATATTGAAATTAAATATTGTTTATTGTATGTCTCTGCAGACTTTGTAATGCTTAAAGTTGTTGTCCAGTCGAATTTCTATACAAAAACTAATTTGAAGTAAAATATTTCAGTGCCAACATTTTATACAGGTCGTTTGAAAACAGTCGTAAATGCTTTAAAGATTTTTTGTTGATAAAAGAGCTATAAAACTGTCAAAAGGTCACACCTATTTACAATCATACTGTTAATACGTTGACAGGGGTTTGATTTTTTTTGTTAGCAGTATTTTGCGCTCTCTATGGACAGTTACATTGGCGGGAAAAGGTCATAGACAACGGTGAAACTATTTGGTTGAGTTGCCACCGTGTTATTATTACATGGTCATTGAGCTGGCGCTACAATGGCGAATTTAGGCGAAAGCGTCGATTTTTGTATTATCCGATGTATGTATTATCAGCTTTGTTCAGTGACATGAATCTATAATAACGGTTCGTGTCGGTTAATGAACTGTAACTTTTTTTTTATTGGCCACAAATTAAATGTCATTCGCACAGGTACATTGTGTATAGTCTGTTAACAATTGTTGAAATTTTTTTTAATCTGTTTACCAGTGATCTTATTGCAACGCTCTATCATTCGGCGGAAACTAAATTTAAACAATTACATTTCATCACCATCATGTCAGCTATAGAATGCCCAATGCTGGACATACGCCCACTTCATCGATTGTTACTAATTACAACTTAGCTAATTTATTCTTGTAACAGGACAGAGGTTAAGAAAATTAATTATATGAAATTGGCAAAATAATTGACTAAAAATAGAGAAAGAGTTCATCAAATAATAGAAGATGGAAATCCGTTGTGAATTGAAAATAATTTTCATTTCAAATACAGAGTATTTACAGCTGTTTGGCATTTATTATAAAAAATACTATTTGGCTCAAGTCGAGGTTTACTAGTAAGTCCGTGAAGGGAAACGATCTATACGCTCACCTAAAACCCAGTGAAGATATAAATGCTAATAGGCAAACAAAATTTATTTTTGATAGAAAAATTCTGAACTAATTTCTTGTCGGTGTCCATTTACTCCTTGAAATGTCAAATACCTTATAGGTCGGTATCGAGATTTCCTGAAAGCCATATACTTTCGTTCCGCCATTATCGATCGATAGGTTTGGTTCTCCGTGTATTTAATTTACTACGTTTGTTAGAGAGATGTGATCCTTATGATTGACCCTATCGATCGATACCATAAAAGTGCAGGATGTTATTTTTTCGGATTAAAAAAAAATTCCAAAATCTGAGAATGTTCTGTTCAGTTCTGTTTCTTTTTAAAAATAAACAAATGTTTCCTTTGTGTAAAATTGTCCATCTCCAGTATTTACAGTACTTTCCCTCCAGGTGGTGTTAAAAAATTCCACCCTGTATATGTCAACGCACAAAGAGCATTTATAAAAAAAAAACGAAAATAATTTTCTTAAGGAAATTTATCTCTAAGGTTAGCAAAGTGTTGAAATAAATGTTTTTTTCTTGTCTTGTCCTATCGGCTAGGTTTCCGCAATTAACACGTTCACTGCGGGCCCAATTTTGAAGAACTTTCAGCTGGTGCGGCTGAGGTCGAATCAGCCTCAAGCTGAACTTCCTAGTAGTGCGGTTGAGGCCTTTTCTGCCTCATGTTTCAATCATTTTTTTTACAATATTGAGTCAATGCTTCGCAGACATAAAGAAAGCTATATTTGTCTTTGTCATATCTCATACGGTTGAGTGTAAACAGCCGCCGCACTAGAGAGAAAACACGAGTTTTACGCGCCGCACCAGTGCAAAGTCTACCATGAGGCTGAATCGGCCTCAAGCCGCAGTGAACGTGTTAAGCGACATTGACATAGTTGAATTAAAAATAATGTAAGTATGAAGATAACTATCTATCCCACTTACCTATCGTGCGGTCCTCTTCCAACACCAGGCCCGTAGCCTCCGTAAACATCATACGCGCTACCTCTATCGTAGCTTTCACCGTAGAATGGCCTTCGGTAGCCCGTATACCCGTCATATCTACTTCCGTACCCGTCATCATATCTATCCGGATATGGGTAATATCTATCGTACGGCCTCCTTTCTCTATATGGATCGTCGTAGTAAGGTCGCTCGTACCTGTAAGGGTCCCTTAAAAATCTATCGTAGTAATCGGGTCTATATCTATCTCGATCATCGTGTCTATGTCTATCTCTGTTACCTTTCCTGCCACTGCTTGGTCGATCTTTATCGTCGTATGGTCTTTTTTTGTCTGTGGTATCGTCTTCAGTGCCGTTTTTGTTTCCACTTTTCCTTTCACCGCTATATCTTCTATCGTCGTCATCGTAATCTTTGTTTTTATCATATCTGCTGCCGGAAGTCGGTCGGTTTGAGCGTCGATCGTCGTCGTACCTATCCCTACCTCTGTCGTAGTCATCCCTGTCGTCGTATCTATCGTCGTATCTGTCGTCGCATCTTCCACAAGACGAAAGGCGATCGTAGTCGGGTCTATCGTATAACGGTCTTCCTGCGCCATATCTTTCATAGTAACTCCTCTCCTGGCGTTGCAGTGTTCCATCTTTACTCGGAGCCAACACGGCAGATAATACCGTACCATCGGCTCTTGTAGATTGGAGATCAATAGAGATAAAAAGCAGAGATGAAAAGATCTGAAAAGAGAAATTGTATAGTTAAAATAATAATTTTACAGTTGCTACACAAAGCAGAGCTTTGTTTTTTATGTATATACTATCAATAACAATGACATGGGCTAACGAACACTTGTAAAATTATTGTAAATTTGCCACATGAACGTTGGCAAATTTAAATTATCTCCATTACTTTCACAAATGTCTTCGTTTTCTCATCCTTGGACTATGAAGGACACGGTCGGACCAAAATAGTCCACAATGTTCCAAGGACATCGCAGGTACTGGCGTGATATTTGAAAGAATTTGAACACAATCTATTCATATCTGTTGTAAATAAAAGATATTATTGATATACCTTATAGTTAAACTACATCTAAAATTAAACATGAATTAACGGTTAAGTGATTTATTATTAATTTAAACATACTTAATAGCTCCATTATCTCTTGAGTTTTGATTAATAAAATTAATGATTCTTTTAGTTTTTGTTCTATAATTACACGAATGCTAGCGTTATTTCCTCTTCGCTTTTTGTTCGAAGTCATGTTTTCCGTGTTCCGTAAGATCTTAAATTGATATTAATGTTCATAACTAACATATACGAGGTCGCATTTCCTGTTCTCTTTGTTAATATTACTCTTCCTGTTTCTCTTTTTCTTCTTAGTTTCTTCCTCATGATCAAAGGTCGTAGTCAAACATGTAAGCTTCCTCTACCAAGCTTTCAAGCTGTTCCATTGTTTGAAAGTATTACTTAGCCATACACGGTGTTGTGGTACTCATTGAAATCTGCATCAGTCCTGAAAGTAGGTTATAAGACATCTCCAAGTTTCTCCTGTTTATCCGAACGCTTCCGTGTATTGTAGCTAAAGTAATAGAGGAATCTATGCTAGCTAACTGTGGATATGCGAGTTCAGGAAACCGTCATCTAAAACAGTTCCATAATTCTAAAAGATTAAAAATTTATTTTAATTTCTTCATCATTATCATTTTAATCGTTGGACATCTAATGCTAGACATAAGCCTTCTCCATAGTTTTAAAATATTACCGGTAGGAAGCAGCTTGCATCTCGCGTCTTTGAACGACCTGAACAAGGTCGTCTGTCCATTTAAGGGCGTATTACAGATAACATGTTTTATCTTTTTCGTTTTTCCTTTTTTATCTTTTATAGGCGAAATATTTGACCTCTGTCTCGTCTAATGTTAAGCATGTAATGTTAAGCTTGCTTAGAAGAAACTTATTCACTCATGTCTCGAAGAATTCTAAGTTATGATTGTCTGGAAACAATGACGCGGTAGTTTGTTCATCCTTGGCTATTCAAGGAAATTACAAAGGAATTTCAACCGTGTACGGATTTCGTGAATTCGTGCATCTTGTTGTCTGATTGATGAAAGGAGATTGGGAACTTATTTGGAGAGTTTACGCTGCACATTGTTCAAAATACAGTCTGTAGAATACCGATAAACTGGTAAGTTTCCATCGATGTTTCAAGGTTTGAAGTTTAGTGCTCAATAAAAGAATCTTTACCAATCAACCTCTTGGCTCATCTCTGTATAAATACCAATGTAGTGATTTGAGAGCTTAAATAAAACCGTCTGTGTTTGTTGTGGGCTCTTCTCAATTCTGGGCGCATTTGGAATTATTGTAGCTTTAAGTTGAATAATGCTATCATAGGGGATTCCAATCAGATCCAATTCCAGATTCTAAAAAAATATGATCTTTTGCATTCGTCTCGTGACGTAAATGTTATCTATAAATGATTATAAGCAGATAATGTTATAAATAAGTAAGATTCTGTAATATTATTAAATGATTAATCGTTTATAATTAACGTAACAAAATAAAACTTTACAAAAACAGAATATAACAGATAATACACGCACCGAAAAATAAAGATACCATTTCCTGAATAAATTAAAAGTTATAAAAAAATAACCCATGTAACTGACATTGAAATATGCTCTAAACAATATACAGAAATGTATGTGATTATTTATATGGTGATACCAATCCGGCGAAAACAATGGCGTGACGTCATATTTGGAATGAAACAAAATAACCAAAAACCGGGACTGAATTGGACCGTGGTACACATTGTTTTAATGTCTATGGCCTTCGGGGACTAAGGTTATGACGATATAGAAAATTAAAAAAAAAAATCGTCTATTACCATACCAATTGTTACTCTAATCTGATTTAAATGTTTTTAACTGTTGAGGATGATTCGGAAAGAATAATGATTTTTTTTTAAATTATAAATCTTTTAATTCCGTTTTTGTATCGTGTAAGTGTAAACTTGCTTTTATTTACGTGCAATTGGTATTAATTTAATAAAATATCGTTATTGAAACAAAATTCTACTCAATGACAGGCGCCATCTTGTTGACGGATTATGAAATATCGAATGAAAATACTTTTATTATTTCTATGTTGACGTTAGCTTGATTATTATTAACAGGTAAAAATATATAAAATACACGATTGTTTAAACTGTTTCAAAAAAACTGAAATGATAGATCTTTCGTAATAGCGAGTCGAACATAAAGTAAATTAAGATCAGAGATGTGACGTCGCTTTTTTTAAATTATCAGCTTGCGTCTTTTGATTGAATTTTCTGTATAAACAAAAAATTTACGGGCACTCATCTTACGATATAAAATATATAAGATATTTAAAATATGAATTAAAATTTAATCAACTACAAAACTGTTTTAAAGTACACCAATACCTCGCTTAGCGTCGTTTCGTTTTGCGTTTTTTTCGAAGTTGCGTCGCTGCTTAATTAGTACTAATTTTCAATGTGCGTCGTCAGATTTTCGATGTTGCGTTGATTTGGGTTCGTCTTTAATTTTTGTTTTGAAATTTTCTTTTTTTTTTTTCTAAAAAATGGCAGCACTTTTGTTTCTAATCACGCTATGCCATCAAAACTCGGGGATTCTCTTTCTAACTAAAAACAACGCAAAGTAAATAGTTTTATTTTCACTATTTTTTGCTAATTTTAGAGTCCAGTTTCAATTACGTAGTGTGTTGTGATATAGTAAGTTGTGCTTTTTTAAAAAAAAATCTAAATTTTTACGTGTACTTTCTTAGGTTACAAAAAAGGTAAATATTTTTTCCAATTTATTTATAAGCAGAGTTATATTATTCTTGTTTTTTAAATGTTTACTTTGTTCAATTTTCTTTTTAAAAAGTTGTATTTTCGTAACCTTGGAACCTATCTTCGATCTTTACATGGTTTGCTATAGAAAATCTTAATTCACTTTTCGGCGTTTCAATTTGCGTCGTGTTTTTTTGGGACGTAACTACGACGCAAAGTGAGGCGATATCGACCAGGGGTATAGGACCGGAGGAGAATAAAGACCGGATATCCAGTACTACAGGCACATTAAGAGGTGCTTTCGTTTAGTAGCACACAGGTTCGTCCAGTAGCACAAATTGATTTAGTGTCTGACTGGGGCGAAGTTTAGTTTCCGTCGAAAGCGGAGCCTTTTAATGTTATTAGCTCTTTTTTAAGCAACTATGTACTGTATTTCAATACACTTGTTATGTCTGTATAACAGATGGTTGCTGGAATCTTTAGGTTCAGGAGTTCAGATCAAGGATCGGCAAGTGTAGCGTAGTACATTCACACACAAAGAAAACGTCTTTTTTTTAAAGACTCGCGTTTTTTAGCCACTTGTATTGCCCATCTTGGGTATACAGGGACTATTTTTATATATTTCTTTTAAATTTTATTATTTGCTTTCTTATCTGAAAGACATTTATTCATTCATATTTTATTCTTCACAAATTCTTTCATTCATTTTAACACTAATAAGACATCACATCACAAATAAACAGGTTAATGTTGACGGGAAACGCTGGGTATAGACCGCTTTCAAACGGTCTTATTGGAAATATATCGGGGAGACCATATTTAGTAGTAGACATCTTAAGACTAAAACGGTGATGATGATATAGATATCGATTTTTCGGAACACGTTGCCCCTACTATCGAGTTTCTAAAAAGTTTTCGAATTTCTCTCTAACATTCTGACAGGAACATAGTAGGGGACTTACACCTATCCACAATAATACGTCAGTATCTTCAGAGATAAAAGAAATGAAGAGAAAACTCCAGTATGAGACTTCAAAATAGGGTAAGCTGAATTCTCTGCCCAGACGGCCTCTATAAAACGAGCACAAAACGTGCGAATATTAAATAAAAATTTACATACAAACAAAAAAATGTATTATTGACTCCACCCCGGCGGGCTCCGCATAAAAGGTTATGGGACAGTTGTGCAAGCATCAAGGTTGCAGTACACCGAGACAAAACAATGTTTAATTGTAACAAAATGTAATGCGTTCTATTGTTATTATTCAAATGACCTAATGTCTAATTAAAATTCTGCACGAATTTCATGTACAGTTTGAAAGATATTTAGTAAATTGATTATCATTTTTAAGTAGGTGGATTTTATTGAAGTAATCTATACGGTGTATGTAAGATCTCCACCTATGTATTGTACTCATCACGATATCTCTTTAATCATGAAGTTTAGATACTTAAAATTCGGAAATAATATTTATTATACTCAGTAAAAGCCAGCTAAGAACGAACTTTACGAAATTCTAACCACAAGGGGGTTGATGAGGCTTCATTAGGTTTACGAAGCGTGTGGGAGACTGCAAAGATTGTATTACGATGGTGTTCGATAAGTTTTGTATTTCAAAATCCTATCAGTGATACTGCATGGATACTGTTCAAATAATGAGATTATTTATTAGGCTTATATTTATAAATATCTATAAGATAAACAATTATAAAATGTAAGAAAAATTGGTGATGAAGGTCCAATATGTTACCACTGACTTATGGCAATAACACGTCTCTCACCATCTATGCGGATATATAATAATAATCAGTTGTCAATTTTAATTCGTCTTATTGTTTTTGAAAATTCCTAACCTTATTTGCTATAAGACAACGATTCGTTATAGTCATTCAGTCGACTACTAACGCCATCTATATACTGGAACATGAATTAAAACGGATTAAAAAAATTCAGTGAAATAATATTATATTACAGATATAGCTACGTAATATTTAATGGAATCATGCGTTATATTGCGGAAGTCCATCCTAAGTAAGAAAAGGACCAATATTTAGCCACTTCCGCACATGCAGTGGTAGTTGTGCAACAAATTGCATCGCCCGCTTGCCCACTGATAAATGCGCATGCGACAAACAATGCGAATTACACAACCACCACCGCTAAATCACTCAACACTTGTTTCACCCCTCCACGGGGCATCTACAGAAGTTATGTTAAGCCGATTAGTGCCCGTGATTAGTGGACTCTGTGTTTGGCACTGCATGTGCGGAAGTGGGTAAATATCTACCCTTTTCTTATTTAGATATAGCTACGTAAAATAAGATTAGACACTTATTTCAGGCTTCATTGTCATACATGCATTCGCACAAAGAATTAATGAGATCCACAGACAAACGAAATTAACGGACAACGCCCAGCGGACAATTGTAATAGATGACGACTGGCCGCGTAGCGCGGTGAACACATTAGTAACTGCATTACCGGGAACACTGGATTATTATTTATATTTAGATCATAATCTGTTTGCAATTTCTTGCTCGGCAATTTAAAGTACATCATGTGATCAATGTATTTATGTATGAGGTAATAATCAGGCGACCATCTGATTTTAAATGTCATACTGAAGTCATCATTTAGTACACTATTATATATTAAAATAGTTTTTTTTTTAAATTAATTACGAGTAAAGGATAAACTTCTCTGCAGTACATGTCTATATAGTTATTATAAAATGTGACTACTACATTCGCCGGAAAGAGTTAACATAGCGCTCTTTTTATCACATTACAAGTGAAAGAGACATATTATTGGGCGTCAAAAATTGCAAATAAATGTTTACTTATATGTATGTTACCAGAATGATGTTGCATTTTAGTTTTTCCCTCGTTTCTTTTTACAAAAAGTAATTGTTGCTAGACAAGTCTTTTTATCGGAATCAATTGATTTACGAACGTAATAAAAACAATGTTCATCTATCTCTTTTACCAGCGATCTCTGGAAACTCTAAATTGGAATTCCCGTAATTCTATTTTTAAATTAGGTGATCTTAAAGGCATTGTCAACATAGTTTAAAACAATTATTTGTAAATCGGTTCCCACCTCTTCTGAACTTGATGACTACTCATTATATATAGTATAACATAGTAGTCATAAGTATATATATATATATATATATATATATATATATATATATATATATATATATATATATATACACATGTATCATGGAATTTAAAAATAGAACTCAGGGAATTCCACCTTTGTGTTTCCAGAGAGAGCTGGTTAAAGAGAATATATCTTTTTACCGATGAAGTCCGTTCCATAAATGACTTACTATTCGCACTTAACAGACCTATATCTTGCCACAGATTAAAAAGAGATTTCATTGTTACACACATCTCGTTTCTATATTCACCGCATACGAAAACAATATGTAATAATTACTTGTAATTTCGTATAAAAACGCATTATAATTACTAGGAATTTATTAACGTTAATCTTTTAAATGCATACGGGAAATGATATCTCAGAGGAAGCATTGTTTTTTGTTTTACTACGTTGTTTTGTTTTTGTGTACGACTTTGTTATTAAAAAAAAAAAAATATCCCGCTGGCTAGTCTCATGTAGAATAGACATTTGTTTATACTATTTAGAGAGATTCAAAAAAATATGAGCATACTACATTTTTTGATGACTTTAGTTTTAAAAAGTTTAATGTTTACAATCACATAATTATTACAGGTTTTTATATTCTGGAACCAACATAACTTTTTTTATCATCACGCTGATGATACTTCCTTTCGGACGTTCATATAGTTTCCTAACAATAATTAAGTGTAACCTTCAATAATAAATTACTGTCGCTTTTGTAATATTATCTAAAAGGTTTCTATTTAAACTTATTTGTTTATCTACTTATTCAGTTCGATCCCCGAAATACAATTCTAAAAATAATGTACACTTAATGTATTAATTATATAGTATTTCCATTGCTGACAAACAAGTTTCCAACAGGAGGAGTTACGGCGTCTTCTGCATACCATAACATTATATTGCGATCGCCAAGTGTGGCGATTATGGTATGTCCCTTTATAAATATTTTTGGTGGAGACATATGCCTTACAGTTGGCGTCTATGGACTGAAACGGCGACTACATTCCATACAAATCCATATCTATAATTCTACATATGACGATATACTATATATAAGTTGCATATAACATAAATCAGATATATAACGTTTTATAACACAAGTTTTAAATAAGTTTCGATATACGAAAAAAAAAACATATTAATTTAATTTTTAACGACTACCGAATTTTAATTATTATTACGCAATTAAATCTCTACTACACTTAATTTATATATTTCGTCTAATTATAAATAATATATTTTTTTCTATTTTTACAATTGTTATTCAATTTTCGTTTTATATCATTTTGAAATATGTTGTTGCTTTTGTTATTCATTTTTAATTAAATTAATATTAATATATATTTATTAATATATTGATATATTCACCAATAATAGTCGTTCCATCTTCATTGCGTTTATAAACCCACAAAGTTCATCCTCAGCTAGAAATAGCACAAAACCAAGCCAATAAACCAGTTTATATAAAAATATTCTCACATATCCTCACGGTTCGCTTTTTTAAATTTTCGAAAATGGAAGCGCGGTTTTATTTTTAATTCATTGACAATGCAAGCTCTGCGAAGGCATCCCGCCAACTGGTCGGCCGCATCTCCCCGCTGGGTTTATAATAATTATGTGAACGATCGTTATTTTTGTTTGTCCGTCTCTGTGTCTCACCGGCCTATGGTTTGTTTTTTTTTTGTGAAGGTTACACATAATAGCATAGGCTTTGTTTTACTACAAAATTGTATTACGCTTCCGTTTGTGATTTAAAGATGTTGAATCCATTTATTTCGTACTCTCTTGTCTAATTTAATTAAAGTTTGTACTCTTTTCAAAGAAAACGTAAGAATAATAATAAATATATATATATTATATTTAAATAATAATATTTGTGCAAAAAATAATCAAGGAGATTTAGTGAGGAATAATTTTAACGTATACTTACAAAGTGATTATCAAAAAACCTGCTTTTACCTCGATTGTACTACGTACTATAATTGTTTTTTTTTCGATAATATACAGAATGATTGGTTATATAGGTGTGATTTTTTTGGCTTTAAAGGTGTGAGTGTGTAGATTATTTGCTGAAAATTAATATATGGTAAGAACAGTGTAGCTGAGCGGTAAAGGACTAAGACTTGTGGTCGTAGGTCGGGGTTTCGATTCCCGGAATACAATCTTAATTTAAACTATGTGTATTAATTATATAGTATTGCCACTGCTCACAAACTAGTTTCCGGAGGATGGGCAGCAGTATCCTATGCGCGCCACACCACCACCACCACACAACACTGCGATAGCCAAACCATCTACCAAGCATGGAGGATTATAGTATATCCGTCCATAGATATCTTTGGGGAAGACCTATGCTTTGCAGTGGGTGTCTACTGTCTGAAATACCGAATGTACGGTACAAGCTTTCCAAAAATAAATGGTTTCAGAAATAATAAGTAACTTAATGATATTTATATTATATTCAGAACAAGCGTTTTCATAATTTAAATTACTATATATTAAAATTAATTTTTGCTTACTATATGTCTCTGCAGAAATTGAACTGCCAGAAGTTACTGACATGTCGCATTCGAATAGAAATAAATAAATTAATGTAATCTATTTCAGAGTGATCACTTAATACAGGTGATTGGAAATAAATGAAAAGCTTTGAAGATTTTTGCTGACAAATGAACTATTCATAATTCTATACTAATTAACTATTTATACCTATAACAAACCATCATGTATAGAAGATAGAAAAATAAAATGACAGGTAAAATAAACTGGCATAAGGTTTTGTAATATTTAAAATTACTTTTTTATTAGTAGATGTCATGGAACAGATTTTATAAGCATTCAAGCAATGTTACAATGTATTTGAATTAGAAAGAAAGTGGTTCTCTTGTAATTCAACTATGAATCAACGTGGACCATTCGAGATCGTATAGATGCTTTCTAGATGTGGTGTGAAGGGTTAGTATAAAGTGGCAGTGGCAGTGGCAGGTCACGTAGATGGTAGAACAAATGACCCCTGGATGCTGGCGTAGAAGGTTCTGGAATGTGACAGTGAACACATTGACTACTAGCTACCTGTCCTTCTGTTTCCATTCTATGGTGCTCTGTTAGAGATACCTTGAATGATAGGATACAGATAAACAACAACAGAACTCTTAGGGATAGTCAACATATTAACTATTAACAACATAATACATCTTTTAATAAATTTTAATACGGATTTCATTTTGAAGGAACAGAGGGGTTGGCTATTGTACTTTTTTTTTTGTTAAAATTTTAATTTATAAATATGGAACGCTTACGTGCAATGTTACATTACGTTTGTAGCGTTCGCGCACTATATCGCATTCCAATACTACCATAATACTTTTATGTCAAATAATTCTTCGAATTCAAAATTCGAACACCGATTTGAATTTGGCCGCCATCAGCGATGTGTTTTGTGTTTGGGTCGTATGTATAGACCTTGATCAATCTTTAACATGCTTGGTTGGTTAATCATTTCATTCCGCTAATCGCTTGCACGGTCTACTATATATTACGATATTTTTTTTAAATTGTTTTAAGGAATTATCTTCTCAAAATTCAAAGCTAAAAATCATGCCTGGGATTAGGATTTACATGACATTTTTACATGAGAAATCGAAAATTTATAACAGGATTCGAGCCGCCACACTTTCTTGCTGTATTGTGTATGATAATAAGTGATGTAATTAAGCGTAATAATACCGTGTAACAAACTGTAACGTATTTTAAGAAGAAATTGTATAAAATAACACGAAATGGAAATATTGAGGAAAAAAAAATAAATAAAAAAGGCGACTGGAAATGTAAATGAATAAAATTTCAAGTAATGTGACAACAGATGGGAGGCGATGCGTGAATATAATATAAAGGAACGCTGTGAGAATGATAGAAAATATGAAAGATGAGAGAGAGAGAGAGGGTGAAAATAGAAAGGGAAGGATGTGGGAACAAGAGGTCCTTTATTAACGGGGAGAACTAAAAAAAACAAGATATTTTTGTAAATGAAGTTTTATGCCAAGTTCATCTTTATACAAACAACTTTCCAAATTTGAAAGTAGTCTACATATAAATAAATATTTACATAAAATTTTATATATATACATAGACTCTTTGAAAGTGTTAATCAAAACATATTCGTACGAATATTGATTTATTTATTTATTGTTAGTTTTTTTTTCGCTGTAAATGACATAGTTAATAGATATATTGGAACCATGAATATTGTGACAGAACACTGGCAACTACTACGGATGTGTTGCCACGGTATCTAAACTAAACTAAAAAAAAATACCCGCCTATCGGAGCGGAACTGACGCGTCATTGTGTGCTTTATAACCAACGGACCATAAGCTACAGTTCCATCTACCTACCCCAATTTTATAAAAGGTAATTTTATTTTTCTTAAACGGCAACACTACTTGACCCCGTCACTCTTTTGTGACAACTTCCAGTAAAAGGAGTGAGAGTGGTGGGATTGAAACAGCGTTTTGATTATTGAGTCGGGAGCTCGGTCACTCGTTCGATTAGTAATAAGTTGTCTAGTGAAAATTATGCTAGTTCGCCTATAAGAGTATTAAAAGTGGAATAAAAGTATATACTGTACTACGAAGTTTTTATGACACTGCCTTATCACTATTCGCCATATTTTATAATTGAAAACTTACTGATTTCATTTAGTTATTATCTCTTATCAATATCATACAAAATAAAAATAAATGAACGTAACATTACGGCGATGAAACGTGATCGCTTACTTTGACACTCGTTGGCAAGCTTATAGAGTCTTGGTACAGCTTTGCTTAAGGTTTTCTCTATGAAATCTAATCAAAAGCGAGAAAATTCGTGGATGAACAGAAGTAACAGACAGCTCAGTAAATTTGAAAATCGAAGGCCACATAGCACGCAGAACTGACGCGCTATAACGTTGCAATATATAAACGAGAAATATGTTTATAAATTAGGTATATAATTTGTGGAATTCATCCTAGGGTCAGTAGGTTTTGAGGTAGTAACAACACGAAGTCCGAAATAGAAGTGTGTTTCATTCGAGCTTCGCCCGTATTTATATCGACATAAATGAACTATTTTATTTCTGTGGAATTCCCCTTTTCGATGTGCCGATGACGTAATATTGCCCCAACAAATTAAGACATTGTAATCCGTCTTCTTTCAACTCCTCAATTGTAAAACGTTGCTGAGGTACAGTCGAGTATTTTATGCGCATGCGCAGCCATTGGACATTCCGGTCAGACCGCGATACACCCATGTTGCTCTTGCTACCTTTAGCTCTGTCGCTACTTTTCAATAAGGATTACAAAAGGATTAAGGATTACAAAATCCAATAAGGATTTTCACTGCTTCCCAAATGGCATTAACAGATTCCGCGGTGACAGGGCGCAGAGTGCACCAAGCATAAGATTTATTTTAAAGTAGCAAATGTCGATGGCTCCCGTAGGATCCTCGGCTCGAATCGCTACATGTTACAATTTTACCGGATTGGGATGCCGCCGACATCTTAGATCTCTTCGGTAAGCGTTCCATGGAGTGACTAAGGTCAAGGGACCTCAGCTTGGCCTGTCACTCGTTATTAGGGCACTTGTGAGGTTCGAAACTCTGCTGGGTCGGCTGCTACTGTCTGGCTAACATAACTTCTACCACTTCGGAGAGGGTTACCGCTGAGAGACGTGGCAGTGGTAGCTCCCGCATCGCTTCTATTTAATATGATCGGGAAGTCACTTTCATATAACTAGAGGGCGTGCTTGTTTGATTCTGGATAAATCTTTAATAGTTATCGCTGTCGTTAATATTTTTAGTGAATTTTAAAACTCTTTGGGTGGTCAAAGTACGGGCTCGAGAATGTACTTCTTCACGCGCTTGTTTAGTACCATCTCTGGAATTTACAGCTCCGTGTATCATTTGCCTCATGGACTCCGGGAAAACGTCTAATGTCAAACAGCATCATATAATATGTGAGTACTGGTTGCATACAGTCATCTTACAGATACTATGAGATTAGTTTCCAATTAGTTTTAGTATGCATAGTAGGGTATTGCACATGTACATCTGATACGTTCCTATTACGGTCATGGTATGGTACGTTGTCGTGGGCAAACCTGTTGACGTTACTAAAGAGGTACAGCTAAAGTTAAAAATTTGGGTTTGTCATACCGGAAATTCTGTATAATGAAACACATCTAAACTTCCTCTTCTACAAATTGCCTGACGCGTATTAGATTTCCAAAAAAAAAAAAAACAATTTTTTGTATTGTCGTTTCACACAAAGCAATGTACACAGTATATACAGGTGTAAGTGAAATGTAGACTCAATGCATGGGATAGAAAAACTTTGTATGTACAAATTTGATTGCTTGCTCAGTTTTGGTATTAATTTTGAGTTGTTTATGGTATTACTTAAATCATAATACTTTATTATTTTCCTTTTCGACTTTTTGATCTTAGACATAGCGTATATTTAAAACTAATCAGTTTCTTTCTTGAACATCTAAGCCAATAGGTAATACAAAATATGATAAAAATCCTTATACTGTGTAGTATTCGTGTAAAAATGTACTAGTAAAGAAATTAATATTTCAATAATACACAAATAATTTGTATTTATTTTACTAATATAAGTGCGTAATTAAGAAATTATATGATTAGCTCAAACAATTTCTTATCTGTATGTGTGTAACAACACTCTTCCCAGCCTCTTGTTCAAATCTACGTCAATCTTAAAGTCGTAAGGTTGGTTTCTATTAACAATAAGCCCATTGTGAATTGTGAATAATTTACTTTTTTATATCGTGTACGACAAACCATGTTGTATATCTATACCATTATAAAAAAAAGTTGTAAACTGTACATAAGATGACGGAAGGATGTAAATTTTTAAAAATTCATTTTCGAAAATATCAAAAGAAATTACTATATAATATCTAATATATGAAATTCTCGTGTCACGGTGTTCGAACTTGAACTCCTCCGAAACGGCTTGACCGATTTTTACCAAATTTTAAATGCGTATTCAGTATGTCTGAGAATCGGCTACTATCTATTTTCCATACCCCTAAGTGACAAGGGTGGTCCACCCCTAAATTTTATTTTTAATTTTTTAGACAATTTTTTGGTTTTTATTTTATTATGATACAGCATACAAAAATACATACAAACCTAAATTTTCACTCCTCTACGATCAACCCTTATCTTACATTTGTTAATTAAAAACTTAATTTTTTTTTGCAAAACAACGTTTGCGGGATCAGCTTGTTATATATATGTAATTCCTTAGTAACAATTATAAATAAATAATAACCCTTAAATATACTCTTTATATTATGCAGATCGGATACAGTTTTGTAAGTCCGAAAATATATGTTATTAATGTGGACGCAGAACACATCATTAGCGCGGGAAAATGAGCGCAGTTCCGCCATGATGGATGTATGCGAACAAATGACAGTTGTGTGTTCCCGCCAAAACATACTGTGATTCGACGTCGATTGGATTCAAAGTGTATTGTACCATAATTGTGTCTATACATTAGTATTTTTTTTCAATTATGCCTTTATATTGATGACGTGGTGTAGGTGAGTGGAACTAGGGAGCCGAAATCGGGTAATGATTCAAGCCACTTCTGGCTACGTTCACTGGATTCGCTGAAGGAATTCTAATTTCTAGGTTAACAGGTATTTTATGATTGTGGTAAGCCATGATTTGAGAAGTTCAGATACTTTAAATGTTAAAACTGTTTTACCTTTTAGTAATGCAAAGTCTTGAATAACACGTTGATATTTAATGAAATCAGGCGTTATTTTGCGAAAGTTCATCCTAAGTAAGAAAAGGACTAATATATAGCTACTTCCGCACATGCCTTGCACGACTACGACTGCATGTGGCTATATAATGGTCCTTTTCTTACTTCACACGTTTATGTTATCGTCATCATTTCTGTCGTGATATATTTAAAACTCGATATGTCTCCTATGATCTCACAGTCCCACAGAGAAACAGTGTATCTTTTATCTACGATTTGCGTTCGGTAAAATTGGCGGATGTCACGTATTTTTATATTTATAATGGCGTGTGCCGGACTAATACCCCATTGGCCATCTTTCTGGGTAACAAACAGGCGAGCTACGATTGTTAAGTCTATAAGGATTAAGCTCTTTAATAAAAATATACACTGTACTATTTAAAGATTTTAATTATAAAATATATAATAGCTAAAGTTAAAGTAACATCTGTAAAGAGAATAAATGTCATGAATACTTTCGTGTAACTGTATGTAACTATATGTTATAGCACTATATTTAATGTTCAGTAAATTGTCCGTCGTTTTCCTTCAATAATCTTTTACTACTCGCTTCTTCTTCAATCTGTTGCAGCGTCTTGTCCTTTGTCTCCGGCAGGCAATAGTACAGTATCGTAGTACAAACCGCTGTTACGATTCCATACATCAAGAAGGTGCCATGCAGGCCCAGGGCTTTGAAAACTTGTGGAGCTGTCTTCAAAACAAGCGTGCTATATGACATATACACGCCAGAAACCAACATAAACATAGACCCTTTGTACTTCAAAGGTATTATTTCACCACAGAAAGTTGTGGTCAATGCCATTGGACCACTGTTCATTACCACTGCGAGGCAAGTCAACAATAGCACAGTTAATATCTTATTCTCAACTATAAACATCAGTTTAACCAGATATAGGTACAGGGCGATAATAAACAGAATTATCAATCCTATTGACGACGATGCCAAATACATAGTGCGTCTGTTTATGATTCTCGTCAAAAAGCATCCACAGTACACCCCCAGGACTGTCACCCCGTCCAATACCAGCATACCAGTGTATGCTGTCCTCTCGCTGCCTGTTATCTTCTTAACAATGTCCAATATATATATGCTGGAGACAAATTTACCAGTGAAAAAGTATTGAGTTAACAAAACTAACATTATAAACAGAGGCTTGTAGAATTCAATTGATACATATTCAAGTATAGTGAAAGACTTTTGTTTACGTTCTTTTAAATATACCCTCTGGCTTTCTATCAGTTGTTTAAGCTCCGACTCAGATTTCGTATTGTAACCATTTAGCCAGCGAAATGCTACCACGCACTCTTCGAAGCGACCTCTGCTTGCTAACCACTGCGGAGATTCGGGCCAAATGAATGACGTGAATGTATGAAGGCAGATAATCATACCGGCTACGGGAATGAATTTCCAATGGAAGAAAGTACCAATTGCATTTGAGGTCCAAAAACCCCAGCAGAAACTAGCGGTTTTAAGAGTTAAAAACATTCCTCTGTACCTCGGCGCAGCATACTCTGATACAATAATGATGCAAAGACTTAAATTGCAAGATTGGAAGTAGCCTTGCATTATTTCCGAGATTAGAATTTGTTTAGTGGTAGTGCTGAAGAAGAGAACCGCGAAAACGAGCATCGTATTAAAGCCAGCAATGATGAACAGCAATCGTCGGCCGAATATCTGTGAAATTGTTGGTACGATGAACACCCAAGGCACCGCACTGATGCCGTATACTGAATCTGTAAACAAAGGTTACTATTAGCTTCTCCTTTCTTACTAAATTCATTTCAATTATCGTCAACCTTTGTACTAATGTAATGATTATTCTTGCATCATATAAGTGTAACATACTTTTGTTATTAGCTAACATTGATTATTTCAAGAGAACTACTTTTATTTTTTTTAATCTCAACAAAAACTACTGTCTTTGGTATTTAAAATTTTCGACTTCCATAAAAACCTCGTTTCAGGTCGTCGCGTTATTTATGGCTGAAGAAATTGCTTCATTTAGCGACTAGGAGATCACATGGAGCTGTCAGTCGAAGAACTCTTATAGTTAACTTTATAATCACAAAAAAGAGATATACTACAAAAGTAAATACACCGTCAGATCTTTGGTCATGTTCTAATACAAGTTCAGTATGTTTTATATTTATTAACTGTAAATATAGGTAACATTGTAACAGACAAAGATATTTTTGAAAAGTTGGAACTTACACAACCAAGATATGGTCTCGTCTTCGATCTTGTAGGTGGAGTTGATTTCGGCTTTAATCTGAGGAATGAAGACAGTCGGTGCGCCGACCAACATTCCTGTCATAAAGAACATTGTCCAAACGCTGCTACACACCAATAACTAGAATTAGGAGAAATTTTTGTACATTGTGTTGAAGTACCAATTTAAAACCAATAATTATTGACCTTATACATGGTAATTTGTGACAAGTTTAAAAGCTTATAAGGGGGGAATATATGGCTCATTTACTCTTGATCAATTAATGGTACATCCTATCCAAAAATCAATATTTTCAGAAATATTAAATAGCGTAATATTAATATAATATGAAAAAACGTTTCTAAAATAACAAATGTATTACATTATATTAAATTTAATTACTGTTAATACTATCTGCTGAAGGCTTTATAGGGCCAGAGTAATTAAGTTGTCGCATTTAAATATAAAATATAGTTCAATGTAACATATTTCAGAGTCATCACTATGTTGGGTTGGAAATTGATGTAAAGGCTTCAATGATTTTTGCTGACAAATAATTATATTTACCCCTTTTAAAGCTTTTACATTTATAACTAATTACCCCGTGTAATTTCGAAAGCGTATAGGGTCCTCAAAGGTGTATGTGTGTGTATCAAAGAATCATAAAGACAACTTTCAGAATTACCTGTTTCCAAAATGGTATCGATGCATACCACTTCTTTTCATATGTGATCGGTCCATCCTGCAGATTTAGTGAAGCCTCCATTCTTGTCAGTTTTTTTTTCATATAAAAATCGATGTTAAAACTTTAAATTGAATTTTTTTTTACCACCATTGGCACTTCGCACGTTCATTAACACGATATGTAACCCACAAGATAATTACGCACAAAGTGAGAGAATTGACTACACAAAACCTACAATTTATTATCAATCCGCTTCTTATAGCATAATTAAATTATGTTATATCGCAAAAGTCGTTTCGAACAACTGAATTTATTTAAATTCTTTTATCTTTATTTAAATTTTAATTGAAAAAAAAAAACCCATTGTATCTCGTTATTCAGGTTTATATGAACTGTTTTGAATATCTGCAAGGTATAACCTTATTTTGGATTTTTTCCTTGATACTAATAAATACGTTACTACATACTACGAGTGATTTGAGACTTCCACATGAACTGGAATACCCAGTAAATCTTTTGTATTTATATCTACATTGTTTGGCTGTATCGAAGTATGAATAAATTAAATTATGGTTCTTAATAATCTTTTCGGTTTAGAGAACTGAAACAAAATATAGAATAGTAAATATTTTAGCAGTGGTTGCATCATCAGAATCTGTACTGGCACCTGTTAATAGTATATACTAGTAAAGACTTGGTCACTTACGAGGGGCCGCAGAAGAAGACTCAAGGTCACCCAGTCGAGAGGGTTTTCTCTGCGAAACTCAATTAGAAATGAGGAGATCCACAAAAGAACCAAACTTACCGACATGGCCCGAAGAATTGCTTGTCTGAAATGCTCATTTCCCGGATGCAATCATATATAATCCACACATTGTGTATTAATTCTTTCGGACTGCTTACAAAAAAGTTTCCAGACGATGGGTAGCAGTCCTCTGTGTATTATAACACCACACTTTGATAGACACGGTGAGTATGCCACCAACTAGATACACCGAAGGCATAGAGACATGGAAAGTCTTATCAGGTCGATCATCCTGGCGATCTTTGGGTTATGATATACCTTGCAGTGGGCGTTTATAAGCTGAAAATAAAAATGGGAATAGTCTATGATAATATGAAACAAATGGACACCCTACAGTCTCGCATCACCACACACTTCCTTGTCATTCTTTTAGAATATTTGATTAGACGATACCAAGTTCATTTACATGGAAACTTGTATACAGGATAAGGTTTTCAATTTCAAAGTTACCAAATCGTATTTATACATATATTCAAATAGTTGCAAACCTACCTACCTCGTCGTGCGGTTACGTAACTTTATAAACTTGTCTTCTAGTTACATTAGCTTCTCTTTGTTTTTCCCTTGTGAAAATTTTATGACTTTTGCATCTTTTTACGAGTCCAATGAGTCTTTTGGTTTTAAGATTTGAGGAAAGTTCTTATTTTTCGCTTATTTAACGATTTATATATTTATTTTCCAGTGTTCACCTCAAGAAATATAATAGAAAATTGATAAAAAGTAACTTACAATTAGCAAAAGAATATGAGATTAAATATTAAATTTGGAACAGCTGTACAACATGACCGCTCTATTTTCCTGTTTGATTATAAGTGTAAAAGCCTTAAAAATGAGAATGTATAGGTCATTTGTAAGCAACAGGCTTTAATGCTCAGAACCATTTTACGATATTAACTATTTTACCATATAAATACCTTATGTTCATTTTATTTGAAAGCGACTGGCCTATATCTTCTGGCAGTAAAATTCCGCAGCGATAGATTAATACACAATGTTTAACTTGATACGAAATAATAAAATTTGCCACATATAACCAATCTTCCTATATATCATTTGGATGTAACATATCCACGAACTAAATGCAGATTTGTAAATGGAAAATATGGTCAATTTATACACTGACATAAAACATTTGTAACAGTCATTACAACCTATAGACACCCGCTGCAAGGAATAGGTGTACACTAAAGATTTCTATGAGGGAATGTGCCGTAATCGCCACGCGTCACAGTTGGCGATCGCAGTATGGTATTATGGTACACAGAGGACGCTGCTGCCCATCCTCTGGAAACTTTTTTCTGAGTAGTGTCAATACTTTATTATTAATACACAAAGTGTGGATTTTATAAGATTGTATTCTAGGAATTGAACCTGCAACCTACGACCGCATGTCTTAGTGCTTTACCACTAAGTTACCGTTACTCAAGGATTGACTATTTCAATCAAAATTATGTAAACTGATTTTGAAATTGAAACCACTAAATCACAAAATGATTTGGAAAAAAGCTTGTACAACTGACTTTAATGTGTGTGCTTGCAAATAAAATTTAGGACTTTTAAAATAATTTTGATACTTGAAATCCTAGCATTTGAGCAATAAGAGTCTCGGAACGTAAATTTAAAATTGTTAAATTAATTGTAGTGGTATAATTAATTACTTCTTTATTGAAATGTTATAGGTTCCTTATTGGTTTAAATAAAAATATTATTCTTGTGTTTTACTGATTTACATAGGATGTAAGTAAACATAATCTAAGAGAGATAGATAGAAGAAACTTCATTAAAAATATAGTTAAAACTTTATGATTTCTGGTCAAGTAAAAGGTAAAAGCTGATTTTTAATCCATTTTGTAAATATATCTGTCAAATCGATGTTACTCATATTTTTACTTCGATATACAATTTTTCACATTCGATTGTCTAATCGATGTCTTTGATTATCTGTGGTCCATTAAAATGTTTACGATTCGCTATTAAGCCATAAATATCATAGATCTGTTGCAAATTAAAACTGTTCACAATTGCTATCGGTTTTCAACGGAAATTCTTGAAAATATTTTCAGTTTCTCTTGTCCACTAAATATTTAACGCTCCCAAATGCAAAACTAAACTTCTATGACGTCACTTCTTCGCGGGCGCTACACGAAGACACATGACCTGCTTTGAAATATTAGGATATTCGATTTTATAGTGGATTATATGAGTTAACATCAACTATCCTAGTTTTATGGAATCAAAGCAGAAGATATTATAAGACGTTCACTGCTAGACATAGGCCTTTTCATAGATTTCTTGTAAAACCAGTTGCAAGCGACTTGCACCAGCATCCTTCGACGACTTGAACAAGGTTTTTTATATTTAATGGAATCAAGCGTTACCTCGCGGAAGTCAATCCTAAGTAAGAAAAGGACCAATATTTAGCCACTTCCGCACATGCAGTGGTAGTCGTGCAATAAAATGCACCGCCCGCCAGCCCGCTGATAAATGCGTATGCGGCAAACAATGCGAATCACACAACCGCCACCTCCAAATTACTCAACACGTGTTTCACGGGGCATCTTCAGAAGTTAAGTCACACCGATTAGTGCCAAACACAGAGTGGCTTTCAAGGTTTTTTATTTACCTTGTGGTTAGATATCTTGCTGCGCGTGTTGGTTTTTGGTCTCTACTCTAGTACCTCAAGGTCTGGTCGCTTTTACATAAGATTATTGTGACCGTAGTTGTCAGCAATGATGTTTATTTGTTTTTAATTTTTCGCTTATATTTTTAGTTTTGCGCTCATCGTCCATACATCTTAAGATCTTTCATTCTTACATTTCATCTGTTTGGCCCTTTCATACCATTTTCTCTCTTTTCATTCTCTACGATTCTCAGTTTATTTTGCTTACATTGGTTTTATTGTATTGTAATGCTTTTCTTAGATTATTGACTCTTATATCTTTTTATTATATTAGCTAAGGTGGTTTACTGCCCAAGCATTTATCTGATCTTCCTTCGATGATGTATATGCGTTTAGTGGAAGTCAGGGTTTAACCACCTGAGAACTTTGGACAGGAAAATGTCAGTCAAGAATGATTGAAGTAGATATATTAGACATATATACAAAGAGTAATTACAATATACACAACTATAATGCACTAGCAGCGAATATATCACTAACGGTTTTCGAATTCAAATAGGTGTTCGATTTTTAAAATGCTCAACAATGTTTTTAAGTAGAAGTATTGTGGTCGTTGTGGCCAGTAACACGAAGCGTGCACGCTACAGATAAAAACAATTATTTGTTTACAGTGCTATGTGGTCACCTCAAAACCTATTGGTTTTAGCATATTTGCTGGTCTGTATATTTTACAAAATACTGAAATAGTTAAATTTCTACTTTAAAAAAAGTTATCATTATGCTTCACCAATAAATTTTATCAATAAGTCATTAGCGGTGTTGTTGCTTTAATTCAAATTATCACAACAGTTATAAAAAAGAACTATTAGTAGACATTAATTTATACGCTACCTAAATTAGCATTTATTACCCTTGTGATATATTTAAATTAGTACGAATATTTAAAAACTAAGACTAATTTATTTATCTATTTAAAACTCTATATTGTACACGCTAGAAAATATATAATCTACATAGTAAAAATGGGCAGTCTTATCACGTGGCAATTTATTTCAGACAACCATAGTATTCAAACAAACACACATATATATAACATACATTTGTTTATATATATATATATAAAATAAACTCAAATTTTAGAAATGTTTTACGAGCCGCATAAACATGTTTAAAGGACCGCTATTGACCTACGGGCCGCGTGTTTTTCATCCCTGATCTAAACGATTCAACGACATCGTGTTACGAACGAAATATTGTACATAGCGTGAAGTAATAAGTATGAAATAATCATTTTAATAGACGACGTTGTTATAATAATATATGAATAGTGGTAGCATAGCGATAGAGGACTGAGATTTGCGATCGTAGTACCAAATTTCAAGCCTTTATAATTTAAATAAAATATCACGATGATTTGTACACACACACACACACATATATATATATATACATATATATATATACATATATATATATATATACATATATATATATACATATATATATATATATACATATATATATATATATATTTATTTTAAGTACAATAACAAATAAAAACATCTTACTAACTTGGATCGCACTTCCCACAGAAAGAATATGGAAGCAAAGAAAGAAAAAGTATGAATAAAAGGGTTAATAATATATGGTCTAGTAAATATTTCTTAACCATTTTCTTAAAGATAGATAGTGACTTAGCAGGTTTTATACTTAGCGATAAAGTATTCTATAATCGAACGGCCCGTGTTGTTAATTTGGCTGTGAACAAAGAAGAATGTGCTGGCGTTTTTAATCTCCGATTTACTGATGATTAAAGACTTCTCTTGTGTATCACGGATTGAAATCTTGATTTAAGATAGAAGGGAGTGAGCGGATTGAATAAAAAAACATTATAAAGGACAAGCTTTTGTTGTTTTGTGTTAAACTATCTCGTTACTTTGTAAGTTTTGTTTCTTTTTAGTATTATAAAACGTCTACTCCAAATTCAATTATATAGTTTATTATATGTGTATATATATAACTTATAAATGCACTTATTTAATGTATTTCAATTTATCACCTAAAGCTTATGTAGCTCTTGTTAAATAAATGCGTCGCGACCGTAGCAACGTTTGTGTCTACGCAAGTACATTGACCTCACAAGATAGGAGACTAATAAATAATTATTTGGCAGTATAGCGAAGGACACCGGCAAAGAATTGTAAGTTATTATTCACTTACATTGCTATATCTTTACCATTGTCGTGTTATTTTGTTAATTTTATACCCATGAATGCAGTGGCGTACCTAGGGGGGGGCGGTGGGTGCGGTCCGCACCGGGCGGCACTTACCTAGGGGCGGCATTTTTTATATTTACTTATAGTTATAAAAAGCAACTTTTTCATTTCATATTTATTTTGATTCTTGAATAATAAGTGATTATTATGATTATTATAAGTTTAATATTTGATTTAAAATTATGATTAACTATATGATTTCGAATATTATTCCTCGGTGTATGTAAATGCATTTTAGTGTAAATTTTGAATTCTAATTCAAGAACAATATAATAATTTTATTTTATTGTATTCATTAAAATTAGTTGAATTCGGAAAAGGATCTTTACGATTTTGTTCGGCAATTTTTCCTTACTAAAATCTTTTGATATCAGTTTATAAATGTCATTTCTTTTGACTAGTTTATATGATTACTTTGAAGAGATATATCAATATTCAATTCAATTAAGACTACAAAATCTTGCAATATTGTCAATAGAACAAGAAATTACAAATAATATAAATTTTGGGAGCATTATACACGATTTTTCTAGTATGAAAGCTAGGAGAGTAAATATTATATAAATATATTTACGAGTGCATACAAATATGTGTAAAAAAAATTTACTCTGTGTAATAATTAATATTGATTTAATAACTTAGTAATTTATTTATGTGTATTAATTTATAAAAACCACTATATGATTGACTTATAATAGAAAGAGCGGCAAACTGCAGATCGCCCCGGGCGGCAAAGGTTCTAGTTACGCCACTGCATGAATGTGTGTATATATTGTAAATATTTGACAATTACTATAAATGTTTAATAAACAAATTTAATTAATATAGAACACAATAAAAAAGTATGTGTTGTACTTTGACGAATATATATATATATATATATATATATATATATATATATATATATATATATATATAAATATATACACAAAATTATATCATCAAGGTATCCTACAGATTTTCAAAAACACAAGTTAGAGCAATAGGAAACGTCGATATTTCTTGCTTTTAATATTTTCTGGAACGTTGTCTCTACTCTTGAAGTGTTTTCAGAAAAAACATATGGCGTCAAATCTGAACGTCGGGGTGGCCATTCAGTCATTGCTTTTCGATAGGAATTTTCTTGGGAAATTTTACCGTACGACTTCTTCGTTGGAATTAGATTTGTGTTTAGCTCCTGCTGTAAGCAAGTCACAGAGTTGTACTCTTTGAACTCTTGCAACTTTGGCTGTAAGAAGTTATAAAAAAAAGTTAAGTTTATTATGTCCTACACTTTATTTATAAAGTAATTATTGTGGTTACCGAATGCATTGATATTCGTGTGTTTAACGGTCAACTTTTCATGTATTTTATTTAATATAATTTCTGTTTTAAGCTCGATACTTGCGGTGGTAGGTTGCGGATTCGATTTCCCGCCCGGGAACCCCACCACCAATATAACTCACACTTTATGCACTACACTTTGATTGCCAACTTGCCAGCCAAATGTTGTATATTTCTTTGTAGATATCCTTGCAGGATGCATATGCCTTGCAGTGAAGCCTAGCCTTGCACTTTATATCAATATTGATTACTTTATAAGAAAGTTGTACAATCCAACGAGTTGTTAACTCCGTAAGAAATTTGTATATATGTACATATTTTTTACAAACGTGGTTAATCTTTAATGTTTTACGATTTAGCAAATAAATCTTGAATTAGATTTTTATATGTTTTTTTAAACAAAATTAAGTTGTTAAGTTTTATTAAATCATTGCTTATAAAGGTTACAAATATATTAAAATAGACAAAAAAGTGATTTTAAATTATATTTATTTTATAAATGAAGCTCTGGATTTAATAAAAGAACTATACATCTAGATTTCATAACACAGATCACAGGTTGAAATTAAAATTGGTAACATTTTTATCAGTGAGCAACGAGTGTTTTGTTTTCTTCCTTCGATTCCGTAGATTCCCTCGTCTCCTTCTTAAAGTGTTCTTCGATTTCTTGCAACGTTTTGTCCTTTGTCTCGGGTAGATACCAGTACAGTACAAGGGTGCATAGAGTCGTCACAATGCCGTACAATAGAAAAGTGCCGTGAAGCCCAAACGCTTTGAACACTTTCGGAGCGAACTTCAACACAATCGTACTGTATAACATATATTCACACGATACTATCAAAAATAAAATTTCTTTAAATTTCAACGGTATTATTTCTCCAAAAAATGCATTTGTCAGAGACATTGGACCAGCGGTTATCACTATAGACAGACATGTGAACAGCACCACTGTTAATATCTTGTTCTCGTCAATAAAATTAAATTTTATAAGATATAAGTATAGAGAGATCAAGAATAGAAGTAGCAAACCTATAACAGACGACACCAGGTACATGGTGCGTCTTCTGAAGATCCTCGTCAATCCACAACCGCAGTAGACACCAACGACCGTGACCCCATCCAGTATCAACATACCCGTATAAGCTGTTTTATCGCTTCCAGTTATCTTTTTTATAATTTCCAATATATATATAGCGCTAACATATTTACCAGTGAAGAAATATTGTGTTATAATAATAGTCATTATAAATAAAGGCTTGTAGAATTCAACAGAGTTGTACACTTTTAAATTGAAAGATTTATTTTCTTTCCGTTGCCTTAGATATTTCGATTGATTGTCTATTAGATTTTTAAGTTCCGTTTCTGAATCTTCATCGATACCATTTAACCATCGAAATGCAGTTTTGCATTCATCGAAGCGACCTTTGCTTGCTAGCCATTGCGGTGATTCGGGCCAGAAGAATGAGGTAAAGTTGTAACAGCAAATGACCATACCGAAGACAGCAATATACTTCCAAGGAAGGAAAGCACCAATGGCGTTAGACAACCACATACCCCAGCAGATGTTTGCCGCCTTAAGTGTGAGAAACGTTCCCCTATATCTAGGTGATGTGTATTCTGATAGAATAATAATGCATACGATTATATCGCAGGCTTGAATGTAACCTTGCATTATTTCAGCAATCAGGATGTGAGTGGTGATGGTACTGCAGTATAGTACAATGAACACGATCATCACGCTGAAACTGCTTATGATAAACGGCAACCGACGTCCTATGTATGATGATAATATAGGAACGATGAACACCCACGGTACGGCAGCAATACCGTATACGGAATCTGTAATAAATAAATAATACATAAATAAAATTAAAATTTTTCTTTTTCGTGCACGTCTTTTGTACAATCGATATATCAACAAGTATGCATTTCTTTTAATGGGCAATATATACACTTTGACAAAAGGATCCTAGATTATGTTTAAAAAGTTTCTATACATATTATTAATTTAACAAAGTTTGTGCTCTAAGGGTTTCTACACTATAAAGAACTTAACAAAAGTTAGTACATATTGGGACGTATGTGTTCGCCTTAAGGCTACTTTAATGTTTATTAAATATAAAGAGTAATATTTAAAAAGAAAAATAGTCCTGCTAACAAGATCAGACTGGTCATTGTGGCAATTTTTGTGTGAGGTCTATGCCTTCCACTGTCGTGTATTGGTTGAAATAAATGTAAAGAAACTAGTCCCTTTAATAATTCTATTTTGTATTGTGCCGCGCTTATTTAATGTCGGTAAAGCAGTGGTTTAACCTTGACGCTTCATAGATGGCGCTGTTAATGGTGTTATGTAGGCATCCGTTGCGGTCGCCAGTGGGTAAAACAGTTGGTGTTTGAGATGTTTAATCGATAGTTTAAAATATTGCAAAAAAACTTTTAAACGGAATCGACAATTTCAATAATAACTAAATGTTTTTTGTCTGTTTTTGTTATTGTCTAATAAAACGACCGCTAAGTTTCTTTCCTATGTTTTTGCAGATGTGAATTCTAAATACGACTATATCCAGAATCAAGCCCGGGAACGACGTTAACAAGTCTCAGTTCTCTATCTTTAGGCTACCACTACTCACCTATACTCAATTATAGATGGTATTTTGGACATTAATATCAGTATTCCGAGAAACATGTAAATAAATAGAATAGATACATATCTATATCTTTACATGTTACTTTCTTATACAATATTTCCCTTGTTATATAATTGAATTATATCATCACACAGATAGATGAGATTCTAACTGCAATGCCTATGCCTATATTGTGATTCTTTAGCCTGTTCGTTTCAGGTCTGAGGCATTTCATTCCGAACTGCGGTGGACATAACTTGACGCCAATAAGAGATATAATCCATTGCGTATTAAATAAAGAATTTTTGGATTACTCTGTACAAATTCTCTACTTATAAGATTTCTTTGTATAAAATTTGTTGTTGTGCGTATATAAGGCTAAATTATTTGAAAAAGTCAAGCACAAAATTAAATAAAAATCCCACTTTGTTCGTAGTATTGAATCGAAGCGTAGACGAATGTTATTTTATTTGCTAAATTATTATAATATAATAATATAAAAATACGTTTGATATTTATATAGATTCGTGTGAACAGAAATCTTTAACTAATAGTTGATATTCAAAACACGAATATTCTATAACAAGTTATGTGTACTACCTTTTAGCACTTTATAATTACATGCAAAAACCATTTTTCGTAAATAAAAAGACAAAATAACATCAACGTATTTAAATGTCAATTGTAATTTTTTTTACAAAATTGACGGGTGGAAAAAAGCTGTTAAACCTTTTTACATATATCTTTTTAAATAATTCGAAAGGTAGTAAATCAATTAATAGTTATAAGGTTCGTATATAAGACACATAGCGAGCAGAGCAGATGGATGTAGCATTAGACGTCTGCCGAAAGAGGATATATATATATATACATATATATATATATATATATATATATGTGTGTATTATGGTCATCGGAAGAAGCTAAAAGCTGGTCACTTCCAACCATTCCTATTATATCTATAGATATAAGTGCCCAACATCCAACAGTGGACATTACAGCTGAAATATCTAGATGTTATCTTAAAGTTAAGACTTACACAGCCAAGATACGGTCTCATCATCGACTACGAAGGTGGAATTGACTTCGCGTTTGATCTGTGGAATGATTACCGTCGGTGCCCCCACCATCATCCCCGTCGTGAAGTACGTGGTCCAAACACCACTGCTCACCAGAAACTGTGGAAACAGAAAAGAAACATTTAATGGAATCAGGCGTTACCTTGCGGAAGTTCATCCTAAGTAAGAAAAGGGCCAATATCTAGCCACTTCCGCACATGCAGTGATATAGTGGATAAATATTGGTCCTTTTCTTACTTAGAAAAGAAACGTTATATCACGTCTTAAGAGTGATCTAGATTATTATTTGAAAATAATAGTTTCAATAACACCATCATCCCTCAGTCATCTGTTATGAAAATACGAATATATTTCATTACCATCATATCTGTCGATAGATGCTCATTGCAAGGCAAAGGTTTTCCCCAGACATCGCCAGGATGATCGGTCTTGCCCTGTTCGCACTAAGCGACTTTCACATACCTTCTTTCAGATACCTTAATTATATTGTCAGTATATTTAGTGAAAGGTCTACTTTTATAACCATAATATCACAAGTGTAGTAATGTATTAAGAAAGCACAACCCAATGAAAACTGTGATAAAAAATAGAATAAGTCAATAACAAAATAAAGAATAAAAAAATAGACCTAGCCACCTAAGAGTAATAAGATGATGGAAGGAAGGCGATGAAAGCAATAAGGAATGAAAGAACAAAATGAAAGATATTGTGATGGAAATAAGATAAGAATAAAAGAAATTGAGAAGAATGACGGTGAGTGAAGAATAAAGATGAAAGATCTGAACACTTCACATCTCACTTCACATCTGAACACTTAATTGTAAACAAAGATCCTGATCCCAACTAATTAGGGGTACGAGAGGCCTCCTATAGCGGGGGCCATAAAAAAAACCATACCATCACTATTTAATGGAATCAGGTGTTACCTCGCGGAAGTCCATCCTAAGTAAGAAAAGGACCAATATTTAGCCACTTCCGCACATGCAGTGGTAGTCGTGCAATGAAATGCACCGCCCGCCAGCCCGCTGATAAATGCGTATGCGGCAAACAATGCGAATTACACAACCGCCACCATATATATATATATATATATATATATATATATATATATATATATATATATATATATATATATAACTTAATTTTATTAAAAATATAAGCTTGACATGAGTAGATATTTCTTTGTATTTACTTCTCGTAATTTACTAGGCTATATTCGACTGGTGCTGGACGCTGTTAGCCGTTTTGGCTTTTACAGTTTCTTCGGATTCAGGTCTCGCGGATCCAAAATCTGGCTAATAAATTTAAAAAAAATTAGGTCACATGCATCGCTGTATTGACTAATTGATATGTCATTTACAATAACATCATTAGGAGTGTTTTAGAATATGGTCCTGTATGGAATATTTTAAGAAGTACACTCTAATAGAATAGAAATCGCCTAAAAGAGATTTATCTATCATTTATGTAACTCAGATAGCCGCACTTTCAGTTGAAATGTAAAAAGGTTTGAACATTACAAAATGAACATTTACAAAGTCCGTCGAGAAATTTATTTTCTAACGTTCATTATTCAAATTACTACTACTACTACTACTACTCCGCTAGCTCAGTGACCCAAAGTGGGTCTTGGCCTCCGAAGCGAGAGACTTCCACTTTCCTCTATCTTGCGCTATCGTCTGCCATTGGTTGACATTCAATTCGCGCAAGTCTGCCTCAACGCGATCGTTCCAGCGATACCTGGGTCTACCCACTGGTCTTCGACCCTTCGGTTTTTCCAGGTACGCTACTTTCACGCTCCGATCCGATCCCATTCGCTCCAAGTGACCAAGCCAGCGGATTCGTTGAGCTTTATATTCGCCAATGATATTTGGCTGTGCTACTAAAGTCTCAATTTCGGCATTCTTTCGGAGCCTCCAAGATCCGTCTTGATTTCTCGCTGGTCCCAAGATCTTCCGCACGATTTTGCGTTCCGTCACTAATTCAAATTACTATATGATAAAATTAATTCACGACAACTTCTGTGTGTAAATATATGTAATATATACATGTGATATGTTCGATGGAAAAACACTCTAATTTACTTCTTTAACTTTAATTAATAGAACTGCTTAAGAAGTTCTCTTAATCACAACAAAAACCGACATGTCTCAAAATTTACCAAAAAGCGATAGATTTTTATTGTTGCTGTTAAAACTAAACACTACCACATATATATCATATTGCAACCATAAAAAACCTTCTTGGTCGTTTGTTTTCATTGCTGAAGGTCGCGTCTTTTCTGAAAGCCTTAGTTGCAGATTCGAGTCGCCTCTATAGGTCTTTATGACCTGCTATTCTGAAGCCTCCTTATTTTAAAGTCGTTGAGTGCTTCCGTTATAGTCTTATGTCCGCCCATAGAGTTTGTGATCTTCCTCTAGGTCTATTTCTCTCTAACAAACAGCTTATCGAGTCTCTGGTTGTCTCAGTTATACGGAAAAAGTAAACTACAATTCACTTGTAACAAATGGCGGAGAGCCTGGTATTTATACAACAGCAAAACATCAAAATAATCATCAAACATCAAAAATATGGGCATGCTTCACTGAGCAAACGCGATACGAAAATATTTCGACTTTTTTCATGGTACCGGGGTCTCAGAGAGAAAATTAAATCAAATAGGAATGTGAAAGTCACTTTGTAATTTATACTTGAAATATTTTGTTATGCCGTAAGTGGAAGGTGTGGAGTGGTGGAAGATAATAATTAAAAAAATTAATTTTCGACGTCTCTTTTAAATACTTTTTGGATATAAAATAAAAAAAAAACAGTTTTCCACATTAATTTTTAAAAGCACTAAACAATTTTAAAATAAATTATTAGTATTTTTTTAAATATTGAAACTTTAACTCTATACGTTCTTATAAATAAATAACTTATTAAATACTTTATAAAACGTTTTTAATCAGGGGGCCAATTTGAATGTTAAAATTTTTTGACGGTGTGCACATAATGTTACACTTTTTAATAATTTACATAACTTTATTTTTAATGTAAACAATAGAATAAGAAAATACACAAATTTAAGGCAAAATATATAAGACTGGTAAAAAAATGTACACAAAATTTATTTTTTCTGTTTTTTCGATACAAGCGTATATATAATACGTACGCAGCTTTTTTAGTCACAAGTTTTTTTTAGTCGGTGGTTATTATTTATTGTTGTATCATCATTTTATTATACTCAATTTTATAACACTATATTGATCACAGAAAGTCGATAAAATAAATTATATATATGCTTGGCGGGTCGAATAAGTATATTTAACGCAAGCGGGCCGCGTGTTACTCACCCCTGCTTTAAGAGAATGAATGGCTTATTATATCACTAAGTAAGATATACTGTATCCCTAAAGTCAATTGTTTCAGGTATAATAAAAAACCTAATGACAATATAATAAGAGTAGTGATTTAAAAATTTTGATTGTTGCGTATTAATATTAATTATTGCCAAAAGTTAATGATCTGTTTTATTACAATAAAAAAAATATTGTAAGGTTTGAAGCTTTTTAATGACAAATAAGCTATAAATTAGCCTCTTAAAAGCGTAAAACACTTATAAATGTTTTATAAAATATAGTTTATCAGATTCACCTGTCTCCAAAAGTGTATGGACCCGTACCATTTTCTTTTTTCAGATTCCGTGGATTCCATTTTCAAAAATAATTCAATATATTTTATAGATGCAATTAAGCTATAGTTCTGTTCAGAAGGATAAAGAGTGTAGTTTGCTTTGTGTACTCTTTTAATGCGTCACCTTCTGTATTGAAGTATGATAGGAAACCAATTGCGAATTATTAGCGAGGAATACAACTTGTTTCCATAATTATTCAGTGCGATATTATGGTATCTCTCACGTCGCGTTTGGTTGAACTTTAATTAACATATGATATAATGTTAAGGTTTTTTGTTCCTCATTCGCAGGTTACGTATAGTTAAAAAATTAAACTTCTTTCAATTTGTATACATTTATATAGTCAATTTTTTAACATTAAACAAGTTAATTATGCTGTAATATTTGTGGATGTCTTTCAAATACCGATGAAATTAAAGAAAGAAAAAATAGCATCGTAAAAATTTCGATCATAAAAGAAAGTTTAAAAGGAAAATAAATTTAAAGAAAATTGTATTTATTATTATTTCCATACCTGTTGAATTCGAAATCTCCAAAAAGTTAACAGATCTCTCTAGATCACGGGTCAAAATTTACGCAAAAATAAAAAAGTTCCACAATATATTAGATATATACAATATATTAATATACAGTAAATATATAATATATACAATATATAACTTTCTCTTTCTTGTAATAGATCTAAAATTATAAGTATATTATTGAATATATCTTATTATAGCATTTAAGAGTTTTTGGTAGATCGAAATGTGTGGAACTTTGTGGATTCAGTTACATGATTGATGTTATAATATACGTATAAAATATTAGTCAAAATTCATTTAAAAAGGGCAACTGTTGAGTTTCTGGCTGCTCAGCAGATCGGCATTCCGGGCAGGTAGTAGTTTATTAATAATGTTGAAATAATCGACGATTGAAAGGTGCATGTAAATGCCAATTTGAATAAAAATATTTTGAATTTTAATTCGAATAACATAAAGAAGTATGAAGCTATTCAAGCATAGAACTAAAATAATTGAAGCATTTTTGTATAAAGTTTTTTTCTTGTATCAAACCCCCGTCTACTCTTGTAACAGATGGCGCAAAAGTAATGTTATAATGTAAACGTATTTTAATGTTTACAAATGGCGCTGAATGTCACTGCACTTTGACATTTATAATGTAGATTTATATAGAATTTATTATCTATAAGCGATGAAGTATATCTATATATCTGCATCGTAATATCAAAGCAGCGAATCATTTGGCGCCATTTGTAAAAATTCAGGCATTTTCACATTACGACATTACTTTTGTAACATTTTGTATAAGGAATTGCGGAACATGTAAGACTGTTAATTGCAATTCAGTGTAATAATATTTTTATGTAACGTTTGAAGATTACAAGGAAGTGATAAATGAACTGTGGTAGCCCGTCGGTAAGGATTGATACTTGCGACCGTTCATCGCCGGTTCGATCCCCTGGATACAATATTATATAATTCAAACCTTGTGCATTAAATATATAGGATTGCCACTGATCACAAACTAGTCTTTAGAGGATGGGCAGAAGCGTCCTTTGCATACCATAACATCACATTGCGTACGGCAACCCGCCCCCCATAGATATCTTTGAGGGAGGCATATGCCTTACAATGGGCGTTTATGGGTTACAAGAACGATATCGAAATAAGGAATTGGATCTTATAGATTCAGGCGTTACTTTGCGGAAGTCCATCCTAAGTAAGAAAGAGACTAATATAAAGCTACTACCGCTATGCAGCAATCGTGCAATGAAGTGCACCGCCCACCAGCCCGCTGATAAACGCGCGTTCATCTCGCTAAAGTCAGGCGACATAGTGCTGCAATCACCGGCGACTCAAACCGATCCTCTCTCAACTCTGATATCGATCCAACTAGAATATCTTCGGATGAAAGGTCCACACCTTTCTCCGAAAACCGAGTACAAATCAATTAGTCGATATAATAATACATCAGGCAACGCATCTGACGATTTTTTTTTTATTTTATTAGCTCGTGGACCCGAAATCCGCGAGCGCCGAGTCCGAAGAAGCTGTAAAAGCCAGAACAGCTAACAGCATCTAACAAAAATCAAACATAGCCCTAGCGTTATGCAATATAAATTAAAATAAATCCTTTAATAATGCTTAAAGTTTACACAAATGTGCAAAATCAAATCTAATTATTTCTAGCAAGAAAAGATACGCTTTCTTCTTTCGGTTGCGTAGTTTTCGTCTTGTTCTTTTTAAAGTACTCCTCTATCTCTTGCAGCGTCTTATCTTTTGTCTCCGGAAGATACAAGTACAGCAGATATGTACAGACAGTCGTAACGATTCCGTACATCAAGAACGTGCCATGTAGACCGAAGGTTCTGAAAACTTGTGGAGCTGTCTTCAGTACTACTGTACTGAATAACATATATTCGCTTGCGACGATAAGAATAAGACTTGCTTTGTACTTTAATGGTATTATTTCACCAAAGAATGCAGTCGTGAGAGCCATTGGACCGCTATTTATTACAACAGCTAGACCTGTTAACAATACAACTGACAATATCTTATTCTCCTCTATAAGATTCAGTTTAACGAGATATAAATATAGAGATATTGTGAAAAGTAGACAGATTCCAATTAGAGATGATATCAAGTACATTTTCCGTCTGTTGACTATCTTAGTCAAGCCGCAACCACAATACACGCCCACAATAGTTACGCCGTCCAAAATCAACATACCATTGTAAGCTGTTCTTTCACTTTTAGTTATCTCTCTTATAATATCCAACACGTATATATTGTTCACGAATTTTCCAGTGAAAAAGTAGTGTGTTATCAAAGTTGTTATTAAAAACAATGGCTTAAAGAATTCAATTGAATTGTAGTCTTTTAAGACGCATGTCACTCTCTTTTGTTCTCTACTCTTCAAGTATTCTCTCTGACTCTCTATTAGGTTGTGAAGTTCTCTTTCAGAGCAATTAGTGATCCCGTTTAGCCATCGAAACGCTGCCTTGCATTCTTCGAAGCGACCTCTGCTCGCTAACCAATGCGGTGAGTCAGGCCAGATGAACGACGTAAAAGTGTGACTAGATATCACAATTCCAGTAACCATTATGTACTTCCAGTGGAAGAAGGTACCGATGGCATTTGAAGTCCAAAAACCCCAGCAAAAGCTTGCCGATTTAAGAGTGAGAAACATACCTCTATATCTAGGCGAGGTGTATTCCGATAGAATTATGATACAGAGGCTCAAATCGCAGGCTTGAAAGTATCCCTGCATAATTTCAGCAACAATAATCTGTTTGGTCGTTGTGCTGAAATACATCACAATGTAAACGAGCATTAAGTTGAAGCTGGCGATGATGAAAGGCAAACGACGTCCGATAAGGCGAGACATGATGGGCACTATGAACACCCAAGGCAGCGCACCGAGTCCGTACACTGAATCTGAAACAAAGTTTATATTACTTTTACGGTATACAACCTTCAATTTAATCCATCGATGATGCAAAATAGATGCACAAAGTTGTAGGTTATAGGTGGAAAAGCTTTAAAGGAGTGAATTTATAGCTTATTAGTCAGAAAAAGCCTTAAAATCTTTTCTTCCTTTTTGATATATGTTACATTAGCTTATTGTTTCGATTGCAATACAACAGACCAATAAATTTTGGTAGTGCGAATTCTGCGCGAACAAATACTAACCATAAGAAAAAGTAATTTTTGTTATATAGTATTGCAAATTTTAAAAACGCTTTTCTTACTTACTTTATTATAACATTCTTTCGTTATATCTGAAATCATTGATCGAAACGATATCACACACACACGCATGAACGCACACGCACACATACACACACTCAAACATGTATTTATTGAATAATAATAAAGCCTAATTTTATATTTACAAATAACTTAAAAACAATTATTTCAAATTTTAAAAAATATTTTGAATAATTTATATTTAATTTGTATGGCAACTTGAAGTCACATGCCCTAGCCACGATCTCGTCAGCCCATCTGGTACCAGGTCTACCTTTCGCTCCGGTACCTCTGGTTCCGTCCATTTTATAACTCTTTGTGTCGACTTCTTATCAGCTAACCTGATAACAGGTTTATTGAACAGCGTACTTCATTTTAATATTTTACTTCTTACTTAATATACGAGGGTGAATCAAAAAATTCTTGGAATCAATATTAAAAAATTAAAAGATTTAAATAATAATATTTTATTTTTCTACATAATCTCACTCCAATGCAATGCATTTAGAATAACGCGTTTCTAACTTCCTTATTCCTTGTGAAAAAAAATTATTTTCATGACTCTGGAAAAAGTCCTCTACGGCAGCTATAACCGCGTCATTATCGTGAAATTTTGTTCCACGAATTTCCTCTTTCAATTTTGAAAATAAGTGAAAATCACTTGGGGCTAAGTCCGGAGAATATGGTGGGTGGTCAAGGAGATTGAAGCCAGCACAGCGGATTGCGTTACATCTTAGATTGCGGCCATCTTAGATTTATAATGTTATTGATTTTATTATATTGTATTGTCATCTAAATTAAATGTGTGTACCAAATTTCAGACCAATCTGACAACGGGAAGGTGTTTAAATTTCAATTTCTAATTTTGACCCAAATAGACAAATTCCGTACGGTTCGAACTAAATAAAACCGTTTAATTAATTACATATATAGTAAACCGAAACAATTCATCAAAAAATGACCACCGAAAGAACGCTGCTACCTGTTCAATTCAGGCTGATATTGAACAGGTTGTATCGAAAAGGCAGTGCATATGTAACTTAATTTTAATGTTTATTTTTATTTTGCATTAAAATTCGTAAATGAAATCTTTACTTTTTTATTTTTATTTTAATGTTTACTATAAATACAGTTTTGTAAATTATTAATAAATGTTACTTTATGACCGACCCGCTAGAAAATTTTTAAATATAAATTGTCATGTGGATGACAAATGTGCTCACCCCTGGTATAGATGAATTAATGTTGAATTTAGTCTTCCTTATTTTATATTATATATTTTGATACAATCGAACATATATCAGTACTAAATTAAAACTTTGTAGCTCAACAAATATATTAATAATAGTTTTTCTAAAAAGATATATTATTCGATAAATCAATATTTAAATGGCAAAAATCTTTGGCGATGATATCGCCTGATTATCTTCTTTATATTTCAGCTACATCTATCATAAAATGTATTTACATAAATCAATATTCTTAAACTTTTGTCTAAAAGATTGCTTCTTCTAGAGTTTATTTCTGATTCTTTTCTACAATTATAAACCTCACGAAACGGATTAAAATCACATATAAAATAGCTAAAATAAGCTAAATAAAAGTTAAAGATCAATGAGAGTTCTGTTATAAATTCCTAAGTAGATTAAATTAGGTTTATTTTTGACAACGGACTTTCGGTGTTCCTTAAAGTTTACAATATTGGGAAAAGACGCGACAACAATTCACTCACACGCCTCCCTGTGGTTACCCTTAAAAATGATGTTTTAATAGGCATATAATTCTGCTAAGTAAGAAAGGGACTTATATATAGCTACTTCCGCTATGTAGCAGTAGTCGTGCAATAGTGCACCGCCCGCCAGCCCGATGATAAATGCGCGTGCTATAAACAATGCGAAATACAACTACCATCTTTAATCTACTGTATATTTCAGTCCCTTTCTTAGGATGGACTTCCGCGAGGTAACGCCTGATTATATTAGATATATAATTATGTTATTACAAGCATTCCGTAATCACGTTACGTATGGAAAATCCATGCTTCACACAAGTCTTTTATTCTGTTATAGACAGAGGACCTATTATTCCTAAGATATTATATTAATAAAGCCTAAAGGACTTACAGAGCCAGGATACTGTGTCGTCGTCGACTTCAAAAGTAGAGTTCACTTCTCGTCTCATCTGAGGAACGAAGACAGTCGGTGAGCCGACCAGCATTCCTGTCATGAAGTACATGGTCCACACGCCGCTGCACACCAACAGCTGTGGAAGATAAAAAATCAAGAATTAAATCTTCATTCATTAGTTCTTATCAAGAAGGTTTTTTTTTAGTTTACAATCGCCATGTACCCTAAAACGGTAGATTGTTATTATTATTTTATGCGAATCTTAATATTTCTTAATGAAATAGATTGAATTTAGTATAATTGTATAGCTTATTAGTTTTGCTTATTGTTTTGTAGGTTGCGGATTTCAATTCTTATAATCATTTTGTCCATCACTTAAATAGCATTGCCTCTACATCACGTAGGCTTCCAGAGGATGGGCAGCAGTGCCTTCTGCGTACCGCTCTGCAATTGTCAATTCTTCTAGCAAGCGTGGTGATTATGGTATATCTACTCCATATATATCTTTGGAGGCCTATGCCTTACGTGATTAAGATTAAACCAGCAACATACGATCGAAAAGTACGACATTACCACTGCTTATATAATAATAAGTTCATGATTTAATGATCATAATAAAATATTTAGAATTGTTTAAGAGCGATAGTGAAACATTGTAAAGCAATAAAAATATTCCAGTACTATGTAAATGAACAGATATCTCAAACTATCAGTAAAAGTATATGAATCGTTTCGTGATCGAAGTATCTATTAACGTCTTTAAATGCACGTGATAATCACTCTGTGGCATATTCTTAACAAATTTATTTCTTGTCAAATTCATGTTGAGTCGATATAATGTAACATTTCTAACATACCCTTGAAAAAGGATTTCAAAATGGACTGTTGTAACATTATATCTTCTTTACAGTCATGCACTCCTATCGGAGTGGTCGTAATCATGTCCTAGTCGATTCTGGTGCATCCGCTGCTTTTGCTATGTGTTGCCATGTAGCTGGATGTTTGGCGGAGTGAGAGCGTTCATATATTGAGTTTTCAGCGGCATTTTTAATGAAATTTCTCCATCTTATTGGAGAGCTTCCTCCAGATCCCCTACCTCCTACTTTACCTTGCACCACCAGATGTTACATTTAGTTCTTATTACGGGTGCCATGTCCAAAGAACTTGGGGATTCGTATTTGCACAGTCAATGGTTGCTTCTCCTTTATGTCTTTTCTTTGAGGATTGAAACGTTGGTCCGATGAGCCGTCCACTGGATTTTGAATATCCGTCTTCAGCTATACATTTCAAAGATGCCAATTTCCCATCGATCTAGAATCCTCAGCGTTCAGGTCTAAGCTTTGTATAGAAATATTGGAAAGACCAGATCTTAACTGAATCATTTTATTAAATTTACTTTCGTTAGTTTTAATTTTAACTTTAACTTTTGTAACAAATAATTGCTTGATAAATTCTGTTTTGACCTGAACAATGTCTGACAAATAATGTTTGAATTGAAAACTGTTTTTTATAGCAACGTTTACTTCTAAGACTTAAAGAAAAAAAAACAACTTATTCATTACAACCGCAACGTAAATACGAGTACATAGGTTTCATGAGGTGATAAAGAACAATGGTAACTAACTGGTTTCGGCTGTGAGTAGGTGACCACAAAGAGTGTTCTGATTTATACCGCACATACATTGTTGATTTTCAGTAATCACCTTGTGACGTGTGGAGGACGAGTGGAGGTTCTATGGCTAAAAAGATGATGATATCTATTCCTGGATGTCCATAACAAAATTGGTGTAGCCGTTATAAAACCTCAACGTGCGTTTGTGCAAAATCACTTGACTCACCTGTCTCCAAAATGATTTCGACTCGTACCACTTGCACTGATTTTCTTTACTTTCATCCTGCAACGATAGAATGGCTTCCATCTGAATAAACGAGGTTGAAAAGAATAATTTAAATTTTATAAATCTTCTTTTGTGTGTTAACTTTGAAGTTAAACAACTAAACAACAAAAAACAAGGTAGCAAGTTAATTGTCGTATTTTAATTGCTTTATGTTTTTTCATTACCCATAAAGATTTATTTTTGTCAATTACCAGTGCATTTAGATAAGATGTAATAAGCAAAAATGAAGTTAATGTGTATGATCTTATAGTCGAAATTTGGTTGAACGCTAATTGTTTTATTGTTGAATATATGAATGTAATTATAGATAACTTTTATTTGGACTCGTTCCTATTGGTGACTTGAGAAGTAACGTAAGTTTTTGTTTATTTTTTCTTTTTTAAGTACGAAAGTAATTTGTAATTATTATATGATATGCATGCAATATTATTAAAAAATTATCTATTTTTAAGTAAACGATATAGTCCCGTGGATTAGCAAGTTTAAGAGGAAACGGGCACGTTACCGCGCGCTGATCAAATGGCCGATGGAGCCTTAAGGTTTTGTAATAATGACCACGGAACAAAAACCGTAACATAGTACATCCCCCATAGGGGAACTACTGTCCTGTATTAAGCAGTATGAGTACAGATAATCGTTTCCCTGATAAGGGATACAAGACACCGCCACTTTTTCTTGTTATATGTTAAAATTGTAATAAAAATGAATATAAATTAAGGTCGGGCAAAGAAATAAATGTGTGTACACTGTCAGCGGAAGGTGATTTACTACTGAATTCACATATGTACAAAGATTATTTACAATTCACCCTATCTAACAAAATAGCAGCGATCACATCACTTATGACGTCTGAATTCAAATCTGCGTTCGAATTTGAATTTCGAACGCCCGAAAATGATTTTACCTAAAATTATTATGGCCGTAGTGGCCAGTGGTATGAAACGTGAAAGCTTCACAGGTATATAAAAATAACTGTGACACAGTAATAAGACTTATTCAAAAGATAGAGTTGTAAAATAAATAATTTTAAATAAAAATCAATTGAGAATTTTAAATAAAATGTAATATTATAAAACAAAAATTGGCGAAAGATGGAAGACGATTCATAGAAGGTATGAAGATAGAAAGCTGGGTATTGTGACGAATGAAAGAAAAAGATAAAACTATATTGAAAAACTTAGCGAAGTCAAAGTCCTGTCCCAAAAAATTATAAAGGAACAAGAGGTCACCAAAAAAACGGGGATATAATAGATAAAACAGTGAATATAAGAAAATTATTAAAAATTTTTTTTTTAACGAATTATTTTTGAACACTTAAAAACCTTATTTATTCTTGCGATTGTGTTTTCCGCAAACTGGAAACTTCTGATAGGGATATAAATAAAAAGCAATATAATTAATTAAAAATTACTTTAATTTCTTGAGTAGTATTCACATTTCCGGAGTGAAGTGGTTCTGTCTTAAATGTAATGTTTTTGCGAAATAAATTGCATGGCTGTTTCACATAAAATGCTTCTATTATATATGGATATACACTTGCAAGAATAATTTGCATAAAAGGTTCAGATAGTCGCTAAGAGTATCGAATGGCATGTGTTGTGGCAACGTTTATCAACGCAGTGTCCTTTTGCGAAGTTTTTTTATTACACTCGTGTCCAAGTTACGTTTGCACTAAGTTTAAAACCTTCTTTAAAGGTAGCAAAAGTTTATTTTGGCCTCCAGGATCCACTTATAACATGGAATTTCTCGGCTCATGGCACTGGACAGGAGAGAAATGTGATTTAGAAAGGAATGATTGCATTTCGAAAAGAGCATTGTCGCATTTAACTAATTCATTCCTTTTAAATATAAATGCAAGTGTTTTCGGCCAATAGGGCTAGCCTTTTATCTTTGACGTTCAGTGTGTCATCAAATTCACCAAAATCTCGTATTATACACAAGAGACAGTCCGGCATACTGGAACTTCATAACTTATATACGAATCTGTTACGCTAAATTTTGTCGAACGCTTTAGCCACGTCGAGGACGATGGCTCCGTGATATATCCTTTAATTCACTTATCAAGGATGCGTTCCGTCATGATTTTGACGGGTTTTTGGCACAAAACACGTAATGTTCGAAAATTTCCAAAAATATATTATTAATGAAAAATGATTAAAAATATATTTAATAATACTTGAAATGTTTACGTTATATAAAAATTAATAATATATACAGTCTTATAGTTGTTTAATACATCTAGCAGCGTGTAACAAATAATTCGTTTTCTTCCTTCGACTGAGCCGATGACTTCGGTTCTTTATCTTTAAAGTATTCCTCTATCTCCTGGAGTGTCTTGTCTTTCGTCTCCGGCATGTATAGGTATAGGATATAGGTTGCAATAGCCGTGATGATTCCGTACATGAAAAACGTTCCATGAAGTCCGAATGCTCTGAATATCACCGGTGCCAACTTCAATACACCGGTGCTGTACAACATGTACTCGCAGGCGACTATTAAAAATAAACTTGTCTTGTATTTCAGTGGTATTATTTCACCGTAGAGAGCTGTAGTAAGGCACATGGGTCCACCGCTTATGACAATTGAGAAACATGTCAACAGCACAACAGATAATATCTTGTTTTCTACTATATACGTTAACTTCACTAGATATAAGTACAGTGCTATAACGAATAGGAAAAACAACCCCATGACGGATGAAACTAAATACATGGTGCGCCTATTGAAGATCTTTGTCAATCCGCATCCAATATACACTCCGAGGACAGTGACACCGTCCAACACCAACATACCGGTGTAAGCTGTTCTATCGCTTCCAGTGATCTTCTTTATAATATCCAATATGTAGACGCTGCTCACAAATTTACCAGTGAAAAAGTACTGAGTTACCAACACAGTGATTAAAAGTAAAGGTTTATAAAACTCCATAGAGTTGTATTCGCTTAAATTGCATTTGCTATGATTTTTACTTTGTCTCTTCAAGTACTGCGTCTGAGATTCAATCAATTTCTTTAATTCCATCTCGGAGTCTTCGGTGTAGCCGTTGAGCCAGCGGAATGATTTTTTACATTCGTCGAAACGGCCTCTACTCGCCAACCATTGTGGAGATTCGGGCCAGAAAAAGGAGGTGAATGTGTGACAGCAAATTACGATACCGAAGATGGCGATGTACTTCCAATGTAAGAAGGTTCCGATGGCATTTGAGGCCCAGAAACCCCAGAAGAAACTCGCGGTCTTGAGAGTTAGAAATACACCTCTATATTTTGGTGCGGTGTACTCTGATAGAATAATGATGCAAATTGTTACGTCGCAGGCTTGGAAGTAGCCTTGCATTATCTCCGCGATAATAATTTGTTTGGTGGTCGTGCTGAAGTAGAGGACAATGAAAACAAGCATTGCATTAATGCTGGCCAAGATGAAAGGCACTCGACGTCCGATATATTGTGAAACTGTTGGCACAACCAATACCCATGGTATCGCGCCAAAACCGTACACGGAATCTGAAAACAACCAAAAAACATAGTTTTATAACACATTATAATTTTATTAAAGTCTTAATGCATAGAAAAATAAAATAGCACTTGTAAAATTGCAGTGTCCTGATGGTATGGCGAAGGATGAAAGGTGATATATGAAAGGTAAAAAGGAATTGAAAGGAATGAAAGAGTGAATGTGATGGAAAAGAAAAACTAGTAAAAGATACAGACATATGACAGGATAGGTATGAGAGGCCCCAAAAACGGTTTCATAAAAAAAGCCTTAATTGAGGTCCTCAGAGGACCCTGGATGTAAGCCGCATCCTACTAGTCCTGTTGGAAATTGGCAGAGGAGGCCTATCTCTAGAAAGGGAAAATATATTCCTAAAACTATAAAAAATGCGATGCTGAGAATTCCGTAATACAATAATTTTTATTTACGCTTATCACATTTAAGTTTGTACATGATACCTCCTGTTAATTTATTTATAATACCAGTAACGCCTTCCAATTGTAACACTGCAATGTTTACGTAGAACTGTTTGGGGCATACAAAACCGTACCAAATGGCTTTTGTCGATTGCCGAAAAACTTGATTTTGGATCAAGTTATATATGTGTAAATACACATTTTATTGTGATTATTTCGATTCAGAAAACTAGGGGATCAACCTACGGCTTGCAAACCATGCGAGAGGGATCATTTTTGGCTTCGATTATTTGACAATATATTTCATATTTGGAACAATTTATTGCAGTTATGTGAATAGTTTAATTGCGCACAAAATTTCTTAAAATCAAAACACAGTAGATTATTAAATTATCAGCATTTAAAAAACATTACTGAAAAATGATATAATCCTATATATGTGTAGTGCCGTCACAATATATCATTTGACTTGATTGGAATATATATTTAAATTTAATATACATATTTTGAATTTTTATTTATTTGTTTTCAAGAAATATGATTATGGTAATTATTTCAATGCTTTTTTGCTTAACTTTCAAATGGGTTTTCAATATCGGCTAGCTAAAAATTTGAAATTTTGAAAAATATTTCCGGTGACCAAGGAGCTTGGCCACCCTGCTATACACACCTAATTATTTTTTGTTTAAAAAATAAATCTAACAGATGATAAATTTGGGGACATGTTTCAACTCAAAAAAAAATCGTGTTATATAAATAAAATGTGTTAACTCTTAATAAGTAAATGTCTGTAAGCGTTTTCAAAATTGGAATTAAAATAATAGTGATTTGTGTAAATAATTGTATTCATTGTTTTAAATGAACTGTGTTATTCCAATGTCATTTCAAAAACACCGCGTAAAAAGTGTTGGGGTGTATTATCAATTGATAATACAATTATAGTAATGTGTACAACCAAGGTATAAAACACGTTTTCGATAAACAGAATTCACGTACTCGATAAAATAATTATTCCACACTAAACCTTTTGATTAATTTTCGCATCCATATTACAATTAAATTCCCACATTTAACGACGTATTTGAAAACAAGCGACGCGATAGATATTTTTAAATTTAGAACAAAATAAATTTTATCTAGATATTTGAGATCGGAAAACTATGCCTATGTCTTTTATCAACAGCAGAAAAATACTTTTGTCATTAAATCATTTATAATTTGAGATTTTTTTCTTACAAATAACAGTAAACTAGAAAATTATGTAGAAATTGCATTATTTTAATCTCGTTTGTTTCATGGTCAAAATTGTTGAAATGTTTTACAGAAAACAATGACGTCTTTATAAATTAAAAAAAGCTCTTGTGTTCTAGAGCAGTATTTTTGAACCTTTTATGTATCATGCCCCATTTTAACCTTTATAATATTCTTACGCCCCCATATGTAACAAATATACATATTTTTTGAAACGCAAAAAGTTAACCCTTAATAACCTAGAGTTTCAATTTTGATACCATTCTTTTAAACCGAATGTTCACATTACTATTAGTTTTTTTTATAGGTTGGCTGTGTGTATTTTACTGTTGTATAATATTCTTTCTAACGAAATTAAAAAAAAAATCTGTTTTTCCTTCATCTAGACCCTCAAGCAAACACAGTAATATTAAAAAAAATCACTTTCGTAAATCAGGCTACTAATGGTTAAACTCGTGTTGAGTGCACTTTTAGGATTAACTTCCTTAACAATCAAACTGCTCACCTTTGGGGCGTAAGCCCAATGATGGGAAACACTGTTCTATAGGTAGAGCATAACAATATATATAATATTGAAAAAAAAAACGAACTTTTTGGTTCCACCTATTTTGTCAGTGGACGTGGTTATTGTGTTATAAGAATAAAGTTTCTTAACTTACACAGCCAGGATGCTGTCTCGTCGTCAACTTCGAACGTAGAATTGACTTCTCGCCTTATCTGCGGGATGAACACCGTGGGAGCTCCCACCAGCATTCCAGTCAAGAAGAACATTGTCCAAACACCGCTGGATACCAAAGCCTGTGAATTAAGACGAATATAATGAAATTTAAAAATTCTATTACACAACGGTAGAGAACTTGCGATCGTCACGTGTTCGATTTTGGGAAAACAATCTTATATCATTCACAATTTGTGCTTTAGTTATATAGGTTCCCCACTGCTCACCAACAAGTTTCCAGAGGATCCGCAGCAGCGTCCTCTGCGTACCATAATACCACACTACCTTCGTAAACCCGCATACCAAGCGTGGCGAATATGATATATCCCCCCATAGATATCTTCAGGGTAGACTTATTTCTTGCAGTGGGCGTCTATGGACTGAAACGGCGATTGTTTTAACTAAGTTCATAGTAACTAAACTAGCAGTAGACAGGCTTCTGTAGCCTTAATATTCTAAAGCGGAGACCAGTGATACAATATTGTGATATATATATTGAGATAATTATAAAATTAAAATAAGAAAAAAACGTGAAGAAAATTCTTTAACAAGTACAGAGAAACAAAATAAAATTGTAAAGTATATTTATCCAGGAGGAATGGCGATGAAGTGCTACCGATGCTACACACATATTTTTACAACATCTGCTGTACAAAAATATGTTATTATAACACATTTTGACAGAGAAGTCTGAAGAGACATGAGCTGCTTAACTATATAAACAAGATTCGGTACTGTTAAGTGAAGAAGTATTATAAATAATATTTTAGCATGCAATATAAATCACTGATTTTTTGTCTTGTATTAAATGCTCTTAAATTGTAATCGTATAATGATTGGTTTCCTTTAATGTCTTGGTTATCAAATTAAAAACATTATAAATCACATTCCTTCAAAGGTGTAATTATTACTAAAGGGAACTAAAGTCAATTCTTTTGCCATAGATAAACTATTTTTTTTAATTTATTTGAATACCTAAATACAGATTCATAGTGGTAAAGCGATCTACCTAGTCTAGCCATAAATTCTGTTACTGGCTGTTTACATACGTTTAAAAAATATTAATTTGAATTTCGAATATTAGCTTCCACGATAAAAAATAGACTTCTTTCCCACCATTATTGTATATTTTTTAAGAAAAGAACCAATATTTAGCCACTTCCGCACATGCAGTGGTAGTCGTGCAAACAAAGTGTAATTCGCATTGTTTGCCGCATACGCATTTATCAGCGGGCTTTTTTTACTTAGGATGGACTTCCGCAAGGAAACGTCTGATTCCATTAAATACGTATATTTTTTATTAAGAATTTATTTGTTCTGAAAATGGAGTGGGACACACCGTTAGAAGCGTTAGTTAAACCTTTCAACAACATCTTATTTAAAAACAAAGTGTGGACATTCCAACAGAATTCAGCCACGGGTAAAAAGGCGCGCACTTCCCAAATTTGGTTTGAGCAAAATGTTCCAGACTTCATAAGGCTGATGGCCTTCGCTAGTCCTGACTTAAACCCTTCTGACTATAAACTGTGGTCTGTGTAAGAGGCCATGCGCTGCTTTAAGCGTCACTCAAATATTGAGTCGCTCAAAAAATCTTTGGCGGCAGCAGTGACCAAGTTTCAAAAAGAAACCGTTCGTAAATCCATCGACGCATGGCCCGACCCTTTAAAAGCGTGCTTTAAACCTAAGAGTGGACACTTTGAATTACTAGTTTAGTTAGTTAATATATCTTTTTCACTCTACATAATCACATATAAAAGTTTAAAATAAAATTATTTTTTTACAAACTATTGAATATTTTCTTTGTTACAGAACTTATGGCTGGACTATGTATAACTTAATTTCATATAAACATAACAAAAGCGTTAAAAATTGCTGTGCGATTTATGGTACAAGTTCAAAAAAAGAATGAATTTATTATTTTAGTTGAAATATGTCCATTGATAAACATAACTAAAGTAAACAATATTTATCACATTATTAGGTAATTATATTATGGTAATATATTATGATTATGGTATTTATTAATATATTATTACTATGTTGTATTCTTATTTAATAAAGGTTAGTGTGTGTGTATGTATGGCTTTAAGTTCATGGATCCTTCCGCTCCGTGAACTAAGTTCAGATGAAGTTATAAAAGCCTTAGGACTGACAGCAATTACTTCTATAGAGAAAATGGAAATGTAATGTATGTATTGCAGCACATTATTATGTGTTTCTATATCGGGTAGCGACGTGGCTCATCTTAAAGTGCGTTATATTTAAAATAAAATTCCTTCTATTCTACTACATCTAGTTGTATATCAGGTGTCATGTGGAGCGCTGGCGATTTCGCTATCGAAGTCCAGTACAATTTCTAATACGTCTAGTCGTGAACAACCAAAACGACCAAGCATCTGCTCTTATGTCAGAATGCGGCGGGTATTGTAGATGACTGCTAGCCCAAACCCGGGTCCCCTTTTGGGAGTCTTTACGCGGAATGACTTCAAGGAGTCCCAGCTGAAGCGATATAAGGGCTCGCGATCGCAGCGGTAGAATAGTAACGTAGGAGTTCAAGATAAGGCTCCGTCCGATGCCTTAAGCTTAGCGTCATGTGATAAGATTCGCGGAATTAGCAAATGGAATTTAGACAGCAGTGAGAGTGCGTTACAAAAAAAAAGTCAAAGAAAAATATAAACGTAAATCGGCGTATGAAACAGAATATTTTGAATAGCAAATAGGCCTAATCAGAAGCGCCGCACGCCGCCGGCAAACGTATCGGATTCGTCAGTTATTTCGCTGTTTCTCCTTACCAAGCGGTTTTATAAATCGTTCAATAAAATCAAAGTGTTTGTGCGAAATACTATGGTCTAAGACTGTCTAAGTTCAGCCTCCGTTCAGCTTACCGGACCTTCTCAAGAAAAAATCTACAGTAGAATCTTTTGATGAGTTGGCCCGGCACATTGTCCTAAATCTCAAGGCATTTAACGGTCTGTAGCGCTTGAGCAGCGACTTAAAATAAAATAATGTAACAACTAATATGTAATTGAGTATTACAAATTGTATTGTTAATATACATACATTTTAGCTGTATTTACCCATAAGAGAAAATTGTGTAAGAAAAATTGCAAATTGCTCGCAGCTGGGAGAAGAAAGATTCGTATCAAATAGTGGCAACCCTCTCCCAACTATCTGCGTTTAGTTTATGCGAAAAATAAATATTTAAAAAAACCACTAGCGATACAAATTAGAATTATTAAAAAAGACTGTCTAAGTAAAACGCTTAGACAGTTATTTGATTTTCACGAGATAGTAGAATAGGTCTTCTCTCATCAAAAAGGTTGACGAATGGATTTTCTGTACAAATAATATATATGGTAAACCCTACTTTTTATTTATATTTAAGTGAACCCATTAAAAAATATCGCGAGCCGCTAGTAAAATTTATTCTTGAACATACTTTTATTTGAAAACAATAATATGTATTTATCCTAAAACAGTGTTATCAGTATGACGTTCCATAGATGATAAGGGACTCCCATAACGCGCGGGGTATTTCTTTACGTATGCTATAGTATGACTAATGCATTGTCCTGAGTTTCCTGTTTGTCTTAGTTTAAATAATTGTAATTAGTGTTACGCATTAAGGGAATGCCGAAGCATTTCCCGTTTTGGTCATAAAAATAGATATTCCTGTCATAACAACTGAGGAAACTTTCAAAAATAACTTACTATTATCATATCAATGTTTTAGGATAAAAGATTGGCTAAATTGAACTCTTAAAAAGTATGGAATTATCAAACATATATGTAAATAACAGCTATGCGAATAATTAGTAGTAACCGTTATCCCAACGCCTCGGAAAAAATGAATAAAACATGTAACAATGTGATCGCTTAACTTAGTAATTAAATGTTTAAAAATAGTCGAAATCAATTTCGTGTTAGATAAATATAATTATCATAAATAATATCCAGTGCGCCTGCAAAACTACAATAAAAATTGTCTTCTCAAGTTCATAACATTAATACACTTGTTTTTAATTGCTCCCGTTCTCTGGGGCCTTTCGTTCGATCTTATTTTTTGGACAGGAATATAAAGCTTCCTATTTTCATCCTCTATTTCTCATCCTTCACAATTTCTCTCTTTCTTCCCTCTTTAGTTCTTCATATTTTATATAATTCTTTCAGCATTCATTTATATTACATTCAGGCATCCATCGCCACATTTCTTAAAATTTCAATCACTTACTTTTAAAATCGACTATTTTTATTTTCCACACTTGTTGTTTTTAGCTGTCAAATACGCGAAGTTACAATAACAATTATATAAAGTTTTATTTTCGTAAAAAGTTACTTAAAAGCATAAGCAACTTATAGATAAAAAATCACATCGTTTAAGTCTTTTTCTAGTTATAGTGTGACGTCAAGGGGAATACATATTATATTACATGTCTATTGTATTCATAGATTTACTAACAGAGTGTGAAAGAGCTATACTCAGGATATCTATGTTGGATTTCTCTCCAGAGACCGATTCAGTTATTGAAAGACTCGTAGAGATGCGAAAGTAAGCACTGATGATTTGCAAGTTGAAGTGGCAGTGAGTAGCCACTGGAGCTTTGAAGTTTTGGAGTAATGATCACGACTACCACTACTACTACTGATACTACTACTACTACTACTACTACTACTACTACTACTACCACTACTACTACTACTACCACTACTACTATTACTACTACTACTACTACTACTACTACTACTACTACTACTACTACTACTACTACTACGGCCAACGCTACATGCAGGCCGCACAAAAACAGACCTATTGGAAATCTATAAGGGAGGTCTATGTCCAGCAGTAAACATCTTTCAGTTCAAATGATGATGACGAAATAACTCCCTAATTTTAAGCGTCCGTATTTTCCGAAAGGCTAACTTCGACTAGTCAATGTGAACACGGCTTTCTAATTTTGAATTATCAATTATTTTTCAACACGCTCTTTCCACATAATTCAAAATTTTCACTTAAAATCAACTTGAGAACGTTATGGGAGGAGCCCAATTTGATTTAAAGTATTTACAATCAGTCTGAACTTTTATTGGTCCACCACTTGACTCTAGATTTGATTTAAAAACTTGATGGATGAAGTCATAAATATATTTAGTATCTCTTAATATTTAACGCACAACACATTTACTTCCAAATATGATTATTGTAGGGTTTTAAATCTTTTAAAACATGAATTGGACTTTTATTACTCCCTAACACTATAAGGCTGTGATTCCCTTATAAAGCCTTAATAGCTTTACTGCTACTATACATTTAATTCTTTAATATGCGTCCGACATTTATAACAATTACGTAAATTATTATTAAAACCATAATAATTAGAATGAATAATAATAATTGAAAAAAAAGAACTATTAATTTAAGAAAAAATTAAGTCGCTCTTCAGTTCGAAAGATTAAACAAAAAGAAAATAATGAATTAAAAAAAATATGTACCTGTCTCCAAAACGACATAGACGCGTAGACCTTTTCGTAGACGTAAGGTTTATTCTCTTCGGCATGTTCATCCATTTTCTTGAAACCGAAACTGAAACTGATTCAGATATTTACGGCCTTTTTTTTGTATTTCTATTTTCCAAAGCCGTCTCAACCGTACACACCCGACGGACTGTCAGCGATATATGCCCGGGATTCTCCAAGCAGCTGCTATAAAGGCATTTATTACATGCGTTGATAACTTAGGTGTTCCCCGCTGAAACCGTTGCGATTGGTCCGTCTGAAATAAGCCAATGGCGCCCGTTACTTATCATACTGTACAAAGGGAAAATTTAGCATGATTTAAGTACAGAATATAATTTAAACATGACACATAATTTTAATTTAGAACTATTGTGACAAATTTTCGCGATATTTAATTTTACGTATTCCTGTGTGATTATCATAGTGATATATTAATCTTTTATTTGTACTTACTATTTCTACTATTCTATTCTGATACTGTACCGTTTCATTTGTTTTTAACAATGAAACTAAGATTCGTTACAACTGATATCCAATAATCATACAACACAATAACACGGTAGTGAATTTATAACTCGTTCGGAGTAAAGTTTAGTGGAGAAAATATTCTTACGGTAGATATTCGACGGTAGAAATGGTAGAAACTGTAGAGACGGTGAAAACGGTAGAAACGGTAGAGTCGGTAGAAATATTGATAAATAGAAAAAGAACAGCGAAATAAATAAGGTTAGAACTTGAAGCTGATTATACTTTTATTTAACCTATTTAAAATTAGAACTTCTTTTATATTTAACTGTTTACGGCATAACAATGAACTCTTATATAATGTCTTTAAATTATCTAGTAATATATTTAAGAGGTTTATTAAACAGAAACTTGTGATAAAGATAAAGATAAAATTTATTTATTTATCTCTGGAACTTTTGACAGAACTCTTATGCCTTCAAATTTTATTTATCTTTTTTTTATTTTTGACTCTGCCTAGCAATGTGTTGTAGTTGTGAAAAAGCATCAGGAAGAAACTCCACAGTAACACATATTTTAATAGATTAATAACACAGATTTATACACAGACACTTTTAAGATATTGCCTAAATGAAAGCAAAATAAGCGACATAATTGCCAAGGATTCTTGGAATTTAAATATTAGTTTACTGAATAATAAGCATTTTCCGATCTATTCACTATTAATATGCGCTTTGGTTTTTTTTTTACAAAAAAATTTGATTTCGTTTAGTACAAATGAAGCATGTAAATGCATTTCTCTATAACTGTGTTAAAATTGTAAAAGCGACGATAAGAAACTCCGTTTGAGTATGTTAGACGGTGCGTTTGGAACCATAACATTAATCCTAGTGTAATTCTAGTAGTAACTTGAAAGATGTAACTACAAAGAGTGTTCAAAATATTTCTAGCTCCTTTAAAAATTGGTTTCTTCTAGAATTCTTGAAATAAAGACCACTTGGCTACACTATAAATGTTTTATGTGCATAATTACCTAAAAATGTTTATAAACATTTTTGACAAAATTTTTAGAAACAAAAAAGTACTATTGGCATGACAATTTGATAAAAGGCTTTAAAGGGATTTTACATGTATATTTTTAAACTGTACATTTATATATATAAGTAAATAATATTAATTAACAGCATAAATATAAACAAAAACATAATAGAATATAAAACTTATGGAGTCTTAAAAAAAAGGATAATCACATCGGTATCGATCCAGTTCTTCACAGGGTTCAATGTGTTAAAACTATCCAAATATAAACACAGACGACTTAACTAAATGACCTCCGTTCACTGACTGGTAACTCAGAAGACGACACGTCAAATGAAAATGAATGATAAAGTCATAAAGAAAATGTCGTGCACTGTGTTATCTCTAGTGACATTTTAATTTGTCTCTCATGCACATCTCTGTTTCTAAGTTCTAATTTATACAGGTTGATTATTTATAGGTATATATACTTTACATCTATTTACAATCACCATATATAAACTGTCCACTCTGAAGAATGTTACAATAATTTATTTTTTCCAATACTATTTACTTTATTGGAGATAGACAGTAACATAAGGCAGTAATAAAGTACAAACTTAGAAGTTTAGAAATATAAAATTAGTTACAGTTGTTACCTTATAACTATCTCACTGAGAACATATAATAATTTATAGTCAAACAATGAAAAAACAAATAAGAATAAACCATTACTAAACAGGGATCAAAGACTATGGTTTATATATTTATATTATGGTTTAAATTGCATTGTATGTACTCAATAATTTCGAACGAAATTGTTTTTAGAATGTGGAAGGCCAGTTACTTCTGGCAGTACAATGTCTGCACGGATGAATATAAATAATTTTAATATGTAGTAATAATAATTCTCATAATGCTTTTTCTTATTATATTATCATTAGGTTATTTATTATATCTACGATTATTTTTTTGATACCGTGTTTCATTTTTTAATTTAAAACAAATTAGCTAAATATTCATATTAATTATTTACACCTATAACCATTCATATTGTATACAAGTATTCAAATTTTTAAACACTGCTGACTAGACAAATATTGTCAATTATAATAAGATTTTATTTAAAAAAAAGTCAAGTCAATATTTTTTCGAATTATCATCATTTTTCTTCATCAATTATATCATAGTTATTAAGAAACATTTTATCACCGGTGATGACTTACGTGGTTTCTGACTTTGGGCGTCATAAGCTGGCTCTAAATTATAGAAATTAACCAAAATAATACATGATTGACAAGTTGAAGTAGTCCATATAGCACATGGAGGGTCGTGGCCTCTTTCTGTGAGACCGTCATGGTCCAGAAGGAGGCGGCCGAATGGTATCGGTAGAGGACAGATCCCGCTCGGAGACGACGCCGTCAGCGCATGGACGCGCTTCACGACGGTCCTCCATTGAATGGTGCTCCCCTACCATAAACGGGGCCTTCGGAGTCGCGGGAGTTTAGGGTGGGGGCCCTAAACTCCCACAAGCTTCGGCGACTCTGAGGCGGACGATGGCTCGACGTGGTTTCGAACCATCGTGATAGCACCAGGAGGGTTTCAGGGGTAGCGTATACATGCATATCCCGGACGGGCTATCTAAAATGGCACGGCGCGAGGGAAGACCGGGGGGTTTTAGTGGGTAGGAATCCCACATACCCCTGTCCTTCCCACCAGAGGCAGGGCATCTTGAACGTCCAGAAGATTACCCCCCGAAACCGAAAAAAAAAGTTCATATATAACAAAGAATTGATGACTGATGGTAAACTGGTTCTGGATTGGAGAACACGGAAGAATAAGCACAGTGTGGAACGTACACTTGCGAAATGGAAAGACAACTTTGTTATAATTGTCTCGTTAAGGTGTAAGTGCACTATATCCAGCGATGAATGTTCTTCGATAGAGATGACATCACACCGACCAATTGATGGAATTTCAATTTTAAAAATGAATTCATCGTCTATCGGTCAAGATGCGTGACTATCCTGGGTAATCAGTATGAGTAACAACTTTCTTAATTCAAATGCACTCAGAGGACACATGCTCATATCATTGTACCATATTTTATTCATATCACTCATGTTTATTTATAGCTACTACGTTATTATTAGTCTCGTATTTATTTTCTTCTTCCTATGTTTCTTTCTGTGACAAGTGCGATCGAAGTCAGATTTATATAGTTATTTACATTATAAGTATATATATATATATATATATATATATATATATATATGTATTATATATTATTCATCCTTCTACTGTTTCAATACTATGGTTGTCTGGAAGAAATTGCCTCGTGATAAGACTGCCCATTGTACTTTTACTATTATGCAAACATGTATATACATATTTTCTGGAGAGCATAATAAAAAATTAAATTAAAATTTGTCATACTGAAACGTGTCCTGGATATTATCATGTGAACCGATGGACCTCTCCCGAAGACGGTTACACTGACCGGTTTTACTCTGCCCGCATTTTTCAACTTACAGAGACCTCGTCAATGTCATCCATCTAATAGAAGGGTCCACCTACCTTGCGTCTACCAGATCGTAGTGCTCGAGAACCTTTTGTCTACAACGGTTGTAGGTCGCATGTACGATGTTCTTCGCCTACCCCATTTCAGAAGAACAACTCTTCGAATTTCAAAAAAAGACAATGTCGATCAAGAAGACAGTTACATAGGTAGGTACTAGAGAAATACTATCAAGTTTTATAACCTTGGGAACTTAACAACAGTTTAAGATTTTCACCTGCTTCCGTCTATTCAAAGGTTTTTAAGCAGTGTTAATAAATAATCAAGTTAGGACTTACAAAATTCTTTTTTTTTTTAAATCAGAAGTCCATGGTATCTCGACACTGTCTACAAAATAGCAAATAATCTACAAGCAAAATAACACCTATATATTATATTTAAATGTAAATAAACTTGTATGAAAATATGTATAGAATTTTCATTTAAAATGAGTCGAAAATTTTTCCCCAACTTATTAAATATATTTAGATTAACTAACTTGTACCCTGTATTTATGTTATATATTATATTTCTTCTGTTTAAAGATAAAGATAAAAGATAAAATTCATTCATTTAATATAGGAACTTTTAAAAGAGTTCTTTTCTTATTTTCGACTAAACAAAACTGCTCCGGAACTTGTTATTTATTCATTTTTGACTCTAATATGCTTTGTAAGGTGTTAAAGTTGTAGAGAAGAAACATTTTATAAAATTTAACAATGCAGATATGTACATATACACTTTGTCAGATAAAGCCTAAATAAAACCAAAATAATCGAACGGAACTGTCAAGGATTCTTATCATTTAAAAGATCGTTTATTGAATAATGCACTTTTTCCGTAAATTTACTATTAATGTGAGTTTTGAATTTTGTAAATGATAATCGAAAATGTTTTGCGGAATTTTATTAAAAAAATTAATTTATTTTATTACAAATGAATTTGAGACTTTTTGCAGTCGAAACTTTGGTGCAGCCAGTTTTTCACGGTGCCTTGTATATACACTATGGATATCTATTTTTTTTTATTTATTATATTTATTGTACAAGTAAAAAATATGATCATAAATATATTGTTAAGTAAAGGAGGCGGTTTTTACTGAGATATATTTTTTTCCGTTTTAACAATGCCGTTGTATGCGCGTTCCAAATACAAAATTTTAATTAATATTTAGAATCTATGATTATTAGTAGTTTTTCTATTTAAAAACAAAAAAAACTTTTAACAATATGGCCCGATTCGGGACTCCAGTCATTCAAATTAAATTACAGGAAGTTTAAGTTTGTCTTCCTCAGACAGAGCACATATCTTCATAAGACATTACATTCGTATAAATCGTTTAAACTGTATTGAAGCAACCAACCACTATACTATCAAAATTTATTTATTTATACTTTACCGTACATTAAAGTAACAATATAAATAAATCTATATGGATAATAATAAATAAATAAAAAAATTATCGTTTCAGCCCATAGATGTCCACTGCAAGTCGAAGGCCACGCCCAAAAACATTTTTGAAGGGATATACCATAATCGCCACGCCTGGCAGGCGAGTTGAAGATCGCAGTGTAGTGTTATGATACGCAGACGCTGCTACCCATCATCCAAAAACTTATTTGTGAGTAGTGGCAATCCTTTATAAGTAAGAAAAGGACCAATATTTAGCCACTTCCGCACGTGCAATGGTAGTCGTGCATTGAAATGCACCGCCCGCCAGCCCGCTGATAAATGCGTATGCGGCAAACAATGCGAATCACACAACCGCCACCACCAAACCACTCAAAACGTGTTTCACCCCTCCACGGGGCATCTTCAGGAGTTATGTTACACCGAATAGTGCCAAACACAGAGCCCAATCCTTTATAGTTAATGCACAAAGTTTGAATTACACACACACACATATGTATATATATAAAGTATAGTAACGATAAGTGTATATATATATATATATATATAGTAACGCAACTTGCGCTTTACAAATATAGTTTTATAACTCATACTTAAAAGAGAGTGTATATATATATACATGTGTGTGTGTATATACAAAATATGAGGAAAAATGAAACAATTGATGCAGCGGTGGTACAATAGGCGGTTTTGTCGCTCGAGGTGTTCGTCAAGTAGCCATTGTCAACTAATCTAAATGAAAAAATATGACTCGCCAAACGCTCGGTCAACTCGGCCAATTGGAGTCAAATTTTCATTGACGAATGAGTAAGGTTTCATCGGCAGAAAAAAAATGAATAACTTACAAGGAAAATAATGAAAAAAAACCACTTAACTTTGTAGAACAAAATATAGATTATTTATCAATAATTTGTGATAATGTATTTATTATTAGTATATATGAATAAGCGTATGTATATATATAAATACGTGTATGTATGTTTGTATGTCCATATTAACTACCCGCTACATGTCCTTCTATTTCATAAGATCGTCCATTTATTATTCCTTAATTATTTTGCAATCGTATATATTTCTCTACTTAAATTAAGATATTAAATCAATTAATGAAATAATTATTCTAAAATATGTTAATTAAATTCGTTTCTATTTTAAACTGTTTTATTAGAAGTCATTAGAATTTAATTAAAAAAAAAAAACAATAAAAAAAACATCATGACTAGGCAGATATAGTTTCGATGCATTGTAATGTATGAAGTTTACTCAACCTGTCCTGTTTCTTTGTACAAATAAATTATTAACATGTGCGAAATAATTTAAATTCATCGCAATTAATTGATCTACAATTTATACTAAATGCAGCGAGTGTATGAATAGATAATTTCAAATTAAAACAAGGTTCACTTAGCCGTGTCTCCGTTGCTTTGTAGTCGGGCAGATAACCTTATGTGATATTTGACTTGTAATTAATTATCCTTTCAATTAATCAGAAGGTTATCAATGTTATGCAATTGAATCAACTAAGTATAGTTAGATATGCGAAGATGACATATCGCCTTAGTTAAGAAAATTTACAACAATAGTGTTGACCTGAATTGACAGTGTTACTTGGAATCAAGTGACTTATCTACGAAAACGAAATATAGGATCCATAGAATATCCACAGAATAACCAAAGTCCAAAGTGGCAACAGACGGGGGCACATTGTAACCAACGGCCGATAGGGCTAAATGGTTCGAGTGGCAACCACGACGATAGACGTAGCATAGACATGCTCCCGATTATTGTGCTCCACTATCATAAACGGGGCCTACGTAGTCGCGGGTGTTTAGGGTGGGGGCCCTAAATTCCCACTACTATCAGCGATTTTGAGGTGAACGGTAGATCGATGTGGTCCGTGATGCACCATGTTTCGGTGGTAGCGCGAACCGTAGACCCACACCCTGGGACGGGATATCCAAAATAGTACAAAGCGAGGGAAGATGGCGTGATGATCTCTGATCGGGAGATGCTGCGGTCTCCCGAATAACGCAGAGTGCGATCACCGAAAAAGTTTTATTGGGTAGAAATCCCACATAACCCTGTCCTCCCCCCAGAGACATCTTGAACATCGGGAAGATTCCCCCCCTCCCCCGAAACGTGAAACCAAATAAATGTATGCATGGTTAAGGTCTCGGAAAGTCGCTGGTCGAAGGCACCGCAAGACAGGTCATCATGACGATATTTAGTTTAGGCCTTCGTCTTGCAGCGGGTATCGGCTGACATAGTGATAATGATGATATTATACACACACACACACACACACACACGCACACGCATACGAACACACACATACGCACACGCACACGCACACATACACACCCCCCCACACACACAAAGGCGCACGCGCGCGCACGTACACGCACACGCAAACACGCACGCGCGCACGCACACACACGTACGCACACACACAAATGTATATATTTCCCAAAACTATTGCAAATGCAACAGTAAATTGTACTAAAACGGCCGAATGTCTAGCCGTCATGCCAATGTCATTCTAATCTGATCAATTCAGACAATTTCGTTGTGATTATATGCAGCGTCCGGAAGGAGCCAAGGCTACATCGTTATTCCACAGTTGAGAACATAAGTACTAAAAGAACATTAATTATATTCGTATTTAATATTTGGTCTTTCATTTTGGACCTCATGGAATAGCTCCAAGAGGTCCAATGAACTAAGCTCAGGAATTCTCAGAAATTCTCAGAAATGGGATCAGAGATGTGGAAAACGAACGCCTCCGTTACTGGGGACCTCTGTCTTGGGAGCGACAAGGACTTTTTTCATTGACAATTTAATAATGTTTTCTACTTCACACACATACACACATACATACACGCACAAGCATACGCAAACGCACACGCACTCGTACATGTACCCGCACACACACACGCACACGTACACGCACACGCACACGCAAGCACGCGAACACACGCACACACGCGCACACACACAAATACATATTCGTACTTTTATCATTCTTTTCTCCTTTCATACGTTACCTCTCTCTCTTCTCCACTATCTCCTCATTATCCCTATTAAAGCTTCACTTAATGTAATTTCTTTAGTATTAATATCATATAAACATATCATATCAATTTATTTATCCCATCTGTATCTTTTAATTATTTGGGCGCTAGTTACATTGTTTTATATCTATGAATTATTACTTACCCAACCTCATTTATTTATTTTCATAACCTCCTGTATAATTGTACTCCAACATCTAAGGAATGCGAGCGTATGTTTGTAGTTGCTCATTATGAACATGACATTGCCTTCTATTTTTCTCTCTATTTAGATTTCACAATTCCTTCCCTATTGGCAAGTTTAGGTTAGGAAGCCATATACCGTTGAATACGTGGCCCTTAAGGCTTTTTGGTTTTGAAATGAAGACCGCGGATCGGCAAACTGGACAGTGTCATTCGCAGGACATCCGCCTCTGGACAGAGACCTTTCCTATATTTCCAATAGGACCAGTTGGAAGCTGACTGCATCCAGTGGGTATGGGTGAGTAGTTCCACGCTGGTCCGTGGTCTCCCCCCAGAACGTAAAGTCCCAGAGGTTATCTGTTCTATTCTGACAAGCCGTGTATAATACAATCTAAACGAAAAAAGATGTATTTTCATTTTAGTACAATATTGATCCACAGATATTTAAAATTAATACCCATTTATTATACGTATTTTTTTTTTAAATAAATAAATGTAATTTAAACTTTTTATGTAAGTCATAAATGTATAGTAATGCAATGTTGAACAAAATCTATAATATATTTCAGTGAAATATTTAATTAGTGAATTATACATAATTTTCAATTTATTATATCTAATATATAAAATTGCCATGTCACAATGTTAGTTACCGTACTCCTCCGAAACAGCTTGACCGATTTTTACCAAATTTTATATCCTTATTCAGTAGGTCTGAGAATCGGCTACTATCTATTTTCCATACCCCTAAGTAATAAGGGTTGTTCATCCTTAATTTTTTTTTAAATTTTTGGCGAATTTTTTTTGTTTTTTATCCTTAAATTTTATAACCCTAATTTATAGCCCTAAATTTTCATCCCTCTACAATCAACCCTAATTTTTAATTTGTTAATAATTTTTTTTTTGCAAAAAAACGTTTGCGGAATCAGCTAGTATTATTATAAATGTAAACCGCTTAAGTAAAAATAATGAAAAAGAGAAATGTTTACTCTTCGTTTTAGTAAACCATTTATCAAACCAAAATTTAAAAATGATTTCGTAGAACGTGTGTATACAAACCTCAGGTTAACGACCTCGCACCCTACTTTGATTGCAACTTCAATTAGGGACGTATCAAATTAATTACATCGACTTTGAAATCATATTAGTCTAATGTCAGTATTACAATTAAAGTCAGTTAAAAATCGATATAAATACGCTTTATTTAAAATTAATTAATTTATCTGTTACAGACTGTAAATACACCGTAAACCAAATATACGAAGAAAACGATTTGTGGTTTATGCTTCCATTTTTAAATAGTTGTGTTGTTTGTTGTTTTGTTTGTTTTGTTGTCGAATAGAATATTGCATTTTTACGTAATATTCCCACAAGTATAGAAAAAATTGTCTAAAGCCTTCACGTAGATATCACTAACGATTTAAGTGCATGTAGTACAATTCTACCCTTATATTTATACAGGCTGATTAATTACAGATGTAAAAGCTTTAAAATAATCAATCCATAGTACACCCTAACTAAAAAACTATAACTTCAGAAATAATAAATCACGTAATGATAATATAGTAATAAAAAGTGTTTTCAAAATACGGATTGATGAAAATTAATCATTGTTTACTATCTGTTCATCCTTTTTACTCGTTGTTTCAGCCCATAGACGTTCACTGCTCGGCGTAGGCCTCCCCTAATCTATGGGGGGAATACATACCATAATCGCCACGCTTAGCAGGGATATTGGCGATCGCAGTCTGTTATCATAGTACGCTGAGGACGCTGCTGCTAATCCTCTTTAAACTTGTTTGTGAAAAGTAGCAATCCTATGTAATTGCATTAATTACATAGGATTGCTACTAAGTGTGCATCATATGAGGCTGTATCCCGAGAATTGAACCCAAGTCTCTTTCCTCAACCTATAGACATTAATACGCATTCAAAAAGAATAGTTATAAATATTTTGCTTAGAAGTTTTTTGCTGAAAAATATGCTATACATTCACCCCCATAAAGCGTATTTACCTAAAAGTTATTATTGGTAGTCCAATTTGAAGTTCACGTCCGACAGAAGAATTTTCTCGCTTAATGACATTAAACCATGCAGATAAAAAAAGTTTGAAATGTTAATAGAACACAGTGGTTAAAAGTACATCCACATGCAGCCGTAAGACACGCTTATGAATATTTAAAAAGGTAGTATCGGTTTATTGATTTCAAGACAATTACATCGCGTGTGAAATATGGTTTTACATAATGACGTATTCAGTTTATTTTGTAAACGCCTGTGTTAGTTAAAGATAAAGTTGGTTTTATTACTTATTTGTAAACTTTATGTCAATGTACGTAATTTCAATATATTTGTAACAAATAGATAGACAAACAGGATGTATATAACCAAAGACAAGAATTAAATTCTACTATGATATGAAAGTAAAGCTAATATGATATTTTGGAAGAATAAAAGAAGTAAGAAAGGTGATGTATGGAAGAAGACTTAGAAGCCAGAGGAATGTGATATATTATCAGAGAAAAAAGGTGAGAGAAAAATAAAAATAGAAATGAAAAATTATTGAAATATTGGTGGTGAATAAAAGGTCCTAAATAACTGGAGACCATAAAAATATATATATTTACACCATAAACAATGTATTTATAGTAGTATTTTATTAACTATTGCCGATAATTTTATTTAATAATGAATTTTCCAGGAGGTTACGTAAAATAAAATACATTCTTCACACCATCACCAGGAATCGTGCAAATCACCTCGCAAAGAATTTGTTAAGGTAAAGAAAAGCGTTATACTGTAGATGTCTTGTCCAACGCTGGATTATAAGTAATAATGTAGTTTATCAATCATCAATACCATTTCAACCGATGTCCTATTTCAACACTAGGCCTCCTCCATAGATTTCCAATAAGGACTGTGGACTACCTACTCCAAAATCTTAAGACTGCACTTCTTATTCTATTCAACCGATGAATAGACATAGGCCTCCTCCATAGATTTACAATAAGGGCTGTTGACTACTAACTCTACAATCTTAAGACTGTACTTCTTATTCTATTCAACCGATGAATAGACATAAGCCTCACCGAAAGATCGCCACGATGACCGGTCTTTTGCTGCCCACGTACAGCGACTTCACGTGATCTTAACTATGTCGTCTGTCCACCTAGTGGGCGCCCTGCCCACACTACGTCAAATGCCTCGTAGTCGCCACTCGAGAACCTTTCGGCCAAAGGCTATTTGTTACACGAGCTATGCGCCTGCTCCCTATCACTTCAGATGAGCAATTCTTCAAGCCATGTCGATGATCTTGGTCACAGCGAAACTGTGAACATAGCCCTCTCCATTGCCCTCTGGGTGACCAAGAGCCTTCTGAGAATGAAGCCTGTCAAAAGTAACCACGTCTCAGATTTGTGTATCATCACCTGCAACACATATTGGTCAAAGACCTCAGTCTACAAACATTGCAGTTTTTTGGACAAGAAGAGGTTTCGCTTCCTGAACTCTGCCCATCATCTGCCAAGCGTGGCGATTATAGTATGCCATTCCCCCATAGATATCTTTGAAGGAGGCCTATTCCTTCCAGTGGGCGCCTATATGCTCAAACAACGAGTAAAAAGGCTGTAAAGAAAGTAAATAATGATTAATTTTACTGTTATCATTGAGTTGATTAATATTTCTGAAATCATCGATTTTTATTTAGATTGTACTATGGATTAATTGAGTATTTTAAAGCTTTTATTTCTATAATTAATCAGCTTGTATAAGGCACAAGGGTAATACCTCTGCCAAGCGTTGGCAATTATGGTACACGCCCATGGATATCTTTGGAATAGGCCTGTGCCTTCCAGTAGGCATATGAAGCCTTAACGACATCGTTCAAAGAAAGCATTAACAATATAATCTTTTACAGTGGAACATATAAATAAATGTCAGGTCATTCCCTAACACCTACCTTTATTTTTCACTTCCTACTTAATACAATAATATAAGTTACTTGTAACTAACATTTTTCTGTGTTATATATAAGTGTGAGTAAGATAGGCCCGGTTGGACACGGCGTCAATCTAACACAACGCGCGTCTGTGTGGCGTAGTGCAGTAAGTTAGGTCGAGTTAGAGATACTGATAGCAGAGAGAGTCAATAGCATTCAAAAAGTTTTAAATAAAATTCGGCAGTAGATTTAGTGCTAATATAAGCAGCCTAAAAATTCTCTTGTAAAAATAGATCTGTGTCTACGTAAATAAATTTAAAAAAGGAATCAAAGGAAGCATAAACGGTAATCGTATTCTGGGATATTATTACGCAAGCAGTGTTGAAAAACGAAGTTGTATAAATTCCGAAAAGTGCAATTTCCAATACAATAGATAAATAATTAATCAGTACGTCAACAGTTAACGTGAAAAGCTCCCCATCACTTTCACAAGCGCGGCGTCAAAAGCAATTCAGTTCGCCTACCGCGCGCGTAATTGGCAGTCGCACCGCCATTACGCGATTGATTTCCCGCGCTTTTATGATAAATAAAAGAAATTATGTCATTTATTTTACATGAGACATATCTAAATGTAATTAAATTAAACTGATTACTAATTAAATTATCCGCTTTATTAATGAACATTTTAATAATGCAGAACTTTAAGTTTGGATGTTAAAATTAATTAATAATTTATAGTATTGCCATAGATAAAAAAAATGATCTATTTTATCGCTGAACTCTTTATATTCTGTAAACAATAAAATTAATCATTTAAAGAGCCCGCATTTTAAAAAGGAGGTCTTTATCGACAGCAACCGTTGTAACGAGCCAAATATATGTACAGATAAAAAATGTTACATGTAATAAATAATGGCGTTGAAAAATCTGCAAATGTTCCAACCGTACCGTGATATGTTGTACCGCCACAGGCCAGCAACTCCTCTGAGAGCACCACCATCAGCTCTTTCAAGGAACTTGTCCAAATCGGCTGAAACCCTGGTGGCTACGACCAGATGCGGTAAGGCTTTCGTAGTTACTTGACTTAGTTTTTTATTTCTTTATATTTCTTACAATAATTTAGAAACCTTTTAATTTTAATATATTCACACGGTGGTACCTAATTCGAGGACCTAAAAGAACCTTTGGTCTTTAGTTACTTAAAAAGTTATTAAGAAAATATATCAAATATTAAAAAAGATATTCTTGTTTCTCCCTCACTCTTTCTCTACCTTTATATAGGCTTCATAAAATTAGTTACTCTTTTATAGGCGTACATAAGGTTTTTTATACAGTTGTAAGGAATAGGCGTTTGTCTTCCATCTCACCTGATGGAAAGTGTAGATGAAGATGAAGGTGGTACACGCCCATCCAAAAGAAACCTGTTCACTCTACTCGTAAAGGCTCCAGAGTTGAACCCATTAGGAAAAATAGACCCAGGCAGTTCGTTCCAATTCCTAGCGACTCTCATCAAAAACGAGCTGTGAGCTTGTTTTATAATACACACCGATGTAGTGTCTCTGAATTATGAAGAAATTAAAAAGTTTATTACTTAAAAACTTGTAAAAAGGCTCTAATACATTATTGAGGATTTTAAACAATAACAAAACAAGGGAATGAATTGATTTTATAATGTTTAGAAATATAGTGAAAATAATCTAAAAGAATCCTTTATGTTCTTCTTTCAGATCTGAGCGCGTTAGGTATCCTCTTCGGTTTATTTTTATTTAATTTGGCCCTCCTAGCATTCTTCTCAAAAACAAAACTTTTTTTGAGATATTAATGACATATGACTCTGAATTTTCTTTTACGACGTGTTTACGGCTGTGATGTATAGGTGCGAGGTCTTGAAAGAGCTCACAAAAGGATTCTTTAAACTTTTGAGAAGATAATTAATGATGTATTGATATTGCATGATATACATTATTCAGATAAACAAAGCCAAGAACGAAACTTTAATCAGTAAGTCTTTAGTCAGTAAAAATAGAAAACTAATGCACCATGAAAAAGCGTTACACAGAAGATGATCACTTAGTAATGCATGTTATCATCATTATAATTCCAGTCCTAAGATATTTACAGCTGGATAAAGGCTTTACCCATTGATTTCCAATAAGATCAGTTTCAAGTGACTTACATCAAGCATCTTCCGACAACCTAAACATGGTCGTCTGTCCACTTTGAAGGAGGACGTTTTACACTGTGCTTGCCAAATCGTGGTCTCCATTTTTCTCATCATCATCATGATAGCCGACATCCACTGCAGGGCATAAGCTTCTAAACTTCACCACAATGATCAGTATGGCGCTGCCTATATCCAGGAGTAACCATGTGGTGCCCCTGTCACACTTGGCGCATTTATAAGCGGAGGTACAGCGGTTTCGGTAGCAAAATACTTAGATTTTGTAGAAAATTTAGTATAGTATTATCTTATGTACAAATGATTCACGCTTCGATTTTCTCGTTAAAAGGTTTTTAAATCGAATATCAGAGAAATACTGTGCAAATGCATACAAATTATAGTAAATCACACAGTGCAGAAATATCACTCGGTTTTTACGTTAATAGGAAGGAAAACCGTCCCCATACTTGTATAGAAGATGAAATCGCGTTATAGGAAAACGTTTTATAAAATTACAGTGTTAAATATTAAATGGAATAAGGCGTTACCTTGCGGAAGTCCATCCTAAGTAAGAAAAAGACCAATATTTAGCCACTTCCGCACATGCATTTTGAGCTGCCACCCGATGTAATTTGGTTAATTTGATGTATAAACGTGCCTGTTCAGCTTGGCATGCTGATCTTAAATATTTAATGGAATCAGGCGTTACCTTGCAGAAGTCCATCCTAATAAAAAACTGGACCAATATTTAGGTCCTTTTCTTACTTACAGTGTTAAAGTTAAGATTACTATAATCAGAAAAAGAAAGGATCAATTTTTTTTCATTTATTGAGATTTCGCATCCGCGGACCTTGAGTTCAAAGAGGCTGTAAAAGTCAGAATGGCTAACAGGGTCCAGCACCAATCGAATATAACTAGCGACCACCGGTTTTAATCGACACACTCGAAATTCTTTCGACCCCAACGGTCGTTGGCGGGACGAACGATGTGCTCCGCCTACTGTCATTTCCTGCGAGCATTTCATCGAACTACGTCGATATCCTTGGTTGTTCTGCGGATCGACTCATGATTCTATATATGATTATTAAAATGTAATATTCTTTATAATCCAACGCAAACCTTGTCTCAGTCAAAACAGCAGAACAAATAAGTTTTTTTTTATTAATAAAGATGACGAAATAAATATATCATTTCTGTGATGATAAATCGAACGATCTGAAATAACAATAAAAACGCCCTTAACTAAAAACATCGGCTCTTATAGATAACCGCTTAGCGGCTATTATAGAAGAAAAATGTTTATGGAATAACAAAAAAACATGTAAGGTTTTTTAAAGGGCAGTATTTCTACGATCGATGATTTTTTCTATCGTATGTTAACAGGAAACAAAAGGATCAACAGAAGCATCAAAGTAAAAGTAAAACGTCATCTTCTACATATTTCTGTATGCCTGCGACATCTGGATGATTAAGTCTCGTATTTATTTAATTATTTATTCAATTTATTTACTTTATTGGAGCTAAACTGTAACAAAAGGCAGTAAGAAAGTGCAAACTTAGAAACTAAGAAATATAAAATTGGTTACAATTGTTACCTTACAACTATCTCACTAAGAACATTTAATGATTTAAAGTCAAATAATGACAAAACAAAGAAAGTAACTAGAAAGTAAAGAAAGAAACTAAACAGGGATCAAAGATCCAGCGCATTCTGCAGATCACACCGCAATAATTACGAGTCACAGCAAGCCGTCACGTTCCAATGTGGTTTGAATTGTATTCAATAATTTCGAACAAAGTATAAGGCAAAGGATAGACGTATTCTAGATGTGGTGTTGGATGAACCCCGTAGACAGCGCGAACTAATTTATATTGCTTTACTATGTCAATTTGAAGTTACTATTTGTCGGAAACGTACTGTCGGAAGGTATTGTAAATGAAATAAGAATTAAATATATAAAAAGTCATCATTAAGTTATAACATTACAACTATAAATTAAGTCCAGTGATTATATATGGTTATAATAAAATAATTAATAAAATGTGATACTTTAGGAATGAAGATGAGGAATGAAAAGCGATGTAAGATAGGAATACTAAGAATATTAGGAATGAAAGATATTCCGCTTAAAGGCAGAAGAATAAAGAAGTAGCTTAAGAAGTAGAAGAAAACACGTGTTCTTTCTCTTCTCTATAGTATTCTGTTTAACTCGCTTACTCCCTCTTGCATTAAATCTAGATTTCGTTTCTTACGTGACTCGCATAAGTTATGTAGATCATCGAAGAACTTGAAATAAACTGTACCTGCTCATTGCTCATTTTTATGTAGAAATCTTTTACTGTTGTCGCTGTCGGGTTATGGAATGAGCTACCAAAACCAGTAAGATACGCTAAATCGCTTTTAGCATTTAAAAAAAGGTAAAAAAGCACTTCCTTGGCCTCTGAAATAGGATATTACGTAGCATTTCTTATTTATTCGTATTTATGTTATACCCTTTTCATACACACATATATATATATATATATATATATTTATATGTGTGTGTGTGTTTGTATATACAAGTATTTTTGTGCATATATGTATGTGTGTATCGTAATGTATTTATTTGTATGGATGTACACTTAAATACTGCCCTCTCCTTCATGTTTCCGATCTCCATCCAAAGGTTGTCTGGTAAAGACCGCCTCTTGTACCTTCCTATGAATTGTTTCTTTTTATATTTAGTTATTATTAATGCTGTACAAAAAGTATAATTAAATATTTAAAATAAGTATGAAAGATGAAAGTAGAATAAGAAATAAAATGAAAATAATAATATTTAAGCAAATAAAGTCTCCATTCCACAAATAGGGAGAACAACAGGTCCTTAAAAGGGTCAAAGAGCCAGAGGACGGTTATTTCAAATTTGAAAAGATCGCAACACCGTCATACACGGATTTTTAAAACTTTTACAGTGTAGAACGTTCTGTAAAAGCAGAGACTGATGTATTTGACCACGACCCTTATTCATGAGGCAACAACAAAGGAGACGTGAATAGAAAAGATGATAATTAAATCTTTTTACTTACAACTTTAAAAATATTTTGAATTCGACAACACAAATAGACCATACAGCGGTATATATAAATCAATGTTAACATGTGTGTTTTTCTGTTTGCTTACAGAAACATACGGTAGATAATTATAGTCCAAAGCAATATTACACCTTATGTTGGAACAGAACAAATAAGTCGTGTGGACGTCAATATTAATCATAAAAAAACCTATAATTATTTTTGAATGACCTTCAGCTATTGTCATCAAAATTAAAAGTTCAACGTTTGTATGAAATCTAAATCTATCGTATTATATGCTAATACAGTATTTAAATTATTTGACAAAGAAATATCTCCATAATCAGCTGATTTAAGCCTGTCAAGGATGAAAACCAGCTTATTTTTACAACTAACTTCCAAAGCGGCATTGGTAGGATCATAAAATTTGTTTAGATAGGGAGAGGAATTTGGTCGGTGAAGATGAATGATAATACATTGCAAGAAGGTCTCCTTACACCTGGGTCGTCAGGCCCAAGCAACGAACTCGGCTCCTGGCACCTGGCACCATCCATAAAATGTTGTAGAAAAGTGATATCTCTATAACTTATCATAAACGTTCAATATATGTATAATATGAATAAAAACATCTACTGTGATAAAAAAGTAAAGTGAAATTGTCATTTAAAAATCTCGGGTATTAGAAGGCAGGTAATTTTTTTTCTAGTTTGGTAAAACTGTCTATAACATGGTTGCACAGGCTTATTAAGACTAGGGGCCACTCGGATAAATCATGAACTGATGGCGGGCCGGCCGCCAGAAGTATAGGTAATTAAATTAAGTTTTACTATGGAATAGAATTCAATATTTTTCGAATATACGAGAGTATTATTTTTGCTGTCGGCGGGCCACCAGTATTCGACCGGCGGGCCGCATGCGCCCGCGGGCCGCGGTTTGTGCATCCATGGTCTATAACATTTGTCAAGCGTCTGTTTGTTAAGGGGTTTAATTATCTCAGAGCTATAAGTGCTTTGCTTAAACATTTCAATTTTGTCAAATGCATTAAGTCGCGATTGGTGCCAAAATCACTAAATTTTTAGGAAAAAAAGCCTTAAAAAACTCGACTGCTATCGTTCTGCAATCACTGTATTCGCCTGATTTGTACTTCTAACTATAAAGTAGACTTAAAACGCCAATGCGGATACCATTTTGACACGATTGCGAAGAAAAAAACCGTTTCGAAGACTGAAAAAATGTTGGAAAAAGTGTATTTTATCGGGCGTTGATCACTAGGAAATTGATTTGAAAGAAAAATTAAAAAGCCGAAATTACCCGATTGTCTCTTTCTAAAGGTCGATGTGCAATATTTATTGCCGGGTACTGTAGCTAGTTTGTTATCTAAAAGTCTTAAAAATACATATAATTCCAACCACCCCTTATGATGCAATCATCCTATTGGAATGCGAGAGGCAAATGACTTCTCGTAGTACAAAGTACACAGAGAATAATTAGTTTTAATTCGTTATAATTAGATTTTTGAATACGTTCTTTTTTAGTATTATATATAATCATAAAATTATTTATTATTTTTGAAATCATATATTTTTGTAAAAGCAATACCGTACTTTAGTTGACAACAAATTAGCTATATATATATATAGCTAATTTATATATATATATATATATATATATATATATATATATATATATATATATATATATATATATATATATATATATATATCACTAATGTGGAGCTCTTGTAACAGAATATTTGAACAGTTGTTTGACGTCCATATCTTTTGCGGCTCTTACAGAGTCTTTAAAAATCATTTAAATAATTCACTGTATCAATAACAGATTATTTAATTTTAATTGAGTATATTTACGCACAGCCTTAAAGATGATTGCGCGGTATAGAAAAAAAAATTCAAATTTAAAGATCTTTTTGTGTCTAAAGTCGTAAGAAAGATATTTCATCTTACGTGCTATCAATTTTCTTTTATTTATTTTAAATGATTTAATTTTTCTTTCTACAATTTTGTAAATATTAGTAAACTTTTAATGTTGTGTCACATATAAAACAATTTATAATAGAACCATTATTTATGTGGCAATTTTTAATGTACTTTTAACTTATATGTACTGCTGGTGTACCTAAATAAATAAGTACATTCACAAATTTAAAGATTTGACACGTATAACAAAAAGCACAGATATATATGCATATTTTTTGCAACAGGGAAGGAGTTAAAGAGTCGCAAAGCAAGGAGCACGGAACAGCCAGGAGTTGGGTACAAAGCTAGCAGTCCTAACCTACCAGCTCTGGTGAAAACATGGCCCGGTGATGACATCAGTCTGAAGAGTAGATCAAGAAACGGAAGGTATTTATGCATTTTATTTCTTATACATTTAATATATATATTTAATATATATATATATATATATATATATATATATATATATATGTATATATAATATATATGTATATATAATATATATATATATATATATTTGTCGCCCATCATTCTTAGAATTCGACATAAAGTGTTGCAAGCTGCAGAAGGAAACCAAGCTCAGAAATAGAAAAGGATAGATACTTGTAAAAGTTAAGAAAATAAATTAAAACGAGATATACAAGGCATAGGGAAAAGTATTAAGAGTTTTTGTGTAAAAGGAGTGACATGATGCGAAATAGTAAATTTACAAAATAAATGTACATAAATAAAATAATATATATATTCGGTGTTAAAAAATAATCTGTGATAAATTACATAAAAAACAGGGATCTATAAATGTAGTTGAAGGAAGAAGACGCATGAGAGGAGATCTGCAAGCGAAGAACAACAATCTATGTGAAGCATAAAGGACTAAAATATAAATTATATAAATTAAATATAAATTATATACAAGATAATGTGAAGTATGAAAGAGAATGTAGAATAAAAATAACTCATTTTATCCGAATTTGTAACGTCTCTGCCCCACACAAGGCAGGTGGAAGGAGAAGCCCCCATTATCATTATATCATTAATATAATATGAGAGTAAGATTACAGACAGATAAAGAAAATTTTCGTACAGAAAATTTTATGACTGTACATGGTAAACATATACAGAATGATTAATATGAAAGCTTTACAGGAGTGATTATTTACCTCATTTTTCAATAAATAGATTTAAGTAAGAAAAGGACCATTATTTAGCCACTTCCGCATATGTTCTTGTTCATGTGCGGAAGTGGCTAAATATTGGTCCTTTTCTTACTTAGGATGGACTTTCGTAAGGTAACGCCTGATTCCATTAAATAAAAAAAATAGATTTGAATCAAAACCTTTACGTAATGTTTTATCTCTAAATATGTATAATGTACAGGATAGTTGAAAATATAATAAATTGGGACTTTGAATTGGTTCTTTGGGGCCGAAAGATTATCGATTGGCGACCACGTGGTAGTATAGACACGGTAGATGAATCGACTACATAGTTCGCAGGAGCTCTGAACGGCCAGCACAATACTGGGTCATCTGTGAAGGAGTCCTAATCCTTGCAGGGAGCATCTTTCGGCTGAAAACAAGATATAGAAGAACTAACAGAAGGAGCTAAAATTAGCTATTCTATTAAATAAATAAATACATTTAAAAACTTTTAAGTTAAACGGTTTTTTGATACCCATATTGTGGTGGTTGTGGAAAAATATGTACCTAGTCCGCCATATTGGAACGGCCTCCATCTTGAATTTTAAATTTTGACATAATCATCGTGTTTTACTAGTGTAGCCCTTTCATTTGATACCCATATTGAGGGGGTTTCAAATGAAAGGCAGCCATCTTAGATTTATAATGTTATTATATTGTCATCTAAATTAAATGTGTGTACCAAATTTCAAATCAATCTGGCAACGGGAAGATGCTTAAATTTCAATTTCTAAATTTGATCCAAATTCCGTACGGGTCGAACTAAATAAAACCGTTTAAAAACAATCGCTATTTAATCTGTAGCAATAGTGTCGTGAGGTTGTTCTTAATATTTAATTTGAAAGTCAGCCAGTTCAACAAGGGGTTCTTAACAGCGTATTAACATTAACACGCGATACTGACACATTACAATATCAGACTTAAGTTTGGTTTACGTAACCAACTTTGGTTTACTGAATTTCATGTAAAAATATATTTCTATTGAAAAAAATCTCGTGATTATGTCACATAGACCATAATTTACGAGAATCGTGTAATATATATGATTAATTATTAATCGAAGGAAGTCGTTTGATCCGAGGAGAGGGAGACTGATTACTGTAGTAATTTTTGCAGTGGACGTCTATTTATATTCATCTGAAAGTTTTTTTTTTTAACTTTAAAAAACTTCACGGTTTATCTATACCACGTCAAACTTAACAAACGAACAGTTTTTTTTTATATAAAGTATTCCATAACAATATTTTATATGTTCAGAAAAATAGCCTCGCTCAAGAGAAACAACTATATCTTGTGCCGTCGGTACATCGTTGTTATCTTATATAAGAAGGCGAGACCTTTAAACAAAATTCTTAAAATTATTTCTTCATCCCAAATAAATTTCAATAATTATAGAAAACAGAACTCAGTATCTTTTCTGGTTACATATGTACTTTTATTGATTCTATTATTAGGATCACTGCAAGGCTAAAATCATCCAAATAATACCTTCAAATGAAATTACTAGAATCGATTCAGTTTAACACAGTTTCTTTTTACAATCAACACGTTCGAGGTCAAAAGAAAGGTCAAATCCAAGTGAAGCTTTCGCGCCATAATAATATGTTTGGCACGCTGTAATTGAATTTTCGGAAGAATTTCGTTGTGATTCACTTAGAACGTATGAGTAATATACATTTTTTTACATTCGGTGTCAAATAATATAACCTATTAGTAACATTTTCATCAAATAGATATACGCCCACTGTAAGGCATATTGATTGCTCTCTGAAAGTACTCCGCGATGACCGATCCTGCATGGAGGCCTACTCACGCCCTCGAATTAAGTTTTTAGTTGTACATGCAATATATAAGAAGTATTTAAACAAATAAATAATGATAGAAGAATCCAAGAAGGAAATTATTTTAAAAAATTTAAATTCGGAAGCATAAATATGAATATATATATGTGTTCATATATATTTTATACGAAGCCGAACCTTAGTTTAATGCATAACTAAATAAATAGGTCATGTAAAATGATTTAACAATATCGCTTATATTATAATTTTTAAAAAAGCAATTGTATTTTGTTGTAATTATGGCAACACATACATATATACATATATAAACTACTCAAAACAAAATAGGGCCCACCGCAACTTTGTCTCTAATCGTGTTTATAAATAACTCGTATACTAATCATTGACAAAATGAAGCACTACCACTTCTAGCACACATGTTTATTAGTTCATAATGATGTTTTAAAAGTTAACTTTTTTGTTGATTTCAAGTGGGTAGACAAAAAAGTAAAGTGCTTAAATTTATCAATTTCTTAAATTTTCAATCGTTTGTGTTCTCAGTCTTGCTTTAAGCGCAATACTTTGATCACACTTTGTTTAGCTGTGTTTTTTTCGTTTCGGCATTATTCCCGATTACAATGCCAGGTTCTCGTCGTCATATGGATGTGGAAACTTCGACAAGGGCAGTTCTTTTGCTTCAAGAGGGAGAATCGCAAAGATCGGTTGCATCTCGCCTTGGTGTGTCACGGCGAGCTATTCGAAACGTATGGGAGCGGTTCCAGGAGACAGGTAGTGTGGCTAGAAGACCTAGATCAGGAAGGATTCGAGCGACAACTGCTCAAGAAGACCGGTATATTCGATTGACTGCGCGCCGGGACCGCACGACAACCGCCCGGACCTTGCAATCCCGGCTAAGGCAATCTACTGGCACACGCGTTAGTGGTCAAACCATTCGGAATCGACTCGACGAGGACGGGCAACATTCTAGGATGCGTGTTATTCGTTTAAAATTAACAAGGGCTCACCGGGCAACACGTTTGAAATTTGCGCGTGAGCATTTGGACTGGACCATGGACAATTGGAGGACAGTACTCTTTTCAGACGAGTATAAAGTTAAGTTTTTTAGCGATGACAGACGTGTAGGTGTGTGGAGAAGAGAAGGAGAACGTTTTACTGAACCATGCATGCACGGTACTGATCGTTTTGGGGGCCCTAGTGTAATGATATGGGGCGGTATAAGCTTGTTAGGCAAAACAGAGCTGGTGATCTTGAACGAAGGGACAGTCACTGCAGCCAGTTACGTCGAGCAAGTAATCCGACCTTATGTCATCCCATATTCACAAAGAGTAGGTGATAATTTTGTGTTTATGCAAGACAACGCTCGTGCGCATACAGCTAGGATCACTCAGAGGGCACTTTCTGATGCCAATATCTCGGTTTTACCATGGCCAGCAATGAGTCCCGATCTCAACCCGATTGAGCATTTATGGGATTAATTGAAAAGAAGTCTTAGAGACCCGTAGCCACGTTAACAGGCAACAGGACCTCATAAACGCGCTGAAACTCTGTTGGGAACGAATACCCGACCAAAACATCACTCATCTGATTGAGAGTGTTCCAGATAGACTCAGAGAGTGCATACGGAGCAAAAGAGGTCCTACTCGATACTAAAGAAAAGCTCCCGGCAAGTTTATTAAAAACAAACAGTGACTATAAAAGTTTTTATTGACAGTCTACTTAGTGCTCATTTTCTCTAAAAATGTGTATTTGAGTGTATTGCGATAAAATTAAACAATTCAAACATTATTTTTTGGTTACTTAATGTGTAAAACCCTAATTCAACATCGACTAATTGTAAAAATTTAATAATCATGTATGCACATAAATTAAGAGGCAAAATGATGTGGGCCCTATTTTGTTTTGAGTAGTATATATATACATACACACACATATGTATTTATATATATATATATATATATATGTATATATATATATATATATATATATATGTATATATATTAAACTAAGGGTCGGCTTTCTGTAAAATATTCTAGTTTTTTCTTTTTAAAATTATGACGTCATCACGAAGCCAATGATTGTCTACCGAATTCCACGTCTCAGTGACAGGGAGGGCATGAATCACGTGTATGAAAATCGCGGGAAATGTCAGAACATATTTCCTAAAACTGATGGTTTTCTATTAAGTTTTACATTACCCCTGTCACTGTAAATAGATTTTCAGGAACAATTTTATAAAATGAAATTCAGCAAATCACAATGTCTGATTTTGAACCTGAAATATAAGGATACTGGAATCTATATTATTTTTTTACATATTATAAAAAGATCTTTTAAACCCAACAAGTACTTTGTATAATTTAGTCAATTTTATTACGTTGGTACTTATTTACTTCAGAAGAAATTCGAAGTGAATAAAATAAAATTTCACTTAATTACGCAAAATTTTATGAAAACACGAAGCTATATAAATGTTTCATTTATGTCAGCCGTCTATTAGAAGTGAATAATGAAATTATCGAATTCGCCCATCACGTCTTAAGAAAAAAAAAATCCTTTGATCACAAAAGTCTCGTAAATATCAGAAATAAACTATAATGTAATTAAATTATCTGCGATGTATTAAAACTGTGATAAATATACCTATAAGAGAATTCATAAACGAAAATATGTAATAAACTGTAATAAAAAGACCAAACTGCAGTGATGAGGATGGATGAACGGAATAGAATAGAAGAGAATAGAATGATAGATAATATGATGTATGGAAGAAGAGTTAGATAATAAATAATGAAATGTGAAAAAATTAATAGAAGTAAAATAAAATTCCTGGTCCCACACAAATAGGGGTAAAAGCGGAGGTCCCCAATAGAGGGGGCCGCTGAAATAAAAGAAAAAATAATCCCTTAAGTCATGACTAATAAATAAACAAATAATATAAAATAAGCCTTTATTACTGTTTACAATTATACACTTTTTAAATAATTTACAGTTGAATTATTGTCCTCACATTTAGACGTTTTTAATTACTAGTTGTTTATACATACATATACATATATATTTTATGTACGACATAATTTATAAATACAAAAGCCTCCTATGAACTTTTCTACATTCTTCTTTATTTTCCTGTTATCATCCATTCTGAAGCATCCACTTTTTTAGGTCGTCCTTCTATCTTTTCAATGGTCTCCCTTTCTTTCTTTTTTCGTTCCTGGGATAACACTCTATGGGCGCGTCTATGGGCTGAAAGGTATGTCCCCTATATATATAGATATCTTTGGAAAAGGCTATACATATATGTTATGCTATGGTGGCTACGGGCTGAAACTACTGTTATATTCTACATTATGTAGAAATGTGGGACATTTTCCTTTTACAAATCTACAATTAGTTCGTGGATATATTACATCAAATTAATATATAAGTTAAATGGTTATAAGTGTATGGTTATGGTATATCCCCCATATATATCTTTGGGAAAGGCCTATGTTTTGCAATAGGCGTCTATATGCTGCAACGACGGAATAAGTAATATATTCGTAGTGGCGATATTTCATTAATTTTTTTCCTCTCGTCCACCTCTGCCATTTTTGGAACAAGGTATTATATCAATTATAATCTTAGACAGTCTTTACACTTGGCATTTTTTTTCTTTACTCTTCTTTCAGGCTTTTCAAGGTCATTCATTGAGTTCTTACATATTTAACATGATCTTACATTCTCATACATACTTAGTTTCCTTCTTGTATCACCTCTCATGCTTCATCTCACTTTTTAAATATCACAGGTATATAGATAATTCACCACAGTTTTATTTATTTAACTATTTCTTTTAAGATACTGTTTACACTTTTTATAACAGTTATTTTTTATATCACTATTTATCACTTTTGTTCACTCAAGGTACTCTCTTCTACATTGTTTTTTATTTAATCCTTTTTCTTTATCATCTAACACATCTATTTCTGTAAGCAGCGATCTTTGGAGAAGGCGCCTGTCAAGCAGTTTGTGTCTATACTTTGATATGATGATGATAAACATGGTGAACACAAAGGAAATTTATTAAAATAACATCACTGATGTGTGTGCCAACTAAACGTCTACAATGATCCAATCTAAATCGAAAATTCGTGAAAATATCTGTACATCGTTCCTAAAATTACTGAAATTTCTTCACGAACGTTGTTTTTGAAGTGAACAATCATCTTCGGTTTATTGGCTTAAACGCAGCTATTGCAGTACACCCAAAAAAATCCAGTGGTCTGCGATCTGGACTCCGGGGAAGCTATCAAAATCCTCTCAACGCGATGTCAAGTTTCCACTTGGAATTTCGTTTACAACTATCTATTTATTTATTTAAACACTTTTTATACATCCTGTGTATAACAGCCATCTTAATTTCGAAGCCACTTTCCACCAGTTAACTTTTTGGGGGATAAATTAATAAAGGTATATGAAACAAGTTATTATCATAAAATACGAAATATAAAAAAATGAAATTGAGAAGAAAAATAATCACATATATCAACTATTAAAAACTCATTGAATTTATTAGATATCGCGCCATTTTATACAGAGGAAAAGTTACGTAACATACCTATATAGCAAAACAATTTTGAAAATCGAACACTCTTTTTGTCCACCCTGTATAACGTTACACACACAACTCAATGTGTAATAGTATAGACAGACCGTAGTATAAAGGTGTGAAAAAAATTAAACATTTCCATTGGTTTGCTTTTGTGTTCATACGCGAAGGCGCTAGCAGGGAAATTTGGAACAAGGTCTCCCAAACAACATACAAGAACACAATTCATTAAATTTAATGAGAATTTAGCGAAACCTTTTCATGTACAGACGTACTAATGACTTCATTTATGTAACCTATATCATTTACCTTATAAGGTTATATATTACTAGCCTTACGACTATTCGTCACTTCTGCCCATAAAGGTCCACTGCAAGGAATAACATCCACCCTCCCCAAAATAAAAGATATGTATGGTGGAATATACCATAATCGCCTTTGCAGACGGTTTAGCTATCGTAACCTACCATTCTCATATCATTTACCTTATTAGGTTATATATTACTAGCTTTACTGTAGTCGTCGCTTCAGACCATATCTATGAGGGAATATATCATCGCCACGCTTGGCAGGTATGTTTAGCTATCGCATTGTTGTATTATTGTATCCATAAGACACTGGTGCCTATCTGGAAACTTGTTTGTGAACATCAATCATGTGTGATTGATGCACAAAGTGTGTGCACAAAATTATATAAGATTGTATTTAAGAAATCGAACCGAATGTTATAGAGAATCTGGATATGATTCTATCGTAATCTTTATTAAAATATAGTTTTCACTGCGATCGCTAACCTGCCAGCCAAGCATCACGAATATTGTATACCCTTTATAGATATATTTGAAGGAAGCCTATGCATGGACGTCTACAATAAAAAACGACGCATCTTCACTTACTATTAATCGAGAGTCTATCCTCTTCGGCTCAGGAAAAGAGAAGAAGTAAAGCCATTCCTTATGATTCTACACAGAAAAAAGAAAAACAAATTCTTGGGCAAGAACGCTTGCACTCAACAACTTTGGTCATGTAATACAATCTATTCTAATATTTACACGAGTTGGATTCGATTCGATCAACATATTTCAAAATATATTTGTTATCTTAAACGCTGATGATGTAGTATTGTGTTCTTCTTATATTATTCATTTACCATCATCTGAATAGTTCACCAGTTGAGCAGTGATAGTTAATAGGTAGGAATTAAAACTTAAATTCGTAGATCGCGGGTTCGATTTTCGAGATACAGGATATATAAGTCGCGCTTTGTGCTATAGTAAACGATTGTCACTGCCGAAAAAAGTTTTCAGATGGGCAGAAGCGTCCTAAGCGTACCATAAATACTACACTGAGATGACCAATCCAGACCACCAAACCACCAAAGTGTGGCGCTTATGGTACATAACTGTAGATATTTTTGGCGTAGGCATATGCTTTGAAGTAAGATGAAATGACCAACAGTTCACCCGTATATCGAAGTAGTTTCTTATAAAAGAAATGTTTCTAAGATGTTAACACACTATATCGATTGTAACTGAAAAGCCTTGTGAACTTGGACATCGGAGTTTCAATCGATAATGCATTTGGTTAACACAGACAAGTCGGACGTGTTTGGACGTTGTGAATGCCATCGTGGTGTTATCAGGCGGTTGATGCGACCCTCGCGTGTCTCACATAATCGATATCGTCCAAGTGTGTGTAAAACTATATGTACACTTGTTTACTTTATAGTAAGTCTATTATTTTTATAGCAATACTCAAAGTTAAGCTGCTAGAATTAACTGATAGGTTCGTTATGCAAGAAACCGTCTACGTGGTATTCACAAAGTTTTCTTTGTTAATATAAATAAATTCATAACTTTATGTTGACTATTGAAATGTCTGTGTTACGAAGGATTTACAGTATTTAAAAATCCAGGACATCACAATATTTTTATAGATATAATGTCACCAGTCATGTAATAATAAAAAAGTTGTAATTACTGCCTATTTATTAAAAGCAAAAAACAATAACAAATGTTGTATCTCGACAAGGTAATTTTTAATAATAACAAGGCTTTATTCGAGACCTAAGACATATATTACAAATCTCTATGACCTGAAGGGTTTAGGTCTTTCAAGAGTGAACATCAACTCTGATCTAAAATGAGCCTTCATAGAAGCATTGAAAGGATCTTTAAAAATTTAGTTACGTACGGAGAGAAGACTGGTTGGTAAGAGTACATTTTACGATGGCCTCCTGAACGTTGAGTAAAATTGTGATTAAATAGGTGATTCTTGGTAGTCACACGAAGGAGTAATATGTCACGACGAGGAAACCTTTGAAATTACAACCAATAATACATAACTGATCCAAAAATCATTTTTCCATCAGTGGCAGTAGCAGGGCAGCTAGTTTGGACCGAAGCACCCGAGCATCCTCCACTACTCTGAACTCAGATGAAGACAACATCAATGTAGTCATTAGGTAATGTATAATTATGATAATGACGATAATGATATAAATATTAAAATGATAAAAATGATAAAGATAATGAAAATCGCAACTATGACTATGGCATCGGTCATTGATCACTCTGTACATGTGTATATATTAATATAAATAAAATATATGTAGCAATAAATACACGGTTGATAAATATCGATGGTAAAAATGTCGTTACGAACAAATAAACTATAATAAATGCTATTTTTAAAATAAAGTTATTTTTAATGATATGTTTTTTTAATAAAATGCTATTTTTATTAAAATGTTATTTTAATAAAAATGCTATTTTTCATAAAATGTTATTTTTAATAAAATGCTGCTTTTAATAAAATGCTATTTATAATAAATTACTTTTTTTTTCAAAAACTATATTTACTAAAATAATCTTATATCATCGATATCTTATACATATGTATTTTAATTAATAATTAACATTTTTAAATGGTGTAAACAAACCGCTGTGAATTTTATGTGTTCCAATTTTAATTGAAGTTTAACACGTTCATTATTTAAAAAAAATTGCGATAATACATTTAAATAATAAAATTAATCAGTTTACTTAATCCAGAGCGTTCGAAACGTCAAATTATTTAACTAAATGAGGTATCTGGTTGTTAAATTGAGAATTTGTTTATGTGCGCTTATTTGTTGCTTATCTAATTATTCATTGCTATTGACATACAAAAAGCTCTTATTTACGTAAACCATTTATCTTTGTTAAGATACGTCACACAAGGAGACACTGACACAATTAGGTAATCGATTCGTACTAATCTTTCGCAATATTTTGTGCAGTCATTATCTATGTTCAAATGACAAAACGCCATTTAACTCACAAAATATAATTGCATACCTAATAGTAATGCAAGGACATAGAAAGACGACCCTCCAAATGCACATACGTTATATTTATTTGAAATTTAAAACGCAAATATTAATTTGTTGTTTAAACATAAAATCCTCTCAATCTCATTACCAAAAAATTAAATTCGCAGCTTTTATAGCCATTTCCAATCAACATCATTATACATGTTGTGTGATTAGTGATTAAAATGAAACTATTAATCTCTAACAGTATAAAGTTCACAAGTACAGATGGTAAAAAATAATCAATTTTAATACATTGTTATCCGTATTAAAAAAAACGCTTTTCCACCATATTATCATTACATTGTTTTTGACCATTGATTTTTAGATTGTGGATACTATAAACTAATTGACAACAAACGAGTTAAACATTCACCCCTTTATTGCTTTTAGATCTAAAACCGTGATTGGTCAATCGTTGTTTAAACATGTTGAACTTAAATTCGAAAATTCGCTAGAAACACATCATTTAATAACATCAAAAGTTTATATAACATTAACAAATACATTTAAAAAACTTTTAAGTTAAACGTTTTTTTGATACCCATATTGTGGTGGTTGTGAAAAAATATGTACCTAGTCCGCCATATTGAAACGGCGTCCATCTTGAATTTTAAATTTTGACATAATCATGGAGTTTTACTAGTGTAGCCCTTGATACCCATATTGAGGGGGTTAAGGAAAAATATGTAACCCGCCATTTTGTATCGGCGACCATCTTAGATTTATAGTGTTATTGATTTTATTATATTGTATTGTCATCTAAATTAAATGTGTGTACCAAATTTCAGATCAATCTGACAACGGGAAGGTGCTTCAATTTCAATTTTTAATTTTGACCCAAATAAATAAACAAATAAATTCCGTACGGGTCGAACTAAATAAAACCGTTTAAAAATTAAACTAATTATCAACTTTCAAATGATTAGTTTTACAAAATAATTTTCGGACCGAAGTCTATTTTACGAAACTCGTAATATAACGTATAGAAAGAGAAAACGTTAACACTAAAAATACAATAATTTACAAGTTACCGCCTATTTGTGAAAATAAGTGTCAGAATGACGTAAGAATATGTCAAAAGATTAGTTGTAATTTAATAATTGTTCATTTCTGAATTATATGTTTTGTAGTTTTATTTTTAAAATGGTCAGTTACATAAAATTTATAACTAACGGTATATATTTAAGCATTATACTGTGATCAGAAGTTGTTAAAATATATTTAATTAGAAACTTTTTAATGTGTCATTATTATAATTTTTGCAATTGATGACTTGCAGATCGTGAACACGTGCGACCTTGATTTCTAAATTCTAACCGAGTATTATCCCGAACTTACTAGAACCTTATCCGTGGTATAAATAAGTGTACTCCTCATGACGACGGAGCAGTATTATTTTTTGAGTTATAAGTTTAAGATCTACGATCAGTGACACAAAGTGACTATTTGGCAAATTATTTGGACAGTGACTTCTTGAGCGATTTGAAAGCGTAGTTTGGACTAAGCGAAAGTATACTTTATGTCAAAGTAGGGTGACCATCTGATTTGTGTGCTGTTTTTGCGGCTCACCTAAATTTGAGCATTGTTTATTTGATCAGTGGTAGCCTTTGTTTTTAAACCCTGGCTTAAATGTTATATTGAGACGTGACTCACCGTTGAGCCGCGTGGCAAATGTAAATACACCTATCCCCCGATTTACACGGTACTTGTTTTACACGTTTTCGCTTTTACACGGTTTTCCAAATACGTTTTTTTTGTTTTAATAACCGATTTAATTACCATTTCAAAATGTAAATATTAATGCTTCAAATATCGAATCGGCACAAATAACTTCGAGTGATGAAAGTGAATTAGAACCTTCGATTCCGAAAAAAAGAATGACAGTAATTTCTGACAGCGATAAACGATAATATAACACCTTCGGTTTTATTTTTTGTTCTTCTGTTTAATGTATTGTAATTAAATAAAAAAAAAAACAGAGTTTCCGTAATAAATTAAATATTTTAACTTGTCAATGCATTTTATTTTTATTTGTGTACCTCTAAAAATATTGAAAAAAATCACAACTGTTAAATAGCAAAATTGTTCATTTTCTGCAAGCTTTTCGATTTACACGGTTTATACTTAAAAAATTTTGATTTTCGATTTACACGTTTTTATCGGGAACGTATCTACCGTGTAAATCGGGGGATAGGTGTACTCGATTTTTCATATAGTGTTCAACGTATTAAGATTTGTTCTAAAATAATATTATTTATTTAGAGTGAGACCAGTAAGCGAACAAGAAAGGAGTCATGGCGAACGTGAAGTCCTGGAATTTCCTGGCAAAGGTCAGGTTATATGCCCAGGGACCGCTGCTGGGCAAAAGCATAAAGTCTTCTCCTATAACGTAGTCTTCGAGCCCGCTGCCTCCCAGGTATACATATTTATTTATTAAAGATAAAAAATAAACATACTATGTTTTAACATAACTCCTATTGGCATTACCTATTTTATTTTTGACTTTTATCTGCTTTGCAAGATGTAGTAGTTGTATAGAAGAAGCAGGAAGAAACTCCACAACAACACATATTTTAATAAAGTTTAACACAGATTTATACATATGCACTTTATCAGATATAGCCTAAATTAAATCAAAATAATATCACTGCTCAAGGATTCTATTGTTTATATATTCGTATATTGAATAATAAGCTTTGTTCATTAATTAATTTTTAATATATGTTTTGAATTTTGTTAATGACAGACCGATAATGTTTTGCGGCATTTTATTAACCCTATTCCTATACTTAAGAACCTATACTTAATAACTTTTTGAAGTGGACCTCCAAGACTTTATAATTTATATTATTTTATAAATGAACCATTACAGTGAAACTAGTCTCTAGAAATTAAAAAAAAACACGTATAGATTAAATAAGAAGTAACAGAAAGTATAAGACTACAATAATAGATGGCATTTACGTAAAAAGCTAAAGATTATTTCTAGTTAGTTGTTTCTATTTCTATTATCACGTTCTTAATTTAAACAACTAACACAGACATTTAACTTTAGCAATAAAATCGATGAAAATGATCGCGGGTATGATTCTCGGAATGCAATCATGTATAATTGACACAGTCCGGTAAATATATAGGATCGCCACTGATGATAAGTTTGCAAAGAACGCGCAGAAGCGTCACTTGCATGCTATAATATGCTTGGCGATTATGGCATATCGCCCACGGATATCTTTGAGGAAGGATTATACCTTGCAGTGGGCGTCTATCAGCTGAAAAGAGAGAATATCATAATCATATCAGCCAACAGACATACACTGCAAGGCATAGGCCTCCACAAAGATGGCCACGATGACGAGTTATGGTCTGCCCTGATCCAGTGACTTCTCGTCTTGACCATGCCATTAGTCCACTTAGTGGGCTACCCACGCTATGTCTACTGGTACATATCTTATTTATCCCTACATTTATATAAAACAATTTGTATTCTTATATGAAAAATTAAAGAAACAAACATCTATAGATCGGTGTTATATAAAATTTACTAATAAAATTTTACAATGATTATAGGAAGATGTTCTGGAATATTCCGGTGTGAAACGACTTCTCGAGATGGCGGTGGAAGGGTTCTCTTGCACGGTATTCTGTTACGGACAGACTGGAAGTGGAAAGACCCATACACTCACAGGACCTCCGGGGTTGGTAAGTCAATAATATAAAAAGAATAAATGAAGAAAGGTAACAAATAATTTCCTAGGTCACCGTAAAAATGTCCACTGACAAGGATGACAGACGACCTTATTATGGTCGTCGAAAGACTGAATACAGGTGTTTCCAACCCATCATCGTCGTTATGGACGTGAGGGGTGGTCATTAGTACGGTCCCCTCGTCCCGTAATAGATAATTCGATGTAAATAAAACCCCTTGCCGGATAGTTAAACTTATTTAATATCACAGAACAATAAATCTCAATCTGAGTTACAACTATTTCCTTTGTTGAACAGCGGTTGAAGCGACACGTCCGCTCGGTAGGGCGGCGCGTCAGAGAGAGAGCGAAATGTATGTAGTATAAGAAGGGGCTTGCCAAAAACAGATGCGTTCATAGATAATAAATTTGGGTGCGTTCTAATGAACGCCACAGACGATAAAGATATCAACGGGGGATACCATAATCCCCACGCTAGGCAGGCTGGTTGGTAATAGTATTGTGGTATTATGGTACGCAGAGGATGTAACCTATCCTCTGGAAACTAGCTCGTGAGCAGTGGCAATACCATACAATGAATGCACAAAGTGTGAATTTTAAAACATTGTATCTCTCGAATCGAACCCGCGATAGAAGGTATAGCAACTCAATCCTCTACCGCTTGGGCACCACTGCTCAACCGATCATATTGGAAATCTATGGAAAGGCATATTTATTATTTTTATTTTTTTATGAAGTGAACGACCTAGAGCTGAAATTATGACGATGACAAAAGATCCTAAAAGACAATTATTTTTAAAAGAGTATAGAAACGAGTTCAGGACTTTGTGAGGAAGTGTATATTCTTATTAATAAGTGTATCAAATTAAAAAGATTCCTAGACAGAAAATTGTCTACTAATGTATTTAAAATATCTCTCAAATCACTATCATCTTCACGTCAGTTGCCGGACACTCTCTGTAAAGCTACCTACTGAACCATATAACTCTCAAATACTACAGAAAAAGTTTGATTGTTATATCACTAGATTGTCACACATGAATAAAAACAAATAAATGATCACAACTCGAAAAGTTGTAAAAAATCTTTGTTATTTTAATATTGAATGTATATCAGAGAAATAGACACCCTATTGCTATTTTAAAAACGATGATTACACCTTTGGTAATCCCAACAAATTTCCAAAGAAACATTTTAGGATTTTTTTTTGACAAAACGCCCAAAAATGTTGTGAAAGATTTGAACATACCAGCTGTTTAAAACCATTACTTTTTCTTGCGCCAGCGGTGACTTGATTAACCACCAACTAGATCTATTAATACTCGTCTACATAAGCAAGTAAGCTAGCCTAGGTTCCACCGTCTATGCTAAGCAGGTGTTATCGAAGAGTGTAATGCCATACCGAGGTTCCCAAGTGGGGAGGGCCCATCAGATTAGTTACTCCTTGGAACGTTCACCGAAGTGATCTATAAATTCGACGGCCTTCCAACCCGGTAAAATAGTAACATGTGATGAACTTCGATACTTTAAAAAAAGTTTTTGGGCTAGACGCCCTTGTGCCCCGCCACCTAAAACCCGCGGAATCCACAAATGGCATTTAGGCAGCAAATAAAAAAATGTCCTTGTTAGATTATTATTTCTTATCAACGTGTTTACGAAATGTAATTATTCCACAATAATTATTTTTTAATAATCAAGCGATGTTACGCGATTAAACCGTCTATATATACACTTATACATTATTTTATATATATAACAAGCTGATCCCGCAAACGTTGTTTTGCAAAAAAAATTGATATTTTAATTTACAAATAAAAAATAAGGGTTGATCGTAGAGGGGTGAAAATTTATGGTTGTATGTATTCTTGTATGCTGTATCATAAAAAAACAAAAAATTTCGTTAAAAATTTTTTTTTAGCGTGAACAACCTTTATCACTTAGGGGTATAGAAAATAGATAGTAACCGATTCCCAGACCTACTGAATACGCATATTAAATTTGGTAAAAATCAGTCAAGCCGTTTCAGAGGAGTTCAAGTTCGAACACCGTGACACGAGAATTTTATATATTAGATATAAAATAAAGTACCCTATTCAATAAACCTGTTATAAGGTTCACTTGTAACAGGTGGACACAAAAAGTTATAAAATGGACGGGACCACGAGGTACCAGAGCGAGCGGTTGACCCGATGCCAGATGGGCTGACGAGATCACGGCTAGAACAGGTGACAGATGGCCAAGTTGCCAAAGAAAGTGAAAAATGGAAGGCTTTTGAAGAGGCTTTTACCCTGAAGGGGTCCATATGAATTTAATATAAATTATTGAAAATTATTTTCTAAAATTTTTAATTATTAATTTTTCGTATGGAATAAAATAAAGCTTTATTATTATTTAATTTTATTATTGAATTAACTATTCGAAATGTGTCTATTGTATGTTGACATAGTTTCCATTAGCTTTTTTTAACAAATTTTGTATATTAAATCTTTTAACTTTTACGGTTCAAAATTTACATTTAACTTCTAGGCATAATATTTGTTTATTTAACTTATTGAACAACTTATATAATGGCGGACATTGTCCCTTATAGACATTTTCTTCCCAAAGTAGTACAGAGATAACTAATAGACAGTTTAATAGATATATAATACATATAGACATATGTGTAGTTAGTATATATGCACGATAAATACTGTACTTATCCAATTACTAATAAACACATTTAATAAGTGCAGAGGAAGCGGTAGACGACTGAAACGTGCTATCAGTCTGATATATAATCACAAGTCGTCGACAATGTTGTACTATGTTTCTCTTATATTCTTCATTAACCATCTGAATAGTTCACCAGTGGAGCAGTGGTAGCTCAGCGGTAGGAACTAAGACTTAAAATGATAAATCGCGGGATTGATTTCCGGGATACAGTCTTACATATAAGTCAAACTTTGTGTTATAATTACAAACGATTGCCACTGCTCACAAACATGCACTGCGATCGCCTACCAGCCTGCCAAGCGTGGCGATTATAGTATATCTCCCCATAAACATCTATAGGGGAAGCCTTTACTGACACGACTTTAAATAAGAGAATATAATATATACATATGTTATAACAGTCTATATATTTTATATTCAAACTCAAAAACAAGTGATCAAATAGTTATGTATGTCATTTAGATTTTATGGCTTACAAACTGTATACAAAACTTTTTTTTTACTTATTTCAATGGCATTCAATCGCCAGTTACGTTATATTGTAATTAAGTCTTACGTAATATTTTGTACAAAAACATTTGCCTACCGTTACTTTAATTGATGGATAGTCGATAGACATTTGTCTTTATACGAACACATCGACGACCTTCAGTCATACCCGCCCCAACGATACAAGAATACACTATCACGCACTCTTTATTTGTTGCTGACTATACTATTAAATTACTAGACAAATGAGGCTTTATTATTAGTTAGGGTGCAATCAGTCTCAATCGATATAGTGTGTTAAAACCTTGAAACATTTTCTTTAATAGAAAGTGGAAATACGGATGAACTGTCTGTCTTTTTATGTATAGTCCTTTCCTAAAGATATCTATGGGGGGAATACACTACAAGAATACACTATTACATACACTGGAAATCTTTTATAATTAATGTAATAAATACATTTAAAAAACTTTTAAGTTAAACGGTTTTTTGATGCCCATATTGTGGTGGTTGTGGAAAAATATGTACCTAGTCCGCCATATTGGAACGGCGTGCATCTTGAATTTTAATTTTTGACATAATCATCGTGTTTTACTAGTGTAGCCCTTTCATTTGATACCCATATTGAGGGAGTTAAGGAAAATTATGTAATCCGCCATTTTGTATCGGCGGCCATCTTAGATTTATAATGTTATTGATTTTATTATATTGTATTGTCATCTGAATAAAATGTGTGTACCAAATTTCGAATCAATCTGACAACGGGAAGGTGCTGAAATTTCAATTTCTAATTTTGACCCAAATAAACAAATTCCGTACGGGTCAAACTAAATAAAACCGCTTAATAATAAAAAGTGAGAAATACATAAGATTGAATCCCGGAATTTGAACTCGCGACCTAACTTATCAAGTCTGTCCTCTACAGCTGGACTACCACTACTCACCTATACTTAGTTATAAAAGATTTTAATGCTCATTCTGGAAGTTAATTATTGTGAGAAATTGTATAAAACTACATTTGTAAAGAGCAACTGTTGAGTTTCTCGCCAGCTGTTATCAGCCGAACTGCCTTCCGAGTGGTAGCTTCTTGCAAGGTCAACAATGCCAACATATTATATTAATTGACGATTTGAAAGTGCTTCTGTGTGCGAAAGTGATGAAAGTGCTTTTGAGAAAAAAGAATATTTTGATTTTGATTTTATAAATGATATTCGGGATACTAGTATCCCCGGTAACTTATAAATAATTAGGGTAGATATATTAGATATATATCTACTTATTTACATGTTAATTATACAATATATCTTTGTTATATAATAGAATAATATCATCATCATATTTATAGACGTGCACTGCAAGGACTGGGCCTATGTCGCGATTTCATCGCCTGTTCTTCTAATGTGTGAGACATTTCATCTGAATGTTGGTAAATTCAAATTGATGACAACAAGAGATGTAATCTATCGTACGTAAAACAAAGAATTTGAAAAAGGAATACAAATTCTGGGATCTTCTATTGGATCTATTACTGAAAGATGTATTAAGAGGTGAGGTACATGTTCAGGCCTTTGCTGATGAAGTCATCTTGGTGTTCCTTCGGATAGATGGTGGGATGGGCGGATTATCCTGGTCATTGGAAAATGTCCGCTGTTCTTTCCTATCGAGTACCTATCCTAAGGTGCGTTTGCAAGGAACAGCAGCATGGCTTTTCCTGACCCAAGTAGTGGTACACTGGAATTGGGTGACTCAAGTGACTCAGGAATGAGATTACACAGATTTAATAAGAATTTATATGTAATAAATATTAAATTAAATAATCGTAAGTTAAACAGTAGATTAGATTACCTAATATATAAAATTACCATGTCACAATGTTAGTTACCGTACTCCTCCGAAACGGCTTGACCGATGTTTACCAAATTTTATATGCGTATTCAGTAGATCTGAGAATCGGCTACTATCTATTTTCCATACCCCTAAGTGATAAGGGTGGTCCACCCCTAAATTTTTTATTTTATTTTTGTACAAAATTTTTTGTTTTTATTTTTTTATGATTACATGGGTTACAATTTAGAGTTGTAAACAGCATACAAAAATACATACAACTCTAAATTGTAACCCCTTTACGATCAATCCTTATTTTTTATTTGTTAATTAAAAACTTTATTTTTTTGCAAAGCAACGTTTGCAGGATCAGCTAGTTAGTATATAAATTTTACAACATATATAATAGATACAGCGTGGGTAAGCCCCCGCACATAAGCAAGGCGACGACAAAATCAATAACGCAGATAGTAAGTGGATACGGAAAGCGTAAGACAGGTCTTCTGACGATCTTTGGAAGAGGCTCTATGCCCAGCAGTGGGGGTCTATCGGCTGATATGAGAATAATGATAAATATAGTGTAGTTCATTGTACATAAATCCCTCAAACCCACAAACCATTGTTATAATTAAAAAAAAAACTCAACACGTCGATAAAGGTTTGCTCAAGGTAATATATTCAAACATTCGGGTTCGTTGTGGCTCACTTCGTGTTTTGTTACAAATAGAAAAAAATAGATAAGATATTATTTCTAAGGTAATTTGTGTATAAGTCGGTCTTATATAAGTCGGTCTGACATAAATAACTCGTTGTCCGCAGCCTGCTTTCAAAGCCTTTTCTTGATTTAATTTTCATTCATAAAATCTATCTGCAATTATCTTTAAAATGAGAAAAAAATTCTCCTTAAATGTTATACACATATGAGCAATAGATAAAATATATTCATTTTTTTATGAACACGCCCTCAACCTTCTTTCGGATATAATTTCATAAAATCCTTTCTTAACCGATCTTCCTTTTGCCAGGAAAATAATCCTAACAAATTTAAAATTTCTGATATTTATGTTTCTAGAAATATCGTGATGATTAAGTACACAGGCGGAAATGTATTTGTATTTTTCGAACGATAATACATCAAAATGTTTCGATTTAAATTCAAACGACTTAACTTGATATTATATCTAGTTCGCAATGATAATTTTATACAAATTTATTTAAATAAAACAATAAAAGTTTATCTAGATATCACCGGTATTCTAAATTGAAAATTTTCTGTTTGACAATGAACCTGTTTCATAGTCGCAATGATAATAGTATAAACTTTTTTTTTATTATATACGCAGAAGTTGTTGAGTCATGCTGTGTTGCTATGTGTGAAATATCTGCTTTTATACTAAAGTTAGTTCTGTTTTTCACTATTGTGTTGTTATTTGTATTTTTTTTATCTAATTTATCTGAAACACGTCATCTTCCGAGCTATATATAGGCTTCCTACCTTTTTATAAATCTGTAGGGGAGTCCTGTATCCAACGGTGGGCGTCCTATGGCTGAACTAAAGATGATGATGTACCATACCAGATGATCACGTTATGGTAATAAAAGTACGTTAGTAAAGAAAGAATCGTCGTATATCCAAGTCTCTTCGTCAAAAAAAAAAACAATAAAGGCTTTAGTAAAACGTAATGGAAAATATCATCAACAAGAACCAAAGTTCAAGCTCCCAAAGTGACCTCAAGGGTCAAATAGCATCCGCTGAAGTAATCTAAGTGCTCAAGGACCTACTAATCTGATGATGTTCACGTAAAAGTCCGACTCATGATTTCGCACGGAGCCCTCGATCTGGTCGTCGTCAATTCGTCGTATGTCAATTCTCTACCTCATCCACTCTACACCACTCTCGACCTCAGTTAGTCAAAAATAGGTTTAGATTAAACACAATCAGCGTTTTGCAAACCAATTCGCGAAAACTGTAAATAAGGTGTGATCTAGGACGTAGAAGAAAGTAAGAAGATACAAGAAAAAAGAGCTGAAAGGGAAGAATGACAGATCATGTAAAGCGTAGAAGGAATGAATAGAACATAATGTGAATGACAAAAGTGAATGTAGAATAAAAATTAAAAGAACTAATTTTACCACAATTCGTTATGTCTCTGTCCCAAACAAGGTTGGGGTAACGAGAGAGCCATGAAAAACAGAGATCATTTAAATAAAAAAATACTAAGGCAGGCGGGTCACCGTCTGTTCTGTCATTATAAAAAGGAAGACGCAAATAATCTTCTGACTTATAAACTGGAATCAATTTTGTATAACAAATATTTAGAATAAATAATTTTGCAATGTAATTGACAATCTTAAGTGATTGTTTCCTTGCTTGAAAACGCTCAACAAAACCTTTTAAACACGCCTTTGAAATATAAAAAACTAAGGTACACTCGATGTATGTAAATCGCGGATTAATCAGCGATTTCACATAACTTGTTTTACCTACCTTACGGCACCATTGTTCAGTAACGGAGAACATTGTGAGGCTTGAGGAATACGGCCGGCATACTCTCTTTCTCCGTCGCATACACATATTCTGTCATTCTTCCACCTTCTTCTCTCTCTCTCTCTCTCTCTCTCACACACACACTAACTCAATCTGACTGTGTAGAAGAAGAGATCTAAATCTAGCCTAATCATTCTCTTTGACCAATGAAATTATTGTAAATTAAAATACTGTGTTCTCACTGGCCTATTGAAATTAGCCTTTCAGAGAGTACTTACTCGTATTTTGCTTAAATTAATAATAAATACTTCATCTACTGGTCACACTAAGAAACAGTAGTATTTGCTAAATTTAACACGTGAATGCAATAGAGATTTATATAATACTGTGATCAAATAATAAAGTAAGGTGAATTTGTTTACAAAATGTAAAATCTTTATTTATTCTTTCAAATCAATTTCATTCCCTTCAAATTAATCTCCGTTAAATGAGACTTAGTTTGGCTAAAGCTATCTCCGCTCCTAGAAACTGTCGGAATAGTCTTTTCCCGGTTTAGCCTTCAAGTTATTCGTTTCTGTTTTTATCTCTGCAATCGTGAGATAACGGCATTTCTGCATTAGCCTTTTGTGTTTTGTAAATAACCAGAAGTGGTACGGAGCCTAATCAGCCGAATATGGTGGTTGCGAAGCGATATCAGCCGACTTTTGAGACTTTTCTTCCAAAAAATTATGCGATTTTGGCACCAATCGAGACTCGACGCGTTTTACAAAAACACGTGTAACTTGAAGGTACTTAAACCTTTTTACAAATATACGCCTGGCAAATATATAGACAATCCTTTCAACATAAGAACAAAAATTTACATGCCTATATACGGGCGTTTTAAACAACAAACTCACCTTACTTTTTGATCACAGTATATCTCGTAATGTGTCTTTTTATATGACTTTTTATGATTGTATTTATTGTCTCTGAATATATGCAACATAAAAAGTCTGATAAAAGGCTTTTATGTATATCTAGTTGGTATATTGGTATAAGCAGACAAAAAATAAAAAAAAATTAAACGTTGAACAAGATAGTTATTCTGACGAACTGGCTTTGCAAATAAACCTTTTGAAAATGTTAATACATTGTTATACTGTACATTTAAATATATATATATACTTATATATATATATATAAGTATTATATATATTATATATATATACATATATATGTATATATTATATATATATATATATATATTTTAGTTTGTCTCCTATTTATTTTTAAATATAATAACATGCTTTATTTATCAATATAACCTTACTTCAATGATAACAATCTTTATAATTTTTAACAAGACCAATGTTACAATAGTGAATGTGGAATAAGTGTCAAGATTTAAAGTAGAAAGATTTACAACCCAAAAAGTTATCAACTAAAGAGAGTGAGAGCTCTACTGCTAAGTTACCTATTGAAATACAAACCTAACATCAATAGATTATGTATAATTAATAAAAAAGCCTTCACTTCTTTCACACAGCCTTATAAACGTCGAAGGCGGGCGCCATTATATTTTATCGATTTGATTTCATTGACAGAATTTATTCACCATGTATGATATTTTGTTTACGACAGTTTGAGTAGTAAACACTATAATTATTACTCTATATAGCAAATTCATTTCGAATTGCATTATTAATTGATACTACTTATATATAGATAATCATTTGGCTTTATAAAAGATATAAAGAGATATAAAGATATAAAGAGGCTTTGTGCAAGATGGAAACCAACGCTTTGATTGGTTCCAAGAAATTATATTGAAATTCGAAGGTTCTTTCTCAAATACTGTAATTTAACTTTGTTATATGTGAACATGGATTTGAGTCAATGTTCTCGCCTGTTCTATATCCGACGCCAGTCTTTCACGCGCCGTTTTGAAGACACACTACCTGAATTGGAAATATAGAACAGTTCGATTTTATTGCGGATGCGAATGTAACCTTCGTGTAATATTACATAAGACAACATTAATTATTCTAATTTCATTACACCAAAGCAGAAGATAATATTCCATAGATGTATTATTATGATCCTGAAACGAAGATACAATAAAGAAGTACAGCTTACAAAAATTAAGAAAGAAAAAGTTGAAGGCAAAAAGACGATCGATTTCGCCAATGGTATTTTGTATATATTTGTAAACAGTAACCGCAGAAGTGTACTGCTATTTGTTAAGCTATTGTTTTGGAATAAATTCGGTAATAAGGTCCGCGCAATAGAATCCTCTTTCAGTAGAACAACGCGCTAGCACAAAGACCAATACAAGACTAAACGGACAACCGAATATTTGACTATGGTAGGTGTGCATTTATCGGATCATACTCTTACAGAGCCGACTATTAATTGACTTTCAATTATTAACAAATAAAAATGCGTTTTTAAGACGTCAAAGGATAGGTAGCCATGATTATGGGTACGCTGTCAAAGACCAACAAAGAGAAATAAACCAATGCTTGACGATAGTTTCACAGGATGCAACAACGCATAGAAGAAAAGTATTTGAATAACATTAAATCATTTATTAGTTGTTATATAAGTTATTTTTTAGTATTATACAAAACTTTCAAAATCACCTCTCATGTATGACAAATATTCAACAAGAATGATGGTCTTTTTCTTTAAGATTCGTGGGTTTCAAATGTTACACTGCTACCGAAACATAAAGCTACTATTGATATATCTGAACGATAGAGATAAAATTGCTTATAAGTGTAAAAGTTATAAAGGGCGATTGTATATCCGTATGTCAGCAAAAAACTTTAACCCTTTTCTTGATAATGTATCTGTAGAGATACATCAGAATTAAAAAAAATATAGTGCCATCAATTTTGAACGCAAAGTAATCATTTGTATGTGAATGTTTAGGTAATTTTTTAATTTTCGAACACTTGTTCAGTTTTTTCTGTTGGTATCCTTGGGTCTTAAAAGTCAATTGGTATGAATATTAATGTAATATTAAAAAAAAACTGCCAAGTTAAGGGTTAAAGCGTTTAAATTTATTTCCAATCATTCTCTATAAAACGATCACTGTGAAATAGGTTAGACCAATAACGTCTAGCTGTTCAAAAGTCTGCAGGGATTGATATTAAACAATAATTAATTTTATAATGTTGTAATATTAATTTTGAAAACTGTCTTTCGTACTTTGTTATCGTTACGTTATTTATTATTTTTAAAACAATTGATTTTAAATAAGTTGTTCCATATATTGACAGCAAATGAGATAACATTCGTTCCTTTAAAGATTATAACATTATTTGTTTCAAAAGAAATTTCTTTGTAAAACAGGCCAAATTCTAATGATCGAATCTATTCACAAAGGTGGAGAAAGGATCGAGTCCCTATTCTGCAGAGCACGGGCTAATTGTGCGATCGTTCGTGTACCTCTTCCAGCTGATAAGGAACAGGCCTGATTGCAACTTCGTATTGAAATCTTCCTTCCTAGAGATATATAACGAAAAGGTAAGAACAAAAATTATCATAGAAAAAAATGTACTATATATTTTTGTGTTTTATCTGTTTAACCCTTAAATGCATAATGATGTAAAACTGCAACATACCACTTAAACGTAAAATGAGTATTACACTTAAGAGAAAATTTAATGCATAGTGTTATATATCTGCCTATAGTTTGTATTTTTTTTAAAGTAAGTAAAAAAAAAACTATATACATTTTTTTTTCTATTTTTCCCTGCATTTTAATGTACTTATCTGCAAGATAAATATTTTTTTAAAAGTTTAAATAAAAGTCATGAATTTAAGAGTTAAATTTATTATTTTAGTATATATATATATATATATATATATATATATATATATATATATATATATTATATATATATATATATATATATTATTTCATCATCATCAACATGTCAGTAGATAAGTGCCCACGATAAGGTATAGGCAAACACCAAAAGATCACCATGAAGACCAAACATACGCTGCCATCATCTAGTGAATACCCGCGTACAGGGATGAATAACACGCGGAGCGCGAGCCACTTGCGACCCGTTAAACATATTTAAGTGACCCTCCAAACATTTCGGAATTTCGATTTATAATATCAACTTTCTTTCATCAATATACTGTTATTAAATTTATTATAATTAATTGGTAGTACATACACTTGTCAGCGATTTGTTCAAACAAGCATTTTACATTTTTATATTTTAATGTTTTATTTTTTATTATTAATAAAGTTTAATAAACGATTAATTGCCTGTTGATAGAAAAGGTTGCTCACCCCTGATCTATTGTGAGGCATAACCATACGGCATCTATTGGCTCGTGATTGCCACTCTTGAACCTTTCAGCTCCAACGGCCATTGGTTGCACGTGCGATGCATCTCGCCCACTGCCACTTCAGACAAGCCATTCTTTAACACGTTCACTGCGGCTTGAGGTCGATTCAGCCTCATGGTAAACTTTGCACTGGTGCGGCGCGTAAAACTCGTGTTTTCTCTCTAGTGCGGCGGCTGCAAAAATATTGATGAACATGAGGCAGAAAAGGCCTCAACCGCACTACTAGGAAGTTCAGCTTGAGGCTGATTCGACCTCAGCCGCACCAGCTGAAAGTTCTTCAAAATTGGGCCCGCAGTGAACGTGTTAAGCCGCATCGGTGATTTTGGTTTTTCAGCGGATTTATTTATTTCTGATTCGTTCTCGCAGCGAATAACCCTAATGATACGTTAACATTTGTCAATTGAATTAATAATAAATACATTTAAAAAACTTTTAAGTTAAACGGTTTTTTGATACCCATATTGTGGTGGTTGTGAAAAATATGTACCTAGCCCGCCATATTGGAACGGCGTCCATTTTGAATTTTAATTTTTGACATAATCATCGTGTTTTACTAGTGTAGCCCTTTCATTTGATACGCATATTGAGGGGGTTAAGGAAAAATATGTAATCCGCCATTTTGTAACGGTGGCCATCTTAGATTTATAATGTTATTAATTTTATTATATTGTATTGTCATCTAAATTAAATGTGTGTACCAAATTTCAGACCAATCTGACAACGGGAAGGTGCTTAAATTTCAATTTCTAATTTTGACCCAAATAAATAAATTCCGTACGGGTAGAACTAAATAAAACCGTTTAAAAATACGATCTTCATGTTGTCCACAAAACAAAGACAAAATAAATTACCATCAAATATTTTAGTACCATCCATTAGACTTTTGATAATTCTCTATACTTGAATATATAACTCCTTGGAAAATTTTTAGAAGGAAAGGTCATAGTCTAACATGCAAATCTAATGTATATTGTTCTTACGAATTCTTTCAGCCATGACATCTTTCAGTTCCATTATCTTAGGACGTAGCTTATACACGATGTTTCCACAAGGTAAAATACAACAACAACCTTGCATGTTTCAAAGTCGCAAATTTCAACACCTTAATATTTCGTCATTTTAATCAGTCTTCTTTAAACTTATATGCGCATTCAATAATTTGTAATATTCTAGAACACGAGAATATTTTTAAAACAAAAGCATACGTCAGAACCATATTAGCGGCAACACAGCACTGTTAAAATAGAGTTAACTGAAAGGGGAATTCCCCGAACAAAACAGTAAAGTTCGTTTGAGTATAACCATCTACCTCTAGTATCTATAATGCCGGGATTCCAGGATCCTGAATACCAGAATCCCGGACGATTAATGTCCGTTATTAAAAACCGATATTTATGCAAAATTACCGGTATTTCGGTATTACATTAGTTGATGAGAATGGATTTTATGTACAATATAAATCCAATTAAAAGTAATCATAATTAATAAGAAGATTCTTTTTAAGATATACAAATAATTTCATTGTATTAAAATTTATATGCCTGATATAAATTTTAATACAACATTTATTACACAAAAGGAGCCGAATATGGCAACATCGAGAAGCGGCGGTGTCGGCAATACAAAGCGATTGTTTATGTTTTACGTCTACTACTCAAGGAAAAGATCTCGTTTATACAAATACATAAAATATATAACAAAAAAATTATTAAATAGTTTCGATTAGATTGTTTAATTTTGCAAAACAGCTGTAGTGTTTACAAGTAAAAATTGATTCGTTTATTGTTGATGGTTTTTAAGAGCATACATAAACAAAACGAAAGTTGTCAATATTACTTCATAAACACTATAAATTTAAATTTATTTTTTACTTCTTTAATTATATAAAACCATACGAGCATATTATATGTAAAATATAACATACGATTTAATATTAGATTTCATATATTATTTGTTAACAAGTCAATATAGTAACAGAGGTAAGTAAAAACATAACAAGAAATTTTTTTAATAATAATACCGGTTTTAATACCGGTATTTAAAATTTCAAATATCAAATACCGGTATTAAGATTTTAGTTCGGTATTGTAAACCCTACCTATCCCTCACTAACGCTCTTTTATAAAATACAGCTAGCATTTAATAAGCATTGACGTATTACTAAAACAGATTAATTTAAAAATCGTGTTTAGGTAATAGACCTCCTGAACCCTGGAACCTCGAGGAAACCTCTACAAGTAAGATGGTCTAAAGAGAGCCGTAGTTTCTACGTGGAAAACCTGTTCACCGTAGATTGCGAGGAATTGGACGACTTATTTGCCGTACTTGAAGAAGGTAATTTTGTTTTTATCGTTAAACTGTGCATTAGAATCTTTATATTATTCGAATGTAAAACGAATAAAATTAATTTTATCTTTAATTGAAGTATAACCACGGTTCCGCCTTACATAAAGCGTTTGTATTGTATTGTTTCTGGAGAAGTTGTTGCTGTTAGCCTTGCGGCTTTTACAGCTTCATCTGTATGAGTTCACGGAACGGAGGGGTCCGTGAACTTTAAAACTTAACAAAGTTCGAGTGTCGGAACTCGTATCAGGGACGGTGGTGAGACTTATGGAGAGCGACGACGATGATGCTCAGGAACACGGGAACAACCTAGGAACAACCTGGTCGGCCCCTCGAAGACACAATCGGTCGCGGACATGCTGGCTGGTAGAACGCACGGTTAGTGCGCGTGTATAATCGATGTTGCTGAAGTGTGATGCATGAAGAGTTGTGTAATAACGGCAGCGTGGACCACTCGGCAATCTAAGGTAGGATACTGATCCTATCTCGGATCGCCCACGCTGTTCGCGGCGGCGACGCCGGAAGGCCGGCGTCGTTTCTTTTTCGGACGGTGAGAAGTGTTGCGTCTGATTTTAGTGCTTCGCACGCGTGTTTTCGTGCGGTGAGAGGGTATAAAGCGTTTACTTTTATCTATTCCAAGGTACGCGCAACCGTGCGAACGGTGCACATGCGATGAATGCGCATTCGTCTCGCTCGCACACTCTGCTTAGTGTGCGCGTGCGCCGTGATGTGCGAAGTGAGCGTGACGTCACGTGTTCCACGCACGGAAAAATTAACTTCGTGGACCTGGCCGGCAGTGAGATGACCAAACGAACCCACAGCACCGGAAAAACGTTGGAAGAAGCCAACAATATTAACAAAAGTCTGATGGTATTAGGTAATACATTAAGAGTAGCTTCTTTATTCGAATCGTAAAAAGACTGTTGACGGAGACTGTGAATTGAACCGCGTCTCTGTTCCATATGGAACGCAATTACGGAAAGTTTTAGTCTGTCAAAGTTATGTTTGTGGCTATCTGTACGCCTGTCGGAACAATATCATGGGAAGTTTCCACAATCGCGGCGCATAAGTTACAGTTCCGTTGCTCGATTTCCGTCATCTGTCAACAAGACGAATTTCTTTGTGTTGGTTGAGACTTGTAGGTAAGCAAACAGACAATAAAATGTTGTTTCAAGTGGCAGCTACAATACCTTTTAAGGGGCATTTTTGTGGAGACATGTGGGGGAACGTACCTCCGAGGAAAATTTGGAAAATATCGAAATATTCAGAGTCTATCATATTTTACGAAGTTTTGCGGTAGTAGTATTGCTTGTAAATGCCATGCGAAATGCAATACCAAATGCCAAATCACGCTAACTTAATGATTATGTAACTATCAATAGCTAAGCAAACATTGCTTCAGCTATTGATGATAATTGTAATTAGACTCTCTCATCACCGGTAGCCAACTTAGATCAGTTTAACTTGAATAACACCTCAAAACATTAAGAACAACCCAACACTAACATTGGCGTAAAAATTAAAAAAGAGATAATGTATTAGTTTATTTTTAAAAGGTCAAAATTATTTTAGTTTTTTTTCCAAAGACATTATGTTATATTGGATTTTTTTCAGCACAGTCGAAAGGTAGAGGGGAGAAGATACAAAAAGAATGGAATTTTAACTTATGAGTAGTAACATGCCTCTAAAAAAAGAATACCAAAAAGAATCTTTGAGTTTTTGAGTAAATAATGTAAATCGTCAATTATTTATGATATTATTATCTATTTCTTTATTTTATATATGATAAAAATATTATAAAGTTACATTCACACCGCAGTAACTTCTTGTGGGGTAATGTTTTTGAATGTTAACAACCTTTGATAGGAAAATTTTTTAATTTTTTGTCTATGTTGAATAATGTTACCGAGCCTTTGAAAAACTACTGAACATGGGTTAAGGATCAATAACATCTTTAGAGCATGTTACCCAAATATGTAAACATAGGCAACCCTAAAATCGAACGTCTGTTTTTTTTTTCAAATTTAGTATAAGAATACCTTTCATCATATAAACGGTTCATTATCTTCTCTACCAGCGTATAGAAGATTCTATTATCATCTGCATATTTTGAAAACATACTCTTGACAAGCTGTTCATTGTTATTCATTTAAAATCAGATTCAGCACTAATAAACCTAGTAATAGTATGTAATCTGTGATGAAATGTAAAATAAACAAATTATAAAATGTAAAATAAAAGATAAGATAAAGTAAAAATAATGTGATAACCAAAAGCTATGATAGTAAGGAACGAGGCGAAGGAAGTGAGGCGATGAATGAACAGTAGAAAGAAAGGAAAAGTAAGATAGAAATTGTAGAATGTAAGTAGAAGAACTATAGATCATGTGAAGTATGACAGAAGAGCATGGAAATTAAAAAGAAAAGAAAGTGAATCATTAAAAGATAAAAACTTCCCTGTCCCATAAATAAGACAGGGGAATGAGAGGCCGTTAAAAACCTAGTAATATTTTATAGTACATTCACACCACAGTTAACTTTAGTAGTACAAGTTTCGGACACTAACATTAGGTAGGATTTATTGAAAACATCGCATCCATACAGCTAATAATGGAAATTAATAAAATATGACAAAGAATTAGTTTTTTTTTAAAAAAAAAATGACGGTCGACAAGTCGAACTGCATTTTTATTTATTTATACATTTCTGATATAAAAGTGCCGAACTTGACACCGAAGTCTGCCAGTTCACTATTAAAACGTCGCGGAAACAAATCAACTATCACATATGAAATAAGTAAATACATAAAATCTGACATAAATATATATAAACCATTTATACTTAATTACAATGTAACAATGTATAAATATAAACCAGTTGGAACAGGTTGAGACTATTGACCGGTAAGCGAGGTGTAGAACGTTACTAAAATAGCTTTAAAAAGGTCATCTGGGTCACTTTGTAAGTCTTGTAAATCTATGCCTAATATTGAACGTCTTACGGCTAAAATGATGATGACGTCATAAGAAACAATAGAAAATAAAAAAGAACGCGGAACACAATTTAAAATTTTGTTATTTTTTCGTATATAGGTTACTGCATAGCACAACTAAGCGATGGTAAGAAGAGAGGTCACATCCCTTACCGCGACAGCAAGCTGACCAAGCTCCTAGCAGACAGCTTAGCGGGCAATGGAGTTACGTTGATGGTATGATTTTTATCACTAATTTAAAGAGACTTCTCAATATTATATAGATTCAACTTGCGAAAACCGGGCGTTTTATAGACAAGAGTCGCGTACAGGACACGGCTCTGACAAACCGGTAAGAAAATTTAATGATGCGCCTTCTTGCAATGCATTAGTGTTCACCTTGTCCGACTTGTTTATTTTAATATGGCCCCTGTTTTGGTTTGCTCTCGTACTTTTCCTGTATTAGGTACACAGGGATATTATAGCAATAATAATTTCATCACAAAATTCTATTTCTTATTTTATTCCTTTTGGTATTCTTTGTTCCGTTCATACCTCACCTCGCTTTCGTCGCTTTCCCTCACCGAGTTTTACAGGTATCACATTATCTGTATTACTTTATTTATGTCTCTTTACTTTCTTATATATTATGCATTTGAAGTCTGGTTATTTGCCAATTTGACTTATAAAAGAGGCAGATATTGTAGTATTCATTTCAGAGGAGTCTAGATCTTTGCTCTGTCTTGGGTACACAGGGATATTATAGCAATAATAATTTATTTACAGAATTCTATTTCTACCTTTATTCCTTATCATTCTTTGTTCCGTTCATACCTCACCTCGCTTTCGTCGCTTTCCCTCACCGAGTTTTACAGGTATCACATTATCTGTATTACTTTATTTATGTCTCTTTACTTTCTTATATATTATGCATTTGAAGTCTGGTTATTTGCCAATTTGACTTATAAAAGAGGCAGATATTGTAGTATTCATTTCAGTGGAGTCTAGATCTTTGCTCTGTCTTGGGTACACAGGGATATTATAGCAATAATAATTTATTTACAGAATTCTATTTCTACCTTTATTCCTTATCATTCTTTGTTCCGTTCATACCTCACCTCGCTTTCGTCGCTTTCCCTCACCGAGTTTTACAGGTATCACATTATCTGTATTACTTTATTTATGTCTCTTTACTTTCTTATATATTATGCATTTGAAGTCTGGTTATTTGCCAATTTGACTTATAAAAGAGGCAGATATTGTAGTATTCATTTCAGTGGAGTCTAGATCTTTGCTCTGTCTTGGGTACACAGGGATATTATAGCAATAATAATTTATTTACAGAATTCTATTTCTACCTTTATTCCTTATCATTCTTTGTTCCGTTCATACCTCACCTCGCTTTCGTCGCTTTCCCTCACCGAGTTTTACAGGTATCACATTATCTGTATTACTTTATTTATGTCTCTTTACTTTCTTATATATTATGCATTTGAAGTCTGGTTATTTGCCAATTTGACTTATAAAAGAGGCAGATATTGTAGTATTCATTTCAGTGGAGTCTAGATCTTTGCTCTGTCTTGGGTACACAGGGATATTATAGCAATAATAATTTATTTACAGAATTCTATTTCTACCTTTATTCCTTATCATTCTTTGTTCCGTTTATACCTCACCTCACTTTCGTCGCTTTCCTTCACCGAATTTTACAGGCATTACATTATCTGTATTACTTTATTTATGTCTTTTTACTTTCTTATATATTATGCATTTGAAGTCTAGTTAGTTGCCAATTTGACTTATAAAAGAGACACATATTGTAGTATTCATTTCAGTGGAGTCTAGATCTTTGCTCTGTCTTGGGTACACAGGGATCTTATAGCAATAATAATTTCATCACAAAATTCTATTTCTACTTTTATTCCTTATCATTCTTTGTTCCGTTCATACCTCACCTCACTTTCGTCGTTTTCCATCACCGAATTTTACAGGCATTACGTTATCTGTATTACTTTATTTTGTCTCTTTACTTTCTTATATATTATGCATTTGAAGACTGGTTAGATGCCAATTTGACTTATAAAAGGGGCAAATATTGTAGTATTCATTTCAGTGGAGTCTAGATCTTTGCTCTGTCTTGGGTACACAGGGATCTTATGGGAATAATAATTTTATCACAGAATTCTATTTCTACTTTTATTCCTTATCATTCTTTGTTCCGTTCATACCTCACCGCACTTTCGTCGCTTTCCTTCGCCGAATTTACCAGGCATTACATTATCTGTATTACTTTATTTATGTCTCTTTACTTTACTTATATCTTATTCATTTGAAGTCTGGTTAGTTGCCAATTTGACTTATAAAAGAGGCACATCTTGTAGTATTCATTTCAGTGGAGTCTAGATCTTTGCTCTGTCTTGGGTACTTAGGGATATTATAGCAATAATTATTTCATCACAGAATTCTATTTCTTATTTTATTCCTTTTGGTATTCTTTGTTCCGTTCATACCTCACCTCACTTTTGTCGCTTTCCCTCACCGAATTTTACAGGCATTACATTATCTGTATTACTTTATTTATGTCTCTTTACTTTCTTATATATTATGCATTTGAAGTCTGGTTAGATGCCAATTTGACTTATAAAAGAGGCAGATATTGTAGTATTCATTTCAGTGGAGTCTAGATCTTTGCTCTGTCTTGGGTACACGGGGATATTAAAGGAATAATAATTTCGTCACAGAATTCTATTTCTACTTTTATTCCTTACCATTCTTTGTTCCGTTCATACCTCACCTCACTTTCGTCGCTTTCCTTCGCCGAATTTTACAGGCATTACATTATCTGTATTACTTTATTTATGTCTCTTTACTTTCTTATATATTATGCATTTGAAGTCTGGTTAGATGCCAATTTGACTTATAAAAGAGGCAGATATTGTAGTATTCATTTCAGTGGAGTCTAGATCTTTGCTCTGTCTTGGGTACACGGGGATGTTAAAGGAATAATAATTTCGTCACAGAATTCTATTTCTACTTTTATTCCTTACCATTCTTTGTTCCGTTCATACCTCACCTCACTTTCGTCGCTTTCCTTCGCCGAATTTTACAGGCATTACATTATCTGTATTACTTTATTTATGTCTCTTTACTTTCTTATATATTATGCATTTGAAGTCTGGTTAGATGCCAATTTGACTTATAAAAGAGGCAGATATTGTAGTATTCATTTCAGTGGAGTCTAGATCTTTGCTCTGTCTTGGGTACTTAGGGATATTATAGCAATAATTATTTCATCATAGAATTCTATTTCTTATTTTATTCCTTATCATTCTTTATCCCGTTCGTAACTTACCTCACTTTCGTCGCTTTCCCTCACCGAATTTTACAGGCATTACATTATCTGTATTACTTTATATATGTCTCTTCACTTTCTAATATATTATGCATTTGAAGTCTGGTTAGTTGCCAATTTGACTTATAAAAGTGGCACATATTGTAGGAAATTCATTTTAATGGCTCCTTGACCTTTGAGAACAATAATTAAAAGTAAAGATATATGATCCAAAAGGTGTTTTGAAGTATTTATATCTCAATATAACTCGTTATTACCTACTATGATTTATCATGCGGGTGCCGAGTCCAGTTGTGGGCAGGTTATCGGGTACGATACTCGGAGCCAACGACCCGAGTAGCAGGTTTCCTATAGATAATATATATTATAAACAGTCTTTTTGGTACCAATACCAGTTACCAATACCAGTTTATCTTCGCCGACCAGACTTCCCTAACGTGCTAACTAAATTATCCAATGCTGCTTTGAAAACCTGTTCCACGAATGACCCGATTTTCACTATTGATAGGCTTTTAATCCTTTTTCTATAATATATCATTGGTCAGAAAGGATTATTATAATTATTTATTTAAATCTATCTTCACGGAACACAGTGTTTGATCCTGTTTCGTTTTAAAGAAGTTTAAAGTGTAATTATTTCAATCATTTTAACATACGTCTGTACTCATATATTTATGTATATTATATATATTTATATATAATATATATATTTATTTATTTAACTTTAAAAAAACCTAGATTAGATAAAAGACCAATTTTGCTGTTACGAGATAGGATCAGAAAATACGGTGAATGAACTTTTATACCAAGAATTATTGTATCTACATAGGCTACGATCACATGAATATATTCTTTAGTCTGATTCATTGGGATATATGTATTATATATCCTATAGGGTATTTTAATAAGTCGCGACTTGTATATCTGCTTTTACGGTTAGATGCAAGAGGTCATATTCGTCTGTCGCTCATCATTGATTTGAAACAACGTGATGACATATAATTTTATTTAAACTGCAAAAAAGTGCCGAATAAGGTCAAAAAAATTATAATATGTGTAAGGTGATAATGTGATCACTTTGAAGACTGTTTAGAAGTGGAATGAGCGATTCAAAAGCGGGAATGATTGAGTTAGAGATGATCAAGAATCGGAGTGTCCTTCCACCTCAAAAACCAACGTGAACTTGCAAAAGGTAACAGAAATGGTTCGATAAAGCAGTCTATTGAAGATTTGAAAGCTTGTGCAGTAAGTAAACATATTTTATAGATCCGTGTACATTTAAAAAGACACCCGAAAATTTGGCCAATGGTTTCGTGAGTTGATGGCCAAAAATATATATCTGCCCACACGCGCCTTATTCGCAATTTCTGGCTTTTCCCAAAGATAAAAAACCGTACTGAAAGAAAAGTGTTTTTACACAATTCCCGACTTTAAAAGAGAAACGACAGAAGTGTTTTTAATCGTGTTATCAACGCTAACCAAGGATAATACTTTGAAGGAAATTAATTTAAATTTCATTTGATAAGTTCACTACTTTATTCGCAATAAAATTAGTCAGCATATTTTTGATCGTTCCTTGTATATTGTCTCGACGTATACAAATTTACTATTTTTATTTATTTATTTATTTATTAGACTTACATTAGGAATTATTATTATAGGAAAATAGATTGCGATGGTATGGCCATATTCAACGAAAACCATATGACCACGTGGTAAAACTGCCTTAAGCCTCCCAGAATTCCCAAGAGGGAGAAGGCGTCTAAAAGCTACGTGGTGGTCTAATATCGGAAAGGAACTGGAAACCCTTCAACTTGATGCAGAGAAAACCCAGGATAGAGTGGCCTGGCGTAAATTGATAAGGAGACCCGACCCCAAATAAAGGGAAAAGGGAAGAAAGAAGAGATTTATTGATTAAACTTGCCGTCTCAGTGCGTTCTATAAGGGATTTTATAACACATTATCTCTTGAAATTGACGGTGTAAGTAAGCCACCTACTATTAGGGGTACCGAAAAATAATGTCGCTTTCTTAAGTTAAATTCACACGACACGACATTTTTAACAAGTTTATATTTCTAATAAACAATATATTCACCTTCGTTATCAACAACCTTTTGCCATCGTGTATACAAGCCAATGCGGGAGCGGTAACAAATCAATCGGTTTTTCTGTAAATTATGTCGACAGAAATGACATTACTTTCCGGTCCCTCTAATATTTGGATCGATCATTTATTCAAGGTCACGGGAAGTTGTTGCATGTGGTCAGTGCAAGATCGGTCAACATTATCTTTATGCTTGACTTATATCAGCTGGCGTAACTTTGAGTCATCTGTTAACGAAGGCTTTATTTTTCGATTTATGTATTCATTGGAATACACAATTTTTAAATAGGTTTATAATTAAAGAAAGTACGTAATCATGTACCCCGGCAAAATATAACAAGAAAGTTTTTCTTAAATATAAAATGGTTGTTTATTTTTTTTAATATGCCAATGGAATAAATGTTAGATAGATATCGTTATGTAGATAATAAATAGCATCATTAAATATATTACTAAGTCATCTAATTAAATTCAATTGCATGTAATTAAAAAATAAACTTAGAATTTTTTTAATCATTTTAGATTGTAGAAATGGAAATTATAATTGGTCGTATAAATATATCGTCAAATATATATATATATATAGTCGTATCTTTTCCATCATCTTTTCAGCCAATACAAGCCCACTACAAGACTCAATGGGTTGATCTAGCGCTGTTCGCAATCAGTGGCTTCCCGCGACCATAATTATGTCGGCGGCACATGGTCGCTACTCGATAACCGTTCATCGCCAACATCCGGTGGCTGCACGAGCAATATTCTTCGCACACTGCCACTTTAAACGAGCAATTCTTCGAGCTACGCTAGCTATATATATATATATATATATATATATATATATATATCCCTCTGCATATCTATCTGAGTGAACTTGAGCCTTCTTGAGGCCCATCGTAGACGACCACGTCTTGGATTCAGAAGTTATCACTGGCAACCCACATTGGTCAAAGATCTTCGTCTTCACACACTTTGGTATTATGAACAACACATTTCTGAGATTCCGGAACGCTAGTATTTTTATTATAATTATAGTATTTTGTTATAAAACGGTTTTAGGTTATAATATATACAAATATTTTAGTTTATGTAAAAATATATTACGTTTGACCATCATCAGTTTTTTTGCCACAGCGTAAGGATTATGCTTACTAAAGAGACCTAGGAACCATCAGAAAAAAATTGCAGTATATATTCCAAAGGTAACTTCTAATGTACAATCCGTGTTTTTAAAAAAAGATTTAAAAAGTTAAATAAATTATTTATGAACATAAACTATGAGAAGTGTTTTAAGTTTAGTTGGAACACCGTAAGAAAGAAAACCATTTTGTAAATATTTGCTGACTAAAATAATCAGATTAAGCGACTTAAAAAATATAAACTAGGACTGGTGCAGTCGGATTTCATTTGAAATAACCGAAGACTATAAATATTCAACAGTTCAAGATGACCGCCTCTCAAAGGGAGACAATCCTTATCATAGAAGCGCTGCTAGAGTCTTCTGTCGTTTCTTCTTCTAGTACTAAAGATTTCTGAAGTGGTAGTAATTTTATCCATGCAGTAGGAACAAACCAAATCAAGGTTCAGCCCAAACGCCTTTGAGTCAGAATGCTAAACACGTAGTGCCTGACAGCCCAATACCAGGTCTCATCTTGGCGACCATTGCAGATCACTCCGATTCAAGTGAAGCGTAAAATGAATGAATAAAAGATAATGTGAAGGACGAAAGAGAATGTAGAATAAAGATTGATAAAACTAATTATACCGGAACTCGTTACGTCTCTGCCCCACTAGGGTCTTGTGCAAAACAGGTCACTCCATGGAGTTCATATTCTTCACCATTTCCTTCTCCTACAAATCAAATTAATTTATCATTTATTAAACATTTATTTTAATCAACAGATAGCATGTATCGCACCGACACGGTCCAACCTGAGCGAGACAGTTAACACTCTTCGATATGCAGCGCGGGCCAAGAAGATAAAGTCAAAACCCATCGTCAAAATGGTTTGTTACTTTTAATAGAACATTTCCAATCATGTCCCTTATTATCTCGTTTTTTCAGTTTGTTTTTATTCTACAATATAAAAAATTATTTTCTAGGATGCTATGTGTGATTTCAAACAACGAGTCTATAAACATTAGATACAAACTTAGATACGAACTTAAATGAATGGCAATATAACCACAGACTTGTTCCTTTTGACTCTTTGCGATTGTTTAACTTAATTTCTGTCATGTTTTTTTATTCAATTTCAAGTTTGTTAGCCCAAAAGCAAAACCGAGTGGTTTCCTGCGCTATACTCCACAGCAACATATTTTTTTCATTAATTTTTATTTAATTTTTCTTTAATACTCTTTATTGTACACGCAAGAAAACATATACATAGTTGCATAATAATATAGAAAATAGTAAAATAGGCGGTTTTATCACACAAGGCAATTTCTTCCAGACAACTATATTAAGGAAACAGTAGAGTGATAAATAATGGGTAGTTAACATGTACATATAGATAAAACATTTACATATATATGTACATAGCATACATATATTCATATATACTTATAATAATACAATGTAATACATAATAATAAATACAACTGTCGGCGAGCTTGTGAACTGTATAAACAGATTAAATAAATTGCAAATAATGGCGGAAATTTAAATATAATTTTACAAAACTAGGTAACAGTAAAAAAATACGTAATAATAGACTGACACAACAAACTAACAAGGAAAAATGCATAGCGATACAAACGTCAATATAAAAAATAAAAAAAAACAAACAAAACTAAAAAGAGGTTTTATAGTACCCAGTCAGTTGCCAACAAAAATATTAAATAAAAAAAATTAAACTAAATTGGATCACACTTGACTCGGGTGGAGTAAAGAAACGGGGAAAGAAAAAAATGATTAAAAAGATAAATAATCAATGGTCTAGTAAATATTTATTAACATTTTTTTTTAATGTGTAGTGACGTAAGACATTTTATATTCAGCGGTAACGCATTCCACATTTTTTTTTCATGAACTTTTTAAACATATTTCACAATAATACTAAGGCATTACAAGGTAGTTTATTTATGGGATCAGGCGTTACCTTGCGGAAGTCTATCCTAAGTAAGAAAAAATAAATGTACTGTTATTATAGTGGTAGTCGTGCAACAAAGTGCACCGCCCGCCAGCCCGCTGATAAATGCGTATGCGGTAAACAATGCGAATCACACATCTGCCACCACCAAATCACTCAACACGTGATTCACCCCTCCACGGGGATTAGTCAAGAGTCAAGAGACTCTGTGTTTGGCACTAATCGTTTATTATAAAAGCGTAGGCTTATCGTTGTAACTGGTAGAGACAAGCCTCTCCCAAAGATATCTATGGGGGAATATACCATAATCGCCACGCTTGGTAGGCGAGTTGACGATCACATTGTAGTACTACACAGAGGATGCAGCTGCCCATCATCTGGAAACTTATTTGTGAGCAGTGGAGATCCTAAATAACTAGTACAAAAAGTGTGAATTATATTTAAGATTGTATCCCGGGAATAGAACCCGCGACCTACAACCGCATATCTCGATCCTCTATCGCTGTGCATTGCATGACTAAACCCCCATAGCGGATCCTACAAAGCACTAATTTAATAGAGCCTAGAGAAAAGGCAGCCTTCACACGGCTCCGTTCTGTATGGCAATCACGGAAACTGACTAGCAGTGTTAAACTCAAAATATTCCGATCCAATGTGAAAACCGTGTTGCCATATGAATGCGAAACGTGGAAGGTCACCAAAGGTATCTCAAGTCGGCTCCAAGTCTTCGTTAACAACTGACTTTGACGTATTCTCAGTATATACTGGCCTAAGAGAGTCTCCAATTATGTCTCTGGAAAGATGCCGATCGACCAGCAGATCAAGCCGCAAGTGGAACTGGATAGGCCACACGCTCTGGACCCTGATCACATACCGAGGCAAGCCATAGAATGGAATCAAGGAAAGCGAAGACGTGGCCGCCCAAAGCAAACCTGGCGGCGGACGATCACTGCAGAAGTGAAGGCAGTTGGAATGATGTGGAGCGAAGTAAAGCGCGAGGTTCAAGACCGCTTGGGGTGGCGACGTACTGACGCCCCTTGATCTATCTTGGGGACATAGGAATAAATGATGAGAAAAAAGTTAAAGCTCATCTCCCTTTCTACCGCTATTTTTGAAAAATAGCGAAGTACACCGCTTCTTATCTCATATTTATCACTATTCTTACACACATACTTCTCAAAAAAATCTACATACGTCTCTATTATCTACATTGATTTTCCTCAATTTATTGCAATACAGTATTTCCCAAAACCACAGAAAATAATTATCTTCGACCACAATGCTCCTAAATGAGGAAAATTTATTTTTGAAGATATTTCAAGAAGTCCTGAAACAAAACTTGTCGCAGGCTCCGAACAATCAATACAAATAGATTAATACTCGCAGTTTCTTCGTTTACTTATATATTTATTCATTTTTTTTCGGTAAACTAACAGCAAAGTTAAATGATATTAAAAATAAAAAAAAATATATGAAGAAGACGTTTGAAAGTTTTCACAAATTGAAAAAAAAGCAATACACAATTATCGGTATCATTAATTTTCAATTATGTTATCTACCTCTGTCTTTTAAAAATTCCATCAACGCTTACATGCAAAATCATCAGTGAAGAAAAAAACACCGTTAAGGGTGTATAAATAATTAAAGACAAAATTAACGTAATTAACATTTACACTTAATGTAATTAACGTTTAAATAAAAACAAAAATTAATTTCGTAGAAAAACAAATACCGAAGACATTAAATTAAAAATAAGGAGACTGTAATGGAGATGGGAGAGGCATAAGATTAGAGGCAACGATAAATAGTTACGAGATGAGACAACAGGGATTCGCGTCATTCACAATAAAACAAAACACTACTCACCACACCACAACACCCGTTCTTACGAGGGCAGCCGCACGCACCCTCACCGCGAAGAGCGTGGGCAAACCGAGGTTGGATCCGGATCCCTTGGCTCACCTGTGGTCCACGCTGCCGTCCCAAGCGACATACAACATCAACACTACACAGCTCTACTCGTGTAGAGCGGTTTGCTACGTGCGAACGTCATCGTGCAACTGGAATGCATCTGTCCAGCTTCGGTTGTATTTTTAAGTTCACGAACCTATCAATTCATTCAACCGAAACTAAGCAAGACAACAGGGAAGGTAAAAGGAAGAGAGAAATACCACAAAAACAATGTGTCGATGACATTATGCGTGGCGACGTGACCTTGAACAGATTGACTCAAAACAGGATGGAATAGGAAGCGGTTATATAAGGCTTTTGCCGACGTTTGTACGTCGTTGTACAAAATTGATTAGCAATAAATTATGTGTTTGATTAGATTTTAATCATAGTTATTAAACTCGTGAAATTTGACGTTCTGAAGGGCTTTATTATTATTATTATTAATCTATCTCCGAGACTTTGGCAACATCTTCAAACATGATGAATGTTTTACATCAGTCCATATGTCCTCTTATTGCATTATCTACAAGAATGGCTTTTACATATGGAATTTGTTACTAGTGGTTATTGTTTATATGTAGCTACGATCTTGTTCTTTTAAAGCACGCATTCGTATTCAAATATATGCAAGCTTAGGTGAAAAGTTTATATAACATGACAGTGATATAGTCAAGATAAAAATAAATAATATATTTACATTATATACGTTGATTTGATATTTACTTCTGTTTTATTATCAAATATTTTCTTTTTATTTATATTTTTATTTCACGAAATTATTGTAAAGATGTATCCACATATATATCACGGGGACCATAAAGTAATGTCGCTTTTAAGTTAAATTCACACGGCTACATTTTTAACAAGTTTTTATTTCTAATCGACAATATATTCACTTTCGTTATCAACAACCTTTTGCCATCTAGTATACAAATTTTTAATACCGAAGCATTAATAATCAATCGATTTTTCTGATAAACATGTCGGCAGAAATGACATTACTTTCAGCTCTCTCCGATATAATTATTCACATATACTTTCGTTTTATGTCACTTTATGTTTTTAATTATGTAATTTGGTAACTATCATTGGTAATTCTTAATAAACAATGAAACGTTTGGTGGTGTAAGGAAAAGTGGAAGGCAAGCTACCACGTGGTCGCTCTAGAGATGAACAGACATCATCAGAATTGTCACTAATAAATCAGTAATTAAATGCTCTCATTCCGCCAAATATCGAGCTACATGGTGAAGCTTACCGTGACCAGCAGGGGTATCAGAACCAACTGGAGCATGACCACAAAGATGCAAATCTCTCTCTGAAAATGTATGTTAAGGCGTGTATTTTCTGTGTGATATAAACTTTAGTTTTTTTTTAGTTCGGTCTGTAGTTTTTTACAAACAAAAAAAAAAAAAAAACTCTTCTGTCAGAAGACGCGGGATGGAAGCCTCTTCCAACTGTTCCTATTATAAACCTTTAGGAGAGGTCTTTGTCCAACAGTGGATGTCCTAAATCTGAAATGACGATTATAATGATTGACAAGGTGAATTATATTCATTAACTTGATTATTAAACAATTCAGGATGCCCGTGATGCTCTAATTCTAAGCCTGAAGAGAGAAGTTGAGGTTCTGCAAGTGGAGAATCAGCATCTGAGAACGGCACTGCATGTGCAAATAGATTACACCATGGATAACTTGAGTAAGTGCATAATTCTTCTTATTTTTGTCAATATATGAAATGGTTCTTTTATAATCTGTGCTAATTTGATATAATGTCACAATAAGAATGCGCGACGATGGAAACATTTTCAAATTAAGAGCTCTTGGCGTCTAAAGTCGTAAGCCCTTTGTTTCTCTAGCAAGCGATCACTTTTAATTTTTTTTATCTGATGTGGTCTGTCTCTTTGTACAGTGTTATATATAGTAAACATTTAATTTTGTATGACCTATAAAGGAATACATAATAGAACCATTATTACAATTATAACACCATACATTTCACATTTCTTTAATTTCTTTTATTTCTTTGATTATTTATGTCTTATACAATATAACTAAAATATTTATCACATAATTTTTAGTTATAATTTTATATTTAATGGAATCAGGCGTTATTTTGCGGAAGTCCATCCTAAGTAAGAAAAGGACCGATATTTAGCCACTTCCGCATATGCAGTGGTAGTCGTACAACAAAATGCACCTAACTGGGACTCTGTGTTTGGCACTAATCGGTGTAACATTACTCCTGAAGATGCCCCGTGGAGGGGTGCAACACGTGTTGAGTGATTTAACGGTGGTAGTTGTGTAATTCGCATTGTTTGCCGCATGCGCATTTATCAGCGAGCCGGCAGGCGGTGCACTTTGTTGCACGACTACCAAAGCATGTGCGGAAGTTACTAAATATTGGTCCTTTTCTGACTTACGAGTATAATTTTCAATTTGTCTCCTTTTTCTTTTCGTACTATTTTTGTATGTTATTTTATTATTAAATACATTCCCTGTAATCTTTCGGCAGTAATCCAGAAAGATCTGGCAGCTTTCCTCTTTTTGTATAGTACGTTGTGACGAGGTTTGTCGTCGAAGAGTCTCGTCTGTTACGCCAGTGTTCTTAGAGGCGAGTCACCATGACGATTGCTGTTTTTACTAAAACATGCCGTCGGTCTAGACTCGCTGGTTAACAATTGTGTGATTGTATGTATTTTCTAGTGTGCAAGAAAAATTAATGCGAAACTTATGAAATATTTCTGCCCCGCAGATCACAAAAACCCAATAACGCCTCGCATAGAGACAAATAAGCTGTATCAGCTGCCGCAATCCGAGCTGGTGGAGCTATTGCAGCTTCATATGCAGGAGAGTGCAGCGTTACGACAAGAGAATAGTGAACTATTCACTATGAGGGACCAGTTGCTTAGAGACCATGAGTTAATTAGCAGAGAGAACGAACGCCTTCTAAAGAAACTTGAGGATGTCAATTAGTAAGTTCCTTTAAAATCCTGGTTTCCAAAAGGGTTCAGTAAGATCTCCAGGAGTCCAGGCAAGGCTCGATGAGTGTCTACGTTGGCTTAAAAAAAATTGGGTCTCGAAATTCACAAGCGGAACTTCACAAAATTTATTCTCTTTTACTTAAGCTATCATTTAGTCGTAAAAACTTGCATATTTCATATTCAGTAAGTGTTGAAACTTTCAAAGCGCCTCCGCCGTCCACAATTTTGGGTGTATGATATAAATGTATCAGGTGGTCTACCAGAACCAACTAAATTTTGAAAGTGTTGTGTAGTAATCTCGGAACCTCTGATTTACACTGTTAATATTTAATCAAAGATATTAGGTACATCATAATAATATTGGTCTTAATAGTCATTACAATCTTCGTGATAAAATATTTATTTAATCAGTCAACATTTTGTAATGCTAAATTACCCATACAAGACAGTCCGTATCCGGCTAAAATCGTAAATTTTTCTACCACGACAGTATGAATGCTTAAAATGAAAAGTAAGTAAAAAAAACTATGGAGTTGGCTTCCCCTTGTTATCTTTGGATTTAAAATAATAAGACATGTTTTCATGCTATTTATCAGATTGATAATACTCATAGATTTTTTCGATTAAAGAATACAAATTGAAGTTGATTTTTTTAATTTCTTAGGTTTTCTAAAACTATCTTAAAACAGTATGTTCTTGTTATTTTGTTAGCGGCACGAACACAAAATTCAAATTTTGTATTCTTAGACGACTGTTAACGTTTCGCTTTGTGGATGAGTTGGTTTTTTTTTTTAATTTAAAACTTAGGCATAAAAGGCATGGAAGATTTTATGACGGATGAAAGAAAAGAAAATGAACGAAAGGCACTTTGAAGGAAAAATAAAACTGTAAATAGAGAAAAAAAATATATATATTAAAACCGAAAATGTAAAGTCCCTGTACCGACAATATGATAAAAAAAACTTAGGCATAATTTTCTATTGCGTATATATATCAATATTATTTGATAATTTTTACTACACGCTTGCTTTAGTTGAATTGAATAATTGAATTGTGTTTTAGGTCGTTGTTGGGACGTGTTGTCAACTTCAGGTCAGTGAAGATGCTCAGCGTATGCATTTTCCGACACAGCACGCATGATAAATGTTAATCTAACATAAAAATAATTTAAATATAGCCTACTATAAATAAAAAAAACTCATATTATAAATATACGACATTAATCTGTAATCCACTAAGTTATATTTATGCACGATTATTACACAAATAAAAAAAACCCTCTTTTGACAGGACAAAGAAAGGCAAGCTTTTCTATATTCAACTAGCTGTCTTCCCGCCATCTTCGCCTTTTATTAGTGTCATTTTATAAAACGCATTCTTTCCAAAAATATTCTTCCAAGTTTGATACATGAGTAAAATTTTGTAAAAACACGATTTTTTATTTATATCCGGCAATGTTCAATCCTAGAAAAACGTATCTCGTAAATGTAATAACCTTAACATACAAATCACGGTTAAAAAAAACTTGAATAATTTATATACTATAACAATAATAGCGTTACTTTTAATTTTTCAACCCTTGGTAGCCTGATTTACGAAAGTGATTTTTTTTATATTACTGTGTTTGCTTGAGGATCTAGATGAAGGGAAAAATAGACTTTTTTTTTTAATTTCGTTGGAAAGAATATTATACAACAGAAAAATACGTATAGCCCCTAACCCATAAAAAAAAACTAATAGTATTGTGAACATTCGGTTTAAAAGATTGGTATCAAAATTGAAACTCTAGGCTATTAAGGGTTAAATAAAATCTATACTAAATAAAATCAACAATGTACCAAAATTTTTTAACCCAATAAAAGAGTTCAAAATATTAGATATTAGCTGTCCCCTGCCCATGTTTTCGAAACTTGTTTGTTAGCGACAATCCTTTATAATTAATGTAAAGTATGAATTATATAAGATTTTATTCCAGTAATCGAACCCGCGACCTACAATCACAAGTATCACCCTCTACCGCTGTGCTGCCAATCTTCGACTGAACCCCTAGTTGGCATTATTTCTTAAATTCCTTTCTTAGCTGACTTTTACTCTACTAAAGAAATATTTATACCAATTTTTAAGTTTCCAATTCTTATGGTTTCAGAGAAATCGTGTTGAGTCAGTAAATAGTTTGAAATCTCATATATATGTAATTTTAAAAATTTAACTTGGTTTCAGTGTATGCGTTCGTTCACCAATTATACCGGCTAGACCAACTTACTCCGATGCCAGCACCAAAGAGCCAGATATTTGGACGAACCCGTCCACCTCATCAGGAAACAGCGTAGTCAGTGGAGGAAATTAAATATAGAGATATAAATAACGCATTTACTATATTACATGAACCGAATATTCGTGCATATATATCTGACGTTTTTTTACGTTCACAAATTATGAAAGAGGCTTTAATAAGATACATACACTCGAATGTTTGATATTCGGTGTAAAAGTTTTAAAAGGGGTGAATGTATTGTTCATTTTAATAATAAATAAAAAAATATTTTCAAAATTTGAATTAGTAAATATTACAATGAATTATCTTCTGTATGTATAGATTTTTTATCTAGAAGTTATTGACCTATCGCATTCAAATATAAAAATATCAAAGTGATAACTTTTACAGAGTGTTGTAAATAGTTTAAAAAGCTTTGTAGCTTTTTGCTAAGAAATGAGCCATACATTCACTCCTTTAAACCTTATATACTTATAACCAATCATCCTGTAGACAAATAAAAAACATTTTTGCGGTATATCTACATACGTCAGTCAGGTTTAGTTTGACATCTCACTCGCACAAAGGAAATATAATTAATTATTTATCTCTATCGCCCATTTGCTTTCCGGGTTTTTTTTAAAATTTTATCTATAAGAAGCTACCCCTTCAACTTTAAATAAATATGTAATCGAATATCATAAATTTAGATATAATTAACATACTGGATCTCAATACAACTCCTTGAGGTACCCCTGAATATTCTCTGTTTGTTACCATAGCATATAATGGAGTGACAATATTTTTTATAGCTTTTAAAAAAAAATGAGTCCTGTTTTAAATAGCTTATAGTAGTGTACCTAACGAATCAGTAGCAAACGAGTGAAAAACATGTAATTTGACAATAAAATATCAGATTGTTCAGTATTTTTATTAAATTTCAATATGGCGTCATATTTTTACTGCTGTCAGTTCATGAACAATGGAGAGGGCTGAACTCAACATTTCATTACAAGATCAAATCGGCAATGTGATCTGTAGTTTAATATAAGTAACCAATATTGTCCAGCGGATTGGAAAGTTGTAGTGGCGGTAAGTAGACCAGAATGGATGACCTCTGAAGCCTTTAGATTCTGAAGTAGAAACCATAGAACAGGTATCGCTACATAGGATGTCCAGCCACAACGAAAAACGCCTTTGTTAAGGTGGTCCGAAAACACTGAACTTAGACTAACTTAAGAGGCTAATATACAGCCGTGGACATCTACGGCTAAAATGATATCTGCCGATAGCTATCTGCTATATGTACATGAACATTAATAACTTCCAATGGTTTTAAAGTAGATTTCTGCAAACACAGCTTAGAACTTATTAGAGATATTAAGTACGAAAACCTTCTCGGTGGCATGCGTTGCAAGATCATTAAGCTATTCACTTGATTAAGTGGATGCTCAACCTGATAATGAATATTATTCACAGCCAGGGTCATGTCGTTTAAATCGTCATCATATCAGCTGATGGATGCCCACTGCAAGGCATAAGTTTTTACTACGATGACCAGTTCTGCGATGCCCCCATCCAGCGACTTCTGCCGATCTTAACTTTCTCGTCGGTCCACCTAGTGAGAGAAGCTACATACCCTGCATTTACCAGTTTGTGTTTGCCACACGAGAACTTTTCGCACATGACGTGCAACCAACGTTACTCGGTGACTTTCATCCTTCTACTGATATTTTTATTGCTGTAGCAGTTTACATATACCCCCAATAAGATAAAGGGTATACAAGTGAATTAGGGAGTTATTCTCAACCGATTGTAAAATACATTTCATTTTCTATGAAGATAAAGAAATAAACATGTAATATATAAATGCTTAACCTTGTTGTCTAGTCTTAGTAGACATTGGATGCTTCTTATTAATTATTTTCTCATGACTGAGGGTAGAGGCCAGATATGTTAGACTCCGCTACAATTTTTTAAAGGCATTTCTGTTCAAAAAGTTTTAGGGGGTCATGTGGTGTTGAACGCTTTAATATTGCATCAGTCCAGCTTATAGGTGAACATCCTCAATTTACCTCCTTCATTGCCAACAGCTATAAGCCTCTCCAAGTTTTCTGAGCTCCTTAATGTAGTGGGTATATGACTTTATTCTAAACAAGCAAACATTGGATACAGGTCACTTGTAAATGGTCCATTAGGAAATCTATAGCAGAGGCCCGACTTTCAAAAATAATGATGATGAAATGTTAAGGATGATAAAACATGACTTCAATATCCTTTTTATCGTAGATACATAAACTTAAATCTAATAAAAAAATTGGACAATGTACTTATCTTTATTTTTTTCTTAGACAAAATAATTACAGAATATTTTCTTTTAATCACTATTTCTTTTATTAAGGTTACATGAACTTAACATAGTATATGGTGTAATCTTTCTTAATAAAAGAAATAATTGATCAAGTCAATATACCACAAAATACACTTAACAATGCAAGTCTTTGTCAGTTTAGTGAAATCTTACAGAATCAAGTGACACCAAACAATAACTAATGCTTCCTGAACCCATATTTCTTCCTTTCATAAAACAGATCTGTTTTTGAACTTCCCAGGTTAACAATCTTTGGGCACCCATCTCTCTGAAATAAAATTAAAAAAATATCATCAATGATTTAATATTTTTAACCGATGGCCAACAGCTGTTGCAGCCTTAAGGTTCTTGAGTGACAACTACAAGTGGGTTGATGTGGGTAGGCCACTGAATAGACAGACAACAAAGTCAAGGTCATAAGGAGTTGCTGGATGCTGCGGCAGCTAAGGCCAATCATTATGGTGACCTTAAGGGGATAACTTAACTTTTCAGGGAGCATCTATTGGCTGATATGGTGATGACAGATTTTTTATAGTTGTTTAACACAGTATTCATAATTGATTGTTAGACTTTCAATAAGACCTTTTAAAACTTCCTTGTAAAAATTAAACACAATCATAATTATCAATTCAAATTTGATATTTTATTGGCAAAATCAGGTACCACATATTTCTAAGTTTAGAAAATAAAGAATTCAACAGTATATACATGCTCATTTTTAAATGTGTGAATTATATGGGGTGATTGGAAAAAAGCGAAAGGTTATAAAATGGTGAATGTATAGTTTACCTGGTAGCGGAAAGCTTTAAAGATTTTACACCTATTTCCAATCCTGTATAAAGTGATGACTCGGAAATATGTTACATTACTTTTTTTCTGTGGGAGTGAACCAGGCCAAAAACTACTGGCTGTACAGTGTGCAGGGAAAGATAGTAAGCAATAATTATTTTTTATATCTAGTAATCTGAATTTTGAAAACACTAATAAATTATCTTTATGTTATTTCACTCCTTAAAAGCATTTACACCTACAACCAATCACTCCGAGTTATTATTCCTAAGACAGTGAAGTAAAACATTATTTGGAAACTGGTGAATTTTAGAAATAGTTTTACATCCAAAAGTTGGTATTTTATTATATGAAACTAAATTGTTGACTCAAAAATTAGTTAATGTCTCCTAGCCTCGACAGTTACCGTTTAATATTTCAATACTTACGTCTTTTTCTTGAATAGTACATTCCTTACAATAGTAGGCATCGGAAACGCCGGGTCCGCCGCATATCACACAACGTCCCTGGTACGAACCGTAGTTACACTCGTCGCAGATGCGCACCAGAGTGCACGGCCGCACGTATGAATCGCAAATAACGCATTTTCCATCGCATTTCTCACATAGACGCCCGATAGCTGTTTAAAAACAAGTTGTTAAAAACGCATAAACAATGATACTAATAAAATAACTTAACTTACCAACACCGGGCTGTTTTCTGCAGAATATAAGATCGGGGTGATGTTTAGCCATAATTTATAAACTGGATTGATTGATTTACAAAATCTTTAATATTTTCTAACACAAAATATAACCTCCACTCGTTTTGTTTGCTGTTATTACTTGTTATTTTTAATCTGTGTGTTAATAGTTGTATGGACGAATCGTACAGCCAAAAGAAGATTAAAAACATTTTGAAAACTATACTAAATATTATAAGTGTAAATATTTAAAGCTACAATTTATAAATTTTACACAAACTCACGCAAATATTTTTAGTTTAAGTTATTAATATCAATATTAATTAACCTAAATAATATTTGAATTTTTAAAAATCATATTCCTAGCCGTATGTTACATAATGGAACGTTTGGAAATGTCACTTTGCTTTCTGACACTTACTATTAATTCCTCACGTGTGAATATTCTCGTGTGAAAATTTCGGTTATTTATACAAAATGACTGAAGACAGTGAAAATAGTGATAATGATAGCCACCATTCAACTGAAGAAGTGGAGGAAAAATCAGGTGACGAAAAACCAGAAAATAACGAAGATACAACTGTTACGTTTAAAGATTTGGTATGTTACAAAGTAACTTTAAAACTTTTTTCTTGAGACATACATAGCATAATTTTGTATTTTATTTCTTTATAATTTTATTGATATCATTTAAAATTATTGCTTTTCTTAAAACTATGAATGGTATTTAATTTTCAAAGGCTAATCACAAGTAATATTTTTCCAGGGCATCGTTGATGTTTTGTGCGAAGCATGCGAGGAGTTGAAATGGAAACATCCATCCAAGATCCAGAAGGAGTCAATCCCTATCGCATTACAAGGAAAAGATATTATTGGTCTAGCAGAAACTGGATCTGGTAAAACAGGGGCCTTTGCACTGCCAATTCTTCAAGCACTTTTAGAGAATCCGCAGAGATATTTTGCACTTATTCTCACACCAACCAGGGAGTTGGCTTTCCAGATATCTGAACAGTTTGAAGCATTAGGTATGATTTTAAACTTTAGTTTTACATTTAACAAAGGTTATAATCTTATTTAATTTATTGCAACCTTTGTTTGAAAACAGCACATTCCGAGAATGATTTTGTTTACTTTTGGTGTTATAAAATGGCTTAAAGCCTCCAAATAGAGCAGTGAAAAAGGCAATTCTTGGAGTTTCACTGTGAAATTTAATCAAAACTTAGACTATCCACAGAAGAATTAAGATCACTAATTTAGCTTGAAGATTTGCTTGTATGAAGTGGTAACCAGTGGCCGTTAGGTAGGCCTCAATAGGAGGACAGATGACATAGTTAAGGTTGCTGAATGTCATTGTATGCAGGCAGTACAAGGTCAGTTATCATGACAATCTTTGAGGGACGATAAGCCTCGCAGTGAGCATCTATTGGTTGGTATGGTGATGAAGTGAATGATATATTTGCATCTAGGCTATTTTAATGTTTATATTGTTTTAAAAAGATATATTGTCCTACTGAATTTCTTCCATCCATTCTTCTCAAGTCTAAGGCAATTATCATCTGAACAAGAGGAAGCTATGACTTGACGTAAATGAGATGTAATCCATCCCATTTTGCATAAGGAATTTTAAATTTTAATTTGGATTTGTTACATATTTACAGGTGCTAGCATTGGTGTAAAATGTGCAGTTATAGTTGGCGGTATGGACATGGTGGCCCAAGCTCTCATGCTGTCAAAGAAACCTCATATCATCATAGCAACACCAGGTCGCCTTGTGGACCATCTGGAGAACACTAAAGGATTTAATTTAAAAGCATTAAAATTCTTGGTAAGTTATACTTAGATTTAATTTTTATTTACAAGGAGTCCAAGTTCATACTTAATATTTTTATTTACATAAGTACTTTATAATTACATAAATTGTTTAACTAGGTAGACAGGGCTATATGTACGTGAGGGTGTATCCCACAATGTTATGAAAAGATATTTTAAAATTTGTATGAACTTTTGAGTAGTACAGCCTTGTGATTAAATAACATGTAGTAATGATTATCTTGACTGTGTTTAAATAATGAGTAGCTTGTTGTAGGGTTGCAAGTTTGATGCCCAGATGCACAAATCGTATGAAATACTTTACAGTGGAGCCTTGATAGTCACACATAATTGGTTCTTAAAGTTGTGTGCAAATTTTGAATGTTCAAAATTAGAGAAATATGATACAAATGCAGTTTATAAAAGTATGTTTTCTCTATATAATAGGTAACTATAATTCACAAAATGCACGGTAATAATATTTATTATTTTCCGAAAAATATAACTCAGGTCGCTTCAAGCTCAAGTTTAACAAGTACTTATTGAGTCTGCATGCTTCATCTTTGACTACATTGTTGCTTTCCAACAGCAAGTTTGTGGTCAAAGGCGGAGTAGTAAGCAATACAGAGAAAAAATAAAAGAAAAATTTTCAATATTCCTTATGTACTCTGATATCCTTGTTCTTTTACCTATCATTTGTTTAAATCATGAGTAGGTCTGAGCCCACGAAAATTATCTGCTTTCAATAGTGAAGAATTATAATGTTGACTTGACTTCACATATTAATAGTTGGAAATGCCACAATCTAGTCCAATATTATTTTTGTAAAGTTTTGGGAATGTGAGAGTTCAACAGGTTCACAGAAACCAGCAAAATTTTGAAAATGGTCTATTAGAAATAGTCTAGGAGTCTGACCATTTGTAGTCTAGCACTGTAACATAGTAAAAGTAGGAACATTATAAGTCTAAAGCAAAGTAGACTGTGTGGTCTACCTTTGTAGCGTAACAGTGTTATTCGCAACAACATTATATTAAAATCAATTTAAAATTTTAGGTTATGGATGAAGCTGATCGTATACTGAACATGGATTTCGAAGTAGAAGTAGATAAGATCCTGCGTGTGATACCCCGCGAGCGACGGACTTACCTTTTCTCCGCAACCATGACCAAGAAAGTGCAGAAACTACAACGTGCATCATTACAGGATCCCGTGAAGATTGAAGTGTCTACAAAATATCAGACGGTGGAGAAATTACAGCAATACTACTTGTTCATACCTCTTAAGTACAAGGTATATTTTTTTTCCTTTTACATTTAAATGAATTAAAAATGTAAAATTCTTTGGTTATGAAAAATTATTTTTTTAAAGTTTATAAATATCTTTTAGGCAATAGATTCTTTTAATGAATATTTTTCAACCTTTTTTGTGCCATGCCTTATCCTTTCTACAATTCTTAAGCCACCCTATGTAACATATATTTTTATATTAAAGAGGGGTTAAACTCGAATTGATCCGTTGGGCGAGGGCCCCATGTTGGAAAACACTGATATAAATAATTTTGTAATGTCTCTAAATGTTGTAATAGATTTACAAAGTTCTTTATACAAAACCTTGTAAGGAAGTCTGTGAAAGTTTTTTTTATCTTTACTTTAGGTGTTTGAAAAAAGGCGTCCGAGTTTGTTGCAGGCTCTTTTAAGAGAGTTTTGGCTTTTCTCATGACATAAACATGTCTCAAATGATTTTAAATGAAGGGCTTCCCGTCGAAATATTTTGCATAATACAGAACAAGTTATAGTCCGAGGGTGTCAAATCTTTAGATTCGAGTGGTTATATTAGTAAACCCCATACAAGCTGTAAAGGATTTTCCCAAATAATTAAAGGATTTTTTTTGATTCCAGGACGTATACCTTGTGCATATACTGAATGAACTGTCGGGTAACTCATTCATCGTGTTCGTGTCGACGTGCGCAGGCGCGTTGCGTGCGGCGCTACTGCTGCGAGCACTAGGCGTTCCTGCAGTGCCACTACATGGACAGATGTCCCAACAACGTCGTCTCGCAGCGCTCGCTAAATTCAAAAGCAAGGCTCGCTCTGTGCTTGTCTGCACAGATGTTGCCTCCAGGTAAAACATTGACTAATTAATATATTACTTAACCCCTCTATTCTCATTACACAAGTAACTCATATATACAGGAAGATTGTTTTAATGGAAAAGCTTTAAAGTGGTAAATGAATTTATAAGCAGAAACCTTCAAAACTTTTTCACTTATTTCCTAGTGATCATTAGCTACTTTATTGCCAATTACAATATATCTTATACAAAAATTAAGGAATTCAGAAATATTAAAGGACATGATGATAGTATAGTAAGAAAAAAAATTCGGTTTTGAAAATTACTATCTAATGGATTCAGGCGTTACTTGGCGGAAGTTCATCCTAGTAAGAAAAGGACTAATATATAGCTACTTCCGCTATGTAGCAGTAGTCGTGCAATAAAGTGCACCGCCAGCTAGCCCGCCGATAATTGCATGCATAATTGCATATTTTAATAAATAAGAGGAGTTATTCTATAGTTGATTCACTACTCTTTTGTTCTATCTCATAAATATTACTCGGATAGAAAAGAACTCGCAGAGAAAATGTGTGAACAGTAATTCAGTGTAGATAGACAAAACTGTGTTCTTAATTTATGTTTCTAAGATAGCAATTACATTTAAATGTTTACAGAGGTCTGGACATCCCACATGTGGATGTGGTGGTTAACTTGGACATCCCGTTACACAGTAAGGACTACATCCACCGCGTGGGCCGCACAGCCAGAGCTGGTCGTGCAGGGAAAGCTATTACTTTTGTATCACAGGTAATAATTTGCATGGTTTAAAAAAATAACTAGTAACATAGTCGCTTCAGTCTCCCCCTTCACTAAAACAGTTCCCTATATGGGACCAAATTTGAAGGGAGAGTGCTAGGAGATTTTGTGTAGTGATTCTGAAAATGGAAAACTATTTTGGTGCTACCAAAACCGTTGTGCTGCTGTTAAAATGATATATGTTATGAATAAATCAATAAAAATACATTATGTTACGTGTTTGTTACAGTATGATGTGGAGTTGTACCAGCGCATTGAACAGCTGATCGGAAAGCAGCTGCCGCTGTATCCTACAGAGGAAAGTGAGGTGCTTGTTCTGCAAGAAAGGGTTGCTGAAGCTCAAAGGCTCACCAAGATTGTAAGTAACACCACACACCAATACCTCGCTTTGTGTCGTTTCGTTTTGCGTTTTTTTCGAAGTTGCGTCGCTGCTTAATTAGTACTAATTTTCACTGTGCGTCGTTAGATTTTCGAGGTGGCTTTGTTTTGGGTTCAAGTCTTTAATTTTTTTTTAAATTTTCTTTTTTTTCTAAAAGATGGCTACACTTTTGTTTCTATTTCCGCCATGCCATCAAAACTTAGGGATTCCTTTTCTAACTAAAAATCAATGCAAATTTAATACAGTTTTATTTTCACTTTGTTTTGCTAATTTTAAAGGGTTCAGTTTCAATTACGTAGTGTGTTGTAATGTAGTGATGTGCTTTTTTTAAAAGAGAATAATAAATTTATATACATTTTTACGTGTTGTATCTGATTACAAAAAAGTAAATATTATTCCAATTTATTTATTGGCAGGGTTATATTATTTTTGTTTTTTAAATGTTACTTTGTTCAATTTTCTTTTTAAAAAGTAGTTTTTTCGTGACCCTGGAACCTATCTTCGGTCTTAACATGGTTTTGTATATAAAATCTTAATTCATTTTGCGGCGTTTCAATTTGCGTCGTGTTTTTTGGAACGTAACCACGACGCAGTGAAGTATTGGTATATATCAGAATTCATTCACCCACTGCTGGGTAAGGTATTCCTTTGCTTTCCCATCCGCTGTTCTGTAGTCGTCCCATATGCAAGATTACAGATAATGAAGGACATTTATTGGAGAAAATTGTATGGTTGACATATTTTATTTATTTAAAATTTATATTCGTTTTACGTTTACTTATATGTAATATACAATTTCGTGAATGTTGCCTGTTCATCAGAATCATTGACTCAAAATCTACTTGTTATATAGTCATTAAGTAACTTTAATATATAATCTGATATAGGACCTTAACCTTATATGTTAGTGTTCTATTAATATATGCTGCAGAAAATATGTAGAATAACGAAGTAATGGACAGCCTAGCAGATTAGTGTCTAGAACAGGTAACCACAGTGGTCTTACCACTTAGTGGAGGTGTCTGGAGTGAAAACCTCAGATCTGCAAGTGTGAATGTTATTATGAAAGTGAATCTTATTATATTTCTCAAAAGAAGCTGGATGCAGGCCGTTTAAAACCGATCCTATTTAAAAATATATAGGTGGGCCCTTGTCCAGCTGTGGACTTCCTGTCTAAAATGAATTTTAATTCTTATTAACAATGAACATTAAATCGATGCTGAAGTAGCTTTTGCAAAATATCCCTGGCTACTTCTACTCCTATTGAAAATCTATGGAATGGGGAAGTGTTGTAGCAGTGAACGTCTTTCGGCTGAAATCATGATAGTTGAGGAACGATGCTCCAGCGTCTCCAGTTATGGTAAATATAACTTTATGTAAGAATAAATAAATATTATTTTTAATGACAGGAAATGAAGGAGCTGGAAGACAAAAAGAGCGCGAAGGGAAAGAAACGCGGTGCGGATTCCGACGACGACACGGAGGAGGCGGCGGGCGTGCGCCGGCGCATACGCGGTCACAAGCATGCGCGCGGGTCCAAGAGGAAACGATGAATAAACTTTACTTTTATAACTTGCGTTTTTTATATGAACAGCAATCTTATCAGACCATACTGTTAAGTAAAATTCGATTAATTCATTATGTCAGCCAATAGACCCCCAATGCAAGGCCTAGGCCTCTCAACCAGAGTCGCTCTGAAGATATGTATGTTGCTGCCTGTATTTCTATTTATTTGAATCTGTGTTTGAACTAGTTGTTCTTCCAACTGTCCAAGCCCAAGTTCAGCTCTGGTATCCTTGTGTCAGAATGCAAAGCTTCGCTGCTTTAAGAGATCTTAGCACATTGCCAAAAATTATATTATGTACATAGATATGAAATTTTAATTTACTTTATAAACCTTTATCACCATGTCAACTCAGAGATGCACACTGTAAGGTATAGGTCTGCCCCAAAGATTAATACAATGACTCTGTGGAAGGTAAACACACCTAGTGTTTATAATTCCAATCTGAATGGTACTGTTAGTAGTATTACTGAGAGAAAAGCTTATTGGCACAAAATTGTTATTCAATATCTTAGGCACAAGCAAACTATAATATTATAATTCTCTAGTTCTAGATCTAAATTATAATATTATAATTCTCTAATTCTAGATCCAAATTATAATATTATAATTCTCTAATTCTAGATTATATTTAATTTCTGGTAAATTGTCATATATTACGGTATTTATGTTCCATCATCACATCAGCCGTAAACTGTCCACTGCTGGACTTAGCCCTCCACACGGATTTCCAATAACACTGGTTGGAAATCACCTCATGCAATCTTCTGGTGACCTTAACAAAATCGTGTGTCTACCTTGAGTGAATATTCTACCCTGGTCTTTATATCTGAATTATTAAGGCCCTAGCAGATGCTATTGAGGTAATATGTTGCTTGCACACTTATTACAAACCATTTTATATCACAAATACGACCAGGTGCACTAATTACAAATTCAAAACTAGTCTAAATGACTTGTACTCGGACATAGTATCTTGTACGAACCTATGCAAACTCTATACAACTAATAATACTTCCTATAAAATAATGAGCAGTGGTAGTTCAGCAGTAGATGACTGAGACTTCATAGGTTGCAGGTTCGATTACCACAATATAATTTTATAAAATCAAACTATGCATTAATTATATAAAATTATCACTGCTTACAAATATCTATTCCAGATGGGCAGCAGCATCTTCTGCATACCATAATACCACACTGCTATGTCCAACCCGTCTGCTAAACATGGAGATTATGATATATCCCCCATCAGATATCTTTGGGTGAGGCCTGTCTTGCAATGGGCATAAATGATGACTAATAATAGTGACGAAATAATAGTCATTATATCAAGTTGATATGACAACTACAGTACCTTGATACTTTCAAATAACTAGTGTTAATCAAGCCTTGGAAATCTATCTGGATACAATTACAAGGAATCTATATCTGTCCACTTGCAAAATAAAATAATTTGGCTTGATTTAAAAATAGTGTTCAAAGCACATAATACTTTATAATATCTGTCAGGATGTGTGTTAAGACGTCACTGGACCACATGATAACAAAACAATAAAATGTTTCCATGCTTTCTTACAGTTTATTCTAAAAAGTAACCAGTCATCTCCGAATATAATCGAAAGTATTAAATATAAGAGTCCCGCCGCGGGCACGGGCGGGAATAAATCACAACATCATTTCCAAAGTTTCCTTTTTTTTTTAATCATTATTTATTATTTCTATACAAATAGAACTGTACAGTGAATTCTTTAAATTATTATTTACCACATTTCATCTGCTCTCACGATAGACTTTTTACAAAAATGAAAACTATCATAACACGCACGGAAATAAACGAGATCGCCCGCTGCACTGTACCGGTGAACTAGGCCCGCTTGCGTCGGCCCGCACTCCGCCGACCGCACGGATCCATTGCGAATAATCGATAATCGTCGAATGATTTGCTTTCAACGACAATCGATTACCGCTAATCGATATCGCACGATCGAATCGATAGCGTACATCACTGTTGCACGCGTCCAGGCGCCAGCCAACACGTTCTATATTCCATCCGGTTTTAATATAACTTTGCCGAAACCTTCGCTACAAAAGTAACTAACCGGGACGAAATGTGAGCTTTCTATAAAAAAAAACTGTCAAAATGCAAACACTTGTACATGACATTTCGTCGATGGCTCCAAATTATCTAAGCTGTTCGCGATCATGTCTTAAATATTTTGTTAGATTACACTAGTACAAGGAGCCTCCGACATCGGGCAACGACTGGCACCGAGACGCACACAACCCGACCGAACAGTGATCAACTTGCACGTGGGTTACGTGCCCATGAAAAACTTACAAAATCACACAACGCGTCTCTCGCGTAATGGAAAACCTGTGTCGCCGACCGTACGAGGAGGCCTCAACATCTGGCAGTACATGTATTGTCGTAACGCTAACGAACTCTCTCACCGCACGTCGCATTCGTCCATTCCGTCGTGAGCCTCGACCCGCCTCTCACCTCGGGCCTCACCGACGCATGAAGGTTTTAAACATAATTTAGTCTATCGGAATAGGCTATTGTCGTTACACATACTAACTAAACTAAATTCAAACTTAACTACAACGGAATGGTAGAGTGCGACATGTGTTGTTACCACGGACCTTACATTGCAAATCATCTGGATATATTAAAACATGGCAGTGACACTATTTAAAAATTTTTGTTCAATTTAAATGCAATACAATTCACAAAATTTAAACATTTCCATGTGAAAGAGTTCATTTAGCCTCAGTGCGTTCACCTTATGCTTGCTCAACTTACACATACCATCGATAATGTGTTATCTATTGTCTTTGGGATAACTACGAAGCTACAGAGTTAAATATGTTAACAATTATGAGATCGGTTTACAAAACCATGTCTTGTCTTAACAATCTACATTTTTTATACATCTCCAACAAATACATAGGTCAAATAATATGCAAGTACAAAGAAAAACATAGATTATATAGATTGTTATAAACATTATTTATATTCTATGGTATGTATAAGTCGGCCTGGTACGATTCAAACAAGTCACTACAAAAACAAGTCTATAAACAAATCACCCAGAGCAATATCGAATTTTATTGTTTCTACAGTTCTAGTTGACGGTTGACTAGCACAAACGTTGGACACCGATGTTGATCAGACAATAATAAATATACCAAACATTAAAACAGATGTTAAAAAACAAAGATTCATTTACTAAAATACAAAAAAAAATTAAAATACAAAAATTTTTTAGAGCAACACTGAGTGACAGTATCACGGTGAGTCGGGAGGAACATTAAAATTTATCGTTAAAAGATCTGTGTATCTGAACACGCTCCGGGCGTCCCTATATCGATATCACATTTTGTTTAAAATACCGGCCCCGCGGGGCCAACTAAAGTTATTGCATCACATGATATTCCTCGCTCCGTCCACCTGCAATTTATTCGCTCACTGTACAATAAAACAGACTGCCAGAGCGATTCTATACAAGTCCCCATCTGTCGCTCGGGCCACTCGGCGCCTCTGGGAGTGTCCGATACTAAACCTACCTCGATATGAACATTAGTTGTAAGTTGAGACGTTTCCGTGCAATCTTGTATTCACTTTTACAAAGTCGAGTTTTAAATAATATAATTATAGTTTGGGCCCGCCAGTCGTCACAGAGAGCGACGGGCCGATTCATAAATATAATACTCGTAACGGAATGAAAGAGAATTTAGTTTTCCATGGTGTCAGTTCGCAGTCTTCGTTGCTCGCGGGCGGGCGCCGCTGCCGGTGCAAGTCACGACCTTACGTCGACGCGGATAAGGTTGTTTTTGCGTTAGTTCCGATACATGCTGGCGCGTATAGTCACTCACTGAAGTTCACTCGCGATATTGTGCCGGCGCAGTGCGGCCTCAATTCAAGTCACGGTCCTCTAAGTACTTGTACTCGAACGTGAAGCCTTCTTTTTTCCGCTGGCCCCACTTCTCGTAGTCGAAGTAGATGTACGTGCCCTGCGGAACAACCAACTGGCGTTAGTAAAGTATGAGTGGGTAAGGGCTGGCCATTACTGAATAAGTGGTTACCAATGACACATGGAAGCTTTGGAGAGCAGTGATGACTAATAAATAGTATTCTCAATAAGACAGAATGAGAACTACAAAATACATATTTGCCACAACAGGGGTGTCAAACTTAAAAGCCAACTTGGTCTAAAAAACAATGCTTAACTTTAGTGGTACGCAAAGAAATCAATATTCATATAAACAAATATTTTTATTTTGACTACTTTGTAATAAACTATGAAGTTAAATTATTGTTTACACTCTGATACTTGGCTTTTATTATTATCCTCGACGGATGAAATTTTATTGTATGATACTAGTTTCAAAATTGAATCAATGGATGTAATGACTAGGCTGAAAAAATTTAATTTTCGCAACCCGCGCGCCACACGCGGTTTGACACCTCTAGTCTACAAGAAATTATACGTAAATAATTTAGGTATTTTCTACTTTAAGATAGCATTTTTCAACCTTTTACAGATTTCTACCAACTATTACTAAATTTTAACGCCTACCTATGTAACATACATTTTTTTTTAAACCAAAGGGTTAAACTTTGTCTTAAGTTTACTTTTAAATCCCCCCCCCCCCCCCTAATGAAATTGCCTCCCATTGGGCCTATGCTATGAAACGCTGCTTTAAGGAATAATATGACATGTCTTCGTTTAGCAATTTCAGTAGCTACATCTTTAACATCTATGACCCTTAAATTGGGCCACTATAATTTTTGAGTTTTAATGAGGCGAATCTATATATCAAAGGTAAACAGTAACAAAAGCCAACAAATTCTTATTCTTTTAGGCATCATCAAAAAACTATACAGATGAAAATTTAAAAAAAAACGTAAAAGACTACCTGTTCGTACTCTTCATTGATTACTTTGGGCTCCTCGTGCCTCTGGAACCACATCATGTACTTCGTGTGGAAACGCCAGGACTGTTTCTTGAGCGCCTTCGCCGCGAGGTACTGCGCCTTCGTGCCCTCCATGTAGTAGAATACGAAGAACAGCGTCTCGGTGGACAGCCGCTGGAAGAACTCAACAGAGTCCGAGTGGGGTAAGAGCACCTGAATGGTAAATGTTACTTCATTTAATTAATTATTAAATAAAATTATTTTAAGCCTTAACTTAATACAGAAATTCTTGTCTATAACCTTACTATTCACATTTATGTATAGCTAACCTGATTTTTGTATGATTAGGTATGCTCAATACATTATATTTTAATATTAATAATATGTATACACGTATAGTAATGTATTGGCTGTAACGATGATGACATATTGTATTAAAAAAGTTTGTATTTATAACATATTAATATTTCCGATAAGAGATAGCATCTCCTAATCATTGAAAGACAGACTATGAATAATATTTAGATCACAGACATCTATCCATTCAATGAAACATTTTTTTTTTCGTATATACTAATCGGACTGAAACACAACATTCGGCATTGGCTATGCCACCCATTACACAAAATTAGTGTGCAAATCGCTCAGAACATTCAAGCATTATGACATAACACTTCAACATCGTCATTTCAGTTAAAATACGTCGACTGTTGGACATAGGCTTCCCCTACTTCTTCCAACAGGATAGGTAATTGGGGTATGTATGTACGATACATGTACCCCCTCCCCCTCCCACAGCAGATACTCACTGACCTGGTTGTAATAGACGGGCGTCTGACAGATGTTGCGCGGCAGGTAGCTCCGCGTGCGCTCCGAGTCGGACGGGTGCGGCATGTGGTAGAATGACGACTCCATCATGCGGAACTGTAGCTGGTGCTCCTGCGCATTAAATTCGACTTTATTATCATGACTGTAAGCTTGAAAATCGTTTATCAGTAATAGCCTGTTTTCTTGCAAGTTATCGTAAATATATATTCCAATTAAAAATATTAACAATCGTATACGTTTATATTTGTATATATTTCTTGTAAATTTTTGATAAATACTAAACACTTCTCGCTCGACATTGGCTAAATCGTCGATCCACCTAATGGTGGGCTTGGCTTATGTCGCATCTACTAGCTCATGTATAAAAGTACTACACTTAAATATCATCATATTTCAGCGGCTGGATGTCCATTAAAAACATAGGCCATTACAAAGATCGTCACGATGAACGGTCTTACTCTGTCCACATCGAGAGACTTCTCCTGACTTTGACTACATCGTCACATATTACATTTTAAAAAAATACTCACTGATGTCAAAGGTAAAGGTCCTAATGGCGCGACGCCTAATAACGGAGGGATGTGCGCTTGAGATAGCGCCACGGTTCTTCTTGTCGTGTTCTGAAAATCAAAGAATGTATATTAAAACTCGGTTCAAATGCATATTATTCACATAATGCTAATCTAACAATGTTCATTACAAATTATTAAAAATGTCATAAAATAATACATATATAAAAGAAACAGTTTTTGGCAGGACTGTCAAATGTCATTTTAATGATTTATCATAAAATTTTCCTCTTAGAGAGTTATAAAACTATAAAATTATTAAAATTAACTTAAAAATAAACTTTCAATGTCGTTCCTTTGTTTTTAGGTGAGACCATTGTGTAAGTTTATTTGATTAAATGTAAAATATGTCAATGTACATACTAAAATATAAATCTTTGTTTTCAGAACCATCACTTCCTTGTACACATAATAACAAAAGTTTTTCATAATAAGCCAACACTAATTTTAAATTATAAAACAATTCGGTTTTCTTAAGTTTTGATTTGCAATTAACTGTTTAAGACAGGTGAATGTGGTTGAGATATATCAGGGCACAGTCCAGAAATAAACATTATTAAAAAAGCGAAATAAATTGTTTCATCATTGTCATAATTTCAGCCGAAGGAAAGTGAGAACTGATGGGAACTGAAGGGAGGGTCACCATACTCCAAGATAGTCTAAGCAAACTTTCAAAATTTGTAAAATTCGATAGTCACTACTGTATACGAATTTAAAAGATGTAAATAAAGGTAATAAATGCACAGAAATGATATTGACAACATATATATTTGAATAAATATATCACAAAAAATATTTTGATTTGTACTACTCCAAATGGGAATTTTTCTTAATAAGCTAAGAAATAATTGGTTCCATGTAATGGGAGTATAACATTTTTGATTGGTCAATATTACTTTTATGACATTTTCAGCACAACAAATTCTCACTTAAAAAAAAACTATTATATATATGATGGGCCTTATAAGAAACATCAAATTCACCCTAGAGAGCAACGGAGGGAGCTATACACACTCGGAAATAGAAATAATAGCTAGATGTATATGAAATTAGAATACATTATTGATCTGTGTTGCTCTGTTGCTGGTCCACACAGTGGAGGGTATACCCGCACTGCGTCTACCGGTTCTTGGTCGCCACTTTACCTTCAGGTCCCAACCATCCATAGCATAGACAATGTGCTTACGTACTGCCACTTCAGATGAGCAATTTTTTAAACTACGTTGGTGACTTTGGTGCACTCATCAAAATGTAATTATACTTTAAGAATTAATTTAATATAAAATAAAGCTCACCTGCTGCGTATGATGCGCGTCGAGGCCCGCTCTTTGAACAGCTTCTTGCGCCATACTCTTGAGGGACGCGGTGCCGCCAGCCGCAGGCGCGCTGGGCGGCGGACTGGGTACACCACTGCAAACATACCGGCAATGTCATAAACGATTATAGATATATAAGTCATATAAATTTAACATTGTGAGAAATTTAGCGACGTATAAACGGAATGTAAACGAGCGTTATCATGAGGTAAACATAATATACATACACGAAGAATCAGTGAAGCTAAGCTAATATAATAGGCAATGTTTTCATTTTTTAAATCAACTAAATATACTTCCATACATTGTAATGATCTTATAACATGTGGTCATATTGAACTGGTCAGTATAAAAAAGAAGATAGAATGTGAGATTATGTGACAAATAGAAAAAATAAATAAGTCTATCATAGATTAAGATGGAGAAGCGACATGCTCCTAAAATGAGGATTCATGGTACGTACTTGTCGGCGACGTGTAGTGCGTGCACCAGCGCGTGCGTGTGCGAGTGCGTATGCACGGCTGGCCCGTTGAGCAGCGGCGCCGGAGCTGGCGCGGGGGTGGGCGCCGGCGCGGGGGCTGGCGCTGGTGCTGGCGCGGGCGCAGGTGGCGAGGGTTCGCGAGGCGCCGGGGTGGCCGCACCCGCGCCCGCGCCGCTCGACGAACTCGCGCTCGACGGCGTCGCCGACGCACTCTTTGACGTCTGCAAATAACATTACATACCACTGTAATGCACACATCGATATCATTTCAGACATCGGACGACCAGTATTGCTGAATAGTTGGTGTAGGCAAGTTGAAAGTAAGTCACTTTTATGCATAAAGCTATATGAACGAGACAGCAAAGTTAAATTTAATTAGGAAATAAACATCATCAATTACACCGTTAACCATTTTTTGCAGCATTCTTGTGATTTTTAGATTATCACAATATTTTAATTTAAAAAGTCAATTAAAAAAGTACAACTGTAATAGTGAAATAACCGTTCCAAAAATGACTAACAAAATTGTCTACATGGGAAATCCACTGGTGAGGTTTTTCATATAGTTTTTTTTCTTTTCAACCAATAGAAACCCACTGCAAGGTATGGGAGGTATAAAGGTCCAAATATCATCACCATAACCGGTCCAGCGCTGCCGGCATCCTGCGTCTTCCCACGACTTTAACAATGGCGTCAAACCGCCTAGTGGGCGCCTCTTCCCACGCAGCGTTTACAGGCTCTCAGATTAAGACTATATACCAACACAACATGATCAAGGTTGCTGGAAATCTGAATGCAAGTAAGAACAGCCATTGATGCGATCTTTGGGGGTGATATATATGCTGCCTATAAGTATACATATATATATGCTACCTACCATTAAATAGTATAGACAACCATGTTAAGATCAAAGGGAGATGATAGATACCGAACTCTTTTAACTGTCCCTATTGGAAATATATGGCCAGGTCTGTCAAGCAGTGAACGTTGGTGATGATGGAATTTTGTAAAAAAAATATTTTTTGATAAAAAGTACTCACGGGGGGAAGTTGCGTGGAAGGAGGTTGGTGCGTGACAGCGTTGTGGATTGGCGCGATCGATATCGGTCCATTCTCCACTACCTCTGCAACAAAACAACTCACGTACATTATCTGTGGTTTGAATCATCAATTATAACCACACTTAAACTGGTAGTACACAAGAGTACCACTGGTTGGTGGTGGTACAAATGACATGGAAACATAGGTGGATACAAATCGAGCTATGCCACGAGGGCATATAAATTAAAATATTAAAATTTGTAATATAACCTCAATTTACATTCAATCCAATATAAACAAATTAATTGTAAAGTTTAAAAAAAAGAAATAACAATGTAAATATAAAGACGAGAGGTAAAGCCAGGTCGGTTAGTCAAAACAGGTCAAAAAACTGAAATTAATTTAAATATAACAAACAATTATATGATTTCAAATTAATGCAAATTATGATGAATGGTTGGTGAATGTTTGTTCAGTGGCCAAGCTCTATTATAGTTCGAGCCGTTGTTCGAAATTTGAAACTTTTCGCGAGCCGCAATTTAATACGCATTTAAAACATGCAAACGAACATTTTTTTAAAATCTTTTTTATTATATGACAAAAGTACAAAACATATGCATTGAACTTATCTAAGTTATGCACACGTATACGATAGCACTCCTAATGAAACTTAAGATGCCGGTTAGTTAATTATGATGGATGTTTGGATTTCGCTAATTTTATGCTGGATAATAGTAATAATTATTTACACCAGTGATTTGTTTCGATTTCCAGCTGCAGCTGACATAGGTTATATAAATTTAAATATTGAAATAATTCGACAATCAATCTGAGTCAAATATAATCGTTCAAAGAGCCGCATGTGACTAGCGAGCCGCAGTTTGGTCACCTCTGATATATATTGTCATGTTCCCAAGTATTATGGAATCGAATATAAAAGAAATAATATGAAACAAAAGTACAGTTCTTCAAAAGCTTTGTTAGCTGTAGACATTTATTCATGGCCGGATATCAGAAAAAAAAAATCGATTTGATGTTGATTTATGGGAGTACCCAGTGAACATAAGTTGCAAAATGAAACTACTTCAATGCTGGAAGCGAATAATTTAAATTTACTTTTCAGAGTATGGTAATATGATCAAGGTACTGTAAACTGCAATATTATGTGGTTTTATTTTTTAAACTAACAAAATGTTTAATTTCTTCACTTAGTATTAGTTGATAAAACCCCACTATAAGACATAGGGCGCCTCAAAGGTCGTCACGATGACCGGTCTTGCACTGCACGCATATATAACTATATATATTACTATGTCGTCGGTCCATCTAATGAAGGGCCGACCCACACCGCTTCTACCAGCTGTCACTGTCTGTCTGGCTTTTTCAATAAATTTGTTGATCTTGAGTAGACAAAGTAAAGGACGCATAGCCTAGACCTCATTTTAAGTAGCAAGCTCACTCAAGTCTAAACTAGCTGCTACATACTATTTACATTACCGGACTATGTGTTACTGCGTAGAACATCTATTTATTTACTCTTTACACTGCAAACTTCTGTGTAAACTGGCCGGCTTACTTGTTCGTCTGTTATGATTTTTAGAGAACAATTCGTTACCGAGTCAGTCACACAAAAAGTACAAGAAATTATTTAATTATGTTATACTATAGCATATATGTAAATAATAAACACTATACTTGTAATTGTATTGTAAACCCGTGTAAACGGGTCCGCCTATAATCAATAGCAGAAAAACGACTTATTCGTCCCTTACAATTTAAAAAAAAAGAAAACAATTCATTACCAGGCGATCCACTCAAAAACCACGTGACATCTATCAAACGCAATGATAATGCACTTTTGCCTATACTTCATGCGATCAAACCAAAATTCCTTTCTTTCACTTCGGCTTCTATTCACAACAGATACACTAAAATTACATAACCGTCATTGAACTTCACACAAAAACATTGCAACTGCGCAATATAAACACGAAAATTTATTAACACATCGCAAAAAAAAACATTTTACAAAACACATGCACTGAAAAACAATTTTACCATCGTTCATATTTGACATTCGCGCGGGAAAACATCGTAGACTAATACAAAAAAAAATGTACAAAAGGCTGCGACCGTTGCAGATAGAGCCTATCGACTGAGCAACGCCGTCGTGTCAAGTTGGCAGCGCGCCAAAACCGCGCGTACGAAACATGGCGGCGAGCCAAGCGGACGGATACTAATAATATGTCGACAGATTATCGCGACTCCATTCACGACGACGTTTGTTTTGTAAACAACGCTTTCTTATCGTAACTGATAACCGTAAGGTGTATCAAATATAGGACGATTGTTTATTGGTGTAAAAGCTTTTAAGGAGATGAATGTTCAGTTCATTCGTCAGCAAAAATGTTTAAACCTTTTTTATACTCATTTTCAAACGTAAGACATCCACATTGCAGTGATCTAATTGAAAAAAATAAACAGTACTTTTTGTTAGACGTGTACCAAAAACATTTATCATAAACATAATTTGGTGTTGAAAAAATCAACAACAACAAAAATTAAGCTTAACAATATATGCTAACCTATAGCTCATTATCTGACAAATTAGCTATACATTCACCCCTTTAAAACTTTTATACTCATTTTCAATCAACCTATATAAAGTGATCTCTGTAAATTTTTTTTTTTAATGGAATGCTACAGGCTAATAACCTTTGGCTGTACAAAATCTGGAAGGACATAGTAAACAATAATTATTTTTACTATATGTTAATTAATTCAAAGTTTTGTTGATCATAGGTTAAAAGCTATGACACATATTTCTTAAGACCCTGTATTAAGAGATCCTTGTGAAATATGCTACGTTAATTTTTTTTTATATTGCAATGCATAATAATTAATTTTAACATATAGTAATGCAAATTTTGAACTTTCTTACTATATTTTATTCGTTATTTATTATGACTAAAACCATTGATTTTTGTATAGAGAGTAACCATATATAAATTAATATAAAATAAGCTATATATGCACCCCTTTTAATCTTTTACACCAAGAACCAAGACACGTGTATATTACATTATGTATGTAAGGAAAATTTCACAAAAGAAAAAGTAAAAAAAAAACTGTCCGAGTTGTTTTTTTTCCTTCAAAAGTAGGAATAGAAACTCTTATAGCTTAAATTAAGCTGAAGGATGTCACTATATGGGGAACCTAACTTGATTCTAACTATGAATCGAATTCATTCCTATAACTGTATAATAATGACTATTCCCTTGGTCACACCATAACTTAATAACAACTTAAAAGATTCATTCATTCATTCAAAGGTTTTCATAGAAAAAGTTAGAATTTCTAATGTGGTTTACATTAGTAATGTCAGTAAAATTAATGTTTTATACATGGCCAATTGTTTTTTGCCTGTCCCGTATTGGAAAAGCGTCAATATTATTTATAACATAACACAGAATCAACAATGTTGTGTATAAAAAAGCATTGTGATAACCACATAGTATATGAATTATATATTTTTTCATTTATTATGGCTCAAAATGATTATTCATAGCTAAGACTGGTCAACATCCATTGGGTCATCTAGTAATAATTATTTCATTAATATTCGGCACACGAAATGTAATTTTAAAAACTAAACATTGCGCTGTAACATGCCAAAAAATATTCGGAAAAAATAAACATTAATGAAAAACAAAGGCATGGACGTTAATGTCTGTGGAATATAAATTCTAATAATAATAAAAAATTGGCATAATGTTAGCGATTTAAATCTAATTATGTTGCAAACACAAATATATCAGTTGATCTAGCTAATAAGGATTCGTTGGCAACATTAGCTGACATATTTCATTCTGTTGGCAAACTACAACTTCAGCAAAATTTTGATAGCGAGCCAATATCTCCTAATCACGTGGTAAGGTACCCCTTAATTGTTTAAATAGTGTACCTTCCTGTACTGAACTCTAAGTACTCTATTACAATTAGTCAAAGTTATCATTATCAGCCAGCCTAACCATAACTCTTAACCAATCAATCTTTTAACAGACACTGATGTATTCAATTGAAACTTATTAATTAGTACAGATGATGATGATGACTCAATCTCTCATCTTAAGGTGATCACACTAAATCTTAGTTACTTTAACAGACACTACACTGCACTAGGCTACCACTGCAGTATAGAATGGTATATGGAATGGTATAAGTGGTAAAAGACTGACACTCGCAATTGCAGGTAGCGGGTCAGATTCCACAGATGACAATATGGTTTCCAGAGGATAGGCAGCAACACCCTCTGCATATCATAATACCACACTACGGTACACCAAGTGTGGCGATTATGGTATATCACCACCATAGATACCTTTGGGAGAGGTCTGTGCCTCACGGTGGACGTCTTTGGGTTGAAACGACGACGACGGTAGGTAAACTACAATATACCTCTTAGGTAAACTAATTATAATCAGTGACTACACAACACATAGCTAGAGGTAGGCAACAATTTTGAATGAATACCTATACGCTATTTCTAATTTATTTTATGCATATATTTTTATATATATATACACACACACATATATATATTGTGTGTGTGTATTGCACAATATATGCTTTAAAATAAATTTGATCTATGAATAACGTCATTATTTACTAATGTACCCTCCAAGAGTTTCTGACATAGTATTGATTTGTAGAAATGAAAGAAAAATTTTAATTACTATAGATCAATGGACTGCCTAAATATATCAAACCCTGATTTATGATAGATTGTTTTTGCTCGAAAACCATCTAGTTACCTACCACGCAAAACCTTATGTCACTATTAATAATTATGTATAAGAAGCGTAAGTCGTTATCCAGAACTTTTCATCTGTGACGTAATAACAATAAAATTAAAATAATTATGGGTTAAATTATGTTACAACACTGGCAACACTGGTCACGTACCCGTGTTGGTCCGTACGTGCACGTGCGAAAGGTGCGTCGGACTAGGCGGCAGTGGCAGCTTGTTCGGCGTTGACGTCCCCGACGCCCCCGTCGTGTTTATACTGTGGAGATGTATTTATTATTATACAGGCATCACAATCACTTATAAATAAGATATAATTGCTTCACATATACCATAATGTGAACTTAACTTCTCAAAAAATTTGTTTTGTTGCAAACTAATGACCCCATATTTAACTATAAATAAATTATTTCTTTATATTTAAGCAAATATTTACAAATTCGCAATATACAAGAGAGATTAGAAATCCTAAAGTAAAAGATTTTAAGGGATGAATGTATAGCTCATTACTGACAAACTACTTCTGGCAGTATAAAGTCTGCAGAGATAGATAGTAATAATAAATAAAATTAAACAAGCTACAAATTCACCCTTTTAAAGCTTTTACAGTTTCCAATCATTCTGCATACAAAAAAATTTTACTTGTAAACTAAATAGAACTTTTTCAGTAAGAAAGCACATTATGAATTCATAATTAACACAAATTTTCCTTAATCCAAGATGCAACATGAAACATACCCAACAATCTTTATAAGTATTTAAAAAAAATAGTTACTAAAATTTTAATACACCCTAATTTCGTGTGTAATAAATATGACTGATGGAATGTAGTGATGAGCATGCATAAAAATATATCAAATAATAGATAAAGCAATAAAAAAACAATAAACATTTGTATAAAAAATATATATAAGCAAGAGTTGTAATTAAAATGGCTTAAGAAAATAAATAAACTAGCATCTTATTTAATTATTAAAATGGTCTGAAAAGTTTATCTTTGTATAATTCACACGCCTATCACCTCTAGAGCTAGTTAAAATTAATAAATAAATTATCAATTGAGGCATAATAATAAAATATATTCGGTAGAACTTATAAATAAGGCAGTATAATAAATATAAACTTCCAAATAAACAAAGATCAAGTTCAAATGAGTTGCAGGTAATTTTTTTCAATTTAAAATAAATATAGCAAATGTTCATGCACGCACCCCATCCATAAAAATACTTTAGCGAGACACATCTTATGTGCACATAACATAACCTGGGTATTGTAATGTGTTTAAAAACGTATCTAAAGTTATTTAAATAATACCTTAAAATAAACTTATTACAAAATGATCATGCAAGATGCTACAAATGATAATGATAACCAAAATGAACCTACTATTTGAATCAAGAAAAATATAATTTCTAATTCAGCCCTAGGATGTATACTGGTATGATATAGGCCACCCACTAAAATTTCCAACAGGACCTGTTAGATGCTGCCTACAACCAACATCTTCAGCGAGGGTCATATGTCCACCTTGATCTCCACTCCAGAATCTTAAGACCCAAGTGGACTTCTGACCTGAGCTCTATGTGACATACTCACTGCCACTTCAACTTGCTAGCTTGGACTTTGTCTAAACATCTTATAGCAAGAAACTAATGAAACAAATTTCTCTCAATTCAATAATAAAAGTATTTATGAAAACAATAAACCTGGCCTGAGAAAGAATTTTACCTTTAAATATATTCACAATTTAATTAAAGCACAGTTTAAAAAAATAAATTAATCTCTGTTATTTCAGAGCTTTGTTCCATACTAACTTTTGCAGTGTATAATGGGCTTACCCGAAATAGCATTTATTTGAGATCAAATTTAAGCAGTATATAAAGGACCTTCGTAACAAAATATTTCAAAATGACGATATTGAAACATACAAATTTTTAGTAATTAATTGAATTTTTCTTTACATGAATATACAGGTGATAGTTTATAGTAGTACAATACCCGGCGATAAACATTGCACATCGACCTTTGGAAGGAGACAATCGGCTAATTTCGACTTCATAAAGCGTTATCGCTGTCGAACGAAATACAACGACTGACGAAACGTCACATAAGTAGTGTGGGACAGAGATAATGCTCTACGAAGCCGAAATTAGCCGATTGTCTCTTTCCAAAGGTTGGTGTGCAATATTTATCGCCGGGTACTGTAAAGGCTTTAAAGGACTGAATATATACCTCATACAAAATTCGTACAATAGGGCTGTGACTTCAAGAACAATCAACAGGGACAGATAGTACACAATAATTAATTTTATTATGTTGCAATCTGAATTATATTTTAATAGCTTTTTATACTATATTATCATTACATTACATACAATGTTGTCTCTGAAATCATTGATTATTGGATAGGATGTACATACGTTTAGCGACAATGAATTAGATATACATTCTTCCCATTAAAGCTTTTACATCTATAACCAATAATCTGTGGTTGAATTTGTGCAGTTTATTCAAAAGAAATCCATAGTTCATTTTGTTTTTTGAATAAAACCCGTAAATAAATAATTTTCTACTACAAAGTAGAAGTACTTTATTATCCAGTTCTCTTTATCATAAAAACAATAGAAATAAGCCCGTATTATATTAAGCTGTGTAATACTTCCAGAACAAATGACCCCTCGTTGGTTGAATAGTGATATGTATAAATGGTATCATTATGCCGGAGCAAATTGTCACTCTTTACTAGTATTCTACTTATAGAGCTGCCCAATCCATGTTGATGACATATTTAGCTTTGTTAATCAAAAAACAAATTGGCGGTCTATTATTTTACGGTATCCATAGATAACTATGTACGGAAAATAGTTTTTATTCTCACCTCGGGCCATATGTAACATCAGTTTTATACCAGCACCGATTTTGGATTGATCACTTGAATCGGAAGGAGTTTTGTAGATGTTATTGAATATTATAATGACTAGTAACTTTCGAATGGCCGTCAGGATTGGTCTTTTATAGACAGACTTAGCCGCAGTGTTCAAAATCAGTGCCAGTCACAAAACCAGTCCAACGCAGGCGATATGGGATGTAATGTTCGGGATCAGGCAGCCCTACCTCGCCCCGGACCGGCCACAAGCGAGCAACAAATAAACAATACGTCAGTGGACTGACCTATTCGTGGATGCGGCGGAGTTATTGAGCAAGGAACTAACGTTAGTCGCGCTATTACTGACCGCGCAGCTGTTCACCGCACGGAGGGGCAGCGGTTTGACCGGCTGGAAAGTTAACAGACATATGTTTACTATTCATTGTCCGCCCCACTTTGTGATTGTTTCTGAATTCCCTTGTGGTGTCTTACATGTCTATTATGACAAAAATTTTATCAAAAGCATTGTGGGTAGATATTACATTTTAACATGGAAGTGTTGGGTCTTATTATTGAGAAAAAAGATAGATGAATTATAGATTATTTGAAACTACATGAAATGGAACATGAAATACATATACAGACATATAATGAACAAAATAAACATACAAAATGCGGTAAATACTTCTGAAGGTTACTACCGACATGTTTGGGATTATTTAACTGCATACATATCAATATGTTAAGTAGAATAGAAAGTAAATTCGAATTGGGAACTATAAGGCAGGATTTTGTGTATACAAAATTTATTAAAAGCGTATATAACAAATAACAATATATTTATAAATAGATAATAATATCTATAATTGTTTGTAAAAAAACATGGAACAAATACATTAAATCAAAATAAAAATGTACCCATTTTATACTTAAGAACATTACTTTAACATTTAATATGACCGGCCACTTATTTCAACCACAAGAGAACCCAAAATCAATCCCAAACACAAACAATAGAGACAAGTTATCCACATGTACTGGACAGCTACAAGTTTACGGAGCAAGATCAAGGTAATGATGGTAATGCAAGTGTAGTGAACTGGTAAGAAGAGAACAGAAGATGCTTACTTTCGCCACGAGGTCCTCCTTCTTCTTCTTATCCACGTCTATAGAGTCCGTTGAGTGATTATGTGCGTCTAACGTTGGTGATGTTATGGGACTGGTGCCTGGAATAATAACAAGATATTAAAGTATTATTTACAAGATATATTTCACCACAAACACTGAAGTTGGTGTTCACCTGCATATAAGTATGCAATTACCACCAATAACATGATTGTAGTACATTGGTTATCTTATGTTGTTTTGTGGTCTTTCTTTACTAGTAATTTTCCACACTGTGGTTATATAGACCATAATAAAACAATATTTTGATACTACTGATTGTTCTAGTTAAGCATTATAATAAAATATTTCACTTGCTGCAATTATATTATTTCATAAGCTACCATCCAACTTCCAATGTCAATTGGTTTAAGGTATATTGTGTACTAATGTAATATTTTTTCAGGAAGCTTCCGTTGCTTCGTTTAGAAATATTGTCAAAGATTAATTATATGCTAAAGATTGAAATACCGTAAATGATTTTATAGAAGATAGCCCAGCATACCTTGGTAATGATGTATTCAACATAAAGTTATTTCAATGTTATATTTATAAAATTTGACATTTTATGCGCATTAAATATGTATATGCATATATATTCATAAAAAAAATTTTTTTACTCAGGAGGCATACGTTTTTAAATGTCTTCCGATATTTTAAACATTTTTTAGTGTTAAAAATGGGTAATTTTATTCAATAAAAATTATATCTCTATCTATTTATGTATTTAAAATTACATATATTTTCATTCGCCTGTCCTTTTCATATCTGTGGTATTTATTATCCTAACATACGATGGAATCACCTTGACGTAACATATGTCATCATATATTAAATAAATAATTCTTAAATTTTATTTAGTGTATAACACATGTATTCTGTAATAAATGACAACTTTTCCACTATAATGATTATCAAAAGATATTTAACATATACCCGCCACACTACAAAGGTATAGATAGACTTTACATATATGTGTTTATCATGTTGTATTTCTTGCCAATTGTTAAATGAGACACAGAGAGACAGAATGCTGAGGATACTTGACCTAAATTCTCTATCAAGTTAGCAAAGTCCATTGGCTACATACTACAGTTTCACCAGATTCATAGACAGTAAAGCTCTTAGGTCACATAAGCAGAAGCACCAAGGAGTATGATCGCCCCCATAAGGTTTACTACAATTTGGGCTATCATTCTTTGATAATACCCATAACTCGGATTGTGTATACTGACCTGATAGTATACTAGTAGGTGATCCACCTGAGTCATCACTGTTATTACTATCCGTGGTTGCTGATGAAGGCACTCCAACTCCGCTTAATTCAATCTCGTCTAATCCATTAATGTCGTCATATATGTAGTCATTCTCCTCATAGCCGGGTTCTAGTGATGACATAATGTAGTATTCCACATCTTCTTTTATTCGTTTTATCTGAAAATTGAAGTATCTCACTTTAGCTTTGATATTTTAACATTTAATTCTTTAGACAAGAATGTCTTCCATCATTAAAATGTAGTAATTTTACATGTGAAACTAGTACTGTTAAAATTAAGTAGTTTATACTGCCTTATATACAGTTTTCATAATTTTAATGTTGAATAAATACTGTTGAAATATTTATTGAAAATTATATATACTATTAACCCTCTGCAGTCGACGATATTTTCGGCCGGGTAAAGTCGATGATTTTGGCGGATGTGTCGGACACGTTAGGTGGCAATAAAATTACGAAAGGACATCAGCAGTGTAGGAACCAAGTAAGGCATTCGTATCGCTTGAAGCTGACGCAATGTAACATAAACACCGTTGTAGTCACTCGCGAGCCACCTGACCTGCTACACGAATAACCATGGCGTTAGAGAGGCGTCTTTCGGCCGTTAAGGGTTAATATATTTAAATATTCATTGAAAAATTTTGACACGCTTATTATAAGTTATCAAAATTTGATAATTGATACAATGAACTTAGATCAGGTCGCGGATTTGATTCCCACATGGCGGCTATCGAGTGTATATCTATGTCGTTACCGCTAACATGGGAAATATTGTGAGCTAACTTGACCACATTCTGAGACCCTGGCAGATCTTTGGTCTCGCTGATCACTAATGTCTTATATTAGATTAGTCAATTGTAAGCACATATAGTTAGGTCTACTTAAAAAAAAAGGTTAGTCGAATTAAAAAAAACAGGGGAGACTTCGGACCAGTAAGCGAAGAATAATATGTCCATCCATGAGTTGAACAGATGATGTTGAACAGGTCATTAGAAAATGCAGAACAGGTCACTTCTAACTCGTCTTATTTGTAATCTATGAGAAGGCCGCCTATGACCAGCAGTGGACAATTACAATGATGATGATACAAAAACACTATGCAAAATGGGTGAAGGTGATTCATGGCCCATTAGTAGTTTAATAAAGCTAATACAAAATTACTATAACACAAATGTTGTTTCAAGTAAGTTAAAACAATATAGCCTTGCATTATAAAACACCAAGTTCCTATTTAAATAAGCTAGCAAAAATAAGATTAAAAGCCACATTGTTACACAGATAAAAAATTATATCAGCATTCACATCCGAAACAAAACCGCAAAATAAAAATGTTACTAACAATTAAAATAAATTAAAATAAATATTTCTAACACTAACTTGCTCCACTTCAACGGACATGTTATCGAGCATACGTAACAGCGTCTCCAGCTTCTTTATGTGGAACCTGTGCTTCTCCAGCTTGAACTTGAGCTCTTCCATCCTGTCCTGCTTCTCCTTATCCAGACGTTTTTTCTTACCGGCTAACAGTGACTCTACTTCAGACTCAAATAAATCAATCTGAAATTGTATAAATCATAATACAATTATTTTTATATACTATATTGTAATATTTATATAAATGATGAAACTATGTAGTAATCATTAATTTGTACTAACATTGTACAAAAACTACCAAATAAATTAAATAGGGGTGGGCACCTCGGTTTTTAATATTAAAATAATGACAAAATCACATTTCATTATTTTTGTCAATCTGTTAGTTCCTGCTACTCTCTGATATAGCCAGACTGATTTTAACTAAACTTATACAGGCTATAGCTGATATAATAAGGAGTAACTTAGGCTATTTTTATTTTAGAAACTTTCTTAAATGAAGAAAAATAAACTAAACAATTTTTTATAAAATTTTACGCAGCCGAAGTCTGGAGCACATCTAGTTTACAATAAAGTATAGAATTTATGAAAAATATGGTCATCCATGGTCATGTAGGATTAAAAAACATTTGATAGTTTTTTGAATAAATTTGTAAACATAGTTGAAAGATGGATACTGGCCCCTTCCAGCTAGTCCTGCAATGTGTGTGCTTTGGTTGAAATGAAAATATCGATAATGACTATAATGATGAGACATATTGGAAATATCCTAATTAAAGTAAGCATTTACATGAATTTTTGGATTGTAAATTATTTTAACAAAGTAGTAAACTACAACTGGTTTGAAATGCAGATCTACTAAAGACCAACCAACTTTTTAGTAGTTTTTTATTTATACATTATAATGTATAATAGTGAGTCAACAAAGTTCAAGAGTTTTATGAAAGCCTTACAAGGTGAATATCATCACATTATTTCTTATTATAATTATTTTCAGCCTAATGACGCCCACAGTATTTTACTGGCCTCTCCCAAAGGTTGTGACTGTGACGGATCTGCTGCTCAAATCTAAATTAAAATTAAATTTAACCATGTCATCAACCCATCTAGAGGTGGGCTATGCCCACGCCCCAGTGGTTACCGCTCGAGGACCTTTTGGCTTCAACTTTTTGATATTAATTGTTTTTTATATCCATGATATCAAATCAATAGCAAGAGTGATTGTTTTGAAACATGAGTTTTTTTTTACTGAACTTTCATGACTTTTGTTATTACTAATTTTCTCACAGTCACAGCTGGACATACGCCTCCCCTATAGATTTTTCAATAGTACCTGATGGAAGTGTCCAACATCTTGTAATATATCAGAGGCAGATTAGTAATATATGAATATAATTGTAATAATTTTTATTACCTGTAAATTAAGTGCGTCAATTGACGTTATTAACCAAGAGGACATCTCCTCTCGTTCCTTTTGCGCCGGGTCAAGTTTCTGCGCAGCCCCTAAGCCCTCTTTCGAGTATGCCTTTGTTTTTGTTTCTCGTTCAACTACTTTAAACCTCTCCATTTGCTGAAACATAATGCCATCACATAAATTTAAATATTTTTTTTCTTTAAAGGGTATTGCTTTACCAAGTAATATTACATCAATTGCTCAAATCCTGTATTTGATCTTTAAAGAGATGCACATTTGCTGATAAATGTATAGTATATGATAATACATTATAAGATAATATATTAATAATTAAATATATATTAAATAAAATATTAAATATTTCGTTGAATATATTGCCTGTCCCATTCAAAATTCATTTCAGTTATACTTTATACAGAATGATTGGAAATATAGTTCCATAAAGCTGTATCACATCTTTTTGTGTAAAAAGATGCAGTGTATTTCAAAATAAAATGTTAACAACATGTATGACCATTTATCAGACTTTAAAAAGGGAAAGGTATGTGTAAAGTAACGGATTATGTAAAATTGTATAACAATTGTCGGATAAGATGCTGATAGGCTTCACTTTGTACTTAAACTGCTGCAGTACTTAGTGTGACTAATTCATAATACTGCATTTATCAACTAAAGCCATTGCAAATGTGTGTACACCAGAAATATTGCAATTTTCATTGCAAATACTTATATCTTAATGAATTAATAAATCTATTTTTATGTTGACAAATCTTATTCGCGTATTAGCAATTTAGCCTGTAGACAAGCTTCGCTCACACACCATCACTTTACAAGCGGTGAAGAGAGCTGTACTAGGGATTTTGCAATGAAATGAAATCGCAAAATTATGCCCAGCGGTTAGACAGTTATTGAAGCGGCCACTGAAGGTTTTTGTTTCTGATTTGTAATGATAAGAAAAGAGCGGGATGTTCACCCACAAGGAGGACATATGACTTGTTAATGTCGTCTGAAAATGCTGGATGCAGATTTCTTTTAATATGTCTTATTACAAATCTATTGGCGGGGTCAGTTAGGTCATGGACATACTATAGCTGAAATGATTTATAGTTAACCAGATATGAGGAAGTACAGCTTAGTAAGCTCCTTTTAAAGTAATTAAGAGGGTTCCCCTTGGGAGCCTGAGCTTCAACTGTTCCAATAGTTAGTTAAATTTATATAGAGGTCATTAAGCTCTTGCATCCATTTAGATAGATGCTCCATTAAATAACCAGAAGAAAGAACTGCTAAGAGAGGATTTCGACTAGGTCTGTCACTCCCAAAACTCTTTTAGCATTCCAATTTAAAGATACACTGTTGATAGGACCTGAATTTGTTGTTATTATCGGATTTATTAGGCCTATTTTTAAGGCACATCAACAACTTAAAAAAAAACATATGTAAAACATCACAGCAAATCTTAAAATTTGTGCCTATGATAATGAACAGATAGGTGCGACATTTTTATTATTAGGTAAAATGACAAATAGTTTTCCTCATTAAATCTACGGGCTAAATAAAAAATTACGACAACAGGAACTTATATTATGATTAACACAATCTACTTTATGTTAAACATTATGGATACAAGATTAATGTTGTAACATCAGCTGACCTGCTGGCCATAAATAACTACATCTTAAATAAATAAATACTAATATTGTATTAGTTATTTTTTAAAGAAAAAAATTTCATCTAATAATTAGTCAATCTATTGTTATATATTTATATATATACATATATATAGTGAATAACTTCGTCATCATTGCGTCTTTAGGATGTTCACAGCTAGACATAGGCCTTCTCCATAGGTTTAGTATATATAACAACATATAATCAAGACAACATGATCAAAGTTGCCATAAATCAATGGATGGGATGCAGGCAAGACCAGTCATTATTGCGATCTTTTAGGGACCTCTACACCTTGCAGTGAGTGTCTATCTGCTGACATCAATGAATCAACCAATATGTACATAAATAACTTGATAATAAATTGAGCTCCTAGAGATTATAGTCAATGTTGTTGAATAACCTTTCGTATTGCCACATTTTGACTTCTTTTATCTCTAAAATTCAGGGATTTATTTCATTCAACTCTTAATAAGTTAAATTCATATTTGAAAACTGTACCACCTCTAATTTACAAGATTCATTCAACATTGATGCATTTTAATATCAATGGATTCCAATACTATCAGTAATCTAATGACGGAGGTATATATAATAATAAGGAGGTATATATATATATATTAGCAGTGGACATCTTACAACTATAATAATATCATTGGATTAGATATTTGTTTTCAGATTTTGAAACATAGATTACTCTAACACCATATGTGTATCACTTTCAAATTAAGTATTTTTAATGTGTTTGCAGGATCAACACGTTTTTTCAATTGTAATATTAAATGTTTGACATGCAGTGACCCCACCAATGATAGTACAATATAGTGTTTATATTAGTCAGTAATGATTTAAAAAAAAATTCAATCCCAAATTAATCCCAGTTTTTTTAAATAACACACACATTATTAGACCAGAAAGGTTATTTAAAAAGTTTTCAGGTTAAACTTAGTTTTAAAAACAAAGTTATTGTGCATTTTATAACTTATATTGAACAGTAAATAATTTTAATCAATTCTAGTGTGTTGCTCTGATGTTTATCAAAATGCATAAATAACTATTCACCTCCATTAATTCACAGATTAAATATGTTGTTATAATATTATCACAAATTTTATAAACAATGTATAAATATCAGATAAAATTCAATGTGATAATGTAGTGACGCTTGTTTATATTTTACATTCACCCTCAGAATGGCGTAATAGACAGTTCAATGATACACTGTGTTGCTGAATTTCAAATAGAAATTTATTTGTGTCAGGCTAATGTTATGACATTATTCACTGCTTCGTAAACCATGTGAGATTGGAGCAAATTTGTATATCATTGGACTCGTTTTTAGAGAACATGCAACAATATATCTAGTAAATAAAGAGTTGTTTATTCAGTAAAACTTGTTCTACCAGTGATATTATAATACTACATTAAAAAAAAAAAAAACAACTTTATTATATTATCTTCATATGTTTTTTGTTTCAAAACTTTTACGAACATTAACAAGATGTCTAATTTCTTCAATTTATTGACATAGATTTTTGCTACCCTAAAGTTTTATTGTACCTTTGGGGTAAGCATAAAATCTATATACAATAATATAGGAAATCAAAGTTTATTCAGCAAGTGTAAAAATGTATACTAATCTATTTTAAGAAAATAAAAATATTCAAACAGTCATTACTACCCCACATTTCATGATTTTATTGTATAGGTGCTGAGTGTATTCCTCTGTAGTTAGAGGGACCTGAGAAGATATTGAGCTCTACCCTACTTAATAGCATAGCGTGATTGATATATACATAAATAAATATATATATGATTTGTAATTGATAACTTTAAACTCAACATATGTTTATACAGTTCATACTGAGAAAGTCATTATAGTTTTATAAACATTTTTAACAGCTTCAAGACAGAAGTGTTGAAGAAGATGTATATATGTGTGTGTATATATGTGTTTTATCTATATCAATTATGAGGTTTATCCTTGATTCAATAACTTTTATGAACTTTTTCATACATGTGGCTAAAGCTGAAAGGCCAACTTTTTTATAAATACCCAAATTCAAACTTTTTATTAATGCATTTATTAACATCTGTATTTTTTACACATTTTATATATTTTTAATGTAATAATAGAGTAATATATGCACATGTTGAGCTGAATGTTTGTATAGCCGGCAATAATTGCTGTGCACTAAAACAATGGTTACAAATCACTAGAGAATCAACAATATACAAGTAAGTGACATTGAAAATAATTGTTATTATAGTCACATTTTACAACAGTTTTAAGTTTAAGTGTGTGATAGTTCATATATAATTGAAAGATCCCATAATTGTCCTTTTTGAAATTGACTTGTGGAGATAGATACAACATTATTGTTATGTTTTAAAATAATGTAATTATGGTTAATAGTAACTGTGGAGTTTCATACATTGGAATATATTCTCTCTTACACATTTGTAAATAAAAAAAAAACACATGTTCTACTCACCGTTTCTATTAGTTTCCTATACTCTAAAAGTGTACTCTTATCCTTAATCTCCCCGGAGGCGATCCACGACTTGATCTGATCCCGTAGCCTCTGAAGCTTTTTAATCTCCTTCTTGAGATCGGCCTCATATTTTTCCTTCTGATTGCTATTTGTCGCATTGTGCACTTTTTGCCAGATATCCTCAAACGTCTCCACCCCTTCCGTGACCTTTTTTAAACACCTGTCTATTTCACCTGCAACAAACACTGCCACTTTGTAATCGAACAACAAGAAACCTGTTTTGAAAATGTAATTCACGATCGAGCGCGTAATGAACAGTAAACGGGACGGAATGAGCACCCACATGTTCCACACAGATATTACAGGCATTGAATATCAACCCCGTATCGTATTTGTGTGCGTCGAATATCATATTCATATAAGATCAACGTATCGCCGCGGCATCGTCGTCTTGACAGACCATAAAATCTTGTAAGAATTCAAAATCCTAAATCACAGCCGCATCTATCTACCCGGCTTTAGTATCTGCAGTGTGGCAGAGGTCTCGCTGAGTGGACAATAGAAGTCTAGAACACGTATCTACATAGGTTGGGGTCAATCAATCTCTAACCTGATAACATGGCCAATTACCTTGTAATTTTCTTGTCGCAGCCATAGCTATTTACACATGTGGACGAACGTTCCGTACATATCCTAAACATACAAACTATTTACAATAAAATGCACAAAAATTATTGATAAACAGACAAACTACACATCTGAAGCTTTGTTCGAATCCAAGATGGCTACCGTACACCGCTCGAACTGTTAGTGTGTAAACGCATCCAGGCCGACCGCCACAGAATAATTCTGGCTCGCGCCTGGAACGGTGATCAGCACGAAGCTTTCATAAATAATTGAGAACAAGTCGTCGCCAAAACAACAAACTTCAAATTTTACACAAAATGATTTTAGGTACGTAGCGTACACCATCAGTCAAGTGCGCAGGCGCAAAATAATAGAGCAAGGCATAGACGATATAGTTACAAAATGACAATTGTTCCAAATTGCTATCGTTTATAATTTTATCATCTATGTTATATTTTTGTCATTAATATTATATTTTCTACTTTAAAGAAACTTCAAACTTCTTAGAAATCTCTTTAATTAAAAATTAAAAAATTTCCGTAGTAAAACTTAAAATGTTTAATTTTATGACAAAATAAATATCACAGATGGCAATATTCTAAATTATACATAGTTTCTCATAGAACGTTACTAGATGGCGTGCTCCTTAAACGAAAATTGTAAGGTTTTGTATTATTAAAAAATTAACTTTCACTTTTATTTCATTTAATAAGCTGAGTTGAGATTATTCAGATATTCAAAACAATTACTTGTCAACGATCTATTATTTACTTTCACTCATAAATTCCTTATTAGAAAATTATGGGAGTGCTTATAGAAAATTTCGATTCAAAATAAAAATAATCGTTTCATTAATGCGATACGGCCGTTAGGTGCCTATAAACCAGTAATATAACGGTTTTTACGAGTCCATTATCATAAAGAAAGCTATAAATTAGGATGGATTGACATTATTCAAATAGTTGCGGATTTATTTATTTGAATAAATCATTGACAAAGAAGATAGTTTTTTTATCCCTAGTAAATATTTTATTGGTACAGAAACATAACAAACGTACCTAAATTAACGGTCATCATAAAAAGTGTTTTATTTACGTCAATCTCATTATAAAATACTGCCTTTGCCGTAAAATATACTTAACCTCTATAAAGATTATTTAATTCGTGATTTATAAACACATGTTTCCATAAAGTCTACTTTTCTAAATTTTCATTTTTGGTTTAAAAAAGTTAATTTTAACGTCCTTTTTTATATTTCCTAGAATGAGACAGATAGTAAAACCTAGCTGAATGCAGAATTTACAATATTTATCTTGTTTTTCTTTTTAATTTCTATGTTTATCTTCTGTTCTGTGACCCAGACGACAATAACTATTTACTACATAGGCTACCCTTACTTATATTTCGCTGCCATTATATTTTACGGCTTTTGAAGGTTTCCTGAACTCTAAGCTCGCGAAACCGGAATCTGGAAGTAAAGGGGTTAATACCAGCAATTTCCAGCATGTTCCAGCAATTCACTCTAAGATTTAGCAAAAACAATAAAAATCAAAAGCCTTATATATAAAGTTGTTTATTATTGATTTCATTAGTATTTTACTCGAAGAATTCAAACAGAATATTCAGGAGATTGAAATAAATTTTTTATAGCCCGTAAATGTAAAGTGTCTGCTTTTATGTTCATTAAAATACAATGGATCAAACTTAATGAAAGAAACGCTATTTGTATAATTAAGTTTTTAATTCACAAATAAATTATCTGTTTTCGTTATTTAGTTTAAATTGCTACTCTATTATAGATTAGGTATATATTGTGAAATTTAATTTTCTTGGAACGACCATAAAGGTTTACATTGTGTTATACAAATAGTATTCTATATATAATACATTAACATTTTTTTCTTTCACATTACTCTCTGAAACTAATCGTTTTAATTCTCGTTTCCAGTTTATTTTAAATATGGACGTATTAGCTTACTAAACAAATATATTGATTCGGACACATGCTTGCCACAACGTGATTATTTCATGGTTGTCTCTTAAGTTGTTATTTAATTAAAAACATAATAAGTGTGGTGTTGTCAACTTTCTACCTGCGTCTTTTCTACAACTTTAACACCTTACAAGACATCTAGAGTCAAAAACAAAATAGATTAAAAAATTATAATCTGACGATCAATAGTTCTGTTAATTGTTCCGATGTTGAATAAATTAATTTTATCTCTTTAATTAATTTCTAAAACATTTACTTTTCTTTTGAACAAGCTATCCTGATTATCTGTATTGTCAGATGACATTGACGTATCAATAGATAAAATAAATTAAATCTACCTATATATAACATATACCAGATTGATCAATTTATTAATTGATTAAATGTGAAATAAATAAATACATTTTATGATCGATATATATCGATTTCAGATCGAGATATATCGAATTAGTTTGACAGTTGTCTCTGGTCATATATATTACCCTATACAGCTGTCAAACGTCAATATAAATTTGCACCACGTGAATTGTCAAACGCGCAGAGTTCATAGCGAACTGTCAAATGCACCAAGTTGCAACTGCCATTATTTTGTCTGAAGTTTGAACATAATTTCTTATCTTTTGCCATAAGAACCTGGTACTCACAACTTTTTTTAGACTGTTTTCCTGTATACAATTAAATATCGTGGTAATAAGAATAAATACACTTTTTATTCGAGATTTATCTTCTGGCACGATTTTCTAAATATATTTTTTTGATTCTACATGGCGCGTGCATTAAAATTTCAACGCAATCTTAAGTTTTGTGTACCTAAATCAAGAACTAAGCAATTTAAGAAACCAAATAACCAACCGCTAATAACAGGCTTTATAACAATAAAAAAGGCTGTTTTGCTAAAAATATTTAATCTTTTTACTTATGACAGCATTTTTGGTTCAGTCCGTAGTAAAGGTGCAAGCTGGTTATAATATAGCAATGAACATTTAGGACAGAAGTCTTCTTGGAGCTAAAAGTGAAACAGGAGTGTAGTGAATAGAATGAATTTTGTTTATCGAAGCCTAAGAAACTAAGTTAACAAATAATAGAACAAACACAACCAATCACATCTGTACTTTACATGTAATTACATATGTCGTCTGTGTGAGGCGAAAGAAGTTGTGTGCGACAAAGAAAGGTATATAGTATACGAAAAATCCTAGTTTCGTAGCTATGAAAACAGCTTTGTTAGTATCTTTGCGGATATGGTTTGAAAACGCAAGTCTGGAGTTGAAAGTTATATCACGATAACGAATTTTATCCAGGCAATTGGTCTGTCGAAAAGAGCTATTCGTCTAAGTATTGTCTTACTTCTAGGAAAATTACGAATTTGAATACCGAAATCGTGAAAATCCGCTCAAAGCTGGCCTCTATTCAGCGGAAGGAACATTCAACCAAATTTCAAGATTCTAAGCCTTATGTTGTTCAAAGATATCACGATGGGTCAGTACATTATTAGAAATCTCTCATATACAAGGCGATTGGTTTTAAGCGTAGAAGCTATCAAGTGTTTAATGTATATGTAAGATATGGTATAGCCTATTCAAAAATCAATGGTTTCAGAGATAATGAATCATTTTCCAAATTTTACTGCCTCTCTCTGCAGAGTTTGCATTGCCGTTATTAACCTAGAGGAAGAGGAAAATAAATAAATGACACATATTTCAGAGTGATCACTTTATACAGGTTGTTTGGAAATCAGTTTAAATCCTTTTTGCTGACAATTCGCCCTAATTGAAGTTTTAACACCAAATATGGTGTCATTATATTTATTTATATATATATATATATATATATATATATATATATATATATATATATATAACGAGAGAGAGAGAGAGAGAGAGAGAGAGAGAGAGAGAGTTTATTTATTAATATGATAAGATTTATACCATTTAAATGATATATAAATATACAATATGGCTTTTAATAAATATCCATGTTGACGAGGTGGACAAACAACCTTGTCCAGCTTCTTGCGTCCACCGGATAAAGTCCACTTCTAGAAAGTCCTATTAAAAATGTATGGGGAAAGCCTATATTATGCTATGGACGTCATATGATAATGACGGTGAAGACAGTTTCAGAAACATGATGACCAGTCAGTACATAAGTGAAAATCTCAAGGAACAGGAAGATTTATATGTTTCTATGTGAACTTTTCGTATATGTGATAACCCTAGATCCGATCCGCAATGACGAAGGTCCGCAAACAATTCGTTTAGCACTTCCCGCGGCGTGACCGCGTCTTTAGCCGCCCACCGCCGTCGCCGGACGTCTGTGGACGCCATTACGTAGGTACGTACAGTCTAAGTAGGTGAGAGTCGGATCGTAAAACAAATCCTTACACGGTACAGATTTAACGAGCGAAAATAAATCTATCTACTTAATTTGATGACGTCACCGTGAAATTGTACCGTAGGCTAATAATTCTCGCTGAGGATCGTTATTTATTACCGGTTTTCGTGTCGATTTTTGGGAGAGGGCTTTTTATTTCGTATCGGGGGAGGGGGGGTGTCTGGGTGTATAAATATGTGGTAGAGTTTAACAGGTTAGGTAGGCAATATTAGAGACAACACCTAGCGAGCTGGAGCACAAAAATTAAAAACGCTTGGATGTAAGATAGACAGTTTATTTTAAAAGTCATCCGCCTACAACTTCCGATACGTCAACGCCGTAATAAATTATTTGTCGTGCGAATGAAATAATTTTAACATATAACTTTCACCACCCATTTGTACATATTAAACGTTGATTCAAAATTAATATAAGATAGTCTTAAGTTAAATATTTCATCAAGCACTAAAGATTTAATACAAATTCACAAAACAATAAGACATATGTCGTTCGCCATTATTATATTTCATAATATTTTTTGGCGTGAGACGCAGTTTTGACAAACAAAACCGCCTACAAATCATACGCCGCGCGTCCATAGTTTTTGCGCATGCCTAGACCGATGGATTGACAGATAAGCGAATTTTGACAATTGTGATTATTTCGCTACAAATATACACAGGATACCCTTCCCTCTGGGGTAAGGAAAGCGTTATGTGGGATTACCCACTAAACCCCCTTGGTAATCACCTTCGGTACTTTCAGAGGTGCTATCAGATCTCCTACGGAACAGCTGTCCCTTAGTACTCTGTCAAGACACATCCTCGGATGAAGTTGTGCCACGACAACATCCTCAGTGTACCGCAGCAGCATGGAACCACTTCCTATTGCTGCCCTTCTCAGGTTCGCATTGAGTGGACGATGAAGGCCGTCCCTAAACGTCCTCGAGACCGATGCCCTTTTAGTCGTCTCTTGCGACAGGCAGGAAATACCTGAGCTCTATTCTAATTAACCCGGGCCTAAAGGTTTTGGGGCAGGAATATGCATTTCATCAGGCGTCTTCGGCCTATATGATGATGATATTACTATTGGTTTCCTGTTACTAAATAAAAATATAGTTCGGTTTGTAATTAAAACTACGTGTTATTAAAGCTTGGCACAGGATGTAAAAGCGCGTGTTTACCGTACATTACGTCACGGCAATTAATCCATGTCGCGTATCCAATGCGCGGCGTCATCCGCATTGATTCTCGATTACGAACATTGAACAAACATTGGACACGAATGCAGTGTATGGTTACGTTTTAATGTCGCTATTGTAATAGCGATGTTTTTTATACCGGATAGTAAAACGTCGATGATAGGAACGCATACTGGCGTTTCTTTGAATGACTGCATCAAATTTATCTATTTGACAGCTGAATGAATGTTAGAGCAAAGAACGGCACTTGACGTGAATGTCAGAACGAATCTAGTTTGATATACTTTTTTTATTAAAACGGGCAAAATGGCGATTTCTGTAAATATTTTTTTTTATATAATACATTTCTATTAATCACATTTCTAATAACTTTAACTAAACATTTCTTTAGCTGTAAATATAAAATGATCTCTTGTTTTTGACATATTTTTTTTACTAAAATAATAACTTTTAATTCCATAACACTAGAATTACAAAAAAACTTACCAGCTGAAATGGGTTATAAAAACATTTTAGACGTCAATTGGAAGAATTAAAAAAAATTAATCATTGCAATTTGATATATTGAACAGTAGCCCAGTTCTGGAAGACACACGCGATCGATTGCGGGTTCGATTATTAATTTATAATTTTATATAATTCACACTTTGTGCATTAATTGTTTAGGCTTGCCACTGATCATAAACGCTTTCATGACCTTTTACCTAAATACCACACTGCGTCCGCCAATGCGCCTGTCAAGTGTAAGCCATTATGGTATATCTCAACACAAGTATATTTTTTTCAGGGGGAGGAGGGGAGCATGCATACTAATGGGAGTTCAACGACAGGTATTAAAACAGCTTAAATATATGATTGACTGTCACGTTATCGTTGTTGAAAAACATCTATCATTCCACTAACACGTGGTGCCTGTTCGTCCGCTATATTATTATCGTATATTTATTTCAACAGCTCCGTAATACCGCTTATCGTATTAATCGCATTATAAATAACACAATTAACAAAATCAACCAAAAGGTTTACGTTGGAATTCGACAAACATCTATAAAAAGATGGATTAAAAAGATTATAATTTAATTATCTTTACGAAAATAGTATAGTTTACGTCATCGCGTGGAATTTTCGTGTCATCTTTACGATAATGAAATTGTTGCGGACTGCTGGCATTGCGCAGAGCGGTCATATGCATAGCCTTTCCCCACGCCCCGCACCTAGAGAGCACGCATATGCGGACCCCACACCGCATCCCACGCACCGATATCTCTCCCACTAGCGCGCAGGCCCGTGCAAATGAAAGTACGGATCAGGGTACTGTAACCAACTGCACTCTCTCTCGGACACAGTACCTCGTAGTATAGTATAGTTCATCATAATTAATTGTAGTATGTGTGTTAATTAGTGTAAATACTTTAGTTGTTGATATATTCTTGCGTGTGTAGTCAATAAACGTGTTCGTTTACTTCATCATGCTGCGTGTTTCTTTTCGGAAATAACCCCGTGTATCACGTTAGTCTACTAAACGTCAACGTGAAAAGCGCCTCTGTGGAACGAGAACGGAATAGAAATAGCGACAGAACTTAACGGTTTCAAATAAAGATGCGTGACGTCACAATCCTTTACAAAATAAACCTTTTGGACATCTCTAGCTTTCAGCTTACTACCTTAGAGATTGTTGCTAACTCAACTCCACGTCAAAGCACGTATTTTCCACGTGAACAAGAAAAATAATAAATCTTCGAATCGATCCAGCTTCCAGTCGAATTGACGCAACTCAAACATCGCCTGAGATTTCAGATTCATCTCAGATCAGATTTCATCTTAGAAATTCAAAATGTTGTACGGACTTGTTTCGTTTTCTTAATTCAGAAATTAAATTCTTTTAGAAACAAATTGACAACTTTTCAGTTGTTGTATGGTTATCATACACTTTCAACTATATTTAGATTTTAATTGCAGAAAAACATCCTCTAGAGGTGTCCTCTTCTTTGGGATCAATACCTTTGTCACAACATGGCGCCTGTCAGTGTCTAGATCGCATTTTTTAAATGATAAATGAGATATTATTGCCAGATATATCCTGTGGTATGTAATACATCCAGAGCAAGCGATATTAAACTGTATTTTTAAGGTAATTGGGTATAATATGACTTACTTTATTTCGGGTAGATGAGACCTGTACGCACCAGATGCGTTCGGACAGATATGTCCATAGGCAGTTGAAAACTAAACGGCGACCTGCCGCCCCACCTATACGCGAAGGCTTCGTTAAGAACGTTCTAAACTCTAGGCATTGATATATTTAGAAGAACCAAGCAAGAACCTAGATAGTTACTCTTTTGACGCCTATTTTAGATTTTTTTCCTATTACATGTCACGTGAAAATCGGCATGGCAATTCCATCACCATTGGATAGTAATGTGATGTCTTTTATCTCACTCATTCATGTTAGGTGATGGACGCCCATTGAAAGGCACTGGCCTCCCCCAAAGGTCGGGAATGACCAGTATTAATCTGCCCTCATTGAACGACATTCTGCTTTAGTATGTCGTGGGGCAACTTAGGAGGCGGTCTGTCCACCCCGCGTCTACCGGCTACCTCCACCGTATCCATATCCATACTGTATAGGCTGCTATATATATTATTTGGTACCCGTACCAATTTAGGAGCTATGTTAGCTTAATGAAAGCCTTTGCTACAGTGAAGGTCATTAAAGTACCATTGGACTCATGTCCTCATTGGTTCAATGATAGTGAGTAATCACTGCTTCGTTTCAGTTGAAGTTAGTGCCTTCACAGAACGGAAGGTTCCGTACAATGAGTATTGATGCCCCTTATCATATCTTGTTATACATAAGATTCCAGGATTAGTTCAATTACTGTCACTAGCTTATATTGGTTTGAAAGTATTAACAGACGATTCTACCTTTTTGAGACCATCTTAATAAAAGTCTTTCAACATCATATCAACCAATAGACGGCTACCACATGGCATAGACTTCCCACCGCGATTTTAACTATGTCGTCGATCTACCTAGAGATGAGTCTACCCCACGCAGCGTTTACCGACTTGTAGCCCTTACAACTCTATAGTATTCATTTCAATCCGCTCACTCCATCTTGTCTCAAATAAATAATACAGTTTTTTAACGATACATTAGAGAAATTTGTAAAATCATCTGAGAATCTGAAATTAAAATTGCCAGCGCATTCTTCTTGTCCAAATCTTTTATAATACAGGCCATGCTGCATCTACCGGCTTCTAGTCGCCACTCGTGGACCTTTTGTCCCTATTGGCTGTATGTCCCACTCCGTTTTCGACATTATTAGCTTGCCTTAGCCTTGTCTGTTTAGTGACTGTCCTAAATATTGTAATATCTCCTCGGAATTTATATGCTTAATAAAACTATTTCAAGTGTTCTTCACTATCGAAGACATTACGATAGCTACCTATAAGATAAACATCCGGTGGATTGTTATCAAGAATTCTTGTCGGAATATTGTTAACATACTTTTTTTAAGTATCCACTTATCGAATCCGGATTGTGATCAAGTGTGTAAGTGAAATTGATAACATTTAATTAGGCCTAGATAACGTGATACCGATATTATTTTTACCATAAAATTGATCAAGCGCCTTAGCTCGTTTACGTGACGTAATTCTAACTTACTCTGTACATACTGTTATGATAGTTGGTCGTGAAACCTTATTAAGGGCAACAATAATCAAACCTTCGCAACGAGAAAATTCTTCCCGGACAGCCTTTCGTATACTTCGGAAAGTTCTGGACAGGTGTGTGGTCCAGATGTTCACGAGGCCCGGGGGTTTCTCTGACCTGATTAGGTTTAAGTTGAAGGCTCCGAAATGTAACGTCTCCGCATCACATATAGCAAAAAGAACGAGAAAAAGATTTGAGAATTTCAACCAGGATCTGTTTCTTCACTTTCTTTCTCTAATAAGAAACTTCATCAGTTTTATAAATTTTTCGCGAGCTATGTTATACCATCTCTACCGGTTTCGGCAACTCAGGTATCGAACGTGGTTCGAACTGATCGAACAGGCAGATGGTGCTGTGGCCTCGTGGTGGCCATGCATCCATTTTCAGTTGATTAAAAGTTTTTCTAAATTTGCACAAACTTGAACATGTGACAGAAAAACTCGAAAATCCTCAATTTAAATGGGAAGGCGAGTTCCATTACGATCGATGAGTTGCCTCTATGAGCAGTGCACGGAATTTGAAACACTCTTCTCAAACGCGTGTACAAGTAATTGGTCCACTTTTCCTAAGATCTCAGCTCCTAGATATGGAGAATACCAGTGTGGTAACCATTTTAGCCTTTTCTTGATTCGAAGATGTACCAGGAAATAGCAACCGACAAATGAAATTGATTCGTATTGATTGCCAGTTTCGGTTGCAGGAAAGAATATGGGAGGGCAACATCATCATGCTGATAAAAGATAATAAGTGACTAATAAAACTGATATAAGTGACGTAATTAAAAGAAATAAGTCCTAGTCGGGTAGAAGTAGAATGAAGTATAAACTGTGAGACTATTGAATAAAGAAGTAAACAAAATAAAATAGGAAAAATGAAGTATAAAAACTGGAATGCAAATAAACAAAAGTGAACATAAAAATAAAATAAAAGTTAATATGTAAAAAGAAGTATTCTGGAGGTGAAGGCGAAGTAAAGAAGGCTATATAAAGGAGAAAGATAAAGTATGGAAAGGAATGATGGATTATGTATCGAATAAAATAAAGATTTTCGGAAAATTTTGAGAAGGACAAAAAATGGGGACGAAAATTAAATTATTAAACGAAAAACTTATTAAGAAAAATACTGCCCTTTGTGCTCCAGACAGAGTATGTACGCGAGGCCCGAAGAATGGAAGAATTGCTAGAGTTTCTTATACCTTAATTCTTCTACAAACCCTAATGATTTCGGTACTGCTTAATAAAAATCAGTACTATATAAAAGTTTGCACACGATGTCTAAAGCTCCCGGTCTTATAGTAGCGATTAAAATTACCGATGTGATGTCTTAGACAGTTAAAAAATGCTATAAAAAGAATAAAAAAGAAAATTTTTAATTTGGATCAAACTTTTTTTAAATAGTAGATAGAATTTTAAAAACAAATCGCTATCATTACACACGAAATAACTTTTCAAAAAACATTCCCAATGGCCTAGGCATTTGTAATTTATTACCACAGGAACAGGATTGTAGAATTACGAAAGTTAAATAGTTCGATTAAAAATAATTTCGCTCTCGTTTCTGCGTTGAAAAATAAATATTAAAACAATTCAATGACATCCTTTACAAAAACAACTTTATTTTATATTTACATATTTATGTATATCTCTATGATGCATATATTATTCGCTTTGGTCATTTATATTGATCTTTTTGTTCTTCTTTTCAGCTGATGGATGCCCACAGCAAGGCAAAGGCCTTCCCTAAAAATCGCCTCGATGATTGCTTACTGTTGATATTAAACAATAATTAATTTTAAAATGCGGTAATCAGATTTTAAAAAAAGCTTCTTTTTAATGTATTATCATTACGTAATTTATTATTTCTGAAATCATATAATTTTAGATACGGTGTGCTTAATTGACGGCAAATGTGTTATACATACACTCGTTTAAAGCATTTACACCTAAAACCAATCACCCTGTATAAAGAACCCACCCGAGAATATCCATGTCATGTTGTCTCTTTCGATCAATCAAAATAATTTCAATCAATTGCATTTAATTACAAAATATCTTATCTCATATACCAAGAGGTGTTTCAAGATAAATATTATACAAAGTTAAATATTCTCATTATTTGCGAAACGTTTTTTTTTGTCAAGTCATTGCCATACTAAAAATATGATGCAAATTATAACACGTATATGTTGTTGCCTAGCAACTCACGTTACAAATTTCGAACCCATAACTGTGACGTCATAAATAAATTTTATATCAAAGTTATAATACGGGTTGATTACACCTTAGTTGTGAAATCATTTGTGATTAAATTCAGAAATGCACTAAGTTATACTGATTATACTAACAAGATACGGCTGTTATAAATAAAGGTTATGAAAATTTCTATTTAAAATATATTCAATGAATTTAATCCACTCAGAGAGAGTCCAGAGCTTCGTTAATATAAAAGTCTCTTTTATAATACTGACTTTACTCAATTCTCTGTCTAAATACCATCTTTTTTTTTCTAAAACGCACGCTCCCCTTCGATATTAGGATGATGATAGTGCTGTTGTTTGACAAGCTAACGGAATTCAATCAAAATTTGTACTGTTTATTGTACGCGATTGAAAATATATACACACTTGCATAATAGTGAAGAAAAAGTACAATACGAAATCATATTAGTTAATCATATTATCACCGGAAAGTAATGTCGTTTCTGTCGAAATATTTTATAGAAAAACCGATTGATTTGTTACCGCTCCGGCATTGAAAATTTGTACACTAGATGGCAAAAGGTTGTTGATAACGAAAGTGAATATATTGTTGATTAGAAGTTAAAACTTGTTAAAAATGTAGTCGTGTGAATTTAATTAATTTAACTTAAGTTAGCGACATTGATAAGCCCCCTCCCCCTTCTCCACCGTGTAATATATATATATATATAAAATAAGTCGCAACTAAGTATTCAATATTAAGAATAGAAGTCAAGGGTACTGGTAGGGAGTTGAGATAAGTCCTCTACTCCTATCCTTTTGTCTATGGGCATTAGGTCATGTGTCTCACGAATTTTAACCCTACACAATACAGCTATAATCTATCATACATTTGGAGACGCTTACTATATACTTTTTTCACATATGCATTATAAATTACAATGTAGAACAAAAATGTAAGATACAGATATAAAAATGGTATGATTTAGTCCTATATGCCACAATAATTTTAAGACGTTTTATGAAATACCCGTGTCTAATTAATTAAAAATAAAAGACGAACGCACGTAAAAGGTTATTGACCTTTACCTAATCAAGCTGTTAGGTAAGTACGGTTGTACTAAGCCTACAAATAAACTGACCCCAACAAATAGAATTCGGTTCCATTTATAAACCTTCCGGATATTGGTTGAAGTCATGTGAACACGACTTTCAATGTGTTTACGAACTACACACGATTTATTATTTATTGTAGTTCACCTTATATATATATATATATATATATATATATATATATATATATATATATATATATATATATATATATTCAGCCTTTTCTATGTGTACAAGACGCTGGTATCACTTTTCGCAATACAAATGTAGACTCCACACAAGTTCACCTCTTTAGCTTTAATATAAAAATATATATCTAATGGATTCAGGCGTTATTTTGCGGAGGTCCATCCTAAGTAAGCAAAGGGACCAATATATAGCTACTTCCGCCATGCAGCAGTAGTCGTGCAATAAAGTGCACTGCCCACCAGCCCGCTGATAAATGCGCATGCGGAAAATAATATATGTTACATATAATAATAATCCTATGCTCCTATGTAACATTTAAAAATATATGTTACATAGGAGGCGTAATAATTTTAGAAAGGCTTAAATGGGGCATGGCATATAAAAGATTGAAAATTACTGATCTAGAATGTTCTTGGTTCTATGATTGTTCCGGTATTCCTGTAACCACATAGTAATTAAGCGAATTAAAAGAGAAGATATGCTGCTAGCTGGCTTTGGCTTCGGCTTCATTGCTACTAGCGGAAACAAAAGGTTCGCGAACTAAAAATTTTACAAAAACATTTGCACGAAGAGGGATTATATCCGTGTAGGTGCATAGTGTTGTTACTGTATCGGAATTATATGTGATTTCGCAAAATGTAAAGCCGGTGTGTCAAGCGACAATCGAAAATCGTATGTCGCATTGCTTTTTTTTTCTAAATATTTTGTTATGACATTTGCCGTGTTCTTTTTTATATTATTTTCTATTTAAATCTATTCAAAAGGTTTTATTGCAAACCGTGTAGATTGTATGGCTATAGTAATATAAACACCGCGATGTCACATAAGACGTAAGAATATTTTTATTTATTTATTGATAATGTTATTTCGCTTCAGAAATAATTAGTAATGCTATTAAACGTTCATAGTTACATTTTTTCTATAATGTTTCGGCCTAAATAGACTCATTTAACATGATTTAACATGAATGTTACCTAACAAAGCCTTCATGGGTCTGAGTGTATGTATATATAATAAAGTTCTACAACATATATTAGACTTTCGTTTTCTTAGTTTTAAATTTTAAATTAAAAGTATATTATTACATAAACCATACGACATTGAACAGTTTTAATTTGATAGAAATATGTGGAACTTTTTGGACTCATTTACATAGTTGATATTATAATGAGCAAAAAATATGCAATTGTTAAGTTTCTGATTATTCTCAGCAGATCAGGATCTAAGGCTGTGATAGCTTATAATGTTAAAATAATCGACGATGCATCTTTTTAAATAAAGATATTTACAATTTAAATTCGAATATCATAAAATAACAAACTCAAGGTAAGAAAATATGCAAAATTAAAACTAAAATAGTTGTCGAATTTTTGAAAAGATTACATATATTTTTTTCTTTTTATTCGAGTTTAAATAAAAAAATTAACACGCGAAAAATATAGCAGGCAGCAATCTAACAACGTAATTAAAAAAACAACTAATTTATTTAAGCGATAATTATTGATTTCATTATTACTTTAACTATAGATTCAATACAACATTTTGTAGTTATCAATCGATCAATTACGTGACACGAAAGCAATAGAATTTGACAATGTCTGAAAGAACAGTGCTTCTTCGCAAAATTACATTTCAGCATTCAGTTTACAACTGACCGGCGCTAATAGCAGACGTGTTCTTATTAAATCTTATCTATATAGTTCGTTAAATGCTATATAGCTTTTACGTAGTGCTTATCAAGTATTACGTTTATGAAACTATTAAAAAAAAATTTAGAAGTGAAAATTATGTGTTTTAAATATGTGACAATATAAATATTATCGTTAATTAATAAAGTTAATAATTAAAATATATGATGTGAATGCATTAAGTGTTTGTTACATAAATATTAAATAAATAAATATACTAAAGTTTATAATGTTTTCAACGTGGAGTGAATGTATTTTAGTGACATGTGTCGTTTTATTAGGTGAGTACCGTATTTAATTAATATATTATAATTATATACAGCGGTAAATACTTCCTTATTATAAAATGTCGATTTAATTACATTTTTGCGTCTTACAAAATATTTGCGAGAGATTTGTGAGAAAATTGCAATTTTTTTATTTAATTATAAAAAAAATTGAACCTTTATTTCAAATATTTACGATATATTTCAACGATGATATATTTATGTAATATATTCACGAGATACTGATAGAGTTATCAGGATATTTCTCCTAAACCGCGTTTAGAACCCTAACAGTTTTAAATATAGGTATTTTATTTTGTTATTTTTTTATATCGAAACAGGTTGTTCCTTGACGTTTTTTTTCAGATGACGTCTTTAGGTGATTATTGTTTTTTTTTTTTGTAAATGGTCCCCGCTGTTGGGGACCTCTCGTTCCCCTATCTCGTGTGGGACAGGGACTTTTTAAATCTAGTAATTTATTCATTTTTTTTATTATTAATATCATTCTTCTTGATTCTCTATCATCTTATCTGTCGTACCGTTTCTTTCATTCTACAATTATCCCAGTCTTTCTCTTTCATTCCATTAGCCATACATTCACCCTCAACCACTACATTCTAGGTTTCCTTACCATTTTATTTTGCAACATTATTTATTGTTCATATATTTAACACGTATTTTCTCTGTAATTATCATTTTATATTATACTATTTATTAAACTATTTTTGGTACTACTATATTCCTTGTATTTCTATATTTTAGTCTTCGTTTTATTTTTACCAATTGCATTTATTACCACCTTCCTGCAGTAGCTGAGGAAGCATTCTCTCTCCCCTTCGTCTTGCATGATGGCCGAGATATTCCTTTATGTGATTATTGTTTACCTTAAACAGAAAATTAGAAAACTTAATTAAAAAAACGTAAATGTAAAAAGGTCTCAAGGATCTGGAGTGGAGACAAGGGCCTTGTTAAAGCTATAGGAAGACAATGGATGCAGGCCACTACCAAGCGGTTCTGTTGGAAATCTATCGTGTAGGCTATGTGCAGCTGTGGGCATCCCATGATTGAAATGATGATGATGTTAATCCATAATTCGCGAACTTATATTGGGCCATCTAAGCCCCAAAACCTAAGAGCTGTGAAGACGTTTACTCCAGTAGGATGTGAAATGAATAAATCGTGGTTTCGGCAATCCTCAAGCTTGGTTACTATAAATTGTTGTAGGCTTTAATTAAAGGCTTTATTGACATGGAAAGACGACGCCTCTCCGAAGTTGAATGTATAATAATGAATGTTTTCTTTTCCTATCACAAACTACATCTAAAGGCGCAGGTGTCCAGGGTGAGGTTCTTAAATGCCCTCTAGCTTCAGCGACTCAGATCGAAGTGGTCTTGAACCACCATGATGGTAGAATGATGGCTTCAGGAGTAGCGTAAACAAGGGGAATGAACGGACTATCCCAATTATACAGCTGAAAGAATTGCGACAGAGTTTTTGGTATTCTTCACCAACTGACGAAAGTAGTGTGGGGCTTTAAAAAGGTGATCGATTTTCAGACCTTCGGTTTTCTGCCTCCTCCACGGTGAACCTGAAAAGGCCAATGAAAAAAAATCGATACATGGCTAAAAAAACATATACCAATCCTGAGTTAGATGAAGCTGTAAAACCACTCATACAATATAATAGTGAAAGCTATGCTATGCACTCAGTACATAGTAATGTAATTTTCGTTAATATAATTATACTATTATGTGAGTGTGTGTGTGTGTGTGTGTGTATTTCCACTTAAATTCTCACTCATCACGATATCTCTCAAACTTTAATGTTTAGAAACTTAAACTAAGGTAGAAATATTCTTTTTATATATTTGAAGTTAACTAAGTTAATGTTACGAAAAACTTGAGCAGGATTTTTTTGGGACATTAAAAATAACCAAAAATGTATTTTATGAACTAGCACCCATAATAATCAATACAAGCCACGCGAAACGAGCAAGGGACAGCTAGTGTTGTATAAAGCGAGATAAAATCCGTGAAATTAGCCAAAATGACGCGTGTTTCACAAAAAAGTTACCACGACGTCGTAATAAAGAGTTTTAATATAGACGAAGCTAGTCATAAAAATCCACATCATTTTTAAAGTCTGATATTTTTTTGTAAAAATCACCTTTTCACACCCAATATATATATATATATATATATATATATATATATATATATATATATATATATATATATATATATATATATATACAGATGTGTGTGTGTTTTTGTGTGTAAATACAAAACTCATATTTACATGTATTAATATTTATAGGGTAAGGTGCTTTGACAGATTTCGTACTGTCAAAAGTTTAAGTACTGGTCGGTCGAAGTGCAATTATATATATATATATATATATGTAGTATAACTGAATGATCAGATTATTATTATGTTGATTTCATGTTTAAAAAATATTAACAAAGATTATCCTATAACATAGATTATAATAATTTTACTATATTTTTATTACATAACTTACTGGCGCACGATATTTTTTTTCATTGCCTCGCAACACGCATCTTGAGTTTATATTGACATAAATTGTTTGACAGTTTTAGATAGGTGTTTTAATTTTATTACATGGTTTGTATAGTATAAGATTTTTTTTAAATCATCAAAGTTTACGCCGTTTTCGTGTTTTACAACACATTTAGCATATAAATGTATAATTAATGTATTTTATTATAAAATCTTATGTGTCACGCAACTGTTACAGGCAAGCCAAGTTAATATGTATTTCTTTGTGTAATTCCTTAAACAGATTCCATAGTCTTAATAATTTCAGCCCTAAGACGTCCACTTCTATAGGTTCCCCTATTTCCAATAGGACCTGTTAGTCTTCTGTTCACTTTGTGTGTGGACGCCTACTATCTGTGGTCTCTCTCAAAACCTTTACACCAGTGATTCCCTAAGTGGTCTATATCGATCCCTAGGGGTCTATGACAACCTGCAAGGGGTCTACACGATAGTGGATCTCAACACATACACTGATAGACCTACTTACTTACATCTTACTATCTTATAATATCAAAACATTTACATTATTTATAAAAGTACCTAAAGCGGGATCAGCGCTGTTACCAATCTCCTAACGAAAAAAAGAAACAGACTGGACATCATTCGCCGAGGAGATTTAAGATTAACCCTTACAAAATTTACGCCAAATGTTGATAATTTATTGTTAAAGCATCAGGTTCATCCTTCTCACTAAAAATATTGAGTTATTGCTTATGTTATTTTATTTATAGTTTATTTTATGTTTATTGAATTTTACGTATATTTTACAAATTTTATTTTGAGTAGTTTTAATTTAAATTTAATTAATAAATGTATAAATTAACATGGGTTTTAACTTTAAGTTTTTAACACTAAACTTCACTACAGTTAGAAATTTACAGGAAATCAATATTAGGTAAGTAGGGGGGGTCTATCCAACACGGAAAAACATGGCAAGAGGTCTACGACACAAAAAAGTTTGGGGAACTCTGCTTTACTACATTGAGATCATATGTTTTATGTGGCGAACCCATTGCAACTTCAAGAGTAGGTAATTTTTTTTTTAATCTTAAATATGAGAGTCCCAAGGCTGTCACCTCAACTATCAACATGACATCAACGTGTGACAACTTGAGGTCGTCATTCGAGTCTTCCAACAACAACAAACCACTCCTTGCTTTTCTCCGTTGCACGATATATTTTTCCATTGTTTTCACGGATTAGCTCAGACAATGCCACACCCAGTATGTACTCGACTTCTATGTACTTTTAATATCTATAACATATATTTAGTAACTTATTTATTGCTCTGTGGCATATGATATAAACATAAATATGTCAAGGTTATCTTGAATAGAATATAAATAGGCCACACCTATTTATAATAGAGAATTATAAACAGGTAAAATATGTGTGACACGATAAAAGAGGCCAACAATTATATATATATATATATATTTTATTTTATTTAAATACTAGCTTTGCCCGCGACATCGTCTGACAATTTAACAAAAACTTTAATTAGTGTTTTTTACTTTTAAGAACTTTTCTGAAATAAAAGTAGCCTAAGTAATTCTATATAACATAACCTGCCAATGTAGTCTCGTTAAAATCGTTTAGACATTTCAGAGATTAGCTGGAACAAACGGACAGACTCACAGACAAAAAATTTTTTTTATTATATATATATACCGTATTCGTATGCATGTAATAAAAAGCGTTTATTTAAATATTACAAACAGACATTCCAAATTTATTTATTTAATAAATATCAATAAGCAACATTTTTTTAAAATATACACTTGTCATGTATATGTTTTATCTGTATTCAATATTTGTTTATATTATTGACACGCAGAAAAGCGCTATCGTTATGTCATATATCTCAAAAATATTACTAATACGTTTATAACTATATTAATGTTTATATTAGGAAGACCGGAAAGTAATTTCTGTTGACATATTTGACAGAAAAACACATTGATTTGTTACCGCTCCGGCATTAAAAATTTGTATTCTAGATGTCAAAAGGTTGTTGATAACGAAAGTGAATATATTGTTGATTAGAAATAGAAACTTGTTAAAAATGTAGTCGTGTGAGTTTAACTTAAGAAAGCGACATTACTTTCCGGTCCCCCTAATATTATGTATGCGGTACAAACAAGCTACATAAATATTTCCGTTTATCTCTTTGTTAATAAATGTCATGTTGATTTTTATTTATTTAATTTTTATTTCGTTCCTCTATCTTAAATCTATGACAAGGATTTTTGTCTTTTGACATCCTTCACTAGTTCTTTTACTATATCTTCTTTCATTCGTTACATTCTCTTGTACGTTCTTTTCTTTTATTCACAATCCTTAAACATCACCTCTTTTCCTTTGCCCTATTCTTTTAGTACCACAATTATTAATTCGTGTCTTAATAATAATTGTCATGTTTACATTGTACTGACTGAGATAGTCGTATCTCCTGTGTGTAGGCCCTCGGAGGTCAGGTATGGAGGATGGTTTAAGTGGCTCATGTTGACTAGACCTCCTAAGCCTGGTATTAACATGAGATCTCTGAAGGCAAGGGGGAAAACCTAGCAGTCAAAATTCGGAGTCGGGAGTAAGTGCTTAACAGCCCGACCAATAAAATCACACAGTGTGCAGTGTCAATGTATTCACAGAACAAAGTTAATACCACTTTTTATCTCTGCGACTGACATAGAGAAAAAGTTTCAATATATATATATAACAATATATATATAATTCATTTTATTATTTATTTCACATTTATGGAGTCAAACACAATAATAGTTTCTGAAACGATAGTTTTGCTTTCGTTAATATTCTAAGCAAGCAGCAAATTTAGTACAAGTTAACCAATTATAGAAATAAAACGACATTTAAAGCATTTAACTCCTATTAATATATATAATTCACGTGATTAAAGATTTAAGGTTAGGAAAAAAAAATATATATGAATTAGTTTAAGAAATTAGTAACACTTTTGTGAGCAACTGTATATGGTATTATAATACACTCTCGTCTCGTAGTTGATTCGGCCGGATGTAAATGCCTCCTGAAATTTCTTTACAAAAGTTGACTAGACATTTATGTCTCTCGCCAAAGGCGACTTTTTGTAGCAATGCTCTTGCGCGTTTATTCAACGCATTGCTACTGTCGCGTGTTTATCGCATTTGTGCGTTAAGGTAACGTAACACGCTACAGTAGTAATACGGCGAGTCAACGGATGTTGCAGAACCTCATTTAAATCGTAAGCAAAGGCGCATAGCTAACATCTGCTTCGCGACTGTATCGATATAGACCTGTAACAGCGTCGCTATTACATCGCTACAAAAAGTCGCCGGGGGCCTAAGAGTCAAATCGACCCCTCCACCGAATGAAATGACAATACCCATTTATGATTTCAATCGGGTTTTTTATTACAACAAAAGTTTTTTTACAATCTACGAGTTCCAATACACCTTGTCTATTTTTTTCATTATTTTCTGGCTAAAAATGACAGATAAGCAAAAATATCCTTAGTAAGAAAAGGACCAATATTTAGCCACTTCCGCACATGCAGTGGTAGTAGTGCAACAAAGTGCACCGCCCGCCAGCCCGCTGATAAATGCGTATACGGCAAACAATGCGAATCACACAACCGCCACCGCCATATTACTCAACACGTGTTTCACCCCTCCACGGGGCATCTTCAGGAGTTATGTTACACCGATTAGTGCCAAACGCAGAGAATTTAGAGAAAAATATCCTTTTTCTCTAAATATACCAGGAAAAGGACAGACAAGAAAACAAAGTTTATCCGATATTAGTAAAAACTTTACTCCTATTCGTCATTATAAGAATAAATACAATTATATTATAAAATTTTCACTGTTTTATGTGTGTAAAATATTTGAGATATAATCAACATTTAATTTTTCGTCTTTCCTGAAAAGTTTCATTTTTTTTGAAAGGGGAAATATTTATTATCTTTATGACTAAAATTCATCACAAATCAGATGAAGAATTATTATCAATACATTGTTTTTTTTATATAAATCATTACTTTTACGATCATCTCGTAGACTTACTGTCTAGTTTGGTTTATCTGCAAGCGACAAATAGCTAATCATGCCACAATAGCAGATGGATGTTCCCGACAATTGAGTAATTTGCCGCCCGTCGATGTTGTGAATACTTAGAGATTTCAGACGTTTTTTTAAAAGTCCAACATATTTAATTTTAAATTATTATTAATATTAGATATGGTAAATGTAAAAACAACGTTTCATTATGTATTATTAATTCTTTTTTTAAAATTAATATTTCTTTACGATATATTTTTCAGAATCATGTCTATGAAAATTTTCAAAATTCTTCATACATAAAAAGATACAGGAAAGATAAAATAAAAGTACCAGCAAAAGTACCTTAGCTACCTACTGCAGCACATCCTAACTTTTACTACAGCGCTGGTTTTCAGTTTTTTTTTTATAATTTTTATAATCCTTAGTTACTGCCCGCAAATTGCGATACAAAATACGTATTTTCTGTCCTGAAAAAAGGTTTTATTTTGTTGGAAATAAGTATTATTTAACCCTAACCTAATAGATTCAGGCGTTACTTTGCGGAAGTCCATTCTAAGTAAGAAAAAGACTAATATATAGCTACTTCCGCTGTGTAGCAGTAGTCGTGCAATAAAATGCACCGCGCGCCAACCCGCTGATAAATGCGCATACGGTAAACAATGCGAAACACAACGTAACATAACAGAAGTAGCTATATATTAGTACAATTCTTCCTAAATAAATTTCAATTCAAAAAAAAATCATCACAAAAACGAAACGATCTGAAGAGTGGGCAGGATGTCATAAAACCAGTTTACATCGGTAACAGAAGTTCAAAAGACATTAAAAGTGAAACAGTCATCATTTGAAGTGCACAAAGACGAAAGGAAACCAAACAACAGCATTTTATTGCACGACCAGCTTACAACCCATCAAATTAACGGCCGCATTGTAAAACGTTGCCCTCCTTCTTCAATCTGCCGTATTATAGTAACATCACAATCCATTTGATGTCCCTTTAAATTAAGTTTACAGCCGAAACACTTTCGACACGCCCCGCACGTGCTTTGTTTACGACTTCATTTGTTTATGCCAGTAACTTTTGTGTTTATTTGATTGATTAGTTCGCCGAGGTAGTAACATCTTTGATTTTATCTACTAGATGTGTTTCATTTTTCTTTTTTTTTAATTTCATTCCTTTATCACAATTTTTCTTTCTCATCCTTCAGATTTTATCCTTAACTTTTATTTGGATCACCTACCAACATTTACCGCAATTCTTACACTATTACGTTTTGTTTCTTTTTATAGCATTACTTTTTATTGATTATAGTAACTGATCACTTTTTGGTTTTTCTTTCCTATAATAGCTACAATCTTGTTTAAGTTTGCTTGAATCTAGTACCTATTAAATAATACTCCTGGGGACATTTAAATGTCGCGGCGTTCCGAGGACGGATCACTTTCTCGGTAATCCTGATGATGCGACGATATTAAGACAGCTTATATAGCGTACAGCAGATTGATAAGAACAAGCCTAAGGAATAAAATTAGGAGTTGAGCTAGTCCGAGAACAAGAAACTAAAATTTAAATATAAATAAACAGAAGTAACTATCGATGATTATAAAATAATCATATGGGTACAAAGTATAAACAAAAATTTTAAACTAAAACAGTAAATAAAGAAAAGAAATAAATATATTGTGTGATATAACAATCATAAGTAATCAGGAATGTAGATGAGAGAAGTAAGCCGATGTGTGGAAAAAGCTCAAAACGTGAAGAGTGAAAGATTTTGTGAATAATGTGAGGAAGGAGAGAAAGAATTTGTGAGAAAAGAAAGGAGGAAGAATAAAAAATATTAAAAATAATTTAAACACGAAATGTAACGACCCTGCCCCACACATGCCGGGGCGAACATAAAAAAAAACCCAAAAAGTATAGTACAAAACTGTTAGGGAACAGTCGCTAACAGTTTTGTCTAAACTGTCTCTAACATCCTAGAAAGAAGCGTTGTTGGAGTTTTTTCCGCCATGTTTCCTAGTGCTAATGCTTGCTGGGATGCTAGCAATATTAGATAGGCAATAGCAACCGACCAAGAAGACCAAGGTACGGTCCTCCTTGAATACGAATGTTAAAAAAAAGTCAGCGATCTAAAAGCACAACGATCGCCCAATCTGGTAATATTGACTATGCTTTTGCCCCAGCTGAAACTCTTGTAGGCACCTTCGAGCTAACATAAGCGCTCCACTCAAAAATCATCGAAATCTAAATATGCCAATAAAAGTACAGTCTGGATCTAAAATTTAAAAAAAAGTATACATAATTTGTGTAATTCGCATTGTTTGCCGCATACGCATTTATCAGCGGGCTGGCGGGTGGTGCACTTTGTTGCACGACTACCACTGCGTGTGCGGAAGTGGCTAAATATTGGACTTTTTCTTACTTAGGATGGACTTCTGCAAGGTAACGCCTGATTACATTAAATATATAATTTTATGAATGAATCCGTCGTTATGTCGAAATTTCCACTTGCACCGCGACATAGCACGTGCTCTGGAGGTTAAGACACAGTTAACTGGTCACGTGACACTAGCACGGGTCAATTACTTCCATTTGACACGACGGCCCGCGATGAATTAGTAAATATAGCACTGGGTGAATGCACTGGAGTGTTTCTTTATAGATAATCTCATTACACAAGCTTTGTGTACAATTGTTCCACACATAGACATCTACATTATCTTTATTTACGCTTAAGTGATGTTCTTTGTTAGTAATCGGTTTTTAAACTTACGTCGAATCGATAAAGAGAAGTAAAAAATTTAAATTTCGAAAAGAATTAATATAGCGCTTTATCAATCGCATTTTTATACAAGTGAAAGTGACGGGTGAATTTAATATCACAACACTACTGCTCCCTAACTGCGACCAGCCATGGCGAATCGTGGTTGGATCTGGACCCCTCCTTGGTTCGCCACCTCGCTGCCATCCCGAGCAGCATGCACACAACACCAACACAATCTATACAAAACTCTACATGGGTAAAACGCTTTTCTATGTGCAATACCCGCCGATAAAAATTGCACATCGACCTTTGGAAAGAGACAATCGGCTAATTTCGGCTACGTAGAGCGTTATCTCTGTCACACGACTGACAACACGGCACATAGGTAGTGTGGGACAGAGATAACGCTTTACAATGCCGAAATTAACCGATTGTCTCTTTCCAAAGATCGATGTGTAATATTTCGAACATAAACTGACAAAAAATTTTAATTTAATAATGATACAAAAACAATAGTAATATAGTGGATGTGACCTCTAACTTACCATTCATGATTATAAGTTGATCTTACAACAGGTTTACCAAAATAATAATATTACAAGTTTTTTCTTACTGTATTTTTGTACTGTAACTCTTAAATATATCTACCATGTTATGGAATATCATGAGATATATATAACACAGAATGATTTGTTATCGTTGTAAAAGATTTAATAGTTGAATTTATAACTCATTTGTCAGTAAAAAGCCTTTACAATTATTTCCAATCATACTGTATAAATAAATGACTCTTAAACATGTTACATTCATTTATTTTTTCTATTGAACGGCGACAGTCCGTCGAGACGGATAGTAAATAAAACTTATTTTAATATGTTGCAATACGAATTTTAAAATTAGTATTGCTACATATTTTATTGCTCCCGAAACCATTAATTTTTGGATAGGGTATACATACCATACATTAATTGGCAATAAATTTGGTATAAATAGCCAATAATCTCTATATATATAGCATTGGGTTTAGGTATTTAATAGATTCAGGCGTTATTTTGCGGAAGTCCATCCTAAGTAAGAAAAAGACCAATATTTAGCCACTTCCGCACATGCAGTGGTAGTCGTGCAACAAAGTGCACCGCCCGCCAGCCTGCTGATAAATGCTCATGCGGTAAACAATGCGAAAACACTCTGTGTTTGGCACTAATCGGTGTAACATAACTCCTGAAGATGCCCCGTGGAGGGGTGAAACACGTGTTGAGTGATTTAACGGTGGTAGTTGTGTAATTCGCAAAGGCTAGTGGCTATTCGCAAAGCGGAAGTGGTTAAATATTGGATATTTTCTTAATTAGGTTTAGGGTTAAAGGTTTTTTTCTGGCTAATACATTCACCCCAAATCTTTTACACCAAAAAAGTCACCCTGTATATACGAATTCCTTCCGCAAAGGAAGTAGAGGGACTAATTAAATTCGCAAAACCGGCTAAGAAAGTCAATACAAATATATAAATAGTCCATTATGAAGGACAACGTACGCAGAGTGTCCTCCCTCAAATTCTGCAGGGCAGTGGCAATTAATGCAAAAAATCGGAATAAAATGTTGATAGGCAATAAAAATATTGTAATTAAAATATTATAATAATAAAAATTACTTAAGTAATAAAATTGTAAGAAAACGAAACTATGATAAAATTGTGATACATAATAGTAGAAGAAAGTAAAAAAAACCAATTATTTTTATAAGCATAAAAGCTGTAAAAGTATGAATAAATAACTTATTTGTCAGAGGAAAGCTATAAAGAAAAAAGTCTATTTTCAATCACATTAATTTTTTTTTATTAGAATACGATAGGCCAATATCTTCTGGTACTACAATGTCTGCAAGGACAGATAGATATTTAACAATAATTAATTTTAATGCGTAATAAGCCGAATAATGAAAACGTTTTTTCTTACTACGTAATCATTATGGTTTGTTATTACGGAACCATTTAATTTTTAATAAAATATACCATACATTAATATAGAACAAATGCGCTTTACATTTATAACCAATCATCCTGTATATACGTAAAAGATATATATCGAAATAAATATAAATATCTTAAATTATATTATTGTTAAAATGGAGAACTACTCTTTAATTTTAAAGCCTGATTTGACCTTTTGTATCGAATAAAAAATTAATACAGTTATATTATTATAACAAAACAAGAAATGTTTCTTGTATAACAATACAAATGTTCCTCGTCTTGTTTTCACTGTTGGTGATGACATTAATATTTATATCTATTGTAATATTAGTAATAATTTTTTAACGTATTTAAATTCTTAATTGAGTAATGGTATCACAGGAGAAGACTGTGACCTGTGATCGAAGGTTGCGGTTCAATTCCCGAGATACAATTATATATTTGCGCATTTATTATATAGGATTGTCACAGCTCATAAAAAAATTTGGGATGGGCAATAGCGTCTTGTACGTACCATAATACGAAAGAAAAGGACCAATATTTAGCCACTTCCGCACATGCAGTGGTAGTCGTGCAATGAAATGCACCGCCCGCCAGCTCGCTGATAAATGCGTATGCGGCAAACAATTCAAATCACACAACCGCCACCACCAAATTACTCAACACGTGTTTCACCCCTCCACGGGGCATCTTCAAGAGTTATGTTACACCGATTAGTGCCAAACACAGAGTCTACTAGTAGACTCTGTGTTTGACTGGGTGAATTTCATTGCACGACTACCACTGCATGTGCGGAAGTGGCTAAATATTGGTCCTTTTCTTACTTAGGATGGACTTCCGCGAGGTAACGCCTGATTCCATTAAATATTAAAGTACCATAATACCAAACCGCTATCGACAGTCCGTCTGCCAAGCGTGGCGGTCATGATGTATCGTCTCACTGATATCTTTGAAGGATGATTGAATCTTGCAGTGGACGTCTGTGGGTTTAAAACGACAGAATCCTTGAAGAAATGATATATTTTTTTAGTTATATTAGGAGCCGTTAATAAAATTTTCGTTATGACAGTGTGATCAAAGGTGAGAGTCCTGGGAGATGATCTTAAACATGGTAATCACTACCAAGACAATTTAATGTCGATTTTACGTTCTTATATATTTTTAACCGTTTGGATCTCAACCAGCGCGACCGCACTGTTCATATTTTATGTCGAGAAAGTCCAGCACGTTTTAAGCACTAGGGGAACCTGACTGACGTTTTGGAGCGCTCAGATTTACTTACGCAAGTACATCACACAGCTCTTTTTGGAGTAATTAGTGTATTTTACAATAAATAGAGTCGTTCTATAAAAATACAGTACAAAATAAAAAGTTTTATTTTTGTTAACTTTTTTTTAAAAAATTATCGAACAAACTTGAAATGTTAACAAAGAATTTAAATAGAGAGTAACAATTATAATTTTCGGCATTGGTTTTTATCAATACATACTGCAAAAATTCCTTTTCTACAACGCCCGCAAATTAAGTGTGATACACATACAACAAGCGCTTGCTGTTTCTCGATAATAAATCAAACAAGTAATATCGTGATTCTTGGGCATTTTCGTATATATATAGGGAAAGCGCGATCGCGTTGCTTCGGATTTTAACGGTGTTTTTTCAATACTGCCTGGTACTAAAAAGCTTAAGCCTTCCCAAAAGAAGTTTATCTCTCAACACTCACAGGTAAACTCTGCCCATCCGACATTTCTACTAAAAAAGTAAGACAAAAGTTTAATTCGTAGCATTCTCTCTTACGTTATCTTATTATGGGGCAATGCTGCCGAAATTAATTATGTAAACTATTCTATATTCAAAAAGTATAACGTGTTTGATAACGAGTGGAAAAAGTGAGGGATTTTGAAAACTGAAATATCAAACGACTTTTTTAATGAAAGATAATTTTAGATTTCCTACTTAAATGTAGTGCGTAAGTAGATTGTTTCGGTTTTCGTGTACCACAGATAATGAAAGATCATATCATATACTGAGGTATCCACTATACAAATACACCTATCCCCCGATTTACACGGTATTTGTTTTACACGTTTTCGCTTTTACACGGTTTCCAAATAAGTTTTTTTTTTGTTTTAATAACCGATTTTATTACCATCTCTCATAACGTAAATATTTCTGCTTCAAACATCGAATCGGCACAAATAACTTCGAGTGATGAAAGTGAATTCGAACCTTCGATTCCCAAAAATAGAATGAGAGTAATTTCTGACAGTGATAAAGAATACGCCTTTGGTTTTATTTTTTGTTCTTCTGTTTAATGTACATTGTAAATAAATAAAAAAAATAGTGTTTCCGTAATATATTAAATATTTTAACTTGTCAATGCATTTTATTTTTATTTCTGTGTACACCAAAAAATATTGCAAAAAATCGCAACTGTTAAATAGCAAAATTATGATTTTTTGCAAGCTTTTCGATTTATAATTTAAAATTTTCGATTTACACGTTTTTCTCAGGAACGTATCTACCGTGTAAATCGGGGGATAGGTGTACAGTCAATTTTTTTTTAAGGAAATAATCAATATTAAAATAAATATACATGAAAAATTACAGTAAATCTTAAAACCGGTACCAACATTAATAATTCTATTTTAATTTAATATTCTTTATTTTTCTCACTAGAAAACATGTAAATAATTTTATAATAATAAACAAAAAAGTTCAATTTGCAGTCTTATCATAGGCAATTCCTTCCAGACAACCATAGTTTTTAAATGGTATAAGTATAAATAATGGGTAGTTAAAGTATACAAAACATACACAAACAAACATACTAACATATGTATATAGCATATATGGTTATAATATTTAAGGTATAATATATATTACGGTATCATCAATCAAAAATAAAAGTGACTTGGATCTAACTTGCCTTAGAAAGAATAAGGAAACAGAGAAAGAAAAAAAAACAAAGGTTAAATAATAATAGGTCTAGTAAATATTTCTTAATCATTTTATTAAAAATAGGTAGTGAGTTAGCACGTCTTATATTTAGCGGTAACGCATTCCACAATCGAATAATGTCTTGTATAGTGAAAGATGTTTTAAATCTTAGAGTTTTTGATGATCCCAAAGACTTCTCATATATATTTAATGGAATCAGGCGTTACCTCGCGGAAGTCCATCCTAAGTAAGAAAAGGACCAATATTTAGCCACTTCCGCACATGCAGTGATGGTCGTGCAATAAAATGCACCATCCGCCGGTCCGCTGATAAATGCGTATGCGGCAAACAATGCGAATCACACAACCGCCGACGCCAAATCACTCAACACGTGTTTCACCCATTTCTTTTTCATTTCTCATATGTATCATGAAGAAATTGAAATCTTAATTTGAGATAAGAGAGAGTGAGTGGATTGAAAAGAATATTATAAAGTAGATAAAGGATGTGAGCATACCGACGAAGCCTTATGGCTAACCAATTGAGCTTAACGCGAAATTCGGAAACATTATCATATGTCTGAAGTTCAAATCAAATATGAAACGAATACAGAAGTTTTGAAGGCGCTCAAGATTATTTAGCCGGTTTTCAGTGAGGTTTCGATCGCCGACATCTACATAATGTAGAAAAGGAAGTAAAGAAAGGTGACTATGCACGAAAAATATTAGTTAAAAAGTAGTTTAGACGTTGCAAAGACCCTATCGATGAAATAAGGTTACGGCTCATTTTTCGAACTTGTGGACCCCACGAAAGCAGTTTATCGAATAATAGACTTTTCTTTAAAGTAATTGCAGCAAAAATAAATTTTCCTCTTTGAATATATAAGCTAACTATCATAACAATGAAACTAAACATACAGTAAGGCTTTTTATTATTAACAAATTACATCAGATATATAAACTTGAACTTATAACGTTATAGGTTGCTAATCGGAAAGCTCGTGAACGATTCTATCAATTCACTTTCTTTTTCATTTAATATTTGTATCAAGTCATGAGGAATGTCATCACAGAGACAAAAAGATACAAAAATTGTAAGGTTGATAATAATTAAACTTTTACTTTTTCATTTGGCATTTTCGAATCGTCAATTAACATAAAATGTCGACATTGTTATCCCTCCAGGAAGCTCAGAAGGCATATCTGTTTAGAAGAGCCGGCGAGAAACTCAACAGTTGCTCTTTACAAATAAGTTTAATACTGAGTGACAACATTTATTTCCACGTATTGACATCAGTATAAAATATTCTTGTATAGAATAATATACTTTTTTTTTCAGTGGCAGAACAAAAATTTTGGAATATTTTGTGCTATATACAATTTATTTAATATGTTACATACAAAAACCACAGAGTAAATTACACAAACTGAGCAAACAATTAATAAAACCAAAGAGTAAATTAAAACGCTGTCAAAAATTTGGTATTAATCAAAGCCAAAAAAACGTGTTTTGATGTAAAAAAAACTACGTTATACCATAAAGTATTATAATGAAAAAATACTTAAACGTTTTGCATTGTTTTATGCGTTCTACTCTAAAGTATGCGTTTGGGCTTGAGGTACACGTATGCCCCCTTCATATGGCTATTTGATCATCTCAACTCGAAATTAGCACGGATTATGCTCCGTGGTGAAGAAGGGCGTTCGCTCAAACCGGACTAATCTAGCAAACCAGGTCACAAGCCTAACTAGCGTCAAAGGTCAAGAGCACCAGTGGAAAATAAGCTTTTGTTCTCGCACAGCCAGAACTACTAATTTAGGCACTAAGGCCCCACCCAGATGAGCCGAGAGCAGCGGAACCCCGTGCTCGTGTATAGTGTATTTGTTCTTTTTAGTTGTTCATCACAAAGGAGGGTGAGTTTAGTATATGGGTCTTTGCAAAAAAATCTTAAATTTTATACATTTTAATTTAGAAGAGAGGGAAGAAAAGATAAAAAAATTAAAAGGAAACCAAATTATAATCATTTGAAGCTATTCATAAAATTATTACCTTGTAAATACGACCAATTTTAACAGTTCTTACGTGAAGGCACTTTAACGACGTAATAGTAAAAGTAATATCATAATATACTTCAGTTTTAATCAATAATATTATATAATATAAATTAGTCTATGAAAGCAACTAGGTTGTCCTCGGAGCCGTTACAATGCAAACAGAATACCCGAAAAAGATTTTTTTACGTCCATCCGTTATCGGCGAGTCTTTGTTGATGCGTTATCATTGAATTATAGACGCCATAATCCGTCAGTCATGAAATGTCACGCGCGAATATATTGTTTAAATACGTCGGGGAGTGAACTGCGCAGTATATGAACCAGTGAAGATGATGAGTAAGTCACCATTAGTTGATCACAATGCTTACCAACCCATCTATAAAAAGGTTTTACGTTACATATAGGTAGATGCAAAATAAACCTACAAAGTAGTTAACACGTTCACTGGGGGCCTAATTTTGAAGAACTTTCAGCTGGTGCGGCTGAGGTCGAATCAGCCTCAAGCTGAACTTCCTAGTAGTGCGGTTGAGGCCTTTTCTGCCTCATGTTCATCAACATTTTTTTACAATATTGAGTCAATGCTTCGCAGACATAAAGAAAGCTATATTTGTTTTTGTCATAACTCATACGGTTAAGTGTAAACAGCCGCCGCACTAGAGAGAAAACACGAGTTTTACGCGCCGCACCAGTGCAAAGTCTACCATGAGGCTGAATCGGCCTCAAGCCGCAGTGAACATGTTAAATATTTTCTGAAAACGACGGACTACCAACAGCCTCCTACACGGTGGGCAGACGAATTCGTTGAAACTGTCGTAAGAACCTTCCTACGTGTCCATATCAAACAGTGGGCGTGAGCATCATAGGGCAAAGTGCAGACATATCTTGCTCGATGGCTGCCTTGATAACTTCGACTCGGGCTGTAACACGCAATAAAGTAACTGAAATTTTCGTACTGAAAGTTCACAAAGCTATGATACCGCTTAGGCGAGTGCTCCGTAGAATGGTCTGGCGCAAAGGCTCCCGAGACCACGCACGCTTTAGTATACCACCTCAAGGTCGTCCAAAGTGGCCCGAGATGACAACCTTGTTTGAAAGAAGAGGAAAGCCGACACACTTACTTCCGGTTTTGTTGCAGGATGATAGGTGACGTAACTAAACAAAACAAAACTGTAATATCAGTGTGGCGAAGGATGGGTGGCGATGCGTAAATGTAATGTGGGTGAATGCTGTATGTTGAATATATGCTGAATGATAAAAATAGTGAAGCTTATTTTAGAAGTAAGGTGAAAGTGGTGCGGTGTTTGTCCCTGTCCCAAAAATGAGATGAGGGAAAAAAGTTTTTAATTGATAGCATTTGATTAACAAAAACACACGATGAGTTATGGGTTTAGCTACACGTGTTTATTTCATCATGTCGACCCATCATGCCTGCATAGCCTGTCTCCCACAAAGATTACCACAGCCACCAGTAGCCAGGAGTATCAAGCGACTTCCTTTGTTAAGGAAGTCGTTTTATCTATATCGTTTCATAAAACATAAATTAAAAAAATTCGCTAAAAATTGTATTTCACTATACATTACTACTTCTTAAGGCTTCTATTTACCGTCACCGATACATAAATAAACACGTAAATCAAATTAGCAATATTTACCATACTGGTAAAACCACCTATCGATCTCTCAATAAAATATTTTAAACATATATACACTGTTATATCTACATTGAACATTTTGTATTGTTTATTCTTAAACCACAACATACAAACAGCGCGAAGGATAATACGCAATATGATATAATCGAAGATAATTTTAAATGTATCGCGAAAATTTACACATCCATATATTGCGTGCCTACAAGAAACTTGTTTATTTAAATGTATTGAAACTTTAAACAGTGCATTATATATAAATGGTCAATGAAATACAAGGAGACGTAACTTCTTGCCATCCTATGGTACGGTATGGAGGGAGTCCGGGGACAGCTATCGGGGGCTGACCCTTGGATTTCATCTCATTGACCAATGCGCGTGGAATGCTTTTGTTCTAGGATGAATTTATAGGTAGGAAAAAAATTGTACTAAATGTAGTAATGTTATAATTGGTAAACGGAGTGTAAGATGATTTCTAAACGACGCCTGCATGAAAGAGATGGATGAATGCAGAAGTATAGCTTTCTCTCTCTCTCTCTCACGACGACGCCGCCATTGTGTAAGACGTATAACATTTTTTCTCAATTAAAATTGTCGCCTATCACTCAGACCAACCCCCATATATACTTGTTTGTTCGAATAGACCGTTGTCGGTCGGATCTCTCACGGTCATCAACAAACATGATTTCAGTGTACCTTTGGATGGTGCAATACACAAACATTCGGCTAATCCCTAGCTTTTTCAATGTATAAAAAATTTCGACGTGCCCCTTATCTTCTTTGTACAGTGCAATTACTGTTATCCTATCCTCTAGTTCTCCACTCCATTTTCATAATAAATAATTTCTTAACAGCAAACATACAATAAAAGCAGGAAGGAAGTCTATTTTTGACAGTAGATGCTAATGTTCGAAATTCAAATTAATTTTTTTTAAATGTATGTAAACAGCTAGTAAAAGAATTTATGGCTGAACTGGGTACATATATTCATTCTAGAACATACAATATATATACGTGTCTGTATTCGGGGTGTCTCCTATTGGAAATCTTTAAGGAATGTCTATGTAAACATAGTTATTCAACATAGTATTTTAATATATAACTATAGATACACTAAATAGAAAAATTCGTGTTAAAATGTCGAACTGTATATACTAATTAAATATAAATGTATTTTTGGGTAAAAAAATGTGCTGATTATAAAAATACATTGAAAGCGATAAATCATAAAGTTGGTTGTTTATCTAATCAGACCACTTGAGCGAGAATTTAAAATTGTTTATGTTAATCCATCCGTTAGTCATCGTTAGAATTACACGCACTATCTTGTTTTAATTAACTGCCTTCAGTAATTTATCGCTGTTTAGGTTTTATATATTGCATATACATTGCCGGCGATGACCTTGTATTAGCACAGCTGCGTCAATCACAGCGACCAATGAACTGCAATATTGTTACAAATTATAGTTAATTAAATATCGAGTATATTATAAGATAGAAGAAAAGTAATGTCGCTTTCTTAAGTTTAATCCTCACGACTGCTATTTAACAGGTTTTTATTTTGAAACAACAATATATTCAACTCCTCTGTATCGCCTGATGTTAAACAATAACGAGGTCCACGATGGTACATGTTTGCCTAAAAGAAACCTATTCATTCTTGTCTTGCAGATTCCTAAGTTACAACTGCTGGAAACAATAAAGCTGGTAGGTGGTTCCACTCCTTGGCTGCTCGCACTGGTGTAGATTGACGGGGTTTCAGACGTGGAAGATTGTCTTGAATCTGTGCGTCTTCTTGTCCAGTGGAACAAAGGAGATGGGGGAGTCTTTTATTTATTGGGTACTGCACTACCACGTTTGCAAAAACCTGACAACGATGGGCGTAGTTGGTCGTCGCCTATTAAGGAGGTGATGTTATCAATTTCTATTTTAGTCCCATCTTTAACTTGGAATCAGAACGGTGACCTCCAAAAACTGGACAGCCGGTGATAAGGTGCAAACTTGTGCGTGCAAACTTGACAATCAATGGAGTGTTTGTCGAAATCATTTTAAAACTCGGCGGCCTCCCAATCCGGTGAAATTATAATATGCAGCGGCCCATGAAGAGCCTTCCCAGGAATCCTTCAAGATACGCTACCTTAATAGAGATTTTAGGCTAATCGCCTTCAGCGTCCTGAGCCCTCACAAGCGTGGAATCAGAAATGCCACCTGTGTAACAGTATGAGTCTGGTCAAAAAAATGTATTGCTATATTATTTTATGGTTGTTAACTTTACACCATGGTGAATGAATTAAAAAATTACAATTAATTATATACAATTAATGTTCATATCTATACTTAACTTTTTTGTTACTTGCTGGTATAATTATTTCTCACCCAGGTCACCGAACCATGAAAACAAGTGGAGATTAATACGTATGACGTATGATTTATGAGTCATTACTTTTTTTATTTCGATTCACAAAATTATTGTAAAGAAAAAAACTAACCAATAACTACTAATTGGGTCGGCGCTCCACTGGATGGATCGATGACAGGTAAGACCGCGGGAAGTCGCTCGACGCAAGTAGCGCAAATCCTTCGGGGAAAACCTATGACTTATTGTGAACATCCATCGGCCAAAAAGAAGAAAAAAAAATTACTTCTACAAAGATGTCTTAGCTTGTTTGCACAATTATTGCCATCTCATTATTTTCATTAAAGAACACCAAATTGACCAGTCTTGCACTGCCCGTATTCCTTGACATCAAACCTTGACTTGTGCAGTTATTAGGAAAATAATTAAATATGAAAAGGTAGCGGCAAAAGAAAAGAAAAATGTATTTAAATCACAGGGTAGTGGGCAGAAGGCCTGATCTAATTTTACACCGCAGCTCGGTACTCCCCTGATGGTGGTGGTAGCCAGCCGCACGATCTCCCAGCACTGGTCAGGTGGCAGTAAGTCGAGAGCAGGGAGCGCCTGTAGTTCACAGGATGTGTTAGTTCCGGTGCAAGGTGATATAAAGGTGTGGCGTGAATTAAATGATGTTCATAGAAAGAAAAGGACCAAGACGTGAATTTATAACGTAAATACGAATTGGACCCGGCGCGTGAGACGTCACGTGGCTGGTGAACGCAACCGACACAAAGAGAGTGCGTCGGTGCGTGAGACATCACCTAGTTACTGACCGCGACCGAGTCCAGGGTCCATCTCTCAGGCAAATGACGTTAACTGCTGTGACTGGTGCGCGGACGCATTGGAATGTTTGTTATAAAAACAAAAGATCCGCTGAACCAATAGTACGCTCCCACGATTCCACGCCACTTGAGATGTACCGTTCCTCGCCAATGGTTCAACAATGTTTTGCTGTATTACGATTTATGAGATGTTTCTCGTGTTTATATTTTTTTGGTAAAAATTTTAACTAAGAATTATGGGACGTTAATGTGCAAAGTGACTATGCTGTCAGTCAACCCGTCTACCCACGTCACGTCTGCCAACTCCTGGTCGTTACTCAAGAACCTCTCAGTCCCAACGGTCGTCTTCTTCTCCTTTTTTTCATTGATAGACTCACACAAAGCATAGGCATTCTCCACAGATCGCCAAGATGACGAGTATTGCGTTGCTCGCATCCAGCCGCCTCTCGTCACCTTAACTTTGTCATGGATCCATCTAGAAGCAGTCTACCCTAGCCGCGTCTACCGGCACGTGGTCAACACTTGAGAACACTCGGCCCCATCGACCTTTGGCAATACTGGCATACAGTATTAGTGTTTAGCCATATTCGAGATTTTGGTTCTTCTGCGGGTACAGTCTTCTACTTGATCTAAATACAACTTGCATCATACATTTTTTTTTCATTTTAATCACACCAATACCATTTAATTATTTAAAAATGAACCACAATGTGTATATGTGGAAGAATTCAAATTACCGTTTTACTCATTGAGTAAATATAGGCGTGTGTATATAACCTAATTTTTTTGTGCATCTCGGTAAAAGCTTTGCGAGAATACAAGAACGCGTTTCGAGTACAATTATTAGTAAAACCAAAAATATATTGTAAAATGCGTATTTTAATTAATTTCTATATAATTTAGGTCATGGTGTGCCCCGAAATTGTAGGAAATATTTTAGTGTGCCGCAGACGAGAAAAGGAAACTCCTTATTACGATAAAATGTAGTAGACAGTTTTCTGTAAAGGGACAATATTTCCATAACTATTTATTTATTGAATATAATAAAATAAAGGAAGATTATTTCGTATTTGTTATGCTATTTCACCATAAATTGATAATAACGGAAAAAAACCACGCGGGAGTACATCCTGACTACCATTTTACGGAATTACACGCCATGTTGTTCCACCTAGATGACTTTTCTCAAAAGTTGAAATAGACATCAATCTTTTCTATTGTATCACTACCCACTCATGTAAATATATCGGTTGCTGTTTACGACTGAGTGTGGGTGGATTTATAGCTTGCAAATATTCTACGGGCTTTCCGATTCAACTTTAGCATTGAATTATTATAATAAGCCTTCGCTTCTTACTTATTTCAATAGTATTCTGTTTATACTATTTATTTGTATGTTAATACCGCTTTGTGTAACATATATCTGTAGATTTGAACACATAATACAACATAATCGACGAGAAAGCGTAGTAAAATCGCATAATGGTTTGAAAATAACGACAAACTGAAAAGGAAAACAGTTGCTTCGTTAATTTGTAAAGAGGTTGTTAATTTGATATAAGAATATTTGTAACTATATCACCAAAGTAATCGATAAAAAAATTGTGATGTCAAACTTGATATCACACTATTAGTATACATTAATAGTAGATAGTACACAATTATGATATGAAATACTTATTTAATTACGTATTATTTGTATGTCAAAATTTAAATTTTATTATAAATTTAAAAATCATAACAGACATAATAAATACATGTAAATGTAGAGTAGTAGTAGACATAAAATAAAAATAAATTAAAAATTTATCAATTCCTTCATTGATCTAATTGCACGTATATATAATAAAGTTCCAAGAGGTATCTTAGATATTTTGTTTCTTCATTTCAAATCTAAAATAATAAGTATATTATTAAATAAATCTTAATATAACTTTCAAAAGTTTTTGGTTAATTGAAAGATGTGTAACTTAGTTGACTTATTTACATGGTTGATTTTACAATGTGCACATTAAAATTGTAAAATTTTAAGAAGAACTACTGTAGAATTTGTGGGCGGCTCTTCTCAGCAGATCAGCAATTCAAGCTGATGGTAGCTTACTGCTTATAATGCTACAATGATCAATTATTCAAAAATGAATGTACATGCCTTTTATTATTTTATTATTTGACTCTGTGTTTGGCACTAATCGGTGTAACATATCTCCTGAAGATGCCCCGTGGAGTGGTGAAACACGTGTTGAGTGATTTGACGGTGGCAGTTGTGTAATTCGCATTGTTTGCCGCATACGCATTTATCAGCGGGCTGGTGGGCGGTGCACTTTGTTGCACGACTACCATTGCATGTGCGGAAGTGGCTAAATATTCGTCCTTTTCTTACTTAGGATAGACTTCCGCAAGGTAACGCCTGATGCCATTAAATATTTTATTATTGTTGTGTTACTGTCATTAATATAGTATTATATTTATAATATGTATTATACCTTATTTATTATAAGTATATGTGTTATATACATATGTATGTATGTTTATGTTCGTTTGTTTGTAAATATGTATTTTTTGTACACGTAAACTACCCATAATTAGTACTATTACTTTTTCCATACTATGGTTGTCTGTTGTATGTTGTGATAAGACCGCCCGTTGTACTTTTTATATATTATTGTAAAACTAATTAAACATATCCTAACGTGTACGATAAAGAATATTAAATAAAAAAATGCCAAATTAAAAAAGAATTTTTTTAATTTGAATTTGGAACCCTGTAATTTTGGTTGCAAAACAGCTTACATTTAAAATTTTAGTTTAAAGAAATGTCAATGTGTCAAAAATATAACCTTAGTTTGAAGAAAATTGAATCAATCTAGTCACGAGTGTAAATATATCGGAAGATACCACCGTTTTTATACTCTCGAGTGCTACAGTTTTTATTGCAATTCTTGTACATAAAGTGTAATGTTTTACAATCCTACGCACTGTTCTATTTGCCGGTCCGATTTTTACTATCGCATTATAATAGTTTTATTTATAGAATTATGGGTTCGATCGGTTCAAAATATATTTATCGAATGTACACGTGTTATATGTAACATACATTTTATGATTAAATATTAAAACACATAATATAGATGTTTAAGTTGTTTTTTTTCTTGAATCAATGTCAAGCCTTAACTTTGTTTTTAAATTGGAGGGCTCCCTCGCTATAACCGACTCTGGACCCTTTAACTCGAGCAATTACTGTATAATATATATATATATATATATATATATATATATATATATATATAATATATATTTATGATACCTTCTCCTCTGTCTCTCTACCTCTACCTCTATGTCTATATATATAGTGTATATTTATATATATTTATAGTTTTGTAGTCACGTTTGTCGTCTGTTTATCTTTATATATACATACATACTTATATATATATATATACTTATATATATATATATATATATTATTTTTATAGAGGTTTAAAAATACTTTTACGTATCATAGGGCCTGTTGTTGGTGCCCCGTATGTCGGACTCGATCTAGATCAATACAGACTAAAAACAATCCTCTCTCTTCGGTATCCCTGGTCCCCACGGCATGGCCGTTAGGCATTACTTCGCGGGGGGGATTTAGCCGCAGCTTTCTCTGATAAAGTGGCTGTTCAGGCCAACTTCCTCCGCTCCTGCTGTGTGTATGTATGTATATAACGGTCATGTATAGCTAAAATCGGTCTACCTAGTGTGGAGCCTACTTGCGCCGCTTAAGCCTGCTTGCAGACGCCACATGAGAAATTTTAAAATGAACACAAAAAACCACTGAAATTGCTGGTAAATCGCTTATTTTGTATCAGAACAGTATGCACTATTGGAAGCAAACAGTTAAATGAACCAAAATCACCACACACAGCATCCAACATTGTGCTTATCAGAAATAATTTGAACACTCGATGTCAGCAAATTCTTAAAAGAACCATAAAACCTGTCACCGCACTTGAGAAGTGTGAAATTTTTAAAGTATGTTATTTTTTAAGGGGAGTACTTACAAGTTAATAAAAACTATTTCTCAAGATTTACAAAAACTTTTGTCGGTTAGACTGTTACAACATAATTAAGAATTCATGTTACAAATAGATCAAGTCGGCTTAAAAAGTTTTTTCATCTTCGTAATAAACACACAATTTCATATCAGCAAAGTGTGCGTAGAGATATTTTTAACGTGACTATAAATCTCAGAGATTAACGTCATAATAGCATGCTCGATGTCGTATGCCGACTCGTCTTAATTGTTTGGCGTACGTGAGAGATAATACACGCAATGTAATCATTTTTATGCGAAACATCCGTAACTACACATTTTTTAACACTTCTTAATTTTAGTCACATACGACTACATTTGAAATTTGAAATCTACAGAATGATATATATTTTCGTTAGATTATTTCATTTACCAGCGAATAATTTAACGCATTTACCGATATTTCCAATCACCCTGTATTATCTAATATTATTTATATTGGAATACTATCAAGTAAACAATAAATATATAATAATCCGAATTTTTATTTTACTTGACAGCAAATAAGATTTACATTCACCCCTTTTATATCTATAACCAATCATTCTATATATATATATTCCTTGACAAATTTTATTGTTATATTTATCTTTATATATTATAATTTATTTGACAAATGTTGTACTGCAGATATTACAATATACTTGCATATCTTGTATGTAGTTTAGACTACGGTATGGAATCTGTTTTTCAAGCTAGCCCTTTAATAGCCAGGTTAGGTAAGGAAAGGAATGGAATGATTGTGAAAGGAAGATGGAATTATGGAATGATAGAAGGAAGAAAAGATATTGTGAACTATGGAAGACGAAGACGAAAACTAAAAACTCATGTGAAAAAATTGTTAAGAAATCAGAAACCCTGTTCCCAACAAAATAGGGGTGGAAAGAGAGGTCCCAATAGCGGAGGCCTCATAATAAAAAAGCCAGGTTTGGATATGTTTCAATAAAATTTATAAAAAAAATACTGTTGATATAAATTATGTTAATAAATAATTATAATTTCAATTATAATGTTTCAATGTTCTCATAGAAAAGCCTCCGAAGTAAATATCTAATAAGGCCGGCTGGAAGCGTCCTGCTCTGGTTTAGCCAGACCAACTACTCCAGAATCTTAAGGCTCCAACTGCCATCTGTGTGCTATGTTGCATGCCCGCTGTCTCGTCAACTTTCCAATTCGCTGAGCCATGCCACATCTTCCTAGATTATTGTAATAAGATCATTTGTAACAAAATAAAGATTCCTAGAAAAACCTCTCGAATCCTAATAAATCCTAGTCGTATTAGACTGGGAAAGGAAACAAAATTGTTAGTATCAATTTAATAAAGTAAAAGAAAAATGTAGATCAAAAATTGGAATATATAACACAGGGGTTGCTAGCCCACGGTCGCACTTTTCATTTTTGTGTAAATATATTTTTCGTATCGTATGTTCAAGGACTTTGTATTTCATGATCTGTACTCTCTAATTCTAATGTTTAAATATTGTTTGTTGAACTAGTGTAATAAGCATTTTATAGTATATATACATACTATATATATATATATATATAGCACTAGGGAGGACTATGCTCGGACCTTATGTCCTATTTGCAAGCCGCCGTACACTTAGATCACTTTAACGAACGATCTATTGAATAATTCCAAGCGCAAGTGCTCCATAGATATAAATCTCAAATTAGCCGGTTGCTTTTGCATGGTTACAATCACTTCGGAAAGAGATATCGCACGGAGAAAGAAACTTCAGTAATGCTTATCTCTATGGTGATTGGATTCCAACTGCTCGAAAACAAGTATTCAGAGAATGGGCAGCAATGTCCTGTGCCTACCATAATTGCACACTGCGATCAATAAAATTCTGATATATTCTGTCTTAGATATTTTTAAGAGAGCCCTATGTGGCCATAATTTGACTTAAATGAGTTTGTATCCCGGAACGAATATATCAGAGGTTCGTTTAAGGTAGCTCCGATCCCCAGCAAATTACAGGAAAATAGATTGCGATGGTATGGCCACATTCAAAGAAAACCAGATGACCACGTGGTAAAAACTGCCTTAAGCCTCCCAGAATTCCCAAGAGGGCGAGGGCGTCCAAAAGCTACGTGGTGGTCTAATATCGGTGGAAAGAAACTGGAAAACCTTCAACTTGATGCAGAGACAACCCAGGATAGAGTGGCCTGGCGCAAATTGATAAGGAGACCCGACCCCAAAAAAAGGGAAAAGGGAAGGAAGAAAAAAAGTATATACAATAGATTATATATCATCATGTCGACAAATAGATACACACTTGAAGTCATAGGCATCCAAAGATCAACAATCACTATATTTAATGAAATCAGGCGTTACCTTGCGGAAGTCCATCCTAAGGAAGAAAAGGACCAATATTTAGCCACTTCCGCATATGCAGTGGTAGCCTGATTCTGTGTTTGGCACTAATCGGTGTAACATAACTCTTGAAGATGCCCCGTGGAGGGGTGAAACACGTGTTGAGTAATTTGACGGTGGCAGTAGTGTAGTTCGCATAGTTTGCCGCATGCGCATTTGTCAGCGGGCTGGCGGGCGGTGCACTTTGTTGCACGACTACCACTGCATGTGCGGAAATGGCTAAATATTGGTCCTTTTCATACCGACAATCACCAGTCTGCACTGCCTGTACATAGTGACTTACCCGCACCCGTGACCTTGAATATGTCATCAGTAAATCTAGAATATTATAATAAAGGTAAAATATTGTATAAATTATAAATGCCATTATCACAATATAACATTATATTCTACCACAAACCATAATGACTACTTGGTAATCAAGTCGACGGTCAATAAAGAATAATAACTGTTTATAAAGCGTTACAAATTGTTTGATATATTTATTGTTTGCCGGTGAAAAACACATTGGGTAATACACGTGTTACGTTCAATTGTGACATTATGAAAACAAAACAATAACAAAACTATTTGTTTGATTCGCGGAACTGTTAAACAATGCGAAGGTTGTGGAGATGAATCATTATACAGGCTGATAGGTTATAGATGTAAAAGCTTTAAAGGGAAGTGAAGGTATTGCTTATTTGCTGACAATGTATAGACTCCTTTACAAATTCGGTTTCTTCTTTTCCGCTGATAGACGTACACTGACGGTTCAGCGCTGCCTGTATCCAGTGTTTCCCACGACTTTAACAATATCGTTGGTCCACCTAGTGGGCGGCCACTTCTGATGAGCAATTCTTCAAGCTACGTCGCTAGTCTTCGTTCATCTGTAGATCTCCTCATTTATGATGTAATCTCGCAGCAGAACTTCGAGCATAGTCCCCCCCATGTGCTTTTTAAGTGACCATAAGCTTTCTTTTGAGGGCCGTCGTGAATGACCATGTCTCGGATCCATATATCATTAAACATTACATTAAAAAGTACCAGTAAATTCGGTTTACTACTTATTTAAATTAATTATTGTTTACTATCTGTCCCTGCTGTGTTAATAGTCTGTCGATTCAAAATTTAAAATTCAAAATTTAAAATTAAATTGACGTCACATATTTTAGAGTGATCACTTTATCAGGATGGTTGGAAATAGGTGTAAAAGCGTTAAAGCTTTTTGTTAGCAAATGACTAATCATACACAAATAAATATTCTTTTTTTTTGAAGCTTATATACCCGTAAGTAATTGCTATGTATGTATTTTTAATTTAATAACAATTAAAAACATTTTGGTAAAACCCATTAGTAAATAAAACTCTTTATATATCCTCCAATTTGAAATAATTTGTTGTCTTTGTACATTGAATTTAAAAAAAAATCTGCACAGAGTTACTATGCAACAGCACATCAGTACTGTCAAATTCATTTCCTGTCATTTTTATGGCCGCCATATTGGGAATTTCGCGACCTTGTTTGATGGCTGTGTTAATAGCAGAATGGTATTGTACAATGGTTTATTGATTGCATTTGCGATTTATAATGATAGTTAATCTTTTATCAACTATTGTGTTAATATATGATGCGGTTGTGCAAGACAAGGTAACTTTGAATGTTATGTTTAAAAATTAAACAGAATGTTAGGTTATAGATATAAAAGCTACAAAGTAGTGAATATATATATAGTTTTCTATCAATTAATGAATGTTACACCCTAAACAAAAATGTATTTTAGAAATAATAAATAATGAAATGATAATATTGTAAATAATTTAATAAATATCTGTCCTTGCAAATCTTTTTCTTCTTTTCAACCGATGAACGCTCATTGTAAGACGTAGACTTACCCTAAAGATCACTATGAGGATAGTTTTGAGCTGCCGGCATCCAGCGATTTCTGGCGACTTTAATTATGTCGTCGATCCAGCTAGGGGAAGAAAATATTTACCAGAATAGTTTAGCTACTTGCATTCGTATAGAAAAAAAAAGAATATAATACATTTCAGAGTTTATATACGATGACAGGAAGAAGATTTGAAGCTTTTTGCTGACAAATGTGCAATACATTCACCCCTTTATAGCTTTTAAACCTATAACCGAACATCCCGTATATGATAATTCTTTTATATTTATCCAGAACCCTCTAAACAATATAACACTGAACCCGCGTGAACTATATAGATCAAGAACACGCGTGAACTTGAAGTTATTTATAAATTTTTGTGTACTGTTCGCGAAAATTCTAACCGAGGACTTTCTCGAACTTACTAGAACCTTTTCGGTGGTATAAATAGGTGTACTCCCCATGACGACAGTTCAGTGTTATTTTTCCAGTTATAAGATTAGGATCTACGATCAGTGATACAAAGTAACCATTAGACTAGTTATCTGGACAATGATTTCTTGAGCGATTTGGAAACGTAGTTTGGATTAAGCGAAATTATACTTTGTGTTAAAGTAGGGAAACCATCTGATTTGTGAATAAAGGACTCCTTGTCAACCAGTGGTGTTTCATTTCGAGTCAGAACCTACAGTACGTAACAATATATTAATCAACATGAGAACCAAAAACGCGTCGGCGCCTTCAAACGGCAAATGTAAACGTATCATTAGCTAGTTATCATTAGCCAATAATAGGTGCTATTTTCTGGTACAAAATTTGTGTAGCAAATACAGTATGGTAACTTCTGACATACCTACTATTTTTATCCTGTGACCACAAAAGATCAGCTCAATCTAATTCAATTCGTCACTGCTTACTAGACTTATTGAAACTAAATTTGAATGGAATTGTTACATTAGAAGTATTTGATGTCGATCAGTAGTCGCCCAGTGGTTGAAGACTGAGTATTTCGATCGTATGTCCCAGATTCGATTCCCGGAATACAATATTATATTATTCACACTTCCTGCATTAGTTATATAGAATTGCAACTGCTCATAAACAAGTTTCCAGAGGATTGATAACAGCGTCCTCTACGTACTATAATACCACACTGGGATCGCCAACCCGCCTGATAAGCGTGGCGATTATGGTATATACCATAGATATCTTTATGGAAAGCCTGTGCTTTGTAGTGGACATCTATATAACTAAAACAGAGACGAGGACTATTAGATGCAATATTTTGAATATCACAAAATATTTAGGCTGCTATAGGTGTAAAATTGAATAAGTTACATGAATTTATTTTTACTGCTAAATGCGACAGTCTAATAAATTACATACTGCATATTAATAGCTATAATAAAATTTCATGTGTATTTATACGTATTTTAAAAACGCTTTTTCATAGTATATTATGATTAAGTTATTTATGATTTCTAAAATCATAGATTTTTGAATAGGTTTAACATATATTAAATGAAAACAAATGTGCTTTGAAAAAAAGTTCATTTCTATTATTTACCAACCTGCGTGGCCGTGGTTCTATATTGTATAAGACGTAGAAATGTCCTATGTTATTAACAATAATGGTCTAAAAGTATATTACATTTCAAAGTTATAAGCAATTATTGAGTTCAGTCGAAAGCTTACCTAATGGTATACAACTGCGACACCATATTTGTAATTTAGTGAAGCCTTGTGTACTCAATTTGCCGTCTGAAGGCCCGGCCTGATGACCTCCAGTTGATTAGGGCTGTCAAAGGAAGGTCATCTATAAGAAACGAACTATATCACCATCTATTCTTTTGACAATGGCTGGTTTAAGAAAAGGACTAATATATAGCTACTTCCGCTATGTAACGGAAGTAGATATATATTAGTCTTTTTCTTACTTAGGATGGACTTCCGCAAAGTAACGCATGAATTTATTAGATAATGGCTGGTTTTTCTATCGACTAACTATTTTTTAATATTTTTTTTACACTTCGATTTCGACACTTTTTTGTCAATGTCATACTTATACTTTTTAACATTTTCTGAAACTTAACTATTTTGTATTTTAACAAAAGAGATCGAATCTCATAATGTACACCTTTGAAACACATGGGATTGCCGCTGCTCACAAACGAGATCCCAGAGGATGAACAGTAGTTCCCTCTGTGTACCATAATACCACAATGCAATCGCCAGGCCGCCTACCGAGCGTGGCGATTGTTGTATATTCCTCTATGCCTTTAGGCTAAGACCTATGCCTTGCAGGATGCGTCTATAACCAAAAACAATACGACAGAATAAAAGAGTACAATGGGCGGTCTTTTCACACTAGGCAGCTTCTTCCAGACAACTATAGTATGGAAACAGTAGAAGTATAAATAAGGGATAGTTAACGTGTACATATAGACAAAACAAACATACAGATGCATGTACATAGTATATATCTATTTATATATACTTATAATAAACACAGTGTAATATTTAATTATAAATAAAAACATGAAACAGAGTTGGATGGCACTTTCTACAGAATAAATAAAAAAACGAATTAAAGGATAAATAATGAATGGTCTAGTAAATATTCCTAAATCATTTTTTTAAACAGGCAGTGACTGAGCAGGTCTTATATTTACCGGTAAAGCATTCCAAAATCGACCGGTCTGTGTGGTAAAAGATTTGGTCGTGAACGAAGAAGAAGAGATCCCACAGACCTCTCATGTGTATCATGAAGAAATTCAAATGTTGATTTGATATAAAATTCGTTTTTAAAACTAAATATCAGACTTCTGGAATATCCAAGAAATATACAAAACTATTACAAATCTATTTATTAGCTTTTTACTTAAAGACACAATCAACAAACATTTCATACACCGCAACAAAGGAACGGATTCCCCGATATGTCTCATATTCGTTGAAAGAAATGACAGAACTGGGTCGTCTATTCCTTTGAAACATTTTCAAGAGTAAATATTGTGTACACCATCAATGTGACTGAACGCGTGCCAGTGGAAACAGACCTCAATTAGTGTCAGGGTTACCACTCCTTTACGCTATATTCGTAAGATAAATATGAAGGGATAAAGATCTCTCCAAAGATATATAAGAAGGGATGTAGGCCTCTCCAAATATATATGAAGGGATACAGGCCTCTCCAAAGATATATAAGAAGGGATAAAGACCTCTCCAAAGATATATAAGAAGGGATATAAAACTCTCCAAAGATATGTAAGAAGGGATAAAGACCTCTCCAAAGATTTATAAGAAGGGATAAAGTCCTCTCCAAGGATATATAAGAAGGGATAAAGACCTCTCCAAAGATATATAAGAAGGAATATAGGCCTCTCCAAAAATATATAAGAAGGGATATAGGCTTCTCCAAAGATATATGAAGGGATATTGGCCTCTTCAAAGATATATGAAGGGATATAGGCCTCTTCAAAGATATATAAGGAGGGATATAGGTCTCTCCAAAGATATATAAGAAGGGATAGAACCCTCTTCAAAGTTAAATAAGAAGGGTTGGTGAGTGTCTTGTAGCAATAGCGCCGACTAAAACTAATATTTTTTTTTAAATTGTAAGTATAGCTATGTAGGTATCGCTTACAAAACAATCCCTATGCCGCGCGTATCTAAGACCGAGACACTTGTCCGTATTTCGGGACAACGCGACGACACTGTAACATTTATAAGTTAGAAAATCAATCGGCTATAATAGAAACGAGGTCAACCAATATTTTACAGAGAACACAAATCCCAACACCAACACCAATATTAGATATAACAGTTAGCCACTTTGCCCAGCGCTGACTCTTTCCGAAGTGATAGTTATGTTAGGTAGACAGGTAGTAGTTGACCAAGTCCAGGTTCGGCACTCTTGGGCGCACTTGTGTTGGAATGCTAAACGAGTGGCACCCAAAGCCGAGGTCCGTTCGTAGGAACCAAGTCACTTAATAGACCTGAGGCTAGTCAAGGACCCCACGCTCTTTAAAGGTTTAAGTTTAGGACCCTTCTCGCTCTATCCTCCTAAACCGGACTCTAAAAATGTCACTTAGACAACAATGGAAGCCTGTAAAAGGAATCTTCTTTAATTTGAGAACCGGAATATGTTTGATCAGAATAAATTCGTTAAATTTTTTTTATAAAAATTAAAAAATCGTAGAGAACGTATCGAATGTAAACACAGGGTAATACAGTTGTCATGAATGTCATTCGCTAAGTGATAAGAACAACATGGAGGCGTCTTCGAGAAAATACATCTGTCTTTTTGCCTACAGTTGACAACACAGATATTGAGATGTATAAAGTATTATAAGCAGACCTTTTTTGTCATTCTAAAAAATCATACATCTATAATATTTTGTATCCCTTTCTGACGGTGTTTTACAAAAAAAAATAGTATTAATAAATTTTTTACTGTTTCAAAATGTAATATCTTTGAACGTGAACACTTATATTCGAGTAATTATATTAAAAAGTAACTTTAGTTATCAATATACTTACTCTAATTACCTACGTTTTAAGCAATAACCAAATTTACATACATTTTCATTAAACACATTGCACGGTGACGGTCTTTCAACTTATTAGATCATGTAATACGACGCAATAACTGTTCAAAAATGTATTATAGTTTTGATAAAAATATATTTAAAAGTTTTCAAAATCGATCTTAATATTTTTTTAAAGAAAATTCCGATTTCTTTTTTAAAAAAGGCTTGATTCTATGTATAATTTATTTCACATAAGGGTTACTTTCTTCAGTCTCGTTAAATATATTCATGTAGCAGAAGACACTTTTTTGTTCTAATGAAATATTATTGAACCAAAGTTAATTTTATATTTAATTAAAAGATGGCTATTAATTATTTATTTACGTAAACTTACTAGTGGCTGATTGAGACTAATTTCTCTTTAACATTTTTGATTGTAAGTGACGAAATGCAATTTAATCTAAAAGCCATAGCGTACATCTATATAAGATGATTGGAAATATCAGTAACCCTTTAAAGGAGTTTAATGAGCCATACACTGATTTAATACCTATTACCAACAACTCTAAATATAAAAGAGTCTTTTTAGTTACACTATTTGAAACTCATTAACGACTGGGTCAATATAGATTCTTTTTTAATTTTTAGATTTATCTTCATCTAAAATAGAACAATAAACGTTGAAATATGATAATATTTTTGATGTTGAAAATATAAATCGTGCGATGTATGAATTTGAATTTAATTTTTTTTTTAATTTAAATTTCGATTTCTGTTCATTCATTGACTAGACGTGCAATTCTAAGATCTTCGTCGGTTTAACTAGTTAATAATAAAGTAAACATGTATTTTAAAATAGAACCATTATCCAATGAGTAATTCAATATCTCAACAGTGCGTTATAGACGACACATAAAGTGCAAAAGCAATTAACAAGATGGCGGTGTCGCGTCTTTGTCACGACAGCGCGCATTCCGCGGTAACCTTCCGTGCCTTGACAGTTAACTGATGTATGTTCATAGACACATTTGTAAAGCAAAACGTGATATATTTATATTTACATGCAACATTATTAGATACGCAGGAGTAAAAATAACCATATATGATAACTATACACTGTCTCATCTCGTGTTATTCTATTATTAATATTTATTAAATGAAAAATTAACAGTTGTATCTGGCAAACTTGGAGTCATATCATTATCAGCCTATAGACTCCAACTATAGGCTTCAACATGGAGATGGAGAAAAAAAAACTATATATAGGCTTCTCCCAAATATGGCCACGCTACTTTCCGCCATCTTGACTAAGTTTTCGCACACATGCCCTCCAATTGTGTACGATCTTAAGACATTCTAATGTGTAATGTCTCAAAATACATCATCATCAGGATTATGTCAGGTGATAGACGGCAACTACATGGTTTAGGCCTTCCTCAAAGTTATCTTTTAGGGGGATATACAACAATCGCCACGCTTGGAAGTCGGGTTGGCGATCGCAGTGCGTTGTTGATATACTATGCAGAAGTTGATGTTGCCCATCTGGAAACTTTGTTGATATGTGTGAATTATATGAGATTGTATTCCGAGAATCAAACCCGCGACATATGATCGCAATCAGTCCTTTTCCGCTACACTACCTCTGCTCAAAACAGATTTCAATATTGTTACGTAAAACTATATCTGAAGATATATGTTACTTTTATAAACATACAACTATTACAAAAATACCCCAAATATGCCTTCTTTCACGAATAACAAACTTATCGTAAAAAAACCACAAACGAGAAATACACAGAAATAAAATCCAACAACATTAATTGATTTATTATTATCAAAATAAGGAAAAAATATGTTTTACTAAATATTTTGCAAAAGAAACCGAAGAATTGTGTCGTGTTTACAAAAACGATTCAGAAGTCGTTGAACGCGTTCGTTTATTTTAATAAATTACTCTCATTGTACTGAATGTTTATTTAGCATGTCGTATAGTTTATTTTAACATAAGTGTTATTTCTTTTGCAAAAGTATTACAAGGAATACCACAGAAGATGATTTGATTATTCCTAATTTAATTATATATCTTTTTTCTTTGTTCTTCACTATTGTACAAGTTGGAAGCTCGGCGAGAATTATCTTACTATTGAGAAAGAAATCTTAGATTGCTCAAGGTTAATTAGACAATGCCACTAATATTTAAGATAATTTATATATATATATATATATATATATATATATATATATATATATATATATATATATGAAATTCTCTAGCTCCTATAGAAATAGATAAATGAAGTGTTTGTTATAAAGAATTTTTGTTGTGTTAATTATAAAGAATTGCGACTGCTAAAAAAACAAGTGTTTACAACATGAATAGCAAAGTCCTCTGTCTACGGCGATTGTCGTATATCTCTCTATAAATATCATAGGAGGAGTATAATGCCTTCCCGTGGGCGTGTATGGGTTAAAACGACGACCACGAGAGAAATATTTATAAGTCTTGTTGGTAATAACGATGCACTAACACAGAGTTCCCCAAACTTTTTTGTGTCGTAGACCCCTTGCTATGTTTTTCCGTGTTGGGTAGACCCCCTACTTACCTGATATTGATTTCCTGTAAATTTCTAACTGTAGTAAAGTTTAGTGTTAAAAACTTAAAGTAAAAACACGTGTTAATTTATACATTTATTAATTGAATTTAAATTAAAACTACTCAAAATAAAATTTTGCATCTGTTATGTAAAATATACGTAACATTAAATAAACATTTTTTTTACTTCATAGGTACTTTTATAAATAATACTATCAGTGTATGTGTTGTCGTGGACCCCCATTTTGATTTCATGGATCCCCAAATATTTTTTCGCTGATGTAGACCCCTTGCAAGTCATAGACCCCTAAGGATCGATATAGACCACTTTGGAAATCACTGCACTAACACTACAAAAAGATAGAAGTTGTAATTTGAAGCGCTATCGGATCTCCCATGACGTTGTTACCTTAAGGTGAATTTATTCACACTGGAACATTTAATAGAACTCTTATTGATCGCCGAGTTATATAGTTTTTTTTAATCTATTTTATTATTGACTCTACTTTATTTAGGAGTTATAGCCACGGAGAAGAAACAGAAAAAAAAACTCCACCCAAGATCTGTCTTAAAAAATTACGTTAGTTATCTGTGGCTATTTCTCCGACACATATAGATATAAATAAATATATTCGCATATGCATAAATAGTTTCGGGGATGGCCATCATATTCAGAAAATATCAACGATAACAAAATGCGTTGCTAATGTTTTCGTTCCGTTTGGAGTGTGAAATGCATATTGGAATATTGCCAAAATATCCAAGTATTATTTATTTGTACATCTTAATGTGTTGAGAGATATGTTCGTCGATATATTATGAAGAATGTTACAACAAAACCTTTGTTCTCCAGTGGATATGAACACGGTATAGGCCATTCACCGAAACAATTAATTTATTGAACATTTTTTTTATTTTTAATGGAATCAGGCGTTAACTTGCGGAAGTCCATCCTAAGTAAGTAAAGGACCAATATTTAGCCACTTCCGTACATGCAGTGGTTGGCAAACTCTGTGTTTGGCACTAATCGGTGTAACATAACTCCTGAAGATGCACCGCGGAGGGGTGAAACACGTGTTGAGTAATTTGGCGGTGGCGGTTGTGTGATTGGCATTGTTTGCCGCATACGCACTTATCAGCGGTCTGGCGGGCGGTGCACTTTGTTGCACGACTACCACTGCATGTGCGGAAGTGGCTAAATATTGGTCCTTTTCTTACTTATTTTTTAATTTTATAATTTCACGAAATTAAGCTGTTGATTGGCCATGACTGTAGGATATAACAACTATCAATAACAGTAAGAAACAGTCAGAGCTACGAGACTACCGCTACGTCTCATTCTTCTGCCTGACCAAAGATCTTCACGAAGACCGGGGATGCTCTGCCCGCATTCAACGACTTAATAATGTCGCCGGTCCACTTTGTAGAGAAAGGCACATGCGCCAATCCTGCCGACTCATGGCTGTCCCTGCCAGCTCGTGGCCGCCCCTGCCGTCTCGTGGCCGCCCCTCAAGAACCTTTCGGCCCCTTCAGGGATGTGCCCCGCCATACACCTTCTGTATACCAGTGTCCATCACTTGGTGATGGATATGATGGATGATACACTCAATATCACGTCACACGAACTCATGCGTGTATCACACTCAAGACTCAAGATGCGATCGCAGGATTCATCGATGTGGCGAATACAGCAACCGCTGCACAGATACTAGCGTACAACCTAAGAATGGCAATGAAGAGCAAGGTTGAGAAAGCGGTTACACAAAACGTAATCTTAAAAACTGGACATAAAAAAAAACATAGTAAAATTGTAACCTGCAGGAAAAAAATTGGGAAATTTTATACGTAAATGTAAACGCTAATGTCGGTGGAATATGGATCCTAAAAATAAACCATAAAAACTTATGTAGGTCACTTTTATTAAAATTCATTAATATTCTTATACACTTAGTGTTTTTTAATTCACTAAACTTTTCACTGAGATAATCTCCGGAACAATTTTTAATCGTTACAAACTTCAACGGATTTTCTAGTTACGTATCTAATGTTAGTGCGTGGACTATTTATAATCTTAACAAAACATGGCCTCCGCGTGCGTCTAGAGGACAATCTATCAAACCTTCGCAGGCCCAGTTATCACTAATTGTATGCGTCACTGATAACGACACATAATTGACACGACACTAGATGTTCACGGGTTAAAAAGATTGCTTCTGGGGTTCTTTTTTCAAGATATATAAATTTATAATTTATAAAAATCATGCACATAATACAGAGACTTTTAGGTTATAAATTTAAAATCATAAAGTACAATATATATATTTAATTATTTATCGTCGTAATATGATTTTAAACGTCTTTAACATTGATTGAAATCATTTCTAAATATCAAAAGCCGTATGTAGAACGATAAAAGAGTTAGCTATTCAAAAAAATATAACCCAGATTATTTAGTTAAGGCATCCTCTGTGCCCTGCTAGACTCATACCCGCGAATTCGCAATGGAAAGGTATTCTGATTATAAAAAAAACATCGAATAAAATAAAGATAAATGTATATAAACACACACACACACACAAACACACATAAATAAATGTTAGGTGTGTATGTAAATAGATATGTATATATATACATTTTTATATATATATATATATATATATATATATATATATATAGTTTCAAATATTGTTTGGCGTGGACAACGTACGGCTAAATAGTGATAGTGACATCATTGAAATATTTAGATGGTAGATGCGGCATCGATAGGTGGATAAATAGATAGATACCACTAGATGGTCCAATTACATAGTTAAGTTCACAGAAAGTCGCTGCATGCGGACAGCGCGGTAATCGTAGTGACTTTTAGGGGAGGTCAATGCCTTGCAGTAGGCGCCCATCGGCTGAAAAGAAGAATAATTTTTTTGTGATATAAATTAATAGGTCCTAAGGTACGGCCCTCTCGAGCGCTCTCGAATCGAAACTTTCCTTATCTACGACTTCCTATTTAAAATTAAAAAAAAAAAAAACAGTTTTGTCACCATTCGTTTTTAAGAGAAACCCTGTAAAATACATACTTTAAACAATTAACACAATAATGTCAAGTCGAAATAATCGCAACGCTATCGAAATATATGTACACAATTGTGCGGCACAAAACAATACATTAAAATACAATAGAAATGTGTATAAAGATTTTTTTAGACTGTAAAGGCAATTTTTCATGTTTTTTCTGTCACTGTTAAACGTGCTAACAATCTGAATGCGATTGTAAAACTCACAAACTTTACTTTGATGTCTGTTACATTTACTAATGCAATTGTTCAAGAATAATTCTTTTAATCGTACATACATTGTATGAATATATGTTAAAGTAATTTTTTTTTAATTTTTAATTAACTAATGAGAGATTGTAAAATCAGGTAATTATTAAAAAAAATAATTTTACTGTTTCTAACCTGTCTTACTGGAAATGTATAATCTGTGGGGAAGATCTGGGTCTAGCCACGGATATTTTACGGTTAAAATAATGGTGATAATTATGAAATACACATATTTTGTAGCATGACATTTACAAATTTACTTACTTGTTATCTTTGAACCAATATAAGTTGACTTATAAATAATTACTATAAGGAATTTAGTTTGCCATTGCACAATTTGTACAAAAGTGTTCAAATTCAATTTCTTACTATAATTGGTTTAAAATTATATAATAACAATTATATTCTCCGCGCCGCAGCACGGAGGTAGACGCGGTCTTGGTCTTGCTCTTCACGAGGCACGGGGGGTTCTCTGAGTACCTTCATAGGTTTAAATTCTAGGAGGATCCCTCGTGCTTCTGTAAACCAGGCGTGGACCAGACCGTGATCCACCTGGTAGAAGAATGCCCTACATTTGGAGGGCTCCGTTTCAAAAACGAATGCCGAATAGAAAAAAGGATAGGGGACGCCAATGTCGCCTCCATTTTGGCTAAAAAGGAGGAAGAGAGAGAAAGTGACCTTCCTCAGATTCTACAGGGTTGTGGCAAAAAATGCAATAAATATAAACAAGGTGTAAACATATACCTATAAGAGATTTCATAAACAAAAATCTGTGATAAACTGTAATAAAAAGACCAAATTGCCTTGACGAGGATAGATGAGTGGTGTAGAATAGAAGAGATAGATAGATAGAGTTGTAGAGTGATAGAAAGGAAAGATAAATAATGTGGTGCATGGAAGAAGAGTATGGTAATAAAAAATGAAATGTGAAAAAATTAATAAACGAAAAATAATATAGCGCGGACATACACACTTTTACTTCGGACTTCGTGTTGTTACTACCTTATGACCTGTCAGCCCTTGGCAGGGGCGGCTCTAGCTCGCGTAGTGCCCGGGTGCAATGAAACCCTGGCGCCCCCTAGGCCTGACACCCCACCCCCACCCCCCCGGATATAACTATTAACTTTGCCGTCGTAACAAGAAAGTTTTTTCATATTACAACAAGCTATTTTATATGCAGGTTTAGCTTACAGTATGGTATTAGTTACGGCCATGATGGTCCGAGAAGATGCTCTTAGCTGAGACGGCGGCGCCCGTGTGCATTGCACACCCTGCACTATAGGTTAAGCCGCCCCTGGCCCTTGGAAAAATCCCACGTTATATACTAAAGGTCACTTTAGAGAATAATTAAAAAAAAAACATTTTTAAGAATTGACGAATGATTAACAAGATGTCATCTATTTATACGCACTCTGCAAGTCACAGGTCTTCTCCAAAAATCACTTAGATGTCCTTATTGCATAGTCGGTCTACCTAGTGGGTTTACCCACGCGACATGTACTAGCTCATTGTTGCCACTTGAGAACCTTTCTACTCCAACGGCCGTAGGAATATACCCCACCCGCCATTTGACGAGCAATCAGTAATTTGCGCCGGTAAACGCGCTCTTCGTGAACCACTCACTACGTGAACAGATGCGAGAAAAGTCGCAGGATAGGTGCAGCAAAACCGGACATTGTGACGATCTTCGGGAATGCCAATGCCTTGAAATTGTTGTCTACCTACTGAAAAGAAGAAGTAATAACAATATTATTATAAAGTAACACGTTCACTTATTTAAAAGATTATTAAATGACCCAAAATTGAACCTTTGATTTTTTGCACAATTATTTCACAAAGTATTTCACAACAAAATTACTAACGTGTTAGAACGATTTGATAATGGTAAAGATAAATCTTTTCAATTCCTTTTTTTTCAAAAGTATTCAAGGATTGTTGTATTTATTATGGTCGATATTATATATTACTTTTTAGTATATTATAGTATTATTATTATATATTTAGTATAACCTATTTTGTATGTAATTTCCGGTGTATATTAGCCAATAAAAACTTTAAATTATGTTGTTCCAGTAGGGAGACCAGTGCACGGAGACACAGGCGGACTGTCCGTGGTCCTGGTCCAGACCAACATCACGAGACTCACAGCGCGTGCCATACACGCGGCCGGCTATCACCTGCATCGCGTCGAACACCTGTACGTATATAAATACTTCATTGTCTAACCATTTCCTATTCGATCCTATTGTATGTCTAAATGACGGGTTTATTAGCTATATTTTCGTAATAAATGTATCTGATAGTTTTATAACTTTTATACTGACGTTGTTTACAATATGGTTTTTATGGCCCCCGTTATTGGCGACCTATGTACAGCATCTTATTTTTGGGAATAGAAATTTTTATGTCTTATGGTAGGTTGGTATATGTATCACAGATTACTAAAGTATTATAGATGAATGTGTATATAATATTTTTCTATTATACTTTATGCATGTAGTAAATATTAACTTGTCTACATCGACTCAAAATGGACGACAAGTTTAAAAGTATCATTTTTTATGAATTACAATAACTAAGTTTTAAAATTTACATAAGTATATCTTTTATCCAATTAAAATATAACAACCGTATCATATAATAGGATATATTAAAAATCAGACACGTCTTCACATATATTTATACAAAAAAGCTATGAAGCAATATTTTTCAGTGTCCCGAAAATAGCTCCTATAAATGAGCCATAGTTAAAAATAGACAATCGTCTTTCATAAAAAAACAACACAGTTGTAATCATAAAGCCTGGTTTTACACAAGTGGTTTGATAAATTTAATTTTATTACGCGTGTATATGCTTAATAAAAACTATATTTAGTTAACATATTCCACATACACGTAACACGTTCTACGAGTTGTAAAAGATAATTGTACAATTTTTTTTATTTATTGTTAAAGCACATCAGTGCAACATAAAGTATACGTATGAAAAATAACAAAAATAAAATAAAAATATTAAGAGTAACGCATGAATTTGCTGCAAGCAGTGGGCGTCCGTCGGCTGAAAAGAAGTAACTTAGTAAATAATAGAAACTATATTGTAGCCAGACGTTTATTCGGATATATCTTTCGTCTTGCCGTAAAGAAGGAATAATACATCAATATATCTAATATATAAAATTATCGTGTCACGTTGTGCGTGATTGAACTCTTCCGAAACGGCTCGACCGATTTTCGTGAATCTTAGCGTGCATATCGGCCCCCTAAATGAGAAAGGTGGTCCACCCCCTACATTTTTTTATTTTTTTTTATGATACTGTATACAAAAATACATATAACCCTTAATTTTCATTCCTCTACGATCAACCCTTATTTCTTATTTGTCTTTTAATGTTTCCTGGAAATAACATACATGGCAAAACAACGTTTGCGGTATCGGGTAGTGTATATATATATATATACTTATTATTTACATTATATTGGTTACTAAGGTCGTTTTTGATTCCGGCTCACTGTCAAAATAACCGTCCGTTGTTTGCAGTTCAATTATCGACGCGCCGAAGTTGGAACACATCGCAGTCGAAGATCTGAGCAAGATGCCTAATCTTAAGTCATTGTGAGTATTTTTGTTTATTTACCTTTATAATACCTTCCAAATGAATCGGCGCGACTGAAACAAATAATCACCTTTGACTACTCTATATATTATATGAAGCTACTGGTGCAATATGTAAAGACAACACTATAAAACCAAACCCAATCGATCTTTGCCTCCTGCTATGATCTACCGGATGTGCCAAATCAAAGACCGTGTACTGAACTGTATTTATTGATGTAATTTCCTAATTAAATATTTTTTTGGCCTTCACTATTAGGAACCTCTCGTTTCACCCTCTATTTTGTTGGGAACAGGGTTTTGTTGGGGCAATAATTTTATCAGTTCTCTTTGTGTTTTACAGTTTCTTTCGCTCTTTAACATTTACATTTTTCAGTAACTTTATTCCTTTTTTTTTCGTCACCTTCCGTCCTATCCTCAGTCACTAAAAGTTTAAGTCTATTTTATTGTAAAAATGTATTACATTTTTACTTAAATTATTTATATATATATATTTCTAAAGTTTTATCTTAAGTTTCTTTCATTTAGTATTTTATTTACATTTCGTTTTGTTACATTATCATTGATTATTATTATTTACCATTAGCCGACCGTTTTAACCTAAGTTTTATTTCTTTCAATGATATTTTCTACGATTCTCTTGCAGAAACTGGGGAAGGGTGTTCTGCTTTCTTCATCTCCTATTATGGAGGCAATTCTCGCCTCCTCATAATTAAATATATTAGCCAGATGTGACCAAGTGGAAGATGAGTCGAAATATTACACACGTGATAAGAGATAGCTTAAACCGACCTCCCTTCTCGGAGGCTTTTACATCAGGTTACTCCATGTATCCTCCTCTTAAGCAATGTAAGAACTCGGTAACCTACCAATCCTGTAATATTTCATATACAGTACCCGGCGATAAATTTTGCACATCGACCCTTTGGAAAGAGACAATCGGCTAATTTCGGCTTCGTAGAGCGTTATCTCTGTCGCACGAAATACAACAACTGACAAGACGTCACACAGGTAGTGTGGGACAGAGATAGTGCTCTACGAAGCAAAGATTAGCCGGTTGTCTCTTTCCAAAGGTCGATGTGCAATATTCATCGCCGGGTACTGTAATGTATTGATCCAAGCCGAAGCTTCTCAGGGACCCCCGAGCTAAGTTTAAGCAAAGATAAATTAAGAGAAGAAATTATACAAGAATGTAGATCTAGTAGATTGGAGAAAGAAAAAGAATAGAAGCAAAAAAAGTGAATAAATATTTTTTGTTGTATAAATATTTCGATGTCTCGATGTCGATGTTCGATGTGAAGTTTAAATAATTAAAATGTAAATATTCATTTACGCATTATTTAAGTCACGTCAATATGTTTCTTGCGATCGCAGATTGCGGCTTCGATTTTCAGAATATTTTTTTGAATTTCGATTTACATAATTCAAACTTTGTGTATTAATTATATATGCCACTGGTCACTAACAAGTAAGAGAATGGGCAGCGACGTCTTTGTAACATAATACCATACTGGGATCGCTAACTGCCCAGCGTATCGATTATGGTATATTCCCCCATAGATATCATAGAGAGGCAGAGCTACTGGCTTTAGCGGAAGCAACAGGGTACGCGGAAAAAAGATATTGTGTACTATGAAAATTCTAGTGAAAAAAAATTTATTAAGAAATACTAAACCCCGTTCCCAATAAAATAGGGGGTGGAAGGAGGGGTCCCCAATAGCGGAGGCCACTACAAAAAAAAAAAAGATATCATTGCGAAAGAGCCTTGCAATAAGCGTCAATAGATTGAAATTACTGTTTCATATACAGTACAGATTTAGTTCAATTAACTATAGAATGATTTTAATCCAGGCCTTCAAGATCATCATCACTATCTAAGGAGGTTCTACGGCTTAAATTATAAATAATAATTATTACTTTTATTGTAATTCAGTGACTATAGATTATATGTAAGTTTAACTATGTTTACGTAGTCTGTGTTAGTAAGAGGTTAGTATTGAATATATAATGTTTAAAAACAATTTAAATGTTACATTATGGTAAGAAAAGGTAGATAATAAGGTATTTAACTATAGTATTTTATAAGAAAAATAAATAAAACACACGACAAAGAGAGGCGAAATAATAATTCACGTGTGTGAACAAATTGGATGCTAAACATTTGATTATAAAAGAACTATAAAAAAAACCGTTGTATTGCGTTCAAATAGAGCGTCCTCCGAAGCGACCAAATAGCTTCATCTGCAAGTACATACAATACAAACAAGATTATCCAATACAAATACCATATGAGCAGCAGTCAGACTCCGATCCAAAAATAATTTTTTAGTGGATATTCTGTATAACATTGCTCTGCGACCAAAACTTGCCTAGCAACAACCTCCGATCATTTGTAACAATGTAACACGTAGTTGGCAAAATTTCACAGATAACATTAATTCTGTTATCATCAAATCTCTTAGTGATTACTCAACAATTGTTGGTTTTGATATCTCTATCTTAATTAAGTGGTTATTCTATAATTATTTCGGTTCCGTTTGTATGAACTTGTGGCGTACACGCTCCGTATTCCTGGCAGCTACGGCCACAATACTTTTATGTCAAATTATTATCACGCATTCAAAATTCAAATTCGAATTCCGATTTGAATTTGTACGCCGTTAATGATATGGCCGCTTCCTTTATGTTAGAGCCGAGTTAATTGTAAATAATCTTTGTTTATATGTGAATAGATAATATGCTTTTATACCGCACGTATTGGTAGGTATTTTTTATCGTTTATAAGCAAAGCTTTTGACCTCTATCTCGTCTAATGTTAAACGATGTAAGACGACGAACGAATGCTTAGAAGAAACCAATTCAATCTTGTCTTGAATACTGAAGTTATAGCTGCCTGTAAACAATGAGGCCTGTAGGTTGTACCTTGGCTATTCATTCTATAAAAGTAGTAGGTTAGTCATGAACCACTGGACAATTGTAATTATTTGCAACATTTTGTGATAGAGGCGTCGGATAATCTATATATTAGAATGAGAAACTAAGCCTTATTAAGAAGGTTTTATATATATATAAAACCTTCTTATACTACATTTGGTCTATACTCTAAATCATATGCCTAAATATCTTATAGTTATTATATTATAGATTGCACATCTATTTTTTTAAAAGGACTCTCACTGCTGCCTAAATGGCATTTGCAGATTTCGCGGGTATGAGGTGGCAGGGCGTAGGGTGCTCCTAGGTTAAGACCTCTTTTAAAGTAACGAAGATCAAGTGCTCTTGGAAGAGCCACGGCTCAGACCGCAACATATTACTAACGGATTGGGAGGCCGCCTAGCGCTATGGAGTGACTAAGTTTGAGCGACACCACGAGGGGGCTTAGGCTGTCATTTATAGATAATGCCCGCATTCCGACACAAGAGAGACTGATATGACCGCACTTGGCTTGGCCAGTTGCTATTGTCTGGCTAATAACAACTGCCATTTCGGAGAGCGTTACTGCACTGGACGAAGTGGCGGAAGAAACTCCAGCAACGCTTCTATCTAGTATGATGGGGAGTTGTCCCCAGACCTCGTTTACGACGAGACTGGTTGGTAATCTAGCGATGGTGACAATGTGCAGATTACATGGCCTGTTTTAGAGTCGTCGCGTCATCGAGAAAATCGAATAAATGTCACGGTCTCAGAACAATACGATGAATACACCAGTTGTGATCGTATTGTAGATGGCAGCACCTGCAACAATGAATTTATGTGTTTTGACAATCTTACCATCCCAGTTTCATTTGACAAATAATTTGAATAGTCAACTAAATTTCGCCACAGATACTAATTATACAGGAATAGTAATAACGGTAATCTGTGTTGCAAAATAGTAAAACAAATATTTAAGTAATGCACAATGGTTCTATTGTACAATCCACAAAGTTAACGATTAATTAAAGTTAGGAAATGAATTTTATGCAAATACAGATTGTACTTTGTACATGTTATCACGCGTGCTCCGGTTCCGAGCGCAGTTTATATTTACAAAATTTATTGTGTGGGGTTAAATTTAAAATTATTTTTTTATAATAAACCTTAAACTTAAATTTCACTTTTGACTTTTCTTAACGATCATCCCTCTGGTTTTAATACCACGGTTTACTTATAAAGACGTCCGCTGGAAATATAGCGTCAAGAAACCAAATATTTTAATTTCCTTATAAAGAAATTTTAATAAATCATTAAATACATGATCATTTTTAAATAAATTTTTAATGTTTACTGGAATCAGGCGTTACATTGCAGAAGTCCATCTTAAGTAAGAAAAGGACCAATATTTAGCCACTTCCGCACATGCAGTGGTAGTCGTGCTACAAAGTGCACCGCCCGCCAGCCCGCTGATAAATGCGTATGCGGCAAACAATGCGAATTACACAACTGCCACCGTCAAATCATTCAACACGTGTTTCACCCCCACGTGTATTTTTTTTTTATTCACATGTTTAAGCGTTTCTTAAATTTAATAAAATTCTAAAATATTTTTTATCGGCACTGAAGTATTTTAACTGTGATCGTCATACCTCCTCCCAACTCTTGTGTCACCTCTTCTTACACTGAAATTCGAAATAAAGATCAAACGGATATATAATATATAAATATCGATAGGTTAGCTATAGTCAAATTATTTTGGTATAACTGACGAAACAAGGTCAGCCACTTCGGACTTCATGCGTAAGTTAACAGTCGTTCAACGAGCTTTGGTGAAGGCTATACTTGAGATTTATTTTCAAGATCATACCAGAAATGACGTTGGAAGGTGAGATGGTAATAGCTAGGCCATGTAGTGTTGGAAGGAAGACCATGAACCTGCAAGCGCAGTTCAGACACCCACAAGGTCGACGAAAGAAGCTGCCGCTTCCAATCAGCCATATTGGAAATCTGGGTAAAGCTGAAATGAAGATGATGACGCGAATAGAATACATAACAGAAATTTTCAAACATAAAATTTTATGTGCTCAGTTTTATATTTCATATTTTATTATAACTCTTTGTAAAGTTACGAGCATAAAAGTAGAGAAATCACTAAGAGGCTTACAAATTTATTATATAAAATATGCGCATTCATTTTTCGGCACAAGTTTACGCGGGAATTTATTCAATGGGAACATCGGCGCCATCTTTGTTTACGACGTTCGTGTCTATTTTTCGACGTTATCGCTGAATTATTGCCGCAGATTTAGAAGTTTAGTCACTTAACAACGTATTAAAACATTGTGTATAATAAAAAAATAATATTTATTCTTTTCGTATGCCGCCGTGATAAAATAATTTGTTTTTTTTTTCCACTTTTATTTAGAGCAACAACTGTAAACAATTACTATCACGTTTACTTATATTTATTACGTAAACAGAAATATTACAACATTATCGTAATTTCCTTATTTCGATCGTTCTTAAATATACTATTAAATTTAGAAATGTCTTCTTTAGGAGGTGGTAATTCGAAGCTATTACGATACAATATCTTTCTATATATACGCTTCATTTTAATAAAAGTTTAATACTGACGATATCAATTGTTATTACTTAGATTTTAAAAAATAGCTTATTTTGATTGCAGAGCGCTAATCTAAACATAGCGCTATTCGCTTATTTAGCATTTATAAATTATTAAAAAGTAAACAAAGAATTAGAAGTTATTCTCTTGTCTTGTTTCAATTTTTTTTTATTTATTTGCCACCTGGAAATGTTTTGCTTATAAGTTCTTACTTATCCAGGATAGTAGCACAAACATCAACATATACAATAAAAGATGGATTTGTTTAACCAAAAATAAAGCCAAGAAATATACATACATATGACATAACAATAAAAGAGAAATTATGTATATACATACATGAATGCTTAGTAAACATATACATATTTAAATCATTTATAAATTAATACCATATCCACCATAAAAATGAAAGAAACGACATTCAAAGCATTTAACTCCTATTAATTTGTTTTAATATTAATTCACGATTAAAGATAATAGATTCGGAAAAAATACAAAATTTGTTTCACACAAGTCATTGACACATTGACAATTAAGTGATTGAAATTAAAGATTATTCATATAAATTCATTATTATGGAAAGTATTTTCCTTACATCTCCCATCCATGAGAGGATAGATCCGCCAGCAAAGTTAGTACTAAGCACTCGGTGTTTGCCACTAAACGGTGTAACATTACTCCTGAGGATGCCCCGTGGAGGGGTGAAACACGTGTTGAGTGTTTTAACGGCGGTAGTTGTGTAATTCGCATTATTTGCCGCATGCGCGTTTACCAGCGGGCTACTGCTACATAGCAGAAGTAGCTATATATTAGTCCTTTTCTTACTTATAGCGTAGTATTGTGTACATGTCTAATGTTATTTTCATATTTCAGTTTTATAACACAAGCGCCGCGACTCCACAGAATCGCACCGCTCCCGCCTCTACCTGAGTTGCGCACTTTGTACGTATGTATGTGGTTATATATATCATTATATATATTATAAACTAACATATCACACGCCAGATTTAAGGTTTAACTCGAATTTTTACCATAAATCAGCTTTAAACAATTTTTGTTTTATTCATACTCGCCATACACATCTACCCAAAATAGACTCATTTAACTCTTTTTTGTATCTTAATTTCATACTTAGTATATAAAATAACTTATCTCTTGCCTCAAGGGACGGCTTAACCTATAGTGCAGGGTGTGAAATGCACACAGGCGCCGCCGTCTCTCCCTGAGAGAGCTAGGAGCATCGCAAAATTAATAATTATAGCCGCGAGGGGAGGACAGGCCTGGGGGGCGCCAGGGTTTCATTACATACAGGCGCCACACGAACTAGAGCGTCCTCTGCCTGGCTATTATTATTGTTTCATGTAAATCTTAATTTTAATTTCATAATTTTGCATGCGCGCCATCTATTAGCGTAATAGTATAAATGAGATTTAGCATTATGGTATAGCTTGATTATTTGTTTTTGTTTCATTTATCTATCCTATTTACTTGTAATAGATTTAAGACCTATTTTATATAAAATTCACATTAACTTTACATCTGTACAACTGATGTTATCTTGAGTTCGATGCCCCAAAGCAACACACTGATAATTATAACATAGGCCTATTTACATGCGCCTTAAACAATATCAAAGTGAAACCGGCATATTGTAAGATATATAAAAATGTGTACATATACCATGAATCAATTCGTTCTACTGACCGTATATTGATTGGAGACACAAATTCTAATAATTATTAAAAAAAATCTCAATTTATAGCATCATCACAACATCAGGGCTACTGGAGGTGCCGAATCTAAGCCATGTTCATGACCACAGTAAAGTCTATACGTCTTTACCTTACCTTCAAGCTGTGTAAGTATATGATCTTTATACATATATAAGAAATTTTCACACTTACTAACTCATCATAATATCTCTGAAACCATAAAATTTAAAGACTTGAAATTTGGCATAAATATTTCGTTTGCTAAGTAAAGGTCAGCTAAGAAAGGGTTTCTAATGGATTCAGGCGTTATTTTGCGGAAGTCCATCCTAAGTAAGAAAAGGACCGATATATAGCTACTTCCGCCATGCAGTAGTTGTGGAATAAAGTCACTCTGAGTGATTAAATGTTGGTAGTAGGTAGTATGACTGTGTGTTTGGCACTAATCGGTGTAATATATGTCCTGAAGATGCCCCGTGGAGGGGTGAAACACGTGTTGAGTGATTTGACGGTGGTAGTTGTGTAATTCGCATTGTTTGCCGCATGCGCATTTATCAGCGGACTGCCGGGCGGTGCACTTTATTGCACGACTACTGCTGCATGGCGGAAGTAGCTATATATTAGTCCTTTTCTTACTAAGAAAGGGTTTCTTGAAATTCTACTCGAAAGGTGGTTGCGGAGACGTTCATATGTTTCGTAGAAGGGGACAACTAGTTTTTTATATATAAATATATTTAGTTTGTTATGAGAGCGGCTATATGAGATCCGAAAGAGAATCAAAGTCACCAACATAGAAGAATTGCTCATATGAAGGAGCGGTGATGAGCACATCGCACGTGCCGATGGTCGTCGGACGAAAAATGCTTCAGTACCGACCACGTGGGTGGAGATGCAGCGTGGGTACGCCCTCACTAAGTGGACCGAGATCATGATCATGATTGAGGGAAGCTACTGGATATGGGCAGCGCAAGACTGGGCATTGTGGCTTATGGCTTGCAGTGGGCGTCTATCGGGTTAGATGAATGAATGAATAAATAAGTATGGACCGCCTAAATGATCTAAGAGCTCGAAAGGTCCTAATCCGGTAAAATTACTTATAACTTAGAAACTTAAGCCAAGGTTATCGCGCGAGCCCTGGAGCAATGTTACGAGGTTTAGGTTAACTACATTGATGCTTCGTCAGATCTTGAACGTAGAAAGGACATGTACTTCAAACTCATCTCACCCACTACCCAAACCACCTGAGTCTAGGTCAAGAGATTGTAAACCAGTGAAACGCTATTGTTTTGATATAGATTGAATAATGCCTATATTGTAAGTCGTGTAATTATAAGAGCAGAACCCTCAAACTACCCTAACAGCCTTTCATATAAGTCATTGTTAGTTGCCAAGTAAAATGTTAAGTAAGACAAAGTCACAAATTTGCGGTGTTGGTGTAATGTCGATATATCGACATGTTTTGATTAGGGTGACCGGAAAGTAATGTCGTTTCTGTCGACATTTTGTTACGTACTGTGGATTCTGGCTCGGAATAAAACACTGCTGGTTCTAGTAAGTTCGAGATAGTACTCGGTTAGAATTTTCAAAAACCGTACACAAAAATCTATAAATAGCTTCTAGGTCACTTTTTCATTCTAGGGTTCTGTGTGTATTGATCAAATGGTTTTGTAATTCGTGCTTTGTAACAATATTTTTAAGAAAAACCGATTGATTTTTACCGCTCTAGCATTGAAAGTTTATATACTAGATAGCAACAGGTTGTTGATAACGAAGGTGAATGTATTGTTGATTAGAAATAAAAGCTTGTTAAAAATGTAGTCGTGTTAATTTAACTTAAGCAAGCGACATTACTTTCCGATTTCTGATATAATAAGGTAGTTGTAACATTGTGTTCTCGCTCTTTCTGCGAATATACGGATATTAGAAGGTTCTAATTTCAGGACTCCTGTTCATAATTAGATACCTACCTAGATATATTATTTAATTTTTCAGAGACCTGGAGGGCAATCACATCAAACGTATCCCAGCACACGCGCTGCGTGTCCGCGCTGACCAAGTGTAAGTCAATAGGTACATACAATGTTTAGCTATTTTTTTTTTGTTTTCCTTATTTGCTCCAGTATTTTTATACTTTGATAATAAAGCGATTTTTAAAATTTTTGTGGACATCACTAATATTATATTTCCTCGAGAACAGTGATGTCAGAATAAAGAGAAACATGCAGACAGTTAACAGTGTTATATTTATTGAAACTAACTGTTATTTAGAAATGACAATTGCTCTACTATATTATCCAGAATTAAAAAGCTCAAAGAACTGTATCTAAATTTAGTAATACCTACGGAACCAATTTAAATTATCTGGAATCATCGTCATTATCGTAACAACCAATAGAGGTCCACTGCAAGTCACAGTTCACACCCAAAGATCGTTATATTTGGTCATACACTACCCGCATCCAGAAATTTACTGATATCTCCAGTAAACACACGTGTGTTTACTGGATTGTGGTCGCCAGCTAACTTTCCGTCTCAAACGGCTGACAGTTGCACGAGCAATTTAAAAATGGAATACGTGAACAAATTAATAAACAAACAAGATGTTAAAAGTCGTATTTTTACGTACCATACCAGTTTGCCGATCAGTCTTATTTAATCTCATAGAGAAATTTTACTTCTTGTTTCAGATCTTTAAATTACAATTTAATAGAGGAGGTACCTGCGCACGCTTTCAAGAACGCGCAGATTTCGAAATTGTAAGTTCAGACGATAATGTTTCACTCGATTATTATGTATTTCGCAAATAATGTTATATCATTGTTAATGTTTGATTCAATAACAAGGTATAACGGTAACAAATATATTTTTTGCTGACTCGACAGACGCTTTCCGTTTTCACCTGTAAGACCTAGATCAGAGTTCCCCAAACTTTTTTGTGTCGTAGACCCCTTGCCATATTTTTCCGTGTTGGGTATACCCCCTACTTACCTGATATTGATTTCCTGTAAATTTCTAACTGTAGTGAAGTTTAGTGTTAAAAACTTAAAGTAAATACACATGTTAATTTATACATTTATTAATTGAATTTAAATTAAAACTACTCAAAATAAAATTTCGTATCTGTTATGTAATATATACGTAACATACTAATAATTTTTTACTTCATAGGTACTTTTATAAATAATGTAAATGTTTTGATATTATAAGATAGTATGATGTAATTAAATAGGTACTATCAGTGTATGTGTTGAGATCCACTATCGTGGACCCCTATTTTCATTTCATGGACCCCCAAATTTTTTTTCGCTGACGTAGACCCCTTGCAGGTTGTCATAGACCCCTAGGGGTCGATATAGACCACTTTGGAAATCACTGACCTAGATCTTCCCCATAGAACGTCACGATGACCAGTCCTGTACTACTCCACCAAACGACTTCTCGCGATCTATTTTCTTTCTTCTTCATTCTATCTTAGCTAACTACAATAATCTAACAATAGTTACTTTAAAAATGTTATGTTGTTGTATCGCCTTTTGATACATATATAAAAAACTTACATCACCTTTTTATCTTTGCTAGTTTAAGAGGTCTTAGGCCAGGCGCCTTCTGCGCTTGCCATTCTTCCAGTGCCATTTGGAAATCCAGAAGCAGAAAAAGTCCATCTATCAAAAATTATCAATATCAAAATTAATTTATGACTTATATAAATTTAACAAATAAATAAAACTATGACTCTACAATTTGTTGCATTTTTTTTCTACTTAAATGAGAATAATGTTTAAATATAATCTATAACTTGTCGCTTTGTCAAATGATACCATTGGAATTATCAAAAATCAAATACATATTCTCTTTGAGAGATTCGAACTGGCCATATTTAATATATTGTTAGCTTTTACATCTTAAATTTACATCAAACATATATAAATTTGTTCTGCTGTACTACAGAGTGCATTTATTGTGTAGCAGTAATTATATGTTGATTAGAAAAAATATGACAATTCCAGAAGTTTCCGCGGCAACACGAAACTCCGGCGTTTAGACGATTTGGCCTTCGCCGGAAATCTTTTACTTCGACAGCTGTAAGTATTCTACATGTTCTTTGTAAAATCCTGCGACATGGTATGTTAAATATATAATCTGTGGAAAACGTTGTTATTTACGCGTTCGAATTTTTTTTATTTTTTCATACTAAATAAATATTGGGATTCAAATAAACATTGTAAATTAAGTTTTTTTTAATTCTATTTATATATTATTTGTATATATAAATACTTCTTGTTTTAGTGATCTCAGCAGCACAGCCATCGCTTCACTTCCGACAAAAGGACTTGAAAAACTTGAAATATTGAGAATAGAGAAGACGCCATCTTTGAAATACATTCCATCTATTTACGAGTTCCAGGTAATATTTATTGGATTGGGGATTGCCTCTCCTATACAACTTTAACAGTTGTCACCGTCTTGTTTTTGGATGCGAATCGCTTTGTAAGCCAATGTCTTATTTTCGTCACGTCGTCTCAACCTTAAAAAGGAGCGTCGTTAAAATGTCTTCAGAGGTAATGTTTTGCAGATGGTTGCACCTACAATAAACGAATTTAAATTTTGTTTAACAGCAACTACAAAAGGCGTATTTAACACACCATTTCCATTGCTGCGCGTTCGCATTCCCCGAACGGCATAATCCCGCGCGGCACGCATTGTACGAGACACAGAAGGCAATAATGGCGCAGGTACGCTTTCAAACTATGATAATAGTATGGTTATAAATTAATTCACATCATGTCAGCTTATAGACACCCACTGCACAGGATTCCCCCGAAGATCGTCACGACGATCGGTCTTGTACTGATCGCATCCAGCGACCTTGACAATGTTGTCGCTTTGCCTAGAGGAGGAATCTTTCTGACAAAACAGCCGTCGGTTGAACGATGTGCTACTAACTTCCACTTCACACAACCAATATTTTGAGCTTCATCGGTGACTTTGGTTCTTCTGCGGATTTCTTCATTTCTGACTCGATCTCACAGCAAAGCTCCGAGTATAGCCCTCTTCATTACTCTTTCGAAGACTTTATCTTCTTATAAAGGCCTCCGTAAACCACTTCGTTTCAGATCAATAAATCACCACCGACACACGCTGGTCATAGATATATTGGTGAGAGATAAATTAATAAATTGTATGGTACCATACGACAATATGCTTTTTTTACTCGAAAACCAGGTAAAGATGTTCTTCTTACAGCTGATAGGCACCCACTGTAAGACATAGATCTCCAAAAAAGATATATATGGGGGACTTACCATAATTGCCACGCTTGGCATGCGGTTTGATGATCGCAGTTTGGTATTATGGTGGAGGAGGAAATCTTGTTTGTGAGCAGTGGCAATTCTATATAATTAATGAACAAAGTTTGAATTATATAAGCTTGAATTCCGTTAATCGAAGCAGCGACTCAGTCCTTTACCGCTGAACTACCACTGCCTATAAAGATGTTTTTACTATATACACCGATCCCCCGATTTACACGGTACTTGTTTTACAAGTTTTCGCTTTTTCACGGTTTTCCAAATAAGTTTTTTTTTGTTTTAATAACCCATTTTATTGCCATCGCTCATAATATAAATATTTCTGCTCCAAACATCGAATCGGCACTAATAACTTCGAGTGATGAAAGTGAATTCCAACTTTCGATTCCGAAAAAAAGAATGAGAGTAATTTCTTACAGTGATAAAGGATAATAAAACACCTTATTTTATGTTCTTCTGTTTAATGTATTGTAATTAAATAAAAAAATAGTGTTTCTGTAATTTATTAAATATTTTAACTTTTCAATGCATTTTATTTTTATTTCTGTGTACACCAAAAAATATTGAAACAAATCACAACTGTTAAATAGCAAAATTAAGCATTTTCTGCAAGTTTTTCGATTTACACGGTTTTGACTTGAAATTTTAAATTTTCTTTTGACACGTTTTTCTCAGGAAAGTATCTACCGTGTAAATCGGGGGATATGTGTACTAATACATTTTTAATGTCTTTTAATATGTTTGTTACCTTGACAGAGATGCCAGCAATTGTCAGCGGTACAAAGACGTAGAAGATCCCAAGAATCTTCCAGAATATATAAATTTGGTGTCGAAAATGCTGAAGAGTAAGTTGCTTTTTGATCTGTGGCTGTTATTACATTACTTAATATTGAACTGGCGTCAGTTTTTTTTTGGTTATAAAACTAATTTAAGTAAAAGCGCTGTTAATTTTTTTGAATTTAGATAAAGCATTAGAATCTGTCATTCACTTCATGTTATTACTTGTCTTGGTCAAAAACAAGCACCCCGCCTTTTACGTAAGTAAGTACGGAGTGGGGGCTAAGGAAAAAGGACTATGAGAGGTGCCGAGAACATTGACAGACGATATTTCCCCGTCTCGCCGCGCGCACACCTAAGGTGCAGTACGGAGGTTTCGGTACGTTAAATCTAAAGGCAGAGACGATTTACGGCAGGAATTTTACAGAAGATCTTATCTTTTGTCAATAAGATGAATACTCTCAACATCTTTTACTACTTATTCGTTTTTTGAACACATTCTCTTTTATTCCTTTCCATACCTTGTTACCTTTTATGCATCGCCTTTTATGCACCGCGCATCCTTCGCCATTACTGCTGAACATAGCTATTTTACAATTTTTATTTTATTTTTCTGTTCATTAACAATTTGAATTTGGATTTGATCTGTTTGAAGTTATACTGCTAGCCGATTTAGGCTTTGTACAGCTTCATGCAAATTGAGTCCGCGGACCTTCTTTTTCCCACATGCCAATTACATCGAAGACGTACGCACGAAGAGTATACCCGTGCAAATGTGTAGTGTAGTGAATGAGATGTAGTGTAAGTAATGCGAAGCGAGGACTTCTACGGTCGGTAGCGAAACGGACCTCCCCAGACCGCCCACCCTTGAACGCGGGCTAGGCAGGCGCGGCCACCGTGTCATGAGTATAAGAGTGTTGAATGTTCGGTGCATCGTACCCGACGGGGGCTCGATGTGAAATAACAATTTGGTAACTGCAACATTTTCCTACGATCTAATATTTTTTTGTTTTTAACATTACATCTATCACACTTTTTCCATTTCTATTACTTTTTATCACATATTGTTTTCTCCTACATTTGTTTTGTTATAATTTATAACTTTCTATCATCTTCCGGAAGTATTCCAAGAAGGTTTTGTGGCTTCCTTCTTGATTCACCAATGAGGCGATATTTTCTTCAAACCTTTCCTGCAGCTGTAACTGGTATTCGATTCTTAACGCGCCAAATATTGGTCAACCAGTGATTAAGTCTCCCACGGTCTGATCCACCGCAGGGTCACAAATGCTTGAGTTTAAACCTATGCAGATACTCAGCGAATTCCCCGTGTGCCCCCGTAGGCCCCGTAGGCGTGCGAGTCCCCGTAGGCCGAAATGGTGTCCGGGAGAGATTCCCGGATTAACAATTGGCTTAGCATGTCCAGCTTCAATTGTGGCAGCTACAATTCCGTTTCATTTCAGGACAATAGCCGATAACTCTGCTGCGACTACCAGCGAGGAGTATGATTTGAACAGCGAAGAGTACTTCTCAGATACGGGCAGCTTCGAGGATGACGAACAGGGTGACTTTCACGAGCTGGTCAACAACACGCTGTCCAACGGCGTCGCGTATTTCGCTGCTTGTGGCAACTTTAGCTTAAGGTACTTTAAGTTATATCTTTAGTTAACTCACTTTATTCTATTACCACACGGGAAGCGAAGTCTCTCTTTGAACCTCAGTTGCAAGTTCATAGTCGCTCACTGAACCATGGAGAGGACTATGCCAGGGATTTTTCTACGAAATCGAATTAGAAATTATGAGTTCCAAAGAAGATCTAAAGCAAACATAGCCTAGCGAATTGGAAAGTTGTAGTGGCAGTCAACAGGCCACATAGGACGTAGAATAAATGGTCACTAGGGCTTTAAGGTACCGGAGTGGACCCCACATGGGGGGGAAAGCGCAGAGAAGGATGTCCCCACAAAGTCCACAGATGTTAAGGCCAGAATATAGGTTGATGAGGTCTTTTCCAACAGGTGTCACTGGAAATCAGGGTCATCTGTTCACCCACCAGCTATTTCAAGGAAGAGTAATCGATCGCTAAACACACACCGCCCACGCTGGACTACACCACTACGTGGGCGCTAAGGCATAGAGTGGCTCGTCGAAGTGTTAGAAAAACTTGCTAATTCTCTTGGCTTTTGATTCCTCTTTCCTATGTCGATTTTGTAGATTTATCCCGAGCATATGTATAGGGCAGCCTTGGCTCGATGCGCGACTGTGGTCTTGCCAATGAAGCCAGAAAGGTCTGCCATGTATCATGTCACCCCGTAGTTCATGTGATGATTTGATGTCTTTACAGTCGGCGAAAGGTGGAATGTTCACCATTACCAGACGCACTCAACCCTTGCGAGGACGTCATGGGATGGTCGTGGCTGCGAGCGAGCGTGTGGTTCGTGATCACCGCAGCAGTAGTGGGAAACATAGCGGTCCTCATGGTGTTGCTGACTAACCACGCGGAGCTAACAGTGCCCAGGTTCCTCATGTGCCATCTCGCATTCTCCGACCTCTGTACCGGGGTGTACCTATTTATGATAGCTGTCGTTGATCTTAGATCTTACGGGGAGTTTTTTAACTACGCGTACAGCTGGCAATATGGAGTCGGCTGCAAGATAGCTGGCTTCTTATCCGTGTTCTCTGGTCAACTGTCCGTTTTTACGCTAACCATAGTGACATTGGAGAGGTGGTTTGCAATAACGTATGCTATATATCTGGAGAGACGAATCTCTTTGTCTACGGCCGCGAAGATAATGATTGGTGGGTGGTTGTTCTCGTTTCTGATGGCGGGGTTACCTTTAGTTGGAGTTTCTGATTACTCATCAACTTCTATTTGCTTGCCTGTGGAGAGCGTGGGTGTTGGAGATGCTGTTTACCAAGGTTCGTTGTTCCTCACCAACGCAATAGCGTGGGTTACGATAGTCGTTTGCTACGTACAGATATACAGGTCTTTAGGTGGAGGCGGGGAAAGCTATGGGGGGAGGGGAGCGGCAGCGGCTGCCGAGCGTAGGATTGCGAACAAAATGGCATTGTTAATAGGTACTGATTTGCTATGCTGGGCTCCTGTTGCATTTTTTGGTGTCACAGCACTTGCCGGCGTCCCACTAGTGGACGTTAGCCACGGCAAAGTTCTTCTAGTGTTCTTCTATCCGTTGAACGCTTGCGCGAACCCATTCCTGTACGCTATATTGACTAAGCAATACCGTAGAGACCTGATCACGATGATAGCGCGAACCGGGAAGTGCGACTGGTTGATAGAGAAGTACAAGCTGGCCGCCACTCCCCCTCCCACCGGTCACACGAACCCCTCAGCCCCTGCACCCCTCATGCCACTCATAGACTACAACCGCTCACACTCGCAGGTCAGCAAAGAGAACGGTGAAGTTGTGCTTTAACTGTGTTATCTAGATGTAAACATTATTGATATTATTATACTATTATTTATTACAAGTTTTTGTTTCATTTTAATCCTTAATGTGTGTGAGAGTAGCTGTAAAGGTATAAGATCAAGGGGTGTCCCTAGTGCATCTGTGATACAGCGGTGGACAAAACCGTGGTGCACGCAATTACTTGCTGTCCCGTATATGGAGGGTTTGGCTTCCGAAGTGAAATGGAGAGCATTGCTTGCGGCAACATCGATTCCCTTTTGAAAAAGGAGAGCCGCCACACTTTCTTTCGCTTTTGTTGCAGGGTGGTGAGTGTAACAGAAAGTGTGGCGAGGGATGGGAGGCGATGCGTGAATGTAATGTGAGTGAATGCTGTATGTTGAATGTATGCTGAATGAAAGAAAATATGAAGGATGAAAAATTAAATAGAGAAAGAAATTGTGAAGGATGAGAGAGGAAAAGTGAAAGTAAGTAGGTTTATATTACTGTCCCGAAAATAAGATGGTGGAAAGAGTATTTTAACAAGAAAAAATAAAAATTAATGTGAGTGTAAAACGAGCTAATTTGAATTTTCCAGTAGAATATTGCCTATTCATGTTATTGTAAAAACGTTTTTTCTAACACTAAAAGCTTATTGGCAAAATTACAGTCGCTCAACGAAGAATAAGGCGTTGTCGGGATTTCTCTACGAGATCGAGTAAGAAATGAGGAATCTAAAGTAACCAATAAAGCCAACAAGTTGGCATATTGGACGTGGTAGAAGGCAGACCACATACCGCGCAGAACTGGTCACTGGAACCTTTAGGTACACGGTCTGGCAAAAACGCAGCCCCAGGATGTCCATCTCAGTAGATGTAAGTGTACAGACCTTGATCGGCTTGTCTAATTGGAAACCTATGGGGAAGTTCAATGACCACCAGTGGAAATGATGATGATATTATATATCCACTTAGGATCACTTATCGTGATCACCAGTGTACGTCAGTAGAAAAATGTCGAAAGTGACCAATCTAATAAAAGTCAAAATGATATAGAAGTGTCCTTCACACATCAAATTTAAATATTGTCAGGGTTTCAGACATCCTAATTAGAGAAGCCCACAAACAAACTAAACCAAATATTTAAAATGTAAAAGATAGACTAATTAAATAACATTTTAATTAATATATAGTAATAGGCATATATATATACTCTTAAAAAAAGAAAATAATAAACATTTAAAAGGTCAGAACATTTTATTAAATAAAATGTCTGTAGAAAATTGAGTCGGTAATTCCAGACAGCTAATAAACATATATCAGAACTGTTTTTGCACTTGTGTAATTTATTTGTAATTAAACATTTCTTAGATCCACATAATTTTTTGTTTATAATGTTCTTACTTTGATTTTTAATAAAACGCGTATTATTTATAACACAATTTTTCGTTAACATTCATTTTTATCACTTTTATCATGGAAGGTTAAATTTAATATATATATATAATATAAAATATACAGGGTAACCTGCGACAGTTATGGATGTAAAGCTTTAAAGGGGAGAATAAAAATACAGTTGTAAGGTCTTTCATAACCTAAAATTAATATTTTTTACACAGAGTGATTAGTTATAGTATTAAAACGGTCCTATTTGCAACCCAATGATATCAGCCATCATAATTAATTTTATTATAATATAACAAAAAAAACGTTTCTAAAATTCGGATTGTTAATATATTAAAATTTATTACTGTTTACTGTCTGTCCCAGCAGACTTTGTACTGCCAGAAGTAATTTGCCTGTTGTTCTTATAGAAATATCTAATATTTCAAAGTGATCACTCTATATGAACTGATTGAAAATAGGTGTATAGCTTTTAAACTATTTACTAAAACTCTTTCACGCCTGTAACCAATCATCCTGTACATAACAGTATAAACTCAATTATTCAAATTTGTTTGTCTCTCAGCTTAGAAGAAACAGATGTGTATTTTCATCTAAACCATTTAGAATGCTATCACTTATGTATTCCACTACTAACTTGTCACCTTCCAACAATATTTCTTTAGAGATCAATTCTCCCATCTCAACATCCATCTTTGAAGGACTTATACAATATCCGTCCAATTGCCTGAAAAGCCTTAGTTTCATGTTAACAGATTTATTGTTGTCATTTTTGATATTACATGTCTCGCATATACTATCTAACACTCTACCAAGACTCCAATTTCGACTGACAAATACAGGAACTGTATCTTTTAAATCTGGGTCCAATGATACAGTTTCAATTTGTTTCACATTTTCTAAATCGGTTACTGTTTTTATTGGTTTCGGTTCTGCAGAAATTGGTTTTCTAATTGCAAAATATACTCTTTCTCCAACTGGTACAGTTTTAGGCCCAGATGCCTTCTGTTTTATCCTCATTAGATGTATCTTAGTGGCTGTCTTTACCTTCGCTGTTGATTGCAATGCTTTTCTTATGTTCTCAGTTATCTGTGAATAATTACATTTTTAAAAATATTGTCACAAAGTTTTATACAGCACAAAAAACTTTTACCGAATATCTGAAATAAGAAATAACTTCTCATAATTTCATGGATCAGCCTGCGGATACCAGGTCCATCTTGTAGGAAGTGGTACAGGTTGTCAGATATATCCCACATATCAGTTTTAGGGAAACTTACATGCAACACATTTATTATTTTCCTTTACCAACCTGTCGCCTCTCTACTTCCAAACCAATTTTAAATAATCCTACATTGGTAGCTGCTTTACAAACCTGTTCCATAATAATAAAATAATGATTTAAGGTAGTATTTTCCAAACTTTTTTCACCATGTCTCACTATAGCCTTTCTATAATTACGCTCCCCCTATGTAACATAGCTATTTTTTATATTAAAACAAAAGGGTTAAAATCATGTCAAGCCCACTATTATATTGCCCCCCTTAACAATCAAATAGCCCTCCTATACATTCAGAAACACTAATTTAAAATATATTAAATGATTTATTAAAACACAGAGCAAAAAGCATTGAAGAGACATTGCTCAAGTAAGTAATACAAAGTATATACTGAACACATATAATTTAAATATACTATTCTATTCTCTTACTGAAATATAATTTAAATATACTGACTAACTTATATATACTGAACACATAATAAGTAAGAAAAGTAGTAATGTTACACCAATTTAACTCCTGAAGATGCCTTGTGGAGGGGTGACACACGTGTTGAGTGATTTAACGGTGGTAGTTATGTAATTGTCATTGTTTGCCGCATGCGCATTTATTAGCGGGCTGGCGGGCGGTGCACTATGTTGCACGACTACCACTGCATGTGTGGAAGTAGCTAAATATTGGTCCTTTTCTTACTTAGGATAAACTTCGCAAAATAACGCCTGATTTCATTAAATATTTAAGATCATTATGCCTAGCTGAACAGGACTCTGTGTTTCACGCATATAATAAATTATACACAAAAAAAAATTAAAATTACATATACAGCTTTCAACTCCTATTGGATATCCATGGAAGAAACCTATTTCCACCATTGAATATTTTACTGCTAAAATGGAGTTGATACAGGGATTTCCTATAAGTCAACGTCAGGGTACAGATGTACAGGGTAAGTGACTAAACAGATAGAAATAGTCACTAAAAATTTTAATAATAAAATCCATACAATATATGAATTATTAACTATCCTCATTAGTCTCTATTGTATTAGGGTGACCGGAAAGTAATGTCACTCTCTTAAGTTAAATTCACATGACTACATTTTTAACAAGTTTTTATTTCTAATCAACAATATATTAACCTTTGTAATCAACAACCATTTGCCATCTAGGATCCAAATTTTCAATGCCGGGACGGAAAAATAAATCAGTTTTTCTGTAAAATATGTCGACAGAAATGACAATACTTTCCAGTCACCTTAATAGATGTTTGTTCAGATCATGCACTGTATTCAAGTGACAAAGCAAGAACCAACCTTTTGCTGCAAATGCTTGTTGGCTTCTTGAAATTGCCTTCTCGGTGCTTCATATTGTTCTATTTTTGTTGCTAATGTTTCATCATCTATTTCAGGGCATGATCTATAAAAAGTGACATATTAATGTGATGATAACTGTGTGATGGCATATAGAGAAGTCTGTTTTCCTGCAGATATGAAAAACACTGGCACAACAACAGGACAGTGCTGCTAGTCACAGAGCTATCTAACAATAAATTTATTACAAATTATGCATCATTTAATTTCTTAAATACAATTGTATATCAGCCTCTCAAAATATGTATTAAAAATTCCCAATTATTTTTAAAAGATATATAAGTGTGTTTGTGAAGGGCATTTATCTCATATACATAACTTTTTTATTTCATTGTTGCATTAACTTACTACTGCCAATACAATAAAAAGAAATATGTACATAAAAAATCTTTTTAAGAAAGTGCCTGTTGAAAAATTTCTCAGCCTGATTTTTATGTCCAATTTGTTATATTTATGCACAAGTAAATACAACCTAGTTATAAAAACAGCAGATGGCTTATTAAAAATAATGTGCAAACTAGGCAAGAAGTTACATCTATTTCCTAAACTTTACTTTGCCAAATAAGTTGTATGCAAAATGATGTAAGCATCCGACATCCCTTCCAAGAAAATCAACTTAAGAATGTGAGGGACATTGGATGGTCATAGCAGCAGTTCTGGGTTAGGTTCAGGGGTAATTGTTGCTAATCAGAGTACTAGCTTAGACTCACAGACTCCCCAAATCTACTCTTAGATAAGTTAAACAATAGAATAATAGATATATATTCTTGTATACCTTTTTTAAAAAGAAGTCTCAGATTTATGAAACTTTACCTTTTGAAGGTATTCTACCAAATAAACTTAGCTTTCTATTCTGGGGCTCACAATCATACAAAACAAAATATTATTAACAATCAAATCAACTTAACGGAATAGTTTTTAACTGACGATAGTATGGAATAATATAATGACCATTAAATAAACTGCTAATAGTTTACAATAATCTATTTTTGAAGCTTGATATAAAAATAATGGTTTGGTAATAAGTAATTGGTTTATGAAAATAAATTATCTTCTAGTAACAGAATATATAAAAAAAAAGGTTAAATGATTATATGTACTTACGGATGGAATCTATGTTCAATGCAATAGTGTTTATTACATTTATTACATAGCATTTCATGTAAATTTCCTTTCTTGCAGCCTTTCTCTGTACAGCGAAAAATCTCATCGTCCGTTTTTAAACTAAACTCTCTCGGTTTTGGAGCCATTTCGCAAGAGCCCGATATACAATGTTCGGTAAAGTGTTCACGACAGAATACTTTACCACACTTACACTGTAAGGGCAAGAAGTCTTTTTGTTTACATTCTTCATTCTGGCAGTGTTCTCCAAGTGAAGGAAATTCCATTTCAAATTGTTATTCACGTAACGTAATTTATAGATTTAAGTAATAAGTATTAACATAACATTTAAAAGCCCTGCTAAATGATTAAAGGTTTTATTTTCTACAAAATATAGTAAGCATGACTTTTGTAAACTAACCCAAAACAAATTAATTTTTGACAATGACACTGACATTTCCAATAAGTTTAGAAATTGTATTTATAAAAGTAAGTAAATAAAAATAGCAATAAATATATAGCTGAATCATCAATCTTTGTAATGTACGTTAATTACGACGAATCTTTCTGAAGTCAAAACTTCACAAACTGAAAAAAAAACAAGGAGTTATTAAACTAGATTATGTTGTGAATAGAAAATTATTGCTTTAAAAAACAATGGATGTAAATAGTTAATTTGTAACCTTATATTCCTTATAACGTTACTCGGTAGTATGTACGTCGATAATGAAATTTTTCGCAAAATTATAATTACATTAAAAGCTCATGGACATAAACATTTTTTTACTAAGCTGCTACGTCATTCTCAAAACAGATCCGTAGCATGAAATGGGCTTGTTTATAGGCCCTTCGTTACCACGGCGTCTTTCTCACAGACGATTAATCACAGATGGATTAGGAGATGAAGTCCCTTGCTCATGTATAATAATATTCTGAGTAAGGTGTGCTACTTGTCTCCACGGATGTTTTCTTGAGTAGACAAGATTTTTAGATGTAGAGAGCTGCGTGGGCTATTTTGAAGTTAACCCTGTCATTGCCTCACCTGTCATACAGCACCGAGGAAAAAAAGCCATGGAGGTTTTATTTAGTGCTAGTTCAATGTAGCCAATTCTTGCGATTCCGCGAAGGCGAGTGTTCGAAAGCATTTCTTCAACCTAAACATAAATACATATTGACCTAAACATAAATATTATTTGACAGTGTTTCCGTAAAAATATGATCAAGTTGTAGGGGCAGCATTACGTCATCGTCAGCGGCGCATCGAGAACCTGGAATTCCACAGAAATATAATTCTTTATTTACGTCTAATAAATACGGGCAAAGCTCGTATGGAAAACACAGTCAGTTATTACTTTAAGACCAACCAGTTCTATGAAGAATCCCACAACATCACGCAAATGTGATTACGATCAACCGTTAATCTAACATTATTTCAGCCATAGAAAGTCCACAGCTGGTCATTGTCCGCCCCCATATGCGTCCAGCGTCTTCAGATAATTAATGAGCTTGTCTACCTTATAGGTGGATGTCTTATGCTGTGTATGCTGCAGGTCCGTGGTTTCTGTTTCAGAACTATAAGGCCATAGAGACTACCTGTTCTGTACACTATGCCCACTGCCACCTGATCTTGTACATTCGCTGACCTGTGTCAGTTACTTTGGTATTTCTACGGATCCTTTCATACCATTCAATCTCGTAGGGAAATCCTGAGCATAGCCCTATCCATAGCTTGTAGAACCACTGTGTCAATGACACAACTGTGGTAACACAAATCTTTAAAGATGAAAAAATATCAATGTAAAAAAAACAAGCAATGTTTGAAAACATTTTATTAAAAAATGAAAATAAATTAAGACATTCAAAGGTGCATATTAAATTATAATTGGATGGTTTATGCTTAATAATATTGCTTTTAACATTGCACTGCAATATTTACAAATAATGCAATTTTTAAAATAAATACCTGTAACATATAGTAATGTTTAACTAAAATTTAAATTCATAGGAAATATAGGTGTTTTAAGAATATCAAAAAAATGCTTTCAAATGTCAATTTTTATAATTTTTTAACAAATTATGTGATGTAACAATTCACAACTATATCCTTTTTTTTTTAATTCATTGTTTTTGTTGTATGTCTACCGCATTGATTAATCGGTACATACGTACAATACTCGGCGATAAATATTGCACATCGATCTTTGGAAAGAGACAATCGGCTAATTTCGGGTTCGAAGAGTGTCATCTCTATCCCACACTATGTGACGTTTTGACAGATGTGCGACAAAGCTAACACTCTTCGAACCCGAAATTAGCCGATTGTCTCTTTCCTAAGGTCGATGTGCAAAATTTGTCGCCGGGTACTGTATTAATGCATACACAACTTAGTTGAGTTTAGGTTTTTTTTTTAAATAAAGCGTTTTAAATTTTGAAAGTGTTTTGATTTTAAATAAACTGTTTTATTTTATGATTGGCCGAATTAGTAGCTGCGGTTGCAATACTAAGTACCGATTAGTCAATACAAGTAAATTGTATAAAGATTCTGATACACTTTTATCAATGTGGTACTCCCAAATTTTTAATACAAAATCTATGCAAAACCTCATTTGTGATCTTCGCCATGAAACTTGATAAGGTGTGTGTCACAAGTAATACAATACTATATTCGCTAACTACACAACATTCGTACTAACAAGGTAAGGATGTGTTTACATAAAGATGGTATGGTGTGGTGTGGGATGGTATGGTGATCACTCAATCAACGAATAGTCAAGAGGGCGGTATCTTCATTTGACAGATATAGATGAACTTTTGATTGCATTACAAAGATAATTGATACATTACATAAATGGTACATCGTTTTTTAAAAATAGGTTATCTGTAAACGCATCTTTAGATGTTTATGCCAGCGCTATATTAACTCGGTCTAGCGAATATACTATATTATTTATATTGTGAAATTTATCTATTAAATTATATAAATCACACTGATCCTTATCTAACATATTTAATTATCGTTTGTTACATGAGTTTAAGTGTCTCCATAGCTGTATTAAGCCGCTCCAATTCGCCTTGAGACTGTGAAAGTTTCTCAGTATTAGCTTTCTGTACTTCAGCGGGAACTTTCACCGAATAATCCTCAGCCGCCATTGCTTGTTGCAACTTGTTAATAGTTTGTGACAATGTTTCCTTCTTTTTCTCCAGCTTCGATATCTCCTTTTGGGGGTCTATAAGGCCCTGTAAAATTTAATTATATTAATTACATTACATCAATTTGAATAAATTCTAATTATGTTGACGTTATTTAATTGACTTTGAAAAAATGTCGGAATAAAACGCGATGTAGGGTAAGATTTTTTTTTTATTTTATGCATTTATTCGTCGAAAAATATTTGACTGTTCAAAAATAAATAAAGGTCGATAAATAAACGTGTTCCTGTTAAAAACTTATTACCAATGGTAGACGAATATTTCAAGTCTAGCCGGTGAGTACATATGAGCCGCACAGAAGCCAAATGCAGTAAGGCCAAAAAACAAAAATTTGAGAAAAGAGAAAATTAATGTTTTTTGATACATTAGTTTTTAAAATTCTCAGTTTATTGATTTAACTAGAAAAGTGTACATTTTTTTTCGAGGTATAAACTCTGAAAAAAACTAGATATGTAAAGGTTGTATAAATAAAAACGTAAGTATTTATTGAAATAATGACAGCGTCTTCAAAATTTTAGAACTTATACCTTTTGGCAGCTGAAAAATATAAGAAACTGCACTTATTCACAATGGCTTCTGTTTTATTATTATACAATATATTCAAAAGCTATTAAAAAGGGCTATCTAACCTAGAAAAGGTAACCAACGAGTAATTTTTTAAATAACTAAGAGAACATTAATATTTATTTCATCAAAATTTCCATAAATCAGAAAACATCAGAATATTGACTTGACCGCTTTGGCTTCTGAGCGGCTCATACAATTGTTATCTTTACGCAGTTTTGAAGTAATTTTTCCTAAAGTGAAGCTAACTCGCCACACCAGGGAGGTTTGATTGACAAGGGAGACATTTGAAAATGGAATTGACGAGAGTTTAATCCTTTCTCCTTAATATGAAAATTGTGTATGTTTTGGATACATAAGAATTTTAGAAAGGTTTTGGTGTGGTAATTTAAAAAATAGGCCTGAAAACACTGCACTGATGGGTCCACATCTCTCTAGTATTTGTTACGTTGTCAGTTGAATAAAAGATTCTTTCCTTTCTTTTATTGAAAGTTTAATATAGCCTCTAAAAATTATGTTAGTGTTACTGAAATAACACTTTTAAAAATACTACTGAAGCTGAAACATCCAGCATCTACCATCAATTGGTGCTACACCACTGTGCAGCACTGCCTTCTGTGGAACCTGATCTCTTTACTGATAAACATATTTAGTATACCTTTAATTATATATTTAATAAGAAATAATTACCTTCAACACCAAATGTACTTCAATCTTATCGGAGACAGTAAGTATAGAGCATCCAGTCGGTGGTTGTTCATCGCTTAACTCACTGTTGGCTAATGACTGGAGACTCCTGAACAGTCCTCTTAGCTTGACAGCTTTGAGCTCAGAAGATATAAGAAGGTGCGCTGTGGTCTTCTGCTTGTTGGTCAGGTTGTACTCTGATCTAGTAGAGCGGATGAGGTGGACCATCTTCAAGACTGTTTCCACGTCAGATTCCAGTTGCTCGGACCGCCAAGGTGCATCTGATTCCTGCAATCATTTATTTATATAGATGAGAGGTGTCCCCTCTACATGGCTTTGTAGAGTCAGTCAGCAGCCCCGAGCACCATGCCTATCCTGGATGGGCATGGTGCTCGGGGCTGCTGACTGGTATATCAGTTTTATAGAGACCTTCTTATAATGCATCAGCTGACTTTCACTAACTATACTCCTTTCCCTAAGTAAAAAAATTGGAAGAACTATTTTGGAAGCCTATCTCAGAAATGAGCCGATGTTAGCTTAGCTTAGCTCTTTCTTAATATTCTATATATCTAAATGTGAATTAAAACCATTAATATAGTATTATTATTGGTCATTTATTATAACATTAGGCCTTGCCCGGTCTTCCAAATCTAAAAAGTTCCAGTAGGAATTTATTTTCAATAATGCATATGCATAAAGTATGACCAATAGATTGAGCGAAGTTTTTTAGCAAATTAACTATATTGTTCAAGTTACAGACGACCACTGCAAGGCATAGGCCTCTGCCATAAATCGACACGATGACCGGTTTTACGCTACCCGCTTCATACGACTTCCAGCCACCTTATCCATGTGATCGGTCCACTTAGTGAGTAGCTTACCCACTCCGCGCCTTCAAGCTAGTGGTTGCCATTCAAGAATCTTCGACTAGTGTTGCTATTGTTTTTTTTATTACAAGTTTTTCTCTAACATAGTCAGAGCCTATATTTCTAAATTACAATTTCTAGACGGGGGGGGGGGAACCTCAAATGGACGCCTGGGAATGGAGTGTTGCTATTGGTTGCATGAGCTATGTGTTAAAAGTTCTTCTACCTTGAACACTCAATACCTAATCTTAAACATGTGTCTTATTTCTCTTGAGGATTACTTATTGTCTATTTCAACTTTGAAAATTATCTAGAAATTTTCTTAGAGAATTATACATACAGCGACTATTTCCAAGAAAATTTCTTCGTAAATTATTACAATTTTTTTCATGGATATTCTTATCACAATTTTAAGTACATATTTTGCAAAAACAAAATCGACCAAGATTTTTAAGATTTTGTATATTATTGGAATTTATGCAATTACCAATATAACTTTCATGTACCCTTGGGGTTTGTAATTGCATCTCTATTAATGTATTTTCATTATAAGACTGCATTGCCAGCTAGCTAAAACAAAGACAATAAAAGAGACCTTAAAAATTACTTACAGTTGGATAACTGGCAACACAAATAGACGGACAGGTAGTATCAGCTCTAGGCAAACGCTGATACAGTTCCTCGGTGACGAAGGGCATAAATGGACTTAGCAACTTCAACCCATACTCCAATACTGTATATAGAGTTCTTCTAGCCGCTTCCTTTTCCAAATCAGTTCCGGTTGCAAACACTGGCTTCAGGTATTCCTGTAAGAGAAATATAATGAAATAAGCACAAATAAAATTGGCTCACATTATTATAAATAACAATTAAACCGTCTCCCAGAACAATTAATAAATCAATTAAACTATTTTTTTTAATTTTTTTTTTGTTTCTAACATTTTTGCATATATTATGATTTTATTATTACATCAGTTGATGGATGCCCATCGTAAGATATAGGGCTCCCCCAAAGATAGCAATGTAGACCTAGCACTATTCACATTCAGTGACTTCCTTTGACCATGAATATGTCATTGGTCCTCCTAATATGACTTCTAATATATAAAAAAAACATTAAATGTATCATTAGTTATATCGAGTTTGGTTTATTAGATTTCAGAGTACATTAAAATCCATGTATATACTTAAAAAATAGAGTTTTGTACAACGATATTTAATTACAAACAGATAACTATACACTAACCGGCTCTGTGCAATATATTTTTATAGTATTTAATAATTTCAACTTATTTCCAAAAAAAAGTTAAAAATAGTAATACGTTTTATAATGTATTTGATTACTGTAACATAATAGGTTGTCAAATATCTCCCTTCCGCCTTTTTGTCTTTTGAATTTCGCGGCTATGTACAAAGCGCTACAGAGCTCGTATCTGGCAATACTATACATAATTTGAAAGGTCTTGACATAACCTACAAAACGACGCTATGCATGATTAGTTTGGATATTGCGTTCAACAGTTATAGACGTGTAAACATGGAGTTCACTAACGCCGAAATTCGCGCTATTTTAAAGTTTTCCTTCGTTAAAGGCAAATCTGCTAGAGAAACGTTCCGTGAGATTAATGGTGTTTTGGGGGATGGTACTCTATCACTTCGAACCGCGGAGGAATGGTTTCGACGATTCAGAGCCGGCGAAAACGACACCATGGATAGGCCAGCCGGCGGAAGACCTGTGACGACAAATACCGATCAAATCATGGACTACATCGAGTTAGACCGGCATGTGGCATCTCGTGACATCGCCCAGGAGATGGGAGTTAGTCACCAAACCATTTTAAACCATCTGCAGAAGGCTGGATACAATAAAAAGCTTGATGTTTGGGTGCCGCATGATTTGACGCAAAAAAAACCTTCTGGACCGAATCAACGCCTGCGATATGCTGCCGAAACGGAACGAACTCGACCCATTCTTGAAGCGGATGGTGACTGGCGACGAAAAATGGATCACATACGACAATATCAAGCGGAAACGGTCGTGGTCGAAGGCCGGTGAATCGTTCCAAACAGTGGCCAAGCCGGGATTGACGGCCAGGAAGGTTTTGCTGTGTGTTTGGTGGGATTGGAAGGGAATCATCCACTATGAACTGCTCCCATATGGCCAGACGCTTAATTCTACCATCTACTGCGAACAACTGGACCGCTTGAAGCAGGCGATCGACCAGAAGCGTCCAGAATTGGCCAACAGGAAGGGTGTAGTGTTCCACCAGGACAACGCCAGACCACACACTTCGTTGATGACTCGTCAGAAGCTACGGGAGCTCGGATGGGAGGTTTTATCACAACCACCATATAGCCCGGACATAGCGCCAAGTGATTACCACCTGTTCCTGTCCATGACGAACGCCCTTGGTGGTGTAAAGTTGAACTCAAAAGAGGTTTGTGAAAAGTGGCTCTCCGAGTTCTTCGCAAATAAGGAGGGGGGCTTCTACGAGGGAGGTATTTTGAAGTTGCCGTCTAGATGAAAACAGATTATCGAACAAAACGGCGCATATTTGAACTAAATCCGATCACTGTAACACTTTTTATAAAGCATTGAATAAAGAGCAAAAAAGCGGAAGGGAGATATTTGACAACCTTATATATAATTCTATAATGTTAATGCTAAATCTAATTTACTAGTACAAGATCATAGTGACTCAATATATTTGTAAACATTTTAAAAATATATTTTAATTTTTTAGGATCAAATTTATTATCTCTGTATAACTTCTGTATACAGTCAATATTTATTGCATTTACAAGATCAGAAGAGAGTTTAGTGTACAACATATAAGTATATAAATAACTTACTAAATAAACATCACAGAGATCGTACAACCAGAGATTGTAGCAATGCGTGGTGGCTGAAGGGAAATCATAGTTCTGGAAGCCAGAGTTCACCTTCTGCACTGCTAGAGCCAGACGTGACAGCATCCAGCTGTCCATTGGAGAAAGAGATGGAAGACTGCTGGTGTGAGCCTGTAGATATAAACATGGGTATGTTAGTACTTTTGTAGCGTGATCTTTGCAATATATGTAAAATTATTCATTTGACTTATTTTTATCTGGGGTAGACATGGCGTATTTTGTAAACACAAATTGAGGGCTTTTATTCACGCCCGAGCATAAGAATCGTTGCTCCCGGAGGGCGTGAATTCACGCCTGAGTGAATTGTCCTTGATTATATTTCAATAGTACAATAAAAATCCCACCACACCTCCATATTACCTTATACTTGGTTTCCTTCGGGAAGTACATGAGGGCGAATTTGGTAGCGTTCCACAGTTTATTGCAGAAGAACCTGTAGCCTTGCACCCGTAGGATATCCAGGTTCAAATCCCGACCTTGAGTCATGGCACATAGCGCGAACCTGACAAACAGAAAGAAATTATGTTATTTAAAATAAATAGAGCAATGTTTCCCACTCCAGTCTCTATGTGGAGGGGAAGAAGAATTGGAAAGAATTGAGTCAACTTCTTTTCAATGCTGTTCTTTTATGTCAAGCGATAGACGCCCAATGCAATGTAAAGATCGTCACAATGACCCCACTAATTTTATTTTTAGTTCTTTCCAGTAGATGGCGCGTTATGAACTAACGTAAACTTAATTTTAACCTGAAGATTTTTTGATTATGACACTGACTTTCTTGCGCTGCCTGGATACAGCGACTTTCAGCGATCATGACTAAGTAAAATGTTAATACTGCTTAGACATGAAAATAAGTGCCGGACGGTAAACCTCTTACACAATCTATTAAGTTAATCTTTTCTTTATAAATTTCACGCAGTGGACGTTCCACAGCTGAAGTAATTATTAACAATAATACATGATATGTGAGCTGATTGCCGTCTTTCGTCTGTGCCAAACAGGCGGCAGATATTATGGCACTTTTTTCAAAAAAAAAAATCAAAATGTCTTTATGCAATCAGACATTTATATGCGCTTTTGTATAGTCGATTATTTTAACATAAGTAGTAAGCTACCGCCGGCTCGGTACGCTAATCTACTGAGAAGAGCCGGAAACTCTTTTAACTTAAATTTGACCTTTTTTTTCGTACACTATAATATCAACAATGTAAATCAGTGATTCCCAAAATGGTCTATATCGTCCCCTAGGGGTCTATGATAACCTGCAAGGGTTCTACGTCAGCGAAAAAAAATTTGGGGGTCCATTAAATGTATATGGGGGTCCACGATAGTGGGTCTCAACACATACACTGATAGTACCTATTTACTTTCATCATACTATCTTATAATATCAAAACATTTACATTATTTATAAATAATAATATAAAGAAACAGACTAGACATCATTAGCCGAGGAGATTTAAGACTAACCCTTACAAAATTGACGCCAAATGTTGATAATTTATTATTAAAGCATCAGGTTCATCCTTCTCACGAAAAATATTGACTTATTGCTTATGTTATTTTATTTATAGTTTATTTTATGTTTATTTAATGTTACATATATTTTACATAAGAGATACAAAATTTTATTTAGAGTAGTTTTAATTTTTATTCAATTAATAGATGTATAAAATAACATGTGTTTTTACTTTAAGTTTTTAACACTAAACTTCACTACAGTTAGAAATTTACATGAAATCAATATCAGGTAAGTTTGGGGTCTACCCAACACAGAAAAACATGACAAGGGGGTCTACGACACAAAAAAGTTTGGGGAACTGATGTAAATGAACCAACAAACCAAGCTTCACACATTTCGATGATTGTGTTCATCGAAATGTGTGAAGCTCTTAAAAAAGGATTTATTTAATCATGCCCTTTTAATTTTATATTTAAAACTAAGAAACGGAAGGTCTAAGATAACTTATGGAACATATTTATATATACATACAATTGAACGGCTAAGTTAAAATACAGATAAATTATAAAATTACCTTAACGCGTCAGTCCCGCACTCAGGGATACCGTTAGGGTAGTCTTGTTTCTGACCGAGCTTCGCTTTCTCCACTTCTTTAGGATCCAAGTTCGAATCCTGAAGCTGGGCATGCAACTGCTCCAAGGTAACTCCTCGCACCACGTCAACTGGATCGATCACGTTGCCCAAAGACTTGGACATTTTGCGACCGTGTGCGTCACGTACCATCGGGTGAAGGTACACTTCTCTGCGGGTAAATATTAAAATAGTTAACACGTGTATAATCAGTTATAACTAATTCTATATGTCAGAGAAATATCTATAATAGCCGGAACCTTTAACATACCTTTAGCAATAACAACTTATTTCCAATGTGATACAGTTTTCACAGGAATGTGATATATTGTTAAAAAAATAGAAGAATGTATGATTGAGATTATGAAAAGAGAGTAAAAAAATAGAAGTGAAAAAAATATTAAATAGCAAAAAACCGTCTCTCCCAAGATAGGGGTGAACAAGCGGTCTCCAAAATCGGCCGAAATAGTTGAAAAAAAAAACAACAAAGTTTCCTCAAAATATATTATATACGATTTATAGCGTAATAAAATCTTGAAAGATCCTAAAGCACAGGCGATATAACCTTCTGTGCTAGGAACAAGGGATTAATTCCATGAACGAGCCAGTCGGGGCTGACGGCGCGTATCAAAACGTTAACGTTATGCGCGTTCTATTGTGCGTCTTTCACTTTAGGCGTAGGCAGTGAGATAAAATCTAGAACTTACCTTCCATCTGCATTTAAGGAGTTATATAATACGTATGACGTCTTGGGACGACTACGAAGCGATATACACACATATATATATTTATATATATATAAATGAATATATATATGCATAAATGAATTTTATAAGCATTTTCATTCAAAGTACATGTTAAACATTCCATAGACAATTCAAATTATCTATGGATTTTACTAAAAATAGATTACGTGAATGTCCTGATTTTTGAATTGCCTGTTTTCAATTTAGTCTAGAATATAATAATTATATATATCTTAATATAATAATTTATATACATACTTAAAAGGTAGTTTCCCCAGTAGCCGTTGTCCAAAGAACACCATACGCGCCACCCAGAAGAACAGGATATCGTGGCCAGTCTCCAGCAGGGTTCCCGGGTAGAAAGCCTGTGTGAAGATAAAATTCAACATTCAAACAAGCCATTTTTTAGTTATTTTAACATGATCTTCTTTTAAACAAAAAAATTTAGATGATATTAATAATAAAGAAATGACTCTGTTTAAACAACACTTACATAAATAAATGATTGGTCATAGAATATTATTATCCAATTATATTCTTAAAATATTGATGTGTTATCTGTATTTTTTATTTTGTAATAGCACTGTCAGCGACTTAATCTGCGTGGCATTTAAGAAAAAAAAATAAGTTTATTTTTTTGTTTATGATTTTTTTTAATAAAAGAAAATAAATCGGGTCCGCCATTTCAGAGATCAGCCGGAACAAACAGACAGACATAGACAAAAATTTTAAAAAGTGTAATTGGATATATGTAATGCATATATAAATTCATATGCATGTAGTAAGTAGCGATTATTTTAATATTACAAACGTACAGTACAATTTTATTTATTTGTATACATTTTTCACGTATTGTCTATCATTTAAGAGTATGTCCTATGTTTTTTTATTGCAATTTATATTTGTTAATATCATTTTAAAGTTTGTTGGCGATCCAAAGTAAATTAAATAAAAATACCTTCAAGTCATCAGTCTGGTCAGGCCATCCGAATATAGAGAAAGGAAAGAGGCCAGAGGAGAACCAGGTGTCGAGTACGTCCTCGTCCCTCTTCAGTACAATGTCTTCTCGTGGCACTCCGAACTTGGCAGCAGCCTTCGCGAGTGCCTCTTCTTCGGTATGCGCAGACACCCAAAGCTCCTCTTGTTTCTATATTAAAAATATTAATTCAATAATTTAACTTGTGATGTGGAAAAACGTTTATTGAATAATTAACATAATTTTTGCCCGAAAAATGAATAATGCGCCTACGAGCGGTTGCGCATCGTTCCCTAGTTCAAATCCGACTCCCCGAGAACTGCAACGGCCGCGGGCGCACGTGCTGCGTCTTGGCTACGTGCCAAGGCGTAAGCGAGAGCGCGTATATGTGCACGCCGTGCGAGTGAGCGAGACGAGTGGGCGGGCGAGCAAACGGTTGAGCGTTGTGACAACGTCCGTGGGAACTTTCACATATGGCGGTTTTTTTACGTAGCAATATTATTACAAACTTTAATAGAGTCAGTAAAAGGTGTATATTATAAATAATATTTACACTTTGTGTCTAAATAATGTAGGATTACCTATACATTACAAAAAGGTTTCCAGAAGATGATAATAAGCCAACACTAAGTTAATGCATCTAAGTATTTGATTTACTTTTATTACTGATATATATTCTTGGAATTAACCATCTACAATAGCACAGTTGTCAAGATTTTGATTTGATGTATTTTTTCCAATTCCTATTTAATGAGAAAATTAAAAAAAATACTGCCTATATCTTTTTACTTCAATAAATGTACATATATAAACTCATAGAAGTTACTGCTATACATTACAGATATTAAATCAATGACTCGACTCCAATTTTCTTGCATTTTAGTATTAAAAATAAGTAATACACAAAGGCGTATATTTTAATTTAAAAAATATTACTACAAAACATGCAGACTATTTAGACGAAAACAGATATTTGTTGTCTGTGACTGATGTATAGTTTTTTTTCATAAATGCGATGTGAAGAAATATAAAAGGAAAAAGTTTTTTATTATGCACAAACATGCACAAATCGAGACTAAAACAAGTGCAACGCAAATAAAGATTTTTTTTTAATAAGACAACTATAGTTTAGGACGATATGCAGTTGCTCTTGCCTGTGCCTACTAGTACTTCAGCCTAGCAATTCCTCGAGCTATCTCGGTGACCTTGCAAGAAGTTGGTATGTACGTACGGGCTGTGAAGGTCGATAATCGTGGCGATCTTAGGGGAAGGCATATGATGTGATGATGAAGTGGTGATTAAGTCAAGGATATCGAGGCAATGCTTCACAATATTTTATATTACAAAATGATGTACAGGTTGAAGGGTGTTATATATACAACATTTACATGTCTTTTAGCAAAACAAAACACTGGGAAAAATCTCTATTAGCGCAAATTAAAAAGAAGCAGTAAACTTAAAAGTATCGAAGCATACATTTATGCTAGTTTCGCAATCTAAACGTACGGTTGTATCGTTCGAGGGCGGAGGCCTACGCGTGCGGACGCGGGCGCTCTTCTTGCGGCCCGAGCGCGTGCGACGACGTCGCAACAGAGTCGCCGCTCGGACTTCGCCTTGTGACTGAATACAGTACACTAATTTCACAACAATCAACCATACATACTTACATTTATAATCCCGAAAATTCATATCATAATTTTATATATCTAAATTAAAAATATACTGGTGTATATATAGCTCATTTTTCAGTAAAAAGCTTTGGAAGCTTTACGCATATTTTCAATCACCCTGTATAAAATGATTACACAATTTTTTCTATTTAAAATGGAGTAAGCAAATAATTTCTATCAGTACATATAGCAGGGATAGATATTAAATAATAATTAATTTTAATCTGCAGCAATTCCAATTTTGAAAACCTATATTATCATTACATTATTTATTATTTCTGAGACCATTCTCTGAATGCAAATAAGCTATACATTCACCACTTGAAGTTTTAAAAGCTATTACCATGTATAGACAGTTATAGGAATAGCTGAAGCTATTTTTAATACTTACACTATGTTAGCACAACGTGGATATACCCTTTATCCATTATTTATAAATAACACCTTAACTTTTACATGCCATTTATTAATTAATCTTACGGGTTCTCCAAGAAGGTCTACTTAAAATGATTTCCTAACCAATAAATATAGAAACAGTTTTGGTTGCCACATGTCTATCTGAAATCCCAAAATCCCATAGGCATGTCCATATTCATATATACGTTTGTTATTATTTGATTTTTTTATATTACTTTTGCTGCTATAAATTATTTGACCATTCCCAATGATGATTCCCAATAAATGAATGTGTAATTGAATTTATAATAATTGCTTAATATTATCTTACAATATATCTATATATTAGGGTGACCGGAAAGTAATGTCGCTTTCTTAAGTTAAGTTCACACGACTGCATTTTTAACAAGTTTTTATTTCTAATCGACAATATATTCACCTCCGTTGTCAGCAACTTTTTGCCATCTAGTATACAAATTTTCAATGCCAGAGCGGTAACAAATCAGACGGTTTTTCTAAAATATATCGACAGAAATGACATTACTTTTCAGTCCTCCTAATATATTATCTATTTTACATAAAATCATTTTCTAATGTTTGTATTACAAATATTTGTTTTAATTTTTCATTCTTACAAAATAAATATAATCAATTATATAATTTCGTTCTTTTTTTAATTATTTTTAAAGTTCGTTTGTTTTAATTTTCCATTCTTATAAAATAAATGTAATCAATTATATAATTTCAATCTTTTTTTTAATTATCTTAAAAGTTCGTTAAAAAGTTAAAAGGGAAAACGTATAAAAATTCACAGCATAATCTTAAAATGATTTTAACATTATATCAAGAGCTGGGAAATAATTCCTCTGCATATTGTATTGCAGCGACTATTAAACTGCGTTCGTATTTATATACACCTGTCTCTGTCGCACACATCTTCTGTCGTCTCACACAGACGACACATGTGGTTGTAAAATAAGCATTGTGTTTGGTTGTGTCAATAAAATTAGTTCTAGGATTAGCTAATATAGTTTTAAGATTTTGTACATATATAGGGAGTTTTATAAATAAAAATTAATTTTGTTCTCTGCACTCGAGTTTTACTTTCAATTCTTAGATATAGTCTCTTAACACGTTGAGCACTACGTGAGCCATCAGTGGCGTGTAACATGAGAACTATAAAATCTACGTTACGGAATATCAGAAAATTTATTTAAATTTTACCTAATTTAAAATGGTTCCCGTTCAAAAATATCACAAAGTGTTACAACATGCTTGGTCTCTTCCTTGCCATCACACTACCACATACCCCTTCCATTTTAAAAAATTATTGAAGTCTCACCTCAGTTGGTAGCGTGACCCTGTATGCTGGAATCCGGTGACCCCACCACAGCTGCCTCGAGATGCACCAGTCGCGAATGTTCTCCATCCAGTGATACCAGATCTTCTCATGCACGTCCGGTATTATTTTCAGTTCGCCAGTTTTTACAGCCTTTATTGCTTCGGCCGCCATGGTGTCGCATTTAATATACCTAAATATTATTAATTTTTATAGCAAGTAGCAAAGAAACGCACCACGTGACCGATTGGTCAGTGGATGTCTCTGAGTATTTCTATTTTTTTATTTTAAAACAATCTACATATTTATAGCTTACTATTATATACATACATATATATGTGTGTGTGTTTATATGTGTATATATATATATCCTTTGGTCTTACTCGACCCTTACAACTTCATCGCCTACTTGGAGAGTCAGATAGTGAGCGCGTTCGCGCATAGACCCTCATCTTAAAGAGTACTCCTGTGAGAGACAGTGAAGGCAAGAGTTACCGGCAATAGGTCTGCCCTTGGACAATTTTAATGTATTGGTATAACCAAACGGTTGGGAACTTTGCAGACAATATAATAAACAAACTAGAAATATATTATATACGAGGGTATGTTTTCTCTGAATAGAGATATCACTATGAGTTAAGGATGTGTTTACATTATTTACAAATTTCTCTTTATGTGTCGCAATTCGAAAAACTTAATTGGAATAGCAAAAGCTATTTTTAGTGTTTGCAATGTGATGTGAAGGAATATCTTAACTTCTAGATATCTCCGGTGAATATAGTATATGTATAAGCATTTTCAGCTGAGAAATAAAACCAAAAATTAAAGATTTCATAAATTAATAGTGTATAGAATGTCTCACCATTGCGGCTTCAACATAGGTTCCACCACATCCTTGGACCGGCTGCAGAGAGGCACGACCATTGCGTGTTCCTTTGTCTCCTTATACAACTTCAACTGTTCCAATGTTTTTATGATTTCACGACGAACGTGGAAACGTTTCTTGCCCTAAAATTATTTTATATTGATACATAAATTATATTGTTACAATTCACTTTCGAGAAAGAATCCAGATAACTATAATTAGAAACAAAAAATTATCAATAAACTTTTTAATATCCTGCTCCCCTCACAAATACCACCAAATTGGTAGCTAAGCAGACCACATAGCACAAAGAACAGATGGCTACTAGAGACTTAACATTTTGGAGTAAAGAGCATTGACAGACAAGCGCAGTATAGGACCTCCTTCTACCAACTGGACAAATGTCCATGTTAAAGATGTTGAAAACAGGCTGCTTTTTTTTATGGCCCTGTATTGGGGTCCTCTCGTAACTCCTATTATATTGGACAGTGACTCTTTTATTCTAAATAATTTCTTCAGTTTCTTTTTTATCGCTCTCCTCTTCCGTTCTTCACATTTTCTTTCGCTCTCTTACCATTCATTTCTTTCACACATCGCGTCTTTTCCTTCGGGACACCCTTTTGGTATAACACAGTACAGCTCTAATTTTGATTTTTATTTATTTATTTTATTATCACGTTTTAACACATGTCCACCCTTCTGCTTAACTCTAGCTCATAGTCTGCACTTGAAAATATGGATTGCAACTAGTCCCTAAGTTTCTGGGGAAGGCCGATGTCTAGCAGTGAACTTCTTACGGCTTATATGATTCACCGCAAAGGATTTTAATCCGGCCGATAGTAGGTCCAAAGACAAATGGGGTGAGTTATGAAATACCTCATTTTTCATGAAAATATTCCATCCTAAGTAAGAAAAGGACTAATATTTAGCCACTTTCGCACATGCAGTGGTAGTCGTGCAACAAAGTACACCGCCCGCCAGCCCACTGATAAATGCGTATGCGGCAAACAATGCGAATCACACAACCGCCACCGCCAATTTACTCAACACATGTGTCACCCCTCCACGGGGCATCCTCAGGAATTATGTTACACCGATTAGTGCCAAACACAGTCTACTACCCACATGGATAGACCCACTAGAAAGCCATACCACCCCTTTGGGAACCTATACTTTATAGTACTTACAGCGAAGGGTCCACAGTTGTCCAGCATCACGCCTTCGTCATCGAAGATGGTGATGAAAGGCAGATTGTGACGCTTGCCAATCTCGTAGTCATTGGGATCGTGTGCCGGTGTTATTTTAACCGCACCTGCGTTTTTAATACTTAATTAGTTACATTTTTAATTATTCTCGAAATAGGGGGTTACAACACTATAATAATTAATATGGATATCATTCTTCTTCAGGGATAGATACATAATTTAACAACAGTGTATACAGATTATTAATTATTTTTGAAGTGGTCAAAAGATATTGGATAAAGGACAATTAAGATCGGTCTTTTGGGAAATCTACATCAGATGCAAGTCCAGCAGTGGACATCGGAATCTACCATAGGAATTTAGTCAAGGTCGAGTTCTTAATCCACTAGCTGAACGTACCCCGAAGTATACGATAGATTCTTGTCAGTAAATTAACATTTGCGTTCCTTCACAATCCATCTGTATAGGTGTTTGACTTATTTCACTAGATCGGAAGGACATTAGAAGTCTTTAAGTCTGGACTGGGCCCAAAAAACCCAGAGCAAAGATTTCAACTTGGGCTGCTGTAGTCTAAATCCTAGATTGATCAGTAGCTATCTGTGATAATACTTCCAACTTAAGACGGATCTAGAATCTAGATAAGCTGTGGTGATCTAGCAGTAAGGACTAAGGATTCTTATCAGGATCTTAGATCCTGGGTTCAATTCCCAGGATATAATCTAATAAATTCATATTTTGTGCATTATTTACGATTGCCACTGATCACAAACAAATTTCCAGAGGATGTGTAACAACAACTTCTGCATAATAGCATAATAACTTATTGTGACCACCAAACCGCCTGCCAAACGTGGCGATTATACTATATATATTATACTGCTCATAGATAATTTTGAACGAGGCCTATCGTCGCCCCACCGAATAAAATGACGATCGCCGTTATCATTTTTATAAGGTTTTTAAATATTTACAATCTACGAGTTCCAATAAACCTCTTCAATTATTTCCATTTTTTGGCTAAAAATGGCGAATAGGCAGTAATCTTCTTTATATTTTTAGATTATATGATATAAATAAAAACTATACTCCTATTCGGCATGCTAATAAAAGATACAATTATTTTCTTATAAACATTTTCACTGCTTTTTGTAGCAAATTTTTTTGAGATTTATTCGATATTTAGTTTTATGTATCTCTTCAAAAGTTACAATTTCGGACTTATCATTTTATTCGGTGGGGGCATAAGCGTTTTTTTTAAACATCTAAATTCTAGAACAAATAACAGTAACAAGTACTTTCACTTATTCTCATGTCATCTGAGTTGGTGTATGTTGTATATGATTTTATAACCATAACTATACTAAAACAATATAAACATACCTGTGCCAAAGTTCATATCGACATATTCATCTGCAATGACTGGTAATTTCCTCTTCAGGATTGGATGCGATAGGTTTTTTCCAATTAAATGCTTATACCTAAAAATAAAACAATGTAATTACAAATGAAGTTCAACATTTTCATTATGTCTTAAAATTAAGTTTACGTAACGCCATCAAACATCTTTATCCTGACTTACAGGATGCTCCATTTTCCACATCTTAACATTTGCAACATATTTTATTTAATTACACTTTCATTGTTATTTCTTTATCCATCCATTCTTGACATATAACAATAGATTAGTCAATGGTCGGTATGATTTACCATTCATGTATATATATATATATATATATATATATATATATATATATGTATATATATATATATATATATATATATATGTATATATATATATATATATGAATATATATATATATATATATATAAACATATACGTAAATACAGATATGTATCTACTATTTATATAGACACAATAAATATTAACAAAAGATACAGTGTATCATAATTGTGATGACGTCATTTGAACCTTCCTTTTAAATGCCCAACAGTTCTTAATCATCCTAATATCGAGGAGTGTATTCCAGAGAAGAATAGATTATTTCAACATATGTATATATCTTAAAAAGTAAAAGCCCAGGCTTGAAATTTGGTGGAAATATTTCTTTCACCATACCGAGGTCAGCATAAGTCTAATTTTATGAAATTCTGCTCCCAAAAGGATTGTAGGGATGTTTCTTAAGTGAATAGCAACAATAACCTGGTATCTTGAGGATGCACCGCCACTGCTACATCTCCCAGCATGGTCTCCACTCGAGTCGTAGCTACGACCACCTCCTCATCAGAACCTTCAGCTTTATATGCGAAGAGTACTAACACTCCAAATTCCACCTGTAAGCGATGGTATCATTTTTGTTAGTTAATTGACGTCAATCAAAACCTAAAAATATAATGTACTATATAAAGCATTACCATGAATATCTTGATATGAAATAGAAACTTAGTTATAAAATTAGCAGACGGCTTATTACAGAATAAGCTATATACAATATATAATTAGTCATATAAGCTATCTGCAAAACTGGATATACTGACATTTCTTCCAAGAAACACAATGTGAGGAATAACGGATGGTCATAGCATCAGTTCTGTGTTAGACTCTGAGAGAATCGCTGCTCACCAGAGTACTAGCTCAGACTCAAGAGTCCTCAAGAGTAAGTTAAACAATAGAATAAGAAACATATCTGTGTACAACTTTTTCAAAAAGAAGTCACAGATTAATGAAACTTGACTACCTTATTTTATCATTATTGATTGTTATTGAGACATTAAGTAAATAAATAAAGTGATAACTCTCTATTATGAAAGACTATTTACTAGACCTTTAACAGTAAATCTATAAGTACATAAAATATAAAACAAAATTTATATTAGTGCAAAAATTGGTGTAGACAGTCAATTGACTCTCATCACAACGCAGTATGGATAATCAATTGACTTTTCAGTGCAACAACTTAGTAATTAATATATAAGGAAAGGATTGAGTATAACATACACTAGCTAATATGTTCTACTTCAAATGACCCATTACATCTAATGCTAACATGCAATAATCTCTGATAATTTTATGTTCAATTCAACATACCTTTTGATCATAACCAGGTATAGACAACATTGTCCTCCCAGTAAGTTCCACCTTATCCACCTCTATATCTGATATGGCACTCTTGAGAGCACAGGACCAATTCACTAAACGATTAGCACGGTAGATGTCACCGGCATCATGAAGTCTTATAAATGCCTCATTCACAGCTCGACACATTGATGGATCCATTGTGAATCTAACTCGGGACCAATCAAAGGATGACCCTAATGATCGGAGCTGTGAATAGATACGATCACCTTTTCTGTAAAAAAAATAATTAACATACAATATTACTTCTTATTAAGTACTTTTTGGCTCATCTTTAGCAATAAGAGTTCTTCTTTTCAGCTGATAGACGCCCACCGCAAGACATAGGCTCCCAACAATGATCCCCACATGACCAGTTTTGCTATTCCCAGCAACTTCCTGCAAACCTAACTATGCTGTTGGTCCACTTAGGGACCTAAAGATTAGTTATTGGCTAACAGTCAATTGGTTACAATATCTTATATAAATAAATAAATAATGTAACTGAGGATGTGGTCGCTTATCTATCAGTCTTAAAAGAAGTCTCAAAGTCACCCAGAGCTGTGCTGCGAGATTGAATCAGAGAGATTCGCTGATGAACCAAGGTCACACAAGCTCAGAACATTGCTTGTTTGAAGTAACAATGGATTGTGGTCATCTTTTATGTACATCGGGTACAATACAATACAGTACAGGCCAATGGGTCGAAAGAATATCGAGTGGCGACAGCACAAGTCAGTCATCATATATGGGCGAGATCTGTAGGCTGACATGATGAAGGTGATGATGTAATATCTAAAGTGACTATCAAGGAGTCATTGGTGTAATGTTCACAGTGTGACACAAACCAAGGCTTTTGATACTGCTATTTGTTAACAACAAATACCAGCAGTGCCATTAGGTTATAGACACCAGCCCATAGAGACAAGACAAATTTTATTAACACATGTTTCTATGTTTTTGAAAACAGAAATAAGTCCGTTTTAAAAGCTGTGACTGCGATATGGACTTTCTGGACCTACTTTGAGGATACAATTAGGTTTTTTGATGTATTTTTATTTTAACATGCTTTCGCAAACTGTGTCTTTTCTTAACTTTTTTCTAAGCATTTACTATTGACAGACTATAAAGAGATTCATGAAGAGTTAAAAATATAGATACGGATTTTTGACTGTTTTAGATATGGTAGCATAAATACTTACTCATTCTTCCAATCCCACACACGTTTGATAAACTCTTCCCTACCAAGATCATGTCTTGTTTTCTTCTCTTCTCTCCATACTTTCTTTTCCACCACAACTTGAGTTGCAATACCGGCATGATCACAACCGGGGTTCCATAATGTTGTATGCCCGTTCATTCTGCAAACAGATTTATTGAACATTTAAATGTAAATAAATTCTTTTTAGCTTACCTGCCCAGAAGGCGATACAAGAAATGTGAAATATAAATAATGTGTATTTCAGATTGATTACTTTATTTATTGATTTAATAAATAGTCATAATAAGAAACAACTCTTACTTGTAACATTAATTTTCTATTTTACACTGAACAATTTACTTTAGTGATCAAATAGTTGTAATCTATAAATAAAAGTCAAAGTATCTGTTTGGAATATTTAGACAACCACTGACTCATAATGAAAATATGAAAAAAACTAAATTGAAAATTTTATCAAGACGCTCTCAATCTTAGCATCTTATTTATTATTTGTGATAACAAACAATTATTGCTATTAATACATGTCTCTTTTTAGTAAGACTTCCTGCAATATAATAACTAGGCCCAGTCTGAGATTTTCTTAAGATGACTCATTTCTTTCAGTTCTAGAATATGCTAGAAGGTCTTTACTAAATGTCTTACAGACTTAATAGAATTAATGCAGTAACCCAGTTATCATTGAGGAGTACTCTAAGTATCCACAATCTGAATATGCTGTCTTCAAATTGTCATATAAGTGTCCCACTAAACAGATGCTGTAGTCATCTCTTCTGAGAAAGCATGTCTTGTGGTAAGCTGTGCTTACAACTGTCCATGGTGGTGATTACCTATGTTTGTCACGAATAATTAATGAAAAAGAAATTCTGTAGGTTCTTGATACAATAATAGAACTGCATTACTCCCAGTGGCATGTACACTTTTCAAAATTCTCATGACAACTGTGAATTGCTTAAAAATGTGAGAGGATTTATATAAAAAAGAAATTACCTATGCCACCTTGTGATAGCATCCTCAACAGCATTAGTCAAAGCATGCCCGAGATGCAAGGTCCCAGTGACATTTGGTGGAGGTATTACCATAACAAATTTGCCTTTCGGATTAGGCTCTAGTACTGATTTTCTCTGCAATATTCAAGTAATAAATTTAAATAGACATAGTGTTATACCTTACATTATATACATATTTCAATTCACTGCAAAAAAAATTTAAAAATTAGAAAAATGTGGTGTTTGAATTACTAGACTTTATTTAACAATAAACAGGTTTTTATGAGTAAATTTAATGTCTAATGGCTTTTAAACAATTTACATTATTCGGAAAGAATAGACATGTATATATTTAAATGTATATTACATATAATAAAGAATGTTATATAAATAAATAATTAAAAAATATATATACTATATATTATAATTACCATAAGGCTTAGAGACTTGAAATTTAATGTGAATATTTCTTTTACCTAAATGAGGTCAAATAAGAACAAATTTTACAAAAATCTACCTGCATTATTGAGTTAACTAAGTTTGTGAATCACCTAAAGACCAACAACACATAAATATAATCTTATTAGAGAAAAGAAAATAATAAAATAATATCAATTTCAATTATGGTAGTACAATACAGTAATGTTTTAAATGACAAAACTTACTCCATATTCTGGTTTGAAGAATCCTTGTTTTTCCCACCAAGCATACCATGCTGCTTCCACATACTGAGGACTGTATGCATCAGGCATAACTCCATCTATATCTTTTTTATCCCCTGGAGCTGTGTTAGCAGAATATACAGCACACTCTTTTGTTTCCTTTGCCTTTTTCTTAAAATAAACATAAATATTAATCAACTAGTAAATAAAATTACTACCACGATTAGTAATAAATCATAAACAGATGTATTTTAATTTTAGTGTTTTCTATTAATCATGTTTAGTATAAATGACGCAACACTGTGTCCTAAGCACGTAAGAATCCTTTCACTGGCGAACTTTTCAATCACATTTTAAAGTATGAAATTATACATGCAAATTTTAATAGTTGTTATAAAAATACTAACTAGACGAGGATATTAAACTTAAAGAAATCGGAATCTAAGGTTCAGATATGTTACCTCGGGCTTATCCTTCTGAACAGCTGGCGCAGCGCTCTTCTTATCCAGCTTTGCTTTTAATTTCTCTAATTTGGCAGCTTTTTTCGCTTCTTTCTCAAGCTGTTTAGCGGTCTTTTCCTGCGGCTGGTCTCCAAGATCATTTTGCGTTTCATTATCATTCATGGCTATTTGTGAAAATTGTAAAATAATTCAAATAAAATAATCTACATCCAACGATGTGGTGGAAACGGAAAAGTGACATTAGCATTAAAGTCACAGAGTGACACTTGTCTTTCAACGTTTCAATTTACTAAGGTGAATATTAATGATCACTAAAGCACAAAAATATTTTTCATTATCTTATTACTTTGACTTAGATATAATAGTATACACTTTTGAAAAAATATTAGTAATTTTTTTTCCTCTCTATCATGCGATCAGTCGATATATTGTGTTCGAGAATAACGTACGACTATATTCTTCATTAGGAATATCTCTGCATTTTATTGGAACTTTGTTGAAGGTATTTTGGCCTAAATTTTTTTAAAAGTTAATAGTACGGCGATTTGATTTGGGTGATTTTCCGATCTCGCTTTATACCTCTCGTTTTAATTTCCTGTTGCACTATGAAGATTTTCAGTTGGCGTACAATTCAGACATTTTTAAATACCCATGGAGCTATGGACAGTTGCTTCAGGATGAAGTTCAGAGACCTCTGGATTTTTGCTAAGTTGGAACCAAAGCTGTGCCCCAAAGCTCAACTCCACACGTTTTATTACCGTTTTGTATCAAAAGCTTGTCGTCTAGCAATAATCTGTTGTTTTTGCTCAAATATAGGCTTTTGTATCTCAGGTTTATCTCATCTCTTTTGGCTTCTATGTCTCTCTTCCACGTCAGTTTGCGATCTTAAAACATTACTTATACTTTCTAGATACCCTGCGTTGTTGCTTTGTGGCAATTGGTTGTTCCAGAGTGGGACTGATAGACAATTTTCTCTCCGCAGTGCAAGTGTCATATGAACTGAGTTGGGAGGAACTATCATTAATTCCCCATTTTTCGAACCTCTCGTCTATCAGATCCAAGCTGTCATGTAGTGCAAGCGAGGCTTCCCTAAGTAATTTATTGCTGGCCAGGATGGCCGTGTCGCCTGCAAAATTAGCCAAGTAGTCATAACCTTGATAACCACGACATATCATCGGTTTGAGGTAAATGCAAGTATATGATGGAAAGGCGATGTGCATTGATCTTCCTTAGTTTGAAACAATCTATCTGTTATCTAAGATTTTATTACAGAGAATAAGCTATGAGACAATAGAGATTTTAACTTTGAAGTCTTTTGTGCAAAACGTTATCAAATGTCTGCTGTACGTTCAAAAATGCTGTGGAGCAGAACTCTCCTCGTTAAAAGACACGTCGGTTCGTTTGGCATACTCTGTGTATTTGTTCCGCTCGACCATGATATTTTCTGAAGCCAAACTAATAGTCTGGTATCATTTATCCACCTAAGAGTTCTTTTGAGAGCCTTTACAGAAACACTTTTTATAATGATTCTAAGCTCGCCTTAAGACGCTTATTGGTCTATATAAAGACAATACATGAATAAGCTTCCCAGGCTTTTGAACCATTATTATCTGAAATTTTCCAAATGGTTGAGAAATATCTGATTCGCAGCATGCCATTGAATGGCATGACCAGAAAGATAATTTTTCTACAAGCCCTATAAAGTGAATAGTACGGCATCGGTTGCAGATAGCGGTTTCAGATTAGCTTGTATTATGGCGTCATTTACTTTTAGTAATGCTTTATTTTTATTCCTCTGTTAATGGAAATCTTGTCTTCCGTGTGTCTACTAAAGTGCCATTCCTTATAAAGTGTTCTCTTCTTCAAGATCTTATTCCTGCTGAAATCCTAATATGTAAAGTGTTCTTAGATTCATGAGTACATCTCCAACATCGGGACTGAATTGTAATTGCAAAGATTCATCTAGCCTCATCCATATTGGATTTTAAGACTTTGAGGAATATTTGTTATAGTAATTCTTTGCTTATGATGTCGCAGAAAGACTAAATGCGTTCGCCTATTGTAAACACAAGGCCGCATCCGAATGTGGTTTGAGGATTCGTTCAAGCATGGGTCAACTCAAAAGTACATCCGTGATATTCCCTTATAGAAATTCAAGACCTTATGTCTATTGATTTATCAAGATATCTTATTATTTTTTTGGGTCGGTTGGCCAGTGCGTTGGATCTAGAGTCGAGATAGTGGTTAATATATTATTGTCAACGCTTTTCTTTAGTTCTCACCCTCACGTGGATATAAATCTGGACCTCCAGTGAAGGTGCTTGCAATCCCAGGCAATCGCCGTCAGGCGTGAAGTAATAAATTTTTTTTTTTTTAATTTGCATGTTAAGTTTTTATTAGATATTAATACATTATTTTTTATTAATGCTATAGAATGACATTATAAATATACCAATAATTATAATATTTAATAAATTGCAATTTCATCCTTAATTTTATTCATTACATATATTTTATAATAGTAAAAATAATAGTTTCAATTATTAATACCACGATTTACAACCAACAAACGTAAAAGAGGAAGGGGTACTAACGGTGACGGCAGACATTCTGATTTCGTTACTTTTTTGTTTGTTCAATATTGCCGCGCTTTTACTACGCGTGTCGCTAGACGGGCGACTGACTGACGCCATTTTGTTTCTCGGTTCGTACGCTCTACCGCGTTGTGAGTGTGGAAGCTCTAATAATTTTATTTTTGCATTACACGTTTATAATTAGATCGATTGTGCTATATCTATATTGTTTTTATTGGTTGTATTGCTGTGCTCATCATGTCTGATCGAGAGGTACTATATTTAAATCTCAATCGACATTACCATTAGTGCCTCGTGCGCTTATTTTGCCGGGGCTAGTTTTAACGTAGTCGGGTTGATCGAATTACAGAGAAGTCGCTCGAGGACACGCAACGGTTCACGGGAGCCGGCACCGAAGCCTCCAACGATGTCAAGGGGTCACAGTCGGAGCCGGTCTAGAACGCCGCCACCGCCAAAAGCCTCCAGCAGAAAGTATAGGAGCCCGTAAGTAAAATTCTAGAAAATATGTATTAATCTTAAAGATAATTATTATTATTAGCATACTTGATATGAAATCATTGTTTGTATATAGTTTGTTGATCATAACCTCTTAGGGTATGGTTGCGCAATTATATGAATTACATTACAATAATTCGTGTATTTTAGCGTGAAGACTAATTTTCTTTTATATTAAATTAATAGTAGTAATAACTATATAATAATCTAAATAATTTTTATTTAGAATTTTAACATAGGCATAATATTAATCGGTTGTTTTTGGTTGCCATGCGCTTTATTAGTCAATTTTAAATTTGCGGATAGTTAGGTTCGCTGACCTTGAGGATTCAAACAAATTGTATATCTTAAATCGAGGTCGGAAGCAAGGTTAAAATAAAAGACCATAAGACGTCAAATATTGTGATGTGTTAGAATATTTTTATTTTTTATCAAAGTATAAACAGATTAAATATACATTGCTGATATTTGTTTAAGAACTTAGAACTTCAATTTGTATTTAAATAACACCACATGATTCCGAATGAAATTCATACTTATATATTGTCTAATAAATTATACTTAAAAATGTTTAAGAAACTTTAAAAGACAATGCCTTAAGTTAATAATTTAAAATACACTAAAAACCTCTATTTCTCTATTGCAATAGGTTTATGCGGTCATAATTTTGCTTCTAAGCACTAATGTAAGGCATCTAATTTGTCACAGCTTACTTGTGAAAAAAGGTTAATGTTCCTAGTTACAATACAGTTTTCATCATAAGTTCAACCATGGAATGTCCCCTGATAGGCCTTTGCCTATGTCCATCAGCAGTAATTCCATGGTTCCAACCATGGCTAAAGCCCCAAGGTTTTCCAATACAACAGGTCGGTTGTAAAATGGTTAAAAGTGTAAAAACTGCCAAGGTTAAATAGTTCTTTTACAGTGACATTAAATACATAAAATGATGTTTAAATTTTATATAGTGACATATCAATGTCAAGCCGAAATAAGCTAATATATAAAAATTAAATGTGTCGCATGCTCCTTAAATATTTTTAAAATCATTGCCATTCAGAAAATTATGAAAGTGATATAACACATTATGTTCTTTCTGTTAATATGACTGCTAATCTTTACTTGACAAATTATTATATAAAATAACTGATCTTCATTTTACAATAATTAATTCTATGTCAATGACAGACAAAAATTAATTTTTTAACGGCCTGATTCTATATTAAAATAGCACTATTTGTAACAATCCCTGAATAAAAAATTTGTGATGTAGATATTTATATACAGGGTGATTGGTTATAGATGTAAAAGATTTTAAGGCTAGATGTAGCTCATTTGCCAACTATTACCTGCTAAAATTTATTTATGACTATTGTATTAGAATTTTTATTTGTGTATTAGAAATTATAAATAACAACGATAATATAGTAAGAAAAAGTGTTTTTAAAATTCAGATTATATGTTAAAATTAATTATTGTTTACTATCTGGCCCTTGTGGAATGGCCAGAAGTTATTCATTTGGCATATTTCAATACAAAAAAGAATTAATGTTACTTATTTAAGTGAACAAACTTCGAAGCATTCTTTTACCTCAACCCTTAAAAGCCCGCATATTCTTCATCATTGATCCCTTTCAAGCCTTTAATCATTCATCCTGGGTCTATAATTTTTTTTACTATCAGATAAATTATACAAATAGAAAACTTAATTTATCTTTATAGTTAAGTTGTTCCATGTTTTAGAAAAGCTGCATATGCTGAATCACCAAGTATTGTTTGATCAAAACATTAGCTTACCGCTATGACAACCAACAGTTTTATCAACAAATTGTTGATAAGGGGAAATTTTATGAGTTTGTTTTATGTACGCTTGAGTGCTTTTTATGTTTTTACATTTTACTGATATGGTTTTTCGAGAATTGAATGGTTACATCAGTATTTTTATTCCAAAAACATAGTGGCCAACTAAATAAAAAGAAAAAAGTTTGAATTACAAAGATATATAACAAACTTTTCTTTTAAATTCAACCTTGCTAATAAAATTACCTACAGTAATTATTTTGAGTATTAGGTTTCACAAGAAAAGTTGTTTTTGTTTATATTGAATCAGGATGCTAGAGAATGAATATTTCGGTTGTTTACTGAAGGGTTCCTCTAACATGGATGTAAAAAATAGCAAAATAAAGATTTCTCGTCAAAGAAACAGAAAGAACATTACTAGATGATTTTGCAAAATGTATTGAAATGTATTAACTTTTTCTAAAAATTATTTTGAGTATACATGACAACATATAATTAATTAATTTTCTGGGATAAGCTTTTAGATTTAAAGACAACCTAAAAATAAATGTTACAAAATAAAAAATATATATATGCAGAGAGTAATAAATAGTGTAAATATATATATCCTAATTTAGTACTTTTATGTGTGGACAAGTTTTTTTTTGTAATTCTCATGATTGAGCTTTAAATCAAAAACATATACAGCACATGAGAATAAATATTTACAAATAAGTCTAATGAATCTACTATTTTCATCTTGTATAACAACACCAATACTAGTTGAAAACAATCTGCCATGTGCAACTTTTGAACAGTTACACATTTTGTCTGTTATTTATTTATTTATTTGCACTTTTTTGTACACCATAGTTAATAACTAAAAAAAAAAAACAATTCATGCAGAGATATAATAGTTGGAGACATTTCAACTGGTGTAATTAGTTTACTAACTATAATATCTTATTTAAAAAACTATTACACTAACAATTCTATTCACTGTTGTCACTAACAATGTGCTAACTGCATCAGATATTTGTAGACGATTCAATTTTTTTTTTCTTACTGAACTGTTTAAGATGGCATCTTGGGGACATCCCTGGGTGTCCCTGGTCAAGTTAGATATATAAAAATCCCAAGCCTTATTTAGTTTCCTCGATGTAGGTACTTTAACATATTCCATGCCATGTAGAGCTCATACGACCCCCTCTGCATTTTCAGTTCAGACCATTTGCAGTTCTTCATACGTCTTAAAATACTACTTTTAATTTTTAAAGTGTGGATCGTATATGCCCTATGTGGCCTGAATGGAAAACATTTCAAAAATTGTTGTGGTACTTGTTACGTGTAGTAGTTATAGTTTAGTATATAAGATGTGCATGTTAGTTGTAAGCGGTCCCACCGCTACTGACGCTGGTCGCACCGCAGGTCGCGCTCGCGGTCGGGCTCGCCGCGGCGCGGGTATCGCTCGCGATACTCGCGCAGCCGCTCCCGATCTTACTCCCCCCGCGGCTCATACCGCCGCTCGCACTCGCACAGTCCTATGTCCTCCAGGCGCCGCCATCTTGGAGACAGGGTGAGTGGTGACATTGGAGATAGGGTGAGGACATAATTTTTTTTATTTATCCCCTTTAGTTTGTAGTACAGTGAGGTATTATGACAACAGAGTGCTCTGCTTTGTAACAGATATAGTGCCATATACGTATTAATGACTGACCCCCCCCCAGGAGCTGCAGCACAATCTACCTCACTGCCCCCTATAATTATAAGATATTACAACACAGTACGGTTGATGGTAAATGATCCACGGTTGTGGTTTTACAATGTTATGTAAAAACCTGAAACAAAGCAATTAAAATGATGGTTGAGTAAATAGAAAACATGAAAGTCCTGAAGACTACAATTGTTTGTAAGCTTATCAGCATACTTAAGTTTAAAGATTTACTATTAGTCTGTAAGTTCCAAAATTCTAAAACTAAATTGTAACTACATCTGTTACTATCTAAGAAGATGTGTCCTCATAGCCAGAACAAGTCTATTGACAGACATTCATACCAGCATATTTGAACACCAGCATTCTTTAATCCTTATTGCAATATTAGTCAAGAACTTCGCAGATAATATCATATGATACTGATCAGAAACAGTGAAATTCATGAAAACACTAGCATATTGTACCAATTATCTGTAAGTCATGTAAAATTGTGTTGGTACAAAGAGTTGTATAGTAAATCGAAAGGTTATCGGGTGGTGACAATAAGCCGGGTAGACGCAGCGTGGGTAGCGCCCCCACTAGTTGGACTGATGACATTGTAATAAGCTGAAAAGAAAGCAATGATAATGCTATCTGTCATGGTGACATGTCATGATTGGGGTTGGCTTCCTGTGAAGTCACACCCTTTTCACACAGACAATAAAAATGTTTAGATATAAGATTTTGAATTATTTTCATAATGTGATGTGAATTGACATAAGGATAATAATGTATTGTAACAATAAATAAAACGCGAGCATATGTTCATTGTCGGACAGGAAAATCCAACGCCATCTCGCTGTCTTGGAGTTTTTGGTTTGAGTCTTTATACTACTGAACAGCAGATAAATCACATCTTCTCTAAATATGGTGCAGTTGAGAAAGTTCAAGTTGTAATCGACGCAAAGGTAAGAAATCATATCTTTACTATGTTTTATGAGAATTGTAAATTATTCAAGATATCCTGTTATGCCGAAATGCATATTTGGGTATGTATTGTGGATTTTATTACACTACTGATGGACAAAGTATATATGATATTTATAAAACAATGTAATATAATATGGATGGCCAAATTGCGTCTCGACAGCCACATGCGGCTTTTTGAACGATGATTTTTGAGCACCGATTGATTGTTGTATTATTTCAATATTTAAATTTATATTACCTATGCCAGCTCTTGGGGAATTGAAACAAATTACTGATGTAAATAATTGTTACGATTCCACCATAAAATTAGCGAAAGCCAAACGCCGATCATAATTAACTAATCAGCAACTTAAGTATTATTAGGAGTGCTGTCATATACATGTCATTATTTCTAACTGCAATGCACATGTTTTGTACATTTCTCATATAATTTAAATATTAAATTCAGGCTCAAAAAAATTTCAAATTTCGAACAATAGAAACAAACAATCGAACTATTAAAGAGTTTGGCCACCCTCTGAATATATATATGTCAAAACAGTGGTATAATGTACATTTAAATAGTAATACTGTTTCTAATTTTCCACATGTACTACACTGCCAATATTGGTTAATTCTATTAAGAGGTTGTATATGTGTATTTAAATGTATTTCATATGTAAATATATTTTTTTACTGTCCTTTTTTAAGTCTGAATAAAAAGCTTTATTATTAATATGTATACATGTATTTATCATAGAGTAATAATAAAAGTATAAATTCAAGCAGCAGTTGAATGATTTTATTAATGATAATATTTGTTTATTAGACCGGCCGCTCCAGAGGTTTCTGTTTCGTATACTTCGAGTCCCAAGATGACGCCAAAGTGGCCAAGAACGAGTGCACCGGCATGGAGATCGACGGGCGTCGCATACGCGTTGACTTCTCCATCACCCAACGAGCGCACACACCCACGCCTGGCATCTACATGGGCAAACCTACGTAATTATCCTTTTTGTAACTTAATTACACTAACATACACCGTACCGAAAAGTAATATCACTTTCTTAAATTCAATTCACATGACTACATTGTTAACAAGTCTTTCATTCTATATCAACAATATGGTTCACCTTCATTATCAACAACCTTTTGCCGTCTAATATACAAATCAATTCCGGAGCGGTAGCAAATCAGTCGATTTTTCTGTAAAAATGTCGACAGAAACGACATTACTTTCCGGTTCTCCTAAATATATATAGGCTAGACAAGTTATTTAACACTTCGCATGCAGGCAAAGTATATTTTCACGTTCTTTGCAGTCTCGACCGAGCGCGTTTTTTAATAGTCATACAGAATATTTTTTAGTATAAATGTTTGTTCGTAAAAACTAAGTAATTTTCGATTTATTGCGATTTTCTGTTTAACCAAACATTCGTACGATTCATGATAAAGCGCCCTCTGCACGCGTTAGCGGTGGCGAATTGTACCCGCATGCCAAGTGTACAAGCAAATCTAAAAATTTACAAGTTTTATCTTAACAGTTTTTTCACACCACTGTTTAACCAAATATAACTATAAATTGTGGTGGTATAAATATAAATATATATATGTATAATGAATTGTAGAAAATATCCCCAACTTTGAAATGCCTATACCATTTCCGTATTGCATAGGTATCCTATAGGTTGGCATAAAATTCTCAGCAGATTTAGAGTGAACCGGTTCCAAGTTAGATTAGTTCACTAAAGGCCTGTTTGGACATTTTGAATCTCTAAACGGGCTTTCATTGATATGTTTGTGCAGAAAACTAATAACTTGTCATGTTTTCAGTAGTATGAGCAGCAGGGGCGACAACGGGTACGACAGGCGCAGGGACAGAGAGTGAGTAACTTTATTATATTTATTTTAAAATACACATTTTTATCTGTACAGTAAAAAAAAAACCATTACAAAGTATATAATGAATTTTGACACTATAAGCAGTAAAAAGAACCTTGATTATCATATCTAATGAAAAATATTTTTATCTAATAAAACAACTACACCAATTGACGTTAATTAATAAATTCCATGCCAGCGTTTTCTCGCGACATTAACACAAAGCCCAAAGAGCCGCATTTCGCTCGCGAGCCACGGTTTTGGCCACTCCTGTTATAGACTGTTTCCTATGCAAAAGAAACAAGATTCCATTTTTAGGCATACAAAAATTATTAAAATGAAAATCAAATTGTGAAAGGTAAAAAATATTTAAATAAGACCTATCACTGGAATGTCCACTTGTTAACGAAGTTGAACATTATCCCCATGTGACATAAGTAACAACATTTTCGTACTAAAATGAATTATTAATTACTCTTTATTAAAAAAAATATAATAATTTTCAGCCATTATTACCATCATTATCATATAAATCATCATTAAGAAAACATTTTAAAATTTCTCATTGTTGGTATGTGTGGTAATAAAACGATGCCGTGGTGTGTATTGCAGCGAGTACTACTACCGCGGCGGCGGGTATCGCGAGCGCGACTACTACCAGCGCGGCTACCGGCACCGGTCACCCTCGCCGCACTACCGTCGCTCTCGCCGCTACGACCGCGAGCGCTCCTACTCGCCGCGTAAGTCTTACTACCATCCCTAGGCGCTACCCGCTGCCCACGCGCCCCACCAAACCTGTCCGCTATCCTTTACCATGAATTCACGCAATCACTTCTGTCTCGGTTCCTATGTTCCACAACTTGAGTTAAAAAAGCGCATATTTTTTGTTTGTTACTGGACCCCATACATATTCGCCAGTTAATTCGTTGATCTATTTCTATTGGCGTATGTTTATCTGTTTCCTTGAGATACAAAAGTTATCACACACATTGTAATTGGATCGCATATTAACTTATGTTTTGCATAAAGTCGCGGTAGAATGCGGGGTCGCTTGTGAACATGTATCTGTACATACTAAAGCACAATTTTTGTATGTTCATAGAATTACTATTTTTCAAGTTATCTCAAACTATCTGAATATCGAATTTTGCAACAAATGTCTGCTCGAGGCGTAGAGTCGCTCGACATAAAGCGCCCGTATACAATGTGTTAACTGCTTACGTATGATAAGTACTTTTTCCATGAACCAGTTTAAAGCCAAACAAAGTCAATTGCCATATTTCATTGGTTTAAGATTTGTCTTTAATACTTTAGTCTCAAAACATAGCTATATATTATTATGTGAACATACCCTTTGTGCGCATGTGCCAATGCCGTCCAAAATCCCCCTTTCCGTAAATATCCCACAACACCCCACCTCTAGGCTGACAGGATGGTATTCTTTATGTAGATAGCTAATGTATGGCTCACCGTTAGCATAAGAAAAATAATCTAGTTATATAATATCGCGATGTGTATTTCAATGTATATTTCAATGGCGTGACATTTTGTTTTGAATAATGCAAATAATTAATGAATTAATTACGACTTAGAGGTATGGGTTTTAATATAAGTAGATATTTATAATCGCAGCACTTGAGGCAAATAATTCTCTTCTATAATGTTTTTGTTCTTATATTGCTAGGCCAATATTGTCCTCCTTCTCGGAAAGAAGTTAGGTAATAATGTATACTAAATATGTAAGCTACTGTAAAAATAGGTTTTTGCAATGTGAAAGCATTTTGACGGACCCGAATAATAATTTGTGGAGCCGTACTAAGATTTGTTATAGATTACTTAAAATACAAATGGGAAAGAGGGCCTTATTAGTGATGTATTGTAAATTTTGTACCGGTTGCATTAACTTTTGTATTGTAAGGATTTGTTATGTTACAGTGGTACATAACCAAACTAACCACCATGTCGTCATGTTTATCAAAATGTATAGAAACTTGTTACACTGTCTTCCCCGTAGAGGCATTTTATACAATTAACTATATAATGTCAAATGTTTAAACTGTTTCTGCTATTACATATGTACAATTTGCTAAGTGCAGTTCAAATTATTAATGCTATTTTTATGGTGCTTTAAACCTTGTTTCTCCAAATTAACAGATTAGTTAAATTTGCCAATGATGCCTTTGAAGTGAAATTATTTTTTATTACTTTTAATGAATAATATCAATACAACTTTTAATGGATTATATCAATACATACAACTTCTAGAAGATTGATTGTTATATAGTTTAGAAGGTTTAAACATTTATCATTATATTTAGAAGTACAACAATGTTTTGCATAAGATATGACTTGATGTAGCGCTCATGTTTTTGTTACAATAGAATTTCATCTAAATCGTCCCATTTAAATAATTAAATTGTTAAACCTTGATCTATGACCACATTTTTGTTACCGGGAATTTCCTCAAGGTTCCTTGTTTCCACATTTGCCTTGTGTTCGTGACAATTGAACACCTGCCAAAGATGTTGTGATGGAAGGGTCCCGGGAAGTATAATTTTAAGCACAGTTTTACCACAACATGTATTGTCTCATAATTTAATAAAATACAGATTGTATTTTATTTTGCCATTCAGTTGATTTTATTTCCGTTACTGTGTTTCTGCTTCTATCAATTTATCTGCAACCAGGGAGTTTGTTTGCTAGTGTCTGCGAGGGCAGACATTCTTTGGTTTGATAGATTGATGGAATGTTTTATAACTGTGCCGTTTGTCACCTGTGACACAATGGTTACTCCCGTGTTTGACTTTGCAGGTCGATATTAGTAAGTGCGTGACGCTGTGGTCAACATAGATTTTGATACAAGACACCCCCAAATGTCCGACTGGCTCCATAATGCATTTAAACTGTACCTGTTTGGGGCCGGACCTAGATTTAGATGATACAATAATTTGTAATAAGTTTCAAGTCCCCGCTGCCGACGTCGCAGCGATCGGTTTGTTTTGTTTTAGCATTAGATGTGATACGAAAAGGGTCTAGATTGTAAGTTAGCCTTGACCGCCCTGCACGGCGCGTCCCTCTAGAATGTAAAGTTAGCTCCTAATAAAAGTTCTAACACTAAGTCTAATATTGATTTTGTTTGTTTGAAAAGGTATTGAAACAAGAAGTAAAGGATGAAGTTCCTTGAAAAAGTAACTGTGTTGAAGTTTTCGAAAATGTTTCTTGAGAGTCGGTTTTGAAATGGCGGTTGCCGAAATTCCCGGGACGGCCGATGGGCGCCGAGAACAGTCGGCGCCGAAGCGAAGTATTGCGAACTTGTCTCGGCAATGTCTTTGCGAAAAGAATATGATCCGCTGCCGGTAGTAGGGAAGCCACAAGCTCGCTCAAGACTCAAGAGAGAAGTCGCGCGTAGCCAGATCATATTCTTTGACTTGGCACCTTGCCTTCCGCAGGCCGCGCGTTCATACACACATTGCTAATCTCTCGGTCGGTGTTCCGTATTGCATTTTATCTATAACATAGTATGTATTCCTATATATATGATATATAGATTTGGTGACGTAATTATTTTAGTGTAGACTTGTGTTGTGAGCGACTTGTTGAATAAATGATAGTTTTGTAAAGTCGTTTCGATATCTTCATTCTCTCACATCCCGCCCGCTTATCCGTTGTCCTTTCTTCTCCAAACCGGTTGTAACTTATGAACTGGGAGACACTTTCATGGGAAGCCATATTCATTGTATCAATTGTTTTCTAAAGGAAAACTGATACTCCTTTAAATAAAATTAGCACACTAACCTTTAAAAGCCTGGGTTTGAATTTTGTAGTTAAGTATTTATATATATAATATGAATAATTAGTTTATTTAACTATACAGTAGTACATTATACCTATTGTCAATAATCAATTGCTTTAGTTATGCTTTTATGCAATCGTTAACCAGACTGAATTGATGGTGAGAGTGAATGCACTTTTGATAAATTTTCACCTGGAAACATTTTAAAACATCCGAATGCGTGACCTGATTTGGTTAATGGATCATACCACTTTGACAAGTTAACAATACGTGATGGGCTTTTTATTTTCTAATCAGTTTTTTTAAGGGTTCAGTTAATACAAATAGAATTATGTATGCATCACTTTCATCTTGTCATTGAGTCTTGTTTTGACTTCGGTTTACCTCCAGCGCCAATGGCGCGTTAAAATCACATGTTATAATTTGAATATGTAGTCCAAGTTGATATTGTAGTATATTGTAGGAAGTAGTAAAAAAAGTCCTCTCTATCAGGTTTTTATTAAAATTCTTAACAATATTTATGTATGTATAATTATCATAGAGATACCACATTACCGTGTCCTATTGGCACACTTATTCCTAGCGCGGTATGAATCATTAATTCTTAACAAAAACAAAGATAACAAAACAACATAGTATAAAATAAATCATATATAAATTGCATATTGACTTGCTCTGGACGCGTTTGAAGACAGGCATTTGTGTTTTTACACTTAAAAAACTGAACGCAGTAAATGCAATTTAATACTGAAATAATAACAGGTATAAAACCATAATCTCTCATAAAATAACTTACAAAACAAAACCGTTAATAATTATTTAAAAGTAATAATGGTAGAAGTTATACACCGCGAGGATTCCGGGCGTTAAAACTAGTCGAGAGAGTAAGAGATGTTAGTAAGACTGACAAATTTCCACTAGCATAAGATTTTTATAGCAACAAGTACACTTAATTGGTGCATTCTGATCTAATTGTATGGATTATTCAGTTTTAAACTCAAAAAAGGTTATATATACAACAAGGACATTAAAAAGACAATTGATATTTAACAAAGTTAAACAATATTATTTCATTACGTTAACTCAATGGTTTCCGTTCATGATTTAAAAACTACTCCAACAGAGGAGTGCCAACTTACCTCTATGTAATACAACTTCAAATTCAAAAATAAAATTGGTTTTAATCGCTTTTGGCAAGCGAAAGAATCTTATGACATCCTAAAATAAATTTATAACTTTGTTTCTACACTATAAATAGTCGGATGGCAACTTTGAGCAGACTAGCGATATCTATCTATAACGTGGCCGGGGGAACTTACGAGCTAATGGCAAGATTTAGTGAGCGTAAAAAATACAATAAAATTTTGCAAAAACACTTCAATACTTTCTGATAATAAACAAAACATCTTCAAAAAATTAATGACTTGCATATAAACACCTCTTTGAAGACTGGAATGATCAAATATTTCTCGATTTCTTTTAAGTTTATAGATAGTAATGGATTTTTCAAATGTTACACACAAGTTAATAGATGTCAATAAAAATATCTTTATACGGACAAGAGTGAAGATATGTTTTTAACCTGTAAGAATGACTACATACTAAACAATGTTTATTTTTCCTATAGCACGAAGCTAGTTGTGGCGCTCAACTTTAAAAAGATATATAGATCTAAATAATATACAGAAAAATATACTTGTTAGAATTGGTAAATGGCATCGAATTTGGCTGGGGCAAAAACATTTCTATTACTTTCCGTCCTGTTTTACCAAGGCAGAATGGCACTATTTTATTAAATATTAATAATGACTTCCCAATTTGTAATATGTTGATGTACCCTACAATAATACGATTATTAATAATTATAAAAGCCTAATCTCATAGAGCGATGGTGGTAAAATATTAGAACAATATTGCACATGTCTACGACCGGTACAAGCAAAATAAAAATAGGCGCCATAATGGACTATTGAATAATGAAACTAAGGTTCTATGTAGTAACCAACTACATGTAATTACAACCTAAGGTCGCACGAGTACTAAGATTTCACTATATTAATAACTACACTAGAATCTAAAAAGGTTTCTATAGATAAATACGAGTACTGAGAGCTAGCCAAAATTACATACTTTAAAAACCCTAAATGGAACCTAAGGTAACAGCTGGATTGTAAATGATTTAGATATTTTTAAAATTGCATAACACTAGATTGCGATACTAATTTTTGACGGAACATTTCTTGGAGGGGCTGCATTGCAATGGTACAGATTTTTTTTATATTAACATTGGAATGTTTAGTAAATTCAAATAAATAACAAAAAATGTTCTAGGTACACATGGTACCTTAAGCAGACTGGTTTTTGAAATTTGGTTGTAATGTCTGAAGCACAATCGAGTACATGTAATTGCCAATCGTGCAAGTAATTTCTTTTATTCATTTCAGCCATACGTCTCTTATACCGGCCTGTATCATTTCTCACAATGGCATCTATATTCAAATACCAACATGTATTAATCCATCATTTAAATACAACAGTGCTTTGAATCAATCTTATGAAACTTATCAAGAGGGCGTGAAACAGTTTTTCTTAACAAAACTAGTCATCTATATGTAGCTACAAAAAACTATTTCTATCAATTATTTTCAGCATACTAAATTTAACTTTTCCAACTACCTACATAATTTGTTGTGGCCATAGTTTTGAAACCGAATTCCAAATGATGGGTTAAAATGTAAGTTATGACAGATAATTTTTGAAAAATACATGAAAGTATTTCATTAAATATGATATAGGTATCATATAAAAAATATTAAAAAACATAGTATATAACAATATTTGACATGATCTTTTTTGCAATGGAATAAAAGTCGAAGTAAAATTTAGATGGCACAAAAAGTGACATTGTACATTTTAAACAAATTAAAATTTATATTAATGCTGTCCCTTCAATGGATACATCGACTTATTGTCGGCATCAGTAAAGCTATGTTATCAGCGCTTTTTAACCCCTAAAGGCTCCTATAGTCCTATATAAGGGCGCCGATAAAAGGGAGTATATCACATCTTCTAACCTACGCTTTACCGAACGTGTTTAATTTGTGTATACTTTTTACGTGGAAAACTAAAAATATTTATGAAACAAATACAAATTATAAAGGTTTACAAATTGTCCCGTAGAATTTCAACACCAACGCCATCTAGTTTACACTAGATAAAACGCAGACAAGCACCTTTCGTATGTTCAGTTCATGGCTGTTATACACTTGGCTAGCATTTTTAGATCGTTGTACTCGTTCATAGATTTTAATATGGTAGCTTAGCTGTATTAATAAGCATTATATATTAGAGAAGTTTCATTTAAAGATGTTACTAGCTTCATTATCACAAGATTTGAAGGTTGTAGTGGTTTACAATAGAAGTGCGCAGTGGTCCCGGTGCAGCCTGCGACGGGCTCTGAGCGGGGCAGAAGCCAGTGCGTCAGAGGGTGGGGGAGGTCCTGGAGGACGAGTACCCGCTTCTTGGTAGTACAGCTGGGCCCCACCGCATGTCGCACCCAGGACTACGCTTTCGTCACTCCTGTGGGCAAAGAAGAATTTAATAGTGGTGACCACGAGTCAGTAAACCCGACGTCAGTATGCCCACAAGTGTACCCACAACATAGTCAAGGTAGCTGGGAGTTGTTGGATGCGGCCATTGCAATAGTCACCGCGCCTATCTTTGGAAGAGGCCTTGTAGTGGGCGATGGGCATATAAAGGAATATCTTATCTCGTGATCTACAACCAGTATTGCCAATGTTTATGGCATTGAAACCTGGTCTCTAACTTCGAACCTCATTGGCAATCTCACAATCACTAATGAAACAACAGAGGGCTACGCTCTAGATTTAATTACGGGATCGAATCAGGGAAGTTTCTAGGAAAATTTACCAAAAAGCTATTATAATAAGAGAAATGAGTAAGCTTTAAATTTCAAGGGGAATATATACTTATATGGATAATAACAATCGTCGTACAACATTGTATCTGTGATCAAGACATTAATATTTATTATTAAAAATAATTGTCAGTACCTTAGTATAAACTCTGATAGTTCAGGGTCCTCAGAGAACTCATTGTGAATGAGGCCCATGGTGGCGATGTCCATAGCGGCCCAAGGTCCGCCCTTGCGCACCGAACCCCAGTCGGGGTCCAGCATTAGGTAGCTGTAGTCACTGGTCTCCGCTTCAGCTGGTAAAGGCTCCATGCATTTCTGCTCGATCGGTCCCAGCGCATTGAGAGATGTTTCCCACTATGAAAAAATATTACTTAATTAAACAAAGTTACATTTAAAAACTTTAGTATAAGTTTCCTGTACTGTAATAGAAGTAAATAAATAGAGGTTAACATATAAGGTCTTGGGGTTGTAGATTAACCAAAGTGACAGAGCCCAGCAGATTAGCAAGATTGAAGTGGCAGTCGTTAGACCACATAGTGTACAGGACAGATGGTCATTGGCCTTATGTTTTCAGTGAATTCGGATAGTTAACCACAGCATTGGATATCTACCGACAAGACAGACAGAGGACTTTATTAAGGAGAAGGCACGGGACGCAGGCCCCTTCCAACAAGACTTGTTGGAAATCAATGGATGTGGCCTATGTCCAGTAGTTTAGGTCCTGGGAATGAAATGATGGTGAATGATGACTTAATCCAAAAGATGGACTATAGACCTTGCCAAGGAACACTGGATGCAGGCAGCTTCAGTGGAAGTCTTACTGAAATAGTGATGAACTCACGAGACTATTGATGGTGTCCACATTGTCAGCGGCTTCGACGTCGAGTAATGCCAGTAGTGCCATGTTGTGCAGGCCGCTGACAAAGAGCGCGCACTTGACGGCGTGCTCGCTATACGCTGGCAGTAGCTCTAGCTCACTCTCCGACTCCGAGTCGCTCTCAGAGTCCGCACGGTGCGTTTTGTTCCTGCAAAATTACTTATATGTCACACATAAGGTAAATGACATCTGCGTCTCAAAATTATTATGGAATATATTTTAAACAAATTACACATGTATACTACTGCCTTTATTCAATAAAAAATTGAGTTCTAATGAATAAGTTTATTATTTTTTTGTTTCAAATTATGTTGGTTACGTTCCAAAAAAAAAAAAAAAAACACGTCGCAACGTGAATTATGATTTTGTATAGCAAACCATGTAAAGATCTGAGATAGTTTCGAGCGTTACGAAAATACTACCGTTTAAAAAGAAAATTGAACAAAATAAACATATAAAAAACAAAAATAATGTCACTCTGCCAATAAATATTCACCTTGTTTTGTAATCAGAAACAAGTAAAATATATATAGTTTTTCTATTAAAAATTATAAATTTCTTTTAAAAAAATTCTCTTTAAAAAAAAGCATAACTACATAATGGAACTGAACTCTAAAATTAGAAAAACAAAGTGGAAATAAAACAATTAAAATTGTGTTGAGTTTCAGTTGGAAAGGGAATCTCCGAGTTTCGATGGCATGGCGCAATTAGAAACAAAAGTGGCAAAACTTTGCACACTACTGATAAAAAACCTGTGTATTTTTTATTTTAGCTGAATGAAAATTGAATTGAATGAATATTACAATGTTGGGATGGACCACTTTGCTGTTTGCATTTAAAACAATGATTTCTTTTTAGGAAAAATTGACTTACCTGTCAGAGAAAGTGACTTGCCGTTCAGCGGCCGGAGTGAGAAACTCTCTTATCTCTAACGGAGTCATGACTCTACTGCTGTAACCGCTGGACTTATCCGAAGTGAAGGCTAAATGACTTAACTTCTCCATTAGCGGCGTCAACTGGACTCCAGTCAATTTCTTCTTAAAACTAACTGCTTCGGCATCAACCTGGGGCTCTGAACTCTCCGTCAGTGACTTCAAGGGCAGCGATAAAGCTTTTCGCCTGGACTGGTCGCTTGGTAAAGTTCTGTTCGAATCTTTTGCAATCTTTTTAGGAGTCCGTTGCGGTGACTTCGTCATTTCCGAGTCAAAATCTTCGAACTTCTCAGGTTCTCCTTGCTTCATATTGAAATTGAACATGTTATCCTCTTTGGACTCCTGTTTCATTCTGGAATAATACTGCTCTAGATATTGGTTGAAGAGAGATTCAGAAATTGCTACACCATCGTTCCTAAACACCGGAAACAGTGGGTCGTTAATTGTGAGTGTACTCGGACTCCTGGATTCCTGTGATGGAGAATCTTCCTCGTTCTGAGAACGTTTTAATTTAAATTTCGACGTGGCTCTGTTGGAGATCTTCCTGAATGTTTCTTGAATGTCCATGACACTTGCGAGCTTCCTCATCGGTTCAGGTTTGTTTATGAAGTGATCGGCTATACAGTTGATGTCCAAAACCATTTTATTATCACGTTTCTCACTCTCTATTTTCATTTTGGCGCAGTTCTCTATGTTTTTCAGTACATCCGGTTCCAAATCAGGAGTTTTTTCTTGTACATGGTTATCTGGGTTCTGGCAAATGGATAGCATGTTGCCATGGAGTCTTTTGTATTCGACCATTGGAGTGGAACAGACGCTAGTTTGTCCGGTGAATGGTTTCTTATCGTTTTCCAGTGCGTCTTCGTCGAGGGACTTTTGTGTTTTGAAGCTCAGAGAGAGTTTGTTCGGCCTTGGGCGGGGTTTGTTTGTGAAGGGGACGACATCGGGCATGCTGGGTTTTCTGTCTTCTGGGTTGTGTTCTTTGTTCGGTGGGGATATCATAGTGTGGTCTTCTTCTGGCACAGCGGTGAATAGCAGTGATTTGTCCCTCTTCATACCGCTCTGTGGAAATTCTCTTTGCTTCTCTCGTTCTATTTCTTGCATCTGTACAACATGTATTTATAAAAAGTGATGCTAATTCAAATAAAATCTGAAATATAGGATAACCAAATTTTAAACATAAGACTAATAATTAGTTACTGAACAATTTGGCACTTTGGTTTTTTGCTACTTTTTTACCTATAACAATTTTTTTACCGATTTATGTCAAGACTCTCTCTCAACTCTATTTAAACTTAAGCGACATATAAACAATTACAAGAATATTAATTACCTGTATAAATTCAACAATTTAGTTCCAAGAATTTTAATTTGTAATTCTAGAACATTGTAGGGGTTTTTAACGTATATTTTTAACAATTTTCCATAAATTATTATATCTATCCAGCCAACATTTCGTGACTTATTGGCAAGCTTGCAATCGTTTCTCTACAAGTGGCAGTGGGTAACTAACTTACATAGTGCACAGAACTGATTGGCTCTGTCTTGAGGTTCTGGAACTGGAGACCATGTACCGGTAAGTGCAGCGTATGAAGTTCACTTACAAGGTGGAAAGATGATCATGTTAAGGAAGACGCTGTATGTAGACCACTGCCAACCGGTTTTGTTACAATTCTACAATGAAAGTCTATGTCCCTGCAGTAGATGTTTTACAGCTAAGTGATATTGATGTAATAAGTTAATTTTGAACTATACCTTCTTAAACTTAGCGATCATTTCTTCACCGTTCTGATAGAACTCCTGCATCTTGTCAGATTGCTTCTTAAGTGTCTCATAAGTCTTCTTTCCAACGTACACTACAAGAAGTTGAGATCCCAACGGCAGAGGTGTCTCCGTTTGTAGAGTCTCCGCGGGAGATTTTATTCTGTATGGATCTACTACGGTCAGGTACGATGTGAGACTTGGAGGAAGTTGAGTAGAGATGATTCTGGAGAAGTATACAGCACTATTAGAATGACTACAGGATGAATACTGTTTGGGCTCGCCTATACCTCATGGATGTTTGATAAAACACATGTAAGAAAATTACCAATATTTAGCCCCTTACGCACATGCAGAGCCTATGTGTTTGGCACTTATCGGTGTAACATAACTCCTGAAGATGCCCCGTGGAGGGTTGAAACACATGTTGAGTGATTTACCGGTGGCAGTTGTGTAATTCGCATTGTTTGCCGCATACGAATTTATCAGCAGGCTGGCGGGCGGTGCACTTTGTTGCACGACTACCACTGCATGTGCGGAAGTGGCTAAATATTGGTCTTTTTCTTGCTTAAGATGGACTTCCGCAAGATAACGCCTGATTCCATTATATATGATAAAACATATATCATCATCATATCATAGGATCTGAGGTTATTGGACGTAATGCATTATTTGCTATCCTTTTCTTTATTGTTCATAAACAATGTTCACATATACAAGGAAAATATACTTTCCATAATAATTAAATTATTTGAATTACCTATAACTCAAATAAATGTATATATTCTTAACGTGTAACTTAAAAGTGTCAATGACTTATGTGAAACAAATTTTGTATTTTTTCCTAACCTATAATCACGAGGATTAATGTTAAAACTAATTAATAGCAGTTAAATACTTTGAATGTCGTTACTTTAATTTGCAGGTAATTACATATAATTTGTTTAATTGTATTAAATTTGTGTGCTGTACAGTATTACTGAAAATAAAATATTCGTTTCAGAAATAATTACTGTGTTTGACTTCTCAAATATAATAAAGCATTATATATGTAAAGTAAGAAGGTACCGATTTTTTACACACTTGTCAGTTTATCAACTACCCTCAAAAAACGAATGCGCGCCAATTAAAAAAATATAAAACTTAAATTAGAATTACATTTTTTCTTCTTTTAATATGTTATTTTTTAACGCATTGTGTTACGCTTACTTACTGTACCCGGCGACAAATATTGCACATCGACTTTTGGAAAGAGACTATCGGCTAATTTCTCTTCGTAGAGCGTAATCTCTGTCGCACCAAATACAACGACTGACACTCTATGAAGCCGTAATTAGCCGATTATTGTCTCTTTCCAAAGGTCGATGTGCAATATTTATCGCCGATGTTCCACATAGTATTTTTGAATTTGTAATTTGAAAACCATTTTATACAACAGCATATAATAAATATATTATAACAGCAACATATAACAAATTATTTTCTCAACTTCTTGTTTTATGAAAACGATCGGGCAAGTGAAGCATCCATATAAAAGTTACATGTAATGTGCGGTAGTCGTATGTTGAACCACTGTTGATAATAGTAATATACAGTCAGCAGGTTTCATTTCAGGGGTAAAACTAGTACATGTGCAGTAAAGAGTTAGAACATTATTTATAGATATAATTCTATCATGCATTTCATTTGGACAATGTCACTTTGATGCATACTTTTAGAAATATTGTGGTGTAATAACTTACTTGTTGTTATATAGAATGACTCCTCCGAGAACGCCGGCATTTTTTCTACAGTGTTCCAGGATTTGCATGGACTCCATGTACACCGAGCTAGCACTCTGTTTGAATACCAAATAGAACATCTCTATTAGAAAATTGAAACAGAAATGAGACCCGTAGAGGAACGAAACTAACTGATATAGCCTAGGGAGTTGGCAGGTTGAAGTGAAGGTAGGCAGGCCATAGCGGGCGGAACTATAGACCCTGAGGTTCTGGAGACTACGAATCGTATGGCCAACACAAGGTGTGCAGACGGAACTTAAGATCGCTGGATGCAGACCGCTTCCAACCCGTCCTATTGGAAATCTATGGAGGAGGCCTATCTTCAGCAGTCCTATGGCTAAAAGGATGATGATGTTGGTGATGATTAGAGCATATATTTTTTTATAAAGTGTATTTTTCGTGCTTAACTCGCAATAAATATACATATATATTATTTATTGATAATGCGTAATAAAATTAAAATCTAGTCGCAATCTTTCGTATTAATGGCATATATAGTAGAGATACGCGGCAAATCTTTTATCTAGAAATACAGGTTGTTGAATCAGCAAACTACTACTTACCACGCTGGTAATTACGGTAATGGTAATTACATTATTACGGAATAAATAATTCAATGACGGAAGCAAAATGATTGCATTATCTTTAATAGTTTAAGCAGTCTGGGTGTTATTATACAATCTGGGGGTTTCTAATCATCTGACGGCTCTTTAACTGATATCATCATTGTTAGCCAATAGAAGTTCCCTACAAAGCATAAACCTCCCTTAAGGAATCCCACGATGACCGGTCTGGCGCTGCCTGCATCCAGCGAATCCTTGCGACTTTATTTATTTCGTCGGTCCACACGGGGGGGAGGGGCTATCCACCGACTCAATCAAAGGGATCAACATACACCCCCTCCCTCGAGTAGTCATCGCTTCGCACTCTACAACACACATCACTCACTACACATTTAGGTAGAGTACATCATAGATAACCATCATTGTTCAACTAGAGTATTATAATAAATTTTGTTAAGTTCGCGGATCTCATTTCATCATTATCTCGAACTAAGTTCTGATAAGCTGCAAAAGCACTCCAGGCTAACAGTAATGACTTCAACAGAAACAATAAAACTGACTCGAGTAATAGCAATCTTTCCTTCATTTATGCATATCAATATCCACAAACGATGATTTGAAATTAGAAGCACATTGAAATACATTATATTTGCATCGCTATTGTGATCTTAACTACATCGTAGATGCATGGAAATGGGACTACCGGCACGTGACAGCCGCTCAATAAAAGACTCAAATAAAATAGGCGACAAAGAGAGCGAATGGACAAATAAGCTGTAAATTTTTTGGAAGATAAATATATAGGGATGGATAAGTTTAGTAACTGCAAAAAGCTGTAAAGATTTGAGACAGTTGGAATATATAGGAGACCCACAAAGGGCGCCATTAGAGTATAATCATGTATAATAACAGATTTGTTGAAATAAACTTCAGCTTTATTTTATTTATCTTCCTTTTTTCTCCCCCCCCCCCCGTGTCTTTAGATCCCTTTTCATTTTGGAATGGTCCTTTTAATTACTACCTTCACTTCAAATCATTTCTGGTGATAATCTTGCGTTTTAATGGTCTAGTTCCAGAGCATCGCCAAGGATTAGGACTCCTCATTTAGGCTCAGCTATATTTAATATCTAAATATTTATAATCTTATTGATACCGTTTCCGTAAATACAAGTACAGCTATAAGATATTTTACTGTGTCTTATCAAGCGAACGATAAATGCTTGTTTATTGACTCGACGTTGTTATCGGAGAACGACTGCCGATCGCTTGTAGAAATTCAGATTTAATGCGACAATAATTTCTCTGATATCATCCGTACAATGTAGGCAACTGCCTACTTTTTGCCTTTGGTTTTTTGGAAGGGGACAATTATTACATTAACTAATTTAAAGTAACCATATTTTTGAATTATATTTTTGTATGAGTATGTTTTTGCATAAATCTTGGCAACCCACTTTTGGACAATGCAGCGTTGGCAGATCTGCTATAAGTCGACAGATATTATCATGAAATTGCAGATAGACTTCGTTTGCCAACAAATCAGATATTCGATTTTAAAAAAATAATCATGTTCCAAATTTAAATATTGGACTTATACTCGAAGTAAAAAAACGCATGACGCACACTGAGCAATGCAAGTATTATCAGCTTTATTACACTATTGCGACACGAGCTACTTCTCTTAGTTCTATTTCTTTAAAAAATATTTTTGTATTTGTATTATTTAATTCCTGGGGAACAAGCTTACTCCTTTATAGATACAGTACGAACTGTAAGTGGGTACTTATATATAATATACAGGGTTATTGAACGCGAGCCCAATGCGGAATTGTTTCATTATAATTATAATAGCGTTCAATATCATCATGTCAGCTGATATCTACTGCGAGCCATGAAGGGATCCGGATCCAACCTCGGTTCGTCCACGTTCATATTGTGGGTTGACGTTCTACGCTGCATTTCTTTAGCATCTTCTTCAGAACCTAAAGTTTCCAGATGCTATCTCTTCTGCACGCTATGTGGCCTGATCTCAGCTACTTCACTTTGCCTATCTTCTAAGCTATGCCGATAATTTTCGTTCGTCTGCGGATCACTTTATTCCTGATTCTTTAGAAGACAGACGTAATGTAGAACAAATATGTGTATTGCATAAATACACATATACAAGTAATAACATAGTATGTGGCTGCACAAGTATTATTCTTATCGCCTGGGTACATATTGGAATTGGAATTGTCTAAAGGTTAGTAAACATAAGGGAGTGGCCCCCGTTCGTTCGAGTTGATATTCGTACATCAACAACATCTCATGGAAATTTACTTCTGCACGTAAATGTTTACTGTGACTTTTGAAATACTCAAAAAGCTAATTATTGTTTCACAAAATGCTTTATATATATGGTGTTTGAAAATAGGTTGTTAAAGAATTAAAAGGAGAAATGCACGATATACCCTTCACAAAAATCATTTATTTCCAAGATATATTGGGACACCGGAAATTAATGTTTCTGCGCATGTCGATATTTGATTGTCATTTGGTAGCTCATTACAGACTTGGAAGACGTTGTATACTATATGACAAAAGGTTGTTGATAACTAAGGTGAATATATTGTTGATTAGAAATAAAAACTTGTTAAATATGCAGTCGTGTATTTAACTTAAGAAAGCGACATTACTTTCCCTTATATATTTTGGAAATAATATAATTATTAATCCAGATTATTTTTTTGATTATGCGGAAAAAATAATACATTTTTTTTACATCTTTTCCAATCGCCCTGTATATATGAAAGTGTTATTATATTTTAATGTATAGCATATATTGCAAGGCCACTTCCAACAGGTCCTAAAGGAAATCTCTGAGCCAGTTTCTCGACTTATGCCCAGCAGTGGACATTCTATGGGAAAAATGATAGTAGCTTATATAGTTTTTGTCGAATTATGGTAGTTATATACTCACCGAGTGACCCCTGTGATATATATAAAGATAAAAAAGTTTACAAAATTACCTTTGGCAGACTCAACATGGGTACTCTTTGGAAGATGTGACAGCCGTATTGTAGAACAGGTAGGTAGGTCTCGAAGACTTGGTACAGCTTCTCCGCCAACCTCTTCTGGTCCTCCATCTGTTCCGCGATGGTGTGGAGGTCGCCGTGATAAACCTTGATCATGGAGGTAAGGAGACTGGCGCGGTTTTTCAGCACCCAGTCCGGAATATTCCGATCGCTGCCTATCGCCTAGAAGGTTCAATTATTTTTACAGTATTTATACAAAGTGATATATGTTTAATCCTATCCAAAAATTATTTATTTCAAAAATAATACATAACGTAATAATCATATAATAAGAAGAGATTCCAAAATTTAGTGGCGTGTTCTGAGTGTCAAAATAAATTATTTTTTACTATCTGCCCGTGCAGACTCTCTACATCCAGATGTAATAATTAGCCTGCAGCACCCCAAGATATTGATAATAGATTTATTAAGCATTTATAATAATAACAGTATAGCCTGTGACAGTGTTACTGGCCGCCACATCAACAATACCTTTGAAATTATATTATACATGAGCACACAAATTGAAATTACAATGTCGATTTGAATTTGGAAGCTTTTAGTGATATAGTCACTGCAACCATATTAGTAAATATTCTTCATATAAATACAGCATCTATACTGTCTATATCTTTGTCTCACCTCCGCCAGGTATATGGTAATAATAATAGACTATAAATGTCGCAACTAATTGATGCAAAATTAAAAATAGTAAAAAAAACCGTGCTTCTAAATTCAAGCAGAATTTTTAATTTTCATGAACTAAATTTCAACCGCAAAACGAGTCACTCAAAGTCGACATTTTAACACAAATTGGATAATCTCTAGACAATTGCCGCGAACCGCAGCACCGTTCACCAATTAGCGTGGCTGCGTGTATTCAAAAAAATAAACCTTGAATGTTAATAACATTAAAGAAGACTGCTATGTTCATCCTATTAAAGCTAGACTTTTGAATACACTTAAAGCATAAATAAAGGTCTTGCTAAAGATTCGTCATCATTATCATTTTAGTCGTATGACGTTCCTAACTAGACAGACCTCTTCCGGAGATTTTTATCATTATTTTAGTCGTAAAACGTCTACTTGCTGGAATTAGGCCTCCCCCAGATTTCTATCATCATTATCATTTTAGTCGTAAGACGTCCATAACTAGACATAGGCTTCCTCCGGAGATTTTTATTACTATTTTAGTCGTAAAACGTCTACTGCTGGAATTAGGCCTCCCCCAGATTTCTATTATAATTATCACTTTAGTCGTACGATGTCCATAACTAGACATAGGCCTCCTCTGGAGAATTTTTTTATAATATTCGTCGTAAAACGTCAACTGCTGTAATTAGGCCTCCTCCAGATTTCTATAATCATTATTATTTTAGTCGTAAAACGTCTACTGCTGGAATTAGGCCTCCCCCAGATTTCTATCATAATTATCATTTTATTCCTATGACGTTCATAACTAGACATAGGCCTTCTCCGGAGATTTTAATTATTATTTTAGTCGTAAAACGTCTACTGCTGGAATAAGGCCTCCCCCAGATTGTCATTATTATCGTATTAGTCGTATGACGTCCATAACTAGACATAGGTCTCCTCCGGCAATTTTTATTATTATTTTAGCCGTAAAACGTCCATGAAGCATAAATGAAAACGAACATAGGGTTCATAATTTCCAATAGATACTATTATAAGGAAGCTCTATTTGATTATAGCTTAAGTTTGCCTCTTCTGGTATTCGGGAATAGACAATAAAGATGTGTGTTCATGATGTGTTAATTAAAAATATAAATTTCAATAGGCATAAACAATCAGAATACTGTTATGGTTAAGCGTTATTCGTGACACATCTAATAATAATGATGCTATTAATAGAGATTTGAATATCGAACATAAATCCTAATTAGATATCCTTCTCTAAACACATCATATTGCGGCTAGACGTTATTCTATTAGGGTTGGAATGTTAAATACTGTAGGATTATGTCATTATTTCAGGTGGATTCATACACGTAATTGGATATTTTATGACACTGTCCGTGTTTCTTTCGAATAGTATTTAATAGAATAATCTCTCTAAATTTATTACACTACACTTTACTATTTGCTACACTACACTCTACCATTGATACACTACAGCTATACTATTGCTACACTGCTCTTTACTATTTACACTACAATTTGGTTATGCCTATAAAAGCTTTATAGGGGTAAAAAAATTTACACCTATTTCAAATGACCCCGTATAAAATGATCACTCTTAAATTCATTCATTTTCAAATAATTTAAATTTGAAATAAATCAATTAGCGATAATAACTTTAAAGAAAATTTGAAGTTGCGTTTTGTATGGATGTTTTTCCCGAATGATTGCAAGTAATAATATATGTATTACTTTTTGTCATTGCATCTTAGGTTTTCGAAAAAACTCTTTTCTGTTGGAATATCCGTTGTACAAGTCTTGCATGAAAAATACATAAAGTAGCAAATGATTAAATATAATAAGAACAAGGAAAATCACAGATATAAACCACTGAAAAACAAGTCGTCTGTTAACCAGACAATAATTTTGACGGCGGTCGAGATTCGCGGGTTAGCAAGCGGTTTTTGAAGGTTCAAGTGGCAGCTATAAGTTAATCCCGACACAACAGAGCGGTGTCATTTTATGCTATGCTAAACGATAGCGTGAGTCAATCAACCGCTAACGCCATCTGTCGACGCTGTTCAAAGTAACAACGACTCGACATATAATACTGTGATCAAAAACTAAAGTGAATTTGTTCATTATATGTAAATTCTGTAATCATTCTTCCAAATCAATTTCATTCCCTTCAAAGCAATCACCGTCTAATAAAACGCAGTTTTGACAACGCTTTCTTCATTCTTCAAAATATGTCGGAATGATCTTTTTCCGATATAGATTTTCATCGATTTGGTTTTTATCTCCTTAACCATGTTTAAACGGTGTCCTCGCATTGGCCTTTTCAGCTAAATTAGACAAATACGGTGGTTGCTAAACGATCTGTCGAGGTTTTTTCGCATTTTTTCGAAAAAAAATAGCTATTTTTGTACCAATTGACACGTCGCGTTTGAGAAAAATAAATGTTTGACAAAATCACACGTAACTCGGAGATAATTAAATCCCATGACAAACAAACGCTTGGCAAATGTTATAGACAGTCCTACCTACCTAAGATAAAAAAATACCTGTCATCGCATTGGCTGGGAGTTTTAAATGAGATTTTCACCTCACTTTTTGATTAAAAAGTATATTGAATAATACCAATACAAAATGCTGTTCTTAATAAATTTAATTAATAAATCTTTATAACTGTAGTAGTATTTTGTGTTTTTATTGTTTGCACATAAAATATTTAATATTGTACTTTATTTAATGAATCTTTACACAACACAACCTTTGTAAAACTTTGTTAATTTTATTTTATTTCCTAGTTAGGTGCCATTAAGAAAGTTATTTGCAAATTTTATGATCTAAAAAGTAACATTAAGGACTATTATACATACATATATACATACATATTGATACATATTTCTGTAATTTTTAAAAATTCACTTACCAGAACGTATCTGCCGTATTCCCTGAGGATGAACTTGCCGCTCTGCAGTGTTATAGAGAGAGGCTGGGAGAACAGACTCTTTATGCAGTGCGCCGTTCCCACCACCTGAACAGACAAGAATTTAAATTAACCATCTTTGCGTATTTACATTGATAAGACGAGGACATCTTGTTAATTATTAATAGATGGTATAGATTCTATAAAACTTACAATATACCCAATTGTTCCACATATATATTTAAATTAGAACGAGAAGAAAGATTACGCAAAGGATGTTGGAAGAAAAGAGAAAGAATATATGAGGAGAGAAAGGAGAAAGAGCAAGAAAATAAAGATATATTTACATCCGCATTGTAACGTTCTTTTTTTCTCGTGGTTAAATCCTGCAAGGGATACCTCTCCATTGGGGTGGCAACGAAAGGGTTATGCCGGACTCCTACTTCTCCTCCTTGAACGCTCTTTGTTAAAACTACGGGAACGCTTTCGCATACTACCGTAGTTTCAGCGACGGTGGCCTAGTGCCTCAACTCCTCACTTGTGGCGGATCATACCGAATCCGTCGCTAAGGCCTTGCTAATGGGTTTGGAGAAAGGCCCGGTATAACACCCTCCGACGTCCAGGTCTCCGTCTACGGATGGAGAGCTCAGATGTTTTTTTCTCTGTCTCTCTCCGCAGCCTTATTTTGCGACCTCACTTTTTCGCAGAAGGTTACACCAACGCTCCATGACTGCTCGTTCTTTACCATCGCCTTAACGAAGTCTAATAACGAGAGGTCATTTCCCACAATTTCGGTGAGTTGTCGGCGCATTGTAACGTCCGTGCCCCAAACAAAGCAAAGGAAACGAAAAAAAAACAGAACGTTCTTACAAATTAACGAATAAACTTAAATATGTCAACAGAGACAGACAGTGGCAAATCTCAGAAAATTTACATCACATATTTTTTTACATTACCCCTCGTGATTTTCTTCAAGTCTGAGTATCCCTACTGCTATGTCGCAGCAATTTATGATGAAAATAATATTTCAAAACATGTACTCAAAATAAATATTCGATAACTTTTTTCATTTATTTACTGGAGTTAGCCAGTACATTTACCGCTGTACTGCGATTTGGCAAACCTTGGCGAGATGAGTGCTGGGGTAAATCGAGTATAAACGCCGCCGCTGCGAGCGTTGTCTGCGTAATGGACGCAGTAGTCCATACACCCCCCGTCTCGCCGCGGGCTTATCTTAGGCGCGGTACAGACGTTTCGATGGCACTATACCTACCCCATCATCTGATTCTGGTGACGTAAGGTGAGTAAGTCTTACATAATCTAATAGGCTTGCTAAATAACTTGAAGGTGTGCGAGTATAAGCTCTCATTATCAAGTCTAAGTCGTCATTAAACTTTTGCGTACCGCTGGGTTACTTAGCGAACGCAGATTACTTTGTGACCTCTAGCCAGTTAAGTACATTGCCGCATTAGCATAGTTTGCGAAGCCTTGCGATTCTAGATACTGCGCGTACGTAATAACGTACTATCTATGTATAACTGGACAGTTGATTAACTTAATTTGAACTTTATATTATAATTAGCGCCGAATATCAGAGCAGGTAAAAAGGGCGGCTGCCCGGGGTGTCATGTTTTGAGGAGTTCCGATATAAAAATATTTTTGTAAAAATTTTGATAATATTCTTTTGACCTGATAGATATTGCCTTGCCCTGCTGAAGGCGCTTATCGTGAAATCTCTTTTAACCAACATTGCGTATATGAGGGTGAATCAAAAAGTTCTTAGAAGTGCATATATATGAAACCTTTTTGGATCAACTTCGATATTCAAATCACACTATATTTATGCAGACTGTCACTTGTTTTTGTCAGTTCGTTCGCATGTAATAAATTTTTTTGTGCAACGAGTTGCTAAAAAGTCAAAATTATGGATAAAAGTGAGTTACGTGCGGTGATAAAATATCTCAGTTTGAAAAAAATGTCTACGAAGGAAATTTTTTTGGACATTCAGCAGACATTAGGGGGTGATGCTGTACCCTATTCTACGGTTGCGTACTGGGTGGCTGAATTTAAAAGAGGTAGATCAAGCTGTAAAGATGACCCGCGTTCTGGGCGGCCTTCAACCTCCGTTACAGAAGAAAATGTCAAAAAGGTTGAGAATCTGGTTTTGGAAGACAGAAGAATGACTATAAAACATATCGCTGAGATCCTAAAGATATCTTTTGGTAGAGTTCAATCCATTTTAATTGATTCACTGGGGTTCAAAAAAGTGTCTGCAAGATGGGTGCCACGAATGTTAACCGACGAAAACAAAAAGCGACGTTTGGAAATTTCCAAGCGTAATCTCGAAATGTTCCAGCGTGATTCGGATAATTTTTGCCGTCGTCTTGTCACCATGGATGAAACGTGGGTCCACCATTTTGATCCTGAAACTAAAAGACAAAGCATGTCTTGGAAACGACCATCCTCTCCATCCATTAAGAAATTTCGAGTTGCTCCTACCGCTGGCAAAGTTATGGCCTCTGTGTTCTGGGATAGTGAAGGAATCCTTTTTATTGATTACATGCCAAAAGGCCAGACGATTACTGGACCCTATTATGCAAATTTAATCCCGAAAGTGCGTGAAGCGATTAAAGAAAAACGTCGTGGAAAACTGTCGTTGGGTGTGTTGTTCCTTCAAGATAACGCTCCTGCTCATCGATCGGAAGTTGCGCTCAACGCAATCCGCTGTGCTGGCTTCAATCTCCTTGACCACCCACCATATTCTCCGGACTTAGCCCCAAGTGATTTTCACTTATTTCCAAAATTAAAAGAGGAAATTCGTGGAACAAAATTTCACGATAATGACGCGGTTATAGCTGCCGTAGAGGACTTTTTCGAGAGTCAAGAAAAATTTTTTTTTTCACAAGGAATAAGGAAGTTAGAAACGCGTTATTCTAAATGCATTGCATTGGAGGGAGATTATGTAGAAAAATAAAATATTATTATTTAAATCTTTGCATTTTTAATATTGATTTCAAGAATTTTTTGATTCACCCTCGTATATACGTCCGACGTGAATACGTCCTTGAAACATATTTTGCTCCCTGGGATAGATGGGAGGCATAACTGTTTGTAATAAGGGTATGCATCATCGATGCTTGTTTCGAAATGAGTTTAAGAAAAAGGTGGTGGTCAGAATCATTTCGTTATTGACGTATTGTGGGTTGGCTGCGACGAGTAAGTACTTACACTTACTTATTTTCATATTCTACTAATGTTTTTTTTTATTTTTGCATTACTGTCATATATTATACATCTTTATAAGTCCATCAAAAAAGAATGTATGCGAAGACGAAATCCTAGTACCGGCAAGTACAAAAATACTATGAGCTAGTCCTTTGGATCCTTTGATAGTAATTTAGACTGTAACAAGGAACTGAGCGACACGTCACACAGAGATTGAAGATGTGAATGGTGGTGAAGAATTGATGAAGGACCAATATTTAGCCACTTTCGCACATTAGTGCCAAACACAGAGTCAACAGAGTAATCGGTGTAACATAACTCCTGAAGATGCCACGTGGAGGGGTGAAACACGTGTTGAGCAATTTGGCGGTGGCGGTTGTGTGATTCGCATTGTTTGCCGCATACGCATTTATCAGCGGGCTGGCGGGCGGTGCATTTCATTGCACGACTACCACTGCATGTGCGGAAGTGGCTAAATATTGGTCCTTTTCTTACTTAGGATGGACTTCCGCGAGGTAACGCCTGATTCCATTAAAAAAAGAATTGATGAAGTTTGTCGTAAAAAATAATATAAGGTATTTCGGGTGTGACGTACTAACACTTCCTAATGTGAAAAGAGAACTCCCCGGTTAAGAGGTTAAGTAAGTTAAACACTTAGTGTCGGGACATAGTTTACCAGACGGTCATTCCTATGACGTACTACATACCTGCAAACAAAGGATTACGGGTGGACATGTTGGAACGGTTAGAAATAATGAGACACGGGGGTTTTGAAACTATATTTAACGAACAGGTGAATGTTTCCTCCTCTCCATTACTACGAATTTACCAACATACTCACTCAAGTCACTCTTCTACTACGTAAAATCACATATAACTTACACGTACGCTAAGCCAAAAAAATATTCACTCACGTGATTGGTAACGTGATTTTGAGTGGTAGTGGGGGGAGGTATCATATAAATGGCAGAGCGGTGACGGACGGAGCTCATTCGATATTTGGCACTGGTCGGTCTAACATCTGAGGATGCCCCGTGGAGGGATGAAACGTGTAGAATAGATTAACGGTGGTAGTTGCGTTTCGCAATGTTTACTGCACGCGCATTTATTAGCGGGCTGGCGGACGGTGCACTTTATTGCACGACTACTGCTGCATAGCTGAAGTAGCTATATATTAGCCCCTTAGATAGGATGGACTTCCATGAGGTAGCGCCTGATTTTATTAGATAGGTTAAGGAAGATCGAGGGGAGCCTCGACTTGGGCCGATAGATACAATTTGATCAGATTGAAAATCGTCAAATTATTAGCCTAGCTTTTAATTAATAAGCTATAAATACAACCTTTTAAAAATAAAAATCTTAACAATTATTTTGTATATACCTTTTTATTATTATTAGAATTTACTTTGCCATATTACAACGTTTACTTCTCTTAATCTATTTTAACTACCTAACAATGTCCAGTTTATTTTTTTTAATTTTTTAACTCTACTTAAATCCATCCATCCATCCATTATTTATGTGTATCAAAATATATTTGCTTTTTTTAAATTAAGAATGAATTGCATTGTGAAAGAACAATTCCACATGTAACAGTGGTATTGCCACATATAAACACATAAATTACCTAATTTGGTACGTTGCTAATGATGTTACTAAACAACCGGTCGGGTAGCATTTCACGAATATTGTCGATAGAGATTGTATTCAATGCGGTCCAAAATTTAATAAGATTGAAAATGTAATCTGGCGGAATAAAAGTTAAAATTAATTCAGGGCCAGGTAAGCAGATTCACACAGATAATAAAAAAAAGTATAAGTAACAAAATAAGATAATAAAATAAAATACAAAAGAAATCAATGTATCGTAATAAATAATAAAAATTAAATAGAATAAAAAATGATGTGATAAACTGTGATTAAAACCCTGTGATCATGGAGCAGAGATAAGAGGCGATGCAAAGAAGGAAATTAGGAATAAATGAGAATGTAAGATTTTGTGAGAAAAGAATGACAATAAAAAGAAATGTTTAAAAAATATTAAAGACTATTATCCAGTTGTCTCTTTCTAAATGTCGATTTGCAATATTTATCGCCGGGTACTATATACAGGGTGATCGATTAAAGCCATCAATTATAGTATAATTCACACCATCCAATATGGGGTGATAAAGGCTAATAGCTTTAAAGAGGTGAATGTATAGTTAACTTAGTCTAAATTAATGTACAGTATATACTATCTAAAAATCAATGGTTTCAGTAATAAATATCTTATTGAAAATATATATTTTTTTTTCAAAATAATTATTTATCTGTCCCTACATACTTTCTGCTGCCAAACGTCATAGCCTTGTTGCATAATAAAAAAATTACATATTACAAAATTACCGGTTTAAAGCCTCCGACAAATGAGATATACATTCACCCAAATCATTTACATATATAACTAAACACAATGTTTAAATAAAAAGCATACAAGAGAGTAGTATACAAGAGAGATTTATGTACAATAAAACTGGTGAGATACAAATTATACATATTGAAAGAAAATTATGTACATAATTCAATTGCTTTCTAAATTGTTAGACATTTAAAATACAGATATAATATCAATATATTAAATATTGGCCGCACAACACAGATATACAACATAGATAAAATCAATTTGTATAAAAATAATTAATGAACATCTTTATATATCAAAGTATTGAGTAAAAATTGTGATATAAAGTGAAGTGATTCACATATACAGGATGTTTGGTTATGGATGTAAAAGATTTTACACCTATAACCAATCACCTTGTGAATGAACACTAAAGCAGTTTTTCTCAAAATGGGGCTTGCGCCTTAAAGGGAGGCAATTTGATTGTTCAGGGGCAATTCGAAAGTGAATTTTAATGTGTTTAACCATTTCTCTTTAATATAAAAATTATATATGTAACATAGGAAGTAATAAGAATTTTAGAAAGACTAAAGTGGATAATGTCGCAAAAAAATGTTAGTAAATACTGATCTAAATTGACAGGCCAGGAACTCTTGAAACAATTCTAATATGTATAAGTTCAAATTTTTTTAAATACTATCTTGCTATATTAATCTCCTTTTTAGCTCATATATACCCACAACAAGGCATAAACCTTCCCCTAATATTATGTTACTCACATCTATGCACTTTCAGCAACTTTAACTATGTGGTTTGTTCACCTAGTGGGGGCCTAACACTGCCATTAGTAACGTCTGAGGTTTATTCTTGAATGAAAATTAGCACACTAATTTTATGAATGAATAGTTAATATAATACAAGTGTCATGTTGGAAGAGTCAACACATTTTCTGATCACATTCATATTGTAAAAGTGACTGCAAAAAGAGACAATTTAGTTTTTGTGGGCTTTTCTCAGATCAGGGAATGTTAAGTACCTTCACAGTATTAAGTTAATGAATTCTTTAAAGAGTTTTTCAATACAATTCTAGTTTTATTAAGTTATGCTCTTTTGGCGTTCTTCTTATGACATACACTATTGGTCAATTTTACTAATTCTATTTGGATAATAATATGCTTATTGACATATATTCTCAACATTTCATGGATTAACAAGGTTCAGTTCCGAAGTAGTATAGAGAGAAGAGCCAGATACATTTCAGGCAGCTGATGGTCTGGTTTAATAAAGCCTCTTTACAATGCATTGGAATTAACTTACACCAACAAGTAAAGAAGTGGATTCTACTTACAAAGACAGAGGGAGATGTAGTGAATTAGTAGCCAACCTATAAAACTGACGAATATTGAATAATATCAGTGATCATATTAATAAATACCTGTCCAGCCAGTGCATGTCTCTGTGTGTCGGAGACCCAGCCAGGATGAAAGTACAGCACAGCCTCAGCAGGGTCATCTTCTTCAGAGACACAGCATTGTGTGTCATACACAAACACTATCATCATTTCCCTATGGCAGAAAATAAAACATATTATTTCTTACCAATAATAAACATCAAATATTAGCATAGATTGAAAATTAAATATATGCACACACATATACATGAATAGAAAGTAATGTCTTATCTGTTAACATATTTTACAGAAAAACCAATTGAGTTTTACCATTCCGGCATTGAATATGTGTGTAATGGCGAAAGATTGTTGATAACAAAGGTGAATATAATGTTGATTAGAAATAAAAATTAATTTTTTTATGAAAATGTCACAGGATTATTAATATATTATTATATTATAAATTAATATTGCGAACGTGATTTTGGGATAGAGAGAAGCTCTATAAGTTTTTACACCTATTTACTAATTGTAACCTACCTATATAATGTTGAGCTATTGGCTTGTTATAGCATACAATATTGTACAAATGAGATAAACTAAATTAAACTATAACTGGTTCCTAAAATTTAAAGTTACGATTTACAATTGTTAAATTTCTTTTTTTTTACTAAAATATAATATGAACGATTTGCCATATCCCTGAAGAATGTTTGTTGGTAGAAGGAGGAATATTTTCTCTGCATAGACAATAAAACATAAACAGCATGTATGCAAAATAATTATTACATGTTTTAGAAATACGCATTTCGTATTTAAAATATTTGTTTATCGGCAAAAACATAAAATCGGCGTTAAAAATAAATGATCTAACGTTATATAAATAAATATATGATATTATGTTATTACCACTGAAACTGGTCTATTTAAAAATGTTAGTTTCGAAAATTTTATTCGTTTCTAACGTTAATCAATGAAAACAGGCTCTCAAAAAGACGATCATTATTAAACGCAAATCTAAATACAACGTAAATCGTACTTACTTAGCCATTTTGTTTAGTAATTTTACTTATTGCGACAAAATTACACTTCACTATACAACATATCGCCTACGTTTGCGGCTGAAATCTATTATAAATATAAATTAGGCACAACATTCGCTTATTTCCATATTTTAGAAGATGTGCGACACGACTTCGAAACGTATCATTTCAATTGACTGTTGTTTTCAATGTTGCCAAATATGTTATAAAATTGTTAAAAAAAAAAACACAAATGGGTGAATTCAACTTTCTGCCAAATAACACAACAATGATTATTTTTTCATATCAATAAATGCATTAGTTGAATTTAACATCGTCGTAATACTAGTCTAAATAATTATTGTATATCAACGAGACTTGTTTATTATGAAAGTTAATATATTATAATATGTATATAAATTTAAAAATAAAATATATAATCTTTAATGAAGTACAATTTATTACTTTGTGTTACTTCTTAGCGATGGTTAGAGAATATTTATCCATAGAATACTAAAAATAGCTATAATTTATGAAATATTAAAAAATTAATAATAAGAAATTTATGAAAGTTTATATCTATTTATTAATTATTAAATTTATTTATCGATATTTCTCATCAGTACAAGTTCTCTTAAAGATAGTTTAGACATATTTACATTACCACCAATTAGTTTTAAGAAACCATGTATTAATAAGTTAATACGATAGATGGTGCTGATGTATAATTTTCTAAATCAATTTAGGCACTTTTTACAATAACCTAAAAAGAATGATTACGTACTTACCTAATTAATAAATATTTTAAAAGGTACGCAGATAAAATCTATTAAGAAACATTCTAGTATAAAATTCAGTATTCTTTAAAATAAAATTAAAATTTACTTGATTTTTACCGAAATAAGTAGTACTTTTGTGGCTTACATTTCAATGGTAATTTGCATCGATTGATAGAATATCACAAAGGACATCCGGTTCCGTTCCACGTAAAACGGAAAGGTCTTTGATATTCCGATATTTGAAGTGTGCTTTGAATTCGTTTAATTGTTTTAACTTTTACCGAGAATTTTTATTTATGATATTATTTAAATATTTTTTATTGGTAAGTTTATTTTATCTTTATCACTTTTCATGTACACATATCTTTATTCAAGGGTGGTAACAATGTTCTTTTTCGATTCAAGTTATACTCTGAAGTGAAATCACTGATAAAGAATGCATCGATATGCTCTTTTGAATTCTAAAACGTTTCCTGCGTAAGGAAATTGCCATCAATTTTTACTTTGTTATTTAAAAATACACACTAAAAGTATATGTATTCAATTAATTAGAGTTTATTGTTATAAAAATAATTTTTTTATGATGTTCTCATGAAGATATGTAAAACATTCAAAATATTATTTTTAATATACAACAATAAAAAATTAAAATGAAGTAGGAAGCAGAATTAAACCAGAATTTATTCAACTTTTTCATTCTCATATGCACTATATGAAAGATGTTGAGACCAGATGACTATTTTATGCGCTTCATATTTTTTCGGAGAATTTAGACCTGTGGTGGTACGAAGTACGGTTTCATTAATGTCAAAATTAGATTTCATCGGAAAACGCTGCGTAGCGTTCACGTTCCATATCGCTGGCCACTACGAAAACATTCTTTTCCAGTAACATATCACTGGTCGCGTTTGAATTCAAATAGGCGTTCGAATTTGAATTCGAAATTTAAATTTCGCCTAAGAATAATTTTACATAAAAGTATGTTCGTAGTAGCCAGTAAAACGGAGTGTGAATCCTACAGTCGTATGCAAGTTGCTTTTACCCTATCTTATTGGAAATTTATGGAAGCTTATATTCTTCATTGTACCTCATACGGGTGATATGATGAAGACGGTGATGAAACATATCGTTTTTTCTGTAATGAATAAACTCCTGAAAGTAGGAAGTGGGTGAAAACCTATAAAGATAAAATAAGTCATTTATAAGTAAATTAAATAAAAACAGTTAATACTTATAGTGAGAGGTCAGTGACATTCGCAATTTTTATATCACATCACTATACATCTCACGGTGACAGATAGAAAAGTCTCACATATGCGTGGACACACCCCAAGAATTTGTATTTGCTCAAGCCGTAGACGCCTTTATTTTTAAAACGATAAAGTTTAAATTACATTGTTCAATTTTAAAATAACCGGGCCAACATAAATTGGTCTCTTTACGCTTTTTACGAAGATCAGTGTGCACTGAATAGTAATAGGCGAGGAAAGTTTTACTATACATGAATTAGTATTTGCTGAACATCAGTGAAATTCTTTTTAATCTACCGGTTTTTGTTTAAGGAAAGTAGATAAATCACTATGGTGACACATGTCAATTTAAATATAGATTATACATATAATTTTTTATCTGTTTTATACACGTCAACTATCCATTATTATTACTTCCAACTTTTCCATAATATAGTATGGTTGTCTGTAAGAGAATGCCCTGTGTTATAAGACCGTCATTTGTACTTTTTTGTATATTATTGTAAAACTACTTAAATGTATCCTAACGTGTACAATAATACGTAATGTTTTGTAATACGTAATCGAGAATACGATATGAATAAATCATAATTATATCTATACAAATAAATAAAATTGGAGTGTCTGTTTGTAATATTAAAACAACCGTTTTTTATTACATGCGTATATACACACACACACACACACATATATGTATATATATATATATATATATATATATATATATATATAAATGGTACATGCTTATTTAGTATTTTTTTTCACATTTATTGCTAAAGGTTGGAGGGTGGCGGGGACCGCGATTTGCTGAGAATTGCAAATATTTGAGCTAAAAAGCGGCCGCGTGCTGTTTCTTCCGCTAGTGCCAGCAACGCGGCCTGGTATATGATGCAGGAGTTGCCAAACTTGAGCTTCTTACCGTACAACTGAGTGGCGCTCTGCATCGCGCAGTACGCCGCACCCACCTTATCTTACTCTTACTTCCTTCAGGCAGAACTCCTCACCAAACTGATCAGACCGGTGTGGAAGTCTTAAGTAGCTGACCGGTAACTCCAGGTCCTGGTCCCCTATTATTAGCCGGAAAAAAAACGGTTTTGTTGCCATTAAATGGGCTCGTCGAAAGATTTTGGTTGCAGAGCGCTTTCGACGGAAAATCTGTCATCATCATTATCACCAATAAGATCCATCATCCGTTTTCAGACGACCGTAACGAACTCACCTTGTTCACTTTGTAAATGGAAATCTATGAGATAGAGAAATTTGTATTTTAGAAGGTAAACATTATATTAAAGAGCTAAAAACTTAATGAAAAATAGTACAAAATAGTATATAAAAAGTATATAATCTATTTATACAGATAAGATAGATAAAAATGAGGAAATAGAATACAATTGATAAAACAGTACAGCGATATAAAGAAATAATATACTATAGTATTCTAGGAGCGGTAGAGAATGAAGGAAGGCGGTGTTTATAAGGAGACAAATAAACCAGAAGAGTGTTCTTACACTTACTGTTACTGTTCTTACACTCTAAAATAAGTGATATTGGCCAGCGAATTGGCATGTAGGCAGGCCGCATAGCGTTCAGCTGCTAGAGCTGTTCTGCAATGCCATAAACCATCAGCAGCAGCTAAGGATGTCCACCAGCGAGATGTACATATGACTTTAATAAGGACGATGTAGGATGTTTTTTAATAGTCTTATTTTTGGGTCCTCCCGTTCATCCCCTATAGTGAGTGAACAGGATCTTTTTTTGTCTGATGATGCTTATTACTATTAATTTGCACATAGACCAGGTTAGACGATTAAGAAACTTTATTTCTAGATTATTCCTCAAAATAAACAAAACTCGATAGTTAATGTACTACGAACTTTAAAACAATACCGTTTCTAATTTATCGCGATGTACAGAAAAAATTGTTTCATTGAAATTTTTTAAAGAGTAAACTTTTCCGTCACATTCTTCGCATATCTGTACATTGTTTGTATGCTATTCTATTGTATTGTATAATATATACAGCGCGGAGATATAAATCGCATGAGAATTGTGTTAAAGTTTTAAAAAATGTATATATATGAACGACTTATTATTACGAAGGTTGTAAATTATATATATAAAATATGTTGGTGTTACAATGGGCAGGTAATATTGTACGCAGAACAGTAAGGTGATGGAGCCTTTAGCTTCTAGACTGGAAACCAGGAACCAGCACCAACGTCAAGGTCTTCGGAAGACTGGATGCAGGTGACTTAAAACTGCACATATAGTAAATTTATGAGGAACGCGGTCTTCATCAGTAAATGCCTTACAGCTGTAATGATGTTGAAGAACATCAAACCAGAGTGCATCTACGCAAATACATTTGCAGTGTTCACGTAAGAATGCTCCATATTGCTGGCCACTACGCCAAAATCATTTTTTTAAAATCATTCTTTCGCATTCGAATTCAAGTTTCGAAAGAATTCAAATTCGAACGCTGTTAGTAATGTTACCGTCGTAATTATATTGAAATTGATTTTGAGGAGCAAAAACGTGCACGGAACGCTCACAATCACCCTCTAAACGCGTACAATGTTATAATTATATATATTTATCTATTATCAAAGTTGTTAACATACAGTTCTATATTCAAATATTAATAAAAGAAGGATTTAGTTCCAAAAAAGTTCGAAATCATTTAGACAGATGGCAGATGACAGTTGGTGTCAAAAGAGATTGACATGTGAAATCCTTTTTAATTAACACTACTGGCTGAATAAATCAAGTGATTAAAGCATCAACCTTTGGGAAATATGTGTAACATTTTACTATTGTAGAAACTGCAGGTTAGAAGTTCGAATCTCGAAGGTCAAGTGAAGTGCAGAGATTTGGAGGTGAGAGGTCGTGAATGGATGGTATATTTATTATTTTTCAATTCTTCAATGTCATACACTTGTTATATTTTAAATTCTTTGTATAATTATAACATCTTGTATTATTCCTCTTATTGTATTTTTTCAATCGGGGTTTAAATTAGCTAATTCCTCATGCTTTAATTTCATAAATAAAATGGCCACCATTTCAGCTATTGAACAACCATTCCAGGACAGAAGCATATAGTCGTTCGCCTCTATATAAGGAGGAATAAGGTCTTCTTATTATGTCAAATATTTTTTTAACCTCCTATTTTTATCTCTCTTTCTCTCCTTACATTATTCACCATTTCAATCATTCGTCATCTATTTTCCGTCACAATAAAGATAGTACGAGGTTTCCTGGCGAGGCAAGGGTGCCGGGCGCTGCCTGATCATCAGGCACCGCTGATTATGTTTATATTATTTTTTATCTAATAGGCTTTATTGTACACGCTATGAAATATTTAAATAATTTCATAATAACAAACAAAAACGTACAATGGGCGGTCTTATCACACAAGGCAATTTTACAGACATCCCTAGTGTGGAAAAGGTAGAAGTATAAATTTGTATTATATAAAAAGTTTAACATAAATAAATAAGAAATTAGTTCTTTTTTATATTAGAATCTAGATAAAGATAAGTGAAATAATTAGTTATATCATTCACATCCACATAACAGAAACCAGAACATTAAAAAGCAAAAAATTGTAAATAAGGTTGTATAAGGTCTCTGCTGTTTTATGGTACAGTAAAGCGATTATAAAATAAAACACTTCATTCCAATGATATCTAAACGACGTGAAGACCTCAGACCGAGATGCAATATCGACCTTCCGGATGAAGTGACGACTCAACAAAGTTCATTAAAATATTTCAATGACCACACAAGTCCATATCGTTATAAAAGACAAAGACGAACAAGATACCCGTAATACCGTCATGTAACAGTCAAGTTTCTCCGATCAATAACAGAAGCCTCTCTGGAGTGTCTTACGCTACTTCTTTCAGGGCCTGCGATTTCCGAACTGGTAGTAATTTAGACCTGACAATAGTGATCAAGCCTTGGTTCAATCTTTACGAGTGCCTTCAAGCTGGAATGCTAAATGCTTATTGAGTAACAGTTCATGGCAATGCCCTATGGGCAACGGACATCGTTGAATATAAATGAATGAATTAAGTGTAGAGTCCCAATTACGTATTAGTCAAACTATTCTATTTATGAACGAACGGATTTTGTACTCTCAAATGTTTTTATACCTGTCGCAATCAAACAGAATAAATAAATACATGAAACAGCTATTATATCAGCAAAAGGCTTATTGCAGAATAAGCTAAATCTAATATATAAAATTCTCGTGTCACGGTGTTCGAACTTGAACTCCTCCGAAACGGCTTGACCGATTTTTACCAAATTTTACATGCGTATTCAGTATGTCTGAGAATCGGCTACTATCTATTTTCCATACCCCTAAGTGATAAGGGTGGTCCACCCCTAAATTTAATTTTAAATTTTTTAGACAATTTTTTTGGTTTTTATTTTATTATGATACAGCATACAAAAATACATACAAACCTAAATTTTCACCCCTCTATGATCAACCCTTATCTTACATTTGTTAATTAAAAACTTTAATTTTTTTTTGCAAAACAAAGTTTGCGGGATCAGCTAGTATAATATATAATAAGTCAAATAAGCTGTCTGCGATACTAAGTAAGGTCCTTTCCAAGAAACTCCACTAAAGTACGTGAGGGACATCGGAGCGTTAGTTCTAGGCGAGGCTCCGGAGGACACGCTGCTGCAAGAGTTATAGAGATAAGTTAAACAATAGAATTAGAAATATATTCCTGTATAACTTTTTTTTTAAAAAAGTCTCAGATTTATGAAGTTTGACTTAGTTTTCATCGTGATTGTTTTATTTATTCACTTACGTCTTAATAATAAACAATTGCTTAGTTGGACTTAACAAAGTACGGTCGGTGCGATTTGGAGTCTGTGCGAGTGAGGTTTTTTTTTTAATCTGTGGGAGTAAGGTTAGACCTCGGCGCGTTATCGAAGGTTCTCTCTGACAATTGCGCGCCCTAAATAAAGCAAAACCGAAAGCTAGTCACAGGAAAGAAAAAGTAGGTGGTTGTATACAAGGACTGGCGGAAATGAGGAGGATTACCCATACACCAGCTGTGACCTGGCTCAATAAATCGTTAAATGAAAATAAATTCAAAAAAAGAATAAGAAAGAGATAGTCAAATGAAATAGATATAACAATATGCCAAAGGCCATCAATTTTGGGCATTAATCGCACGCACACATAATAGAAATAAAATAATAATAGAATAAATGAATAGTATTGTATAAAGATAGATTAAGCAGTGTAAGGTAAGGTAGACATAAAAGCCTTTTCGCAATATGAAGAACTATGTAAAAATAGACTAGATTATTAAGATAATAATGTAAAGGAACAAGATGTAGCTCAAAACCTGTCAGTTTAGAAAAAAAAATGGAATATGTAATAACGTAAACAAAAATAAACCTTTAAAAGTTATTAACGCTATGTACGTGTGATTACGTAAAGAATACAATCATGATTGAAAATTATGTTCTGATCATAGATCACCTGCCTACAAGGTGGACAGAAAGGATAGGTAATTGAGGTCGTATATACTTGCTGCATTCATTTAGTCCTATTGGGAATCTATGATAGAGGCTTTATCTATCATTAGAGGTCTTATGGTATGACGATGATGATCATGCAAAATTATATGGTTACTTTCTAGAATTGAGTTTTAAGATTTTGTGACACTATATGCCTTCGCGTTGAGAGTGAAAGAGAATATAATATAAGCACTAACAAAAGGGAAGAATGTAAAGATATACTGAGTGAAAGTGCACACGGGGGCGGAGGGCAACGAGAGGGCGGACCAGTTGGCCAAGGATGCGGCGATGAAAAGCAAGGGAATTCTGGATTACGAGAGATGCTCCATTTTTTTCGTCAAACGTCGGGTCAGGATGGACACGCTTGGCGAATGAAATAGGAGGTTTACGGAATCCACAAAGAGGATATGTCTGGCATGAGTCGAGTCCAGAGGTCCACAGGGGATGCATAGTGCATCTGTGACCCGTAAGTAGACCAGACCGTGGTGCACATTATCGCCGGCTGTGCTTTGTTTAGAGCATTCCTTCCTGATCTCGAGGTAGAGATGAGCAAGAAAGAAGAAGAGGAAAGTGTCGCTTTCCTCATGGGGGACGAAAGGAGGTGATGCAGCAGACCATTGCTAGGAATAAAAGTAAGGATTAAAATAGAGTGTAAGAAATAATTGTAAATAAAGACAATAAGTAAACATATGTTGCGAAATAATGTACCAATTTAATTAGGATTGTAGACGAGAGAAGAAAGGCGACTTATGTAGGATGATCAGAACGTGAAGAATGAAAGATTTTGTGAAGGATGTGAAAAGAAAAGAGAAAGTTCAATAAAAAATATTTCCACCTGCATTAAAAAAACCAGAAGGGACGAATATAAAAAAGATTCTGTTATTTATATATGCTTTAGTAGCCTATAAAGATATTTCTGTAATTAATGATAGGATTTTCACAGAATAAGGTATGCTATATGTATTGCTTAAAGCACTCTAAAACTAATTACAGGCAATAACATTTTTATATAAGCTCCTATGTGGATTTTGTAATTCGGTATGTATGTTCGTGTGGTGCCGCAATACGGTTTAAAACTTTTGAATGCGCTTAGGTGTGGCCACAGTTGTCATACGACATTCTTTAGGTAGACTTTTTACACATTCGGACCAGTCGCCTATGATCTGGATCGCTGAAGGCTGGAATATAGATATGGTAAGGCGCGACGTTTATAAGGAATATTTGAAATCCTTGTTTGTATGTTTCGTTTTTTATTAACAAATCTTGATAATGAATTCAAGAGATTATTACGAATATTCACGATCAGGGTGTTTCATGATGAAATAAATATTAAATCGTACCAATGAAACGCCATTTTGAAATGATTTTCTGAATAATGGATACATTCTGAATTTTAAAATTTAATCAAAATTCTTAATTTTTAATTTACGAATATATAGTCATTTAAAAATGGATCAATGGATTTTTTATCCGTTATTTTACTAATTTTAAAAACCGGATATTACTAGGGCGTCCCAAAGAAACGAATAAGACACCAATGATTTTTTAACTTAAGTGTCAAAGTAAAGACACAAACGCTTATATCTGTGGAATGTAGATACTAATAAAAAAGTAAATCATTAAATATAAAAGATGTAAAAGCGTTTTAAAGTTTATCGCTTTATACAATAACATTTTGAAAATCTTCCATTGCTTGTTACTTTTTGTCTATATAAAAAAAACATTTTGTTTACTTACAAAATTATGTTTAGTCTTGATTCTGGGAATGTAATATAGTCTGTTAGGTCGGTGTTGTGAAATACGTTAACTGCGTAGTACTAAAGTCTATCCTTTTTGGATATTCGACTTATTTACTAAAGAAATATAGATAGTAGAGATTCGGTACCTAGCAAGCGGGCACACACACACACACACACACACACCGACTAGACCGAGGTCATAGTTCAGGTCGCAGGAAGTCGTTGCAAGCGGGCAGCGCTGGACCAGGCAGTCTGCATCTTTGGGGAAGGCTTATGCCCAGCAGTGGGAGTCCATCAACTTAAAAGAAGAAGAAGAATAAAGATGGTTAGATTTTCTCGTTGCTCTCATCGGTGGCCAGCTTAGATCAGCTTATTTGACATACTTCTAGATATATCCCAAACAAATAAGTTAAAGTAAATGACATTAATAAACAAATTAGGAATCGAAAATTATAGTATTTGTATTAGTTGAAAATGAGGTTTGAAAGGAAACGTGGTTCTCTAGGAACATTATCCTCGATAGCTGGTAAATTACCGTCAAAAGCGTATAATTTTGCGGAAACTCAAATACTTACGAGTTACATAGACAGGTTACGTAAATGTTTATGCTTAATTACAAATCGCACACAACGTAAGGTCGTAGAAAGTGAATCGACTAGTGTGAACCGTCAAAAAAACCTCGCCATCTTGGCAGTTTGTGGCGCGCAGTTAGCGCGAGTCGACGTTTCCCGCTAAAGCGCTTTTTGAACTTCGAACGCGATTTACTTTTTAACACTTCAGTTGCGTGTTTCGACCAGTGCCAACGTTTGATGTAACGAAATTGGGATTCAATATTGCATTTGTGGATTGTGAAATGTGTGATAAAACTTTTTCGTGAGATTAACAATTTTATTATAACTTGTTTCTATTTTGAAATTTAATGTATGACTGAAAAATAGGACATGGGAGTTATTGATCGGAGAAAGTGTTTTACGCACGTGAAAATGGTAAGTTATGATTCTAAATTTTACGTGAAGATATGTTACGTAAACATTACGGTTTCGTGTTTATTTTTCGCTTAATATTTATGATCTGGCAACGTTTTCGGACGTCTTGCGTTACCACAAGCGAAAGGAATAAATTTTAACATTCTATACTTTGCGCAATTGTATTACATTTGCAACGCACCTTTTTACATTTACATATATGACATTTTTATTATTTAATCATACTATACTTGTGTTTATTAAACTTTACGTGGAATTATATTTAAAATTATATTTTAAGTTAAATCTTCCGATCAGTGATCTAATTGCATATAATGAGATATTCCATCGAACGGATTTCTCTTCATTTATCTTGCGAAGATTTCCCTTTTTAGTCGACGTGCTAGTGTTACGAGATTTTTTAATTACGTTTATCAGCAAAAGTCCTTTCAAAATAATAAATATTTTAAATATCTTCTATGTAAAAATTAATACATATTTCTTTTGTTATAGCTATAACATTACGTACGGATATTTTCTAAAAGCTTAAATGTTATATTTAATACTCTGTAAAAGTTTTTATAAGATAATTATTCGCGCATTCGACAGTTTCCTCTGAACTTCGCGCTTATTTAAAAAAAGGATGATTTTAAAAATATGGTACGTAATTTTTTTATTGAAATGCAACAGGAAACTTCTAAGAAAATAAAGTCCACGGGGACAGATAGTACAATTTTTTTACACAAGTAAATAAATTCCAGGACTGTATTGGTGCAACTGTTAAAAGGTCGTTAACTGTAGAGTAAAAAGTACTTCCGCGGATTTAAAATATTCGATTTAAAGATTATAGCTGTTTTTTGCATGAGTTGATCTTTTATACTTACATACTTGCAACATACAGGTGCTCGTTTTTGTAAGTTGTTGCGGAGTTTCTTCCTGTTTCTTCTCTTAAACTCATAACACCTTGCGAAGCAGAGTAGAGTCAAAAATAAAATAGATAAAAAATAAGTTGACGATCAATGAGAATTCTCTTAAAAGTTCTCTAATGTTGAATAAATTAATTTTATGTTTATCTCCTAACATGAAAGATGTTATTAAAAAAATGTCCTAAACTAAACTTTCGGCAAGTATATTTGATTGTTAAAAAATACTTACACAAAAATTTTATGAAGTAAATACAATGTATTTAATATTATTTAGACTCAAACATTACAGTATTTGTTACCAGTCATAAAGATAATATATTTTCGAAAGGATTGTCATAAAATTAAGTATATTTGATATAAAAATGAAATAGGCGAAACTGAATATAGCATACTAAAATTTAATAATGTCTTATGCGATTATTTAAGATGTTATATGTAGTTATGATCAATTATAATTTAGTTCTGGAACAGATTTTTTAATATTTGACAAATAAGTTGATTCTATATACAAAAGACTTCAACGAATGCGTGTTGAGTAACCGCTTGGATTCAGTTTCTCACAGTTCTCTACAAAGTTCTAGATTTTTTTTCCCTTTTGTGCCTGTTAAAAAATTATATTCTTACTTGCCCATCTTTAAATATTGTCTGATGTCAAGTTTGCTTTGAAAATGTTAACGCGATTTTAATAAGTTATAAATTCAATTATCGTAAAGATATTTAATTTGATTTAAAGAGAATAATTTTTTAGAATATACAATGACGTATTTTTAATGTCATAGTTTAATTAACTTTTAGTTGAATGTTTAAAATAATGAGCCTCAAGTTATGCATCGAGTTTTATTTTATCTTAACTTGCCAAAATTAATTCCTTGATGTTATCATAATAAAGTATACAGTGAAAGTTAAAAATAATTACTTAATTGCACAACTAACGCGATAAGATTTAACAGAGATTTAATTAAAAATGTTACCTAAAATTATATCCTGTTCTTCTATTACGTGTTGTAAATATTCAATTAGTTTAAAGTTTTCTACCTTGACCGTACCTCAAGCAAAAATATACATTCATCATTTTATTTACCATTACAGTAATCGTTTCAATATAAAATATCTATCGACCAAGAGTCTTACATTTGCAAGTGTCTACATAAGTTCTCGAAAACTAAGTAAATTAAGTTACATTGTCATAAGCATATATAAATTTATAGTAAAACTTAACATAACATGACTTGAGCTCTTTGCTAAAGAAGCCTCTTATTTATCAAAGCAGCCACTTTATTGATATTTTTTTACACAGTAGCAGTTAGTAGAGTTTTACGTATAGTATTTAATATCCTGTTGACAATGTGAATCACTTACGATATTTTGTAAGCTAATATCTGACTTATAAGTCTCAGGTTCAATTTGTACTTGAGGTTGCCTCATAAAAATAACAAGATGATAATCAAAAAAGTAGGTTTACCATTAAATATTAAATAGTTAACAAAATTGTTACTCATATAATGAATTTAAGAAGCTTATTCATTAAAAACGTGTAAAAACATCGTAATATAGTGTCAAAGGATTTTTTTAACTTAGAATAAATTCTCTACTACTGTGTTGCAATTTAAAAAAAAATAGAACTAATTTTCTCTACTACTGTGTTGCAAAACTGACCACAAAAATACCCATCTTAGTTCAGCTGTTCTTCTCAGATTAGGACCTATTTAGAACTATCCTAGCTTTAAAATGAAGTATGCCTATACAGAAGGAGTACAATTTGATTCTAATTTCTGTAAAATTAGACTTTTGTGGCGTATTTTCCATGACAAGTGATCACTGTAAATCATCATATGTGTATATTTATATGTATAAATGAAGAAACAGTACTATTACTACTGTTGTCAGTATTATTACAAAAAAAAAATATAGTAAAACTTATAATACTATAGTAGTCCAGTTGAACGATGATGGACTCTACCCATGTTAGTGTATATTGTAGTGGGTGAAGTGTGGTGTAGGATGCGATGCGGGGACTACTTGGCGGTCAGTGGGATAGGGGGAGGGGGTGACATGCTTGGTTGAGTCGGGGGCTATACTTGATTGGTGCTGGATGCTGTTAGCCGTTCTGGTTTTTATATATGGCTCGCAGAAATACTTGACGCAGCTTGGTTGGCTCCGCACTAGGCGCACCAACTACTTAGTTAAGGGCGCAGGAAGTCACTGGCCGGTGCAAGATCATCGTTGCGATTTTTGGAGGAGGATATGATGATGACGAAATGATGGAAATTAACATACCTTTATTTCTTCATCAACAATGTATTATTTACAGGGAGGCTGGTACAATGAGAAATTGTATAAACAATATTTCCTTTTAAAATTAGTAACAGTATGTAGTCAATTTTAAAGAAAAAATTATGTTATATGTTACTATACTCTCCATGGGTTTATAGATGCGTTATTGCTAATTTTGCATTAGAATTTTAATTGATACAGCGATAAATAAAACACTGTTTCGTAATGTATTCACGTTTTAACAATATAGTCGGTAAATATATTAAAATATGTTAACATTTAAAAGTTATTGAAACTTAACAATTTATAAATTAGGAGGAATACTCTTGACATTCTACAGTAACCTTGTTGACCTGTCATCCGTTATTTAATTTTGATGGATTTTTTATAACTATGTGAATTAATTAACATCTTTTAATTTTGTTAACATGTTTTTATTATTACGATAAATATCAAGCAATCTGATTGATTGCTAAGGGTCTTTTAAGGCTTTGATGATCTAATTCAAATCATTGATGTTTAATTTCCATTAATTAATAAAACCTGATCGTAGTTTACGGAAATGAAATAAAAACATTTCAATGAATTTTATGGCAAAAATGAGGAAATATTAAAAAAAAACATTTTTAAAATTATATTCAATTCCAGTTTTATTCAAAAGTTTTTTTTCTGAAGTTTAAAGTCCCGCTCTATATATAAATAACTATTTCTGAAAAGTTTGTTAGCTTGTGAATTATAATAAATCGTAATTTTATTAAGTATCTTATTATATTATACATAAATAAATATAAATATATATATACTACTTGTGTAAAGGTATCTTGTCGAGGAGTCAAAAAAATTAAAAAGATAAAAAATTAAGTTGTCGATTAATAAGAACTCTATTAAAAGTTTCAAGGTTAAATAAATGAATTTTGTCTTTTATATTTATTGTCTACAAAATACACAAATTAACGAAAAATTGCAAAATTTGTACGCTTGATTTATTATACAGTGATTTCCCATAAATCAGCGACAGGCGAAATCTAGCCATACCAACTGATAGTAGCTATCTAAAAATTAATTAATAAAAATTGATAAAAACCTATTTACCAATAAGTGCAATCAATAAAATCAGACCATAACTGTATGAATTTCTGTCTATCTTTTACAGAAGCCTTATTCATGGTAACAGGAAAATTAAAAAGGGTAGCCTGTCATAGAAATATAAGAGACATTACAGGGTGTAAACAATTCATTTACTTTATTTACGGCAAAAATTTTAAAAATACCTGAATGATTTTTTTTGCCATATGACTGACGTTGATTTATGGGACACTATTTGTAGCAATAGATCACTTGAAAAGAATTTCAAAAATTTCAGTCAATTACAAATAAATATATATATACGAGTGTAGGTGAATAATAAAGAATATATTTTATTGAAACATTTATTACTGTTAGCTGTATAGATTGGCATTTAAAATTGTAATTCATAGCGTTGCCTGCGAGCCGCGCGTCCTTGGTTCGAGTTGTGACTGTTCACATTCCCCGTCGCTGAATTCCGGCTCTTCGTGTACAATAGCACATGAACCTTGCTGAGATCTGCTTAGATTCAATCTGATTTATGTGCGGGGTTATATTTGTATTTTAACCCTTAAATGCATAATGATGTAAAACTGCAACATACCACTTAAACGTAAAATGAAAGAGTAAATCCATACTGTTGTATATATGCAACAAAAGGTTTTTTAAAAAGTAAGTTTAAAAAATATTATATTATATACATTTTAATTTTTTTTTGCCCTGCATTTTAGTGTACTTTTCTGCAAGATAAATATTTTATTTTAAAAGTATAAATACAAGTCATGCATTTAAGGGTTAAAACTGCATTTAAACGTATTCCACGCTTATAGTATAACAGTCACACTACCCAGTATATTTGTAAAAAAAACCTTCGTATTAATATTATTTTTTTGACCTCAATAGTTTTATAACTATATAAGATAATTGGATAAGGGTATTAAAACTTTTAGAAGTGAATGTCTATCCTATTCAAAAATAAATGGTTTCAGAAATAATACATAATGTAATGTTATGGTAAAAAAAGGTATTTTAAAATATGAACAATAAATCATCGTTTACTATGTCTTCGCAGATTTTGTACTCTCTAAAAATATTATCCTTTCGTATTCCAATAGAAAAAATAATTAATGTAACATATTTCACAATGATCACTTTATACAGGTTGAGTTAAAGTTGGTGTATTTTAAAGCCTTTTGATAACAAATGAGCTGTAAATTTACGTTTTTAAAGTTTTTAAACCAATCAACTAGTATATACGTACTAGACTGTTGGAACACTGTTAGAGATAATGCTATACAAATGGTCGCAACTTCGAATATGGCATTATTTCATTTTAAGTTTAGCCGAAGAGTTTTAAGGCAAATTTTTTTAATCTTTTATATGTTATTATATTAGAATTAAAATTAGACAATTATAATAAAATGAAAAATAATGTGTCGATAGTCGAAATGTCTTACTTGAAAATAATCCGGTGGTGTAAAATTCCATCACGAGGGTGATGATTTAACAGCTGTTATCCATGTGGTTTTCGTGAAATTATGCGATCGAACTGGTTTGCAGTCATTAATTTTTTATAGTGGTTGTGTGAACTGAAACTGTTACATGTCGAAAGTCAAGTTATTTAAAACAAAAACTCATGATGTCGATTTATAAAAATAGACGATAGACGTTCATTGCAAGACATAGTTCTCCCTCAAGAGATCACCACTATTACCATGTCATGCGCTGCCTTCATCCACCGACATTCTGGGACCTTAATTATGTTGTCGGTTATCTAAGGGATAGATCAATAATAACACATGTGATATAACGGCTCGCGCTGAGGAACTTTAGGGAGCTCGCGAGCTAAGTTACGTAAACGTGGTTTAAGTTAAGCGCCTTACGCGCCCTGCCCTTTCAAGCCTGTGGAATGTGTAAATGGCAATAAGGTAACAAAGCCGAAAACTATAATGTAAGCATAATCATATTTTTTACTACTTTTGTAGTAGTGAAGAAATAGTAAAATAAAAAAAATTCTTACTAGCACTACGTATAAATATAGTGCTTGCTATTCCCAACTTATTTCACGCTGCCTACACTGCCTTTGGTCAGTGTAAATTCAACACATTCTTGGTAATTTTGATATGCCAAAAATATGTAGTTTTTTTGCTTATAGCATTCATAATTTGAAAATACTCATTTTTAACGAACTCCTCTCAACCCGCTCACTGGTCGAATCTCACAAAATCGGAAAATAGGCTTCTACTCGGCCAAAATATTCCTACCAAACTTCAAGTTTCTAAGCGGTATTATGGATCTCGAAATACCGGGATGAGTCAGTATATAAGTGGAAAATTCTTTTAAATAGATATAGCATAATTGATAGTTACTTATTAAAACAGATCAAATTTAAACCTCTTTTCGTTGAAAAGAAAAGGTATTATGTTTATTTTTAACAAAAGGCGGATTAAATTTCAAAAACCTGTTTTAATACGACGACAAAAGTAAGAGCGTATATTTAAGAGGTTTAACCACACTTTTCAATAGAAAGTCGACCTAAAATCCTTAAGGCAGAATTGACTTTTGTTCGGAAGATTTCGTCACTTCGTAACGACAGTCATATAATATTACGAAATATTAAATTACGTTATGTAAAATAACTTTTATGAATGTTTTTCTTTCGCTTCCTATATTTTATTTAGTTAAACTTACAATTTATCAACATATTAAATATTTTCGCTATACAATATTTGATACGGTATCGTCTCATCATAATACAAATTTTCATATAAAAGACATCAACGCGTTAGAAAATGTTCCAGTTTTGAAATTGCTGAATTAATACATTGATTCATTTCAAATGCCGAATTTCTATTTTTCTCTGAAATATATTACAAATTTTAAACTGTAGCATTCAAGTGTATTAGTGTATAGTTAAAACCTTATATTTTATATACGGGTTTTTCTATAACGTAATGTAGAACATTGCATACATAAGTGCGGTGAGGTAGCTAAGAACAAGTTATAATACTAGTATCATGTTGCATGTTTATTAGTTAACTAGGTTACTTGCATGTCAGAAGGTTGTGTCCAATAAAGACTATTCCACAATTTTTAAACGGTTTTATTTAGTTTGACTCGTACAGAATTTATTTGTTTGGGTCAAAATTAGAAATTGAAATTTAAGCACCTTCTCGTTGTCAGATTGATCTAAAATTTGGTACACACATTTAATTTAGATGACAATACGATATAATAAAATCAATAACATTATAAATCTAAGATGGCCGCCGATACAGAATGGCGGATTACATATTTTTCCTTAACCCCCTCAATATGAGTATCAAATGAAAGGGCTATACTAGTAAAACTCGATGATTATGTCAAAAATTAAAATTCAAGATCGACGCCGTTCCAATATGGCGGACTAGGTACATATTTTTTCACAAACACCACAATATGGGTATCAAAAAACCGTTTAACTTATGAGTTTTTTAAATGTATTTTTTACTTCAAGGTGATTAGTTACAGTGGTAAAAGCTTTAAAGGAGTGAATGAATAGCTAACTTTGAGTCAACTAATGAATAGTACGCGATATCCAAAAGTAAATATTTTCAGATATAATAAATAACGAAATAATTATATAGTAAGAAGAAACGTTTTCAATATTCGGATTGCTACATATTACAATTAAATATCATTTACTTTAGCGATCACTTTATACAGGGTGATATAAAGTAGGTGTGTTTTAGCTTTTTGCTAACAAGTGAGCTATATATTTACATCCTTAAATCTCCTAAAATTTAAATAATTTGTAATCACTCTAAATTATGTTAACTTAATTAACTTTTTTTTATTGAAATTGGAAAGTCTGCAGAGACAAAATATATACAAAATTATTATTTTGAATACGGAATTCATTCGAATTTCTAAAAACCTTTTTTAATATTACATTAAGTTATATGTTATTATTGATAGCAAATGAGATATAAAATCATCACATTAAATGTTATCTATAACCAATAACTCTGCATAATTTTTTGAATTCAGAATCTGGATATCTTGACATGTCAATTATATTCGCATAGATTAAAAACTTTCACGTGAACTTCATTAAGACGGCATTTATGCATGGAAGTAAAAGTATAAGTCTGTATAACATTAGATATGTTCGTACTTCTATGTTTATCCGGCGATATGCGAAATGGTAGTCGTTCGTCGATCGCGTGTAGTCACATGAAGATATCTCGGTGGAATCGCGCGTCGTCACGGAAGTTTCATGCGCGTTATTTGCCCGGAACGGCTACCGTTCGCCGAGTTAAATTTAAAATCAAACACTGTTACGGTTTTTAACAAATACACAATTGTTAACTATGTTACATCGTCGCTGTTAGCCATATTTTAGAAAAGGGACACGGGCAATAAACATACAAATTTTATATAAAAGATTAAGTCCAAATTAAATAAATTTCCGTGTAGTAGAAAACATATATCGAAGGTCCAGATTAAAACTATAGGCGACTAATATTTAGATTTATTAAATAAATAAATTTTCCAAAAAATTGCATCTGCATCTTTTTATTGCTCCTTTGACATCTCCACATTGTAATCTGTCATAAAATAAAAATAGAAAGCAAAGGTAACATAATATTCAGCCTAAATTCACATATGTATATATTAGGGGCACCGGAAAGTAATATCGCTTGCTAAAGTTAAATTCACACGAATACATTTTTAACAATACTAATCAATAATATATTCTCACCTTCTTTATCAATAACTTTTTGCCATCTAGTATACAACGTCTTGCAAGTACGTATTGAGTTACTAAATGACAATCAAATGTCGACATGCGCAGAAACGACATTACTTTTATGTACGTCTCAGCGTCACTACATTGTAAAATCGCGAGATTTAAAATTATTATAGGCTCGAAACATAGTAAGCCTAGCAATAATGTAAGTAATCGAAGAAGTTTACTGTTACTGTACTAAATTTTTTTTTTGTGAAAAGTAGTTGTTATATAATTTTAAAAGTATGCCCGGCCCAAGTCACTATACGAGTAGATAGTAAAACTAAATTTGTTTTCATGCTAAAAGGGAAGTATGTATAAAAGGAGGAGATATGAAATTAAAAAAAAAAACCTTTTTAATACAAGAGAGAGTTCTGTATTTTGATATTTGAGAAAAAAAATCGATATATTTCAATACCTAGCAAGGGGGTGTTCGTTTATATATATATAAATCATGATGTGTTAAGTATATGCGATTATATATTTATTTTTTATATATGTTGCTAATATTAAAGCATAAAATTGTTTATGCAATAATTTAATTGTTAAGCCTAAAATGTAGATTGCAATAAAAGTTAATTAAAGAGTTTAATTTCAGTATTTTATTCAACGGATTACCAAAAGGTTATTAATAATTTAATTGTTTATTATAATGTTTATCTCATAATTATTTTTTGTAAATACGTAATTTTTATTAACAAATCCACATCAATGTTTAAACTTGTAAAATAAATAAATATATTCGAGAAAAATAAAAGTAAAGTATATAATAACATAGTTATATAACCAAAGTTGATTCGTAACAAATAAATTCTACGAATAAAAAGTACTCGTATCGGAGGCAAAAAGCAGCGAACTTCTCCCAGATATGCGCCGCGTAACAATTTCACAACACCCAGCAACGCGATACACCCGCACTGTTGCGACGGCATCAATTCAGATGCTGTGACATAGATACACGTAATCGGTAATTCAATATAAATTCTTCCACGGTTTAATATAAAAACAGAAAAAAGTTAAATGAAATTTGTTATACCAGTGATAACTGTGGCGTTGAAATGTTGTTTTTCACCCTTGGGCCCCATTAGTAATCTCATAGTCTCCCAATAAGCCCTAAGAGGGCAATGCTCGGCATGTACTCTACAATATTGAATTTCTAGAAGACTCCTATAAAACAGTTACCAACATGGCTCAGTATATAGGCAAGTTAGAACCTTAGGGTTCTGAAGTAGATACCACGAAACGCCAAGTGCTGTAGCACGTTTATCCACAAGGAAAGATGACCTGGCCTTCATGTACGTGCAGTCTCTATCTCTGTTGATAAACCTCCCATAATTCTCGCAGTGGACACTTTACAGTTATAACAATGATTATGATAATTTATATATATTTATTATTTTCAAATTTGGATCATATATATTGACTATTTGTGTACGTGGGAATATCGGAAAGACCTAATTTGATATAAACTAAAATCAAATATTATAGATTGTACGAGCCCCTTTCTGTGGTACAAAATTATTTGATGTACAACTTTTGAAAGAACTTTGTCATAGTCGGTCATTATTCACCGTTTTTCAGATTTAGAAATATAAAATACACCGTCTGCAAGCTATATTGTCCCATGGTTGTCGCTTACTAGACTTCTTATATAGTGTGATAGATGTAAAATCTGTAAAGGTCTGAATGTGTAATTTATTTGCTATCAATTAAGGCAAGGTACACACTATCAAAATAATAAAAAACGTAATTATTATATACCAACATTTTTTTTCGAAATTCGTATTAAATATATTAAAATTAGTTACTGTTTACTATCTACCACTGACTTTGTGTCGGGAGAGGTTATTGGCCTGTCAAATTCTAAAAGAAAAAAATAATTAATGTAATATATTTTTAGAGTCATCCTGTATGGAAATAGGTATGAAAGCTTTAAAGCCTTTTATTGATCGATTAACTTCTTCATAGCTTTTACACCTATAACCAATCATCCTGTAGATAAGACTCTTTGATTGCGGAGTTTCAAACTGCAGAAATTGATAAGTGAATTCTGTTCTTTTTTATACACACACACGGAGAAGTATTTTATTTATAAATCGGTGGGAAAACTTTAGAAAATATACATTAAAAAAATTATCATACATCTATTCAAATTAGTACTTTCGATCTCCCTTTCTAAGTATTGATTACTTACTTTTTTTTTCGGTCACCCCCTCTATTATGTTGGGAACAGGGGTTTATTACATTTTTAACTGTATTTCTTCTTCCATTCTTCACAAAATAATATCCTTTCATCCATCCTTAATTACTGTAGTTTTGCTTATTTATACAATTTATATATATCACAGCTTTTTTTAGTTAATTTTACATCTCATACCTATATCACAGTTTTCTCATTTTCAATATTAGTGTTAACATATTTAATTTATTTCTGTTATAGCAAAGTTTAACTAGGACTAACTACGGTCATATCATAAGATATAAATAGCAGTTATAACGAATAGTTTCACTTATCGATAAGTAGAGAAAGGCGTGCCAGTCAAGGGTACGGCCACGTGCAATGTCAACTGGTCGTCTCGAAGGAAATCGACGAGGTAAGCTGTCGCTGACAATCTTGTCAGCGCTTAGAATATACATGTACATATTTCGAAAGAAATTCGAATGTCTTAGTAGGCAATAAAAAAACTTTCTGCTGTTTTCTTGTATAGAAAGTACATTGGTTAGAAATAAATTTTAATTGATATTATAAATAGTTGCTGCCACTAACTTCGATAAGCTAATTGTATGTACAATAAAAAGAGTTTATAAAAAAATATTTCAAATATTAATAATTTCTCTTTTATTCACTGTAAGACTACTAAATAATATCATAATTAATTGACACGATTAGTAGAAAAGTGAGTAGGAGAAACGAGTAAATAGAAAAGTGTAGTTATGCACGCAAATAATAGCACTCACAGAAGGATATATAATATACATATATATAGATATAAGATATATGCATAGTTCCTATAGTGTGTATATATGTAAGATATATACACACTATAGGAAGATATTTGGTCGAATTTGCGGAGATTGAAAATTATTCATATATGGTAGAAAATATTTTTGTTTGCACCCTAACGCGCAATTTTCTTGTTTTGATTAACGTCAAATGTTTGACGGTTAGATATAGGTCTTTTAATTTTGTCATTGAATCTCCTATATAAGAAAATAAAAGTTTTTTTTTTCATATTTTCTCGCAATTTTTCGACGCAAGAACCTAATAGCCGTATTAGCAGAGCCGTCTACAAGTTTTGTGCTTAGGGACATATTTAGGAATATTTTTTATGTGTATTCTTTTATAAATTTGAGACATTATTAATATATGATTACTCGTATAATATTTATTGGAAACTGTTCGATAACTTGTTCAATCTAATATTCAAATATATATATATATATATATGATGGTACTAGTCATTTTTCCCAATGTTGGGCAAACACACCATTGTTTTCAATTCTTTATTGTATTATCCCATAGACGTTCGCTCAATGCATAGGCCTATCCCAAATGAATAGCGCCAGTGATATATTTTGCCTTTAAGCTTGATGTCAACTCTCTTTTCAATTCAAAATCGATGTCTGTGATTTATTACTAACATTTAAATTCAACAAAAGCCTCAGCGCGTAAATGTTATGGGGTATAGTTTGTCACATGCTATTTTCTATTTATTTGATTTTGTGTCAATGGGTTTGTTACAAATTTATACATATTTTATTAATTATTTTATTGTTTTTATATTGGACAGTTTTTTACATGGAGATCATTTCCTTGCTGATAATCTAATTTTTTTACCTGATGCATGAAGCGTTTTCTTTGATTCAAGTTATACGTTGTTTTGTATCATATTTTTCATTTTAACCTGTAATTATTGCTTGAGTTTGAGAAATTTATTATAAAATAAAATTTAAAATATAATAAATCACTCAAACATAGGTTTTAAAAAAAGTAAGCAATTTTATTTAATATATGTTCAGATCATACTATGAATAAAAAGCACATCAAAAGTTCAAGATGCGCGTAAACAAGAAGATATGTTGCGGAAAACATTGACTTTTATTGAAGATTTATAAAGCCTTCGGACGACAAGGTATTCGAAGGTCCTTTATTAATTCCATAGTCCTGCTTCATGTGTCACGGAAAACATTATTCATTGTAACGTATTTATAGCCTTAAATTTACTGCGAATCGGTCCAGAGACCGGTTTTAATAGCTATGGATAGCTTTACATAGGTATATATCTTTTTTGTACCAAAAAATGACAAGGTTGCATCGGGTATCTTATGATACATACGCCCTACACAAAACATATAAAATCATGCTACACTGCTATATTAAAGTTGCTAAGCTAAAATAATAATTAAATATTCTTTTATATTAATAATGTCAGTATAATGAGCAGTGATAGCACAGTAGTAAATGACTAGGAATTGTGATCGTAAGGCGTGGATTCGATTCCTAGCATACAATCTTTCATAACTCACATCACTGCTCACAGACAAGATTCCAGAGGTTAGGCAGCATCGTCCTCTGCATATAATAATACCACACTGTGATCGCCAACCCGCCTACCAAGTGTGGCGATTATAGTATAACCACTTTAGATATCTTTGGGTTAATACTATGCCTTGTAGTCGAAAGTAGAAATACAATGTTATATTGTTTTTAATTATTTAATTAAGAAATAATTAGGTAAAGTTTTTTATACTTCGTTTTATAATCTGTTTCTTTCTGAGGCAAGTACGATCGAACCAATACTGATCGAATGTCCTCCAAACCTTATTTATTATGTTATATACGTATGTATGTATGTTTAAGTATGTATGTCTATGTATGTCTATGTATGTTTATGTATGTTTATGTTCGTTTGTTTGTAAATATGTATTTTTTGTACACGTAAACTGCCCATTATTAATACTTTTACCTTTTCCATACTATGGTTGTCTGTAAGATATTGCCTTGTGTGATAAGACCGCCCATTGTACTTTTTTGTATATTATTGTAAAATTTATTAAATGTATCTTAAAGTGTTCAATAAGGAATATTAAATAAATAAATAATTGTTTACCAGCAACTGTTCTTGTAAAAATTGTTTTAATTCAATCATTTATACCGTCCTTAATAATTAAATCGAAAGTAGGTAAGTCGGTAATTAATCAAACTTGTTACAAACAAGTTGCTAATTAAAATTCTTATGTATTTATGCGTTCAATAGTTGTATGTATTATTTTGAATGCAACATTATTTATAATTCGTGTTACGTGCTTGATATAAATTAACGTAACATACTGATTATGGTCACTTATGATCTGGTGATTTCTATGATACAATCTAATGTAATTCACACTGTGAATTATATAGGATTACGACTGCTCATAATTTTTCAAAGGATTGGTACTAGCATTCTCTGCATACAATACCACACTGCTATTGCTAACCAAGCCATGCCTGGTGATTATAGTATATCCACCATATATCTTTGGGACAGGCCTATGTCTTGAGCGGACGTCTATGGAATAAAACGATAGAGAAATGGAAACAATGGTCTGTTTGCCAACATACTAATACCATCATATGTATATGTATACCTCCCGTATACATTAAACTAAAATTACTTGTTATCATTATATGAGCCAACAGACGCTCTTCGCAAGGAATAGGCTTTCCCAAATATCGCCACCGGTTTTTCGCTGGCCATACCCAGCGACTATCCGCGATCTTGATTACTTAAACATTTAAATTTTTCATTTAGTATTATATATATATATATATATATATATATATATATATATATATATTTATACACATAAGTGTGTGTGTGTGTGTGTGGTTTAGATAATATTTTAGTTAAGCATAATTTTGATTATGGTAACTTTAAGTTGAAGATGATAACATAGTGTAAAAAGTCGCAAGAGGGTATAAAGTCTGTCTGTGTCTAAGGATGATTATTTAATAGATGTTTAAATGACATTTGCTTTGAATTTTGTTTTCAAACTGTATCACACACACACACACACACACATACGTTTATTTATATATATATACATAAATATATAGATACACACACATATATATAAATGAATATATAGAGAGTTATTTGTTTCTGGAACTTAATAACTCAGTTCTTTAGATGACACCTAAGAAATGACATATAATGTGTAAACTATACAATATCACCTAACGATATATTCTCTACTTGTGAAGGAACATATCGTTTAATCAACAGGGAAACGACATAAGGACTCACGACGCCATATTTTTTCCTCATGACTAATACTTATTTCTATAAATTATAACCTGAAAATAAAACTTGTTTCTCATAAGAAACGAACGTAAATTTATAGCCACCGATTCACCTTCACGTAACTTGAAATAACTCGCGGAAGCGAGAGATGCGACTAAGTTTTTGTCTTGTTTTTGACAATACTTAACGTGTTTTAATTTTAAGTTTAACAATTTATTGCATTCTTCATCGTTTATGGTCAAAACTTTTACAACACAGTTCGTTCGTTTGTGGAATGATTTAGCGATATGTTTAAGAAAATGGTTAAGAAATATTTACTAGATCATTGATTATTTCTCCTTTAATTTTTTTTCTATTTCTTTATTATTTCTAAGGTTAGTGCGGTATAAGTCAGTTTTATATTTTTATTTTTTATTGTATTTATTGAATGTATTATTCCGTATTTATTATAATAAGTTTATATGTTATGTACATATATATGTATGTTTTATACAAGTTACTTACCCGTTATTTATACTTCTACCGTTTCCATACTGTGGTTGTCTGAAAGAAATTACTTAGTGTGATGACACTAAGTTTTCTTCACTATTATGTAACTATGTATATATTTTTAGCGTGTAAAATAAAGAATATTTAAAAAAGTAGTCAGCTTTTGAAATTTCCTATTGTTGGACATATGCCTCCTTTCTATTATAATCATCATTTTAGATATAAGACGTCCACTGTTGAACAAAGACCTCCCCAACTTACAACAAGGTTATCTGTCTAGTACGTTCGCTTGCCTTTCGAGAGATGATTTGATTTGATTGATACGTCGTTCTGATCTTTGGTTTTAAAATATGAAGGTTTCCATATGGCGCTTATCCTCTTTCGTTAGTTTGGTTTTCGCGAGAGTTGAACCCTCGATGAATAACCACACGTAACAATCTTTATCTTTTAACTACTGCTAATAATATAAATTAGTTTTTTTATAAATTCACATACAGGTTGATTGGTTATATATAGGTCATATGACAGCAGCTTTTACACCTATTTTTATTCACCCTGTAGTATGTTATATTTATATTATTATTTTTAATTGGAATGCGACAGCCCAATAACTTCTGGCACTACAGACTGCAGGGGAAGAAAGTGAACAATAAAATAATTTTAATATGTAATAATTCGAATTTCGAAAAAGTTTTTTCTTATTTTATTATATATTAGTTACGATATTTATTATTATTTAAATCAATGATTTTTGAATAATGTACATTAATTGACAGTTAGTGAGTTTTACACTCACCTCGTGAAAGTTTTTATACGGATAATAATTTACTTTGTATTGTTATGATGTGCAAATACTTTGCGAAAGTGAATATAAGGTTAGGCAATTCTTTTCACTTTCCGTTATTTTAACGAACATCGTAACAAATCAATTCGAAATTCAATGTTTTACAAGAGTTACGCTTATCAAGTTATTTATTTTAATTGATTAGGAATGTATATAAGATTTATTAAAACAATTTTTTTAGAATAAATATGGTTATTATTGTGTTTGCAACATTAATGTTATATGTTACTGGCCACTACAACCACAATAATTATGTTTTAAATTATTATTTTACTTTCATTCAAATTTGGAAGATGATTTGTCATATAGCCGCTGCCATTGTAAATACGTCAATACACAATTTCGTTACTATTTTTGACGCCACATGTTCATCACCTTGCAGAAGGAACAGTTATTTGCTTTGGTAGTAACTTAATTCCACCAGCTAAATACATATATTAGCAATGACACAAACAAAATAAAAGTTTAGTGATAAAACACAGCAGATGGCTGATTGCAGATCATTGCGCTAACTAAGCAAGAGATAATATCTATTTCTTGGATTTTCTTTTGACGCGTAAGCTGTTAGAAAGATTGGAACTACGCGAGGGACATCGGATGTTGATAGAGTCAGTTCCAAGTTAGGTTGAGAGGATCCGCATCTCACCAGAGTTCTAGCTTATACTCGCACAAAATAAAAATAATGTTCTGTACAACTTTTTAAAAAAAAAGTCTCCAAACAATGTAACTTGAACTAGTTTATAACAACAAAACAATAAATAAATTCATTACACGTAAATATTATGTTTATATAACTACCAATATATCAATATGATTAACAATATAAGATCTATTATTTTGTAAAAATTAATAAAATAATATTTCAACTTTTTCAGATTAATGTTTTTTAAATGTAAATGAAAATAAAAACTCTTTTGTCTTATTCATTGTAATATTTAAGTAGCATGTAGGTATTATATTTATATTCCAATTAATTTGTATTTGTGTAATACCTTTTCCACGTATAATACATATTAACATGTATATGTGTATATTTGTACATATGTATATGTGTATAGTAATGTATATATTTGTATGAATGTACACCCTAAACTGTCCTATCCTTCATGTCTCTCATCTCCACCAAGGTTGTCTGGTAGAGATCGCCTCGAGCGATAAGACCGCCCCTTGTACCTGTATGTAAATTCATTTTTTTCTTTAGTTATTTTTCTTTTTATTTTGCTACATTTACTTTTTTATATAAAAAGGTTTTATGCACAATAAAGTGTAAATAAGTACAGTGACCCGTAAATAGGAAATAGATTAACCTAATATAATGACATTTGTAATAAAAATAAATCGCAAAAGGTTAATCAAGACATTACGAACGACAATCGAGATTCGGCGAAGCGTAAATGTAAATAATAGCATCGAATTAAATTACGCAAACAAATCCGCGGGCGATCCTATGTCGCAATGATTTGAAACTTCATTATATAATATTTAATAGATGTTTTTAACAACTTGTCTTTTAATATTTTTTACACGTTTACTTTAATGTTTGATTTTTACTTATATTTAATTACGTAAGTGTTATCTTAAAGGATTTTAAAACATTACTATGATAAATGTAGCTGTTTCGCATTGAATATAAGTGAAACTGAAATAAGTGCTATGATTAAAGAATCGAGAAAGCTGATCACGATTTTCACGCGATGTGCGTTATGCGAGAAAAAGACGGAAATGATAATTTTTAGATCGGATAATGGGCGAAAGAATTTTCTTAGCTTTTCTTAAGGAGCAGCCTGTATAAGTGACTATTTTGACTAAAAAGTTTACGCATATTGGCCACATAGCTACATGTTAGTGAAAACTGTAGATATTGAACGTAATAGCAATTTAGTTAGAGTAACATGATAGCTTCTTTTTTCTTACGACTTATCGTTTACAACTGAAAATTGTGGCCTATTCATGGAAACTTAGTTATTCATATGTAGGCATATGTCGTGGCATATGTCATATACCTATGTCGGACTTAGGTGACGTTTATTGCTTCATTTACCATGTAATAAAATGTCTAATAAGTAACACTACTATTTGTGAATATAATCGTAATGACATGTTACATAAGGTGATTTGACAGGCAAATAATTATCTTATATAAATAACATTACAGACAAATATTACTTCACTAACTAACGTATACCCGAATACATTCGCTTTCTATATTTTCTTCTATATCTACTTGTATTGTAATCTTTATTATTGTATTTTTGTTATTGGTACAAAGCTATATTTTTAACCTTTTATGTACTATGCTTCAGCTTTTCTTAAATTACGCCCTCCCATGTAACATATAATTTTTTATATTAAATCGAAAGGGTTAAACTCGTGCCGAGTCCACGTTCAAATTGCCACCTTAATTATTAAATTGCCCACCTGTAGGGCATGGGTCCCCATTGGGAAACACGTAAGGTTGTCGTGCGCTCCTTAACTGTTTTCATTTGTATGTTATTTGGTGTATTCCATATTTAATGAAATATTTGTTTCAATTTATGCTTCTGCCACTGTTTTTAAACAGCGGCGATAACATCTTCTATCATTATATTCCCAAAGTGATTTACGAAAATATCTCTTTTGTTTTTGATGTCGGGAAGGGAAGAGAAATGGGGGTCTAAAATATAATCCTATTTTTTAAAGACATGTTTTTATATCGAGCCTTCAACACATTGTATAAGTTCCGTGTATCAACTTGTAATGTTGTTGTAGTATTTAATTAGGAAGCATTAACTTGCCATTACACAAAGCCTTTTTGAAAATTATGCCAAGTTTACTAGACACCAATATTTTTAAATTGATAGATATTTGAAGCCCTTTTTAAAGGAATTTGGATAAAGGAGTCTGAGTTATCAGTTAATTTTAAAAATAGAATCTGGCCCCCGTTTGTAAAAATGGAATTGATTTATCATTTCGCCTATTGAATATTCACTGCTTTTCATAGGCGACCCCCAATGATTTCCAATAGGACCTGTTGACGGCAGCCTGCATCCAACGTCTTTCTACAGCCTTAACAACGCTGTGCAAGCTGGTTCATGATCTGTATTATTTAATTAATATACTAAAATAAATTTTTTTGCACTTATTTTTTTAGAAACACAAAACAAAATTTTAATTCAGCAATATTTTGTTTAAAGTCTGTTAAAAGGTGCCGCAATATATTATTGGACTACTATTTACAAAATTCAAAATGCATATTAAAAGTAAATTTCTAGAAATGGCTTATTATTCAACGAACGAATATTTAAATGATAAGAATCCTTGGCAGTGATGTCGTTTAATTATTCTGATTTAATTTACGCTATACTTGATAGAGTGTATATGAATCTGTATTGTTAACCTTTGTTAAGACAATTGTTGTTATGGAGTTTCTTTCTGCTTCTTCTCCACAAATATAACACCTTGCGAAGCAGAGTAGAAAAAAAATTAAATAGATTAAAAAATAGATAAATAATATGTTGGCGATAAATAAGAGTTCTGTTCTGTTCTGTTATACTTAACTAATAACAAAGGGCAAGTCACAAGGTCTAACCAGACAAAACAAATTCTCCATCGCAAGGTCCATCTGTGTAACATTCTCACACGATAACCAACAGCATTGTAAGTCTACGACCCTTGTTAAACATACACACGTAATGTAGTAATTAGATAATTATTTTATTTTTTTATTTAGAGTAAGACATACTACATACATTTTAATTAGATACTTACTAGTTGATCCTGCAAACGTAGCTTTGCAAAAAAAATAGTTTTTAATTAAAAAATAAAAAATAAGGATCGATCGTAGAGGGGTGAAAGTTTAGAGTTGTTTGTATTTTTGTATGTTGTATCATAAAGAAATAAAAACAAAAAAATTTGTATAAAAAATAAAATAAAAAATTTAGTGGTGGACCACCCTTATCACTTAGGGGTATTAAAAATAGATAGTAGCCGATTCTCAGACCTACTGAATACGCATATAAAATTTGGTAAAAATCGGTCAAGCCGTTTCGGAGGAGTACGGTAACTAACACTGTGAGGAAATTTTATATTGGATTATTAACATTTGTAACATATCATATTCAATTTGTTAAGAAAAAAAAAGAAAGTCGGTATAAAAAGATATTGTCAGCCTATATACGTCTTTGCAAGGTACATGTCTTCTCTAAAATATCTATGGGAGACATACCATAATTGCAACGCTTGGCAGGCGGGTTGGCAATCGCAGTGTGGTAGTATGGTACGCAGGGTAGGCTGTTGTCCATTCCGTGAAACTTGCTTGTGAGATATGGCAAACCTATATAATTAATGGAAAAAGTGTGAATTATATAAGATTGCATTCCAAATTCAAATTCAAGATATCTTTATTCAAGAAGGCATTACATGCGCCTTTGAATCGTCAATTATTTTAACAGTATAAGTAGTAAGCTACCACCAGCCAGAAATTCAACGGTTATTCTTTAAATGTGTACCTTATAATATTAATCATATAAATGAGTCAACAAATCAAGTTCCACGCATTTTGATCAAAAACTATTTCGGATATCGAACCGGCGAATTGTGATAGCAGGTTTCAGTCTTCTACAACTGGGTTACCTTTGTTCAAAGAATAAAACATTAATATATGTACGTGAACAAGATTTTTACAATAAAAAATCTTAGATAATTTATAAGAATCAAAAATATTTCAAATTTTGTTTCTAAATTTATCAAATTCCCCCAACTATCATAACATCGTAAAATGAACTATATAATCGTGTATTACGAAATTTATTGAATATTTGATTATTTTGACGCGCAGGTGTGTAAAAAAGGACTGCACGGTTTTTGCGTAGAAAAACACGTTTGTAAATAAATCTTGTTCACTTTTGTGTTTTTAATATTATAGTATATACTGGCCTAAGAAAATCTCCAACGTCGATCTCCGGAAATGCTGCGGTGAGATGCGGATAGAATAGCAGATCAAACGCCGCAAGTGGAATTGGATAGGCCACACGCTCCGAAGGGACCATGATCACATACCGAGGCAAGCCCTAGAATGGAACCTTCAAGGAAAGTAAAGGCGTGGTCACCCAAAGTAAATCTGGCGGCGGACGATCACTGCAGAAGTGAAGGCAGTTGGAATGATGTGGAGCGAAGTAAAGCTCAAGGCTCAAGACCGCTCGGAATGGCGTCATACTGTTGAAGCCCTCTGCTCTATCTTGGGGACATAGGAATAAATTATAAATAATTATTATCATAGTTTAAATTCATCTGGATAGAATATTGAAAAAATTATGAATATTCGTGTATTACAATGGAAATGTTGGATATTTTTTTGTTCATATTATTTACATTTAACAATGCAGTTTTTACTGGCATTTACAGCATATATTGGTAAAATATGTTACACTTAAAAGTTTATTTAATAGGACAGTTACTAAATAATTGTTTAATGAACAATTAAATTTATATTCTTTTGACATACGATACGTATTAAAGAAAATGACGCAATCGTCGACCAATAAAATGTAAAGTATTTATGTAAGAGGCAAGTTGGTAGGTTATACACATTTATTTATTATGCAAATGAAAAATTATCCGTTCGACGGTATGCAATTAAAAAAACGACTAAGCTGTAATGCGTGGCTTTGTCATGGGCGGATTATTTAATCTTTACGAATTGTGAATTAAATTAATGCAATTGTATTGTAGTTCCTGGACATGAAATTTTAATAACTTGTATTATTATACCGGATTAGAACAATTAAAAAAAAAACTTGAATCAAAACAAGGTTGCCTTTAATAACATCCTTCAACTTTAAGTTACGAAAGTTCCAAACTAGTAACAATAATAAGTAGATGAAGAAAAATTTGTGATTATAAGAAAATTTTTGTCTCCTTTCCTTAAGCTAAATGTATAATTTACTATATAAGTATATAGTATTACTATCTAAGAGAATGAAATCTCTGTGATTGTACGTTCCGTATCAAAACAAAGATTTGACAACTTGGATATATATATATATATATATGTATTAGGGCGACCGGAAAGTAAAGTCGTCGATATATTTTACAGAAAAGCCGATTGATTTGTTACCGCTACGGCATTGAAAATTTTTATACTAGATGGCAAAAGGTTGTTGATAACGAAAATGAATATATTATTGATAAGAAATAAAAACTTCTTAAAACTGCAGTCGTGTGAATATAACTTAAGAAAATGACATTTCTTTCCGGTTCCCCTAAATACATATATATATATATATATATATATATACATACATACATACAGGTATTTATATAAATGTATATTTATATATGTAAATATAAAGTAACCACTAACTCTCTCCTAAATTAAATAAAAAGTTTAATGCTTCTAAAATTTTAAATATATTCTTATAAGAATATTATTCTATTTATTTTTAACTTTTAATATTTATTACCTTGAATATAAGGCTTAAGGTTATCCCGTTCCCTCTGAAGTTTATTTATTTAGAGGCTTTGCAATGGTCTATTGTATTACTGTACGTAGATGGTGCGATATGAGACGTGGGAATAAACTGGCAATACGTAATAATAGACTGAGTGAAAAATAAATAAAGGGCTAATTAGGTAGAGTTTGATATTGTTATTAACGATCTGTGATTTAACGGCAGAGATAAAATAGGATTAGATTGGGTGCGAATATCGAATAAATTTTAGGATCAAGGTTATATCTAATGCCTTATTTATACAAAAATATGTAATTTTGTTCGTTTGAATACGCTGGTTTAAATTCGCTTCCAACGGGAGAAGCCTACATATACAGTGAACATCTTATGTCTATTATAAAGTATCAAGAAACCTCGAAAAACAATGGAAATGATTTTTCTCGCATTAAAATGCGAAATCCAGGCTCCAATAGGCGGGTCTTTCAGGGATGAAGCCTAGTGTTAGAGGCTTAGAGCGATTATTTAAAAAAAATATTTATGCTAATAATTTGACTTTACCCTATTTTTAAATGGTTTAAGATTAAAGTTAGTAAAAGAAAAGAATGATACATTGTAACATGCAAATACATGAGAAAAAAAAATTTCAGTGATGTTAAAAGTAATTGTACAAATAAAGACATGAACGCTAATGTCTATGGAATATAGATCCACGTTGTCGACGTTTTTTTTACATATTATTAATGTATTTTATAATGTAAAATGTATTTTACATTTTTACCGCATTACTAACGTTAATATGAAGTCTCAAGCTGTAATATAGGATGATTAAAAATGTGTTATTCCGTCCTAAAATTAAAATATATTTAGGTTTTTCAAACATTTTTGTTATGCTTTTGTCACCATATTTACAATGAACACTGAGATATAAGGTTCTGCAGAAGATACCATGGTCTGGCAAGCGTAATGCAAAACGTCCCCTCATAAGGTGGATCCACGAACTTGCTGCGGTTGTCTGATAAGATAAATAAAGATTAAATTAATTTATACAAATTTGGAATTTTTAACAGAATTGATTCTCTATTGATTGTTAAATTATAATTTTTTTAATCTATTTTATTTTTGATTCTACTTTGTTCAAAATGTTATAGTTGTGGTAGCGAACAGGAAAAATACTCCACAACAATATATCTTTTACACTTTTTTAAAGTTAAACAATACAGATACATACATACACTTTATCAAATATAACCTTAATGAAATCAAAATATTCAAACGAGATCATTGCCAAGGATTCTTGTCATTTAAATATTCGTTTATCGAAAAATAAGCCTTTTTCGTCAATTGAAAATTCCGAAACATAATATGTGTTCTGAATTTTGTAAATGGTAGTGCAATAATGTTTTACGGAATCTTATTTAAAAAATTTGATTCCATTTATTACAAATGATTTATAAAATTTATGCCTTGTACATATACTATGGAAAACATTAGTTGAAGGCTGTTTCCGACCGGCCTCATGGAAATATATTCGAGAGATCTATATACAGCAGTTGATGACCTATGGCTGAATTGGTGATGATGATATATGGTGTATGTTCATCGCGTCTTTAACGTAATATTCGTAGAATTATGACATTTGACACGAGTTTCCTGTCTTCTTATATCATTGCCGAAACTACGTCATGTATAGACTACGTGAGATAAACGCCCAATGGTCAAACAATTCAATGTGGTTTTTTCACGTGTGTCGCAACGTATTTGTTGATGTTGAGCAACATCTTTTGCAACGAAGCGCTTATGGGTTAAAATAATATTCGTAAAACTCGTTTCAAGTTATATTTACGTACGATCGAAATTCCGATCTCATGTACCTCTATAGCTATCGTACAGTTTTTTAGAAAAGGCTTTAATAGGCACCTCCGCATAGTCAAGGGATTAATATGACAAATATAATATTTATTTATACGAAAAACTAAGAAGAAACTCGATAGTTGTTACTGTTTTAATGATAATTTTATATATTTTTTAATATACATATCTCAGAGTAGTGGTGGCCCAGCGATAGAAGTTAATTAAGGCTAAGATTTGCGATAGGTCGCGGATTCGATTCCCATGATAGGATTGCGACTGCTCATAAACAAGATCTCAGAAGATATGCAGCAGAGTTCTCTGCATACCATAATATCACATTATGACTACCACCCCACGTCCGCCTATCTTTGGGAGAAGCCTGTGCTTTGCAGTGGGCTTCTATAGCCTGAAACCTGAACGCATGACTGTTGTAATATTTGATTACCCGTAATTAATAAATTAATTGCAGTAATTTAATATTTAACACGCCGCTAGTTCCAAAATTAAATATCCGTGTATTGAATTTCAAAGATTTAAATTACATTTGTGTTAAATAAATACTCGTAAGTTAAAACATTATTGTCTAGACTGTATTTAGATAAGCGATATTTAATTATCCTTTGTCTTAAATCTTGTTAATGTGTCGACGTATGTAAATATGACACCTGGTATTATATGATACTAGGTAACTTTTTAAATTACGTATCAGCTGCAGAATGTCCAATGCTAGAAATTTGTCCCCACATAAATTCTTCCGCCTACCTTTGCCAGATCCTCCATCTAACTTGTGGGTTGACATTCTACGCTACACTTGCCAGTCCACGGTGTCTACTTTAGAACTTTAAGGCCCCAGCGGCCATCTGTTTTACGCGCTTTGAGATTTACCTACTGTCGGTTCAACTTAACTAGCTTATTGACTAACTTACAAACTTTAATTATCACAATAGCGGTAAACAGTACTAATTTGAAAAAAGAACAGATTATAAATGAATTGTTTATTCTATTGTTATTATCGTAACCAATTATAATTTTTAAATAAGCGGTGATAGCTTAACGGTAGAAGACTCAGACTTGCGACTGTAGGTCACGCGTTTAATTCCCAGGATGCAATCTTATGTAATTCACACTTTGTACATTAATTATATAATATTGCCACTGCTCACAAACAAGTTTCCGGATGACGAGTAGCTGCGCCTACCAAGTGCGAGGACAAGCAAAAGGTGCCTTTTGCATTGCAGTGGGCGAATATAGACAAAAAAGCGTTTTCAAAATTCAGTAAATAGTTATCTAATTGTATCAATAAAAGTATTCTGTAAAAAAGCCACAGTCTATCCACTCATAGATATCTTTGACGGAGGTCTATGCCTTTTTATGGGCATGTATAGGCGAATTGCGATAAAGTTTTAAATATTAATTTTTGTATCTAGATCAGTCTACACAGGCTGCAACCTTTCTAAACTCTAGATACCGCAAATGCCTTGTTACGAGAGCTTGTATTGCGATATAACGTACACGTTACCACGCTTAATAATACAATCGAAAGTTAGAACGTTATGTTATATTTCTTTAAAAGCAGTATCGGCCTTGTAGTTTGGGACTATAATTTAATAGTCCGTGGTAGAATCGATCAAGTAAATATTCTTCATAATATTACGGGAAATATCCCTGGATGTATCTTTAGGAATGACTAAAGATATTCAATAAAAGTTTCAAGAAAGAATAGCCTATATTCTCTCTTTGTACATGCGTATCCTCTCTGTGCCTATGCTAGCTGCCACAGAAACACTTTAGAATAAAATATTTTACACAATATTATATAAATTACTAACATCGTGGAGTGGTCACACTCAACAACGGGCTTGTCGATCTGTGAACTTTACTCAAGACCCTAAAGACCTCAATGATTGTCTATTCTGCGTAGCATATCGCAGACTCGCAATTAATTCATCTTTTTAACCGGCTAGGCTATTTCGGTTATTTTAGTTTGTCTACGCATCTCCTTGGATTCGATCATATAGAGAAATTTTAACCCGGGTAACTTGGGCGACATTGCGGGGCTTACTACTTCAGCCTAGAAAGGATTTATTGGCAAGGCCGTTCAGTGCTCTAAGTGATGGTAATTCACGTTAAAATTTTGTTATACGCCATTTAGGGATACTGAACGAGAAAAATAGTAGACTTTGCTAATCTTAAAACCTACTAGTCTTATTGGACATCTATAGGAGGTATAGATACCTGTATAGATACCCGTACATCTGTAAATGTTCTACGGCTGAAACGATGTTTATGACGACGAATCCAAAACCCACTCTTTTTAAAAAGTGAAATTAAATATTTTTGTTTTCGCATTAGAAATATTTCTGTAGTCTAACTCAATAACTGTTTTTACTTAAATTTAGAAATCCGGATATCCTATTTTTAAATCTAAGTCAAATCTCTCTTTATACAATAAAAACCTGAATAACACATAGTGGTTGAGATTTAACAATAGTAAGTTAAATTTTGGAAGTAGGTTATATTACGGGATTAGCTTATATATAACCATTAACTCAATGAACTTGACTTTAAAGAAATGAAATAACTTTACTTTTTACTTTTCTCTCACGCTTAATAGCTAAAGTTTCCCATAATTAAACGATATAATTATTCTGCTATGAGAAACTTTCATTATCAACTTGCTCAGTCAAGTAAACATAGTAAGGTTTTACTATGTACTTAATCGTGTAAGCACGCAGTAAATGTCCAACAGCTGCTTAAAGTTAATAGGGTCATTCATATATGCTAAGTGCTTTTAATATTTCTACTCGTCAATTGAAATTTCGTCAAAATTATGATTATGAATATCAGGATTTATGAATATAACGCGTTGATGTCTTTTATATGGAACGTCGTAGTGCAACGATGTTATTAAAATATTATATTCTTATTAATGTGTAAAACACCGAGACGATTTTTGGGAGAGCCCTCGTCTTATATTTGCCATATATCTGCTGACACAACGGCTATGACGATTTAATTTTTTTGATTTCATAGTCTCTACTTATGAAGTAGTTATGGAAAATTCTAGAATTTTAACACGCGTAAAAAATATTACTCTAACATGTGGGCTGAGAATTTACGTTTCAATGTTGTCTATATTATATTTTTTTATAATTCGGACCAATCTTACTTGACTAAATTACATTTATAAAAAAGCTTGTGTAGTTACTAAAACATAGTGAACACCAAATGAATACTTAATTTGAGTCTAATAAACAAGTAAATGAAAACATGATTCATATAGGATTTTTTTGATTATATTCGTACTTTCGTCTTTGAGTGGACTGTTCGCAGTTTGAAGGCCGCTACTCCACGAACAACGTGTGACATCACAGCTCGTATCCGCGAAAGCGAGTCGTGCACGGAGTACAGATACCCTCTCCTCACTTTCCATTCGAGTTTTTACGAAATCGAAATCCATTGATTTCTAGTTTTTTGGTGATTTCAATATAATCGATGTTTGTTAATTGCCTTTTTTTAAAGAGACTGGTTTTTTCGGTTTAAACATTTTTGTATAGTAATTCATACATTCATTCTTCACTAATAGTAGGTTTCTCTTGCGTATATGTCTGTTATAACCAGATATGCATAAATGCAAATATAGATCTTGATATATTACTCGCAACAATAGAATAGATGTAAATAAAATAATAAAACTAATATGTCACAATTGCTAGCTGCTAAAAAGATAGTGAGAACCATGATATTCTTAATTTTCTTACTCGCATCTAATGCCCAGCTCCGGTTGTCGTGACCTCAACCGCGCATGGTGGCAGGAACCTGAATCAATCATGGTATTTTTAACAAACATCTTACATTAGGCGTCCGTAAGACAGTCCTTTGTGTAGAGCGTGCCTGGAAGATGACGAGACTGCTGCTCACATACTACTTCGGTGTACGGGTGTAGCACCCCACAGGGCTACCCATCGATCACCGATGTGCCTCCCAAGGTTAAGGCTCTGCTGTGATGTCTCGAAGAGTTGGGTTGGCTTATTTAAAGCCAATCTCGACGCAAAATGAGCGCAGTGGCCTTTGGTTACGGAAACCAGCTCGCTGAAACAAGACAAAACAAGACAAGACTCGCATCTAAGTCCTGAACAATCCGCGAGGCAGACTGAAGGAAAATCAAGGTTTTTGAAATGTGGTGCTGGCGAAAAATGCTATCTATACCGTGGACTACCAGAACCACCAACAGGTCTGTTCTCGATCAACTCCGTATAATCCTTAATAGGACAGAGATAAAAATAATTGATAGACCAGGTTGTTCTGTTATTTAAGCGTTTATTAAAAGTTTTTTTAGGATTTTTCGTGAAATTCGCTAAAAAGTGGTGGTAATTATTTTAGCATTACCCGTTAAGAGTAGGTGTTCATAGAACGCTTCTTCTTCTATGGTGAAAATTTTAAGGTGTGTAAGTCCTCTCTTCTGTTAAAGTAAAACGACCACACTCACCACTATTACCATGTTACCTTCGGATTCTGGGCTACTTCGGCCACTTAGCTCAGAGACAGCCAGAGAGCCTCGATAAAAAAGGAAAGGGAAAGTACCAAGGCGGCGATAGGCGGACTCTGTGCGGCTATTGACGAGTCTAACAATATCGGATGCAGTCACAATTGCAGGTCATAAGATGTCAGCATGGCACACATTTTGTAAATATATACATACATATATATATATATATATATATAAATAAATAATAAATTAAACTTTATTCAATTACATATAGTTATTACATTTCGAGTAAGCAACTCAAAAAAAATCAAGTAATAGATGAAAATTATTATTTTTAAATGTAAATACGTTTGTAAAATAGTACGAGTAGTATCTATTCTATTCATGTACGTGGCCAGTGTCGGAAGACTTAACGGAGTTGCGTATAAAAGTCAAAGTCGTGCCATTTCCTCTCACCTCTGACATTTATATGGCCTGCACGGCATCCCGATGAGTCCGACTCGTCGTCGGCTCGCCTTATTCGACGCCATAAAAAAACCTAGAGGACGAACATCAAGTTTTTATCAAAGTTATTTGATTACGTCTGTTTTGTTTAACAATATAATTATACGGAATTTATTATTATAAGCTAAGAATTACTCTTAAGATATTTTAGACAAATAACTAAGAAAATCGAAATTTTTCTCTGTTGAAATTAAACTGTAATATCTTGTTCCGATATTGTTCTTGGTTAAGGCATCATATTTATCTTAACCTATTAACCACCAACTTAATGATGATGAAACTAGTGATTAAATTCTCGCTATTTGCCTTCTTGTAGCCTATTTAGATAAGCTTGAATAGACTATAAGATGAAGACAGCTATAAGATGTTTACATTTGGACATTGACCTATCTCTCAGATTTCAGACAAGACTCGCTGAAAACTACGTGAAACTTGCATATTCCGACTAACTTAACAAGGTCATTTGTCCGTAGTTAGTTGCTTAAATACTGCATTTATATCCTTCGTTAAGGAAACACTAGTTCGTGCCAGGAACCTTAGTGCCAGTGGGTATACTCATTATTATTTACAATCCTATTACATCATCATCATTATGGTTTCAGACAAATAACTTGCACAACCGAATATAGGCCTCCCTTATAGATATCCAATAGCTACGGTTGAAAGCGGCCTGCTTACAACGTCTACTGGCGACCTTAGCAAGTTGTCTGTCGACCTAGTGCCACGTTCTAAGTTGCGCTTATCGATCCGTGGTCGCCAGTCCAGAGCCTTCCACTTTATGCTGACCACTGCTACTTACAACTTAACTCTCTACTAGGCTATGAAGGTTACCTTCATCTACCTATCTTCTCATTCCTGATTTGATTTTTTAACAGAGCTACGCTATTTCATATCTATATAGAGTGCTATTTCGTTATCTATAATGTGTGCGGATTGAAACCTATTTACTTACTCGCTTTACTTATCTTACCGGCCATGTATATTATAAAAAATTTTTATTGTTTATTTTTGACCATTATCTAATGTTAAGCGATGATGAAGTCTACGATAGTATAAGCTTACCTACAAGATACATAATCACTTTTGACATAAAGACCACCAAGTTATAGCTAGTTGGAAGCAACGACCCCGGGGGGTTGTTTGATTCCTTGGCTGTTCGCACTATAAAAGTGTTAGCACAACACTTGCTAGGTACAGAGACTTCAACCATTGATGTCGTAAGTCCGTGCATCTTAATGAAGGATGGAAGAAAGAAAATGGAGGATTTATAAATTAATTCTGGCGCACACTCTCCAGAATGCAGTCTATAGAACGCAAAAGTATATTTATCTACTATATATAAAATGTGATGTTTGGTTTCTAGATAGGCATTGTGAAGTTGACAGTCGAATTTTGCAGACTGCTGTTATATTCCAGAAGCTGCCTTCTTCCGAGCCATCTGGAAATGATCCAGAACCAAACACCGTTCAGTTATCTTCAGAAAGTAGTTATCTACTTCATCGGCCACACTGTTAGCTTTATAAAGGTCATTTGATAATAGCTCGGCGATTTCGACCGCAAAACAAGTAATAAATAATCATTTCTGGTGTAATGGGTGAACATGTTTATCATAAATCAGCGAGCCTAAACACGATGCCGTAAGGAATTTTATAATTTAAGTTTTGGAATAACACCTTTTTGTTAGCAACAGGTTGTGCCGAAAGGTTTTGCTAAAGTTATTTTAATGAAAACAATTACTCGTCGTAGAAGAATTCGTAGTATTTTTGTTCATAATCATACCTTTTGATTTATGTATATAACACTCTTTATGTAATATTTTAATGAGATGTGATAATTAATCATATTTTGTTTAATAATTTTATTAACATACAAATCTATACTATCAATATTTTTAAGAAAATATCTATAGTTTCCTTATAGATATATATTTGTATTAAAATATAATTAAAAACATTTTTTAGTTTTTATGAGTAAAGGAGTTTATGTTTTATAATAATTTTCAGACATATATAGTCAACGTGTAAGTACAGAAAAATAAGGTAAACACCCTTTATCATTTCTATGTAAAATCAATGCCAGTAATAAAACATTTAAACAAGGAACACACAAAATTATCAGAATTAGAAGTATATATGACAATTTAATACATTTATGTAATATTTGTCTAGTATGCAATAATCATTTTTCAGAAATTAAGTGATTTTGCTTTGCGGTGTCGCCGTCATTTATTTTTTTTATATATGTATACATTTATTTCTTTGGAATCGCTATAGAGAAGTAGTAGCCTAATTTACACGAGGAGAAAATACATAGTCCAACCCAAATGCATTGTTAAATTTGAGCATATAATACACATTTAAATGATGTATTATAATCGAGCAGTCTGATGACCTAGGCCACCTAGGCAGACCTAGGCGATAGAGCACTGAGACTTACGATCATAGATCGCGGGTTCGGTATCCGAAATATAATCTTATGTAAATCACATTTTGTGTATTAACTATATAGGTTTGCTTCTACTCACAAACAAGTTTTAAGAAGATAAGCAAAAGCGGACAAACCGTACCATAATACCACACTACGATTCCTAACCCGCCTGACCAAGGGATTATGATATATCCCATAGATATCATAGGGAGAGGCAACGATAGGTATATATAAAAAGAGATTTTCTCATATGTACTGACTCATCACGATATCTCAGGAACCATCAGGTATGGAAAATTGAAATATTAATAAAAATATTTCTTTTGTAAAGTAAATAGCTGGCTTAGCTGACTAAGAACGGATTTATATTTAAAATATATTTTTAAACTCAGGAAATTTTTTTTTCATCATATCGTCAAGAATAGATTCTATTTAATTGCACCGTAAGAGAGACAATTAGCACATTTAAACTCTACAAAAGCTTCAACTTCAAGTTCTTGTGTAAAAGGATATTTTTTTTCTTATTTTTTTTTGTATGCTAGTCAAATAAGACCAATTCATATAAGATTGGATCTTGGAGGCAAGGTTTCGATATTTAAATTTGATTTTCAAATAATATACTAACATATATGTCAATTAATACTCGCATAGTATAAATGAAAATGTGGGTATATACGTATATTAACGAATCCATTATATATTATTACATATAACGACATAATTAATATCTTATGCCAGTGGAATAGAGTTTAAAATCATATAAATTTACAGACTGGCCTTTACCAAGGTCGATCAGTGAATTGTAAATGTCAACTTTGCCATTAACAAAAACAGGTCCCGCGTTTGCGAAATGAGATGAGACGAGAGTAAAATTAATTATCGATGCGGATCTCGTTCTACATGTATACAAATTAATTATAATGCGGCTAGTTGTTGATTTTTATATATATTCATATACAGAAAGATTAGTATAAATATAAAATCATTAAAGAGGTAAATGTATAGAATTAAACATAGTTATGAAGTGTGCTAGTTTACATGTACAGGTTGATTGTTGCAAAATCTTCAAAGAGGTGAATTTATAGCTCATTTGGTGTCAATTATTGTACGGTACATCCTGTACAAAAATCAACGGTTTCAGAAATAATAAATAAAGTAATGATAATATAGTAATAGCGTGTTCAAAATTTAGGTAACTTTATATATATATATATATATATATATATATATATATATATATATATATATATATATATATATTATAAAAATTAATTAATAGATGTGTTATTGTGGAATTTCCTCTTGCTTCGTTTCTACAATTGTAACATCTTGCAAATAGGAGTAGAGACAAAAATAAAATAGATTAAAAAAAATTAATAATAAATTGAAGAGTATAAGAGTTCTGTCAAGATTACCTAAGTTGAATAAACCTATTTAATCTTTTATCTCTATCTTTATCTAATAAAAAAGAAAATGTGATATATTTCAAAGTGATCACTTTATACAGGGTGATTGGAAAGATATGATATATGCTTTATACCTATGATAAATGAGCTATATATTCAACTAAAGCTTTTAAACGTATAACCAATCAATCTGTATAACTCTTTGACATTAGATGGCGTGTATTTTGACGTATCTTTTTCAATTGCCTTATTGCGGTGACAACGTGTTCCGGTTTGAAAAGCGAAGTTAATATTATAAGGCTATAGAACGTATCCGCTTTGTTTTTACGTACGACATAAATCCTCCCCGAGCAACCTTCTACTTGAATATCGCTCTCTAGTACTAATTTTAGACTATTCTGCCTCGCAATGCGATTTAATATTGTCCTTTTAGATATCAAGAATCATTGTGCAATTAAAATAAAGGTTCGAATGTTGTTTCTTAATAAACTTACGGAAAAGTAATTGGAATTTTATTTCCATTATAAGTGCTTGTGTATTAAATAACTGCTTTAATTTTTATTTGACTTTAATTTTGTTTCATCTTTTCATTTTTATTTATTAAGAAACTACTAGTACACAATAGTAGGTGTTACTACAAGGAGTCGACGCAAGTTACTGCCTTTAGCAAGATTTAGATTGTGTGGAAGTACTAAAGGATCATAATCCTACATCTATGAAAGTTATTCAACAAGTTTGATAGCATATATAAGATGTATAACATAGTCTTACACAATATATATATGTATATATATATATATGTATATATATATATGTACATATATATATATATATATCTAATATATAAAATTCTCATGTCACGGTGTTCGAACTTGAACTCCTCTGAAACGGCTTGACCGATTTTTACCAAATTTTATATGCATATTTAGTAGGTCTGAGAATCGGCTACTATTTATTTTTCATACCCCTAAGTGATAAGGGTTGTTCACCCTTAAAATATTTTTTTTATTTTTTTGACGAAATTTTTTGTTTTTATTTTTTTATAATACAACATACAAAAATACATACAACCCTAAATTTTCACCCCTCTACGATGAACCCTTATTTTTAAATTGAAAATTAAAAATATTTTTTTTGCAAAACAACGTTTGCGGGATCAGCTAGTATATATATATATATATATATACATCATTTAAAAAAGGTTATTTATTGTCAGAAAAAATATAAAACGAAGGTAATTTAAATCGATAAATACAAGTACATATTTAAAAACAAAAAGAGAAGTTGTATGGAATGTGGTTTAAACATTACAATAAACAGATAATCGTTAAAAATAAATATAAATGATAATGGTTGCATTCTGTCGCTGTACGCCACGACAATGCAGTTTTATAGTTCACGAGACTGTTTCCTACATTCATTTTGTTCCGTGAATGTTTTATTTAATATATCGACAGAATAGAAACTCACCTCATGTTTTGATATAGCTTACATATAACTTAATTACGTATTATTATATTACATGCAGGGTTGCACGACTACCACTGCATATGCGGAAATGACTAAATATTCGTGCTTTTCTTACTTATATTTATATAACTATAATATATCAAGTTAGTTATAACAACAGGTAGATGAGGCCTAAGCTGGTCCTCACTAGATGGAGCGACGACGTAGTAAAGGTTGCGCGAAGGTAGCTCATCATGGCGATTTTAGGCGAGGCATACATCTTACAATAAGCGTCTATAGGTTGATTAGAAGAAGGAGATGATTAAGTCGCCTCCCTTAAGTACTAAGTAATATTAACATAACTCTATTGATAACAGGTAGTAAAAATGTATATGACTCATTGAAAGTTTTACCTATTTCGAATCACTTTGTATAAAGGGATTAAATTTTTAATATCGCAACGACACTGCAATAATTTCTATAGTTCATAATATATTATCTATTTTTAGCTATGACCTAATTATTTTATTAATATAGGTAAAAAATAAATGTAATTGTCGTATTTAGTTACGCATTTTGTTGTGCAGCTGTGTCGATAGTTCGTTGCGTCGCTCTGATGATCTCAATCGTTGTTTTATTACAAAAAAAATTATTGCAGTTGTTTTATTGCATTCCGTCCAATTTGATGCGAAACGAGAACGCATTTAAGTTTTTTCGACGTAAATTAATTTACCGTAGTAATTTTTCGTTTTATCGATTGCTATAAGAAATAAAAACACACTTTTTTCATAAAGCTATGAGTTAATAGATTAGAAAAAAGTGTTGTCGTTTTTCTAGGACAATATTGTAGGTATTATAATTAATTCTGCAATAGGAATGTTGAACAAATATTTCTTTCTGATTTTTGGAACAGGGTCAATAGTTATTTTATATTAAATTATTTACATAATTTATATTTTTGCGCTCTTCTATCATTCTTCTTAAGATCTTTGTTGTCTTCTTTTTTGCATTCTACAACTCCTCTACCGTTCTATTTCATACCAATTTAGCGTTCGTTCTTTTCTATTCTTTCTGCACTTCGCTCCTAAAATATTACAGATACTTGAATATTGTCCTATTAATAACTTATTTTAGGTCTTTTATTACTTCCTAGTTTTTATTTACTTACTTGAGCTTGATCATAATTCTTAACTTTGGTTTTTGTTCCTGTATATTGTATCTGTCGTCATTTATTAGCAAGGCAATGCAGTCTTCGCTAATCTGTTTGTCAAACCGGCATTCAGAATCGAATCGAATCCCAAAAGCTGGACAGGCGACTATCATATGTTCCATGATCTGGCACCTTGAGCTTTATGTTTGTGTATGTGTTATTAGCCAACTATATCTGTTATCTCGTGATTTTAAAATTGGAACACGACACTATATTTATGATTTAAGTCTTTCAAATAACCATATATAGATTTCTATACGCCAATATTTAATTACTTATTTAAAAGTATGATAAATACATAAATAAAAATAATTTGTTTTGCCTAAAATTTAAAAATTTTAAAATCCGTATATAATAAAGTTTCATGAGATATCTCAGATCTTCTTTTCGTTAAAATTTTTAAAATATTTCCTTTTAAAAAAATTCTTAAATCTAATATAAAATGTTTATTAAATAAATCTTATAGCATAGCAAAAAAAAAGTTTTTAGTTGATCGAAATGTTAGTTGGTTGAATAATTATATTACATATAAAATATTTACGATATTACATATGATGTCAAACATCAAATAATTAAAAATTATATTTAAAAAAAAACAATAACCGTTGAGTTTCTAGTTGACTCTTTTCTATCCGAATCTGCATTCCGTGCTGATTGTAGCTTACTATATTGAACAAAATAATGAAGAATTCAAAGGTACTTGTAAAAGTCTACTTAAATAAAGATTTTTTGAAATTCGAACACGATACATTATTCGTCACGATACATATATACAGTTTAAGTCATTCTATCATATCATGTAGCGATTTCTTCATAGATGCGCATATGTACATTTTGTGAATATGCGAGAGCATCGGAAGACGGAGTTCCTGACGTCCAAGCGACGTGTGAAAGTGGATTCCGTGCGTAGAAGCGTTTCGAAATAGCCCCGGGTCAAACGTACTCGTCTTGCGGATGAGAGCGGTGTAATGATAATTGATCAAGCGACCAGCTTGAGTAATTCCAATGCTAACATTGATAGCAACTAATTTATCTTCTGTCACATTCCAGAATCAAATTCTAGTATATGCTATTAATGAATATATACCACAACGATCATATTATGACTTATAACTAATTTAAAACACTTCACCGTAAGGAGAGTGTTATGCTCTGGACTTTGAGGTCTAATCATAAAAGAGAAGACCCGTAGAGGAACGAAAGTAACTGACTTAACTCATGGAATTGGCCACTTGAAAAGGCTGTGGGCAGGCCTTTAAGGTTCTGGAGTGGAGACCACGGATCGGTGATCAGGGTGGGAACCTTTACAGTCTTATTGTGAACCTGAGAAAGCTAGTGCAAAGAGGTCTCGTGTTGCTGCAGAACATGCCAGGGGAGGTTCAGCTTCCCCCAGGGTATATCTTAGCACAGTACTGAAGGGCAGCTGCAATGTTTGTAGATCCGGCAGCTGCTTCAAAGGTAGCGTGGATGGCCACCGAGAGGATTTTAGTGGATAGGAATATTTCTCCCAAGAAACTAAACAAAGGACATCTATCTATAAAAAGGTCGTAAGAACTTATTAAGTCATACTGAAAAACAAAGGAGGCCTATGTATAACTGTGTAGTTCCTACGACTACAATGACGATGATCATGATGCGCCCATGCCGACCTGAGGGAGTCTCCAAGGCTCCATATTGTAAAGACTTTTAAAAAGAGCTTAAGCGTCTTTACTGCTCTGCGATTTCAAGCCATAACTTCTAAGGGTTAATAACCATACTCCTTGGCAAATAAATCACTTACTACAGATCTCTTTGGCATTCATTAATCTGATTATTGTTTGACGGTGGACTTTGACTCTACTTTTGTCGTCGTGAGATTTACGACTCTATAAGAAAGATCCGACATGAGTGATGAAATATACGTGTATATTGTCTTGATAACTAAACAAAGAGATAACTTTGTTTCACGGTGAAACATTTAGGGCATTTGCAAAGGTGTAGATGGATTGACAAACAAATTAACATACATGTGTTGAGTTGTAACGAAATTCGCTTTGGCGAAGATGTTAACGTGAGTACAATCATGTGTGTGTGTTTCATTCTGTTACCAGAAAGTAAAGGAAAGAATATTCATTTATTTATACAAAATTTAAGATATTATTTTGCATGGTTTACATGCAAATCATGTAGATCCATTCTTTTATGGTCTCTGCTAATGGGGCCCTCTTGTACCCATATTTTTTTTCACATTACTTTTATTTATGCGCTCTTTTTGCATTCTTTTTATAATCTTTCGTACTTCATCATTCTTTTCACATTTTATCTGCCTTTTTCTTTCATTCGATATCATTCATTCCTCACCTTATTCCTCAGTTTTATATTTCTTTATTTTATTTTAAATATTTTGTTCTATACACATTTTATTTTTATTTTGGTTAATTTGCTATTTTATTGTTTACACTTATTCTTATTTTTAACTTTTATTTTCCTGCAAAGTTCAAGGAATATTCTTGCCTAACCGGCATTCGGAGTCGTCCGAATGCGAGACAGGGTGCTACCAGATGGACCACGTGTAGATAATATCAGTGCCTTTATTCAATAAACAAATAATAAAAATGTGAATTAAATTAATAAAAATGAATATATTTATAAAAAGCTGATAGTAAAACAGTTGCATTTACAATTTGTGGCATACAGGACTCCATATAGAGACCTGTCACGAGGCATTTGTGAATTAAAAAAATATTTCATTAAAAATATAACATTATAAATTCTTGAGGATTTCTTGATCAACCAAAGGCTCTATTCGTCTTTATTGGGAGTGTAAAAGTCACACTGTCAACTACAAGGAAACACAAAATTATATTTATTGATATGTTACTCGTCGAAAAACATCGTCATTATGAATAAAAAAGAGTTCCTTTTTTAAAAAAAAGCTCCAAGTGTGCAGTTTACAAAGTGACTTGTAATTTATTTTAAGCACATAAATATAAAAGGTTTTTCTTTGGCGTATACCCAGTGACGAATGAGAAAGTATGTTTGCATAAACAAAACCTTAACTTGTTCCGAAATTATCGTCCTTCGGAATATTTGGTTACTTGCCAGAGTTAAACGTATTCAAACCGTTTCACCTCAAAGATCAATGACCTATTGAGGATATAAGTAATAAAATTGAACACTGCTAAATTTTTAAATGCATACACAAATAACTTAAATGCACTCTGTAAACTCATGGGTTTTTTTAAACCATCCATACTTAAAATACTAAGAACTAAGATACTGTACCCGGCGACAAATAATGCATACGACCTTTAGAAAGAGATAATCGACTAATTTCGCCTTCGTAGAACACTATCTCTGTCACACACTACTTATGTGACGTTCTGTCAGTCGTTGTATTTCGTGCGACAGAGATAACGCTCTACGAAGCCGAAATTAGCCGATTGTCTCTTTCCAAAGGTCGATATGCAATATTTGTCGTCGGGTACTGTATTTTTTTTATTTATATTGAAAAATGCAATTTGGTTCTTGGTATTTAAAATTTTACCGGATTAAAGGTAATTGATGAATAAAGGCGCTTAGTTTAGGCTGTTTTTTTTATAATTACTTCAACCATAGGACGTCCAGCTGGTCTCAATCATAGATCCTCGATAGAAGCAGTTGAAAATTTTTCGACTTCCAAAGTTTAATAATACAATACGTTTAAATATAACTAACTATAATAACTTCGTTTGTCCATCTTGTGTGTTGAAGTCATCCGCTTCGCTTGACAGTACTCTAAAACCTTAAATTACAATAAATATTTTATGAAAATATTAAAAAATTATAGCATGCTTAATTTTTATTGATTATCGAGTGACCCATGCTCTAAGGATTAACAGATTTTACTATGTACAGCAATATACAGCCTTACCATTGCATGAAACATTATCCTTTGTTAGACTTATGTTCAATTTATGAATAGATTACAAGGTTGACTATTAAAAAAGGTTCTATTTACAGATATTCATTACAACGTCGTTATTTGAATATTTGTGTGATATTTATATTTTTTGATATCCATTTTAAAATTAGGGTACATTGTATAATTTGGAAAGTGACACCGTGACTAAAACAATAAATTTCTTATAGATACCCCATTTAACGCTCAATAAAGACTTATTAGCTTTTTATCGGAGCCCTTGAAGCGAGAAGGAAAGTTTGATCTTATTTTAATCATGTTTGACCGTAAATTGAATGGAAAATTCGTTAGATGGATTTAATGTTTACACCACTAGTTCTCCTTCTTGTGTTGGGTTCTTTATTTACAATTTAATGGTTTTTATTGTACACGTAATATCTAAAAAAAACGTGTTCGTAGAGCACTATCTCTGTCCCACACTACCTAAGTGACGATTCGTCTGTCGTTGTATTTTGTGCGACAGAGATAACGCTCTACGAAGCCGAAATTAGCCGATTGTCTCTTTCCAAAGATCGATATGCAATATTTATCGCCGGGTACTGTAGTTACAATAATATAAATAAGTACAATGGGTAATTTTATCACCAGACCCAACTTCTTACAGACAGCCTTAGTATGGAAAATATTAAAAATTTATTATTTCTTCTCTCCTTGCTTATTTTCCTTCTTATTATATCTTAATAAATCAGTAAGTAAGTAATATATTAATATTTGGAATTTTACACGTTTACGCCTGTTAATATTGTGTAAAATTTATTTCAATGTAAATCTTAACAGATATATTAAAACTTGTATTTTTATTAGACATCGTATTATAATGTGTATTTATAATGAATACAGTAAAATGCATAATAAATACGCCATAAATTGTGGAAATATAATTATATACAGATAAAACATGTATAACCAGAAATAGTGACGGCATTTGCTTGACAGAAAATTAAAAAAAAGAGAAGGTATTTAAAAATTAATGCGTCTTCGTCTTTTTCTTTAACATTTAAAAAAAATATTTATGTGATGATTCATTCGAAATGGATGTAGTAAAAATTTAAATGTAATTTAAATTAAGAATAAACTTGTATTATTAACAATATTGAATCATCGATTGTGAGTCAACTTGAAATTGGTTGAAAATTTTCCAATAGTCACATCGCATTAAGTTTTTACAACATTAATGTTAAAAATAATTTATAATTTTTAAATACACACGCTTTGTTCAATCAATCAAATATTTTACACATGGCGGCAAATAAAAAAAGTATTTTATGGTTACACCATTTATAAAAAAAAGAAATATTTTTATGTATCGTCATGGCCTCATAGTTTTCTTCTATTGCATTCACGTCCCCATACCTGCATCGCTTGCATCAAACATTATGGTTTTGTAACTGCATGCCCGCTAACACAGGCAAAGTAAATTGAACTTTATCCCGTCGGAATAGAAGCTAGGCATACATTATCTGATGCAATTATGGAGTCACCTAGATCCTTATAAGAGTGTTGCCATGTAAGCAGAAAATGGGTTGTCAACATAGCGGTAATGCGTTTTATATTCAATTCGTCACGCCCTCCTTTACGAGTGTGTAAAAATGACGTTGTAATTTTATTTGTGTTCAGTAATAAATTATTATGATTTTAAAATACAACAAACGCTATTTAATATATTTCCTATTTCTTTTTCAATGGTTACTTTGTATATTGGAAAAAAAATCGACTCTTCTCATGGTCTATGATATATATGTAGAAAATATTCCACCTACGCACTGACTCATCACAATTTCTCTGGAACGGTGAAGATTAGAAACCTGAAATTTGGTTGTAATTTTATTTTTAGTAAGTAAAATTCAGCTAAGAACGGATATATGAAAATTCCTTCCACAATGGGTTTCATAAGTCGTTTAGTAACATAATGCTTATTTTCGATCTATCTCTTATAAGTATAAAACTTAAAGAGAATTTTTTTTGCATGTTAAATACAAACAACATTTATTTTAATTACCTAAAGAAAAATAAAGCCAAGCAAACACAGGGCAAGCAAAACAGACTGGGGAATGATAGTTATATATAAAAACGTAGAATATACGTCGGAGAAATATTCACAGTTGTGTTTTCATAGCGTATGCGATATCAGGGCATAGGTTGTCTAGCGATAGAGGACTGGGACTTGCGAACGTAGGTCGCGAGTTCGATTTCGGGGATATAATCTTACAAATTCACACTTGGTGCATTAATTATATAGGATTGCCACTACTCAGAAACAAGTTTCCAAAGGATGGGCAACAGCGTCTTCTGTGTACCATAATACCACACTGCGATCGCCAACCCACCTGCCAAGCGAGGCGATTATGTTGTATCCCCTCTATAGAAATCTTTAGTAGAAGTCTTCGACGATGTGATGCCAGCTTGACTAATATCTCGCATGATTACAATACTCATTATAGCACAGATTATATAAATATTTATATATGAGTGTAAAGGAGAAGCAATAAATTTATTTATTTATTTATTCAAATAGGCACCACAACCGAAATGTGTATTATAAATTTATTTTAGTTTCATTAAACAAGGTATAAAATTAAATATGGCTGCCTATTGTACACACCCATTTAGTCAGGTAATTTTTATCTGTTCGCCAATAACGGAATTAAACAGAAATAAATGTAAATCATCATTATGATAACCATCATCTTCAACTTGTATTTTTATTTAAATACTGATGTAGGTGTAGAAATACGCACATATATATTTTAACTTCTTTTGATTATTTTACACTGAATAGCTTGTTTCAAATTTTAAATTACGTATAAAAATATAGAATTTGTCTCAGTAATTTTTTTTATTTTATTATATGTATAATAGATTCACTATTGAACGCCGGAAAAATTTAAGGTTAACAACCTTTAAGGTGTTTATATTCTACATGCAGTAACTACTTGTTGATACGCGCCTGTCAAACCTGAGTCGACAAATTACTTGTAGAAAGTGAATTGGAGGTTCTCTGACGTAAGTCGGCGGGGAGAGACGGCATTTCACTTAGAACTTATCCGTGTGTCAGACGCCAAAGGAAGAGTGATATAAACATCTAACATGCGTAATAACTTATATAACATATACATACGTACGGATTTTTTATTCTTATATATATTGATATATATTCGGAATTTATTTACGAGATCGTATCAGGATTGTCGAGATTCGTAAACAAATGTAATTGACAAAGCCCAGTTAAATAATGAGTTGAAGTTGAATACAGGTCAGATAGAATAGATAGCGACTGGAACTTAAAATTCTTGCAAAAGCACCACGCATCTGTAAGCGTAGGATATTTAAAATTTATATGTTTTATCTGTCATTTTATAACTTCTTTCTAATGTTGTAAAGTTGATAAGTTTTCTTTACTTGAAATTAGAATTAAATATGAATCATATTTATGTCGTTAACTTGTTCGCAGTACTTGTTCACTATAACTATGAAGGCTTTAGGTATACATCTTCTACTTTTCAATCGACGCACCTCCACTACTAGATATATAGCGACTTCCCTCGATCTTTTCTATGTCTTTTTTTAAATATAACTCGTTCTCTTTGCATTGTTTGGACGTTATAATGCACCTGTAAAATTTATTTTAATATTTTTATTTATATTGCTCTGTAAGAAAAGGACCAATATTTAGCCACTTCCACACATGCAGTGGTAGTCGTGCAACAAAGTGCACCGCCCGCCAGCCCGCTGATAAATGCGCATGCGGCAAACAATGCGAATTGGAGTGAATGATAGTCTTTCTCTTTCTATCTAATATTTATTTTTTTTATTTAACTTTCCTCTTTTACCCAATTATGTTGATCTGTCTTATATGTGAAAAAATTAGTACAATAAAAAATATATAGCTGTAGTAAAAAATATATAATGTTTGAATAACCACCGAATGCATTTTCAATAATTAATAGATAAAAAAATATAGACATAGATAAAAACATAGATAGAATTATCTAACATATACTCTGTTTATATTTACCATATTTAACATTTGTGATTATTACTATAAAATCTAATAAATAAATTCATTTGTTTCAGGTACGTACACGGTTACAAACTACACCTGGTGTTTAAATCCTTTGTTTAACAATAAGTATGATATATATATAAATGTAATTAAAATTTAATAATTTTCCCAATCCAACTCCGATTGGCAGCGTTCGGATGGCTTCTAAACATATTTTATTTTTAAATACCGCAATGTTTGAAGACGAAGATCTTTGAATAATGTATGTTTTTGTAATGACATACGGATTCAAAAGTTGGTCGCGTCCGACGGGCTTCATAGGAAGGCTCAAAGTCAGAAAGCAATGGCCTTTACATTGCACACCATGCTTGGAGTTTCGTTGTGAGTTGTAGAACAACAATCATCGATGTAGTTCCAAGAATTGCTCGTCTGAAGGCAGTATGCGGGCAAGATCAATCGTAAAACCTACTGACGTTGGGGCCGAAAGGTTCTCGTTGCCCTCAACTAGGTAGACATACGACGTAATTAAAATTCGCGGGAAATCGCTAGATGTGGGTAGCACATCTTGGTGATGTACGTGGGACGCCTGTATCTGTTGGTGTCTAACGCCTAAAAAGCAGAAGAAAATTAAGATTATGAAACTAAAAAAAGAAATATTATTTATATTAGGCAATAAGTTTATTTATTTATTTATTTATTTAACAGTTTATTGTACACAATAAAAACACTAAAGTAACAATACAAATATAACTGACACAACAGGCACTACTTATTTCCAACCAGAAATTTCTTCCAGTAGGCCTACGGAAGGAGATTCATAAAAAGTAAGGCAGACACAACGTGCACAATAATTAAATTGAAATATTTACAATAGATACGATAGAAACGATACGTTTAGTGTTAGTGGTACAACAAAATCCATTTATATTTGAACATATGACACGCGTTTGTCTATCATGTTTGTGGTTTTCGGAAAAGAAATAACTCTATAGCTTCAATATTGGCTATAGACGTATTAACACGAAAAAAACCTGCAGCGTGTTGTGTTTAAATATATTTATTAGAGATAGATAAGGATTCCGTTGACCGTACGTAACGTTTTTCAAACATAAAGCTTAGGGAAACATTTCTATATTTTATTGAATAATTATTAACTATAGAATAAAATTTTCTTTCGTTCTAATAAAGAGGATGTAGATATGATTTGAAAATAAAAATAAAACTGTTATGCATAGATATACTCGTACCTATTAACAAACGTTTCATCAATATTTTTAAATGGTGTAGATATGATCATGAATAAAACATAAAATAAATATATTCGATAAAAGCTTTTCCAACACGGACCTGGAATCGGAGAGCGAAAATATTTTTTAAAAAAAAATAAGAACGATATTTTTCTTAATTATATTGAGTTGTATAAAAAATTATCGTAAAAGATAATCTGGCGGTAAAGAATTTGCAGATTTCTGTAGATATTGGAATTTTACACGTTTACGCTTAGAAAGATTTTGTAAAATTTAGTTAAACGTAAACCTTGACAAATATATATATGTATATATATATATAAATGTGTATGTGTGTATGTGTGCGTGGGTTGTGTGTGTGTGTGTGTGTTTGTGTGTACGACGCTCAATTAAAGTTGCTACCATCCGATCTTATCAGAAATATATGTGGAAGAAAGAGCAGCAATGCTCCCTACGGCTGAAATGATAATATAAATTTAACTACATATATTACACACGATTTTTTTTAATGTGATAACAGAACAATAGTGCGTTTGTTGTTGAACCTGTTGCTCTGCACCTTCGTACTCAAGAAGAAATCAGATTTTTACTTGTATCATCACGTAACTATTGAATATTGTACCTAATCATTAGCCTTTAAATACATTTCTATTGCTAACCTGCATTATTTTATTATTTATTATATCATAATTAAGACCCGCATAAATAATAAAAATAATACTGTTACAATATTGGTCTCACAATTAACGATTATAGAACATTTAAAATTTAATATCCAAATTCTGCCACCGGACAAACTGCACTAACTGTAAAGTTCTGTAAAAATTCTGTTATAATATTTTGAAAGTAGAATAAATTAATTGATAAAAAAAGATGCAATTTACCCATTTACTTTACCAATTAACCACACAACATAGTGTGAAGTTATACTTATATATATTACACTTTAAAATGTTATATGTAAATGCAGCATTCGTAAACACTTGAGTTACGTTTCCGTTTCCTGGACAGTTTGTCGCTGTGGCTATAGGAAACGACGCTCTGCAGTCTAAGCAATTAAGTGGTGTTAAGTTAAGCATTGTAATTGGATTAATTAACTTTAAATGCGTGAGCACTGGATTCTATGTGCGCCTGGTACTTTTTTTTAAGAGAAAAACTGAATCCAATTATGTTAACAAGCTTTTTTTTTAATTTTGGTGTCGTGTGAAGAGGGAATAAAGGCATACTGCTTCCTCAAAATTTAAATCTTGGCGAAGAAAGTTACGGATACGAAACAATAATTTACTCATCCATTTAATTGAAGTTGCAAACTACGTATTATAAAAGTTTCACGAAATATCTCAGAGGTAACTTTCTTTGTTTTAAATATAAATTAAAAGTAGTTTATTAAATAAATATTATCATAGCATCTTTTTATATGTCGCGAATGATTTGTTGACTTATTCGCAATTGATATTATGAATTCTACAACATTTTTAAATATTATTTATGGTAGCAACTTTTGAGTTACTAGCCGGATTTTTCTAATTTTAAAAATAATTGACTCATTGTTGTGTTATTTACTGAAGTACTATTGATCGACATAATAAAATATATACACAGATAAAACTATATTTTATTACAAACACGTTTCCAACTAATTTTATTGTAAAGTATAAAAGTCAAATTTAAATTAGTGTCATTAAATATATAGCGTGATACAATATTCACGTTTTATTTTATAATATATTTATTTAAAGTCAAATCTAAATAAAACTTTATACTTTATTAACCGTAATATCTCGAAACCAGAACGATTCTATGTTCTAAGAGGACAATACCAACATTGCAAAACATTATTACACAATGATTTTTTTTTCACACGCAGTTTCTTTTTAAAAAAGATAAACGTGTCGATTAAAAATGATATTTATTATAAAGGATTAAAGTTCATGTTGCTTTGAAACATGAACTGGTCTTGCTAAATATTTTAATATTCGTGATTATGAGCAACGATGAACTCGATGGCGCGATGATCCCGATTAAATGTTGCAAGCGATGCGAATCCGTCGAAATCGATTATTATAATCGATAAATTTACAAGTACTTTTGATGTTTTTTTTTTCATTTTGTCATTCTTAATTTAAATAGGTGAATTTTGAAAACATATTATAAAAACGTCATCCAATTACGTAATTATTCAAATGATAAAGTTTTTAATGTCAAGTGTGCTTGTAAAGGATAAAAAAGCGCTATGAACACTTGGGTTTAATAACTCAAAATGTCCTTGCAGACTTTATGCTGACATACATAACATATTTCAGAGCGATCACTCTTTTGATGACAAATGTACTAAACATTCTCCAAAATACTTTTATACTTATTACCTAAAAAGTCTGTCTGATGTCCTGTGTACATAAAGTTTCAGTCTGAAATAAAAAATATACTTAAGGTGCCTTAAAGTAAGACTAACTTTAAAGGCTTAGTAAAGTTCGCGAAACGAGACACGAATCCGTTATATCTCAAATAGTAAAGGTGGTCTTCGTTGACATATAGTGGCTATATGACCATGACCGGTGCGAGCGATTTTATGACGTGACGTAATCGTCCTTGAGTTCATATTGCGCTGACGACCGTCGCACTCATCGAATATCTAATGAACATTTTAAATTGTTTGCGAATAGTTAAATACGAATGTATTTCTTTAAATAAAAACTATTCAAATTAAATATATTATGTAACAAGTGCTATATTTTTTTTGAGATCTACAGATGGTAAGTAAGCTGATAGGACCTCCAAACTGAAGTCTCCTCGTAAGGATCCTTGGCCTAGTCACTCGACCTAGGAGGTCGGCTGACTCCCAATCCAGTGAAATAGTAAAACATAGGAGCCGACGCATTTCCAGGAGGCCTCGAGCGTCACTGCCTTGAAATAAGTCTTGGGCTAAAGACCTTTCATTGCAAGCAGCCGTGTCGGCTATCCCGAGCGGGTCATCGACGTGGAGGGTCGTGGCATCTTTCTCTGAGACCGCCGTGGTCCAGAAGGAAGCGGCCGAATTGGATCGGCACAGGACAGATCCCGCCCGGAGACGACGCCGTCAGCGCAGGGACGCGCCTCGCGTCGGCCCTCCGGTGAATGGTGTTCCCCTACCATAAGCGAGGCTTTCGGAGTCGCGGGAGTTTAGGGTGGGGGCCCTAAACTCCTAATACCTTCGGCGAATCTGAGGCGGACGATGGTTCACCGTGGTCTCGAACCATCGTCATAGCACCACGAGGGTTTCGGGAGTACCGTAAACCATACACGCACACCACAGCGCGAGGGAAGACCGCGGTCCCCCGTATAGCGCAGACGGCGATCACGGGGGGAATTTTAGTGGGTTGGAATCCCACATGCCCCTGTCCTCCCCCCAGAGGCGGGGCATCTTGAAAGTCCGGAAGATTTCTCCCCCGAAACCAAAAAAAAGGTCTTGGGATAAGCGTATTTTGCGCCTTACCACCTCGAACCTGCAGAATCTGCTAACGCCAATTAAGCAGCAGTAAAAATCTAGTAAAAAAACCCACTAGTCTATTTCTACCGATCCTTTTGCAAAAAGGAACCGGTTAATTAGATAAATAAATACGGAAAAGTGCAATTAAAAACTCTTTATAACCTTTATGTAATAAATCTCTGGTAATAGACGGCAGAGGTTTTACAGGTGGTTTCATAAATAAAAAAGGGTGACATTGGAAATGTTTGGGAAAGTCCTGCAAAACCAATATTGGACATCGTACGGCTAAAAGGTTCATAATATCATACCTTATACTGATATCTGTCTGATACCAGCATTGATTTCATTAATATCTATGTCAATACATCATATTTTATATAGAATTTTTTTTGAAATATTTTTCAATTTGTTTAATAAAAATTCACTTAGTAATCATAATGAAAAAAAAATATATGATACGATATTTCGAATAATATCGTATTTAATTACAGTAATTATTTATTACACACCTACAAGCGAGTACAGGGATAAATCTATAGTATCTTCCTTATATAACCAATAAGGACATTCCATATAAAGAGATAGACTTTCATGAGGTTTCCAGTTTTTCTTTTCGTTCATAATAACTAGTAATGAAAGAGAGAGTGGATTCGGAAACGTTGCTACGTCATATAACAGGTGCGCGACCGGTCCGAGCGGGATGTACCGTTCCTTAGTGATGTGACATCAATACGAATTTTACCTTTTATCGATAAAACTTCTCAGAATTTTTTCGATAAACATGATGACTGTAGTTGTAAAAACTTTAAAGGCTATTTAATGGAATCAGGCGTTATTTTGAAGAAGTCCGTCCTAAGTAAGAAAAGGACCAATGTTTAGCCACTTTCGCACATGCAGTGGTAGTCGTGCAACAAAGTGCACCGCCCGCCTGCACTTTAAAGACATGTGCATAACATTATTATATTAATATATAGTAATGTTAAATATATATAACATTGTATTTAAATTTTAATAAATAAAAAATATTTCGTTGATAAATTGTTAGTAAATCGTTTCATTGGTCAATTAAAACATAAGGTCAATAATAATATTAGTAAAGTAATAAAAATAATAAAAAATGTATCGATAGTTTCCAGTTTCGTCGAAGCACATCACTAGTGTGGAGGAATTTTCTGTATGCCGAACGTGTTAGGTAAGGCGCGCATGCGTGGCTCCGTTAGATAATTTACTTTCAAAGAATTCGTTGCGGCAATTTTTGACATTGTTTGACCAACCGTTACTACATACTAACATACAATAAAAAAAAATTTATCGTTGTACATACGTATTTTTTACTATTAAAACTTTTTTTTATTTACTTAAATAAATCCGCTAATATGTTTATTGAATATAGAACGATATTATTACTAACTCGAACATAGTGAAATTAAAACGATTCTTATTAGAAACTTGCATTTAGTGTCATTATTTACTTATAATACCCGGTGATAAGTATTGCACATCGACCTTTAGAAAGAGACAATAGACTAATTTCGGCTTCGTAGATCGTTATCTCTGTCGCACGAAATACAACGATTGACAAAACGTTATATAGGTAGTAGACATACATATATATATATATATATATATATTTATATATGTGTGTGTGTGTGTGTGTGTGTGTGTGTGAGTCTTGAAATATAAATATTCGATTTGAATTGTGTATATAAGGTGCATTAAAGAACATATAGATATAGAAATTTCATTTGAATTATAACAACAATGACCTCCTGAATACATCGAGAATGTCGCTATCGATCTAAACATTTCTGGGTCCAGAAGAAGAGGAAGACCGAAAACAATATGGACAAATACCATAGCGAAAAACATGACAGCCTGCAAAGAATCCGCGAACGACGTGTCCAATTGCGCGAGGTGGAGAAAGAAGATAAGGAAAGCAGACCCCATGATGAAATGGGATTAATAATGCTTAGGGGAGAGAGTGGATGCTGCTCTTTCACTGAAAATAAGGCAATAAATCAAATAAGTAACTTATGTGTATAAAAATAAAAATCCTGTTCTTCTTCATGACTCTAACTTGAGAAAGACTTGATGTTATGCATGAAATAGAGAAAATGCGCAGAAAATTGAAAACAATCAAGAAATGAGGTTGCTATTGAAGCTTCTATATGTCTGTATAAATATATTACTGTAATAAAATTATATTATTTATTTTTACTATAATGCAACTGGTCAATATATTACAGCAGTTCAAAATATGACTAGAGATTTAGTTATAAGTAAATTTCTAGATCTTAAACAAGGTATATTAAGACGATATCTACTTAACTTTTTAAGTAAAATAACGGATTAAGTTCGCGATTTGAATAACAAACATGTGTCGCAGTGATTGAAATAGCATTTACGTCTGATATTAGCTGAAACAAAAAAAAAACGAGGTCATACATTTAAATTCATATAAGATCGCGGAAGTTCGAACGGATTGTTTTATTAATTGATTTTTACGAAACGTTCGCTTACTAATGTATTCAGGAATAACATATAATATTTAAATAACATTTAAAAAAAAACAACCTATGTTTACTTGTTTGAAATTAACATTGTCATGCTTAAAAAGCACATAAGACGCTTCGACTAGATATTTTTATAGAAATCTATATTAGACTTAGCCCGGATTTTATTTACGAAATCGTATCATGCGTAAAAATATCTAAAGATGATTTAAAGTAATTTAGCTTAGAGGATACATAAGTTTAAGCAGACAGGCCACATAGCGCGCAGATATGACAGGCTTTGAAGTTTTAAGGTTCTAGAGTAATGATCACGGACTAGCGATTGCAGCGAAGAATGTTCACCAGAAATTTGAACATATGAGCTTATTTAGATCAGAAGCTAAATGAAGGTCGATCTTATAGAAAAGCTATGAGGAAAACCTACGTCGAGCAGTGGGTGTCTTTCATGTCAAATACTGCAACAAAGCTAATAGCTTTCTCGGGAGGACTCTTGTCTGGCCTGGAGTTACATTATTTGTTTCACCGGACTGATATGTTGCTTTGACTTTAATCTCTTATTCTTTTGATCACGCCATAACTTGAAAACCAGTTTACTGGTTTTTTTTCGTCTTTTTTGTGCTAAAATTTGTATTTTTTTTTGCGTATTCCATACTGTTTCTTTTATTTACTACAAGAAAATGAAAATTAAATAAATAATATATAGTACCCGACGATAAATATGTACATATCGACCTTTGGAAAGAATAAATCGGCTAATTTCGGCTTCGTAGAGCACTATCTCTGTCCCACATTACCTATGTGACGTTTTGTCAGTCGATGTATTTCGTGCGACAGAGATAACGCTATATGGTACTGTACACTGTGTGCAATAAATATATTGTTATTATTATAAATAAATAAAACATGATGATAAATAAATCAAAAATTTTCACGCTGCGCTTTAAAAATTTATATCGACAACATTAACATATAACTTCAGTCGTTTAATAATCAACTGTACAAGTTACAAATTGTTACGAATTTGTACAAGTTTTTTTTAATAATAGAAAATCTAAAATATTTTGAAAAAGGGGCCTACTTGACTAAAGACATTTTGAATTCGAATTTAAATTATCAGAAATTGCTATCTACATTATATATCAATCTAAATCGAAAAACGCTTTTCAAAGAATTGACTACATTTAAAAATAGTGTAATAATATATAGTAATAATGTATAATACACCAATAACTCGCTTTGCGTCGTTTCGTTTTGCGTTTTTTTCGTAGTTGCGTCGCTGCTTAATCAGTACTAATTTTCACTGTGCGTCGTTAGTTTTTCCGAGGTTGCGTTGTTTTGGGTTCAAGTCTTTAATTTTTTTTTAATTTTATCTTTTTTCTGAAAGATGGCAACACTTTTGTTTCTAATTAAGTACGCCATGCCATCAAAACTCGAAGATTCCCTTTCTAACTAAAAATCCACGCAATTTTGCTAATTTTAGAGTTCAGTTTCAATTACGTAGTGTGTTGTGCTTTTTTTAAAAGAGAATATCAAATTTATATAAGTTTTTACGTGTTGTTTCTGGTTACGAAAAAGGTAAAGATTATTCCAATTTATTTATTGGCAGAGTTATATTATTTTTGTTTTTTAAATGTTTACTTTGTTCAATTTTCTTTTTAAAAAGTAGTATTTTCGTGACCTTGGAACTTATCTTCGATCTTTACATGGTTTGATATAAAAAATCTTAATTCACTTTGCGGCGTTTCAATTTTCTCGTGTTTTTTTGGAACGAAACCGCGACGCAAAGAGAGGTATTGGTATATATATAAAAGTAAGTATAATGTTATTAATACAGTAATAATTATATATGGGAGTAAAGTAAAAAAGCAAAGAAGAATCCGTTAAAAAAGGGGTCAAGTCAACCCGGGTAGTATGCGCCACCCATGAGGTGTGTGGTAGCTTCGCCGGTGTATTTCTAGAAGCTTCAGTCTTTACTCTCTGAGATTCTTTACTGAGATCAAATGGCCAATTTAGACCAGCTTGGCCAGACTGGCTTCCCTCATGGCTGCTGACCCCGGGAGGCACTACCCGTCGCTGCTATATATTCGAAGTCGCGCGGAAACTTTGATAGCGCGATTTAGAGCTGCAAATCTCTGTCTACCCACAGAAAATTTTTAATTTTATTTAGAACGTTTTCTGAATACCCTCAGCTTTGACAGACTGTCGCACTACTTACATATTAGTTCCAACACCTGTTCCTCAAGCGGACCTTCACTCTCACAGTGAACACGTTTGAATTTAAAGCAGTTCAATTTATATTACATGTTATTATCTTTTTTCTGTTAAAGCAATTGTTCTGTAATTTAAGTAGTTTTACATTACAAATACATAACTGGAATATTCTTTGGAAAGAATTTATTTCATTTTAAATTGTAGGTTAAATGTAAAAACAGGTTCGCACTACGTTTTCCTAGAATTTGGTATTCATAATCTTAGTAAAGTACGTAAGTCTGAGTAAATTACCACACAAAAGAAGAATCCGTTAAAAAAGGGGTCAAGTCAACCCGGGTAGTATGCGCCCACCATGAGGTGTGTGGTAGCTTCGCCGGTGTATTTCTAGAAGCTTCAGTCTTTATTTTCTGAGATCAAATGGCCAATTTAGACCAGCTTGGCCAGACTGGTTTCCCTCATGGGTGCTGACCCCGGGAGGCGCTACTCGTCGCTGCTATATATTCGAAGCCGCGCGGAAACTTTAATAGCGCGATTTAGAACTTCAAATCTCTGACTACCCACAGAAAGTTTATAGTTTATTTTAATATGCAATGGCTACTTCCTACCCTCAACCATGATGTCTGTGTTCAATCAACATGTGTACGCATCTCCATGATCATTTGATCTGCAGTTATCATCATCTACTAGTGCATGTGAAACTCGTAATGCCTAAATTTCGAGTTCAAAAAATTAACAAATCTTTCATAATAAACTTCCACGATACATTTCAGACCTTCCATTTCTTAATTTTTCAATCTAAAATTAAAAGTATATTATCAAATAAATCAAGAGGTTTCATTGGACCTAAATGCGTAGAACTTGGTTTGTTAACTCACTTACATGGTTGACATTATAATGTACACATAAACAAATAGGTTGTTTAATTTCATTTGAAAGAGCAATTGTTGAATTTCTGCCTGGTTCTTTTAACAGATCAGCGTTCCGAGCAGGTAGCTCACTACTAAATGTTAAAATAATCGACGATTCAAAAGCGCATGAAATATTCGAAAATAAGTTTAAGTATTTCTGACACAAGGCTTAAAAGAAAGCCCGGTCGCTTCTGTACCACGGGAGGATAAATCAAAATATATCAATTAAAAATATATTTATTTAAGTAGACATTTACACGCGGTTTTGAATCTACAATTATTTTAACATTATATGTAGTAAGCTACCACCGGCTAGGAACGATGATCTGCGAAGGATCGTTCAGAAACTGGTCGCTCTTTTTAAATGAAATTTTACAATTTTTTTCGTGTACATTATAATATCAACCATGTAAATGAGTCATTAAACCAAGTTAAGCACATTTTGATCGTCTAAAAACTCTTGAATCCTATACAATAAATTATAAAGTTTCAACCGATTGACGTCCACTGTAAGGCGCAGGCCTGTCCCAAACATAGCTACGATGAACAGTCTCTCGCTCTGCCCGCGTCCAGCGACTACCAGCGACCGTGACCTTGTAGGTATGGGTGAAATAAAATCTATAATAAAAATATATTTGTTTTTTTGGTATTGATGCATTTGAGTAAACAAACAAATCGATTTCATGTTTTATTATTACACTTATTTATATTACAGGTTATTTATCATTCTTCTGCCAAAACATCTGTTCTATACTTTAAGAACTGTTACATTATAAATATACTTAAACTTGAATATTCTTCGTTAATAATTTATTTCTTTTTAAATTGTATGTTAAGTGTATAAACAGGTTCGCATTACGTTTTCCAAAAGTTTTTGTATTCAAAATGTTTTTATTATTCAACACACGAGTAAAGTAACACACAAAAGAAGAATCCGTTAAAAAAAGGGGTCAAGTCAACCCGGGTGGGTGGTAGTATGCGCCCACCATGAGGTGTGTGGTAGCTTCGCCGGTGTATTTCTAGAAGCTTCAGTCTTTACTCTCTGAGATTCTTTACTGAGATCTAATGAACAATTTAGACCAGCTTGCCCAGACTGGTTTCCCTCATGGCTGCTGACCCCAGGAGGCGCTACTCGTCGCTCCTATATATTCGAAGTCGCGCGGAAACTTTGATAGCGCGATTTAGAACTCTAAATCTCTGACTACCCACAGAATATTGTTAATATTAATTATTACGTCATCGAATACCTTCAGTTTTGACAGACAGTGTTGCACAACGTTGATATATTTTTAATGGCGCCCGCCATTGGGGATCTCTCGTTCCTCTGTCTTATTTATGGGACAGGGACGTTTTTATATTTTAATGATTCACTTTCTTTTCTTTTTTATATCCATTCTCTCCTGTAATACTTCACATGATCCATCTTTCTACTACTCACATTCTACAAATTACTATCTTTCTTTTCCTTGTGCCGTTCATTCATCGCCTCACTTCCTTCGCCTCGTCCCTTTTTGCTAAACAGCTTTTGGTTATCACATTATTTTTACTTTTTCTCTTCTTTTATTTTACATTTTATAATTTGGTTATTTTTCATTATATCACAGATTACATAGCCGCTGTTTTTTTTACTTTATAATTATTTCAAATTGTTTTAACTACTACCTGTGTAAGTTTTGTTTATATTTAATACGTATTTTGTTTTAATCATCAATTTTTGCAATAATCAAGGAACACTGGCCTGTATCTTCACTAATTTTTTTACTCAACCTGCTTTCGAAATCGTATCGAAATTCTTCGAATGCGGGACAATGGGTTACAAGGTGGACCACAGTCTGGTCCACGCCCGGTTCACAGAAGCACCAGGGTGAAGGTACTCAGAGAACCCCCCGTGCCCCGTGATGAGCTGGACCAAGACCGTTTCCACCTCGACACTACAGAACACGCGGTAGGCTGAGACGGCGTCCAGGAAGAATTTCCGCGTTGTTGATGCTGTCGAACCTTCCATATACCTCCTATTCCATTCGTCAAGCGTTCCCTGCCTAAGCTGCCGCGTCGTCGTCTGGTCTTCTTTTGCAACAACTTCCATATTAGATCCTCTAGTCGCTGTTCCTCACACGGACCTTCACTCTCTCAATGACCACGTTTGAACTCAAAGCAGTTCAATTTATTTTACATTTTATTATCTCTATTCTATCGAAGCATTTATTCTGCACTTTAAGTAGTTTTACATTATAATATATAAGCGGAATATTATCTGCAAAGAATATATTATATTTTAAATTGTGACGTATGTGAATAGGTTCGCATTATGTTTAACAGATTTCTTTTTTTTAATAGCTCCCGTTACTCGGGGCCTCTCGTTTTCCTGTCTTATTTTAGGGACAATGAATTTTTCACAAACGTTACTCTCACCCTCTCTTTCTTACTCTCCACAATTTCTCTCTTTTTTCTTTCTTTCATCCTTCATATTTTCTATCATTCTCACAGCATTCATTTACATTACACTTGCACATCGCCTCTCAACCTTACCGATATTTCTTGAAATTATAATTATTAACTTTTCCAATGGACCACTTTTATTTTTCATTTCTTAAAATTTTTATGTAATATGCTATAAAAGAATTTTATAACTTTGTCAACTTTTTGGTATTCATGATCTTTTATAATCTAACATGTAAGTAAAGTACGACAAAAAAGAAAATACCGTTAAAAAAGGGGTCAAGTCAACCCGGGTGGGTGGTAGTGTGCGCCCACCATGAGGTGTGTGGTAGCTTCGCCGGTGTATTTCTAGAAGCTTCAGTCTTTACTCTCTGAGATTCTTTACTGAGATCAAATGGCCAATTTAGACCAGCTTGGCCAGACTGGCTTCCCTCATGGCTGCTGACCCCGGGAGGCACTACCCGTCGCTGCTATATATTCGAAGTCGCGCGGAAACTTTGATAGCGCGATTTAGAGCTGCAAATCTCTGTCTACCCACAGAAAATTTTTAATTTTATTTAGAACGTTTTCTGAATACCCTCAGCTTTGACAGACTGTCGCACTACTTACATATTAGTTCCAACACCTGTTCCTCAAGCGGACCTTCACTCTCACAGTGAACACGTTTGAATTTAAAGCAGTTCAATTTATATTACATGTTATTATCTTTTTTCTGTTAAAGCAATTGTTCTGTAATTTAAGTAGTTTTACATTACAAATACATAACTGGAATATTCTTTGGAAAGAATTTATTTCATTTTAAATTGTAGGTTAAATGTAAAAACAGGTTCGCACTACGTTTTCCTAGAATTTGGTATTCATAATCTTAGTAAAGTACGTAAGTCTGAGTAAATTACCACACAAAAGAAGAATCCGTTAAAAAAGGGGTCAAGTCAACCCGGGTAGTATGCGCCCACCATGAGGTGTGTGGTAGCTTCGCCGGTGTATTTCTAGAAGCTTCAGTCTTTATTTTCTGAGATCAAATGGCCAATTTAGACCAGCTTGGCCAGACTGGTTTCCCTCATGGGTGCTGACCCCGGGAGGCGCTACTCGTCGCTGCTATATATTCGAAGCCGCGCGGAAACTTTAATAGCGCGATTTAGAACTTCAAATCTCTGACTACCCACAGAAAGTTTATAGTTTATTTTAATATGCAATGGCTACTTCCTACCCTCAACCATGATGTCTGTGTTCAATCAACATGTGTACGCATCTCCATGATCATTTGATCTGCAGTTATCATCATCTACTAGTGCATGTGAAACTCGTAATGCCTAAATTTCGAGTTCAAAAAATTAACAAATCTTTCATAATAAACTTCCACGATACATTTCAGACCTTCCATTTCTTAATTTTTCAATCTAAAATTAAAAGTATATTATCAAATAAATCAAGAGGTTTCATTGGACCTAAATGCGTAGAACTTGGTTTGTTAACTCACTTACATGGTTGACATTATAATGTACACATAAACAAATAGGTTGTTTAATTTCATTTGAAAGAGCAACTGTTGAATTTCTGCCTGGTTCTTTTAACAGATCAGCGTTCCGAGCAGGTAGCTCACTACTAAATGTTAAAATAATCGACGATTCAAAAGCGCATGAAATATTCGAAAATAAGTTTAAGTATTTCTGACACAAGGCTTAAAAGAAAGCCCGGTCGCTTCTGTACCACGGGAGGATAAATCAAAATATATCAATTAAAAATATATTTATTTAAGTAGACATTTACACGCGGTTTTGAATCTACAATTATTTTAACATTATATGTAGTAAGCTACCACCGGCTAGGAACGATGATCTGCGAAGGATCGTTCAGAAACTGGTCGCTCTTTTTAAATGAAATTTTACAATTTTTTTCGTGTACATTATAATATCAACCATGTAAATGAGTCATTAAACCAAGTTAAGCACATTTTGATCGTCTAAAAACTCTTGAATCCTATACAATAAATTATAAAGTTTCAACCGATTGACGTCCACTGTAAGGCGCAGGCCTGTCCCAAACATAGCTACGATGAACAGTCTCTCGCTCTGCCCGCGTCCAGCGACTACCAGCGACCGTGACCTTGTAGGTATGGGTGAAATAAAATCTATAATAAAAATATATTTGTTTTTTTGGTATTGATGCATTTGAGTAAACAAACAAATCGATTTCATGTTTTATTATTACACTTATTTATATTACAGGTTATTTATCATTCTTCTGCCAAAACATCTGTTCTATACTTTAAGAACTGTTACATTATAAATATACTTAAACTTGAATATTCTTCGTTAATAATTTATTTCTTTTTAAATTGTATGTTAAGTGTATAAACAGGTTCGCATTACGTTTTCCAAAAGTTTTTGTATTCAAAATGTTTTTATTATTCAACACACGAGTAAAGTAACACACAAAAGAAGAATCCGTTAAAAAAAGGGGTCAAGTCAACCCGGGTGGGTGGTAGTATGCGCCCACCATGAGGTGTGTGGTAGCTTCGCCGGTGTATTTCTAGAAGCTTCAGTCTTTACTCTCTGAGATTCTTTACTGAGATCTAATGAACAATTTAGACCAGCTTGCCCAGACTGGTTTCCCTCATGGCTGCTGACCCCAGGAGGCGCTACTCGTCGCTCCTATATATTCGAAGTCGCGCGGAAACTTTGATAGCGCGATTTAGAACTCTAAATCTCTGACTACCCACAGAATATTGTTAATATTAATTATTACGTCATCGAATACCTTCAGTTTTGACAGACAGTGTTGCACAACGTTGATATATTTTTAATGGCGCCCGCCATTGGGGATCTCTCGTTCCTCTGTCTTATTTATGGGACAGGGACGTTTTTATATTTTAATGATTCACTTTCTTTTCTTTTTTATATCCATTCTCTCCTGTAATACTTCACATGATCCATCTTTCTACTACTCACATTCTACAAATTACTATCTTTCTTTTCCTTGTGCCGTTCATTCATCGCCTCACTTCCTTCGCCTCGTCCCTTTTTGCTAAACAGCTTTTGGTTATCACATTATTTTTACTTTTTCTCTTCTTTTATTTTACATTTTATAATTTGGTTATTTTTCATTATATCACAGATTACATAGCCGCTGTTTTTTTTACTTTATAATTATTTCAAATTGTTTTAACTACTACCTGTGTAAGTTTTGTTTATATTTAATACGTATTTTGTTTTAATCATCAATTTTTGCAATAATCAAGGAACACTGGCCTGTATCTTCACTAATTTTTTTACTCAACCTGCTTTCGAAATCGTATCGAAATTCTTCGAATGCGGGACAATGGGTTACAAGGTGGACCACAGTCTGGTCCACGCCCGGTTCACAGAAGCACCAGGGTGAAGGTACTCAGAGAACCCCCCGTGCCCCGTGATGAGCTGGACCAAGACCGTTTCCACCTCGACACTACAGAACACGCGGTAGGCTGAGACGGCGTCCAGGAAGAATTTCCGCGTTGTTGATGCTGTCGAACCTTCCATATACCTCCTATTCCATTCGTCAAGCGTTCCCTGCCTAAGCTGCCGCGTCGTCGTCTGGTCTTCTTTTGCAACAACTTCCATATTAGATCCTCTAGTCGCTGTTCCTCACACGGACCTTCACTCTCTCAATGACCACGTTTGAACTCAAAGCAGTTCAATTTATTTTACATTTTATTATCTCTATTCTATCGAAGCATTTATTCTGCACTTTAAGTAGTTTTACATTATAATATATAAGCGGAATATTATCTGCAAAGAATATATTATATTTTAAATTGTGACGTATGTGAATAGGTTCGCATTATGTTTAACAGATTTCTTTTTTTTAATAGCTCCCGTTACTCGGGGCCTCTCGTTTTCCTGTCTTATTTTAGGGACAATGAATTTTTCACAAACGTTACTCTCACCCTCTCTTTCTTACTCTCCACAATTTCTCTCTTTTTTCTTTCTTTCATCCTTCATATTTTCTATCATTCTCACAGCATTCATTTACATTACACTTGCACATCGCCTCTCAACCTTACCGATATTTCTTGAAATTATAATTATTAACTTTTCCAATGGACCACTTTTATTTTTCATTTCTTAAAATTTTTATGTAATATGCTATAAAAGAATTTTATAACTTTGTCAACTTTTTGGTATTCATGATCTATTATAATCTAACATGTAAGTAAAGTCAACCCGGGTGGGTGGTAGTGTGCGCCCACCATGAGGTGTGTGGTAGCTTCGCCGGTGTATTTCTAGAAGCTTCAGTCTTTACTCTCTGAGATTCTTTACTGAGATCTAATGGACAATTTAGACCAGCTTGCCCAGACTGGCTTCCCTCATGGCTGCTGACCCCGGGAGGCGCTACTCGTCGCTGCTATATATTGGAAGTCGCGCGGAAACTTTGATAGCGCGATTTAGAGCTCCAAATCTCTGACTACCCACAGAAAATTGTTAATATTAATTATTACGTCACCGAATACCTTCAGTTTTGACAGACTGTTTAGCACAATTTCGATATTAGTTCCAGTACTCGCTGTTCATCACGCGGCTCTTCACTATTTCAGAGATCACGTTTGAACTCAAACCAGTTGTAAAAAGAAACAAGATGAGGAATTTAATGCTATAATTTAACCAAAGTCAATGGTGACTTTGTTATTTGTATATTGTGTGCAATAAATATATTACTATTATTATTGTATATAAAAAATCATAGCAAAATCATTAAAGAATTCATTAGTGTTAATGTTATTCTATACAATTTTTTTATCGAATACATCAATATGTCGTATAAACATAGTCGCTTGATAAGCCGCTGGTGTCAGGACAGGAGGCAGTAACCAAGTCTGAGCGTCGAGGCCGACGTAACGACACGATCTAGTTCACATTGGTAAATTAATTATTTCATTCGCGTACAATGAGTCGTTAAATAGGCTACGGCGGTTATTCGATACGCGACCTTTAAATAGATATATCAATCAATATATTTTATTTAGAATTAAAAATGTTATTATCTAAAATAGCTAGGATATATAAAAGCATTCAAAGAGATTTTTTGTGGTAAAATCAGTGGAAGAAAGCAATGGAGAGTACATTGTCTTTGACTAAACTGTTTTTAGATAATAAAGTTCGACGAAGGCTCTCACAGGAACCTATGTTCGTTTCGCTGTAAATATTTTATTACAGAATTGTGTAGCCGCTGAGATCATAGATGGATTGTAATGGAAGTAATGTTAGGTGGGTAATGGTAACCGCCCAAGTCGATTTTCAGGCTTTTTGGGCGCCCTTGAAAGGCTAAAGTCTAAGGGCGAGAACTAAGAGCTACGATGTAACAACACGAGAGGAAGTTCTAGTGCCTTTCCAGCTCTATACCTTCAAGCCAGCGTAATATGTGATAACTTATTAAAAAATGTTAAAACATTGTGTTATTTAAATTCTGTGTGAGAAATACATATGTTCATATGACTCAAATGATTTCTTTAAAATAAAAACTTATACATAATTGATAAAGTTACATTTCTTTTTTAAAATATGCCATCTAAACAAATTTAGAAATGGACATAAGTATTTACAATTACATAATTTAAAGAAAACATAACATAGTTAAATCTATGAGCAAATCATCTTGTGTATGTTGCATTTTAATGTCACAGTACTGCATTTATCAAGATCACATTTCAGCTCCAACGCCCTTGTTCGATATCTAGTTTGGTTGTTTAGGTCGTCGTCATATATATACATCGCTTGTGCAACTGATGGACATTGGGGCTGAAAGGTTGTCGAGGGCGATCACTTCCTGATAGAGCGTCCTACCCACCCCCCCACTAGGAAGACCGACAGCAAAGCGCAGAACCGGTCGGTGACAATGTTGGCGAGAGCTCCCTGCCTTGCAGTGGGTGTCAATCGGCAAACAAAAAGAATAAAGGTCGCCTGAACAAATAACTGATCACGATGCTTTTAACATTAAACTTAAGTTCAATGTAAGGAATTTGGGAGAAAAGAGGCTTCCTAATATTATTAAAACTTGTCCAAATTATTTCGATGATAGAAAATCAAAAATCTGTTGAAAAGGGGGCCTACTCGAATAAAGATATTTTAAATTCCAATTTCAATTGTCACAAATATCTATATACATTATGCATAAATCTAAATCGGAACTCGCTTTGCAAATAATTGACTACATTTTAAAACATGCGATGTAAGTATTTAATGGAATCAGGCGTTACTTCGCGGAAGTCCATCCTAAGTAAGAAAAGGACCAATATTTAGCCACTTCCGCACATGCAGTGGTAGTCGTTTTGTTTCATTGCACGACTACGAGTACAATGTTCAATAAGTACAATGTTCTTAATACAGTAATAATTATATATGGGAGTAAAGTAAAAAAGCAAAGAAGAATCTGTTAAAAAAGGGGTCAAGTCAACCCGGGTAGTATGCGCCACCCATGAGGTGTGTGGTAGCTTCGCCGGTGTATTTCTAGAAGCTTCAGTCTTTACTCTCTGAGATTCTTTACTGAGATCAAATGGCCAATTTAGACCAGCTTGGCCAGACTGGCTTCCCTCATGGCTGCTGACCCCGGGAGGCACTACCCGTCGCTGCTATATATTCGAAGTCGCGCGGAAACTTTGATAGCGCGATTTGGAGCTCCAAATCTCTGACTACCCACAGAAAATTGTTAATATTAATTATTACGTCACTGAATACCCTCAGTTTTGACAGAGAGTGTTGCACAACGTTAACAACGTTGCACTCGTTCCTCTGTCCTATTTATGGGACAAGGACGTTTTTAACTTTTAATGATTTACCTACTTTTTTATATCCATTCTCTTCTGTAATACTTCACATGATCCCTCTTCCTGGATCCTGGAACTACATTCATTTAAGTAAGAAAAGGACCAATATTTACCTACTTCCGCACATGCAGTCGTAGTCGTGCAACAAAGTGCACCGCCCGTCAGCCCGCCGATAAATGCGCAAGCGGCAAACAATGCGAATTACACAACTACCACCGTTAAATCACTCAACACGTGTTTCACCTCTCCACGGGGCATCTTCAGGAGTTATGTTACACCGATTAGTGCCAAACACAGACATTAATAAACAATAGATTTATTAATAGATACCACTTGGGTACGTGAAAAATGCCATAAAAGCCTTATTTCATAAAATCTATAATCAGAATGAACTTCTTTTTATCTTCCTGTATATCTTAAAGCAGCAAGAGTTCCAAACAGCCTACAGCAAGGTTTTTAATATACTTGTACGTTAAAGATCGATTTAGCTATATACAAAATAAATTAGATAATGATTGTATGTGATTTTTAGTTTTGTTTTAGAAATATATTTAGTTGAATAATTATTGACACATTTTTTTGTTTTTAATATTAATCGTAATTAGATCCAATAGTAATTGTTTGTCAATTATTTACAAATAATTTTCCAAGTTTATTATAGTCATTAATTTATAAGATAAATATAAAATTCGATTGGCTCAAAATAAATAGTAAAATTACATAATGTAGCATGTACAATATAATCAAGTCACGTCTATATTCGTATGATAATTTAAAAATAATAACCTTCAACGTGGAATATATTAAATAACGTTTTAAATTTAAATTATATATTCCGTTGTATTAATTTAAAGAAAACGTAAATTATATATTCCGTATCGCTAAATATTAATATGTTTTAAACGCGAATATTCATAGGTTGAATTCTCAAAGAAGCTGAAAAATATTATTAAACAGGAGCTCAATTTGATTTTGTATTGTGTTCTACACATGTAACTTAAATGCCCCTTCAACTTGCAAATCCGCTCTATTTTGGTCACTTTCTGTCATCTTCTAGAGTTTAGCCATCTCCATGGCTCTCAGTGACTCTGAGAGACAAGCCTAAAACAATAAAACGTGGTCGTGAATAATATTATTACTTTTCGAATTGAGATCTTCTGTAATTCTATTAACACGTTCACTGCGGGCCCAATTTTTAAGAACTTTCAGCTGGTGCGGCTGAGGTCGAATCAGCCTCAAGCTGAACTTCCTAGTAGTGCAGTTGAGGCCTTTTCTGCCTCATATTTCAATAATTTCTTTACAATATTGAGTCAATGCTTCGCAGACATAAAGAAAGCTATATTTGTCTTTGTCAGACCTCATACGGTTGAGTGTAAACAGCCGCCGCACTAGAGAGAAAACACGAGTTTTACGCGCCGCACTAGTGCAAAGTCTACCATGAGGCTGAATCGGCCTCAAGCCGCAGTGAACGTATTAAAGTTGAAAATAACATGAATATATCTACAATCAATTCGATTTAAATCGATGGTCTACCTATTTTTAAATCGGTCACGAAGGTGCAAAGGTCGTGCGTTGCGAAAAACGACGAAACATGCGCGCATGGACTCGCGTGTCGCACGCACTCGCTGTGTTGAAATCTATCCGTCTCGCCTTGGCTAAAATCCGTGTCACATGACATAATACGTATGACTATAAATTAGAAATTATAATTGTCTTATAATAATAATAAAGCCCTTTATTCCGAAATTAGTATTTATAAAATAATCTATTGCTACACATTTTAAAACTAAATTTATTTTTAAAGTATGTCTCTAATTTCAGTGTGCCTGTTGGCATAGGCCTCCTCCAAAAATATTTAATGGAATCAGGCGTTACCTCGCGGAAGTCCATTCTAAGTAAGAAAAGGACCAATATTTAGCCACTTCCGCACATGGAGCATGTGCGGAAGTGGCTAAATATTGGCCCTTTTCTTACTCCTCCAAAAACTTCCATTGACTTCTGTCGTTTGCAACCAACATTTTACACCCGCAGTCAGTTTTAAATCATCTTCCCATCTTATTTTTTCTCTTCCTCGATTTCTTTTTCCATTTTTCGGGTACCATTCGGTTATGGCCTTGCTCCATTTCCCATTCTTGTCACGAATCATGTGACCGGTCCATCGCCACTTTTGCTGGTCTGTTCTTTTTAATAAATATATCCGTCAGTTTAGTTTTCGATCTTACAATGGTATTTCTGATCCGATCTTGTACTTCGCTCCATTGCTCCTTGACATATGGCTAGTTTTTCCCTGAGCGATTTGGTTAATGACCAAGTTTCGCATCCATAAGTTAGACAAGGTAGTATGTATGTGTTGAAGGTTTTTCTTTTTATTGCCATTCCAAGGTCTGTAGACTTCATTATTTCATAGGCTAGGATTAGGATTTTATAGGCTAAATTTAATTAACAAATATCTTTTATTCCTTACATATCGCTCTCAAAGGTGTCTATGTGGGTATGGTATATCATACTTGGCAGACAGGTTAGCGATTGCAGTGTGGTATTATGGTACGCAGAAGATACTGCTGCCCATCCTCCGAAAGCTTGTATAAGCAATAGTATTCCTATATAATTAATGCACAAATTGTAAATAATATAAAATTTTATCTCTGGAATCGAACACATGACCTATGATCGCAAGTCATACTTCTTTCCACTGAGCCACCACTGCTCATAGTTCTACCATAAACACCACCATTCTTTAACACAGTTAAGGGTGATATTCCAGGATTATTTGAAAATCATATCACAAAAATATGGCACACTCACTCCTTGATAGGTAACACCCAACGAAACCTTTACTGAAGTAAAATAATGCCCACGTTTTACTCTGTAGACTTTTGGAAAGCTTGTTTAGAGCTTTCTACATAAATACGATAATTTTGTTTGCTTAAAATATTGGTTAAATGTAAAAACAATTATTTGAAAAAAAAATTCTGTAACCTCTTAGACTGGCCTATTTTACCACTCTGTACTTTTTAAAAATTATCAGTTAAGAAATTACCAGTGAATCTCTTATAAGCAGCAAGTCTTTTGTCATATTTTAAAATATGCGATATAGTTCTATGTGCTATCTTCATCACCCGAGATAAAATATTTTGCGTTTATACAGGATTTCTTCGAATTATTTACCTTACTGCTCTGAACGCATTTTTCGAACGAACACTTCATGGATGGCTACGTCTTCTGTCACGCAAACATTTGACTAATATTTAATGGAATCAGGCGTTACCTTGCGGAAGTCCATTCTAAGTAAGAAAAGGACCAATATGCTGTGCATGGCATGTGTGGAAGTGGCTAAATATTGGTCCTTTTTTTATTTGACTAATACCGAGAGTATGGAGGATTAAATTTAAAAAGTGTATTTGGCGCATAAACTACTTTATGTAATGCAATCACAGCAATTCGGTTTTCCTAATCACCCCACTCCGTTATATAATATCACTAATTATTTTACAATATTTTTACGCGAAAAGTTTGACAGATTCCAAATTCAAAAGTGATGTGTTGTTTTTTTTTTAATTATAACAGTATTTATGGCCAGATCGAGTATATATTTTGTACATCAGCCTGTACTTTGACGGCACGCATCTAACGCTTTCGTTTCAAACTTTTTTTTCGATTCGTTTTAAACTTTGATTTCAATTTTTTACATTCATTTATTTATATTATTATTCACGTAGGATCATCATTTTCTATAGTGATAACTAGTTAGCATTATCAGAATAATTTGAAAAGAGTCCAATTTATTGAAAAAATTTATTGAACCAACCTATAATAGAATTCAATTTGAACCAAGTGTTTCATACGTCCCCTAATATTAGATCTACAAAACAGGTTTTATGCTCACTTTCACAAATCGGTTTCTATTACCGAATTATTACGCTGTGTAAATATATATATATATATATATATATATATATATAATATAGTTATTAATCTGTAATGACATCAACACATATACTCGGCAAAGTTAATGATACACAGTATAACAACATCCTATAGCCGCAGGCGCAGTATTAATAATAAGTCTAGTAAAACTTCCGCATATTTTGACTGTTCGTTTTATTAGTTTTTTACGTACATAGAAGTACGATCACGAAGTATTGAAATCTTGATAGTAACAAAATATAAGATAGTAAACTAGATAACATTTTAAAGAACGACACTCATGGTGAATGGTAAAAAGCGATCACTCTGAAACTTGTTACATTTTTATTTCTTTTGCAATGCGATATGCCCATAACTTCTGGCTTAGTATACATGGATAGACAATAAACAATAAATAATTTATTATAAAATAATTCGAAATTTTATAAGTTAATTATTAAGTTATTATTACATGTAATGAAAGCAAATGATCTATACATTTATCCCTTTAAAGTTTTAACCCCTGTTTACATCACCCTTTATAAACATCCGAACTCATAGAATTTAGAATGTGTGACATCATATTGGGATTTAGTATACACGCACATAAGTATATAGGCTTAGAGGTTGAAATGTTTTAAAGACATATTTAGATGAATATACAATATTACTTATTTGTATTGAATAAATCAGTAAAAGTGATTTTATTTTCAGAAATTAATTAATCGTGATAAAAAAAGTGTCAAAAACTTCATGTGATAGATAAGACAATAATGAGAGTATTCAGAAAGCGTTATAATTAAAATTAACAATTTTCTGTGGGTAGTCAGAGATTTGGAGCTCTAAATCGCGCTATCAAAGTTTCCGCGCGGCTTCGAATATATAGCAGCGACGAGTAGCGCCTCCCGGGGTCAGCAGCCATGAGGGAAACCAGTCTGGCCAAGCTGGTCTAAATTGTCCATTAGATCTCAGTAAAGAATCTCAGAGAGTAAAGACTGAAGCTTCTAGAAATACACCGGCGAAGCTACCACACACCTCATGGTGGGCGCACACTACCACCCACCCGGGTTGACTTGACCCCTTTTTTTACGGAATATTCTTTTGTGTGGTATTTTACTCATGTGTTAGATTATAAAAAGATCACGAATACCAAAACTATTGGAAAACTTAGTGCGAACCTTTTTTTACATTTAACTTACAATTTAAAATGAAATAAATTCTTTCCAAAGAATATTCCAGTTAAGTATTTGTAATGTATAACTACTTAAATTACAGAACAAATGCTTTAACAGAAAAAAAATAATAACATGTAATATAAATTAAACTGCTTTACATTCAAACGTGTTCACTGAGAGAGTGAAGGTCCGCTTGAGGAACAGGTGTTGGAACTAATATGTAAGTAGTGCGACACAGTCTGTCAAAACTGAGGGTATTCAGAAAACGTTCTAAATAAAATTAAAAATTTTCTGTGGGTAGACAGAGATTTGGAGCTCTAAATCGCGCTATCAAAGTTTCCGCGCGACTTCGAATATATAGCTGCGACGCGTAGTGCCTCCCGGGGTCAGCACCCATGAGGGAAGCCAGTCTGGCCAAGCTGGTCTAAATTGGCCATTTGATCTCAGAAAATAAAGACTGAAGCTTCTAGAAATACACCGGCGAAGCTACCACACACCTCATGGTGGGCGCATAATACCCGGGTTGACTTGACCCCTTTTTTAACGGATTCTTCTTTGCTTTTTTATTCTTTGCATTCTTATTTTATTCTTTGCAAATAATATTCCTGCTGTATATTTGTAATGTAAAACTACTTAAAGTACAGAATAAATGCTTCGATAGAATAGAGATAATAAAATGGAAAATAAATTGAACTGCTTTGAGTTCAAACGTGGTCATTGAGAGAGTGAAGGTCCGCGTGAGGAACAGCGACTAAAGGATCTAATATGGAAGCTGTTGCAAAAGAAGACCAGACTACGAGGCGGTAGTTTAGGCAGGAAACGCTTGACGAATGGAATAGGAGGTATATGGAAGGTTCGACAGCATCGACAATGCGGAAATTCTTCCCGGACGCCGTCTCAGCCTACCGCGTGTTCTGCAGTGTCGAGATGGACGCGGTCTTGGTCCAGCTCATCACGGGGCACGGGGGGTTCTCTGAGTACCTTCACCGGTTCAAGATCTAAGAGTATCCCTGGTGCTTCTGTGAACCGGGCGTGGACCAGACTGTGGTCCACCTTGTAGCCCATTGTCCCGCATTCGAAGGATTTTGGTACGATTTCGAAAGCAGCTTGACTAGAAAAGTTAGCGGGGATACCGTCGCCTTATTAATAGGAGAAAAATCCGACAGGCCTGTGTTTTTTAATTATTGCAAAAAAATAGTAAAACGTGTATTAAATGTAAACAAAACTTACACAGTTAGTAGTTAAAACAATTTGAAATAATTATAAAGTAAAAAAACAGTGGCTATGTAATCTGTGATATAATGAAAAATAACCAAATTATAAAATGTAAAATAAGAGATAAAGTAAAAATAATGTGATAACCAAAAGCTGTTTTACAAAAAAGGAACGAGGCGAAGGAAGTGAGGCGATGAATGAACGATACAAAGGAAAGGAAAGATAGAAATCTATAGAATGTAAGTAGAAGAAAGATGGATCATGTGAAGTATTACAGAAGAGAATGGATATAAAAAAGAAAAGAAAGTGAATCATTAAAATATAAAAACGTCTCTGTCCCATAAATAAGACAGAGGAACGAGAGGCCCCCAATGGCGGGCGCCATTAAAAATATATCAACGTTGTGCAACACTGTCTGTCAAAACTGAAGGTATTCGATGACGTAATATTTAATATTAACAATTTTCTGTGGGTAGTCAGAGATTTGGAGTTCTAAATCGCGCTATCAAAGTTTCCACGCGACTTCGAATATATAGCAGCGACGAGTAGCGCCTCCCGGGGTCAGCACCCATGAGGGAAACCAGTCTGGCCAAGCTGGTCTAAATTGGCCATTTGATCTCAGTAAAGAATCTCAGAGAGTAAAGACTGAAGCTTCTAGAAATACACCGGCGAAGCTACCACACACCTCATGGTGGGCGCATACTACCCGGGTTGACTTGACCCCTTTTTTTTAATGGATTTTTCTTTTGTGTGTACTAAAAACATTTTGAATACTAAAACTTTAGGAAATCGTTTTGCGAACCTGTTTATACACTTAACTTACAATTTAACATGAAATAAATTCTTTGCGAAGAAAATTTCAGTTTAAGTATATTTATAATGTAACAGTTCTTAAAGTACAGAACAAATTGATTTATTCTCCTCATGGTACAGAAGTGACCGGGCTTTCTCTTTAGCATTGTGTCAATAATACTTAAACTTATTTTCAAATATTTTATACGTCATTTTCATACGCTTTTGAATCGTCGATTATTTTAACATTTAGTAGTGAGCTACCACATGCTTGGAACGCTGATCTGTTATAAGAGCCGAAGAGACAGAAACTCAACAATTGCTCTTTGAAATGAAATATAATTGTTTTTTTTTTTCATGTGTACATTATAATGATAACCATGTAAATGAATCAACAAACCAAGTTCCACGTATTTCGCTCAACTGAAAACTCTTGATTTATATAACTATATATACATTTAATTTTAGATTTAAAACTAAGAAATGAAAGGTCTGAGATATCTTGTTGAACTTTATTATGAAAGATTTGTTAATTTTTTGAACTCGAAATTTAGGCGTTACGAGATTCACATGCACTAGTAGATGATGATAACTGCAGATCAAATGATCATGGAGATGCGTACACATGTTGATTAAACACAGACATCATGGTTGAGGGTAGTAAGAAGCCGTTGTATATTAAAATAAACTATAAACTTTCTGTGGGTAGTCAGAGATTTGGAGCTCTAAATCGCGCTATCAAAGTTTCCGCGCGACTTCGAATATATAGCAGCGGCGAGTAGCGCCTCCTGGGGTCAGCAGCCATGAGGGAAGCCAGTCTGGGCAAGCTGGTCTAAATTGTCCATTAGATCTCAGTAAAGAATCTCAGAGAGTAAAGACTGAAGCTTCTAGAAATACACCGGCGAAGCTACCACACACCTCATGGTGGGCGCACACTACCACCCACCCGGGTTGACTTGACCCCTTTTTTTACGGAATCTTCTTTTGTGTGGTATTTTACTCGTGTGTTAGATTGTAAAAAGATCACGAATACCAAAACTATTGGAAAACTTAATGCGAACCTGTTTATATATTTAACTTACAATTGAAAATGAAATAAATTCTTTCCAAAGAATATTCCAGTTATGTATTTGTAATGTAAAACTACTTAAATTACAGAACAAATGTTTTAACAGAAAAAAAATAATAACATGTAATATAAATTAAACTGGTTTACATTCAAACGTGTTCACTGAGAGAGTGAAGGTCCGCTTGAGGAACAGGTGTTGGAACTAATATCTAAGTAGTGCGACACAGTCTGTCAAAACTGAGGGTATTCAGAAAACGTTCTAAATAAAATTAAAAATTTTCTGTGGGTAGACAGAAATTTGGAGCTCTAAATCGCGCTATTAAAGTTTCCGCGCGACTTCGAATATATTGCAGCGACGCGTAGTGCCTCCCGGGGTCAGCAGCCATGAGGGAAGCCAGTCTGGCCAAGCTGGTCTAAATTGGCCATTTGATCTCAGAAAATAAAGACTGAAGCTTCTAGAAATACACGGGCGAAGCTACCACACACCTCATGGGTGGCGCATACTACCCGGGTTGACTTGACCCCTTTTTTAACGGATTTTTCTTTGCTCATTTAATTTACTTAGGTGTTGATTACTAATTATTCAGAACATTTATATAGTTACGTCGGTATTTTATAATATAGGCTCTATTTAAATAATGCATCGATTTAATGGACTAAAATCATTATGTTCGATTTAAGAATTATTGATTTATCCTGAAGATGCCCCGTGGAGGGGTGAAACACGTGTTGAGTGATTTGGCGGTAGCAGTTGTGTGATTCGCATTGTTTGCCGCATACGCATTTATCAGCAGGCTGGCGGGCGGTGCACTTTGTTGCACGACTACTACTGCATGTGCGGAAGTGGCTAAATATTGATCCTTTTCTTACTTAAGAATGATTGTGTTTAATAATTTAGATGTTTTAATGATGTTACTTTGTTTAATTCTTAGTAATGTGAAAAGATTGTCACTTTTCATATTATGTAAGTAAACTCTGTGTTTGGCACTAATTGGTGTAACATAACTCCTGAAGATGCCTCGTGGAGGGGTGAAACACGTGTTGAGTGATTTGGTGGTGGCGGTTGTGTGATTCGCATTGTTTGCCGCATACGCATTTATCAGCGGACTAGTGGGCGGTGCATTTCATTGCACGACTACCACTGCATGTGCGGAAGTGGCTAAATATTGGTCCTTTTCTTACTTAGGATGGACTTCCGCGAAGTAACGCCTGATTCCATTAAATACTTTCCATATTATGTTTGTGTATATCTGTGTACATTTCACGGCGGAATGCTCTCGATGTGACGGGAGCTAGAGCGAGTCTGTCGCAACGTGCCGGCGGCTTTCTGCGCTCCGACCGATCAGACCCGATGCGTGCATTCACCTCAGATCTCTTTCGCTAATATTTATAGACGCGATTTATCTGAAATAAGTTTTAATCATTATCAATGTATTAGTAATTTTACATATACGACGTTCTGTTTACTATTATTACGATCTATATGTAACTGATATCAGCGTCCGCAACTTTGTTTATTTCTTTATTATAGACGCTAGATTAATTGAGATAGTTTATTTATAAAAAAGTAAAATGAATGGTTGTATCACACAAGGTAATCCCTCAGACAACCATAGCATGGAAATTGTAGAAATATAAATAACAGGTAGTTAATATGTACATATTAACTACCTGTTATTTATAGACATATGTATTCGTGTACAAACATATATAAATAAACATAGACATACTTAGTTGGTTTTCAGTGAGGTCTAAATAGCTGACATGTGGATAATCAAGGATGGGGAGAAGGAGTGACTGTGCAAGAGAAATTTTAGTTGTAATGGGTAAAAAGTACTTAAAATCTCGCAATGACCCTGCCATGGCAAATAGCTTACTTTGTTTTTACATTTACCTAAATTTTTCAAAAAAAAAATTGTTTATGTTTCTGCATGTTACAGTGTTTACATGTGCTAAGTTTCTAAGTCTATTTTAACTGTGCGACCATCTCCTCATGACCTGATGATGATAATGTGGAGTACCATATTACCATCATCAGGTTGTGCGCCAGTATCGGTGCGGTGGTTGCAGTTTTTGCCACATCGGTAAATCTTGCGATTGCATCTTGAGTCTCAACCGTGTAATACGTGCAACAGTTCGTGTTATGGAGGCTTTTTTCTAACTTATCGTGTTGAAAATCTGTTTGCCTATGTCATGCAGTGTTCATCCTATGAATGAAATGACGTTTAAAAGATTATATGAATAGGCCTGTCATGATTTAACTATATAGTTTCCACGAAAAACCCAACAAGCCTTATTCGCAAATCTTGACCAGTTCGATATAAATTAAGTTAGTTTTAAATGCATTTATGGCAGGCATGATACAACCCTTATAAATATTTGAGTCAAACCAAAAATGACGGTATGTTCCAAACCTAAAATAAATAAGCATAAATCAAATTCATATTTAGACATTGGTATCAGATGTGGTATTTTAAATTCCATCATACTTATACTTTTAATATTAAACCAAAATTTATATGCTTGAAAACCTTCAGACACATAAAATCATACTCGTTTCTGTTAGTAACGCGAAATTTACCAACGCGGCTTTACCAATTTCATTCATCTTTTTAATATTAATTTTTTATTTATTCCAGAAGGTTCTTAACACGTTCACTGCGGGCCCAATTTTGAAGAACTTTCAGCTGGTGCGGCTGAGGTCGAATCAGCCTCAAGCTGAACTTCCTAGTAGTGCGGTTGAGGCCTTTTCTGCCTCATGTTCATCAATATTTTTTTACAATATTGAGTCAATGCTTCGCAGACATAAAGAAAGCTATATTTGTCTTTGTCATGTCTCATACGGTTGAGTGTAAACAGCCGCCGCACTAGAGAGAAAACACGAGTTTTACGCGCCGCACCAGTGTAAAGTCTACCATGAGGCTGAATCGACCTCAAGACGCAGTGAACGTGTTAAAGAAACAAATTACAAAGGACATATGACTTTGTTAAGATTGACGGAATACGTTGGACACATAATGCTTCCAACTAGTCTTATTAAAAATTTATCCGAAAGGTCTATATATTTATTTAAATTTTGTTTTGTACCATAGATAATAACTTAAAAAATAAACAATGTAAATATAGGTACAAGAGGCCGTCTTATCGCTCGACGCGATCTATACCAGACAACATTTTGACGGAGATGAGAGACATGAAGGAGTGGGCAGTTTAGGGTGTACATACATACAAATACATATCAGGAGAACCGAAAAGTAATGTCACTTTCTTAAGTTAAATTCACACGACTATATTTTAACAAGTTTAAATTTCTAATAAACAATATATTCACCTTCGTTACCCGTACTTTCTTCCGTACCTTCGTAACCTTTTGCCATATAGTATTTCATTTCTTTCCGGCCCCCCTAATATGCACTATACGCACAGACATATATATACACATATATATATATATATATATATATGTATATATATGTCTGTGCGTGTATACATATAAACATACATACAAAGCTGTGGTCATACTACTTCTTAAATAATGAAGATCACAACTATTGAGTTGTAATTTATTTCTTTATTACTGATATACGAGTAATCCGTTAAAAACAAAAGTGTTGTATTTCTTGTTTAATGGTATATTTTTTGTTCAATGTTATATTTCTTGTTTTATTGCCTTCAGAATGCTAGCGCCAGAGAAACGTTCATTTAAGTAGTGAAACGCTCTGCGGAAGGATAATGGACGGAAACTGGTTATACTCTATCGCAGTGGAATGACCAGCTGTGTCTAGTACATACGAATATTGCAGCGCGAAGCAAAGAGAACGTACCGCTTTCGTCATGTAGATATATATATAATCATTACACAAACGTATATATCTATATTTGTTTCAATGAATGGATTGATAGTTTAAAAAGCATTTAACTTCAAGCCACACTCTGTTTATCATTGCAATACACCAATACCTCACTTTGCGTCGTGGTTACGTTCCAAATAAACACGACGCAAATTGTAACGCCGCAAAGTGAATTAAGATTTTCTTTAGTAAACCATGTAAAGATCGAAGATAGGTTCCAAGGTCACGAAATTCTACTTTTTAAAAAGATAATTAACACGTTGACGGACAATTGCGGCTATAGCCGTCAAAGCGAAGTTCACAATGTGGCATGACTGCTATAGCCGTCCAAAACGAAACGGTCGTTTTTAGACACTACGGCTATAGCAGCACAAATGTGCACTTACTGGCGTATACGTAGAAGCATAGTGTCGTGTTTTGAAAACATCTTTTTAGGTTGAAGTTCATATTTCACCTGTTATACGAGTTGCTAGAAAGAGTAAAACTATACTTCTAACATTCTAAAAATCACAAAAACATATAGTGTCAATTTTCGAACTTCGCTTGTTCCTACTGTCCGTCAACGTGTTAAACAAAGTAAACACTTAAAAAACAAAAATAATATAACTGTGCCAATAAATAAATTGGAATAATATTTACCTTTTTTGTAACTTGAATTCTAAAATTAGCAAAACAAAGTGAAAATAAAACTGTATCCAAATTGCGTTGATTTTTAGTTAGAAAGGGAATCCCCGAGTTTTGATGGCATGGCGCAATCGGAAACAAAAGTGTTGTCATCTTTTAGAAAAAAAATAAAATTGCAAAACAATTAAAGACTCGGACTCAAAACAACGCAAGATCAAAAATTTAACGACGTACAGTGAAAATTAGTACTAATTAAGCAGCGACGCAACTTCGCAAAATGCAAAACGAAACGATACAAAGCGAGGTATTGGTGTAATTACCTAAAAAATCTTAATTTTATTATGTGCTTCACGAAAATTGAATGAATATCTAATTCAAATTATCATGTCTCCGTACCCTACACGACAAAAGCCTCAAAGATAACCACTATGTTCTCCTATACTGCATAATTAATCCAGTTTTGTAGGTATAAAAGCCTTTGGTCTAGAATTTAAATAACTTCACCTAAACGAAGAAAGAGTAAAAAAAACTTGAATTTCCATTAAGGCTTCATTGGTAAATCAAGTTAACTGAATACATAGATTACGCATCTCGTATAGACTAATGCAGCGCTCCTTTATAGAGATACAGGTTCGATTCCTGGACGAAACTGCATTCCTGAGAGGAAAGTCGCTTTTCACTCTCCACGGGGCGCTACACGCACGACCGGCGTCGGTAGGTTTCTAAAAATTATTTAGTTAAAATAAAAAACGACGCCATATTTCTTTTTTCGTACGTCAATGACCAGTGTCAAATTCGATTACAGATTAACAATAAAAAGTAAATTAAAAGAAAATGAATATTTATAAGCCCTAATAGTTTGGTTGCGAACGCGATTTATTTAATCATATTTAAAACTAGTATACCAAGAAATAAATAATTCAATATAAGAATATGAAAATTAGTTGTCCATATAAACTTTTTACAGTCAAGTCACTGGCCAGTCGCATTCAAGTAAAAAAAAATATGTAACATACTTCAGAGTGATGGCAGGAAGTCGCATAACTAGTGATCACAGCGATCTCTGCCTATGTCTTGCAATGGGTGTCTATAGGCTGAAAAGAGAGAGAGGCGATCATAAATTTATTCTAATTATGTTCTGTTAAAGATATGAGATATATTATAGACATTCTATTCGAGAATCAAAGGTTTTATAAGTAATAAATATCTAAATGATAATAAAGTACAAAAAACTATTTGAAATTTCGTATTACTACGTACTAATAATGCTGCCAGAAGTTATTGCCCTATCACATTCTAAGAGAAAGAAATTAATTAATGTGATATATATTTCAAAGTAATCAATTTCTACAGGATGATTAGAAATAGGCGCAAAAGCTTTAAAGATTTTTGCTGACAAATGAGCTATACATTCATCCATTTACAGCATTTACACTTATAATTAATCAACCTGTTTAATTAAATTTGAATTTGGTTCTGTTAATTATTTTCACTTCTCAATATTAAAAAAAAAGGTTTTTAATACCTGTTGTTACCACTTGTCCTCGTTATCGCATAAGTAACATTGTAATTACTGTAGTTAAACCATTAATTTATATATCAAAACACGACCCGTTACACGTTAAAAACGTAACAGGCTATAAAATATTTTGTTACATTACGTAAACGTAAGTACGTAGTAAATATAACAGATTGGTGCATTTAGGCAAGATATCGCATTAATTGCCTGGCAAATGGCAATAAATAAAGAAGATATCAGAGCATTTATTTTTTTACTAACCATCATTTAGCTGTCCAAATTGTTACATCGAGCCAAAAGCCTTTAGTGGTATGACATGACATCCTTAAGCTACATAAATATATGTGACTCTGTTTGAAAAAGAAGTGGGTTAGCTGAAAACCACCCTTATCCTGACATAGTCAGGCTTTTAGTCAACATTTTGAAATATGTTACATTCATTTACTGGAATATGTCTGGCTAATATCTTCTAAAACTACTGTTTGTAGAGACAGTAAATTTTTTTCTTTCAATTTCGAATATTTTCGCTTTTTCTTACTATTTTATCATTTGGTTGTTTATTATTTCTGAAACCATTTTAAACCAGGGCAACTCATCCGCACCGGCGGGTACCTCAGTTGTGGGGCCCCGTGTTAGTGGCTCAGAGCGGTTAAATAATTTAAGACCCTAAGATTTAGTTAAGAAATTTAAAAGACTTTAGATTTGTCACATACAGAAACACGAGCAAAATTAAAGAGATGTAGTTATAAAAACAAAGGCACGGACGCTAATATCTATAGAATATAGGAGAAAAAAAAGAAACCATGAAAACATTTTTGGAGGTGGTATATCTATAATCAACCACCCTGGATAATTAACACAAAATGCCTGTTAAAAATCGTACCAGAGACCCACGACTAGAGAGAGACAAAAGATCCAGACCTTTGTGCCTTCAAGTATAAATCATATCTGCTTGTCTCACTTTACGCTTGTGATATCTCTTACAATATAGAAGTATACGAAGCCTGTCCAGACATATATCGAACATACTTATTCAACACTAGATATATTATCTAATATGCACCAAGGCACATCGGACAGCGCACGCGAGGCGGTTACGTGGTGTCACGTGACGTAACGTAATAAAGCAGGTTACGGTTGATACCTTTAACCGTAAACTACTCATAAATCAAGCAACCTTAAAACTATGCATCTTTGTTGGATTTTCCTGTTCCTATAGACCTACCCACAGGCAAATCTAGCTATAATTTTTTATATATGTATATATATATTTATGTGTGTGTGTGTGTGTATATACATATGTATGTGTATATATATATTATTAATTATATAGCATCATTGACCACAAGTTGGCGAGATGAAAATAATGCTCCGAGGAAGCCAATTTGATAGAAACTAGAATTTAGATTGAACTCCTGTAAGGCTATCATTCATCTAAAAGCTGCAAGGGTTCAAAACATGCTCTGATCTGAGAACAGATTATAACAAACTCTGTCGAGTTTTTTTACAAATGTCTGCATTTATTGAAATACAAGTTGTGCACGCGACTTCGTTCGCGTGGAATTATATATAGAACAAATATTTAGTTTTTCATTCAGTTAAAAAACATTTCTAAAATAGAAATAGCCTTAGTTACTCGTTATTACACCAGGTAGCTGTCAATGTAAGTCCCTTCAAAATCTGTCCATATATTTCAGATATTAGCCGGACGAACAGACAGACAAAAATTTAAAAAAAAATTAATATATGTACCATATATATACGCCTTCAGACAGAATAACAATGTTCGAATGAGCGAGTTATATATTATATAAAACCTACTTTGAGTAAATTAAATTATTTAAAGTTATTGATACGCGGTGAACGTAAGCGTCACATTGGCACCTATTTTAGAGCCCCATGACATTTGCTTGTCGCATTCCAAATTCATTTTACGAATCAAATAACTTAATATAACGGGTGCTCTGGATAAATGAACAGTGAACGGACCGCGTTCCATATTTGAACTGTGAATATTCATGGCGTTACGAAACAGACGTCGCCAGTAACGGTGTGTTGGTGGTCTTCCATATTAGCTTAATATAAGCCACGGGACGTCGCACGTTGAATAGCTAAGCAACCTTTACTTAGTTTCTAGCAAGAACACTCAATACTCGAGCGAATTTCATTAGTAAAAATACAACAATACATTGTCATAAAACATACAACATAAAATACAATAATACATATTTAATGGAATCAGGCGTTACCTCGCGGAAGTCCATTCTAAGTAAGAAAAGGAACAATATTTAGCCTCTTCCGCACATGCAGTAGTAGTCGTGCAATAAAATGCACCGCTCGCCAGCCCGCTGATAAATGCATTTGCGGCAAACAATACGAATCACACAACCGCCACCGCCAAATTATTCAATACGTGTTTCACCCCTCCACGGGGCATCTTCAGGAGTTATGTTACACCGATTAGTGCCACCGATTACACTCTATGTTTGGCCTGCTACCACTGTATGTGCGGAAGTGGCTAAATATTGGTCCTTTTCTTTCAATAATACATATAGTATAATCAATTAATTGATAAAAATTGATCGATTGATTCGTCGACACAATTTTTATAAAGTCCTAATTGCAAAGAAATAATTATTGAGATATATAATAACGACTACTTACTAGCGGCACAGAGAAAAGGAGAATTATCGCTTGAACTGACCGAGGATTCGTATCTCTTAACATTACACAAACGAACATACATGTCGGACCCTTCCGTACTGTGAACTCATTTCCAATTATATGGTAAAAGCCTAAGGGCTAACAGAAAAAAATTTCACAGATACAATACAATAAAGTACATACACATGTGTGTGCGTGCCTATATGTACCTGCGTGTGCGTGTGTATGTCTGTCTCTCTCCTTCTCTCCCTCACTCTCTCTCCTTCTCTCTCTCTGTGTATGCAGGCGCGCGTATGAGAAGATTTAAAATAATCTGTAAACATACGTTGTAACTATTTCAACCAAGCTCGGGGTAAGGTAATAAAGAGTCCTGGTTTCCAATATTAAGTATGATACTATGTTAAATAATGTTTATATTAAGTTATAGTTAACTTACACTAGCAATATTTCATTTAAAATTTTTATCAATCTTTCGGGAACGCGATGTAGGTTAGTCATTCGATTTCCGGTCGTTGACGCAAGTCAACCGGTGTGAATAAACACCAAATACGTAACCTCTGTTGCCTAAAGCCTGTATTGGGTTCAAAATTAATGCAACCGTTTTGTATGCTGCGCGTTTAGTAACTGCAATCAAAATTAATATGCCTTTATGAAACTGTTTTATGGTCTTAAAGTGTATATTGTGAGAACTAATAAGTCAATTGTTCCACGTAAAAAATCGAATGTATTGTCAAGATAGATATTTATGTTACTCTTTTGTACAGACTTTTTTAATATTTATATAGGATATAAATATTATTTTTAATTGGAATTTATATATCATACGTGGTGTAAAAGATACGATCTACCTTGATTTTCTAACATAAATAAATTAGATGCAGAAAAAATTCAACGTTTAACCTTTGCGGGCTACGACAATTTCGGCCAGGCTAGGTGGCAAATCGACGCGATTGTCGCGAATGAGTCAGACACTTTATTGGTAAAATAGGTTTTTAGGAACCTTCTCAAGTACAAGTAAGGCATTCCTGTCGCTTGAAACTAAAGTAATGTAACATAAACACTGTTGTCGCTGATCGCGTGCCATCCGACCTGCGGCCCGAATAGCCGTGGCGCTGCAGAGACGCCTTCCGAACGCAAATGGTTAATGTACAAATAGGCTTTAGTTCCTCTGCAGTCAACCCCAGGGCCGATGAGGCCGAAGGGTTCTTGGGAACAGACGACATGGTCAAAGTTGCAAGAAGTAAAGAATGTGGGGAGCGTAAAACTTCGAAGCGATCTTTGTAGGAAATCTATTCATTGCAGTGGTTTCGGTTGACATAATGATGATGGGTGATGTAGATTATCCCTCTTAGAGTACAGCAGACTAATAATCAGACTACACAAGTATATAATATACTAATAGATGTCAAAACCATTGATTGAATTTCATAACCATCGTTGATTGAATAGTTAAACATGATGTAAGTGGTAGTGAAAATCACACTTAAAGTAAGGAAAAGGTAGCTGGTAGGTTTAACAAATAAAGTGTGAAAACTTCACGTTGCTTAACCTTAGAAAGTTATTGATGTTTTTGGTCGCTTTAACGGATTTACATAAAAATACAAGCGCAACCTGAAGTGAATTTATTTTGTAAAAGTTTAAAGAAATGTAACCAATTTCTGTTTGTTCACAGGATATCACAAAATGGCTGCCACTGGCGTTAGCTCTCGTCACATTTGCATCACCAGGTAATTGTTTTTTTTTATTTCTACCACATACCTCTAACTATATATAGGATACGTGGGCGAAAATGATCGCATGCCAACTCAAGCTACTTGTTTAACAAGTCGCCATACCAACATATTTTTTATCAAAATGCATTTTAACATGGAATGTCGAACGTCTCGTTCTATTCAGGCGATGGACGCCCACTGCAAGGTATCCTCCCCCAAACACCACCACGACTGGTCTAGCACTGCCGCATCTAGGGACTTCCCGCAACCTTGATCTTGTAATTGATAGGTTCATTAAAATCTATAATAAAAATGCATTTGCTTTAGGGTTTTGACGCATTTATTAAACATATAAATATAAGTTAAACACATATTTTATTATTACATGTTATTATCTCTATTCTATCAAAGCATTTATTCTGTACTTTAAGTAGTTTTACATTATAAATATACTGGAATATTCTTAACAAAGAATTTATTATATTTTAAATTGTGACTATGAATAGGTTCGCATTACGTTTTCCAGGTTTCTTTTTTTATATGGCTCCCGTTACTGGGGGCCCTCGTTTCCCTGTCTTATTTTAAGGACAATGAATTTTTCACAAACATTACTATTTTCACCCTCTCTCTCACATCCTTCACAATTTCTCTCTTTCTTCCTTCTTTCATTCTTTATATTTTCTATCATTCTCACAGCATTCATTTCCATTACTCTCATCCTTAGACACGTTTCTTGAAATTTTAATTTTTTACAATTCAAATTGACTATTTTAATTTTGCATTTCTTAATTTTTTCTATAATGTAATGTTTTATAAAAAGATTTTTACAATTTTTTCAAGTTTTTGGTATTAATGATGTTTTTATAATCTAACATGTGAGTGAAATACGCACAGAAGAAAATTCCGTTAAAAAAGGGGTCAAGTCAACCGTGGTGGATGGTAGTATGCGCCCACCATGAGGTGTGTGGTAGCTTCGCCGGTGTATTTCTAGAAGCTTCAGTCTTTACTCTCTGAGATTCTTTACTGAGATCTAATGGACAATTTAGACCAGCTTGCCCAGACTGGTTTCCCTCATGGCTGCTGACCCCGGGAGGTGCTACTCGTCGCTGCTATATATTCGAAGTAGCGCAGAAACTTTGATAGCGCGATTTAGAACTCCAAATCTCTGTCTACCCACAGTAAATTGCTAATTTTAATGATAATGTTTTCTGAATACCCTCAATCTTGACAGACTGTATTTAGTTATATATTAATTCCAATACCTGTTCCTCGTTTCGTCGAACACGTTTGAACTCCAACCAGTTCTAAATAAGAACAAGATAAAGAAATTAATGGTCAAAATCTAACCGAAGTCAATGGTGACTTTGTTGCCAACTGTGACCGCAAAAAAAATTGCAATGAAAACTTTAACGCGTCAAATCTACAATTATACTGAAAAGTAATTTCTGCATTGCAGCTAATTTGTAAAATCAAACTTTAACTATGTTTTCGATCGGTCGCTACTAAAAAATCTTTGGACCCCAACGGACATTATTTTGTTAAACAAATGAATGTCAGTTTCTAAGATACGTATACAACAATTGTCCCATTGTTCAATGATAAACTATTTTAAATTAATCCTAATTCGCGAATTTACGTCCGAAACAGTAATCTTTTCCTAATTTATTGACAATATAACTAAATTTTTATTATTTGAATACTTTATACTTTATTATACACCAAAAAACTATTAAAAATATACAACTAAAAGGAAATGAAACAAAAAATCTAAAAAACTAAAAATTAAACAATTAATAAAGAGGTACAATAGGCGGTTTTATCGCTTGAGGCGATTTATACCAGACGACCTATGGAAAAAAATGAGATTAAGATTTGCTACATATTTAAGAGTGTAATACGCAAATACAATAAGTAAAATATATACAAAAACAAACACACAAACATATATACATTTTACGTGGAAAAGTTATTACAATAAAAAGTATAAATAACTAATGTTAGGTAATATACTAAATTAGGAAAATGCAAAAGAATTTATTTTACGGGAGAAGAAATAATAAAACTACTTTGTCTTTAATCTAGGTGTAAATATATAATAAGAAAGAATAGCGTTGTCATACAAAGATATATTTAATGTCACCAACGTTGCCTTGTTATTCAATAAATAGCGATATAAATAAACGTAATGGGTGTACTATTAGTCTATTAATCTAAAAAAGCGAATAAAAAGATTTAACACTGAATTACAATAAATACGCTTGTTGAATGTTACATATAACTGAATAAACTTAAAAGTAAAAAAAATGTATTGTCCAGAGAGCAAAATAGAAAAACGTGATCCAAGTATTCTGTTGGAGATATCTTTTGCGTGCATCTGGAAAAGTTAAAGGCCTCGTTGAAAATAAACAAGTAGGATAATACGCTTTGATAAAGAAGTACAGTGAAATTGTCATTTAAAATTTCCGGGCATTGGGTAGGCAGGTAATATTTTTTCCTAGGTTGGTAGAACTGTCTATAACATTTGCCAAACATCTGTTTATCAAAAGCATTTATTATCACCAAGTTGCACGTGTTTTTGTCAAACATAATGTCTCGATTGATGCCAAAATCGCTATATTTTTTGAAAAAAAAACCTTCAACTGGACTGATATCGTTTCGCAACCACCGTATTCGAAGACTTCACGAGACTTTTAGCTATTTAGAAACCTCAAAAGGTATTGAGCAGATAAAAATAGATTGAAATGTCTTGAAAGGTTTACCAGAAAAAAGACTATTCCGACGCAACAAGGACTAGAAAAAGCGTTGGTAAAAGTGCGTCTTATCGGAAGTTGATTACATTGGAACGAACAGAATAGTTTTAGATTTAGATAAATAAATATAAACAGAAATAGATAAATTAAATATATATAAAAGACAAAATAACATAAATATTCTTGAGATTTCTTGCAAGCGTTTATTTCTTCCAGAATATTTTTGGATTGACTTTGTTACCAAGGAAAAATGTAAGTAACGGTAAAAAAAAATAAAACTGGCACTACTAGTGTCAAAAAAATTTTGTTCTTTGTAAATTTTATGTAGATGAATAAATAATATGGATTAGTACACATATTATTGAAATAACCACATATAATAATACATAAACTACACAATTACAATAAAATATAGATTGAATTGTCATAAACGGAAATGCACAGGCTCTTGGAAATAAGTCTATACTTATTTTTACTACGCATAGGCATTCCTTTTTACGGCTAACCTAAACTGTAAACGATTTATTCGTATTATATTTATATTTAGACGATCGTTAAAACATCTGGTGTTAGAGTTTGTTTGATATTGGATGGTTTCCAATTATATTTATAATTATATAATATTTAGGCAAACGGCGAACACATATATGAAGCCACTTGAGTTTAGCACGATATATATATAAATATTTACGTAGTGTAATTAAATGAGTGCATATCAAAAGTTAGTCAATTTATAAGTAAAAAAAAATTGTAACACCTCTGTTGTTTGCTTACTCTGTGTTTACGTGGGGCCAACGCACCGGCCTGTGGGCGTCGATCTCCGACAATGGTGCATTGTTTGAGATTCACTTTGTCTCAATAAAACGCGACTTAACCTTCGCGCTTGGGTTTTTTTTCTGTTCGCATGAGAAGCGGCAATGAAAGTCTACGATGCCGCATGCATTGAATATAAATGCAGTCTGGAAATAGACAACATTTTTTTTAGTACCATATTTATTTTTGTCTATATTATTACAGTGCTTTTCATGTATTCGTCAATAAATCTTTTTAAATTTTCATTTATATTCTCTCTATGATTACTCCATACCTATTTCGATAAATATGTTTATATTTTACCAGCCCACTCGTAGTAACCTTTAGTAAATTTTGTTTTATGGTGCATTTTAAATGACATCGTCATAATTTCAGACAATTGCCCCCACCAAAGTTTACAATACAACCATATTCAAGCGGGCTACATCGTCCATCTTAACAAGATCAGTCAACCTTATGGGTGGACCTTTTAAGCTGCGCTTTTTGGCTTGTGTTCTGGACTCCAGAACATGAAGGCTTCTGTAGCCGTTTGTCCTACGCGCTTTGTTTTTTTACCCACAGCCATTTTTACTTACCTATCCGCTGGTTTATGTCTGTTACATTGTAACAATATTTATAAAAATAGACCGTTTTAAAATATCAGTATTTCTTTGTTATCAATATCGTTTTTATATATAAATAGAATCTGTAGTCACAGGGACACGTGTACCACAGGAGGAGATTCATTAGTCTAGGCCATTGACATACCTCCACAGAATAAAATGACAATCACTGATATATTTTTAATGGATTTTTAATTATTTGCAATCTACGAGTTCCAATACACCTTGTTAATTTATTCCATAATGTTCTGGCTAAAAATGGCGGAGACAGGCAAAGTTATCTTTTTTTTCTCTAAATAAAATAGATAATGTAGAAACAAGAATAAAAAGATATAGAATATAAAGAATATAATTTTAAGTGTATCAATATTTGAGATATAACCAATATTAAGTTTTTTGTCTCTCTTAAAAATTTTCATTTAGGACTTATCTTTTTGTTCGTTGTGAGCGGTGATATATCATCAAATAACTCGTTGAAGTCTTTTGTACGCGTGATCTGTTGCTACAGCCTACGCACAGTCACTTATGTAGATAATGATTGTGAAGGCGTCACCGTCTATTAAGAGCTATCTATTACATCATAGTTTTGTTATGCGAATGGTTTGTGATACGCACGTGCACAATAAATTTTTAAGAAGAAACGTAATTTTTATGCAAAATTTTTCAAAATGAAACTAACCTTAGACTAGATATTAAGCCTTACTTTTGTTGTGTTATAAGATTGTAACTGTGACTTATAAACTAAAAGTATCTAAATGAGAAATTATACTTCTTTAACGTAAGTAAAATATCATACTTAGACTTGCATGAACATTGTTACAAAGAATATTAACATTTTTTTATTGTACGTAATATATTATATTGTATTAGTTTCATACATGAATATAAAACCTTTAAAAATATATAGATATATATTTGAAATATCAAGGTGATTAGAGCAAGCCATACCGTCTAAAACTGGTCATAAATCTTAATCCAGTGGGTTAAAATCAGGACTAGACGACGGCCAGTCTTCAATTTCATTGAAGTCCGGAACGATCAAGCCTTGCGTAAAAGAGTATTATTGGTTATTAACACCACTTTACGTTACCTTAAATGACGGCCAGATATTTTTCAGTCACTAACAGAGGAGGTTTTATTGTACTATCAATAGCCCATTAGGCAAACATTTGACATGTACCGAATAGAGGATTTTAAATTTTTTATTTGGCACCTTATCTACTTTATGTAATGCAATCATAATGATACGATTCTCTTCATCACCACCCACTTCATTCTGATATCACAAAATATTTAAAAAAATATTTTGTTTAAAACGACAGATTCTTTCACAATATCCTTAAAACAGTGGTTGGGAAATTCATTTCTAAGCTTTATTATATTATATTAACAATTCGTTTATAACCACGTTTTAGCTTATAGACGTACGTACCTATGTAGGGCTGAGATTCCTTCAAACATATATATGGGGACGTATACCATTATAGCAGGCGGGTTCACGATTACAGTGTGGTATGGTGGTACTCGGAGGACGCTTCTGCTGTCCATCCTCTGGAAATTGTTTTGCGAGCAGTTACCATTCTATATAATGCACAAAGTATGAATTATATCGAGAATAGAACCTGCTACTTACGAACGCAAGACTTAGTCCCATACCTCTGGGCTACCACAGCTCAAGTTATTGCTTGTAAGTTTATTACATGAAAATCCAGTGCCTTGATACGGGAGTACATTGTTATTACCGTACGGAGTTGTTCAAAAAAAGATTTATTATTTTAATAAATCCAGAGAAAATTACAACAATTTGAACATAAATATGAAGAAAGTATATTTAACACGTTCACTGCGGGCCCAATTTTGAAGAACTTTCAGCTGGTGCGGCTGAGGTCGAATCAGCCTCAAGCTGAACTTCCTAGTAGTGCGGTTGAGGCCTTTTCTGCCTCATGTTTCAATCATTTTTAAACAGCCGCCGCACTAGAGAGAAAACACGAGTTTTACGCGCCGCACCAGTGCAAAGTCTACCATGAGGCTGAATCGGCCTCAAGCCGCAGTGAACGTGTTAACTACGTCATTCCTATTGAACTTTAAACTTACTTGTGTCCTTACCTCTAGAAAAAGCTAGATTTATCAATAAAAATTATATTCTTGCAGCTTTATCAGCGGAGCCTCGTGTGGTGTGTTACTACACCAACTGGTCGGTGTACCGACCCGGCACGGCGCGTTTCAACCCTCAGAACATCAACCCTTACCTCTGCACGCACTTGGTTTATGCGTTCGGCGGTTTCACCAAAGACAACACGCTTAAACCCTTCGACAAGTATCAAGATATTGAGAAAGGTTGGTACTGTACTGTTATACACTTTACACTTAAATCCTCGTAGGCATACAAACGGCTATGTATAGGATAGCACATAAAAAGCACAGAGAGGAATATTTCGCTGTAAATAAATTAATTTGTTCCTAGTCATTTCTTATTGTTACAGTAAAAACTCCTTGTTTGCGCCTTATTCATTCGCGTTTTCACTATTCGCGGAGTACATTCATAATAATAAAAATGATTCTAAAAGGTATCCAACCCCCATATCTTTTGTAAATACCGTCGAATGGACTAAAAAACAAATATAATAGATCTTATTACAACTCTGCCGACAAATTCAAGAATTGCTTACATCGCGAGATGAAATTTGGCTGTAACCGACCTGGAGGCTTCAACAAGCACTGAAAACGTGACATTTCATTTCAAATATCTTAGTAAAGTCTTAAGAATGGCTTTGCGATTTTGTTCTGAACTTTGATTCGTCTACGGAAGTCTTATCTTTCAAAGACAAACTACTAACGCGATTGCTGCTTATCAGTATGGATTAAAAAAGCTTTTAGAAACTAAAAAGCAAGAGAAAGTTACAAAATTCTTTTAAAAATTTGTAAAGCCTTAGGACAATTAATCAAAATGTTCAAAAATGTATATAAAACAACCTCATATATATTACCATTCTTTGTTCACGGTTTCTGCATTCGCGACATATTTATGGAATATACACCTCGCGAATAGAAAGCTTTTAATCAACTTAATAAGAGAACAGGTTTGTCATATCTTTCAATTAGCACAAATATAATATGAGAAGTAGAATTTGCATCCTTCTTTTTAATAAACAATAAATATATTTTATTTCTTTAGGTGGTTATGCTAAGTTCACTGGCCTAAAAACCTTCAACAAGAACTTGAAGACACTACTAGCTATCGGTGGCTGGAATGAGGGTTCAAGCAGATTCTCTCCGATGGTCGCGTCAAGGGATCGCCGGAAGGAATTCGTGAGGAACGTTATTAAGGTAAGCTATATATATACATATGTATATACATATGATATAACGTAACAAATTATCATTTATATATATTATATGTAAATGATAATTTGTTACGTAAATTTGAAATTATTGTCTTTTTTTATGGCCCCCGCTATTGGGAGCCTCTCGTACCCCCTATCTAGTTTGGGACAGAGACTTTATTTACACATAATTTTATCAGAGTTTTATCTTTATTCGAAACTCACTTTCATACTTCTCGATTTCTTTTATTCTTTCCTTTTATCCTTCACAATATCTTGCAATTTTTGTTCTTTCATTCCTTCTTGCTTCCATCGCCTTCCTTTCCTCATCTTTTTTACTCTTAGGTGGCTAGGTACATTATTATTTTCAAATCTCTATCTTTATTTTTTGATATCACAGATTTGTTTGGATTTGAACTTTTTAATACATTGCTAGACTTGTCTTATATTCTATTATTATTTGATAACTTCGTTTACATGTATCCAATTATTGTCAAAAGGTCTATAGGTGAGACCACGAATCGATTAGCGCAACGTGGGACATCCCCACAAAGTAAACCTTTCTAAGGCCGTCGGAAGATTCTTGGAGGTTCTACTTCTGAAATGATAATGATAAATTTTATCATCCACAACTAATTTCCATACATTCACACCTTCAAAGCTTTTATATCTATAACTAATAACCCTATATGTTTTTCATATCCATAAAAAAAGTTCTTGCACCTTACTAGAAGTTTCATAAGAATCGATAGATAATAATATAACCGAGAGTAAATTTCAATTTCAAAGTCAAGTTGATAACTACAGCGGAAGTAACAACTAGTTTATAACTAGATATGGTACAAGACGCACTTTCTCTCGTTTGAAACAGGTGGTCAATCCAGTTGTGCAAGGCTTGACTTGAGCTATAATTCTATTGGAACGTTAGTACAAGATAATTTATAATTTAAAACATAAAATGCAATCGTAATAAATAAAATCAATTAAATTATTATCTTTCTAGTTTTAACATCTTGTATATGTAAATTAAATTGGAGTGTCCGTTTGTAATATCAAAATAGACTCAAAATTACAATTTATTTTTATAATTTAATTTGTCTGTCCGTTTTTACCGGCTAACTTCTGAAATGGCTAGACCGATTTTGATAGGACTTGTACTGGCTGGTAGCTGGTGTAATAAGGAGTAACTGAAGCCTATATGTTAGAAAAATTCCTAAACGAATAAAAACCTAAAAAACATAATATTTGTTTTGGTAATTCCACGCAAACGAAATCTCGTGCTCAGCTAAGTATTAAAAATATATAAACTATTAAAGATAATGATTACTACTTTTTAAAACGGAAAACGTGGATGGACATCAACTGCGGGGCCACAGCCTTATGCACTGGGCCGATCAAATCCAAACTACTTTCGAAAATTATAAATAGCTGAAGCAATACACACCGCCGAAGACCGATACAGATCTCGTGACGTAGTGCACGACAAACTTTCCTAAAAGGTTTTCCATCCTTAGAAAAATGCAGTCGTATTAGCTTAATAAGTCTTACTAATGTAAATTTACAGTTCCTCAGACAAAACCACTTCGACGGGCTTGACTTGGATTGGGAGTACCCAGCGTTCAGGGACGGCGGCAAGCCCAAGGATCGAGAGAACTACGCCAAGCTGGTGAGGGAGCTTCGGGAGGAATTCGAGAGGGAGTCGGATAAGACTGGGAAGCCCCGTCTGCTGCTCACCATGGCTGTACCTGCAGGCATCGAGTACATACAGAAAGGATTCGATATTGAGACATTGAACAAGTAAGTAAATCATATATTGTATAATCGTTTAATTTATACCGTCGTAAAATATTTGGACAGAGTGAAAACCACTATAATGCACTGTAACGTGGTCTCTTACTTCGGGTGTGAAAGCGCTATGCTCGGAATTTTTCCACATTTCATATTAGGAATGAGATCCATAAACAAACAAAAGACGGCAGAACCCAGAGAATCGTTTGGTTAAAGTGGCAGGTAACAGGCCACATGACCCGCAGAACAAATTTTCGCTGTGGACTTTTAGTTTTGAAGTGAAGAATGTAGACCAGCTAACGCAAATACGACATCACCCTGTCAATCTTACATCTAATATATAAATTATTCTGGGACAGTGTTCCCAACTGTTATATATAGCAATGGGAACTGTACGCCCTCCCGAGGGTGGTAGGAGACAATCGAAACAAAAATAAAATATGGATCACAAAGTATGGAGATATAAATAAAACAGAAGTAATGCAAATAAATCGCAAATCGGATCTATGAAAAAATGCGATGACCTACATTAAATAAGTACAAGAAATAAAAATATAAAATTAAAAGCGAAAGAAAGTAATAATCACCAAAACCTGTAACATTTGAGAAACGAGGTGAAGTAAAAGAGGCGATGCATAAAAAAATTAGAATGTAGAGCAATGCTAGAGAATTATAGAATGAAAGAAGAGGAAAGTTAGATCATATGACGAATAAAAAAATAGTAAATAGAAAGATATATGTGATAAGAATCTTCAAAAAAATGTAAATTCCCTGTACCTAAATCAGATAGTGGAGCACGAGGTGTTCCTAATAATGGAAGTCGTTTAGAACAAAACTCACTCGAGGGCAAAGACCTATTTACAGTAGGTTTAACTCCCCTTCCCCCCCCCCCGTGTGTAGGACGCCAGATGAGCTGACTCCCATATTATCAGAATATGTATGTGTAATAGTACCCGAGTTATTAGCTCACTCATCACGGGATCTAGCCTAAACTACACCCGGCTGCGCTAGATATTTTCTAGCATTTACCTCTTGCTGAGCAGGCCTGAGGTAACTAGGTAGTTGATTTTGTTTATGTCTCCGGAAGGAGCTGGATACAGGCCGCTTCCAAAAGATTTTATGAAAAAACTATGAAGAAAGCCTATGTCCAGCTTTAAACCTTCTACTGAAATGATGTTCATAATGATGACACCATTAAAAGCCTTAAAACTAAAATCAACATATTACGTATTTTTGTTTTATGATAACTACATGAATCAGAAGAATATTTTGTAATATCAATAATAAGCAAATTAAATTTATGGTGATCGCCCAATCAACCAATAGTACATCAAACATTAATCCCTAGTGCTGTCTCGCTCGCACAGTACCTACTACACGCAGATCTATGCAGTTCACTCACCCACTAGTTGTACTACGCAAACTTTGATTGGACGGTTCCATTAATTATTCAAGTATAATTTTTAAATACATTTAACAGTAATGAAACATGATGACATCATTGCCCACATCTAACGTTTACTTACGATATTTGCTAAAATATATTTCACATTTTGCGGTTTTTTTTATGGCTACTCAATATTATTATGAAATTACATGTTTGCGATCGAACGTACATATACAGCGTGATTAGTTATGGGTGTCGTATAGCACATTTGCTGTCAATTAATTCATGGTACGCCATATTATAAAATCAATGGTTTCAAAATTATTAAATGATCTAATAATAATTAAGTAAGAAAAAGTTCCCATGCTTCGGATTACTACATATTAGTTATAATTGTTTCCTAGCTATTTCTGTTGACTTTTTCGTACCAGAAGTTATTTATCTATCGCATTCCGTTAAAATTACTTATTCCAGAATGATCGCTCTTCACAGAATGATCGGAAATAGATGTAAAAGTGTGAATATGGCTCAGATGCAGTCAATTTATTCATGGTACATCCTATGTGAAAATCAATGGTTTCAGAAATACTAAATAACGTAATATTGTATATACTACTACTACTCCGCTAGCTCAGTGACCCAAAGTGGGTCTTGGCCTCCGAAGCGAGAGACTTCCACTTTCCTCTATCTTGCGCCATCGTCTGCCATTGGCTGACATTCAATTCGTGCAAGTCTGCCTCAACGCGATCGATCCAGCGATACCTGGGTCTACCCACTGGTCTTCGACCCCTCGGTTTTTCCAGGTACGCTACCTTCACGCTCCGATCCGATCCCATTCGCTCCAAGTGACCAAGCCAGCGGATTCGTTGAGCTTTATATTCGCCAATGATATTTGGCTGTGCTACTATAGTCTCAATTTCGGCATTCTTTCGGAGCCTCCAAGATCCGTCTTGATTTCTCGCTGGTCCCAAGATCTTCCGCTTATTGTATATATATTATAATAATGTTTATCTGTCCCTACAGATATTTTTCTATGAGAAATTATTGGTCTGTTCCATTGCAAACTTTTTGCTTACATCTATAACGAAATCATCCTGTATCACATGTTTAAGCTGGTGTCAAACGTAACATTGGTGTCAAACGTGTCCTTGACGCGTGCTTGTTGCAGTTTGGGAAGCACAAACACGTTTCTTGCTACGTGAGCCTACTCGCCTTGTGACATACCGACCTCTCACACCAAACACCATTACCTAACTCCATCTCAATGTCATGTTGCTTAGTTTGTCCAACAGATGGCGCAAGAAGTTATGTATTCCGGTAGCGGGAACATGTTTGAATTGATTTGTGATTACTAAACATTGATTTACACTTTAAAACGAAGGTCCATGGTTAGATTTACATAAACTTTATTCAAACATAGCGGGTTTAATTTGACTTTGTATGAATTTTAACTGACTTATTCTATTTCTCCTGTTCGTAAACATGATATTAGTCTTATAGCACATCCTTAGTTTTAATATGAAACTATTTTTATACAACATTTTATTTTAAATCTACAGGGTGATCTTTTGTAGATGTAAAAGATTTAAGACTCAATTGTCAGCAAAGAAAGCTTTGAAGTTTTGACATCTATTTTAAATCAATCTGTATAAAGAGATCACACCGAAAATTTTTTTTTCTATCAGAATGTTATGGGAAGTGACCCATGTGCATCATTGGATATCTTGTAGCTAAATGGATGATGATGATATTCACTGCCTTTAATTTAGTTATTACTATCAGAAACACCTTTATACAGAGTGATTAGAAACAGATTAGATGGGATAAATATATAGCTGAAAAGTCAGAAATCTTTAAAGCATATTTATAAAGCGATCACTCTGAAATATGTTATAACAATTTATTTATTCTATTGTAATGCGACAAGCCAATAACTTCCGACTGTACAAAGTCTACAGACACAGATAGTAAACATTAAGTGTTTTTAATATGCAATAATCTGAAATTTGAAAACGCTTTTTGCTTCTTAAACATAACTTAATAAGAGTATTTCTATAACCACTGATTTATGGATAGGGTGTACCATAGAGTAATTGACAGTAAATAGGATTTTTATTATTAAATTATCATCCTTTAATTTTACATCAATATTTTAATTTTATTTTGGTATTTTTAAACACACAGTCTTGAATAATATTCCGCGCCGGAGGAAACATTTTTAAACTAAGAGCTTCTTTGGTGTTTAGAGTCGTAAGCCAGATGTTTCTTTTTACATGCGATCACTTTTATCTTCAATTTTTTTAATTTCATGTGGTCTGATCTTTTTTCAACTAAATTATAAATATATTAATGTTCTAGGAAAGTTTCAAGCTAGTGATAAATAAAGCAATATAGGTTTAGTAAATAATAAAACAAAATGAAATAGTTATAATTTTAGATACACAAATATTAAAAAGTAATTAAAATCGAAAAATTGAATCAAAACTGTGATAATGTAACACACTGTAATAATATAGTAAACTATGGTCTAGGAACAAAGATAAAAGTAGTAAGGTGATGCATGGAAACGATTATAATGTGAAGAAACTTAGAGATTGTGAAGGACAGAAGTAAATTGTAATATAAAATATTATTAACGATAAAGGAAGAAGGTGAAATAAAATTTAAAATAATTTACTCGAGTTAACGTCCCTTTCCTGCACGTGGTAGGAGTAAACGAAAGGTGTCTAAGAAGGGAAGGCATTACAAAAAATTGTTGTATATAGCAAATTTTTAATATTGACAATATAAAGGAATACATGACAGAATAATTATTTATATAACTTTTAATGTACTTTTAATATATGTTTACAGCTAGTACCTAGATAAATAAATAAATTATGTAAACCTGCGAAAATAATTTTGATTGTATCCGTTGTATGATTCAGTATTTAAATCCAATGACAGATGCGTGTAGAAATCTTTTGATAAGGCCATTTGAATGTCTGTTCAAAGACAATGCCTCCAGGGCTTGGAATACACAATGGCCGGCCTGGTTACTAAGCGTGAACTTGTGTGATAATGTGACGTTGCAACACGTGTATTAGGGATGTTCCAATTTGTAACACAACAGTGTAACAACTACACGTATGTAATAAATATATAGGATGATCTTTTATAAATATATAGCTCATTTGTTACCAAAAAGGTTTAAGGCTTTTATACCTATTTGCAATTATACTATGTAATCTGATCGTTTTGAATTTCTTTTGGAACGCGAAGGGCAATAACTTCTTCGATAACATCTGCAGGGAGAGATAGTAATCTGAATTTTAAAAAGAAACAGTGGGTTTGCGGTTTCGATTTCCGTGATACAGTCTTACATAATTCTCTAATTCTAATTGGACTCCGTGTTTGGCACTAATTGGTGTAACATAACTCCTGAAGATACCCGGGGAAGAATGAAACAAGTGTTGAGTGATTTAACGGTGGTAGTTATGTAATTCGCATTGATTGCCGCGTGCGCATTTATCAGCGGGCTGGCGGGCGGTGCACTTTGTTGCACGACTGCCACTGCATGTGCGGAAGTGGCTAAATATTGGTCCTTTTCTTACTTAGGATGGGCTTCTGTGAAATAACACCTAATTCCATTAAATTATATAATTCACAACTTGTGTATTAATTATTTAGAATTGCTATGCACAAAAAAAATTTCGAAGGGGTGGGTAGCAACGTCCTCTGCGTAAGCTAATACCACACTGCGACTGCCAAGCGGCCATCGTTGTATATCTCCCTATAGATAATCTATCATCGGGGAATTCCCGGGTTGTAATAAAATGCGCTAAACTAAACAGCGTTAAGCGGGGACTTACTTTAATACCAATGTCTACTTACCGCATGTACACATCGCTCACAACGCTCTGATTATTAAATCACTCAAAGTTACATATGCATGTAACCATTGTCAACGGTACCATTGTGCGTCTTTAGCATTGTTTTTGGAACTATTACATTACCGCTTATTATTTTTAACTTAGGTTATGTAAGTTATGGTTGTATATTTGGAGGCTTTATATTTTATTTCGTCCGTCGATTGTGAAAACTTAATCTTAATAAAGTTGAAATAAATTAAACAGAATTTTTTATACCAAGGCTCGAAGAAATATTGATAAAAATACGGAAAACAGTACAGTGAGTGGAATAAACTAATGCATAAAATATGTACTAGTTAATGCACCGCCCATCGCTTATGAACAGGGCATACTGGACGGGAGGTGGTCAAGTGGCATGTCTAAGAACACTTAATACAACAGGCCTATTGAAAATAAGAAAGGACCAATATCTAGCCACTTCCGCACATGCAGTGGTTGTCGTGCATGAAAGTGCACCGCCCGCCAGCCCGCTCGTAAATGCGCATGCGACAGACAATGCCAACTACACAACCGCCACCGTAAATTCACTCAACACGTGTTTCACCCCTCCACGGGGCATCTTCAGGAGTTGTTACACCGATTAGTGCTAAACACCGAGTCTATTGAAGACCAGCGCACCGTGATTTGTCTGCGGTCTCACGTTGAATAGGCTCACTTTCATGTGTACAGAAAAATCCAACACAAACACCATATTCCATTCGGAACAACTAAAGAATCTAATATATAAAATTCTCGTGTCACGGTGTTCGAACTTGAACTCCTCTGAAACGGCTTGACCGATTTTTACCAAATTTTATATGCGTATTTAGTAGGTCTGAAAATCGGCTACTATCTATTTTTCATACCCCATGTGATAAGAGTTGTTCACCCTTAAAATTTTTTTTTTATTTTTTTGACGAAATTTTATGTTTTTATTTTTTTATGATACAACATACAAAAATACATACAACCCTAAATTTTCACCCCTCTACGATCAACCCTTATTTTTAAATTGAAAATTAAAAATATTTTTTTTGCAAAACAACGTTTGCGGGATCAGCTAGTATTTATATAAATTTCTCCATTTAATAAAGTACTGTGTGTTATATACTATAGGCGAAGCATTTGACCATTGTCTCACCTGACGTTAATTGATGATAAGGTATACGATGCTACGTGTTTGTCTAGAACAAACTTATTCACTATTAACTTTAATACTTTCAAGTTAAAGTTGACTGCAAACGAAGACGACGGTAGGTTGTTTCATACCTTGGCTGTTCGCACTATAAAACTATCGACGCATATTTATTTATTATGAGTGTATTGTGTGCAATAAATATATTATTATTCGAAAAGGAATGCATTACACTGACATAATAACTAATTCTGTACACAATTATCGTTGTAATGCTAAAAAATATCCCGTATATAAATGACTTTAATATCCTTCTATCACGCACATGTAACATTATTACATACATTGTACAATTTATTAGATATATGTTATAGTGAATAGCGGTTCCAGTTTAATAAAATAGAATTGTCTTGTTTTGTACTCTGTTACTAAAGATTAAAAATAAATTATAAATAAATATTTAATACGCTTGCGATTAATACGTATATATGTTAATTAAGTACATAGAAGAACAACCAATATCACAGTGTCAACCTTATAATGGACGCCCATCGGCTGAAAAGCAGAAGATATATTCATTGAATTTTCGTATATTCTTAAATTGTTAGTAAAATTATTTGTTTTTAACATATGAGTCAATTAAGTTAATTAATATTTATATCTTAAATTTAATATATATCATTTTAAATCACCATAAAGGATGTCATTATCTATCAAATGTTGTTGACATTAACATGAATCTAATTTATATTATTAAGTTCTAATGCATGTATCCTAAGTCAATTAATCGCCGGATGTAAATTAATATGCTATTAATTTTATATATGTTAGTTGAAAACATGTTTAAAAGTTTAAAATGATGAATTTATATCTCATTCGCTATCATTCAATATAGGGTCAACTAATATACGTTACGCCATTACCAAAAATCTATGGTTTCCGATATAATAAATAACATTAAACATATTAAATTTAATTATTGTTTACTATCTGTGTGTAGACTTCGTACTGCCAAATGTTATTGCCCTGTCGCATTGCAATAGAAAAAAAAAATTTATGTTAAAACGAGAACGAGTGATCAATTAGTTTTGAAGCTCTTACAACTGTAATCAACCCTGTCAAAATACATTTATACGTTACACTTATAACGTAATTGTATAAAATAAGAAAAATCGTTTTTCAAAATTCGAATAAAAAACTTTGCCAACAGAAAAAATAAATTAAAGTAACTTATTTCAGAGATAATCACTTTAATCATAGCAATTTGTAATTAAAGTAAAAGCTTTAAAGTGCCTTTAATATTGCTCAAAAATAAGCCACACATTAACCCCTCTAAACCTTAAACTATTTGGGGGACAAGTAAGTAATGTTGCTTTCTTAGTTAAATTTACACCTCGACATTTTTAACAAGTTTTTATTTCTAACCAATATAATCACCTGCGTTGTCAACAACCTTTTGCCGTCTAGTATACAAATCCATGCCGGAGCAGTAACAAATCAATAGGTTTTTCTGTTAAATATGTCGACAGAAACGACATTACATTTCGGTTCCATTAATACATATCTTCTTTGTATCAAATCATCTCAGAAACTACGGGTAATACCAGTCTTGGGAAAATTTTATTTTCCTTTCGAAATTACATGAGTTACATTTTATTTCATTTGATTTTCGAACGATAAACTTTTTTCTTGAATTTCACGATTAAAAAAATATCGTATGGACATCTGATATTAATATTAAATAATATAAAATAACCGTGTTGTTCTTTTATAGGTATTTGGACTGGATGAATCTGCTGTCCTACGACTACCACTCTGCCTTCGAGCCCGCGGTCAACCACCACGCCCCTCTGTACCCTCTTGAGGAGCCGAACGAATACAGCGTGGACAATGAGCTTAACATTGTAAGTATCTGTCCACTGTAAATATTTACAGTTTACATAAACCTTAAATTCCAACATGATCTAACTGAAAACGTCACTTCTATACGCAGTATATAGGTGTACTAGTTTTTATATATGTCGTACCACTGTAACGTCAGTTAGTAAAAGATGGCGCTGGTAGTCAATTGCCTCGCACTATTGTGTGCCGTAAGTTGTCGCATAATAGAGCACCACGATGAGTCGGCTCTCCTATTCGTTCTTAAATTATTAGGAAGGCGAAGAATGTCAGGCGAGGTATGTACGGAACAAAGAATAAGAGGAATGAAAGATTATGTGCGGAATAAAAAAAATAATTGATTTTAAGAGTGAAGAAAGATAAGGATGTAAATAATTTAATTTTGTAAATAGATCGAAATGTGTGATAGGGGTGTCCACTTAAAAAATATATCGATATATGTATTCGATATAAAATATCAGTACGTGACATCGATGTTTTCCGATATATCATTTGAAAACATCGATATTTTTTTAATATCGAATATTTTTACAAAAGTTAGTTTATAAAACGCAAAGAGTTTGTTGTCGTTTATACGTTAAATATGAAAGTATAATCAGGACTAGAGTAACATATGAGTGTTGCTTTACTAGAATTGTAGTTTGCTCTAGTACCAGTGGTGAGATGATTTATACATTAGTAAGCGAAACAACAAATTTATAGTTGAAATATTTTATTTATTGTATACTTATTACATATCTAATACTTAAAAACAGTAAAAAAAAATAGAAATTAAATACTAAGAAAACTTTCACTTTACTCATTTAAGACCTATGTTCTTTAGGCAGACTTTGTAGGAATAAAAGTTTACTTAGCCTTTTGCTTTTCATTACAGTTTACAGGTGGACACTTTTTAAACTTTTCATTATACAAGATGGCTCTTCTTACTTCAATTCTCCGGGTTTTTAGTGTTGATCGGCTAGCTGCTCTATGGCTCTGTGCTCGTTCACAGATGTCACTACGTTAATGAAATTGATTCTAAATAGAAATCATTGAGTAAAGTTAAAATTTACTTCGGTTTTATTGTCATTATGAGAAAGCATTCGTTTTTTTAATCGATCCGATATTTTTAAAATATATCGATATATCGAATGAAAACAATATTTGTCAAAACATCGATTCAATTCGATATATCGTATGGAAACATCGAGTAAATTCGATATATCGAATATAAGTGAATATCCCTAATGTGTGATGTGTATCGAAAATAAGGGAAGTACGAAAAGCACCTAAAAACGAAGGCCATAACAAAAGCGATCTAAGAGCTTGGCGGTTTTTCAATGTGATAAGATGTAACGATCAGAGCCGGGGGTCCCGAAAGAGCGTTCGGGTTTTGCCACTTATAAAAGAGGTTTAGTCGCCTAGAACCTTGAACATGTAAATGTGACAAATTTGAAATTATACATAGAAACATATGCAATCATGTTCCAATAACAAGGTTGATTTTTAATGAACATCTAGTAAATGAATGTTCACTTCACATGATAAACTTCTCCCATAATATTTATCTCTTTGTATGTTACATAACAAAAAAAGAACTGTAAATAATAGAAGGAATTGTAAGGCACAACCTGGTTATCAGAAACGCTGGATAAAGTTCCAGTAGTTGATGTCTTGTTGGTTATGAAAAAAAGAAGAGAAAAGAAAATTTTAAACATCTTCTTTTCCATTTCAGGATTACACGATCAAATTCTACATTGAAAACGGCGCTGATCGGGATAAGCTGGTGTTGGGTATACCCACGTATGGACGATCGTACACACTCTTCAACCCTGATGCTGTAGAGATTGGATCACCAGCTGATGGCCCTGGAGAACAGGGGGAGGCAACCAGGGAGAAAGGATACTTGGCCTATTACGAGGTAAGATGTGTTTCATACTAAAAGACGAAATTATTGACAAATAAAAAAATTACCCTGAATTATTTTTAAAAGTGAACTTTATTATACATACTTTAAGGCAGTATACGATTTTTTAAATGATGATGATAAATAAAGAAATTTAGACAAAGCATGTTCAACGACCTGCCACCAGAGATCCTAAGAATCTACCAGACATTAATAAAATACGATTTAATTCTAAATTTAAACTTCGCAGATATGTGAAGCTCTGAAACCGAAACAAAAGAAGCGCAGCATCGATTCAGAGTCCGAGGAGTATTCAGAGGAAGAAGAAACAGAAGAACCTTGGACTGTAATGCATCCGAATCCCAACGCAATGGGTCCGGTCGCATTCAAAGGCAACCAGTGGGTCGGTTACGACGATATCGAAATTGTTAAGAAAAAAGGCGAATATGTTGCAGAAAATGGGCTGGGAGGTAACCTAATATACCGTTATATACATTTTTTTTTAATGGCCCCCGCTATTGGGGGCCTCTCGTACCCTAACTTATTGGGATCAGGGACTTTATTATTCAATAATTTTTTCAGTATTTTCTTTAATAATCACTCTCTTTCACGCGTCACAATATCTTCCATTCTTTACTTTCGTCCTTCACAATATCTTTCGTTTTGCTCTATTATACCTTATTTCTTTCCTCGCCTTTTTCCATCATCTTCTTACTCTAAGGTGGCTAGGTACATTTATTTTATTTTTTTATTTATTTATTTTGTTCTTACATTTTATTTTTTATCATTATCAATACATAACAATATATATATACATATATATATATATATATATATATATATATTATAAATGATTACTAGAAAAACTCAAATTACTTTGTTGTCGAAATTCTAAAATTAGGGAGAGTTTGTATTCCAGCATTTAGGTAATATCTATCTTGGATTTTTTTAAATTGGTCTCCTTGCCAGCTTTCTAATGGACAGATTGTCTCATTGAAACGTGACATTAATTACCAATAATAGATATAACTATCATATACGTAATACAAAATTCTTTTTTGATTTTTAAGTAATAGCGTCGTGTTGAGTTTAGAATGGTTTTCAATAACTGCGATGCCAATTTAAATTTCTAAATATTAAAAGCATTAATATTCCTCAATTCAAAGTCTTGTTGACTTTTGTATTTCAATGTTATTAATTTTTTTTTAAACATGTCACTTCACATGTTTAAGTAGCCTGCTATCTAAATTGATATTAACCCAGTGATTTTTTTTTACATATTTTAATTACATATAATATTGTAAATTTCGTTAATTATCTCCATAAATAATATGTAATTAAAAAAACCAGTTCAAGTGAGCCGAGGTTTGTTCCTCTCAGGCAACGCCAGTGAGAATGACGTGTGATATTAACATTCGGAGTATGTTTTACCGGAGTTTCACTGCTGCCCAAATGATATTTGCAGATTCCGCTGGTTCAGTGTGACAGGGTGAAGATTGCGCCTAATCTAAGAATCTATCTATATAGATACGTATATCTCTAGTCTTTTAAGGTAATGAACGAAGCCTGTTCTTGGGTCTCTATATATCATATATCACCAGATTGGGAAGCCAAGGTCGGTCGCTTCGGCTGAACCACCATAGAGTATCTAGGTTTAAGGGGTCCTCAGTTTAGACGCTCACTCGTTAATAACACGCGATACAAAGGCGCCATTGGCGGACGGCACAAGCTGGGGTCTCTGTTCAACAGCCTTTGCCGCTGACATTCCAAGGAATGTCACACGGAACGGGACTCATAAATAGAATGTATATAAACTGATCGAAGTCAGATGTTTTTATTTATTATTCTATTATATTTATAGTATGTATTAAACCTTATTTATTATAAGTATATAAATGTTATATACGTATGTATGTATGTTTATGTATCGTTTGTTTGTAAATATGTATTTTTTGTACACGTAAACTACACATTTAGTACTTTTACATTTTCCATACTATGGTTGTCTGTAAGAGAATGCCTTGTGTGATAAGACCGCCTATTGTACTTTTTTGTATATTATTGTAAAACTTATTAAATGTAACCTAACGTGTACATTAAATATTCATTTAATAACAATAGAATCTTGATTCTTTAGTCATACAAAGATTCTATCTATTCTCCTTTACTTAATAGGAGAAAAGGAATATAAAAGATTACTATAGATGTATGGAATTATGTCATCAATTTTTAAACGTATAACAGATGTGTGAACAAAATTATTTTTTTATCCAGGTATCATGTTCTGGTCCATCGATAACGACGACTTCCGCGGGAACTGTCACGACAAACCCTATCCGCTTATAGAAGCGGCAAAGGAAGCCTACATACTCAAACTTGGGTAAGCCTATGAAATATTAAGTAAAAAAAGGACCAATATTTTTTTTTACTTAGGTTGGACTTCCGCGAGGTAACGCCTGATTCCATTAAATATGAAATATTAACTATATATTTAATATAACATACGTATAAATTAAGAATTAAATTGGCTTTCATTTCATTTTTTTATCTAAAAATTCCATTCGCGACTAGTTGCAAAGAAATAATTTAATATAACATATAATAAACATTATCTTATGTGTACATATCAAAAGATATTATTTGTTTTTGCGTATAAATATATATGAATAACTCAGGAAGCCAATTACTGTCGCAGACTCTTTATAAAACTATACTTGTAAAGAACAACTGAGTTTCTCGCCGGCTGTAGCAGAACTGCCTTCCAAGATGGCGGTAGGTTACTTTAGAGGCAGCAAAGCCGACATCTTGTTTTTATTGAAAGTGCCTGTAATAGCCATTCAAATAAAAAATATTTTGATTTTGAATATGTTTTTTAAAATTAGAATTACGACATTTTATTATATGTCCTTGAAGTTATTGGCCCGTTGAATCTCGATAGAAATAAGTAATTAATGTAACTTATTCCTGTGTGATCACTTAGTAAAGAGTGTTAAGAAATAGTTGTAAAATTTTTATAGCTCTTTGCTCAAAAATGAGACATACAATCAGCCTTTTTAAGCTTCAATATGATCAGAATGCAATAACAAATTTAAAATTTACGTTTTTATTATCTATACTTATCTTTATGTTGATAACAGCTCGACAGATAATACTGTTGTATCGGAGAAGCCAAAGTCGCGAGGAAAATCCAGCAGGAGGAGGAATCGGCCGCGGCCTACTCCCACTACCACCACCACTACCACAACAACTACCACTACGGAAAAACCATCTTCCAGGTACTTTTTATGTGGTTTTCTTTACAAGTTTTATACCTCTTAGATTTTAATAAGATAGGTTTATATACATATATGTACTACGATAATAATTGCGATCTTTGGGAAAAGCTTATGCCTTGCACTGGGCGTGACAGTTTTAAAACCTCGTTAGAGATCATCCATAACATACCAAAAGATATTATTATGAAGCTTTTATATCTACAAGAGATTAAAATATGCTTTTTTTGTGAACGCCCACTTATTATTTCTTATGGGTAGAATTTTGTGAAATCATTTACTAACTAACCTCTATTTAATAAAAGGATATACACCAATTCCTCACTTTGCGTCGTTGTTATGTTCCAAAAAAACACGACGCAAATTGAAACGCCGCAAAGCGAGTTAAGATTTTCTATAGCAAACCATGTAAAGATCGAAGATAGGTTCCAAGGTCACGAAATTACTACTTTTTAAAAAGAAAATTGACAAAGTAAACATTTAAAAAACAATGTAACTTTGCCAATTAATAAATTGGAATAATATTTACCTTTTTTGTAACCAGAAACAACACGTAAAAATTTATATAAAACTTTAATTCTCTTTTACAAAAAGCACAACACACTGCGTAATTGAAACTGTACTCTAAAATTAGCAAAACAAAGTGAAAATAAAACTGTATTCAAATTGCGTTGCTTTTTAGTTAGAAAGGGAATCCCTGAGTTTTGATGGCATGGCGCTATTAGAAACAAAAGTGTTGCCATCTTTTAGAAAAAAATGAAAATTTCCAAAAAAAATTAAAGACTCGAACCCCGAAAATCTAACGACGCACAGTGAAAACTAGTACTAATTAAGCAGCGACGCAACATCGACATAAACGCAAAACGAAACGACGCGAAGCGAGATATTGGTGTATAATATAAACCAAAAAATCATTTTACGAAATTCCTCTCGCAAAGGGTTCGCGGAACCGTTTGGTACTCATATTATATTGAATTTAGAACGTATCTTCGTTCTAAATTCAATACGCTTAGTTAACTTAGCTATAAAAAAAAACTCTTTTATTTCAAGAAGCAGCAAACGCAAGAGCGGATCCAAATTGAGCACAACACCATCTTGGAACATCATCACACCAGAGCCACCGACCACTCCTGATCCTGGATCAGGTAAAGTTCTTGGGATATGAACCTTCTCTTTGAAATAGAAAAAAGATTGTACTTCACGCCAAGTTTTGATGGACACATAACTTTTCCTTCAACGTTTATTTTTTTTTTTTATTAATTCTAATTTGTATCGCTGGTGTTTTTTTTTTTACAGTATTTATCTTTCGCTTTAACTAAACGCAGACAGTTGGGAGAGGGTTGCCGCTATAACGTCCGCTTGTCCGAAATCAAATCCTATACTATTAATCTATTAGTGCTGTAGTCAAAATCTATAATTTTATACACAGGATGTTTGCTAGTATATATTAAATCTATATACACCCTTAGATGTAGCATGTGATATAGTTCATCTTTATTAGCGATAAGCATTAAATCTTTTATAAATATTTCCGATCATACTATATAAAGTCAGGCGTTACCTTGCGGAATTCCATCATAAGTAAGTAAAGGACCAATATTTAGCCACTTCCGCACATACAGTGGTAGTCGTGCAACAAAGTGCACCGCCCGCCAGCCCGCTGATAAATGCGTATGCGGCAAACAATGCGAATTACACAACTGCTACCGTTGAACCACTCAACACGTGTTTTACCCCTCCACGGGGCAACTTCAGAAGTTATGTTACACCGATTAGTGCCAAACACAGAGTTACATATACTTATATATCTTACATTAATTTATTTTTTTATATTAGAATTCGTCAGGTCTTTAACTTCTGGCTAAAAACGTCTACTTGGACAGATTGTAAATAATAATTAATTTTAAACAAATTTACTATTTCTTAAACCGTTAGTCTTGGACAGGATGTACAATATATTAATTAGAAAAAAATGATATATATACCCTTTAATGCTATTACATCTATAAACATCTTCCTGTATAATTGATTTTAAGTTTGTGTAAAATAAAAGATTATTATGTGTACCTTGGAAAACATTTCACTATAGTGTTAATCCTATTACAGACTTCAAGTGTACGGATGAAGGTTTCTATCCACACCCACGTGACTGCAAAAAATACTTCTGGTGCCTGGACTCCGGTCCGTCGGACCTTGGAATAGTGGCTCATCAGTTCACTTGTCCTTCAGGTAATTGTATTGTTTATATATAGCCTCCGTTTTTAGATGCTTCTCGTATACCCCAAGCCTATTGCTTCATGAAATCGTTCATTCACTCTTCAAATATATCGTATTAGTCAACAAACCAAGTTACCCACATCTTAATAACGTTCACATTGTATTATAAGGTAAGTATCTTATAAGGTATAATGCATATATATATATATATATATATATATATATATATATATATATATATATATATATATTTACATTTATATATATGTATACTTATATATGTATATGTGTGTATATATATTTATCATGATATACCGCTTGTATATGACTCCTTAACGCATTGAAGCCAATTGCCAGTATCATGTTTCAATTAATTTAATTAAAAAGTGTTTTCAAACACATCGATTAGCCCATTCGAAATAATAAATATTTATTTCAAAGCTTCAAAATATTTTTTTTAGTTATTATCTATTAGACAAGTCAAAAAATTGAACCTTTCTCTATTTGTTCTTTTTTTAAAATAACTTGAGATAAACATGTTGTTCAAATATTTTTTAATAGTAATAGAGTTGTAATTATGTATTTTTATATTACAGGATTATACTTCAACAAGGCGGCCGATTCGTGTGACTTCGCTCGAAACGTGCTCTGCAAAGCTAACGCCGCAACCACTAAGGCACCGAAGAAGGCACCCACAACCAAAACTACCGTCACTACCACCACGACAACCACGAAGAAACCTATAAGATTGAGCACCAGGAACTCTCTTCTGTTCAGAACCACTTCAACCACACCTGCGCCGCAGGTATACCTTATTTTTTATCTCTTTTTCAAAATCACTAATAACAAAATAAGTAATAGCAAAGGTATTTTGTTTTTTTTTTTAATAGTCCTCGGTATTTTGGGATTTCTCGTACACCCCTTTCTTGGGTGGGACAGGGTTTTCAACTATTCAATAACTTTTATCACTTCTTTTTTAATTTCTTTACTCTCCTTTTTTCCGTCACAATATCTCACATTCTTCTGACATACTAGTCTTCTATACATCACCTTTCTCGCCTCTCTTTCGCTCCTAATGTCACAGTGGGTTTGTTATTATTTTCGGTTTAATAAACAAACTTCCTTGTTTTGATCACGTATATATATCTTGTATTCCTTGACTTGTTGAGCGACAATGAGGCTGTTGAGAGACCACGTTTCATTGACATAAGTCAGATCACAGACCAACAAGCGCAGCGTATGACGTCATTATAGAAGAAAGACAGAAGATCTTGTTAGAGACGTCAGGAGACGCTATTCGGAAGTCTATAGGGAAAGCCTATGTTCAACAACAGATGTCTTACGGCTGAAATAAAAATGACCAATAAGCTAGAGAGGTTTCTCATGTTATATAACGTATTCTAGCGAATTTGAAAGCCGTCAAACTCTACCGCTTAGGCGGACATTGAAAGGAGTAATTAAGATGCCAGGATTTTCGAAAGAAAACCTCGGAGTTTTCTGTCACTTGCAAATTACAGATTTTGAATCAGTTATATTGTTTTATATTACGCTCCTTGCGTCAACATTTCCAAACAACAATCTCGTTGTTTTAAGAGGAAAATATTTTAAATAAATTCACCTGTACTGCGTATTGAACCTGATAAATCTCTTTTATTATTTTATTATGCCTTAGAATCAAATTCAATCAAACACAAACAACTTTAAAAATGGCTTCTGCTCCAGAGAGTAACACGATTTTGTTCGTCGCATAAAATAGAAATCAAGAGGTCTTTCAGGTTTCCTAAGGTTGTGAACGTTTTAATTTAATTTACTGTCCACTTTCGGTTATTTACAATAATCACTTGTATGTCAAATGAAACAAACTTTAATGGTTCGTCAACATACATCTGACCGATTTATTCTTATTCTTCTATTAATTCTTCTATTAAGTTTTATTATCACTATGCTAATTTTTATTTGCTAAACTTTTTAAAATTATTTCTTGTATTTATAATATAATAGCAAAATCGTACACAGTTGCAAATTATCATGTATTAATTCCACAATTCATGTAAACATAGTTTGCATATATGTATATGTAACATTAAATATATCTATCTTAAGCAGGAAGAAGAGGAATACGAAGACGAAGATGATGAAGATATTACTTCGGATGATGCAGAAGACCCTAAAGTCATTAAAGAACTGATCGATTTAATCAAAAAAGTCGGTAAGTAACTTCAGAATTTTAAGTAAATAACACCTTAAATTTCTTAGTAGAAAATATCAAAATAATTTTAAAAAGGTCGTATTTTACTTACTCTAAATATTATTATAAAGAAAAAACATTATTATTTTACGTAACAAATACTATCATTGCAATGTGTAAGTTTAATACGTTAATACAATACCATTAAAATATATAAAGCGTATTCGAAGTTGTCGACATTGGTTGCAATAGTTCTTTAAACGTTGAATGAAATAAGAAAATTCGTCAGACAATTGTATGTTGTTATTTAGATGTTTGAGCATAAATACGGCATAAATATTGATTAAAACATTGCTCAATTGTAAGAAAAATACTTATCTGTAATTTTTTTTTCAAACCAACAAATTGATGGTTGAAAAAACCAAAAGTGACATTGTTAAAGGACTATCTTAGCGTAGCCAACGTGCCCTCAAATACCTGTGAGTGCCTCAGATTCTGATTAGAATTGTTGGATATTGTAAAATATAAGCTATTTAACAAACAGAGAGAAGAGTAAATAGTCTATTCTTATACAGATGTTTAACTTAGTATTCGGTTCAACTATAATAATTCTTAAAGGACTAACATTAAGTAAGAAAAGGACCAATATTTAGCCACTTCCGCACATGCATGCACATGTGGTAGTCGTGCAACAAAGTGCACCGCCCGCCAGCCCGCTGATAAATGCGTATGCGGCAAACAATGCGAATTACACAAATGCCACCGTCAAATCACTCAACACGTGTTTCACCCCTCCAAGAGGCATCTTCAGGAGTTAGGTTACACCGATTAGTACCAACTCTCGTACGACTCTGTGTTTGGCCACTGCATGTGCGGAAGTGACTAAATATTGGTCCTCTTTTTCTTACACAGGGTGGACTTCCGTAAGGTGAAGCCTGATTCCATTAAATATTTTAGATTAACATTGAAGAAATAACATTTAAGGCAAGAAAAAAAATGATATTACCAATAATCATTGGACATTGTTATTTTTCACAGGTGGCATAGAACAACTTGAAAAACAACTAGGATTGTCTGAGACATCGCTCAGTACAAGCAGTGGTGTAATAACAAGCACTCCGACTTCATTCAACAAAAAACTTTACCAAAGAGTCTTAGAAAAGGCTCGTGGAAAGGGCAAGTAAGTAACCCGCTTTTGGAAAAACATCAATAAATCATTGGTTAGTAAAGTAAACATATTATTTATACCTAAATTTCATTTTAATATCTCCAGGTTTGGTATAAACAGTATAATTGAAAGTCAAACACAAAACAGCCGCAGTGGACCACAAAACGCTGGTCTCCAACCGTCGTCGGATCAAGATCGTTTACTTAAAAAGGAAAGACCACAGTGAGTACTCATAGTCTAAACTTTGCTTATCGATATTTTAAATAAGGAACAATACAAAAATAATACGCTGGAAAATTTAAACTGGACCTTTAAAGATAGCAGTAATAAGTATATAGACCGCTTCCAACCGGCCATATTGGAAAATGATAGCGAGGCCTATGTCCAATGAAAAAACATGAATGATTCTAATATTTCTAGTAAATCTTTTCATGATATTGGTATTTTATTTTGTAGGTATGTGACGATTAATCGATCCCGCACTCCGCCAACATCTACAACTGAAAGCTCTTTGGAAAGTGAAGACGTTGACGACGAACCAGAAGTAGATGAGCAGGACCTAACTAGAGGCAGATCTGCAGGTGAACAATCCAAGGTAGCAACGACTGCTAAACCACTACAGTATGTCAATATTAGAAGATCACGACCTACTACTACAGCGGTGCCAGATAACGAAGATGATTCAGCATCCAGGTACTATTCTTTTCTATTTGGCTGCTTGTTGTCCCTCAGAATTCATTTGCATTTATTAACCCTACAATTGCAGTCTAACTTTCTGGTAAAGATAAGATAAGTATAAAATTAGTTTATCATATGTCAGCATTGGAACTTGGAATCGTCAACTTATTATCTATCTATTTCATTTTTGACTCTACTATGCTTCGCAAAGTGTTATAGTTGTGGAAAAGCAGAAGGAAACTCCATAACAACGCATCTATCAATCACGCTTAACAGAGATTTATACATACATTTTATCAGATGTAGCCTTAACGAAATAAAAATAATCAAGGGACCTCACTGCCAAGGAATTTATATTGAGTAATAAGCTTTTTCCTTCGAAGAACTTTTAATAGGCGTTTTGAATTTTGTTAATGGTAATGTTTTACAGCATTTTATTAAAATCTGATTCGTTTATTACAAATGAATGACATTTTGCAGTTGTAACTTTGGTACAGTCAGTATTTCACGGTGCCTTGTAAATAGAGTTATATTCATTTGATTTTTCCTTTTAGGACACTTTGCATGTATCCTTTAAGCTTGTAGTTTCACATAATGTGAAAGCTGCTACTACAGAGGAGCAATATTCATTGTTCTAGTTTCATTAGGCTATTCTGGAATTGTTTTTATAACATCAGAGGTGATCACCATAAATAATCCTTAGTGGATTACAAGTAAATTCGATGTATTTTCTTCTATTTCTCTTGACTTAATAATATTTCTAAAAGGCCAAATGTAGTCTAGTGGTTGGATGTAGTTCATATCTATAGCTACGCAGCATGCTCCCACTTAAGTTTTTTTCAATAACACGTTCACTGAGACATATCAGGAACACTCTTTCCGGATCATTTTTTCTGTCACTCCATACACCTATTGTATTTTTACCATATCATCATTATCCTACATTTTATTATTGCTAATTAGTTCATAGTAAAACACGATTATCATTTATCGGCAGGAATGCTTTGTTTGAACGCGGAGAACAAGTTTCTGTCTCGGAAGCTGTAAATTCTTTGGACATCGTAAGTGCTAGAAGGGAAAACATTCCGGAATACGTAACAATAAGACGAAATCGCCCAACCTCCGAAACTACCACAATACAGTAAGTACATTATAAAACAATATTTCTTGTGTAACTTTTCTGTTAATATGAGTTTATATTATCAGCATTTAACTCTTTGCAGATATCAAAATTCAGAAACGGAAGTTGAATCACAAGAGTCTGCATTGGAAAGAGAAATAACCTCTATCTCTTTACAACCCCAGTATACTTCAGTCTTGAGAACTCGTTCCACGACTCTTCCTCCCATTGAAGAATTTAGTAGTCCGGAACCTACTACTGTTCTCTCTGTTCAAATTTCATCTTTCTTAAATTCACCAACGGCAGCCGAAGTACAATCACCTGAACCTCTGCCATCCACATCAGCATCAAGTGAAACGGTTGAAATTACGACTACTGCTTCGACTCCTTCTACAACTACATCACCTACTTCAACTACTACCGAAGTTTCTTCCACTACTCCTTCACGCCGGAACGGACTAAGGCGACGTGGATCTACAACTACAACTAGTCCAACTACATCATCTTCTATCTCCACTACACAGGTGAGTTCTAGGAATTTTAATTTTGTACGTCGCCGTAGACCTTTATCCACACCTAACGAAATATCATCGGAAACGGAAGAATCTGTATTTTCTAGAAAAATTAGATCCACTACCCCCGACAGTCGAGAAGTCACGGGAGTTACACAAAATAAAAAAATTAGAATTAGGCTCCAATCTGCAGAGGATGATTCAATACCTGCTGCCGCTTCACCCGTTTCAAGAGGTCAGTTTAGACCGCAGTTTAATATAGACGATGAGTTTTCTTTATCGACGATGGAATCTGAAGCCTCAACCTTTGTACGGAGGGAAACAAATGAAGATGAACTTGAAGAGGAAAACCCTTCAACTCAAATTGATAAAGAAGAAGACAGTGAAGCATCAGCCACGACTATTGATGATAAACGAACTACTATCTTGTCAAGAGGTCGAGGAAGATTTTCAACTATTGCGGCAACTGAAGCCATCGGGCCGTCTGCAACTACTGAATCTGCAATTACACAAAAACGACCCGCTTTTGCACGATTTACACCAAGGCCTTTCGCAAGACCCACGTTGAAACCAATCGTAAGAGATAGATCTGAAAACGTGATCTCACCAAGAGTTCCACCTCGAGTGCCATTTGGTAGGCCCAGACCATCAGCATCTAACAGCGTGCCCGGTATTCAGCCACGAAGATTACCATTCCCATCCAGAATATCGACTACTACAACTACCACAACAACTACTGAACAACCATCTACTCTGGATAGTGATGAAGATGATTTGGAAAACAAACGTGATGACATATATCTTTCAGAAAGTGCGATAGAAGAAAAAGAACACAATGATGAAAATCATGATGATGAATCTTTAAATTTGAAGGAGATAGACAGAATAACAACCACAGAAACGTCCGGCATTGGCGAAACTGTTTCTAGTGATAGTGGTACTAGAAAATTTAAAGTTATAAGGCGACGACCCACAACAACAACAGTTGCTGCAGAGACGACATTTACTCCCCCAGTCACAGATGTAACAATGTCAACTGTACCCAGAATTCGTAAAATAATAAGGAAGAAAATAAAGCCATCTGAATATGAAGTCGAGGCTACTACCAAGCTTAGAAGTACTGAAATAATAAACGACGTCCCTGAATTGACCTCAAATTACGGAGAAAAAACTAAATCGACGACAGCTACTCCAACTACGACACAAAGTATATCAGAGGCCGAAGAGATACCTATAGAACCAAAGTTTGAATTTACAAAACAGCAACCAAAATTAAAAGAAGAAAATACTGGGCAAGATAATGCCAAAACATCTGAAACTGAAGCAGAAAATGAATCTGAAAACAAAAATGATGAGGCTATATTAGAAACAGAAAATCTAAAGCCACAAATCAATGAAAGCTTTGCAATTAAATCTAATGCAAATACTGAAGAACAGGTTTCTGATTCTGAAACTAATCAAAAGTCTTTCGAAAGCTCCCAGGCAGGCGATTTGACAGAAAAAATAAACGGCAATTTCAGTTCGCCTGATAACGATAATTTACAAAAAGATTCAGATAAAAATGATGACGTTACCACTACAACAGAAAAAGAATCACAAAATATATCTAATATAAATGATAAAGCGATTATGTCACAAAATGTCACTATAACTAATGATGAAAACAATTCTAACAGTACAATCGGAGGAACATCAGATATACCGGCAATGGAAGTCAAACTAGAAAGTGAAACTTTTAATTCTACTTCAAAGGCTGATACAGCATCAGATGAAAAAACAGTAGTAGCAGTGGAGTCTAATGACAAAGCCATTGATTTATCAGAGACGCAACCATCTGTCGCACCACTTTCATCACAAGTTAATGATACTACACAAATTACTCCTGAAACAACAATAAAAACCACCACACAAGCGACAAGTCCATCACCACGATCACGGTTACCTTATAGACCACCTAAACGGTTATTTACCTCCACAACAGAATCCTCATTACCGTCAAGTAGTAAAACTTTTAGTCGAAAATTTAACCCAGGAGTTTACACAAGTCCTGCTAGCGTAGGTCGAGAACCATTTAAACCTGCTGTTACAAGAAGACCACTATTTTCGCGTACATACACAAGAAAACCATTCACTACAGCGCGAACTACAAAGCAAGTAGAAGAGGAGGATGAATATTCGGACGAAGAACTACTAGATGAAGAAGGTCTAGATGAAGAACCCGAAAATCCTTTTGTATTCGTCCCTCCCAGCCAATTGTACACCAGAAAACCAGATTCGGAAGAAGAATATGAAGACGAAGGCAATGATGAATTTGAAGAGGGGTCAGAGGAGGAGATTTATGACGAAGAACAGCCTACAACAACAACAACTACAACTACTGTTAGAACTACTCTCGGAAGATTTACCACGAGTTCTCGAAGACCTTTGTTTAAGCCCAGATTGATTAATTCTAATACTTTCAGAACTTCTACTACGACAACAGAGCTACCGCATTTAGAAACAAGTACCACACAATTGCCAAAAATACCTATCGATAACGAACAAAATAAAACAGTATCGTATAATAGATTTGCTTCTAACAAGCCTATCAATGATACGAAAAAGCGCGTCCAAAACGTCCCTATTGGTTATAATATTCCAGTATCAAAACCAAATATACCATCTAAAAATAATTCGAAGCCTGTAATAAATCCTATTAAGGAAGAAAAGAAAATTACTACTGCTAGAGCAATTGAAATAACTACAACAGAAAACAATGAATATCTTTCAAATTCAGAACAAGTGACCACTCAACCTGAATCCCAAGTAACCAATAAAATTGAGATAGAAACGACCACGGAACAAATAGATATTGAAAACAACACAAGCGATTATTTAGAGAATACAGAAGAAACAGTAACACTTGCTCCACGAGAAGTTTTGTCAAATGTATTTAATGAACCTGTAACATTTAGTAAAACAGAATCTCCAGCAACGTCATTATCTCCGGTAACAGTTTTAGCTCCTGTGACAACATTAACTCCGGAGACTACATTAGCTCCTGTGACGACAGTAGCTCCGTTAACGACCAGAGCGCCAATAACGACCGCAGCTCCCGTAACAACAATAGCTCCAACAACAGAAAGACATACAACAACTGAACCTGTACCCGAAACAACAATTATTCCTACAACACCTCCGCCTATAGTCAAAACTCAATTCAACAAATTGTTTTCTGTTAGTAGAGTAGTGGAGGTCTCATCTAAGCTTGATAAACATCATTTAAATAAAAACAATGAAACTACATTCATTGAAGAAGGACCAATCGTTATTGAAAAGAAACCGACTGTCGACAAAATCGGTGAAGTAAGTCGGTTTACTCTTATCAAAATAGTTGAAGATGAAATCCCTATATATTTAACTAAACTTGGGCACGTATATCCCGTAGATAATCCTCCAAATAATCCTATACGTATTGACGAAGCAAGAAACGCTAGGTCTTTGATTGACGACAACTATCCTAAAGAAAATCTTCTTACTTCTGAAAGTATGAACAAGGCATATAGACATAACCACAAAGCAGTAACTCAACGTAAAGAAACAATGCTTAAACGTGAAGTGGAACACGTTCGCGACGATAACTTTTTAAGTTACATTAATGAAGACAAAAAATCCGAAAAAACTGAAGGACATCAAACATATCCTCAGTGGCAGTTCGTACCTGCGGCATACGAAAATGAACTAAACAAACAAGCAAAAAACTTTGAAGTTGTTACACCACGTATAGTACGAAATGACGCATCAACATTGTCATTAGAAGGTTTATTTAAAACTTCACCTCCGGTTGCAAAAAATACAAAAGAACAACCATTTTTTGTATACTCAATAGCTGCAGCCAATGAAAAAAACCAAGGAAAACCTGCAAAATCTGAAGCTTTAAAAATGGATATCATTACCAGTCTAGATAACAAAAGTAAAGAATCTGAAATAAAAGTAAACACAGATAAGCCAACCACAATGCAACCAACCATTAAATCAACGACACTTGAAATAATTGAAAGTCCACCTACAACAATGACACCTAATACAACTGTTAAAGATATGATTACGAGTCCCATTGTAAGCCTTTTAATGACGACACGAATGATACCTTCAGAAGACACAACTACTACATTTAAACCTACTACCACCGAATCCAAACCCATAGAATCAACCACCACAAAAATCTCTCCCAGGAACGGCAAAAAATCAAATTTCCCATATGTAAGAAGACCAATTATAAGATCAAATATAACTAGGACAGTAGTAACTCCGAAGACGCCTATAAAACTAAACGCCACAACCAAATTTAACGCTGTCCATAAAACCAATAAGACATTGTCATTTAGTCCAAGCAAATCCAGATTTTCTGGTGGTCGGGCGCAAAACGTACCAATTGATGTTAGAAAGAAAACCACTGTCGCCAAATTTACACCTAAAATATATACAACCGAAACCCCTAAAACTACAACGGAAAAAAAGACATTTACTAAACCTAAAAGACCAAATTTCAGACCATCTTTTGTACCGAGGAGAAGTACAGGAACTCCATCAGTTACAAATGGAGATATTTAATTTTAAAATTGAACACGAGATAACAATTGATTCTATTTCTTCGCTAGTCTTAACCTTTCTATGGTTTTAATATATCTCTTTTAAATATCTATCTTACGTTTCCGATGATCGTTTCTTTGAAAAAGTTAAAAGTGGATATTGTTATTGTATTCTCAGAGATTGCTTGTACATATAGGATATATATAGGAACGTCTCTACAATTTCTCTATAGTCATATCTTATTAAATCTTATAGCTTTAACGTAGACTTAAAAGTTCGCCTGAAAGCTTGTTCGTACCAAAAAATGTATATTACTTATGTTAGTTCATATGGTGAACGAGATCTTTCGGATACAAATTGTTTTAGTTTAGTTTTAGAATTATTATTTAAACTATATTATAATTGATACTAACATGAATCATAATCGTAGCCAATAATGGAATTATGTACATACACGTGATACGATATTGGGCTTGTTGTGTTATATCATGAATAAAGTTGTATTGTAACAAAAAGGAAATAAAGGTATGCAATAAATTGGTAGTGAATACACTTTTATTATTTCTGTTTCTAATATAAGTTTCGTTTTGGGGAATACCATCAAATTGTGTACTAAAGTGTGGAATGCTTTAAGAAAATCGAATAACTGTTAGACAAATAAGGTAAGTTTCACATGTTTATTTAATATCAATAATATTTTGACAAATTTACATATAAAATTTTGTACTAGTTAGCAATCATTAAAATTGCATGTTTAAGTGAGGGTATACTTGCAAATGATTCTTAATGTAATTCACGCAGATGTAGGGTAATCATATAAAAAGTATTGATGGTGATATCAATTATAAAAGAGGGCGTTAGTGTTGCGGGGACATTATTCAACGAATGTTGCCTGGTGCACGTTGCAATAGAGTACAGTACCCGACGATTGATGCACATCGACCTTTGGAAAGAGACAATCAGCTAATTTTGGCTTCGTAGAGCATTATCTCTGTCCCACACTACCTATGTGACGTTTAGTCAGTCATGCGACAGAGATAACGCTCTACGAAGTCGAAATTAGCCGATTGTCTCTTTCCAAAAGTCGATGTGGAATATTTATCGCCGGGTATTATATTATTATATTAACTAAATAGAATATTGGATATATATTTAATAAATTTTATTTAATAAATGAGAATTTAGTGTCTATATTTTCTTACATATTAAATGTATAAAACTAAATTATTATACAACAAATCATCCTGTTGTACGTAATATATATAAAAATGAAGATACCATCAATTATATAGTACATAAATGTATTTATACTAAGGCTCTATAGGTTTTTAAAAGCTAAACTTTTTATCTTTTGTACCCAAGTACCATTGTTCTGTTTCTTATAGGCATCTGTACACAATGGGCGTGTTTTGTAACGTCAATCAATTAGAGAGTAACAGTACGTTCAACCGCAATGAAGTTGTAGCATAGGTTCATATAAATAGATTCGTAAAAAAATTCGTGTTATTATAATTATCTAGTATTTAAATTTAAATGTTAAATACGTGTAACTTTATAATTGTAATTACATCTCTTTAAAATTTGATATATGATGGAATATATTAATCAATAGTACTAACGGTGTAATATTCTAACAGCTGAAACACAATTATTTCACTAAGAAAGTGTGATGATTTGTATAAAGTGCGAGTCTGGTCTAATCACCGACAGATGTTTGTGATGGGACAAGAGAAGGACACGATTAGCATGACGCACATGAGAATTTTTATAACACTGCTAGGCTTATCAATCTCCCAGTTTTTTACGTAATAGTAATAAAAAAATCTTTGTTTTATATGATTTTATTTTTTACAAATGTTGTCAGCAAAGTTGGTATCTTAAATATGATATGGTCAATCATTTATATCCTGCGATATGAATCTCGGTTTAAATAAAGTCTGATTTACCTGTTTCCAAATACCCTTGGCTTTACTTGACTTCTTCCATCATTTATGAGGTTTACCAACATTTCTTTTGCCTCACATTAGTAACTTCCACGTCAGGTGTAACACATGAGACAATGCGTCTATATTCTTTTGAAATAGACATGATATATATTTAAAATTTTAAGTAATATCCCAGTTCATGCTTGAGTTCTAGTTCAATTTTCATATGTCGTACAAGTAGATATTCGTGCGTTTATAACACATATAAACACAATGTCAAAAATAATTTTACAATCTTCGCTCCATTGACGTCCCTCTCGCACACTATAAAAAGGAAGTGACGTATAAAACGCACGTTCCGGTAAACCGGTCCTCAGTTGTACACGAACGACGTATCCGCACGGAGCTGCCACAATATCATTAATGCACCATTTCTCACTATACGATCTTCCAGATTGCCTTAGAGTTTGAATATTAAACGCATAACAAGTGACAGTCTAAGCTGGGTTCCCCAACTTGGACTTTTGAACCCAATTACTACAAGAAGCTATATCTCGTATAACTAAATATCTTCGCGGCTTACAAAACCAATTAAATTATTTATTTAACCCTTAATAGCCTAGTGTTTCAATTTTGATACCAATCTTTTAAACCGAATGTTCACATTACTATTCGTTCTTTTATAGGTTGGCTGTACGTATTTTACTGTTCTATAATATTCTTTTCAACGAAATTAAAAAAAAAATCTATTTTTCCCTTCATCTAGACCCTCACACAGTAATATTAAAAAAAATCACTTTCGTGAATCAGGCTACTAAGGGTTAAAAGCGTATTTCTTTCTCTTTGTATCGTATTCCTCTCTACTAAGGAACGTGACAATTTTTGTAAAGTTTCGGAAGTCTCACATTACGGAAAGGTCCTCCTTCTTTAACTTTAGCGTCCTGTCACTTCAAACACGGTGAAGCTATAAATGCCAACAGCATTAAACATCAACAACATCATAACAAACTCATCTATGAGTTTTATAAGATATTTAGATGTTTGCAATGACCAATTAGATCAGGGGTTAGCAACACGCGACACGTTAAACATGTTTATGTAGCCCGCCAAGCATTTCTAAATTTGAATTTATTTTATCGACTTTCTCTCATCAATATATTGTTATAAATTAACTAGCTGATCCCGCAAACGTTGTTCTGCAAAAAAAAATTAAAGTTTTTAATTAACAAATGTAAGATAAGGGTTGATCGTAGAGGGGTGAAAATTTAGGTTTGTATGTATTTTTGTATGCTGTATCATAATAAAATAAACACCAAAAAAATTGTCTAAAAAATTAAAAATTAAATTTAGGGGTGGACCACCCTTATCACTTAGGAGTATGGAAAATAGATAGTAGCCGATTCTCAGACATACTGAATACGCATGTAAAATTTGGTAAAAATCGGTCAAGCCGTTTCGGAGGAGTTCAAGTTCGAACACCGTGACACGAGAATTTTATATATTAGATTATAATAAAATACGGTGCATGCTAAACTGAAAAAAATAATTAATATTAACCACTGTTCAATACTGAGTGACGCACGTTTAGAAAACTGAATACGTGTTATATATACGCATGTATCGAAAAAACGGTACCAAATTTCTCATTATAATTTTCAAATATATTAGTTTATCTATTCATATCCTTTTTATATTTGTTTTGTATTATTATCTGTATGTTTTCTTATTTTAATGTTTATGAAGTGTTACTAAATTGCAGCCCGCCGAAAAAAAAATTAAATTTTATTTGGCCCTTTGGTTAAAAAGGTTGCTCACCCCTGAGCGAGACGATTAAGCGAATATTTAGGTCCCGCAATGACCCAGAAGCACTTCCTTTATATACCGTCAATATTACATAGCTTGGCTCGCGTATGCCATTCACTTTAACAATCTACACTAGCATTTAGCCAAAATTGACTAAGCTAATATTTTTAATACATTATAATACACACCATGAAAATTAATATAGTAAAATTTATCATAAATAATTAAGATAGTACAAATATTCGAGTGTCAATGATATATATATTAAAAACTAGCTATTACCGCGACTATGTGTGTTAAATTTAAAAAAAAAATGTTTATTTAGATTTTGTTTCGTGTATTAATTTTTCTAAAATATAAGTGACCTATCTTTCTCCTTACTACATCAGCTATCTACCAATATAAGTCCTGTCAAAATCGGTACAGCCATTCCAAAGATTTGCCGGAACAAACAGACACAAAATTTAAAAAAGAATGTAATTTTGGTATATATTCCGTATATATTTCATATGATTCTATTCATAGAGTACTAAATCTATCCCACACTACCTATGTGACGTTTTGTCAGTCGTTGTATTTTGCGCGATAGAGATAACGCTCTACGAAGCTGAAATTAGCCAATTGTCTCTTTCCAAAGGTCGATGTAAAATATTTATCGCCGGGTACTGTAAGATATATTTTTGAATAAGTAATTCCCGAAATAAACCATCATTTAATGCAATGTAATCTTCATTATAATTGTGGTTTTATTAACATCTGTTACTTCATTGTTTTAGATCATAGGTTCGAAACCTTTTATTGACTTACTTCACACTGTTATCATCATTTCAACCATATGAGATCCACCGCTGGACATATACCTACTTCAGATCTTAAGAAGGTTTACGCTTTGTTTGCCTTTTGGGTGGAAATCGATCCAGGATATTCACTTCCGAACTGAAATACCTTGGCGACCATCTGTTTTGAGCGCTATTTTACCCACCTACTGACAATTAATCTTTTTAACATGTTGTGTCGATCTGTATAAGGAACAAAAACCTACACAGGTTTTTGAATTAAAATAAAATTATTTTATAACACCTCCAATGTGCATTTGTACTCTATACCAACGCAGCCATTATTGTTCGGTACAGTCAGCCTGAACTTACGTCTTATATGCGTGCGCGACTGTAGAAATAATTAGTGTATATCAACCTCATAATGTATTTCCATTTCGTAACTTGTACAAACCGCAATGTTCACGGTTCGAATACGTGCCACAAACATCGTATCAATTATCTCAATTATTACATACAATGCAATTATAAACGTAATGAAGAATTTATATGACTCGATGTATTATGATATATATACCTGCAACACTCCTTTGTACTAGCTTATTCATTAACCAAGTATGTATTTGTTCCTCAAAATCTAACCAAGTACAATGACAGCTGTCACATAACTGACGGCGTCTATATTCAAATCGACGTTCGAATTTTGATTATTTTGTCTAGAACGATTTAAAAAAAGTATTGTAGCTGCAGTGGCCAGCGATACTAAGCGTTCTTACGTGACCGCTACACATTTTTATTTAACATGCGATGTGTATTATAATTAAAGATTTATATTTAGATAACGTTCTATTAAAAAGCCTAAACATTATTAATGTATTAATTAGTGTTATAAACTCAAGTGAAAATAAAACGTAATTAATCAGGTCATTGATCAAACTGAATTAAATCATAAAAATATTTACAATAATTTTTTGTGTTCAAATTTTATATTCTTCGCTTCGAAGTCTTGAGAACTGGAACATACATAATTCTAGATATTTGTATTTGGGCAGAGATGTGAAACACGGTGGTTTAGACAGATTATAACAATAAACTTAATCCATCTTGGATACTCTCGAATCACAGCTAAGTTGAGGACTCCCATTTAGTAGATAATTTCTATCTGAAATATGTAATTCTAGATATTATCCGATGTTATAGAGCAAATATCCGAACGTAATTACGTTAAATTATTTTAAGATAAATACTTAGCGTTCTACCATGTTAATATAAAACCTTAAAACGTCTCTCTTGAACTCCCATAACTAGTCAAAACAAATTTTTTTATACCCAAAGTTAATGTTTATCCATGTACGTCAAAATAATGTTTAACGTGATCAGTATCAAGAAGAAGTAGACCCTGGACTTGTTTACTAAATTACTAAACGACTAAAATAGTTTAAAAGTATAAATTGAGCTCAATACATAAATTGACCAAAACCTACTATAGGATTGAACCATAACGAGTGAATGATTTGCAAAAAATCTTTAGATAGACCTACTACTGTTTGAATAAGTTCGGATATTTATCTAAGCATTATGTTTGACATAAAAGATTTATTATTATTATTACAATGTTATATTGAGAATATAATAATAAAATACTTTTTTACAATGAAATATTGTTATAATTTGCAAAATTTCTTTACAATTGCAAATAAACTGTTATTCTACTATAACAATTTAACTATCATCAAATTTGAAGAAGGCCGCCTAAAACGATAGTATTTGACCGGTGTGAATTGGTTATATACAAAAAAATATATTAAAAAACGTGAAAAAACCAACACAATTTAGAAATAAATCTTCGAACATTTGTAGTGTTATTAGAACTCATCTATTATCTATTATTTAAAAATTGCAGTCAAGCCTGGCATGATTAAAAAAAATCATTATCTGTGGTTTTGTCATTGCTCTAATTAAAATTGAATAATCTAGAAAAATTATTGTTATAAAATTGTACATCATTCAAGAAAATATTAGTATTTGAACAGTTGAACCATACATTTTTTTGTTGCAAGTTATATTTAAACTTTTAGAATTATGATTACGAGTTCAACTTTATCTTGATAAATCATTTACAATGTTAATAAATGCAATTTTAGGATTTGCACCGTCTATAAATACCTTATTGAACAGTTTACTATATAATATTAATTGGCTTTTGAAGATACTTTAATTGGATAATAATTCATAACTACATTTATTAAATTTCAAAATAGAGCATTAATAATTTAAATTCAATTTAAGTGTTACTCTTTTAAACGTAAATTTTTAAAAGTAAACTGATTTATTTTAATCAAATAAATCGATTTTTTCATACAAAAGCGCGGGAAAGTAACTGTCAGTTATGGCGCGTATATTTATTGCATGACATTAGTCTAAATAGTTATAGAAATTAAGAAATATGACCTTACCATAAACGATTACCAGACTCATCTTACTGGGGTGACCTACTTTATGGGCCGGTTTTGGACATCTTGAAATAACATGATGGTTTTGCGCATATTTCGTTTGTACGCAATTTCCGTTATTGCATACTAATGCCGGTGAATTATTGAAAAATGTTAGTTACGAAATAAATTAATATTTACCAAGAATTACATGCGGCAATATGTTTTCTCAGCAAATATATTTCATATTCAACAATCTTTTTGAGTCATCCAACTTAAAATCATAATCAAAAGAATGTTGGCAGTACTGAACTAAAGTTTCACAGACTAAAAAGGTGCACTATCTCAAAACTGATGACAGCTTATCTAAGAGTAAAATTAAAATATTAATACTTACGAAATTATAATAAAGAAATATATAATATTAGTTAAATATATTAATTTGTTGTGTTATATGTGAACAAAAGTGGAGGGAACAAGGGTGCAGGTGGTTTTTTATTGAATTTTAAAACATTTGATAATTCAGAAGAACGCAATTGTTTAAAATTTATATGCTTAATATTATAATTATTCTTTTTATAACATATTTCGTTTAATTTGAAAAGTTTGATTTATTACAGTCTTGATTTTTAATTTTTATTCTTTATAAACACTATTGAAATGATTTACAGTTAAACTAATTGGTTTGTATGGTAAGGATAAAGGATGAAAAGAAACGCCCAAATTGATTGACTTTATTTTACAGATAAAATATCAGTTTTTAAATTTCTACTTTTACAGCATTCAGAGTTATTATCTTCTATCTTGAACCGTCGTCTTTTTCGCCATTGCTCTCCGTTCCTGTGAACAAAAATGAATATGTATATATAATTTAAATAAAATCATTTAATTACGCAGTAATATTTGACATTTTTATTAAAGAATGTTATGTAGTTAAACAGTACCATATTACTATATACTTCTAGAATGACATTTAAAAAGAATATTTAGAACATGTTGGAATTTATTTCATAAGTCCGTTTGAATATTAAAAAAAGTATTATTTTAAAATAAAAACAAGAATCCTAGAAAAAAAAATATTCTTGAAACCAACGCTTCTAATCCTTATAACCATAGTGTCATTCTTTCATCAAATGACATAATTTCTATTAGCTTTTACACTTGTTTCCAATTATCCTGTATAAAGTGATCACTCTTAAATATATAACACTAATTTATTATTTCTATTGAAATGCGAGAGGTCAATATCTTCTTATCTGTAAAGTTTGCAGGGACAGTGAGAACAAAAAAGTAAAAAATTATAAACATTACGTTATGTATTATTTACAGAAACCATTTAATTTTGAATAAGTTATAACATACACTAACTAACAGCAAATGAGCAATACATTCACCCCCTTTCAAACGTTTACTCCTGTAATCAAGTAACTTTATAGACTTTACCAATAACGATATATATAATATTCTAGTATACAATTTAAATTAAAAAAAATCACGTATCTATGGCAAATTTAACCATGGTGTCCGAGATAGCAACAGGAAATAATTATTACGTAAACACATAGAACAGATACGGAGACTTCCACGTTCTTGCAATCGCATGATAGATTTCCTGTTATCAAGAATCCAGTAAACACTCTTTGCTATGTGTTACGATCATAGATACAGGCCGTTTATATAATTCTTTTTTTTTGTATCACATTTACGTCACCGTAATAAAAAAACGAACTTTATTTCAATGACATTTATTAGATTTAATGTAATTTAACTTACATTATTATTCAAAGGAGGTTAAAAATTCTTTTGGTTTTCGACTCATTTGTTTTTTTTTCTCTCGGAGCTAAGAGAACATAGATTATAATGTGCGCCGAGAAAAGTAGTGAGGTGTTCATAGCAAAAGAAATACAGTCTCTTCGCTTCACACCGCTAGTGCGGAGAAAACAGCTTTCGCCGTATCTTGTTCAACTCAGCAAACAAGGTTACGTAATTATGCTGATTCGCGTTGATTGATTTTCTAAATTGACAGCTAATACATAAGCAACCGGCAACAACTTTTTTTTTACCATTGCGATGTGAGAGGCAAATTTGACAGTTAGTGATATTTCCCGCCTTTATAATCTGCTTTGGTTATTAAAAGTAATATGGCGGCTTTCGTTAAATTTTTTAACTGTGTAACAGTAAGTCAATTTTTAACTATCACTTCGTGTAGTTTGTAAACATAAATCTATATAAGCTCTTGCAAGTACAATTAGTAAAATTAAATCAATAGGATTTTTTTTCGAAAATTTAAAATTTGAACTGATAGCACCGTGTTTATGAATTTATCCGTACATAAATGCTGCGTACATTGAATGTTTTTATTATAAGTAGACATAGATTCTATTCGTTAATATTAATATAAAATTATTTATATACTTCAGAATTATTTTTCTAACCTCAAAAAACACTAAAATGTTGACACGAGAAATTTATATTAGCGTCGACACCATTAACACATAAATAAATCGCTATGCGTTTCTCCTAATCAGAGAGCTATTCTTTGGTCATTCGGATGGTAATTACCTAAAATTGTTTGTTTATTATAGCGCTTTTAAAAAATAGAAAATGAACGAGTGGAACAAATGCCTATCCCTGCTTCTTATTATTCTCTTTAGTTCGTTTTTTCATAGCTAATTATAGTTAGTTCTTTTTATCTTCTCAAATCCGAGACTTCTTGATTAAAAAGTTATACAAGAATATACATGACTTATTCTATTCTTAACTTATCTAAGCGTCGATTTGAGGACTCTGAATCTGAGCTAGTACTCTGGTTTCCTCCGGAGCCTAACCCAGAACTGACGATATGACCATACGATGTCCCTCGCGTATTTCAGTTGAGTTTCTTTAAAGGGACGTCGAATGTAAACATAATTTTGCAGACACCTTATTTTGCAAAGTCTAGGAAATAGATATAACTTCTTGCCTAGTTTGCACATTATTCTATAACAAGCCGTCTGCTGTTTTTATAACTAAATATCACTTGTATTTAAACATGACTGACATACGTTTTAATTTTAATGTCACCACAGATTATTAAAAAAAATATTACGTCAAATTGACATAACGGTATTTTTTATCTATGGTACAAATAGAGTTCAGTTTCAAATATATTTGCACAAGTCGATAACGCGGAAGTTATGTTTTGTAGTTTAAATAGAAAGCCAGTTAGAAAATCTTCTAATATAGGACGAGGTTTTGTGCGTCTGTCGCAATAGAGTGGCACGCGGGTTAAGCAAATGCTTTAAGATCAAAGCAAACAGTCCACGTGACATGACATGTAAGGGCAACATTATAATGAATAAATATACGGATATTAAGGTGCAAACACACTACATATGTTATAGTTATCGACGTTGCAATTTATACAAGAAAATTACGAGGTTTTTATAGGCTGTTCGAATGAATCCATGAATCCAAAATTAATCATTTACCTAATATGGCATCAGTAATAAAACAAATATTTGTAAAGATATTTTTATCTTCGGAATAAGAGGTATTATTGATGACCATCGCTAGAGTACGTCTTGAGAAAAAATTCCGAGAGAGCATACTTTAGTTAAAATTAAAAACAAATTGAATTCCCGCAAAATGCGGTATTGCAATTTAAATCTACGAGATTCCAAAGATTCAATATGCTAAGCTATATTTCATGTATTCACGAATTTTGTTTGAATCGAACTGATTTTAAATGTTTTTGACATATGAATTTATATTCAATAGAATATTGCCATGTATAAAAACAAAATAATCAATTAAGCCGGACTTTAGTGTAGCAATAAAGATGTAATAAAATTATATTGCTTTTATAACTCAACTAAATTTACAACCTTTTATAATATATATTTCTAGTGTTAATCTTACCTATATCGCTAATTTAATAACATACGTATGTATATTAATAAATTCTTACAAGTTTCTTCACGATTTTTTTCGTCAAAACAGTCTTTGGGTTATATAATAGAGTGCATAAACAGCTCCCGTCTGTAGTACAAAAAATTGTATCGAAATCAGCAATATCATCACAAAAATAAATCGTAAAATATTAAACTGTTTTTGTTATAATTTTGCATACATTAACTTCATTTAAAATTTATAACAAAACAAAGCAATCTACTGTTAAATGTAAAAAACTATGTAAGCTTTAATGTCTTGTACCAAAGTGATAGTTGAAAATTGGTAATATTTTATGGTCCTATATTTGTCAGTCTGTTATTTAATTATGTATATGAAATAGTTATTAACTAGATAGTATATGAACAGACTTTGATCATAAATATTGATAAAGTTTCCATTCTATATTAAAAAAAACAATTGTTATGACTTTGTGTATACTATATATATGTCCGGTTATAAAAGAGGATGCATATAACTTGTAAACAAGGTCGACTGCACAACAAGCACGTGTTTACGTACCGCATCTGAAATGTTAATATCGATACGCAATCGCATCTAGTACTGCGTACAATGAAGTTCATTACTAAAATATATTATTTCTAGACAGCGCTAGTGATGTGATTGACATGTCACTAGTTTTTCATCGATAAATCGTAAACGGTATTACCCATCACTTAGCTATAAATAAGCTGACAAATTAATTATAGTTTTATGGTTTAATAATAGATTTAACAATCATTAAAGTCGTGTAAAGACTGGTCTTTAAAGGCATTTATTAGTTTACATATTACACAAACCACGTTTCAATTCCGTAAGTATGGTAAAACTCGTTGGTTCTAAACTTTCGTTGTTACAATATTGAAGTGACAGTGCCAGGGCAGAAGGCCGCTAGGGCTTTGAGGCTTTGGAGAGCTCACAGACCGGCAAAGGCAGCATAGGACATCCACATACAAGACAAACGGACGACCTGTTAAAGTCTTCGGAAGACGCTAGATGTAGGCCGCTTTCATTGTAAATCTATGGGGGAATCCGAAGGTCCAGTACGATTCTTCCCACGGCTGGAATTATCTGATAAATCTACAAAGTTTAAAGTGGATAATATCGAAACTTAATACTGTTCAAAAAACGAGAATTTGATTGCACATTCCATTTTTGAATCCGTAAGAATATATTGCATATGGAATATGCGGCCATTACAGCTCTATAATGTTTAAAGAGGTCTAAAAACCGGTTAACTAAAAATAACTATAATATATGTATTCTCTCTGTAGTGCCGATGTCAAAAGCAATCAGCCATGAGTATCAATTGGACAAATACAACGGCATTTATATAATCCCATCTTAATCAATATATATTATATGTAAATATATTTTAACTGATTATTTATACTATGTTTGTATAATGACAACATTTATTATGGTATTAGTCTGTGAAAACATTTGACAAATTAAATTCATTATTGATTAAGAATTACTGAGACAAATAATTCTAGTACAAAATAAAAAAAAAAGTACAGAGACAAATTTACCTATTCCATAGATGATATTTTTTGGTTATAGGTGTAAAAACCTTAGAGTGATGAATTTATAAATCATTTGACAAGCTTTTGAAGTTTTGAAAATTAATTTTAGAAATATATTAATGTAAAATACATTTTTTCTATTGGAAGGCAACTGATAGCTTCTGTCTGTACAAAGTCTGCAGAGACAAATAGAAAACAATAATTAATTTTATTATAATTTAGTAAAGAAAGTAAAGTGATTCGAATTTTAAAAGACGCTTTTTCTTACAATATTATCATTAAGTTATTAGTTCTTTATGAAACCATTCTAAATCAGGATTCAACTCATTCGCCCTGTTGAACCCCAATCTAAGTGGCTTAGAGCGGTTTAATGATATTAGAACCTAAGATTTAGTGAAAAAAATATATTATAAGTTTCCGAATTTTGAAAATATTTTTTATTACTCTATTATCATTAACTTATATTTATAATATTTATAATTTTAAGATATTGATTTAAGTTAGGATCCACCATACATTAATTGACAGGAATTTATTAATACATTTATAATTTAAAATAAATAATAATAATTTCAAATCGCAGAGTTTTTATAAAATAAAATAAAAAACATATTAAACAGACAAACGCAATACAGGAAGCTCATCAAATCCATTACACATGTAACGTTTAATATGCTCTCGTATAATCTATGGTCATTAGCCCATCACTATTCACGATAAACGAAGCCAAGGCTGACGCGTACAACACTATGTCGTCATGTACGTGACGCCGGTGTTACTTCAATTTAACACAGTTTAGTAGCTTTTTATTCGAAACGCGTAAAATGAAGTAATCTATAAGGTTTATTAAGAAGTAGTGACGTTTAATTCATATTTATAAATATTATGTTGTTTTGACTGTATTGTTGTTATTGTAAAAGGAATCGACTCAAACTGTTTTAGTGCGTGTTATGAAAATTTCAATCTATGTGAAAGATAATCGACGAAGTTATTAATAAAAACAATTGTAAATAGGATCTCATATATATGGCTACGAAACTGAAAATAGTCATCTGAAAATGAACGCAAGTTAGTATATTTAATATTTATGTTAAAAACAATCATAAAAGATAACGCTTAAGTTTCAGAAATTCCTTATCCGTAAGGTTTTGAGCTATTTCTACTTGAGACCTTTTTATCCATTGTACACCGCATAAAAATATTTATTGCATTATCAAAATTATTTATATTTTTTATCTATTTGGGACATGAATTTGCGATTTTTTAATTTGTTATTTTATGCGGATCCTACCCACTGCACAAAAGTTTCGTTCTAATTAAGATGCTCTTATTGACGTTTTTATATCTAGAATTACGTCCAAAAACGAATCATTGGTATGAAGAGAAAAAGTGATTTTCATATAGTTTCGTAATTGTATCGGAAAGTTTTTTGCGTAGTATTCTGGTTGTAGTATAGACTAGTATTCGAAATAATAAATACATTTATATAAACAATTACATCTAAAAAGAAAGGAGTAATAAGATTTTTATTTAAATTTTTCCTCATATCCCAATTCTTCTTTCAACATGTCAAACTGACAGTAAAGTTTTGATAAATTGCTCAAAAAGTTGTCATGTTCCAAGGCCAAGACCGCACGGTACGTGAAGCCATCTTTGCGCAATTACAAATTATATATCGTTTGTGAATCCAACTTATTTTAATGTATGTGAGACATGAATTTATATTGATAAAATATTGGCATATAAAAACAAAGTAATCCATTAAGCACGACTTTAGTGCAGTAATAAAATTATATTGATGTTTACCGTTATTACTCGCCTAAACTTATAACCATTCATATATAGTATAGGATAAGAACAATAAATAAAATTAATTTTCCTTAATCGATATCTATATAATCGATTACCAACCGTCATAATTGATTTTATTGATCTCCATAAACATTTTTTTATTTAAACTTATAGCCTTAGCCGGTTTTAAAATAACAGAACTGTTATGATATCACAGATAAAAAATAAGTAGATGAAATGGAAAAATTTAACAATTGTCTATTCAAGTTGTATTATTCCACGATCGTCCTCCAGTGGTAATACGACAAATTGTTATTCCGATTGAATTTGACCTTTGTTGCGGTAATCGATGAACGTGATACAACAAAACATATGTTTACAGTATTCACATGCTTGAAATTTTATTTTACAAATTGTAATAAATAAATATTCAAATTTAGAAAATATTTTAAGCTATACTGTAACATTTTGACAGCACCTTTTTTTTTAAATTAGTTACAAAAGTCAAAAGCGTCTTTAACTTCGCAGCAAAAAAAAAATGACGCGGGAAATTAAAAAAAGAAGTAATGAGGCAAAAGAAACAAAAGCTTAAGGTTAAAGTAATTGTCGTTAAAGACAAGTTAAACTGGTGTAGTTTTCGCTGATTTTTCGTCGATGCCACTTCCTCACGGGTGTAGGTTGCGTTCGAAGCGTCTCGATCACCTTGAAACGGCATTCCGTTCTTGGTAACACATTATTATTACTCAGTGTTACGCCCACTTGCAGTAAGTCAAACAATGAGTCCAATTGCCAAACAACCTATAACTACTACACGCATATTATTGTATACAATATAATTCTTGTTTGTTCAAACACGTTTGACATCTGTATGTACAGGATGTTTGTAATTTATATCCATTTCACTATAGTTAGAGCAATTAATTTTTGAACTTGAAAAACATTAGTGTGCCCCACATACATTCTAGTCTCAAGAGAACTGGCATAATTGTGGGATTGCATATGATTTTTATTTAAAAAAAATCTTATTCTACGACACTTCCTCATAACTGAGGGTCGTGGCGAAGCAAATTCTTCAGGCTGTTTTATTCTTAAAGTTGAAGTTCTTGAAGTTTTAAAAAGCCGTGCACGGCAATGTTGCACGTTTTTGAAATTGCGTCAGCCCAGCAAGTTGGTGACCGTCTTCTGTCCCTTTTACCCTCCACATTGCCGACAATTATTAGCTTTTACAGATTATACGTGTTCCTTCGGGGACAAAGTGATTCAAGATTGTACGCAAACAGACTGTGAATAGTCAGATCTTTATTCAGACTTCTTTGAAGATAGATGAATTATTTCTGTATACTGTCCACAAAAAATCTAGACAGATTAAAAATTATTAATTACATGTGGCGAAAAGCCAATATTCCGAAACAAATAAACAATTTTATGAAGTAGAAATACTTGAAAAAAGAATAGAGGTGTGGAAGAGAGACGATCGTGGAAAATGACTTGGAATATTATATTCCTCACCACTCTATATAATACAGGCTGATTGTAATAAATGTAAATGCATAAAAGGGGCAAATATATAGCATGTCTGTTATCAAATAATGTACTACAGTACGCAATATTTAAGCAACAATTTTTTTAGAAATAATAGATAAAGTAATATTTAAAAATCGTTCTAAAAATTCTGATTGCTTCATATTTAAATTAATTATTTTTGATTATCTGTCTCTGTTATTTGTACTACCGGAAGTTGCCTGTTGCATTTCAATAGAAAAAATACTTATTTAAGTTGTAAAACCTCTTTGCTGACAAGTAAGCTATATATACGCCTTTAATTTTAACACCTATTACGAATCAACATATATATATATATATATATATATATATATATATATATATATATATACAGATTTTTCAACTCATAATAAGTGGCTTGTATATGACAGCTATAAGTTACTACCATAGCATGATCCAGTTACGGAGGCGATCTCCCGCCCTAAGCGAGGATCGGGCGATCCGAGGATGGATCAGAATCCTCCCTAAGATTGACGAGTTGCCCACGCTGCCGCCAAGCCGTATACCCAATTTTTTTAACACTTTACCCAATTACACTACACATCTCTACACGGGTAGAGCTGTTTTCTACGTGAAAACGTCGTGCTACTGGAATGAGTCTTCAGAAAAAAATTTTTTTTTTCAAAATTCACGAATCCTTTCGTTCCGTCGAAGCTCTGAAAGCCCCCTGCCTAAAAGGTTCTACAGAAACAATGGTATAAGTTACCACCGTGACCGTTTACCGTTAAACCATTATAATGTTCTAGTACGATTTAATAATGTACCATCAAATGCTACAAGGTGAAAGCGCTAATGCAAGCGGTAAACAAGATTATGCTATGTATTATGATAACATACGTAAATACGGATTATCATCCTATGAATAATCTGTTTGCATATCTGTGCTAATTAAAGCTATTTTAATCTGTGAATGTTAAATTGATCTGTCATTTCGAAAATGTTGCCATCAGCACTAATAATAATTACCAAGATAGACAACAAATTATTTTAATGTAAAAATTGTGTTTTTATTCGACTTTTAATATTTACTTTAATTTTATTTGTTTATTTATAAACAGTACAAGCTATTTTTTTAAAATATATGAAGATTACATGATAATATATCTCAATGAAAAATCAAAGAATTGTGATTTAAATGTCACTGAAAAAAACTGCGCATTTTCTTCAAATTAATTTTTTGTTCGCACTTTCTCTTGAGACCGTAAAAATGATTGAGGCTTCACGGAGGTTTCACGTGAATAATACAGTTTAAATATTATATAACTAGTGAATGGATTAGTGATACAATTATAAAAACATTTACAAAACAACCTAATTACATCAATTGCACAACTTTCTATTGTTACGTAAAACATGAAGAATTAAAATAAATCAGTTTACTTCTGTAAAAATTGTTCGACAGTTAAAAGTTTATTTTTAAAAGTAAATATCTAAAATTATGTTTCACAAATATATAAAAAAAATATATTAAAAGCATATTATTTATCTGCCTAAGGTGTGTAAAGATATAATTATTAAACATGTTAGTCAATTCAAGGAACCACAGAGTTTATGCTCGGAAAATTTATAGGAGATCGAATCAGGAATAAAGAGATTTGTAGACGAAGGAAAGTAACTGACATAGCCCAGCGTATTGGTCAGGTTGAAATGGCAGTTGACAGGCAACATAGTGCACAGAACATGTTGGGATAAGGTTTTGCTGTGGAGATGGACACCCAAGAGTTGTACAGACGTCTTTTTTATTATAGTTTGATATACTTTAAAGAATTCACGTATAGGTTAAAAAGTCCAATGACCCGCGAATTTAAATATCGGTTATTTTTATATAGCTTCTATATTTTAAATTTGAATTTTTTTTCCGATCAATAAATCGAATATGGAATAATGATACGCCATCTTGTATTCCTACGCACGCACAATAATTCGTGTGGAAAATTCCAATGAGGTTATGTAACAGATAATACAATCGTGTTATGTAAAAATACTGGCAACAATTTTAATGATAAAATCACTTTAAGATTTGGAGAATATTAGGCGTATTGCGTTACGTAATTGCAATAAGTAAATTTACACAAGGAAAATACTTCACGAAACACTTTAGAAGTAATAAAATAATAACATCATCTTTACATAAATATGTGTACACCTAAAGGCGGGCATTAAAATTGCCTAATAAATTATTCATAAGCGTTTTCGGTATATGACGTAATTAACTTTCTAATAATAAGGGATAGGTATCTCCCAAAGATATCCATGGGAGATATACCATAATGACTACGTTTGGCAGTCGAGTTGGCGATTTCAGTGTGGTAATATGGTACGCAGAAGATATTGCTACCTACCCTCTATAAACTTGTTTGTGAGCAGTGGCAATCATAACATATATAATTAATGTATAGTGTGAATTATGTAAGGTTATATCCCGGAAATAAAACCCAGCGACCTACGATTTACAACTAATAGTTAAATTGCAAAAGCCTGAAATATTGCTAGAAATATAGTGTTAATACATAAATAAAGTCGCAATCATTAACTCCCCCGCTTTTCATGTCATAATCTTGCAACATCGTTTTTTCCATGCCTCTTTTGCAATAAGTAGGCATAGAGAGATATTACTGTAACAATATGTTTGTTCATATGTACTGTCGTAGTTCCTACATTGAAACATATAAATATACGAGTATATTATAGTCAACATTTCAAAGTTATATTAGTGGCTGTCATTCCATGTGACGTTTGGTACATGTTTTGACAATTTAAAAAGTTAGTTACGTGTGTATCCTTACGTCAGTGTCAAAACAAAAATTTTATTTTTAAATTATTATCTTAAAACATAGTTATAAATTTTTAGTGTCTATTCATATGTACTGCCGTAGTTCCTTCATTGAAACATATAAATATATATTATAGTCAAGATTTCAGTTATATTACTGACTGTCATTCCATGAGACGTTTGGTACATTTTTTTGACAATTTAAAAAGTTAGTTACAGGTGTATCCACGCGTCAGTGTCAAAACAAAAATTTTAATTTAAAAAAAAATTAAAACATCGTTATAAATTTTAAGACGTTTAGTTATTCAATTCAAATTAAAAATATATTTATTCAAATAGGCATTTATATGCGCTTTTAAATTACCGATTATTTTAACATTATAAATATACCACCACCGGCTTGGAACGTTGATCTCTTGACAAGAGCCGGCCAAGAACTCAACAGCTTTTTTAAAATGAGATTTTAAAAAAAATTACTTTTACATTACATATAATATCAACCTTGTAAATGAGTCAACAAACAAATGATATAACAAGTAAGCTGTTGTGTTGTTTGTTGTGTTAAGAGTTGTATAAATATCAATATAATCAAGTTGTAACTAATATCCGGGAGAATCGCTGCTCAACAGAGTACTCCAAAATTTACAAAGATAAGACCTAACCCAGGGATATCACTGTCCAAAAAGAAAAACCCCACAAATAGAGTTTCAATCGATTTTGCTAAACACGCTCAATTTAATAAATTTTTTATTTAAAAAAAGGAATCTATTCAATTCATACTTTCAATAATAGTAAATAAACATTACCTATTACATCACTGATTAATTTCCAAAGTAAATCATTTTGTAAGCGCACGTACAAATCGCACAACCGTTGCGTATGAATTGCGTAAGTGTTAAAATCTAAAGTTATATACTTGTTTATAACAAAACTTAAGTTTATGAAGATACAAACGTAGTAAAATTATACTTTACGCACAAGAGATTATTTATAATGTTCTTCCATTGTAACACTTTACGTATTTAATATTTCTTAAAAAAAAAATTGTAATATAAAATGCAATTTAAATACTATTTTATTTCGACAATTTAAATAAATTGAGCAAAGAATTAAATTATTTTGTAAGTAACAAATCAATAAATTTTACTAAAAAATTTAAATATATGGCAACACTGGGCAGCAAATGCCAAATTAATATGTCGTTAAAAAGGTTTGTTTATACGAACTTTGTATGGCGTCGGCATTCATTAAAATATAAGTAATAAAATTTAAATATTATTACTGATTATTCTCTTTTTTTGTCTATAATATTTTTATATTCTTTTACACGCGAGATACACATTGTTTTAAAGTATATTTTCAATTTTATTTTATTTTAAAAAAGTAAATTCAGTGATATTCTTTGATCCGGGTTTTGACATATTGAGATATCTATCGAATGTTGTCATCGCTATAATAAAAAAGTAACATAATACGCAGTTAACAATTCGAAACTGCTAGAAATAAAATTTATGACATTACGATAGTTTACAAAAATTGAAAGCAGATGCAATATTAGCACTTTAAAAGTGAGACGTCAGAAGCTAACAGTTCAAGATTAAAAGCATTCGTATATCTTTGAAGGAAATCTTAACAGGTTTTCTGTGTTGTTAAGAATAATACGATGTAAAAAAAATTAATAAGATATATTATTTCATTTTTATCCTCATTTGCATGGTCATTAGGTATCTTCAAATTTTGGTCACGTACTGTATAGTAAGTAGATGCAAAAATATTTATTTATTTAAGTGCACCATTAGTATATATAAGTTAAAAGTTTACTGTAAACAACATTGTAGAAAGATCTGAGCACAAATAAAAAAATGACTAGAGAACTGATCGCACGTAAGTGGAAACTTTTGTTTCTATTGATAATAATACTCTGTGTTACGTTGTGGTAGTCCAGCGAAAGACTGAGATTTATGATCGTATGCCGCGGGTTCTATTCTCAGGATAAAATCTTATAAATTTAAACTTAATGCATTAATTATATGGGTTTCCAGAGAATGGGCAGCAGCGTTCTCTGCATACCATAATACCACACTGCAATTGCTAATCCGATAAGTGAGGCGATTATGGTATATCTACCCATAGTTACCTTTAGGGTATGCCTATACCTTGCAATGGATGTCTATGGGCTGAAACGACATTTCACATGACAATAGACAATAGTATTATCTGTTTGAACTTAAATCGGTTTAAGTAAGTTTTTCTCAAATATATATGTCCTTGTTTCGATAAACAATGTTTATGTATGAACGAAAATATCTGTCAAAGGTGACTATAAGCTCATTCTTGGAATGGATTTCCAGCAGCATGTGTATAATCATATCAAAATTGGCCGCCTTGCAATGCTACAACCTAACCAACACGCTGAACAGGTCGTCAGCCCTGAGCGTCTCAATCGCTTTGTAGGTAAGGGGCCGAGTGTTCTACTAACAATGCGATCGACCCGACACCCGCAAGGTGAATCTAAGAAATGCTGAGAAGTAACATCTCAAAATATGTTGTTTACGATTTTAATGTATTAAATGCAATTTTTAATTGTCATAAAATGGCGTCTATTTTATACAACATACCATGTTAATAATTGCTATAAAAGTTGTACTCTTGAATTAACATGTTTCCATTTTCAAATACGTTGGCCTTCAAATGATTTTATACTACGCAATAAGCATTAAATAAAATTTAAATTTAACAAAATTCATTTTTCATTCTCTTCGTGTATTACAACTTATAAAAATATTAACCTCGATGTGCGCGTACGTGACTTGCAAAATAGTGTTTATTTTTTACTGCCATTCTTTGTGGCCAGTAACATTAAATACAAATTTAAAATATTTTTCGCAAAACGTATTACGAGAAGATGATTATTTGCTGCTATGAAATATAAATGATTACATATTGTAAATAACTGTCCTGTTCTTAATTTTAAAAAATTACGAAATTAAAATTCTCATAGGTAAAAATATAATATTTCATCTTTGCATTATATTCCAAATTCAAATTATTGAAATTTATAGGTTAATAATAATCAATTAAAAATAGATCTCCGTTGATACTTCATAATTTTATATTTTTAATAATGATCTAAAATTGTAATTGAAAACAAATATATTCGCATGTTTAATATACACAGAGCAGCCACAGATAACGTAATTTTGTACGAAAATTATCTTTATTTTTAAGCGAACTTATGATGAAAATAAAAAGAAACTTAATTACATTTGCATATTTCTTAACTAATTAAAGATTTTATTACGCTATTTGCTATAATTTCGTATTCAGATGGTGAATTATCTGTGCCAATTATTGCAATAAAAACTGGATCGACTCGTAATAATTTGATTTATGGAACATAGTGAGCTTCTAGGTAAACTTATGTTTTAAAAAAAGAAGCACTGAAAACAGTTTTTATTAATGTTCAGAAATAATTAGGAATATTCAATTTACAATTAGGTTACTGATGAAGATAAAGCAAAAGAAACTTCTAGAACATTGACGGCTAACTAATATTAATATTTCTATATTATGTTTATTATGAATTAATAATAATTCTTTTTTTTTTCTTAGTCATCTTATAACTTGAAAAAAAAAAGAAAAAAATTAAATTGCACGTTTGACAGTTAGTTCTGAAATTCGAATTGATAATCTTTAACTAAGAGAGGGTATCGTGCAGCGCTTGCTTAGCGATAGAGGAACGAGACTTGATACGTAGGTCACGGGTTTGATTCCCAGGATACAATCTTATATAATGCACACTTAGTGCATTAACTGTATAGGATTGCCACTTGTTATAGACAAGTATCCAGAGAAGGAGTAGCAGCTTCCTCTGCATGCTATAATGCCACACTGCGATAGCCAGACAAGCGTGGCGAATATGGAACATATTTACTCCCATAGATATCTTTTGAGTAAAACTATGCCTTGCAGACAAAAACTGTTTGGTTAGCTAATTGCCAATATAACTAAAAAATAATTATGTATTTGACTGTTAAAATGTTATAAAAAATAAATGACACCTAAAAAAATTATTGGCTGTATGCCAGTGCAACACATTGCAACTTATTTAAAAAAAAAGTATGGATGACATTTAAATGGCGGGAAACAGAAATTTAGATTCAACACCAAAATGTGTATTAAAGGGTTAACGCACTCTAGTAAATACGGCATGAGAACGATTGTAATCATTTGAAAACAAGATGCGAACGACGACGAAGCGACGGACGTTCACTTTCGGTATTCCGACGTCGAATAAATTACAACTTGAGATGCATCACGATCTCGAGTCCACTACCGCGATACTACCTGCTATAACGATATAATAGCATGCTATTTTGCAATTATCGATGGCCTCTATTGAGCTAATTAAATTGTTTATCTGTACGTAATAAAGCACAGGTTTAGTGATGTGCACATGTTTTTTTATTTCAAAATAATTCACATCATTGCCTCACGTTATAAACCTTCATAAATATTTATAACAAATAAAAAAAATTGTTGAATCATAATACTTTTTAACGTTTGTCAAAAATTTTAATTCTAATTCAAATTCTTATTTACTTGCAAAACAAAACACAGACATTACTTTCTTGTATTGCGAGAAATAATGTTTAATTGATGGGATTTATTTAAAATTATGTGAAACTGTAAAAAAAAACTTTGTTATTTGATCAATTCAGCATTCAGATTATATACGATGATGCGTTACAGGTGTAAAAGTTTTTATAGCTACTTCCAATCACCCTGTATAAAATGATCACAGACACTGACAAGCCAATAACTTCTGACAGTACAAAATCTGTACGGACAGATAGTAAACAATAAGAATTTTTTAATATGTAGTAGTTCGAATTTTGAAAAAACTTTTTTTTACTATATGCTATATAGAACAGACAGACAGATAAAAATTAAAAAAAATGTATTTTGATGCATATACCATATAACTATTATATTACAAACAGACATTCCAGTTTTATTTATTAGTATAGATTATTGTTTTTGACACATTAATCGTATTAAGGTATAATATATATTTGTGTCTTGATTTTGGTCTCTAACAACCGACCACTTGTTCTAAATTAAAAAAAAAAACATTTTTACTCACTATAAATTATGTACGAAGGTTATATATACATAATTAATAAATAAAAAAAAATATCCGTATGATCTATAGAAGGAAACCTACACAGTTACTTAACAGGTAACATTAAACGACTTCTTAACCGCAGCCGCAAGTTCTAAGTTACGATCATAGATTTATTCTAGGAATTAGACGAGTAGCTTTGCCTATTAAATTTATAACTTATTAGCTTATTGTTGCGTCTGACTGGACAACTTAAAACCTCCTTGTATTTTAATTTGTTTTTTTTTTATATTTTTTATGTTGACAGTTTGTGCGTGCTTCATGTTTCGTTTGTTCTGTCAGTATATTGTTACGTATTATTATATTGTTACCTAGTTTTGTTAAATTATAATTATCACAATCAATATCATATCAATTATCATTCAATTTATTTTATCTGTTTATACAATCCACACGCTCGCCAACACAATTAGTTTCACAATTTATTTACAATATAGGTACTCTTTAATGATTAAAACATATTACTATTGTATTATTACAGAAAGCGTCAAATATTTATCCTAATTATTATATATTAATTGATTTGTAGCTTTATTGTAAAAAATGTATTAAATAGTTTTTATTTCTCAATGTTTTTGCTGAAAATTAATGTATGGTAAACCTTATACAAAAATGCATAGTTTCAAAAATAATTACGTAATGATTATCACTAACAATAATGATTATCGTAATGAATAATTATCCTAGGTCAGGATCCCGATATCTCAGCACAATAAGTAAAATAACATTAACCCTTTTCTTGATAATGTATCTGTAGAGATACATCAGAATTAAAAAAAAATAGTGGCATCAATTTTGAACGCAAAGTAATCATTTATATGTGAATGTTTAGGTAATTTCTTAAGTTTCAAACGCTTGTTCAGTTTTTTCTGTCGGCATCCTTCGGTCTTAAAATTCAAGTAGTATGAATATTAATGTAATATTAAATAAAATCTGCCTAGTTAAGGATTAAAAATGAATATTTTCAGACATAATATAGTAAGAAATACTTATTAAAATTCGAATTACAACATACTAAAATAAATTGAGCAATGGGTAGTCTAGTTGTTGAGAACTGTGATTTGCGATCGTAAGTCAAATGTTCGATTCCCAAGGTACAATCTTATAAAGTTCACAATTTGTGCAATAATTATTCCATTGGACAGCGTACCATAATACCAAAATAATACAGTGTGGTATTATGGTACCTCTGAGTACCATAATACCACACTGATCGCTAACCCGCGCCTGCCAAGCGTGGCGATTATGGTATTTCCCAAAATAGATCTATCAGTCTTCAGGAACAGACAGTAAATTATTGCTCACTGTCTGGCCCTGAAGACTGTTCTACCAGAAGTTACTGGCCTTTTGTATACCAATATATATTCACTCTATTTGAAACTTATAACTAACTAATCATGCTATATATTCTTTTGTATTGCGTACAAATATGTTCTACTGTACCGATATGTAAAATATAGTTATTAATAAAATCTTGCAATGTAATTACATGTACACGTGGCTCATGCAAGATTATATGCATGGATAACCATAAGAGGAAGTACTGAGGTCATCAATTGATCTATACATCTGCCTACGTACTCTACAGAATTATTTATATATTTCCGAACGAAAGTGTACGTTATTTGGTAATTTATTAAGATAAAAAATATATTATGATTGGCAACATTATTTACGTACTATTAATTTTAAATGTTACTTTAAAAAATATATGGTGTAGACAAAATGACACGGAAATTTCTAGAATCGAATTCGATATTTAAAAGACGCAAAAATTATATCTAATAATAGTTAATAGCATTAAGGTTTTATTTATCGCTCTGCAATATTTATATTTGCATTTATATAAGAATACAGGTGTTTAAAACTTTTCATTTCGCTTCATTTAATATAATAATGATAAAATAGTATAACTAACCGGTTGTTTTTGTCCACAGGCCCCGAGAACGAATAAATTCTTCACCCGTCGTACCAAACCAACGTCCGTTCCGACCACCACAGATGTTAATACTGCCGTCGCAGATAACATAGAGACAACCACAAACAAATACACGAGGCGCGGGAATTCGAAATTCAAGTCCCGTAAAGATGGCGCGGGAAAAGACGCGCCACAGATCGAGAAAACGCGGGAAGATGCGAACGAAACAGAGACGCGGTCCCGGCGGCCATATTTGAGCAACAGCGCGGCTCGAAGTGACCGACCGACGCCCCGTAACTTCGCACGGCGTCGCCCTGGTGGGGCGAACGGTGAGTCCGGTTTTGTAACTCAACTAGCTACACTACTTTCAAATACTGCATGCCTTTTTAGCTTTTAACACATCACAATACAATCTATAATCGCGTTCATGTTTTATTAATTATGGATTTAGCTTGGTGGGTCTGTGTTCATAGGTCTGTATAGGTCCCGCGAATGTAGGCTTATAGATGGACGTTTACTATTGAAAACCGCGTAGAATTATCTTAATATAACTATAGTTCTTTTATTTTGAACCGTCTCATTGATGTAAAAAATACTTACTTGTTTTTAATGAAATTGTTTACATCGAGCGTAATGACTTCAAACAATGCGAAGAATTTATATTTTTATATTTTTGTATACATATTTTTAATCTACATTCTTAATAAGTTATAAAGAAACTTAAAAAGCAAATGTCATTGTGACGTTTGTCAAATGTCATTAAATCTAAACTATTGACATACGGTGACCTTGCTCGATATCGAACAATAACAATTCAGCTCGGCTCTGTTATGATATACAATACTTTAGATATAATAAGTACAAGTTATTTTTATTAATGTGATATTGATTGTTATGACAATATAAACAAATACTTAAGTTAACGAAGTATCTGCCCGGCGATAAAAATTGCACATCGACTTTTCGAAAGAGATAATCAAATATAGTTCTAGTATATATGTATATAAATATAGTATACATGTATATAAAAATTATAAAATAAATATGTGTGTGTATATACGAGTATATACTAGAAATTATATCGAAAGTCGCGTTATTGAACATGATTTTTTACGTGTTGTATTATTTATTTAAATAAATAAATAGTGAGTGTACAAAAAACGTTCGAAAATACAATATGCCAAATAGATTTTTATTACAATAGATTAAAGCTGCCAGTATTAATGTTAAAGTCATTTCTACCACATTTACATGTCTGTAATTTTATGTAATTGGAAAATGTACATGGATTTATATTATCTGTTGTAAAACTGTAATAAAGCTAATAGATTCACATATAAAGATCGTAAAATGATGTATTATTTATACATACCTCTACAGAGGTCTAAGATTTGTGTGCAGTATAGTTAGTATCGATTTTAAGCGAATCGATTTTTTGGAATATAAGGATATATGGTGATAATTTTTTTTAATTCGTGTGAAGAACCACAATTTGTAAATAGAATCAAATTGAGTTACCTTATATTTTTTATCATCTTTCAGTTTGTCTGAAGATTATATAGCAATTCCAAAGACTGTTCTAGAGAAAACACCGTCAACTTAATCGATCTAAGAGTTCAGCGGCCTCCGAAACAGGTGAAATAGTAGAATTTAGCGGTCCAGGACAAGTCTACAAGAGCACTGGAGATTCGCTATCTTAACAGAGGTCATAGACTACGCGACCTCTGCACCCAACCAGCTAGAGCTTGCGGAATCTGCAAATGCTGCTTGGCAGTAGTGAAAGTGCGGTCCATAAGATAAACAAAAAAAGTTTGAAATTCCAATTTCAAATTTATATAAAATTAACATTACTCACTTTCGAATTTAGAATGAAACTTTGGAAAGACGTGTCGCTTTTAAATTCAAGTTCCACTATGAGACCATCTTTAAACGAAACCCCCGGAGAGTTTATACAAATTATTTTTTTAACAGTATAAATTTATTTAAATTCAATCCGGTATGTTTGCATTCCAAATAAATCTATCTTCTATATATATACAAAAATGTATATTTGTCTGTATGTCCTTTATAGAATCGTAAACTATACATTTGGTCATGTGATGATCATTCGCAAAGTTGTGAATAAGCGTTAGAAGGTTTCTAACTTGGCATGACCAATTTTACGACAGATGGCTCTACCGTAATTCCAACGAATTTCATATATAGGCTTGACAGTACATGCTGATTAGAATTGAAACGAAAACAGCGAACCAATGATGACGTTTCGAGTTGTGGGTGATATGAGATTTATGTAAATTCTGAAATTAAAAAAAAAAAACTATTTAATTTTTTTTTCACGAAGATGAAGTCTCGGGGCACAGATAGTGTTTAGTAAATTTTTCGAGTATTAAAAAAAAGTCTGTAGCATGCAGGTTTTAGTGTTATAAAGTATCATAGACCTCAAAGAAGGTCGACAGGAACGAGTTTTATCAATTTTACGACAGATGGCTCCACTGTAATTCCAACGATTTTCATATATATGCTTGACAGTACATGCTGATTGGAATTGATACGAAAACAGCGAACCAATGATGTCGTTTCAAATTGTGGGTGATATAAGAATCTATGTAAATTCTGTAATTAAAATAAAAAAAAATATATTTTTTTTCACGAAGATGAAGTCTCGGAGCACAGATAGTTTTTAGTAAATTTTTCGAGTATTCAAAAAAAAAACAAGTCTGTAGCATGCAGGTTTTAGTGTTAAAGTATCATAGACCTCAACGAAGGTCGACAGGAACGAGTTTTATCAATGAAATGCAAATTGTTCTGGTTACACCTCGTCTGCCGGGACGCGAGACCAGTTTCACATCCTAATCGCACGCACTTTCTCTATTAAATATGAAGTAGGAGATGCTATCGGAATACTAAAACGTATGTAAATGCGTCACATGACTCAAATTAATATTACGAATGCTTTCTTTTGAAAATACAACATAAAACGATTCCATAGACCAGGGGTTGACAACCTTTTTACTCAACGGGACATTTTGAATTTTAAAATTGTTTGGCGAGCCGAACATAAAGCAACACTTACTTATAATCTAAAAACACAAACTACATTTATAATAAATGTAAGAATAAAAAAAATTAAATGGGGAATAAATTTTTCATATAAAAATTCTTGTATCGAATCGCATCGCGTCGCGTCGAACAAGTCGCTTTGAGAGTAAATCATCAAAAACAAATTGTATTGGTTTAGTTTGCACTACTGTTTTATTATTATAAATTTAATATTAATATCACTGATGGAAGAATGTTAAAATAAATTCAATTTTTGTAATGACAGGCGAGTCGCATAAACATGTACAGTACCTTGCGAAAAATATTGCACATCGACGTTTGGAAAGAGACAATCGGCTAATTTCGGCTTCGTAGAGCACTATCTCTGTCCCACACTACCCATGTGACGTTTTGTTAGACGTATTTCGTGCGACAGAGATGACGCTCTACGAAGCCGAAATTAGCCGATTGTCTCTTTCCAAACGTCGATGTGCAATATTTATCGCCGGGTACACTGTATAAAGAACGCTTGCGATTAAAAAATCTTATTTGAGAGATATTATTATATTTTATCTATATTCAGATAGAGTAATTAGTTATAGTGTAAAAGCTGTAAAGGGGTGAATGTGCAAATCGTTTGCTGTCAATCAATGTATGGTAAATCAACCAATATTGTATGAAAAAGCGTTTAGAAAAATCCGATTACTGCAATTTTAAAATAAATATTGTTCACAAATTGTACTTGCCGTCTTTGTACTGAAAGAAGGGATTGGCCTGTTGCATTCTAATAAAAAAATAAGTTGATGTAATATATTTCACATTGATCACATTGTACAGGATGATTGAAAATAGGTGCGAATGCTTTCGGATGACAAATGAACTATATTCCTTTAAAGCTTTTACAACTAAAGCATATCATCCTGTATGCAAGCTAGTGAATAAAGAAATATACAGTTGGTATTAAACCCTTTCCACTCCACTGTTGAGTGATACTCGACATGGTGTAATACTACTTCTTGCGGAAAATTTTGAAACAGGAAAGATTTTTGTTACTAAAATGTTTGAATCACGAATGAATGAAACATATTGTAGAATCGCAAGATACTATAATTCAATTAAATTTTATCTATGCTACATAACAGCCTTGGAGTGGAAAGGGTTAAGAAAAGTTTAACTAGCTAATTGTGGTCTAAGAACGAAGATGAGAGAAGGAAGATGATGCACGGGAGACGATTTGAATGTCAACAAAGATAGAGATTAGAACAGAAGGAAATTGTAATATGAGAGATTGTGAAAGACAAAGGGACAAATTGAAATAAAAGAATAAAATAAAAAATACTTTATCCGAGTTGGTGTAACGAAAGCATCCCGAAAATGGGGGATAAACAAAACAAATCATACTATATATACTTATAAATGATCTTGGAAATTTGTATACAAAAAAGTTAGTCTATCAAAAAGTCATTTAAAGAATATGTATAGTACAAAACTAGCTTATAATCATCGACGTAATAAACGAAACGGTTTCATTGCTTTTGAATGCAAAAATGTTATTATTAATATCATTTCAGTGGTAGAATAAAGATTTTCAATAAGACCGATAGGCAGATGCATGTATCCTGCGTTTATGATTTCCTTTGTTTACCTTCTGGGCTTAAAATATCCACTCCTTAATGGTAGTGTAATAAATAAAATATAAATGTAAATTTCGTGTAAAGTATTGACCATTTCATAAAACATCGTAACAAATCGATGTTATTGTTATATCGTTTATTACTCGTATAAAACATCGAATTCTGTAATCGATTTTTTGTGTGATATTTGAAATCGATAACATGCAACATTGAACCTATTACACATTCCATACTTATATAACATTGTGTGCTTACATACGCAGTAATGTGCTGACCGAATATTTCTGAAATATATTTGATATATATATATATATATATATATATATATATTATTTAAATGATATTGAATATATATTATATAGATTATTGAATTGGCAAAAGACTATGACCATTCTAGTCTTATTTAACCTGTTTTTCTGCTTAAATAATTGAATGTATGTGGTAACATTTCGTTAAAACATTTTGACATGTCATCTGTCACATTTCCCGCGCGAAATTTCGTCAGATTATTTTTTAATGACATTCAATAATGGCCCGATACTGGCAATATATACAATTCTCACGTGATTACGGCCGCCGCCTAGAATCGTATATCGGCGTTCTTGCGATATATCGGTTGCGTTAGACAAGCCAATTTCACAGATGTTTGACTGTGAACATTCGATCGTAATGATCTGTCGCGTGTTTGTTTACTGTTACAAAACATTTTTTTTTTAATTTCAAGGACATATCGATGTGACAAAATAATCGATTTCAGTATGTTTTTTTTTTTCATTTCATTAGAGTTATTGGCCATGACTGTTATTGGTATTTTGTTAAGCAATATTTATTTTAAAATACAACTACACCTTTTTGACACTAGCAGGTAACTGTGTTGCTATATCAAAATATGTATCACGCGCTAGGTTCTGTAAAGATATAATTTTTTACGGCATCTAATAGACGTAAGTGGTTGATCCATGTTCAACCCGTTGTCACATTGTGACATGTCAGCTGATAGACGCCCACAGCTGGACATAGGCATCGAAAAACGTACATTTTTATTGAAATATGTTTTTTGTCAACACACAAAATTGCTTCCCATCTATTGTCTTTAAAATTACCTTGTAAATGTCTCTCCAACAGACTGAACGCAGCTATGCTTTAGACCAAAATTTGATATCTGTGGTTAAGTATATATTGAACAATTAATGTACTATGACTACAAAGATGACGATGATATCAAAACTAACAGTAACATAAGGCCTGTCGAACAACCGTAGCGAATAAAAATTATGACAATGTATATATAATTGACGTAATAAATTGAAAAAGTGTCAGATTTTTTTTTATGGCTCCCGTTATTGGTAGCCTCTCGTACCCCCTATCTGGTGTGGGACAGGGACTTTTTGTTTACATTTATTTAATTTTTTCACAATTTTTTTTTTATTTTCTTACTCTTCATTTATGCATCTTACGATCTTTTATTCGGTGTTCATTCCTCATTTCTTCTTCCATTCTCTTTCGCTCTGTGACCTTCCATTCCTCTCTCGTTACACATTAGCATTTTATCATTTTATTTCTGTTTAAGTGTCACATATTGATGAAGCAGGCCTCTAAGTATATATAATTGGAGTCGTCGAATATACCATAATCGCCACGAATGGTAGGTGGATTGGCGATCGCAGTGTGGTATTATAGTGTGTAAAGAACGCTACTGGAAACTTGTATGTCAGTAGTGACAATACTATATAATTAATACACAAAGTGTAAATTATATAAGACTGTATACCGGAAATCGAAGATTGCAAATTTCAGTCCTCCATTGCTGTGCTACCACTGCTCAATAATTAAAATAAAGCCTTTTCAAACGGTTTTATTTAGTTCGACTCGTACGGAATTTGTTTATTTGGGTCAAAATTAGAAATTGAAATTTAAGCACCTTCCCGTTGTCAGATTGATCTGAAATTTGGTACACACATTTAATTTAGATGACAATACAATATAATAAACTCAATAACATTATAAATCTAAGATGGCCGCCGATACAAAATGGCGGATTACATATTTTTCCTTAACCCCCTCAATATGGGTATCAAACGAAAGGGCTACACTTGTAAAACACAATGATTATGTCAAAATTTAAAATTCAAGATGGACGCCGTTCCAATATGGCGTGCTAGGTACATATTTTTCCACAACCACCACAATATGGGTATCAAAAAACCGTTTAACTTAAAAGTTTTTTAAATGTATTTATTTGGTTACGACATTGTTTACATTTGTTATAATTATTGGAAATAATTAATATATGTGTTAGATGTGGTATGTTCTGGATGTCTCTTGGTATGAAGGCCCTCTCCAATTACTTCCATTCTAGTCTAACTTTCGATTTAGATAAAGAAAAAAATGTTCATTCAAGAATGGAACTCTAACAGAACTTTTATTGATCTTGTACTATTTTTTTTAATATATTTTGTTTATGACACTACTGTGCTTCGCAATTTGTTATAGTTGTGCAGAAGAAGCAAGAAGAAACTACACGATATTTAGATATCTACTGCTTATCACTGTTGTAGAAATTAAAAACACAAAATAAAAATGAAATAAAAATTATAATTGGCGGATATGATGTAAGATCATTATCTTAAGATACCTAAAATTGAAAATAACTAAATATTAGGGGGACAGGAAAGTAATGCCGTTTCTAACGATATATTTTAGAGAAAAATCGATTCATTTTTACCGCTCCGGCATTGTATATATATGGCAAAATGTTGTTAACGAAGGTGAATATATTGTTGATTAGAAATAAAAACCGGTTAAAAATGTAGTCGTGTGAATTTAATTTAAGAAGTGACATTACTTTCCGGTCGCCTTAATATTATGTCAGTTTTGACAAATTAAAAATTTCCACAAAGTCGTCCAAAAGGAAGTAGCTCGTAACGTTCATTCTGTATATGTAGCAAATACCGAACAATAGTCTTGTATAACGTTTGAATTATTATATGTAACGCAACTGTGATGTAAGTTTTTGATTGTTGAAATGCCGCGCCATTTATAAGCGACATTTTTGATGAATATGCGTTCTAAAATATGATCCATATTTTTGGACGTAAGATGTCACTTGTCACATTTTTCCTTGACAGTTCGGGCCATTGTTCGAAATTTGAAATTTTTCTCGAGCCGCAATTTAATACGTATTTTAAAAAAAACGAATATTTTTCTTTACAGAAATTATTTATTGAAATTATAAGTCAAAAGTACAAAATATGTGTTATTAAAGTTAAATATATGCACACGTATTTGACAGCACTCCTAATAATACTTAAGATGCCGGTTAGTTAATTATGATCGGTGTATGGATTTCGCTAATTGTATGGTGGAATAATAATAATTATTATTGACACCAGTGATTTGTTTCGATTTCCCAGGAGCTGACATAGGTTATATAAATTTAAATATTGAAATAATTTGACAGTCAGTCGGAGCCAAAAATAATCTCGCGAACCGCAGTTTGGCCACCGTTGGCATATATACACCTTCACCAAAAATCAATAGTATCATAAATAACATATAACGTAATAATATTATAGTAAGAAAGTGATTTTTCAAAATTCGCATATCTACATATTAAAAATAATTATTGTTGACTATTTATTTCCGCAGACATTGTACTGCTAGAACTTATTATCCTCTCGTTTACTAATAGAAAAGTAATATAAAATATCTCACAATAATCACACTATACAGGGTGATTGGAAATTGGTGTAATAGCTTCAAAGCATTTACTGACAAATGAGCTATACCCTGTATATACTACATTTTTCCGAAAAAAAAAAACACCTTTGTTTATACATCGTTTACTTTTAAGGTCAAAACGTTTCTGGCGTTCCCGCCAAATGCACAGACAATAGTATCGTTTGCCGCTTCGCTGATTATCGGCCATCTTGTTTCGTAATCGTGATGTAGTCCGATAACATTAGTTTGTTACTGGCCGGGTCCATTTTTTAATAAATAAATACATTTAAAAAAGTTTTAAGTTAAACGGTTTTTTGATATCCATATTGTGGTGGTTGTGGAAAAATATGTACCTAGTCCGCCATATTGGTACGGCATCCATCTTGAATTTTAAATTTTGACATAATCATCATGTTTTACTAGTGTAGCCCTTTCATTTGATACCCATATTGAGGGGGTTAAGGAAAAATATGTAATCCACAATTTTGTATCGGCAGCCATCTTAGATTTATAATGTTATTGATTTTATTATATAGTATTGTCATCTAAATTAAATGTGTGCACCAAATTTCAGATCAATCTGACAACGAAGGTGCTTAAATTTCAATTTCTAATTTTGACCCAAATAAACAAATTCCGTACGGGTCGAACTAAATAAAACCGTTTAAAAATAACAAGAGTCGATAATTTATATAGGTTAATGTAAAAAACAATTGTCAGTTTCAATTACTCTGTAATATTTACAAAAAAGACAACACGTGCAATATCCGGCGATAAATATTGCACATCGACCTTTAGAAAGAGACAATCGGCTAATTTCGGCTTCATAGAGCGTTATTTCTGTCGCATGAAATACAACGACTGACAAAACGTCACATAGGTAGTGTGGGACAGAGATAATGCTCTACGAAATTATCCGGTTGTCTCTATCCAAAGGTCGATGTGCAATATTTATCGCCGGGTACTGTGTACCGTATTTTGTGACATACGTACAGACGTACCTCAAAAGTATTAGATGATTTATTTTATTTTTAAATGTTATATAACTATATTACACAAAACTCAGAAACTTCTAGAATAATTCGATCATTTTTTTCATGTTTTGATTAAGGCACTAGAGTAGAAAATATGAAAAGAAAATTAACAGTAATTTAAAAGTATTAGATATTATGGTACAAAAAGGACGCTATTGCCCATGCTTTGGAAACTTGTTTGTGATTAGTGGCAATCCTGTATAATTACCGCACAAAGTGTGAAATGTAAGATTGTATTTCGGAAATCGAATTCGCGACCTACGATCGCAAATCTCAGTACTCTACCGCTGGTCTATTACAACTCTACACTAATTTAATGTTGATCTATTTCTTCGTAATATTAATACCAAATCATCACGTATAATGATCACTTGTGTGTAATAATACAAAAGGCTGATATTGGCATCCAATTGTCAGCTCTGAAGAGCCCACAACAAACTCTGACGTGTTGTTGTTTTTGTCAATTTTACAACAACAATAGAGCAGTTCATTTTAGTTGCATCGCTTACAAAATCCTTCACACTGTAATAGGAATTTTTTACAAATTTTTGTTTAATGAGAGGCATCAATTGCAAATAAATCAGAGACAAAGTGTATTGTAACTGTATTAATGTTATAAAGCCTAGATAAAGGTCTTCATTTCACTATCGGTAATAAAAGTATTCTTACAATTGTAAAAAGTGCAGTAATTATTTAAACTGCCAGCGGAACCTGTGGCTTGTGACTAAGCGACGAGGTGAGATGCGGTGAAAGCCGACGGCCGCCCGTGACGGTCAGAGCGACGGGCTTTCATTTATGTAATATTAGATAATGACCGCCTCCGCGAAATATACGTGATGGATATTCATTTACAAATAAACATATAGAAAGGTATGATTTTTTGAGAAGGCAAGGGTAAAAAGAAATGCAGACTCATTACATATATATGTATATTCTAATTCTTCAATCTATCTCTATCTATCTCTTCAATCATTTGTTATAAATATGTGTGTGTGTGTATATATATATATATATATATATATATATATATATATATATATATATATATATATATATATATATATATATATATCAGGGTAACCGGAAAGTAGTGTCGTTTCTGTCAAAATATTTTACAGAAGAACCGGTTGATTTCTACCGCTCCGCTGTTAAAAATGTGTATATTAGACGTCAAAATGTTGTCGATAATGAAGGTGAAAATATATATAGTTGATTATAAATAAAAACTTGTTAAAAATGTTGTCGTGTGAATTGTTGAATTATAGTCTTTCGTCTCGCCTTTAAGTTGCATTTTCTAACTTATTATTTGATGGGGCGGCGATATATAAATATACATGTGTGTGTGTGTGTGTGTATATATTGTCGCACACAAATTTATTCAATTTCTTGACTATGATCATTTAGATTTATGACTTTCGAATGACAGTTTAATTTATGACCAATGAATTATTTATACTCTATGTCTATTCAATAGTTTTTAATTGTTTTATATATTTTATGCCAAAAATTATTTTTTTGCCTAACGCCTAAAGAGGCATGACACGAAGTTTACAGACGATCGTGTGAGATCGTCGGTAGGTAGAACTTGTGCTAGGTCTATTTTGAAGCGTATGAGTGCGTACTGCGACTGCAATGTTTTAAGATAGTAATAATTCACGCTAGTAATGCAAGATCTCTTAGAGACTGTGTTTGGCACTAATCGGTGTAACATAACTCCTGAAGATGTGCCGTGGAGGGGTGAAACGTGTTGAGTGATTTGACGGTGGCAGTTGTGTAGTTCGCATTGTTTGCCGCATGCGCATTTGTCAGCGGGCTGGCGGGCGGTGCACTTTGTTGCACGACTACCACTGCATGTGCGGAAGTGGCTAAATATTGGTCCTTTTCTTACTTAGGATGGACTCCCACAAGGTAACGCCTGATTCCATTAAATGGTTTAATATTGTTTTCGTAGTTTTAAATCGGTATAAATATGGGCTAAACTAAGAATATAAACACTTCCACTTCGGGCTTTGTGTTGTTACCTCCAGGACCTACCGACTTTAGGAAGAATCTCATAAACTCTTTTAAGGTAGCAAATATCGAGGGCTACCTAGGAAGCCTTGGCTCGGGCCACTACATACTACAATTTTATCGGACTGGAAATCCGCCGTCCTATTATATTGCTTCAGTGAACTTTCCGTGAAGTTATTAGATTTAAGGATCCCTGTGATTGGACCTCAATTTAGGCTGTCGTTCGTGGAAACGGGTATTCCGTTTGGCATTCCATCTCGTGAGCGCCCGAGAGGCCTGATCCTCGACTTGGTAGGTACCTGGTCGCTTTACCACCACTTCTTGAGATGTGACGGAAGAAACTCCAGCAACGCTTGTTTGTATCTAGAAGAAATAGAATTTAGTATAGTCTTTTACAATGGCTCTAAATCAAAAATAGCGAATAGAGTCGTGGGAAAAATAATTATTTCGTAATGCAATTATGTCCCGTAATTGCGATGCAGCGTTTTGTCGCAGTGTTGCTTATGCAAGTTATGTTGTAAGAACAAACATAAATATAGTTTATTTAAATCTAATATGATTGGTATTAGATGTAAAAGCTATAAATTGATGAATGTATAGTTTATATGCTGTTATATATGGTGCATCCCATCCAAAAATCAATGATTTATGAAATAATAAATAATATAATGATAATATAGTAATTAAATAGTTTTTAAAATTCGAATTGCAACATATTATAATTGAATTGTTGTTTTATGTCAGTTTTTTGCCTGTTGCATACCAATATAAATAATAAATTAATATAACATACAGTGATTATTTTATACGAGATGTTGGAATGTAACATATTCTATCGTGATCATTTTATACGGGATGATGGGAAATATGTGTAGCTTTTTAAACCTATAAGCAATCACCATGATCACCAATTATGATATTATCACCTATACAATAGACTCATCACAATAGCTCTGGAACCATCAGGTTTAGAGAGTTAAAATTTGATAGATATTTTTCCTTCGTCATATACAAGCCATTTCAGAAGGAATTTTAGTAAATTCTACCTCTACGGGGATTGAGGATGCGTTTAATAATTTCACAAAGGATTCGAGGAAGATTTTAATTATAGGTATTGGTATATATATATATATATACCAATACCACGCTTTTGTTTTTAAATGTTTACTTTGTTCAATTTTCGTTTTAAAAAGTAGTATTTTCGTAACCCTGGAACCTAACCCTGTTTTTTTTTAACGTAACCACGACGCAAAGTGAGATATTGGTGTGTGTGTATATATATTAAGCGTACACATGCGTAAACATCGAAAAAACTCAATAAAAACGTTGTGAAATCGTCGAAGAAAGTCGCTAATTATAAATTGCGACGCTAAATGCGTCGTGAGAGCCTTATACAGGCGGCGACTTGTTTGTAAACATACGATGACGCTTTCCTTTCTCAAGGAGTCGGTGAGGAACATGGCCCTGTTCGACACCTTTTACAATTTTATTTATAAAGAAAATGTAATCAACACTAAAATAAAGTTTGAAGGATTAAACTTAATGTTTACTTTACAATGTATACCAGTGTGAAAATCAGGCAGGAATCAATAGCCTTCCTGATAAGAGAAGAAAAAACCAACGAAGAGTTCCTCCTACTCTATAGAAAAATAATAAGTAGAGAGTAATAGATAGAAATAAAAGTTAATAAAAATGTAAACAACCAAAATCAAAAAAAAAATAATGTAAAACCAAGTGATATTGTAATAATCCTATATAGAAATAAAATAATAAAAATGTAAAAGAGTAATGAGGGATGTATGAAAGGCGTTACAGAGCGAAAGGGAAAGACAGAAGAATTGTGGCAAGAATGAAAAGAACGAAAGATCATACGATGTATGAAAGACGATAATGAAAATAAAAAAATATGTGAAAAAATTAAATAATGTTGAATAGTCCCTGTCCCACACAAGATGGGGGGTACGAGAGGCTCCCAATAGTGGGGGCCATTAAAAAAAAATGTATCCCAGCGGTAGAGAACTGACACTTGCGATTATAGGTCACAAGTTTGATTCCCAGAAAACAATCTTATAAAATTTACACTATGTGCTTTGATTATATAGGATTGTCACTGTACTATATATACGTACTATAATACCACACTGCGATTGCCAACCCGCCTGCCAAGCGTGGAGATTTTGGTAATTTTAGCCTAAAGACGTCCAATGCAAGGCCTTGGCCTCCAATAAATATTTCTATGCAGCGATATACCATAATCGCCACGAATGGCAGAGGAATGATCGCAGTGTGATATTATGGTGCACAGAGGACGCTGATGCCCATGGTCTGAATGGTCATGGTCTTGTTTGTGGGCATCAATCCTATATAATTAATGCATTTGAATTATATGAGGCAACCATATTATGAATGCACAAAATTTCAATAATAAAAGATTATTTCTCGGGAATTGAACCAGCGACACACGAACGCAAGTCTCAGTCCGCTACTACTGGACCACCACTGCCTAAGTAATAGTATATTATTACTAGCTGATCCCGCAAACGTTGTTTTGCAAAAAAAAATTGATATTTTAATTTACAATTAAAAAATAAGGGTTGATCGTAGAGGGGTGAAAATTTAGAGTTGTGTGTATTCTTGTATGCTGTATCATAAAAAAATAAAAACAAAAAATTTCGTTAAAAAAAAAAAAATTAAGTGTGAACAACCTTTATCACTTAGGGGTATAGAAAATAGATAGTAGCCAATTCTCAGAGCTACTGAATACGCATGTTAAATTTGGTAAAAATCAGTCAAGCCGTTTCAGAGGAGTTCAAGTTCGAACACCGTGACACGAGAATTTTATATATTAGATTATCAGAAATATTTATTTTTAATAAACTATATAAGATAGTTGATATTTTATATCTCTCTTGCTACAATGATTATTTATATATATATCATCCTAAAAAAAATCTCGATAAATTGTTTTAATTTTCAATAGTATTTACATCGTTGCGTTCTAAGCTTAAAGTAATTTCAATTATTTATCTATGATATAAATGTGTAATAGTTTAACAATGCTTTATAAAGGTTACCTTGAATAAAGTATAGCACGTAAACAATTACTGACATAGTTTTTATGTAAATGCCTTGTGAGTCAGCCTTTACTTCCTAGTGTACCATAACACTGTTCACCTTGACTGTACTCAATGTCTTTAATACGGGTTTTATAATTTTATAGGATTGTTTTTCTATCTGTATTTAAACGGTGTTATCTATGGGACGTTACTAGCTTAAATACATTTTAAATTATAAACATACCTGAAAGCCTTATGTCTGAACGTGACGACGGTTTTGCGATATAAAGAAATATTTGTAGATAATATAAGTGAAGGTTGAGGAGTTAAAAGAGGTTGTCTAACATAACTGAAATGTTACACTGTTGTTCCAGATGGAACGCTTTTACGGAATTCTTGTATTGACAAAGTGACATAATGCATCAGTAGATTTAACATCTATTATTTTACGTCTCCTATTCTAAGCTCTTCAATCGCTATCTTATTTTTTCAATAATTTTTTTATCTCACTTTTTTATATTCTCCATCTCTCTCTCTTCCTTCTAAATTCCTCTCTTTCTACCTTCTTACGTCCTTCACATTTTCTCTCATACTCACAGTATCAATTTTCATATTATTTGCGCATCTGCCGTCGTTCGCCACATTTAAAAAAATGTTTTTCCAATTAATCTTATTTTTTTATGCTCCTTCATTATTTATATTTAACGTTATTTTATACAGCACTATTTTCAATTTTTTTATAAAACATTTGAGTGTTTTTTCGGTTTTGTTTCGATTAATTACATCACATATAATCATGTCACAAAGCCGACGAAAAATATGGTGACTCTACTTGTCATCCAAAAGGGAAGTTGATTTAATATCGTAAAGTGTTCCCACAGTAACGCGGCGAATAAGTGACATCTAGTGGCGATATTTGTCAACCTGCTTTATTGTACTTTAGACTTTACTAGAAGTACTTGAACAAACTTGTCTTTACTTGAATTGTGTTATAATATATGTAAATTCTAGTGTGACAGCCACAAAGGTATGGAACTCTTTTCTCAATCTCTGATGCAGGTGTTACTTGCATAGAAATTGTGTTTCCCAACGTTGGCCCACGGGGGGGGGGGGGTTGGATTATAAAATGGACTCCACACTAGTATAACCCTTTCGCTTTAATATAAAAATTATATATATTACATAGGGGACGTAAGAATTATCAGGTGGCGCATGTTAGGAAAAATGGTCGAAAAACACTGATCTAAAGGATATTTTTTTATTAGATATAATATTACAACAAAATATATTACTGTGATCAAAAAGTAAGGTGAAATTGTCATTAAAACCCCCGGGTATTAGGAAGGCAGCTAATTTTTCTAGGTAGGTAGGGCTGTCTATAACATTTGTCAAGCGTCTGTTTGTCATTAGTCGAAATATAATTTGACTCAGTAAAAACTCTTTTTAACCATTTTAGAGCATTTTGTGTTTAAAACGACAATCGGATTGGTCGATGTCGTATTGCATTGGTTCTTCGCGATTTTTTTGCAAAAAAATATACTGATATCGATCCGCAACCACCGTATTCGCTTGATCCAGCTCCATGCAACTTCTGGCTACTCAGCAAACTCAATGCAGGGACGTTTTGACACGATTGAGGAGATAATAGAATCTAAGGTCTTGAAGGCTGTACCGGAAAAAGACTATTCCAACTGAGTATGTGTTTTACCCTGCAGTAATTGACTAATAAATATACAGTATGATAGGTTATAGGTTTAAAAACATCTCGAAAACAAAATAAATATACTATCTACAAGTTTATTGGTTATTGATATTAAAGTTTTAAAATCGTATGTATAACTCATTTGTCAACTAAAGCCTTAAAATTGTTACACCTATTTCCAATCATCTTTATAAGTTGAACTATTGCAACAGGCCGATAACTTTTGGCAGTATTATTTCGGAAACAAATGATTTTCGGACAGAGTTTATCGTACATTAATGTACATTTGACCCTTTAAAATATTTATAATTATAAACAATCATCCTGTATATATTTTCTATAGCAACAACAGCATCAGTATCATCGACAACAGCGGCATCGATATCTCGCCGGCCGTTCCGCGTGGCCAACCGCCGCAGACCAACCTTCACCACATCGACTACGACCACTACAACCACCACAGCACCACCCACCACCACATCGCAACCCACTGTAAACATACTAGAGAGTGATGAATATCTACAGGATATCAATGATGATGGTAAGAATGATGTGTATCCCGAACTTCTATTTCCGGAACTTCTCTTATTGCCACAACCTCACGCCTCAATGATTTAATTACAAATCCGAATCATAGAGAACGTCGTTTAGTATTTAAAACGTATAGGCAATAGCTATACATCTGAAATATTAAACGTACATCTGGTGCATCCTATTGCTGTTGGGAACGAAACGTTCTATAGTGGATATTCCACTAGGTAGACCAACGGCATAAGGTCATAGTGGCAATCTTAGAGGGAGGCCTATATCTTGCAGCGGGTGAAAAGAACAAGAAGCCTACTATTATCGTCATATCAGCTTGTTCTTTATTTAATCTAAAAATATCAATACCGTAAAAGTTAACCATTTATCCTTTTTCCAGACTCTATTGAAGACACAGCCGTGCCATCGCGATCGGAATCAAAGAAGAATACAAAAATACAGAGACGTCCATTGGTATCTCTAAAGGAAGAACAAGATCAGAATCCTTCGGCAACAAACGAAGAGGAAAAGAAGAGACAGAGCAAGAAATACAGCTCCAACTTCAAACAGAACCAGTTGGATGAAGTTTTGAAACTTAAGAATCAAGAAGGACTCGACGTAGAAGATCCGACAACAGAAGGGAAATTCACAGAAAGTAAGTACTGCCTTCTTTCGAGTCAGATGTAGTAGGTAGCCCAGTGGTGGAAGATTGAGACTTGCGATAAAGGTCACGGGTTTGATATCTACGATGCAATCGTTTATAATTCACACTTTGTGCATTAACTATATAGGATTGCCACTGCTTACAAACAAGTTTCCAGAGAATGGGAGCATCGTCTTCTGGATACCATAGTATCACACTGCGATCACCAACCCGCCTACCAACCGCGGTGATTATGGTATATCCCAACATATCGAGGGCGTCGATGGGCTAAAACAACGATACAACGGAAAAGTTATTTTTATTCACCTTTATTAGACTTTGATGTTATTGGTCCAGAATAGGGGTCGATTATTTAAAAGAGATAAACATATAGAAAATTGTAATTAATTCAAGTTTCTGTTAAGATGTTTTCTTATATTCATTGTATTGATTTTCTATCTTTTCGATGTCGAAAGAAAGAAGGCTTCATCATCGGATGCATTAATATGACTTATTTTATTTATTCACTAATTTAAAAGTACGTTTAGTCAGTAAGGTCGTACAAGTTTCCCAAAATAAATGCTAATATGGTATGCGACTGGTGACATCTGTGCTAACCTGCTGAAACGAAACGGTGAAGAGCGTTCGGTCCACAAATCATACTTGTTTGTTAAGAGCACGTCAAAAACGTAGTCAGAGAGCGATATAAAATTTGTGATCCACTTGTTAACCTTTAGTCTAAAATAATTTCCTTATGATTTGTATATTTCATTACCAGACTTCAGCGCTGAAACCGCCGTAGCACTAGCAGCTCACCAGCTCTTAGAAGCACCAGTACCAGTCGTACAGGACTACGAATACGACGCCACACCCACAAGAACAACGGCTATAAGAAACACCCAGACAAACAAGTATACTAACACGGATAATCAAGAAGTCACCAAGTCAGAATCATACCCTAAATCATACTCCACGACCCCGAGTTATGTTCCTCCAACCCAGAACAACTTCCAGTATTCCACCAGCCTATTCTCCAGTGATCTTTTAGAAACTGTATTACCTTCAACAGGTGGTTTTGTTACTTCAAAACCGTCAGGTTTCACAGCTCCTACTATAACTAACCCAGGTCTTTCCGGTGTATCACGTAATTTGGGTCCATCAACCGTCAGATACTTGAGTACAACTGAACAAAATGTAGAACCTGAAAACTTCAATCCAACAGAAGACAGGTATACTGGTACTAGCGAAAAATACACGAAATCACCTCCGTCCACTATACAATACTTAACCACTGTTGACAAGTACAGTGGACTGTCTTACGACTTGTCTCCAACGAACAGGTATACAGGCGCAAGTGAAACAGTGACTCCCACTGGAAGATCACGTGGCAGAAGACCTAGCACTACTCCTAGTCTAGAACAATACACAGTTACCTCACAGACTTTACCACCAGCAGATGATTTTGTTAGAACAGGAAAAACATACTCACAAATTTCCGAATCAGTTACACCAACAAACAGATATTTGAAAACAAACGAGGGGTCCAGTCGAGCAACAGAAGGTTTTAGTGAAACTAGTAAATATTTAGAATCAAGCGACAATTTTGGTAGCGTAACGGGTAGAACTCGTGGCAGAAGACCTTATATTACTAATACTCCGACCCAATATACTTATACCTCTGAAACAGTATCACCAACTGACGTTTTTATAGGAACAAGCAAAAAGTATTCCGAAATTTCTAGATCAACGAGTCCCTCGAGAATTAGATACACGGATACCAACTCGGAAGAGAACAACGGACCTTCTATAATATCACAGGATACAGGTACGACAAAGAAATATCAAGATACCAGCGATTACACCGTATACCAAACGACAGGTCCATCTACAATTGACTACTCAGATTCAACTAGATACACAGGTACTTCACAGAATCTTAACCCCACGAGATTTACAGTTGGCGGTGAAAAATACACAGAAACAGTACGAGAAACAATTCCACCTACTCCATACATAACAGAGGATAACAAACAAACATCTGAAGGTTACACAGGGAATAGTGAAATTTACTCAGAAATACCTCTCATTACTAGAGAGCCTACAAGAAATACAGGCAGAGGCGAAAGTTACGCAACACTACAAAATATAACTCCTACTAATACAGATACAAGTGAGAGATACACATCGTTACCGAGAAGAAGGAAGCCATCCACGACGACAATTGAAAGCGAAAGATATACCACAGCATCGCAAACTCCGAACCCAACTATAGATTCCGCGGTCACAAATGAAAGATACACAGAGACCTCGCGAAGGAGGAGACCATCATCCAGTACGTACACAGAAAAGTATACCAGTGAAACAGTACTAAATACAAATCCAACCACACCAGCAACAACAGAGAGATCAGTTCCATCGCGAAGACGAAGACCTACCACACAAACTAGTGCCAACGAACAGTACACCACAGAAACAACTACCACATTATCCCATACGGTTACCCCAACCAACTACCCACGACGCTTCAGACCGAACAGCTTCAGAAACACTGAATCAGTCGCTGACGTCACAACCTCAACTGAAACAAACGAAAGATACACAAATGCAGTTGAAAAGTCCACTGAAATTCCACAATTCGAAACGCACACTAACAGAAAGTACTCTGAAATAACACGAAATAGAAACCCATCTGCTAACTCATATGTGGAATCGTCTGAAACAGGTGCACTGACCACGGAAGCTCCTGGAGAAACATCTGGACGTTATTACACTTCGAATGCTCAGCATACAGAAATTATCCAGGACTTAAGTCCGTCTACTGTTAAATACAGCAATGATGAAACATCACCAAACGATAGTCAGACTTCAATTCAGCAGCCGAGTACAACTGGGAAGTACGTATCGGGTCCTGTAGATGATTATGGATTCTCTACTGCTGGGTACAGTCAGAGTCAGGACCCTTCGTATTTCACCAGGGAATATCTTCTGGCTTCACCGGTGACCAAGACGTATGATGGTATGTAGACTTTACCTTTCATATTAAATTTTCCTTTGTTCAAAAATACTAAGTTATGTTCAGTCTGATCTATTTCTTAAAATTTGCTTTAGTAGATGGGATAGTATTTTATTTAGGACGGGGAAGTAAATCTTTGGTTCCTTATTCTCTGTTGATGTTGTTAATGTTAGCCCGAAGGCTTTTACATGGAAGCTGAGTTCACGGAGCGAAAGGCTCCATGGACTTGAAAAATCTTCGGTATCAAAATTTTTAAGTACCAAAAATAAAATCTACCGTAATATTGCGCTGAACAATTTTATTTAATATTTACGTAAAATAACAATATCTTTAGTTATGGTATGTCGTTGTTGGACATACTGGTTAAAAACCGGTACAGCCGTCAGAGTGTTTTCCTTGAATAGCAAAATAAATGACGCATTCAAATGGTTTAAAAATATAATTGTTTACAGATGAATATCAGTACCTATCGCCAGTAACATCAACACAGCTCACATCGACCACCAGGAGACCGACTAGAAAGAAGATGGTTTTCCGCAGAATCTCATCAACAGCTCAACCGAGCTCAACCACGACGACAACAGAAAAACCAAGAAGGGTCGTATCTCGGAAACCATTCGAGAAGGTTCGGAAAGTCCAGAAAGTAAAAGTCGTGAAGGTACCGAAGAAGGAGCAAGAACTGCAGTTTATTGAGGAGACAGAGGAGAGGGTGCAGCCGATCCAGAGGGTACCAGTAAAGAAGGTGGACGTACCAAAAACGAACCGACTTAAACCCATCGCCGCCTACGATTATTACGACGACAGCGAGGAGAAAGTCGCGCAGAAGTACCAGGAGGGCACTAAAGTCGTCCTCCACGCGAAGGGTGAGGAAATATTCAATTTATAATTGACAATGTATGTTTTAATTGTGATACTCTCCCGGAGGCACACACGTCATTTTTCAAAAAATTTCATGAATTTTTAACCATAATAAATCTTTTATTAAAAGGATAATCTAAATCTAAAATCTAAGATTAAAATAAAAGAATTTTATATGAACGATCTTGAATGATGATCGTTAAAAGATTTTAAGTAAAAGTTTTTTTTTCACTAGTGTTAGTATAATGTTATATCTATATAATATTCATTGCGTGTTTTGGATCACGGGGAAAATAGTAATAAGTTAAATTAACAATAGTATTAGGGCCGAACGTATTCCGAAAGTTTCTACAGTGATGACCACGAACCGGTAGACGCCGTGGTGGTAGGTCGCCCACTAGTTGGGCAGACGACATAATCAAGGTGAAGGAAGACGCACGCGGGCACCGTAAGACCGGACTTCGTGAGAAGGCCTTGAAAATCCAGATGAATAGTATATAAATTTAACAATTACACAACCAAGGCCCTTAATATTAAAAAAGATTCAAAGAAATATTATCTATATACATAATAAGAGCTATGTATATATTGTAACCATAATACTAAGTGACTGGAATTTTAGGAATATTCCTTTCTCCGAGCAGAGGTCGGTTAAAACAGGTTTTACAAAATTCCACACCCAAGGGATTTAGGGATAATTAAGTTTGTGAAACAGGCAGGGGCCTGCCAATTTAACTTGTATAAAATATGCTATTCGAGTTTATTTAGGGTGTAGCTGCCACTTGAACCTCCATATTTTAGCCGCTCGCTAACACTTAATGGCGATACGTATGGATCAGCTATGTGGTAAATTAGAATAGGGAACCTCTCTTTATATTTATGATTCACTCCAAAAAGGGTATAGCAAAGTTTAAATATTAATAAATCTATTTAAAATTATTCTTTAACAGGCACGATAGAATGTTTGGACATTGGCAACTTCCCGCATCCATCTTCGTGCAAGAAGTTCATATCGTGCGCGCGAATGGAGAGCGGAGCCCTATTGGGCTGGGAGTACGTGTGCCCATCAGGGCTGTCCTTCGATCCGGTCGGCGGCATCTGCAACTGGTCGGCAGGACTCGGCTGCCACGAGCAGGACTCCTGAACATTTTACCCTCACATTGTTAAAGTGTTACCAGGTTAATCTAAATAATTTCCAATAATACTTCATTGTTAAATCAATATCTGATATGTCAAAATCTGACAATTTGTCAAAATTAAGTTGTCATAATCTGACAGTTGCGACAGACAGATTGTCTGTTACCAAATAAATTTTCGAAAAAAAAAACGATTGGTTGACTCTATTATAATATATAAATATTACATTAATAATCGTCTTTAGAATTTTATTCAATAAATCAAAATTGTAGTATTTGATATAAAAGCAGCTATTGATTTAATATCAGTTATTTGATTTGGTAAAGATAGCAACATTTAACAGAATTTTAATTTGAAATTTAATAGAAGTTCCTGGGTGAATTAGAATTTATAAATTAAAAAACATTTAACATGAGTTTCGGTAAACGTAATGTGATATTAAATAATCAAAAATGCAAACTAATACTGATTTTCAAGTCAAAAATTGTAACCAGCAGTTGTTTAACTTAGTACTTAATTTAAAATTGATATTTATAAGAATTAAAAACTTTCCTTGTTCATAAAAACCTAAGTCAAAATTGTTTAAGATAATTATTTTTTATAACGTAAGTCAAAAGTTATAAAGATAAAATTTGTCTTGAATAATTTAGTTCTTTCAAGGCGAGTTATTATATTTGAACGCTTTTAAGCTTTCAAATATATTCAACGGATTTTTTCCTAATGTCACAAAAATTTTCTTTACACTTTTGTATTTTTATATCTTGCATACTGGCAACCCCATACACTTGTACATTTATCTGTGTCTAGTTGTTTCGATATTTAGTTTACACACGTACTGAAGGTAGGCATGTAAAAATATAGAATATCTATTCCATAGTGTGCCTTAAATATTTTAAATTGTGTAGTTGTAAGAAATAATGTGATTAGAAATTAAATGGAAAATACTCAGTTATATACTGTAGTTTTATTTTAAATCTCCTCTGGAAACATAATTTAAGTATAAAGAGAAATCCTCCGGAGTAATGACAAAAAGCTTTGCTTATAAGATATATATAATATTTTGGCCAAGTGAAAAGCCAGTCCACATTTTTAAAATTTATAAAGTGTCTGTTACTTTCTGAAAAGCTATTATCTGGGTAATGTGAATACCGCTTTCTAATTCAATTTAATTGGTCAAATACACCATAACAAGTTGTTATGTCTGCTCTCTGAAGGAAGAATGGATTATGTGCTATTCTAATATATTCTTTGTATAATACCACAGGAAAAGAACATTTTTGGAGTTCTGTAAAAGGAAAAACAATAAAATGGAATAAATAAATAAGAAAGAACATGAATGATGTAAATAATAATTAAGAATAAATAAATTGTTCAATGATAAAAGTTCTGAATAAATAAAAGTAAAACTATAGAACTTTGGAGGGAAGTTAAAAGAAGTGATGCGATGTATGGAAAGAAAGAATGGAAAGGAATGAAAGATATTGTGAAGGAATTAGAGGAAAGAATGAAAGACGTTGAGAAGGACTAAAGATGGATATAAAAATAAAATAAAAATGTTATTATATAAATAGACTGTCAACCCATGATAAGGGTTAAACATGTGGCCACAAAAAAGGGCCTTAAAAAGAAACAAATAATCCCATAGAAGCCATTCCCTACCATACTTTAGAAAAGCCCTGGGATCTCCCAAGGAAGATTTGCCTGCTTTTGAAATCCTTTATAATCAATAATTCTCTGTTAAGATAGAGTATAGTGAACCTTACATATTGTCTTCTATGTAGGATGTTTACTATTGAACAAAGGCTTCAATATCTAGATATAACATAACCAGTTTAATTGATATAAAAAATACAAATTTTAATTATATACACTTCATTACAATGTTCTCTTGCTAATATTAACATATCCTATGCCAACGCATGTCATTTTAACCTTCTGTGACTTTGGTACACTGTTATCTTCATCATCAGAGCACTCATCATCTGCATCTGATCTCAAAACCTCAAGTTTGAACATCACACCGAAGAACTCTTTTAAGTGTTGCAAGAAGGATATTGTGTAGTCTGATAGTGGTCCCACCTGAAATATTTACAAATAATATAAGTAGGTGTACGGATGATCAATTGTCTTTTGATGCATCGATTAATTCATTTAATTACATTTTAAATAATTAACAACTTGTTCTTTGGTCGCTGATGATGGACCTGATAAGAAGGCAGGTTACCCAGAGAGGAATGGAAACACCAGGAAGCAATAAATAAAGATAAAACTCACAACACACTCGCTGACATCTTTCTGTCCCAGCGCCATCCAGAGCGCCAGAAGCCACTGGAACGAGGAGTCCACAGCACCAGCTCGGTACACTTCGTCCAGGAGCCTCATAGCGCACTCTTTGCCGACATCCTCCGGTAGTGAAGTTTCTCCACTTCCCGCTTCTAAAGATTTCTGTAATTACAAAATTGTAAGAATCCCTTTATAAGTGTAATCACAAAAGGCTTCTTTACGGTAACTAAGCCGGACGAATTTCTTGAGGAATTCTTACTTTATATCACCGGAATGAAAGATTGCCTAACCTTTACATTAACTGTGTACAAGTTCCACTGATTGACAGACAAAGGATCCTCAAAGGCGACGTATTGAACTGTCGTTTAGTATTAAGCTTGCCCAGCTAACAATTCAATCGATAACATAAGCACACGGACGAAAGGGGAGAAGGGCGGGGAGTATTGTTTCGTTTCGTAAGTCCGTCGTCAATGATCGCGACTGTTCTTTTTTCGGCCCCCACCTCTCCATACATTCCTAAGGCGCGGTACAGCGGTTTCGGTAACACAATAGTACTCATAACAGCAGTACAAACCATCAGATAATTGTTAGTTAAAATATATAAGTGGAAAACAACTCACAGCTTCAGCGCAATAGAATGTTTTCTCATTGGTCTCGGCTACTAGACTGACGCCAAAGCCTGGACTCTTGCCTGCGTTGGGACCTCGGCACTGGTCCGTGTTGATGTACACATCCGGTAGAAACTTCAGCATTACCTGTTCAAATGTATCAATTGATAAAATGGAACACAATTTATGTCAACCAGTTCATCATTTTATCACTTTGTTTTTGTATTTGTTAGTCTACGTTGTTGATATACTTTAAAAATAAAATACATTTAAAAAAAAAGATAATTCAACAGCTTAGGTTGTTCCAACTGTGAGGTGGACACCCTCTGGAAACTTGTTGGTTAAAATTACCTATAAACTTGTATACAGGGATCAAATCCGCAACCTATGATCACCCATCTCAGTCCTCTAGGCTACCACTGCTCGAGTCTCTTACATGCAATTAAATATCTTTTTTTTTATATGGCCCCCGCTATTGGGGACATCTTCCACCCCCTATTTAATTGGGAACAGGGTTTTGTATTTCTTAATAATTTTTTCACTTGAATTTTTATTTTCATTTTCGTCTTCCATAGTACACAATATCTTTATTTTTTCCTCTTTCTATCATTCTACAATTCCATCTTCCTTTCTCAATCATTCCATTCCTTTCATACATCCGCAAACACTTCAGTTATCCGTTTCTATTACAGTATCACAGTTTTAATTGGTTTAATTATTTTCTCATGTAATAATTCAATTTTTATTAATCGATGTGGTGATTAAATATCTTTAGACAAACCATCTACAGTAAGTATATTACTTTTGATATTTACCCCTTTAGCAGATTCAACAACTCTGTTAGCCATTGTTGGGGAGACCCGAAGAGCGTAAACAACGCCTCGTATCCTCTTCACCAAGCCCCAAGACGTCCACTGCAATGGACGCAGGTGACGGCGTACCGGACACCGGAACACCACTTCTCCACCACCGAGTGGTGGTGCACCTGAGTTAACCATCAAAGTGTTTCATAAATACAAAAACAATTTTTTTTATATATTAGGGAGAGCGGAAAGTAATGTCGTTTCTGTCGACATATTTTACATAAAAACTGATTGATTTTCACAGCTCCAGCATTGAAAATTTGTATACTATATGGCAAAAGGCTGTTGATAACGAAGGTGTATATATTGTTAATCAGAAATAAAAACGTTAAAAATGTAGTTGTGTGAATTTAACTTAAGAAAGCGACATTACTTTTCGGTTCCCCTAATACATGCATTGACAGTCCACATGTAGCAATCATACTGATAAGTTAATTGTCTATTTATAGCTATTTTAAGTAATTATAATTTAGTTTTAAATATTTAGATTGCAAAAAATGTATGTAGTTATTTACTCTCAATATGACTAATTAACAAGTCTCTGCATTAAAAGTCAATTGACTATCCATATAAGTGGTTGCACTGACATATATAACTATTAGTTTATATTTTTTATTCTGTTGTTTCTCACAAACTATTTATTTTATTACAATTGAATATTGTAAATGTTGTACATAACTTCAATTAGCATATACATTAGAAATTTTAATAGTTTATAACACATTACTGTTATTCATTTAATAGACATACTTCTAATGAGCTAGTTCTAAATAAATAATATTTGCATAAAGTGCATACATCAATACCTCACACACATTGTGGTTAAGCTCCAAAAAAACATGACGCAAAGTGTATTAAGATTTTCAATAGCAAACCATGTAAAGATACAAAAATACTACTTTTTAAAATGAAAATTGAAAAAGTAAACATTTAAAAAACAAAAATAATATTACTCTGCCAATAAATAAATATGAAAAATATTTTTTTTTGTAACCAAAAACAATTTGTTAGCCCCTTTAAGAAAACCACAACACACTACACAATTAAAACTGCATTCAAATTAGCAAAACAAAGTCAAAATAAAACAGTATTAAAATTGAGTTTTTATTTGGAAAGGGATTTTGAGTTTTGATAGCATAGTGCAATTAGAAACAAAAGTGTTACCATCTTTTAGATAAAAACCCCTAACAATGCAACCTCTAAATTCTAACAGTGCAGTGTAAATTAGTACTGATTCATTATCAGCGTCGGAATTAGCCGGCATCCGTGAATTATCCTAACTTCTATTTTTAAGTAATATACCAGTAAAATCTTTAAACATGTAACACAAATGAGAAAATTCGAACATTAGCTTATTGACGTGCAATGTGCACACTTCGCAGTGCACATGCCTGATTCAGTAGTGTCACTTTGGCAGAATAGACTGTAGTAAGGAAACAGTTAAGCAGCGACATAATTTTGAAAAAATACAGAACTTAACAATACAAAGCGAGGTATTGGTGTATAAATATTGAGAGAAGAATGCAATCATTGAACTTACCTCTTCTTACTACTTTAAGCTCCAACCCATCATCAACCAATATGAACTTCAGTAAAATGGGCAGTGCCGCAGATTTAATTTTGTCAACAGAGACATCCAGATCATGATGTGTCACACCTTGTAACACAGCATTCAATGGCTCCTTGCAGAATGGACCCACTGCTAACAGGACCTCCAAGTAGTAACCTTTAATAAAACTATTAATGTTATTTTCATTTAGATAAATGTAATATCTCTCCTGTCTATCATAAAAGAAAGAGGAAATATTACTTATGATCTGAAAATAAAGTAGTATATAGTCCATGACAATGACCCATACTAAGAACAGAACACCTTGCAATATGTTGATATTCACTTTGACCAACTTGACTCTTTTTATACATAATTAATTTTTAAATGATCATACTAAATATGCTTTAGAAACCCCTTCCAAATATGAGCTTTTGTTTTCACTTAATAGGTCTACATAGTTATAATAAAGTTTTGAGTGCCTATTATATTTTTAATGATAACCAGCTTATGAAATAGTTTGAATAATTACATGCTAAAGTGCTACGAAGTAAATATAGGTTTGGTACAATTAATAACATTTTAATTCATAATGTCACTAACCTATTCCTCTTTGAGTGCAACAGTTGTGGTTGACTTGTCCGCCAACTAATATTCCGGGTTGGAAGTACATCGAGGTACCCGTCTCGCTCAGCTCCACTCTTGTACCATTCGTTATTTTGTCCAAAAGCCGTATCAAGTTCACTTCGTACTCTCTTAGCCCGGGATCATCGTGCGAGCTTCGGATATCTTCAATTTTAATCGCTCGCCCGCTAAGAACAGACAGTAAAAGTCTCTGTCGAAACAAATTGCTTCCTTTATATACAAGGACATCTTTTTCTATCGTCGCCGGCATTTTTGGTCAATATTAAGTCAAAAAGAAATTATAGGTTTACATGTAACACAAACAAAAACACGTGCAGGTGACAATGGCATGTGTGACATTGACAGTTATTATTAAATTTGAAATCTACAGCCAACGTCACCATTTAGTAAATAACAAAATGTTAAATGTTTATTAATAACTGCTTTTAGTTGTGAAAAGTTTTTATTTAAAAGTGAATCAAATATTGGTTTTGAAATTATTAAATAGAATAAATATTAAATCTTAAAATATTTAACACTTATTATAACACCGTATAGTAAATATGAATACTTATAAAAATTTGGAATAGCACCCAAACAATCGTAATATATTGAACATAAAAGAACATGACAATTAACGGTAACATGGCAGAATGTTTTTTAACTTTGTCACAATTATTAAAAACAACTAACATTTTTGTCAACTGTTAATAGTAAAAGTCATAACAACGTGTTTCGTAGGATTTATTAGTAATAAATACAGAAACTTTTAAAATGAAAGTAAGCATTGGAGAAGTCGTTTTACCGGGCGATTATTGCGATGAAATTTTCAGTGTTGGTAAAAAGTCTAAGGTTATAATCGGTCCGGGACTTCATAAAGAAGTTGACCGTGTTTATATCACTAAAGCGGGAGTACTAAAGAAAAAGAATCCAAACACATACTGGGTGGACAATTACCAGAAACGCTACATACCAGCACGAGGAGAAAATGTTATAGGCGTGGTGGTTCAGAAAGCTGGTGATATCTTCAGAGTGGACGTCGGTAGCAGCATGACTGCGGCATTGTCCTATCTATCCTTTGAAGGAGCAACAAAGAAAAATAGACCGGATGTACAAATAGGTGATGTTGTGTACGCGAAGATGCTGGTAGCCTGCAAAGATATGGAGCCGGAACTTGTCTGTGTAGATTCAAATGGGAAAAAAGGTCGCATGGGTATTTTATCCGGTGGTTTCGTATTCAAGTGTTCGTTGAACTTGGTTAGAAAGATTTTGAATCCTAATTGTCCTTTATTAGATTCCTTGAAAAATGAGTGGCCATTCGAAATTGCGGCAGGCATGAATGGCTGCATATGGATAAAAGCAAATACTATGAGAGAAACCATTGCAGTAGGGAATGCAATCCTAGGAGCTGAATATTCAAGTGATGAAGAAATCAAAGCCATGTGTTCAAATATAGCTACAATTCTTGCTGGACATGTATCATAACAAATGAGTATCATAATAAATGAGTTCATATTTATTTAAATATGTTTTCATTTATATATAAGATTATTTACAAGAAATCTACTTAAAAACTACAATGTAATTTTAGAAGAGATAAAAGAACCATTTCACAATTTTACCCTTCAAATATCATAGAAAAAGTTTATTGAACTGGAATTTACTATTCCTTTGTTTAAATTTTGATTTATTATAATCACTTTTAGAGCCTGAAATATAATAGATTAACAGACCTTTATAAACTATTAAGGATTTAAAACTGTTGAACACATATTTCTACTAATTTCCTGAATGAGCTTCGAGCAGAGTATCTGGTCCTACTTGTTATATGATGGCTACCATGTTGCTAATCCATGGAATGCTAAAAAGTTGTCTCTACTTTCTCCAAAATTCTTGAGTTTAAATCTTGCAATGTATTCCAGTTTTTAGTAACATTGGGGTATGAATAAAACAATATAAACAGTGATCAGAGATTTATTTTGGCAAATTACTAACCTATTCACCTTGAAATCTCAATATGTGAAGACTACAACCGACTGAACAAACCTCTGCATCGGTGGAGACATTTCTGCAGTGTTCACAATAGGGGACACTGTTTAGGTACAGGGACATGGTGTCCGCCGTCACGCATGGGAGGATAATTAATAAATATTAATATAATACAATAGAAGAAGCGAAGCCCCATCCACACTATATACAGATTACGGTGGCCGTTCCACATTTCAATTTAAAAATAACTAACTATCAATTTGATAGGTTTTGACTGACCAGAATAAAAATCTATGATTTAATAATAATTTAGAAAACAATAAAATAACAAGTGAGCCATTTACAATTTTGTAATCTACATTAGTCGATTTTACAATAATGTGAAAATTAATTTTAAAGTTTTTTTTTTTATTTTATTGTTTTCGCGAAAGTACATCAACTGAAAGCAGTAACGTTTTTATTTCACCATTAATAATTAAAAACGAATCATGTCAAGTTGCGTAAGATTGTTTTGAAGACCAAAACATCTTACATAGTTACAGTTATTTCAAAAGTTAATTGAGTATCTGTATCATGGCTTTCAAAAAGAAACTAGGAACACATTTGTTATAAAGTTACATTGAGCATTCGTAATCACCTCCAAACAATACTGCCTTCAACTGACAACAGCTTATGGAGCTAATAAAAAGCCTCTTTAGAAACATTATAGAAAGTGGTAACTTTCAAAATATTTTACAAACAATATGGTCCCGACAACTTTGCAGCCATTTTATATTATGTTAAATTCAGTTTCACTACAACAGAGGTAACAGACTTTCATAAATCAGTATTTCTACAGTTCGACAAAGGTCAAATTACACACATTACAAAGATCAATAGGAAACAATCTAGGTCCAGCATATTACAACATCATTAAGTAGTTATATGTCTGTGGTATCCGCTACAGAGCCCTAAGACCCAAATGGTCATCTCTTGTGTGCTAAATGGCTTGCAAACTGCCACTTAAAGTTGCCAATCTTTTGGACTGTCGGTTAGTATTGTTTGTCTCCAGCTTCCCTCATTCCTTTTCCATATCTTAGACAAAAACCGCATCGATGCAACGAGCATAATCCTACGAATGACATGTTAAGCGTCTATAGTGACCTGTCAAACAATGAAACATTATTGCAAGATAAAAAAATGAAATGTACTTGGAAGTAAATAAAAACAGTTTAAACATGGCTGCAAAGCTCGGGACCCAGAAATACTTAGTTTGTATTATAGTAACTATATAAAAGTTGAAAAAACTTCCTCGTGAACTACCCAAAAGGAATGTTCTTACTTATATACAAAACACTCGAAACCATCCCGTTGTGTGGAGACAACGATATTTAGCATAACTTAATCTAAACCGTATGAATAAAACTGTTTTAATTTCTATAAAATGTATTGTTTTTATCTAGTTGAGCCCTTTATCTAGATCAAAACATACATAGATACAGTTTTACTCATATTATATTATCATTTTATATATTACTTTGCTAAACAGATATTTACTGCAAGTCGTGTTATCACATCAGAACAATCATCCGGTCAATATAAACAGATAAAGTTGTAAAGTTTGCTTGCATCCAACATATGGTCAGATTGACCATATGATGTATGCAATATTAATACAGCTAATTTATCTATGTCACCACACAGAGAGGTCACAAAGTCAAAAGAACTATACAACCCCTGTAAGGAATTTAAAGCCACGCCATCCGATTAAGTGACTGTAAGAGAAAATGTTTAAAATATCAACTCTTATCTGCAGTAAGAAATCTCGCGCGTCGAGTGCGACCAAATAGACGGATGTGGGATTAATATGATTTATATGTATATTTACAATTTTAATGTTTACTGTGAAATGTGTTTCACGACACAAGACATCATCTTGGCAGAGATTCTCAAAGTTAATTTCAAATTCTCAATAAAATAGATTTTTTTTTTAAATTTACCCCTAATAAACAAACTTTCAAATTACTGTATATATTGTGTTATATACACCAACTTATTATAAAAGAATGTCAACAGAAAGTAAAAATATTTATATTTTAAATGGAATTTAGCTTTGGAGGTTTGTGTTATTGATTTACTTGTTTTTAAATAATTTAAGTATGTCTCATGTGACAATATACATCATCCGTTAGTATCAGACTGTTTTAGACATGGGGTCTTTTGGCCAAAATTTTTTGGTAATATTTAAGTTAAAAAGCATTAATAAACATATTTTAGAATGCTAGATAATTTTTTTATTGAAAAGTGAGGTTGTCTATGATTTTGGAATCTATCGATTTAAGTTTGAGATGCTATTACAAATGAACATTAATTGTGAGAAAAATCAGTACAAAGAAAAAAGAAATCCATCTGAAAGTATAGATGTGTAACCTTATTACAATGTAGTTGAGTTCACAATAGCCCATAGTGCACTCGACGCGCCCATATATCTCATAACACTATACAAGTATGTACACACAATGCCTTCACGCAGTGCTCATTTTTTTTTACTCATTTTAAATACGAAAATATAATTTAATTTTACTAATTACTCAGAGATCAAAACTTACTCTTACCTATACAAAATACATTATCAGTAATATGACAGATTATTTCATTTTTTTTTTTGCGTTTTTATAAATTTCGCTACTTACAATCACGCTAAGTAGCATAGACCCGTTTCTAAATAATATATAACAATAATGTTATCTTGTTTTACATTCAAATCGGGTAAACAAGGTTTCGAAAACAACTTTTGATAATAGTGCTCGCGGAAGCACTACTAAGCGAAATTCACATGACGCACACGGGATATTAAGAACAAATAGATCTCAAGATAACCTTTACAATTATTATATTTTCTTTTAGCACTCACGCGTACACTATTAAACATATGTCACGAATAAATTTGAAAAATCAAAACTGAACAATTATAATTATATATATAATTTTTTACATTTCAACAACACCAAATCACCTTGTCTACCCAATTTTGACGGTTAGTTTTCTTTTTAATTTACACATTTCCTTGACATTTCCGAAACTATAACATGGTATAGTAACAAATTCAAACGTCGATATATCGATATCGTGTTCACATCGTATCGATTTTTTTATTAAATTCGACAAATTAGATAGAGTCAAACAGGACGATATGACCAACTGTGCACATATTTCAGGAGCCACTAATATATTGTTTGTTAATTGAAATACAATTTCAATAAAAAAGTAAACTTCAAAATATTAATGATAACCATATGGAAATATTTAAAAATAATCTGTTGCTAACATCATATAAAATACCCGGCGATAAATATTGCACATCGACCTTTGGAAAGAGACAATCGGCTAATTTCGGCTTCGTAGAACGTTATCTCTGTAGCACGAAATACAACGACTGACAAAACGTCACAGGTAGTGTGGGACAGAGATAATGCTCTACGAAGCCGAAATTAGCCGATTGTCTCTTTCCAAAGATCGATGATGTGCAATATTTATCGCCGGGCACTGTAAATGAGTAGACATTTCATAATATCTTTGATTATTATATTTATTTATAATTAATTGATATCTGTGGTATATGGTATACGTTTAAGTATCTCATAGGGCAGATATTGACAGAAAAGTGGAATTACATGTGATGAATTTTAAATGAAACAGCATCTCAGAGGATAAAATTAAAATCGTTATTTATGCTACTCTTTATATATAAAAGAAATCTTTGTATATGCTCACTGTTGGTCATATCATATGAATATATAAGATGTCACGTACACGTGCGTCCGCTGTAAGGGCGCACGCACAGTGAGCAGCGCTACAGCTAAGGCCGCACGCACAGTGCGCCGGCGAGCCGCTCTCAGAACACCGAGTCTGCGGAGCGAGACAGATGCACAGGGTGCGAGGGAGAGCGCGCTAGTCGCTTGCGCGGGAGCTTCTCCAGCGTGGACAGCAGGTGGGGGAAGTCTGGCCGCTCGCCTGCACGGTACGACCAGCACAGCATCAGGATATCCTGGTAGTAGTGAACACATCTTTCATAATATGGGTGTATGTATATATACACTTGACATGACTTATTTACATAGTTGATATTATAATATATACAGCAATTGTTCTTAAATTTTAATTAAAAAGGAAACTGTCGAGTTTCTGGGCGGCTCTTTTTAGCAGACTGTCATTCCGAACCGGTGGTAACTTACTACTTATAGTGTTAAAATAATCGACAATTCAAAAGCCTGTGAAAATGAACTTGAACCCCAAAAGACAATAATTAAATATACTATTTGAATTAGGAGGACGGGAAGGTAATGTCGCTTTCTTAAGTTAAATTCACACGACTACATTTTTAACAAGTTTTTATTTCTAATTAACAATATATTCACCTTCGTTTACAACATTTTGCCATCTAGTATGCAACGTCAAACAATCAAATATCGTCATGCACAAAAACTACATTACTTTCCGGTCTTCCTAACACAGATGGAAAACCTTTGGGTGCTGTTGGTAATAATAATAATAACACCTCACATAAAAGTTCAATAAGGTTACGCAGCATGAGCAAGTTTGGAAATTAGACAATAGATGGGCCTGTCAGAGTAGCATCCGCTCCTTGGCAAGGAAAGCCTTTGACCGATCAATTAAAGTTGGCTACTTGATTTCTTATACATATATACATTTGCATTTGCTTTCTAATGTACTGCCTCATCACGATATCTTTGGTAAAAATATTTTTCCCTGCATAGGTGGTTCAGAGAGTGTTGATTTAATTCATGAAGCGGGTTCGTTCAGCAAGTGTTATAAACACAAGTACTAACTTTAATGTCCCGCGATGCCTGCATGTTTGCCAACGACTGCTTAACACCTTTGCCAACCTGCCATATGACCGCCTCGGGTGGTTGACCCTTGAACGGGTATTCCCCACAAAGAAGTTCATACCACACTGTTCTGAAATTTGATATACAAAACATTATGTATACTCTTTGTAAGATACATCAGAAAAAAAATTATGTATACAAATTCTAAAGAAAATGTATTGAATTGGATAGTAGCAGAATAAAGAATATGCACTCACCCGAAAGCATAGACGTCGGTGCATTTGGAGAAAGGTAGGTGGAGGGAGGCGTGAGGGCGAAGCGCCCGCACCAGCTCCGGCGCCAGGTAACACAGCCAGCCCGGCGGGATGCCCAGGCTATCTCCTCGCGCGCTGCCAAAATACAGATCTTCAGAACATATATACTTATACAGTACCCACATAGTTTGACAAGACGCACATGAGATGAATAACTGCCGGCTAAAATGAACGCTTGTTCTCTTATTGCAAAACACCACTGTAGTAATATTTAAACTGTACGGTGTCTTAGAATGTACTGCCTTTATTGTATTTTAAGCTAAGCCATAAAAAATCAATTTTATTTCAGATATATGAAAACCGCCATTTAATTTTTTTTAAATATAGCACCTAAAGTATGAAAACTAATATTTATTAATATTAAATACTAACTAATATTTATTAAAATTAAATAATATTAACCAAAATATTTAATTAAAATCTTGTAAATACATCGAACTGTTTTACCGTATTTTCTTAAAATACCTACTAGATGGCGCTAGTCAATAAGCCTCATACACATGGTACTGATTTACCGACGTATTCTTTTTAAAACCATGTGTGTAATACGTGCTCTAAAAATAAATAATTATATATAATTATAATTGTGTTTCTGTCTTTCTGGAAGTTGAAAAGCAACCTACCATCGTATGCAGAGTATAATTTAATAGTATATATAAATATATAATTCGCACTTGTATATTAAACCACGTGACCTTTTATATGTTAGAATTAAGAATTATAACTATTCAAGACACAGTACAAATAAAGTTTCTAACTTCAAAGTTTTAAAGTCTAGCCACGTTTTAAAGTACAGGTTTCTATGTTAGCTTTTTTTAATTTTTTTTCTGTACCTTGCAATCAGTCAGCCAGTATTTTATTTGAGCTTCATTGAAAGTAGTATTAGCTCAAAATTATTTTTTTTTCAGCTATTGTCTGAGGATTTGAAGGATTGTAAGGATGACTTTACATCCTCGCTATATACCTCTTGTTACTGCCTTAAATTTTTTTTTTAATTTTTAACGCTTGTGCAATTCAGACATTTCTATAATCCATGGAGCTTTGGACATTTGCAATATGAATAATTGCTTCATTGTATTTCTCTATATATGACAAAACATTTTAAATTACTATATAAAAAAAAACAAAAATGACGAGTAAAAGTAAACTTTAAACTATAACTATATTATATTTTGTTTTATAAAATTCAACATACTTGTTTCCGAAACACAGCTTGGTGACGCTGAAGAGTCCAAAGTCCGTGATCACCACTTTCCCGTTCTCCAGGAATATGTTCTTCGTCTTCAGGTCCTTGTGGATTATTCCGCGCGCGTGAAGATATCCCATACCCTGTAATTATAAACCATTTGTAGATGTTTAACCTTTTGGACTCCAACAATCTGTCGATTTTTTTAGTAATTTTTTTTTACTTCTAAAGAAAATTTTAACAATTTTGATACACAAAAAAAATCTTTAATTAATATCCTCCAACTCTGGGGAAGGGCTTGTATCTCCAACATAACCATTATACAAAGGCTACAAAATGGCATACCATAACAAACGCTCCATGGTTCCTCACGAACTCTGAAATCCCTCTAAAGATTAAAACAGTAAAGGAGGAGATCCAGCAGTCATCGACTAATTACAAAAATCGACTAGACCAACACCTAAATGACTTGGCTTCCTCCAGTTTGACTTGCATCCAGTACAAGAAACGTCTTAATCGCCATGACATCCAGAGACTAGACGCTCGATGGTGAACTAAGAGTGTCTCCCACCAGGGAGACCCCTTCCAAACCTATAACCACTCAACAAATCCGCTTATAGTCCTGGGACTGATCGCAAATGAAATAAGGAACACATATTTAATAGAATCAGGCGTTACCTTGCGGATATCCATCCTAAGAAAGAAAAGGACCAATATTTAGCCACTTCCGCACATGCAGTGGTAGTCGTGCAATAAAGTGCACCGCAAGCCAGCCCGCTGATAAATGCGTATGCGGCAAACAATGCGAATCACACAACCGCCAAATTACTCAACACGTGTTTCACCCTTCCACGGGGCATCTTCAGGAGTTAGGTTACAACGATTAGTGTTTAGCACTAACCACCACTTTGGTGCACTTTGTTGCACGACTACCACTGCATGTGCGGAAGTGGCTAAATATTGGTCCTTTTCTTACTTAATAAGGAACACAAAAAAAAATTAACATCCAAATCATTCTCACTGCATGGTATAGGCTTCTCCCAAATATCGACACGATGATCGGTCTTACACTGTTCACATCCAGCGACATCACCCGGCTCTGAGTGTGTCGTAGATGATGGACCTAGTGACCCTTCACCACGTCTATCGGTCGCAGTCGCTACTCGAGAACCTTTTGGTTTCAACAGCCATCAGTTACACTTGCGAAAATGAACACTATAACCTATTTCATTTTTATTTGAAAATTTTGGCACGCTCCATCTCTCTCGTTCGCATTCTCCATCTCTCTCACTCTAAACTCACCTGTGAGATCTGCTGAGCGACGATGATGCTCTTGTTGGCTGTGAACTTGTCCTTGCGCAGGTGGATGTGCGTGTACAGCGTCATGCCCTTGCACAGTGACGTCACGATGGCCAGCCGCGGCGGCTTCATGCACGCGCCCATGAACAGCACCAGGTTCTCGTGCCGTGTCTTGCGGAACGTCGCCACCTGGGTACAATAAAAATCCTGTTTTAATGTGAAGGATTTTAAGTGATAATATATACTACTCAAAACAAAATAGGGCCCACCATCATTTTGCCCCTTAATTTATGTGCATACATGATTATTAAATTTTTACAATTAGTCGATGTTGAATTAGGGTTTTACACATTAAGTAAACACAAAATAACGTATGAATTGTTTAATTTTATCGCAATACACTCAAATACACATTTTTAGAGAAAATGAGCACTAAGTAGACTGCCAATAAAAACTTTTATAGTCACTGTTTGTTTTTAATAAATTTGCCGGGAGCTTTTCTTTAGTATCGAGTAGGACCTTCTTTGCTCCGTATGCACTCTCTGAGCCTATCTGGAACACTCTCAATCAGATGAGTGATGTTTTTTTTGTATTGGACAAAAAAAAACAATTTCACTGGATTGGGAGGTTACAATCTAAAAGTGATTTTAAAAACTAGTGTGCTGAAACTATTGGAAGATTAGTGTAAGTGTAATAGCTGATGGGATGCTGGTGAACCGTACCTCATGCTTGAAGGTGTCGAGCTGCGCGCAATGGTCGCTTAGAGAGTGCACGTGGAGTAACTTCACGGCAACGGCTCCGTGCCAGCTGCCGCGGTACACGGTACCGAAGCGCCCAGCGCCGATCACTTCGAACAGCTTCAACTCGTCGTATGGGATATCCCATTCTTTCATAGACAGCTGTTAACAAAAGCATTTATATTATTGGCTTGGTGAATAGGCTGATTACATCTTGAGGATTAAATGAAAGATATTAGGTGGACCCTTATAGTGACTCGTTGGTAAGGACATTAGGAAAAAGAACTAACGTACAAACAGAAAATTCTGGAATATGAAAGAGGAGGCCTTCGCCCAAACGAAATCCATGTCAAAAAAAACTAATCATACAGGTACGTACTGTGGGTTCTGACTCTAAATGAAACACCACTGATTCACAAGTAGTCCTTTTTTCACAAATCAGATGGTCACCCTACTTTAGCAAAAAGTATACTTTCGCTTAGTCCAAACTACGCTTTCAAATCGCTTAAGAAATCACTGTCCAAATAACTTACCAAATAGTCATTATATCACTGTTCATAGATCTTAATCTTATAACTAAAAAAAACAACACTGAACTGTTGATATGGAGAGTACACCTATTTGTACTACGGAGAAGGTTCTAGTAACTTTGCGATAGTTTTTTTTTAGAATTTTTGAGAACCGTACACAAAAATCTATAAATAACTTCAAGTTCGCGCGTGTTTACAGCACTTCTTGATCCTAGGGTTCCGTGTTTATTGCTTAGTGGGTTCTGTAACTCGTGCTTTGTAACAATACTAACATTAGACTAAATAAGTTAATTATACTTTGTTATGGAAAAATAAAACAATTATCAATATAATAAAAAAATAATTAATAATAATGAAAATATTACATCAGTCGTATGACCTCCAATGATTTCTAATGTAACAACATTTTACGACAACTTAGTTAAGGCTGTCATCTGTTCAACTTACACATGAACTTTTTACTCTGCGCTTGGTGTAAGGATAGGTAACTCGCGAGCAAAAGACAAGAAAGATATCTTTGCAAAAGATATAATCACTCTCCAGCTCACGTGTGTTGCAATTATAACTCTATTTATTTATGCTTAAGATTCAATTTTCGTTATGAGTTACGACTCCTTCAGAATTAGAGAGAGATGGGCTTATATAGTAATTTACACGTAAAAGAGAGATGGATAACTAATGCATGTTTGTATTGAAAATGTAAACTACAGATTTTCGGAACGACAACATCACGCGCGTGGACTTTCAGCTTTTTTTTTGCTTGTGTACAAAGACATAAAATGGTTAATAGGAAGCAAATGCAACATAAAAAGCTCAATAAATTGTGATAATTTTCGAGATTATTTAAATTTTACACGTTTAATTCCGCCTTACTGAGTTCTAAGTCTGAACTAAAAGAGCCGAAATTATAAAGGATATATTTTTGGTCTTATCTACCTTATTTTCTCTCTGAGTCGTACTGACCTAAATGAGTTAAAGATATAAAAGAGTGATATATATCCCAAGATCGAAAATATATAAATCACTCTTTTCCTGTCAGGGATATATTTTGCCCCTTACAACTTACTACCTTATACATATATATATATTAAGCTATTAATTACTCAATATATATATATATATATGTATATATATTTATATGTATACATATATATATGCATATATATATATACACTTTATCAGAAATAGCCTAAACAAAATCAAAATAATCAAGCCAAGGATTATTGTCATTTAAATATTCCTTTATACCTATATAAACCTGTCGATTTACTTTTTAAGGCAATTTAAATTTTGTACAATTAATTGCGTAATAACATAAATAAATAAACAAACACACATTCAATTATATAAACAAAGTTTCTCAATAAAATCTAAAACGTACTTCTTCAAACAAACGTCTGCTGTGAACAAATGCCGTCATTGTCACTAAATTAAAAAAAAAATACTAAGAAAACACTGGCCACTGACACGAAGAGAAAATAAATAAACAATTCGAAATACAAACGCGCCTCACACGAAAGCTCGGGGTGCAGTGAATCAGTGCGCCGGCACCGCTATCGGGGGGAAGTCGTACGTCAGCGATATCGGTAATTTTGAAGTTGGAACGCACTATCTCCCGCACGACATTATCGATTGGTTTACATTCACCCACAACAATGAATCGGTTTTTGGAAACACAAATTAATTTTCACGTAGATTATTTATTATAAATATTAAAAGAAGTATCGTTTTCTGCTTAAATTGGTTTTATTTTGCGAGCAATTTTATACGCGTTTAATACACGCAAATGTTTTTTTTAACAAAAACTATATTTATTGAAATTATATGACAAAAATACAAAATATGTATATGGAAGTTACATATAATGGCGCATGTATATGACAGCACTCCTAATAATACTTAAGATGCCGGTTAGTTAATTATGATCGGTGTTTGGATTTCGCTAATTTTATGGTGGAATAATAATTTTATTATTATTATTCACATCAGTAATTTGTTTAGATTTCCCAGGAGTTAACAAAGGTTATATAAATTTAAATATTAAAATAATTCGACAGTCAATCGGAGCCAAAAAATAATAGTTCGGCTTGCGGGCCGAAGTTTGGCCACCCCTGATATATATCAAGACATTTGAATCTTGTTTACATTTCGTTAAGTACGTAAACATGAGAAATTGTTACGGAGGGCTGGCATTGTGCGGAGTGGTATACGCGAATCTCCACACCCAGGCCTTGGGGGAATGTGCCTAGCACGAATACATGGCACCCCACCCACCCTCGCCACGAGAGATTAGCTGAAATGACCAGATGGCGCTCTCTCTCAGACAGATCTTGTAACGTAACGTAGTTGATAAATTCTTTTTATTAGGGAGACCGGGAAATAATGTCGTTTCCGTCGACATTTTTTACAGAACAACCGATTGATTTGTTACCGCTCCGGCATTGAAAATTTGTATAATAGATGGCAAAAGATTGTTAACAACGAAGGTCACAAATATCTAATGGATTCAGGCGTTTGCGGAGGTCCATCTTAAGTAAGAAAAAGACTAATATTTAGCTACTTCCGCTATGTAACACTACTGCTATGTTTGGCACTAATCGGTGTAACAATACTCCTTAAGGATGGCCTGTGGAGGAGTGAAACAAGTGTTGAGTGATTTAACGGTGACAGTTGTGTAATTCGCATTGTTTGCCGCATACGCATTTATCAGCGGGCTGGCGGGCGGTGAACTTTATTGCACGACTACTGCTACATAGCGGTAGTAGCTATATATTAGTCCTTTTCTTACTAACTAAAGTCACGTCAAATTTTGAAGATTTTCTTTCCAGGCCGCATGGTGCGTATACGACCCAAACTTTCAAATTCAAAAAAAGATTAAGACGTATGCTTAACACTTTTTCAATACTGAAAAGATATAATTATATTTAATTTAATAGTTTTAAATTTTAATATGCATTACGTACGCGCATGCGTGATGTGAGGTTATCTATATTCGAGCCTGCAATTCATTTGTTTAAGAATCCTTTGTTATTCAATGAGAACTGCAAATGGCCTAAACGGAAAGTGCAGCGGGGGTCGTATACGCCCCGCACGGCATGGAATGTGTTAAATGAATCTATACAGAGGGTTGGCGTATGGGGTGGCCTTGTAATCGGTGTTCAATAGGGTGAAATGCAATCGATAAAGCTAACATATCTGCAGTAACTTTCAGACGCAATTATTTTATTAACTGTATATAGAACTAGTTTCTTTAATAATTCAATTTCATATTGTGCCGCGCTTATTTAATATCGGTAAAGCAGTGGATGTTTAACCTTGGCACTTCATAGATGGCGCTGTTATCAATTGTGTTATGATGGCATCCATTGTAGTCGGTTAAGAAGTTAGTATTTTAGATGGTAATTTAAAATATTGCGAAATAAACTATTTGAGTAAAAGTTCGTCGAACATATAAAAACACTGTAACTTCAATATTGCTTCGATTGTTGCTAATCGATTTAGTTCTTTATTTTCTTCTGGCTTGTTCCTGCGCTTTGTTCTTTGCTTCTCTCGCTTCATTCGGCTTCTTTATTCTGTCGCTATATCTATACATTTTGCGTAGTACAACTCGTGGATGATTCAACCCGCAAAGGTCTGCATGTAGGTACTGTGCGAGCGAGACAGCAGTAACGATTAATATTTGAAGTACTATTGGTGGATTGGGCGATCCTCATCAAGGATTCAACAATTTAAATAATTTAATTAATTACTGTTTTTATAACAATGCATTATTGCTTATTTGAAGAATACACTTACGTAGTCGAGAAAAATTGTCTTATAAAACGATATTTTATCCAAAATCCATAAATATAAATAAACTACGATATACTTTCATAGTTTTAGAATCATAGCGCATATTAAAAGTGAATTGACTTAAAGGCTTATTAATTCTTTGGCAATGAAGCCTGATTATTTTGATTTCATTTAGACTACATCTGATAGTGTATATATATGTATATAAATTTGTTATTAAAATATTAAAAGATGTGTTGTTGCGAAGTTTTTTTATGCTTCTTCTCCACAACTATAACACCTTGCGAAGCATAGTAAAAATAAAATAGATAATAGGTTGATGTCTAATAACAGTTCTGTTAAAGTTCCCACGTTGAATAAATTAATTTTATCTTTATCTTATACAGATTGGTATAGATTTAAATGCTTTAGTCTTATAGCTTTTCCAACCTAACAAAAAAAATTTACCTGCCTTTTTCAAAATATCATCTTACTTTTTGATTAAAATAACAAATATGAAATATCATGTACTAACGGAGTTTTGTCGCGGCCAGCGCGAGTCGTGCGTGTTGAGATCCAGCGAGTCCGCTCGGGCGCCGCCCCCGCTGTCCGTGGAGCCCGACCCGCTGAGGGATACGTGCCGCGACCGCTCTGTACATACAAAGTCAACAATTAATTGCTTCATTTAACAAACCTAACTGAAAAACATTTAATGTATTAGTCTTATAACATTGCTGGGGTACAAACCTAATCTTAGAAAAGTGACATACAATTAAAAAGAGTTTCTTCGATGTCACTTTTTTGTAAATCATACATCAACTCCACTTTTCATAAAAGTTTATGAGAAAACCATACAAAATTTATGACCAAAACACCAAGAAAATTACATAAAATCATGTTAAATATATAGAATTGTTGTGGACATTGTTGTTTGTTCACAGCTCTCAATAACCAGGCTCTATCAGGAACCTCGGCTGGTGTGTATTTATATATATATATATATATATATATATATATATATATTGTATATATATATATATAGTGTATATATATATATATAGTGTAATATATATATATATAGTGTATATATATATATACCAGGTAGGTGTCTGTACAAGGCATGCCTGGAAGAGGAAGAGACTGCTGCCCATATACTCCTTGGTTTGGATACGTTTTATTTGATTATTTGGTTGTCGAAACCAGCTCGCAGAGGCAAAACAACACCAGGTTGGTGATGCTCTAAAAAGTTTTTATCGCTCGAATTCCGCCACGTCAAACCTAGTGAAGCGTATATGATCAACAATCATATGTCATTTATTTATTTACTTTACTTTATTGGAAATAACAGTAACAAAAGGCTGCAAGAAAGTACAAACTTAGAAGCTTAGAAATATAAAATTAGTTACAGTTGTTATCTTATAACTATCTCACTGAGAACATATAATGATTTATAGTCAAACAATGAAAACACAAATAAAACATTACTAAACAGTGATCAAAGACTATGGTTTATATATTTATATTATGGTTTAAATTGCATTGTATGTACTCAATAATTTCGAACGAGAGTACGAGATGACATATATATTAAAATAAAACTAATACTCACCGCTTTTCATACTGGCGGTGATGTCTTCCTTGTTATCTGGTGCGGGTCGTGCCGGTGACTGTACAATGGAGTTGTGGTTCGGACTTGACACTGGCGGCTTAACTTCTGTCGGAAAAATTCTTGTTTTTGCATTACATAAAAAATTATAGCCTTTTTTATACATATCTACCCTGAAAGACCAATTTTTTTATTATTAAATACGTTAATTACCATGTGTGTTTAAATATCTCTGTAATCCATCAATATTTGTTAATATCATCTTTAAACTTTTCTTTTAAAACTAGCGTCTGTCAAAAATTTGAATTTGGAATATACTTTATTTTTAACCAAGGGCGATTTAAAACTAGCCAGTACAATGTGCGTATATTCAAAAATATTTTCTTTATGTATTTCGATCAGAACAATTGCTGTTTATAAATTAAGTTTAACTTGTTTTATGTAAATATTGTAATATCAACCATGTAAAATTCCATATTTCGAATTCCATGAATTACGAACAACAAAAACAAACTCTTCAATGCTTTAATAATATTTATTTATTATTATACAGGTAGCTATCATACAACACGGCATCTTATAAAACAGTTTCGCTATGACAAATGTGCGAACCCTCCTACAACACGGTATCCTATAGCACAATGTTTAATATTTACAAATGAATGGTGAAAGTTTCGGCGTTGGTGTATCTGAAGTTGTAGGCGGATGACTTTTAAAATAAACTGTGTCTATCTTTCATCTAACTGTTTTAATTTTTGTGCTCCAGCTCACTAGGTGACGTCTTTAACATTGCCTACCTGACCTGTTAAACTCTACCACAGGTAGAACTCATGTCGAGTTCATTTTTGAAACGCCCCTTCACAATCAAAATGCCCCCCACGTTAAGAAACACTGGTCTGTGATATTATGTGAAATTTTATTATGTATGCATATTAGGGGGGGGGGGGTATATATCTCATGGCTTTAATATTTGGAGGAGGCCTATGTGTTGCAGAGGGCATCTATCCTCTGACATATAATCTCATATGATTACTCACCAGGGAAGTGGAACTGTTGCTTGTTGACGGGCGGATGCGGGAGGGGGTGAGGGTGCTGCGGCGTGGTGGGGGCGGCCAGCGCGGGGGAAGATGGCGTCGAGCTGTTACACGACGACGTGTTTGACGACGAGTCCGGACCGCCCTGCTGAGAGATAAACTCTGTTATTCACACATATAACACCTTTCCAATAAATCAACGTGAAAACGAAATTGAGTATATAGGACGGGTAGACGGGTGTAGTTGGCCTCAGAATTAAGTAACTACATTCTATATATATTGGCAAGATCAAGTGAGAGCGAGCAGGCATGTTCATCGAATATATAGTGTCCTATTAATCAACGTCAACATGAAATTTCATTATAGGACAAAATCCAGATAAGGAAATAAGTAAATTACGTCACGATGCAACGTACTCTTTCACACCACTGAGTCTCGGCGAGCTATGCTCGAGCGATGTAGTAATATAACTAAAATCAGTACCGGCATGAGTGACCAAATAGTGACGTCACGTGATGGTATTTAGTGCGTCACAGCATAGTAAACTCACGGAGTAATGGTGGGGCTGCGGTGGTTGTCGTCGGCGGCGCGGGCGGCTGGTGAAGGAGGATAGAAAACCCGCGCTCTTGCCGCTCGGAGATGCGCACAGGTACGAACCGCCAGCCGCTATGAAAAAATGTTTTTTATTACTGGCAACTTTCATCATCAGTGTCATCGTTTCAGCCTTAGGACAACCAAGAGTTTAGGTTGGAAGCGACCTAAAAAGACCCCTATCTGGTATTCCACAGTCAGCAATTCCAAATTTAAAATATATTTATAGCATCTGAATTTGTTCGACAGTCAAAAATTAAACTATAGCAAAACTAAAATTATCCATCACTTTTAAAATCAATTTCCAAAATAAACCGTGGCTTTCAGAAATTCGTTAAAACATTGACTTGTAAATGGTCCTGTTTTGGTTCTTCAGGTCTGGAAATTTTAATATAATTTAATATAAAAAAGAATGAGTCTCCTGGAGAAACGGGTATAACAGAGAACTAAAAAGAATAATAGAATTCATCTGAAAGCATGTTAGTGTTAATAGCAAGCTTCAGTGTCACAATGTAAGTGACAAACAATATTAATTGCATCTAAATTGAAAGGTAAGGAACATACTGTGAAGATTGAGTTCTAAACATAAATCATTTTATAATTATGGTGAAAAATAGTCCTGGAAAATCTGTTTATCTGTTTTATCTGTTCCTTGTGGTAGTCAAAGACCAAACACCAAGTACCGGTGGATTAATGTATGAGTTTGATATAGTATCAACTGATTGAAAACGTTATGTTTTTTTTTTTTTTTTTTTTTTAATGACCCCCGCTATTGGGGGCCTCTCGTACCCCTATCTGATTTTTAGGACAGGGACCTTTTTTTACAAATATTTTTTCACAAAGTTTTTTATTTCCATAATCATCTGTCATTCATCTTATTATCTTTTATTCTTTTCTCTCTATCATGTTATATTTCTTTTCTTTTATGCCCTTTTACTCTACTCTTCTTTCTTTCATCCTCTTATTTTTTTTTTATTTTACAAAAATTATTTACTAGGTATGTTATCACAGTTGTTTACTTATAGTTATTATTTATTTTACTTCAGTCTTTTTTGTTTTCTTTTACCTAGTTTTGTTTTTTTGTATTGCTTGTGTTATTATTGTTTTGCAATACTTGAGGAATTCGTTCCTAGTTACACTTTCGCCTATCAGGGAGGCTATTGACTCCTCCCTGATTTGAACCCCAGACCGGCACTCGAAGCCGAACCGGAGTCCCCCGAATGCGGGACACCGGGCCACAAGGTGGATCACGGTCTGGTCCACGCCCGGTTCACAGAAGCACGAGGGGTCCTCCTTGAGCTTAAACCTATGAAGGTACTCAGAGAACCCCCCGTGCCCCGTGAAGAGCTGGGCCGAGACCGCGTCCACCTCGATGCTGCGGAGCACGCGGTAGGCTGAGACGGCGTCCGGGAAAAACATCCTCGTTACCGAAGCCGTCGTTCCTTCCACATACCTCCTGTTCCATTCGTCGAGCGACTCCAGTCTCAGTTGCCGCTTGACGAATGAGATGGGGCATTCCTCATATACAGGTTTGCATTTACTCTTCAGGGCCGCTTCCTTGGCCAGCTGGTCCGCCCTCTCGTTCCCCTCCATCCCCGCGTGCGCTTTCACCCAAAACAACCTTACATCCTTCCCTTTTTCTCTCGCTTTCATCACGTTCTCCTTCACTCTTAACGCTAAGGGATGGAGGGTGTCCGATCTTGCGACAGTTTCGAGGGCGGACCGCGAGTCGCTCAGTATGGCGCAGGCTTGCGCTGACTCGCCGGCCGCGTACCCTGTTGCCTCAGCTAGAGCCAGCAGCTCTGCCTGGTATACGGTGCAGAAGTTGCCCAACTTGAGCTTTTTTGTGTACAGCTCTGCGGCGCCCCGCTTGACGCAGAACGCCGCACCCACCTTATCTTCTATGCGGCTGCCGTCGGTATAAATTACCAAGTCGGCAGCCGCGGTGGCAAGTCGGACTTCCTCCGCACTTTCCCCCAGACAGGAGAACTCCACACCAACTTGACCAGACGGGTGCGGTAGTCTCAGGTAGCTGACCGGTACCTCCAGGTCTCGGTCCCTTACCACCTGCCGGGAATGACCCTTTCTTATTTCAAATAAGCGGGCTGCTTCTTGGACCCGAAGGTCCAGGGGAAGCAACCCGGCAAGTATAAGGGCCGAGTGCAGGGACGCGGTCCTGTGGGTCCTCGCGATCTTCTGCGCGAAGCCCCGCTGGACCGCGCCCAACTGCCTGCGGACCAGCAGCTTCCTAGCCGCCGGCGCCCATGCACTCGCTGCATACAAAATCGTCGGCTCCAGCACCGCCAGATACATCGCTCTGATCACCTCCGAGTTCAGACCCCAAGATACCTTCGCAGCCCTGCACAGCTGACGATAGAGGCCCTGTGCCTTCTTGCTCACGTTCTTCACGTGACTGTTGAACGTGAGCCTATCGTCAATTGTGAGGCCTAGTATCCGGACCTCCCCAGTCCGGCCAAGCGGCTCGCCGCCCATGCTCAGTAATGGGTAGTCGAACTTCTGCTTGTTGGTTAGCACCATCACCTTGGTTTTGTGTGGTGCGAACCTCAGCTTGTTCCTAACTCCCCATTCATGAACATGGGCGAGAACGGCATTGGCCCGACTCGAGATGTCCTGGGCCTTCTGCCCCGAGAAGACCAGCACGACGTCATCTGCGAACGCCTGGCAGTGTGTCCCGGTCTTTACCACCTCCTCCAAGAGAGGGTTGATGAGGAGGGTCCAGAAGGTTGGGCCGCCTACGGATCCCTGCACGCACCCCTTGGTGGTCTCTCTGGCCCACTCTGCCCCCGCGTACCGTACGGACACCTTGCGATCGCTAAAATAGCTGTCGGCAAGGCGCCGCAGATTCACGGGGCAGCGAGTTTCTGCCAGTCTGCACCGTATAGCAGGCCACCAGGCGTTATCGAAGGCTCCCTCTATGTCCAATGATACCAGCACTGCGATCTCCTTCTCCTTCAACCGAGTTCGCAGATGCTGGATCAGGACATACAGGGAGTCCTCGGTACACCTCTGCGGCATAAAGCCGTATTGGTGGCTGCTGACATACGGCGCAGTGTACCACCGGATCCTACGGACCATCATTTTCTCAAGGACCTTGCCGAGAATCGGCAAGAGTCCGATGGGCCTGTAGGATTTCGGGTGCGTGTAGTCCTCCTTGTCCGGCTTCCGCAACGCTACGACCACTGCCTCCTTCCATCTCGTGGGGAAGTGGGAAAGCGCGAGACACCGGTTGGAGAGCGCGAGGTACAGAACGGGGTCCACGGCGACGGCCGCACGGCAGATGTCCGCGGTGAGTCCGTCAGAGCCAGGTGCCTTCTTGGCATTGAAGGTCGATACGGACCATCGGAGCTCCTCCATCGTAAACGGGGGATCGCATGTTCCATCATGGTCCCCCGAGTTGACTTCATCGGCTTTAGCTCTTACAGTTCTGTGGTCCGCATTGTCCTTCCCGGGGTCGTCCTCCGGGAAGAAAACCTCCGCCAGCAACCTGGCTGATCCCGCTGCGTCCAGCACTTTACCTGACTGGACGAGGGGGACGTCCTCTCGCCTCACCTCCGTGCGACGCATCACACGGTGGATCCCGTCCCACATGGTCTCGCGATCCTGTCTCTCGCAGAAACGCTTCCAGCTATGGGTCTGAGCGCGCCTCGCCTCGAGGCGGTATGCCTCCTTCGCGTCGCAGTACTCGCGCCAGACCAGCTCCTTACGAGCCGGCCTCGCGGCCCTGATCCTTCTCTTCTTCCTCAAGACATCCGCCTTGAGGAGAGAGAGCTGTTCGGACCACCAGGGCAATTCCGTCCTCTTCCGCTTGGAGGCCTTCGGCAGGACCAACTCGCAAGCGTCCCTCACGGTTTCCACGTACCGACCGACCATGCTGTCCAACGCCCCCTCCTCGGTGATTTGATTCACCTCGGCAGACGTCAGGCAGCGATCCGATAGCAGCCGGGCGACAGTTCGATGGAACTCGCCCCAGTCTGCCCTACGGGTAGTGTACTGCCGTGTGGTCCGCTTGACATCCGTGCCTCGGGACTTGTCAAGCTTCAGATTGAACACAATTGTCCTGTGATCCGACGAGGATATGTCATCCACGAGGCTCCAGCCCACCGCTCGGTCGAGCAGGGTGGTCGAGCAAGCAGTAATGTCGACGCGACTGGAGTAGTGCTTACCGCCCCGATACGTATCAAACGTCGGCTCAGACCCCTGGTTCATCAAGTGCACCCCCAGTTGGTCGAGGGCGGCTGCGATCTCCACTCCCCTTCGGTTCGTGGACCGGCTACCCCACCAGGTGTTATGCGCATTGACGTCGCCACCCAGCACCACGTTGGCAGTCCCCAAGCCCTCCACGGCCGAGCCGATCCGGTCCAGGTATGGTCCGACGGGCGTATTAGGCTCCAGGTAGACGGACACCACCCCTATCTCCCAAGCCCCAGTCCTCAGCCTGGCCACGGCAACGTTGCCAGACGTGAGTTGGGGACATTGAGTGATATCGATGGTGTCGTCGAATAGCACAATGGCCGCCTTGACAACCTCACCGTTGCCTCGCGCGACACATTGTACCACCCTTGTCCCTGGGTAGTGCCTCATCTCGCCAATAGCGCCGATATACGGCTCCTGGACCAATGCGAACGCCCAGCCTCTCTTCGGCGCTTCGCATATCAGCTCGGCAGTAGCGAGCTTGGACCTTTGCAGGTTTAGCTGCGCCACGCGGTACTGGTGGTGCCCTGCGCGGAGAGTGCGGTGAGTCACCTGGGTGCCCTTAGCAATACGCTACGGACGCCCGTGCAATGGTGTCCCACTTTCTCCGCACAGGACAGTCTTCGTCGAATGCGCCGTGGTCCCACCGGTCTGCCTTAGCTAGTCGGCAGTTCCGGCAGGCGGGAGGTTTCCCGGCTTGCCGATCCGGACACTCGGCGCGTAGGTGCCGGCCACCACAATGGCTGCACCGGTCTTCGCTCTCTGTGCAATGCCGTTTGGTGTGGCCGTAACCTAGGCACCGAGTGCACTGGACCAGCGGGGAGTGATCATGCACCCGCACTCGCTGGAGGTCCACGTGCATGTAGCCCGCAGCCGTCAGCCGTCCCCAGAGAGCAGGCGACACGCGCATGACCACATGGACCGTCTGCACGTTTCGCGCCCTCCTCCTGAACCTCACCTCTGCCCTCTGATCCTCCTCAGAGACGTCGACCAGCAGATGTTTATTCTGGGTCTTGATGGCCTTCACTATCTCCTCGTTTGTATTATAGGCCATCACGTCTCTGAGCAGCACCAGCGGATCCTTGTTCTTCACTTCCTCGAGGCTCAGGTCCTTTCCTGCCTTCTTCAGTCCCTCACGCACCCTCCGCAGCTCAGCCTCTGTGCCGCAGCCCAGAATGACCCGGCCATCCCGCACCCTGCGGATTCGGTCGACCCTTATGCCGGTCTGGGTGGCGTTAAGGGCTTTTCTAATCTTCCCCAGGACCTGTTCGCCCGTGTCGGTCCCCGACGAGACCGCCACCGAGTGCTTAGGTTCGCACCCCGGTGGCGGCCTTTTTGCCGGGCCGGCCGCCACGCTCGCGTACGTGCCAGGAGGCTTCTCCTTTTCTTGTATTTTTACAGCCACGTTAATTTTGATCATACACGTTCAACCACGATCGATCATACACGATCAAACGTTATGTTTGATCATACTAATACAATGATTTTGTAAAAACTTACCATCTTTGTGAAATTTTTCCTTAAAAGCGACAACAAATCCGGGTGGTAAGCCACATGATGGAGGAACTTTACTCTCACAGTCTCTGGAACAAATAAATTTCAATAATATTATCTTCTTTATATTCAATTTAATTTTGTATTCTTTATTAAAAACCCTAGAAAGCAAATACGTTACTTCATAAAAATAAACAAATAAGTACAATGGGTGGTCTTATCAAACAAGGCAATTTCTTACAGACAACCATAGTATGAAAACAGTACAAATATAAATAACGGGTAGTTAATCTGTAAAAACATACATATATACATACATACATAAACATACCCACATATTTTTATATAACAAAAGTATCAAACTGACTTGGATTGCACTTACATCAGAAAGAATAAAGAAACACAAAAAAAAGTAAAGTAAAATCAATCATAGGTCTAGTAAATATAATCTGTAGGGAGAAATATGACAAATAATAATTTACTAAAAAATATAAACTTTGTATTCTGTATTCAATCAATCGTTTTTTTAAGCATCAAAAATACTTAAAAAAATGTCACCAAGCAGTTAAAGACAGACATGTTCGAACAATGGTCATGTCCAAAAAAATTCACCACATTGTTATATTGCAATACAAATACGAGTAGCACAATTTTTTTTACCTAACTTGCCTTATCAATAAACCTGTGTATGTACAATGTATAAGTTTTTACAATAGGCTAGACTTTAAAGAAAATTTTCCAGGAATATTTGTGTGCTAACGATCACTACATTGTAAATGACATAATACCACACATTGGGACTTGTGTTCGCCTAGAGGTTATTTCAATGCTTACATTGTTGACCAGTCAGACTTAAATTGTGTTTTTATGGCCTAATGCTCTGTGGGTGACCATGTCTCAGATCAGTATTTCATCAGAGACACTTACATTGGTCAAAGACCTCCGTCTTCAAACATTTTGATATTTTGGACAATAGGTTTTAGATGTATGTATACATATAAGATGTATACATGTAAAAATTTGATTTGCATTATTTTTTACAACTCCCATTGCAATTTCAGTCAATAACAAAACATGACAGACTTCAGTAAACTTTAGGTAATTAAGTAAGAAAAGGACCAATATTTAGTCACTTCCGCATTTGCAGTGGTAGTCGTGCAACAAAGTGCACCGTCCGCCAGCCCGCTGATAAATGCGTATGCGGCAAACAATGCGAATCACACAACCGCCATCGCCAAATTACTCAACACGTGTATCACCCCTCCACGGGGCATCTTCAGGAGTTATGTTACACCGATTAGTGCCAAACACAAAGTCACATCACACCTTTTTTACTTAGAATGGACTTCCGCAAGGTAAGGCCTGATTCCATTAAAGATTTAGGTGGTTAGTACAGGCCTTCAATCCACTAACAATACTAACCTGTGACATTTAAATTTACACTCCTTGCACTTAAGTCCTGAACCGAAGAGCATCTGCTTATCACAGTAGTCGCAGGTAGCTATCATGTTGAAGGTCTTTGTGAAGCGGTGCGCGATGTCATGAGCCATGCACCGCCCCACTGTCGGTGTCCTTGGAGACCTGGGTGCTGCATTGCTCTGCAAAAGAATTGTTTATACATACTTTTATCACAACAATGTTTGAGAAGCTTACAGATTTATATTTCATATATTTGTACTTTTTTTTTAATAGTAAATTCATCAAAAGTATTCCAATATGTCTTGAGTTCCTGATTGGTCTGTGCAGAAACGTCCTCGAGTGCAAAGGATTAATCCTATGTTATATTAAATTGCAAACGGTATATTATATATTGCCTAATGGCTATATACTCCCTATCTTGTTTTAGGACAGGTTTTGATATCCTTTAACGATTTTTTCACTTTTTTCCCTCTATTTCTGCACTCTTCAATCATTCTTCGTATAATCTATCTTTCCTTTTCTTTCATTCAACAATTTTTTACTGTTCTTTTTCATACTCATTTCCGTTCATATATCGCCTCACTCCCTTCGTCTCGTGAATGTGAATGTATCTTACGGTGTTGTTGCAATGCGCCGGTAGATGGTACTGCATGTTGACGGTTCGCTGCGGAGTACTCTCGGATTCATCGCGTGGCGACGCCGGAGGACTTCCCTCCGCGCCCTCCGTCGCGTCCCGTGCTGACGACTGACTGTTATCGCTGTCAATGTTACCAATAATTATCATTGAACACTCTTTTATTTTATTTTATACATAGAAAAATAGCAATATACATAAGATTAATCCTAGTAATAAAAATGTACTTGTTATTACTACCTCTAACTATATAAAATAAGTAACGTTTTTGATTTACGTTTAATGAGAGTGTCCGCTTGTAAAGATCTTACAATTTCCAAAAAAATGCAATTTGATAGAAACTAGAAACAAATAAGGTTTTCTTACAGAAAGAAAGAACCTCCATATGTCTTTCTTAAATTGAAATTATTCAATAATAATTATAATATGTTCCGTTTGATACAAATTACATACTATGTTAATATTTGGTCAATAAGTTTAACAAATCTAAAATTAATATAGAAGAATCATTTTTCTTTCTTTCACAATAAAGAAAAACAGATGTTTATGTTATTTTTTAAGATAGATATGTTCCAGCTTTAGGAAAACAAAATTTATATTTATTAATGCAATATATGTTTTTCGTTTTGACGTAAAAAAATCAATTTCACTTATTTAAATAATTTTTTTATTGCAAGGTGTTTACAGCCCATTTAGGCCCACTGCAGGGCCATACCGTCAAGAAAAATATCTATGGGTTATATACCATTATTGATCTGTGCTGCCCATCCTCTGGAAACCTGTCTGTGAGCAGTGATAATTCTATATAATAACAGTGCATTTATTAATAGCGTGAATTACATAAGATTGTTGTTGAGAATTGTGATTGACTGATTAATTGGTGTTGAGAAAATTGATGTTCAGAATCAACACCTGAAATAGGAATATATGTTTTAGTCTTCTACCTGTGCGCTACCACTGTTTCAGATTTGGATTTACATTGTTGCCTTATTGGCATTTAAACATACCACATACCATATACTTGAGCTCAGACTTACAGACAGAGCAAGGAAAAATAAATAAAGTATATAACATTAATTTGTTTTCATTATTGTATAATAATTACATTGTTTATTATTTATGAAACCAAAGAAAGTAAAAGGACCAATATTTAGCCACATCCGCACATGTGCGAAATATTAGTCCTTTTCTTACTTAGGATGGACTTCCGCAAGGTAACGCATGATTCCATTAATGTTTATGAAACCATCGACTTTTAGGTTAAGGAGTACTTTAATTGACATAAGCTATACATTGGCATCACCCTGCATCATTGAATCAAATATTTCTCCATCATTATATTATAGACGAAATTCATATCTTTGTATATATACCTGAGATCAGAGGCATCAGGTCTCACAGACAGCTGCGACTCGTGGGAACGCGACTTGGTGAGAGCTGCAGGGGCTGGTAGATGTGAGTTCTGCTTGCGCTTGCTCACAGGCGTTGTGGGCGACTTGCCACCTGCAATGATAATACAGCGACTTATATTTTACTTTATATAAATTATTTAATCTGAAAAGATTATGTTTGGGATTTCTCTAAGAGGTCGACTCAAGGATGAGGAGATCCGTAGATGAACAAAAGTCAACAATACAGCCCAACAAATTGGCAAATAGAAATGTCAGTGGTTAAGCAATGTAGCACAGTCTTGGACCTTAAGGCTCTTGAATAAAGACCATAGACCGAAGTACATTCACTTACAAGAAATATAAAAGTCAGATGCTGGATGTGGACCACTTACAACTGGTCTTATTGAAAATCTTTGGGGTCGTCTATGTTCAGCAGAGGACTTGAAATTGCTGAAATAATGATGTAAACAGAATATTATGAAATAAATTTTATTCTTAAGGTTATTTAAATCATATATCCTGTATTTCACAGATACAGCGACTAACTGTACTGTGGGAAAAGGCTCACATGATATATATTTTAAAGGAAGTCAAGAAGAAACTGGCGAGGTCGACAATTAGGACTTCCTTTGGTACTGGTGTGGACCTTCAGAGAATGGGACATCTTACAAATGTGAAGAAAAGAAGCTGATACCTTTTCTTGGCCTTGGCGATGCACGAGCGTGTCTCTCCCAGGAGTCCCAGTATAGAGGCAGCTCGGCAGCGCCCTCTCCTCGTGCCAAAGCTTCTGCAAAACCCCAATCATTTCAAATTAATATTTTATTTAAACATTATTAGATTACCATACTCTCCCTCCTTTCGACTTGACCGTTCATGTTCCGGTTCGTCGCGACTTGCAAGGCCTTAGAAACACATTTTATGTTGTCTGGATTTATTCAGACCAGTCCCTTGGCCTTTTACCATCTGTCTTGCGGGTGACAATAAGTTTTTGGACTACATCGCTAGGTTTTTGAAGAAATCGAGGATCTTCCGTAAGCAAATGTGCCGAGTTATTTTTCTGTATATTTTGAGCATTATTATTGAGGAATTGGTGAAGAATGTCGGTATACGCGGTTTATTTGCCCGTCGACGTTGTCTAAGTGAGTTTAACTAAGTTTATCTAAGTTTGCCCCTTCTAAGTGAACCGATGAAATAGTTAAGGTAACGGTAAGTCGCTAGATGCAGGCAGCACATGACTGGTCATCTCCGCTAATATGACTATTATGATAGTATCAAGAAAAACTCCAGTTCATAAGAACAGTAAATACTTTTATTACACTTTTAACACTTTAATCGGCCAACTAATATAGTTTAAATATCAGAAAAACTCCAATTCACAGCGCAGTAAATACTTTTATTCCACTTTTAATACTCTCATAAGTCAACTGGCATAGTTTCCACTAGACAACTTATCACCTCGATGGTTATAGAACGACTGACTGAGCTCCTTACTCAATAATCAAAACGCTGTTTCCACCACTCTTACCGGAAGTTGTCACAAAAGAGTGAAGGGGTCGAGTGGTGCTGCCATTTAAGAAAAATAAAACTGACTTTTATAAAATTATTACAGTGGCCAATTTTTCGCATAATTCCAGCTGCAGTCAAGTCGAGTGTTGCTTACCGGTGTAGGTCCGTAGCCTCTGCATGGCGCGACAGAGTCGGCGAAGTTCCTCGTCCCGTGCAGCCGCCAGCAGCGCCCGGAGCTCGTGGTCCGAGCGCTCGCGTAGTGCCTCCAGGGTCGCGACGCGGGAGCACACCGCCTGAGCAGTCACTTGATCAAAACCCTACTGTACACGCCATACTTGACAAGCTTTTGGACAAAAATTACTGTAACATTGACAATCCTAATTTGAAGTAGTGAGAAACGTCCTAGTTTACTTTGCTAGAGTTTGTACTGTTCTGTAATATCGAACACCGAAGAGAACTGGGTGAGCAACCTTTTTAACGAAAAAGCCAATTTAAATTTTAAAAATTTTTGGTAGACCGCTCGTAATGTAAAAATTATTAATAATTCACAAAATTTTATTTTTAATAAATATTTTATTAATGAAATATACAAATTTTAATGCAAAATAAAAATAAAACAAGATTAGAAGAACAGAGCGGAAAAATTATTATACCTGAAAATTTTCATGAAAAATTTGGCATGGTTTTTTCTAAACAAGCGTATATATAATACGTACGCAACTTTCCAATCGTGCATCGCTCAGTTCAGATCGGTGGCTATTATTGTTTCAGTTTAGCCATTTTATTATAATTATTTTTATTACAATACATTAATGGGAGAAAGTCAATAAAATAAATTCATTTTTAGAAATGCCTGGCGGGTCGCATATGCATGTTTAACGTGCTGCAAGCGCCCCGCGGCCCGCACGTTGATCATCCCTGGATCATTAGTATATAATTTTAAAAAATTCCAATAAGTCCTTTGTAATTTTCCTTTATAACTGAAATATATTTATATATATCTTCTTGTAGAAGTTTGTATTTTTTCTTAAAAAAAAAAAAATAACTTTTAACTCTTCAGACATTGTTTATTATAAACATAAATGTTGTCAAGGCTGGTGGCGATGGTGGTATTATACAGCCTGCAGATCAAATGTCAGCTGGGACATTAAGGTTCTGGATTGGAGACCACGACATGGACAGCGAAGTCAACTAACAAAGCTAACGAGAAGAAGATGAGCTTGTTCAAGTCATCAGACGACAATACAGGCCGCTTCCAACAGCTCTACGTCTATTAGTGGACTTCCCACGTTTGTAATGATGATGATAAAAATGAACCTCTATAGCTTCTGGACTGAGGCCGACCACGCGGAGCCATTGCGCCAGGCAAGGCACGTCGCTCAGCTCCCGTTGCAACTCCTCGCTGAACTGCGACTTGAACACCAGCTGCCGCGAGAAATGCTTCACGAGCTTGCCCTGGAATGAACAAAATAACTGTTAGAATTTTAATTTTTGCAGACTACTGCCAGAAGTTATGTCTATGGCATTCCTTTAAAAAATAGTCAATAATTAAGTAAAAACATTAAAATATATCATTATTATATCGTTTGCTAAGTTATTGTTTGTTGCGCTTATTAAACAATAATATAAATTTGCAGCGCGAACTATCAAACGCGCGATGTTCAAAGCGTACTGTCAAACGCGCGATGTTCAAAGCGTACTGTCAAACGCGCGAAGTTCAAAGCGAACTGTCAAGCGCGCGATGTTCAAAGCGTACTGTCAAACGCGCGATGTTCAAAGCGGACTGTCAAACGCGCGATGTTCAAAGTGAACTGTCAAACGCGCGATGTTCAAAGCGAACTGTCAAACGTGCGATGTTCAAACAGTCATTTATATTTTATTTGTTAATCGTCTAGACATCTAAATCCCAACTGTTTTGTGTCAACTCTCACTTTACACTTCTATGTCCACCCCAATTTTGTAACACACATAGTTTTAACAATAAAAAATTAATAAGGATATAGACGTAAATCACTAGAAAGTCTTTACCATGTATATATTTATTAAATCAAAGAGCCTTTGCAACAGTTTTGTCGGACATCTATTTCAAAAGCACTTACTGTACTATCGGTACGATATTTATTATTCCTGTAATGTACATTGAACTAATCATCCATTTATATCTTTTACACCTGTAACTAATCATCCTGTATATTTCGGAACGACTAAAGCCACGTTCGGGCATAACAAGGCGTGAAACAAACTAGCATTGATTAAGAACAATGACGGGTGATACGGCCGTACCTTGCGCATCCTGTTCGCGCTTCGCATTAGATCCTGCCTCTAAATTGATAAAGCTTCCGACAATTACTGGAAGCACGTATAATTTGGGTTTTAAACTGTTTCAAATTCAATTACCCCAGTCTATAGGATTAATTAAAGTATTCTAAGCGAGAATTTTTTAATTAATTATAATAAGGATTTATATTCCACAAACATAAGCATTTGTACTGTAGCGAAATAATCACAGTTGTCAAAAATGCTTTCGCTTATCTGTCAATCCATTGGTCTACGCATGCGCAAAATTAAAGGACGCGCGGCGTATGATTTGCAGGCGGTTGTCAAAACCGCGTATCACGCCGAAAAACATTATGAAATTAAAAAAATGGCGATGGTAAGTGACATATGTGTTGTTGTTTGTGAATTTGTATTAAATCTTTAGTGCTTGATGAATTATTAAATTAAAGACAATCTTATATTAATTTTGTATCAATGTTTAATATGTACAAATGAGTGGTGAAAGTTTTATGTAAAAATTATTTCATTCGTATGACAAATAATTTGTTATGGCGTTGGTGAATCTGAAGTTGTAGGGGGATGACTTTTAAAATAAACTGTCTATCTTTCATCCGAGCGTTTTAATTTTTGTGCTCCATCTCGCTAGGTGTTGTCTTTAACATTGCCTACCTGACCTGTTAAACTCCACCATAGTACAATTACGTTTAATATTTCATAAAATTTTTTTTTGATTACGTTTTTGCATGTTTGTCTTGTAAACTATTTCATACCAAGTTGAAGTCAACTTCTTCTCCGCCGGAGGACGCCCAAGGCATATGCTTTCTCCAAAGATCGCTGCGGTAACCGGTCCTGGTCTCCCCGCATCCAGACTTCCCACAACCTTAACTATGTCGTTGGTCTACCTAGTGAGGGGCCTACCCTCGTCGCGTCTACCGGCTTTAATTATTATAGGTAAGAAAAGGACCAATATTTAGCCACTTCCGCACATGCAGTGGTAGTCGTGCAACAAAGTGACTCTGTGTTTGGCAATAATCGGTGTAACATAACTCCTGAAAATGCCCCGTGGAAGGGTGAAACACGTGTTGAGTGATTCGACAGTGGCAGTTGTTGCATGTGCAGAAGTGGCTAAATATTAGTCTTTTTCTTACCATTAAATAAAAAAAAAACTAATTATTATAATTTTTTAAAAATCACATGTCTTGTTTGTTTTAAACGACGTCCTAGCAATGTTCAATTTTTAAGATTACTTTTTTTATCAAGCGACAAGTCGGCGGTAACACTGAATGTGTATACTCGTCTTATAGTCCAGTCTATTTGCAAGTTGAAGCATTGTGCAGGCTATTTCGCGCAGAAAAGACGGCTGGTGAACCTTGAAGTTTTGTTGGACATCCACCCTTTTACAGAACTGTAACGTTGCCTGTAACTTCAGTCTCACACTTTCAAACTCACAGTCGTTGAACGATTCATGTAGAAAGCTATGCTTGAGGAGTTTCTACAAGAGGCGATACCTAGAAGAATGAAAGTAATTGACATAGCCCAGTGGATTGGGAAGTTGAAGTGGTAATAGGCAGACCACATTGCGCACAGAACAGAGGGTTGCTGGAGCCTTTGTCATCATCAATACTACGATACACCGAACAAGCCCGACACTAATACTCAAGAAACGTTTGCTCGTGTGTATGCGAGAGCAGTTTGGGTCGGACGGCGTCGCTTCCTACTGCCGTGTAGTCTTCACATTCCGAGTCTACACCACACTAGTCACAACACTATACACCTACACGGGTACAGTCCATCTTCATGCAAACGTTTTCTTTGTAACTATACGATCACCTAGCGTAAAATTTTAAATCACATCTTGTTAACGCGAGCACAATTCCGATGCTGCAAAAAGGCAAAGCTGCTAGCAGCGCAACTTCTATCAAATAGCAGAGTAGTTTTTCCGGGTCGACTCCGAATGCCGGTTACGCATGAAGATCTGCGAGAAGTTAATGGCCTAGCTAATAAAGAAGAACGAAAAGAGATCAATATTCCTCGAACTTTGCAGGAAAATTGCAGGAAAAGCAATCAGTAGAAATAAAAGTTAAAAATAGCAAATAAAGCAAAATAAAAATGAGGTATGAATGATATCGAATGAAACAGAAATGTGAAAAAAAAAGATGAAGCACGAAAGATTATAAGAGGGCGCAAATAAAAGTAATGTGAACAAAAAATTAAATAAAACGACCCTATCTTTTTCGAAGATATGGGTACAAGAGACCTCCGATAGCGGGGGTCAAAAAAGAAACATTGTAGTTATTATATGAAGTAGAGATCATAGACCTGCAAGCGCAAACTGGAACTTCAACCCACAAAGTGTACAGGTGGACCTTGTTGAGGACAACGTAAAATTCAGGATGCATATACAAGGAGACCCCGTGGTACAGCAATAGGCATCTAATTATATGCAAATACATTATCTGTCCCTATTTTAACTATATAAAATCTAGTAGTTACTATAAACTTTAATTATTTGGCGTTAAAATCAGGGAGGAGTCAATAGCCTCCCTGATAGGCGGAAAGGATACTAGGGAAGAATTCCTCTCATACTGCAAGGAAATAATTAAAAAAGTGATACAAAAAAATAAAAATTAAAGAAAATAAGAAAAATTTTAAATAGACAGTAAGAAAAAATGTCATAAAAATGTAAACGAAAAGAAATAAAGATAAAATGTAACATGTAATGAGGGAGGAATGAAAGGTCAAAGAGTAAAAGGGAAATATAGCAGAAATGTGGCATGAAAGAATAGATTGAAAGAATATGTAAAGAACGAAAGGAGAGAATGGAAATAATAAATAACTATGTGAAAAAATAAATTGCCCGTAAAGTCCCTGTCCCACCAAAGATAGGGGTACGAGAAAAAAAAAAACTTTAATTATTTAATAATTAAATATTTTATTCTTATTATAGCAGTAACAATTTGTTTTGTATTAACACTATCGTTGTTTTGAACGACATGTGTACATATTCCAGTACAGTCTAGTGTGTGGCGCTCAATTCTTTTTAATTGGAGTTAATTAAAACGATTTTTTTTTAGTGTGGACCAAAAAACAACTTTAAAGTGAACACGTTTAAATAGGTCAATTCCTCCTTGTAAAGTACAAGGAAAATGATGGCTTGTAAACGTCCCACACAGATCTACGTTGAATTTTTATTACTGCAAGACAAAAATTCCACAAAAATCGCCACAATCCCGTGTCATGTGCTGCCAGAATCCAGTTACACCCCCTGACCTTCACACACACATGTCTTGGGTTCAGCTTGTGGATGGGTAGGCCTGCCGAATAAACCAAATGTGGTCATCACTTATACCTTTAGGCTCTAATGGATTTTTGCTTATAATATTTAAAAGCGCAACGTATATAAGTGTGAAATTGGATTCGACATAATACAATTAAATCTTCTACCGGAAATAACTCAATTATTACTTTCCTAACTAGCTTATATATTAAGGGAACGGGAAAAAAATAGGCTATTTCGGCTTCGTAGAGCGTTATCTCTGTCTCACACTACCTATGTGACGTTCTGTCAGTCGTGCGAACGCCGATTGTCTCTTTCCAAAGGTCGATGTGCAATATTTATCGCCGAGAAGTGTAGTTTGTTCAGTATTATTATGTTTGTACTAAAAAATTATACATCCTCTTAACAGCTAGATTGCATCCTTTTGGGGCGTGGGCCCCAGGTTGGGAAACGCATGTATACGTCTAACACGTTCCGTGGCACGGCAATTTTTTAAGATTTTCCATTCAGGCCGCCAGGGGCATATACGATCCACACTTTAAAAATTAAAGTCTTTTAAGGCGTATGCTTTACACTTTTTCAATACTGCAAAGCTATAGCTAGCAGGAAAAAGTTATAAATTTTAAATATTTAATGGAATCAGGCGTTACCTCGCGGAAGTCCATCCTAAGTGAGAAAAGGACCAATATTAAGCCACCTCCGCACATGCAGTGGTAGTCGTGCAATAAAATGCACCGCCCGCAAACCCGCTGATAAATGCGTATGCGGCAAACAATGCGAATCACATAACCGCCACCGTCAAATTACTCAACACGTGTTTCACCCCTCCACGGGGCATCTTCAGGAGCTATGTTACACACCGATTAGTGCCAAACACAGTCTAAATTTAATATGCATTACGTACACGCGCGTGATGTGAAGTTACCTATATTCGAGTCTGCAATTCATTTGTTTAAGAATCCTTTGTTTTTCAACGAGAACTGTAAATTGCACGAACGAAAAGTGCAGCGGTGATCGTATACGGCCCACATGCCATGTACATTATTAACAATGTACAATATACGAAGTTAAATGTGAACAATCTAGTAATTGTTTAGTTATGCTCGCAATTTATTGATTGATTGTTGGTAAACACTCGACTTATCGGGCCCACTGTCTGCGGTGTAGTGTCACCAAACATTACGCTGTTTAAAGGACGTCCCATAATAAATATTTAACTTTTATATCTACACAATTGCAATAGGAACAAAGGGTACAGTTGAGATATTCTATAATAAAACTTTAAATAGATCGGAGGCTGTTGTTTTTACGGTTTTATTTAGTTGTTTATTTTGGTCAAAACTAGAAATTGAAATTTAAGCACCTTCCCGTTGTCAGATTGATCTGAAATTTGGTACACACATTTAATTTAGGTGGCAATACAATATAATAAAATCAATAACATTATAAATCTAAGACGGCCGCCGATACAAAATGGCGAATTACATATTTTTCCTTAACCCCCTCAATATGGGTATCAAATGAAAGGGCTACACTAGTAAAACACGATGATTATGTCAAAATTTAAAATTCAAGATGGACGCCGTTCCAATATGGCGGACTAGGTACATATTTTTCCATATTTTTTTATTTACAATATTACCGTATATTTCAGATTAGGCAGTGGTATAGCCCAGTGGTAGGCGACCGAGACTCACGATCATAGGTCGAAGGTTTGATTTCAGACATACAACCTTACATAATTCGCACTTTATATATGAATTATTTTTGACAGCCTTCGCTAGGCTTCGTAATTCATGACAATCACGGAATCTGATTAGGAATGTTAAGCTCAAAATATTCTGGTCTAATGCGAAAACTGTGTTGCTATATGGATACGAGACGTGGGAGGTCACCAAAGATATCTCACCTCCAAGTCTTCGTTAACAACTGTATTCGATATATTCTCGGTATACATTGGCCTGAAAAAGTCTCAGAAGTAGACCTCTGGAAACGCTGCGGTGAGATGCCGATCGACCAGCAGATCTAACGCCGCAAGTGGAACTGGATAGGCCATACGCTCCGAAGGGATGATCACATATCGAGTCAAGCCCTAGAATGGTATTCTCAAGGAAAGCAAAGACTTGGCCGCCCAAAGCAAACCTAGCGGCGGACAATCACTGCAGAAGTGAAGGCAGTTGGAATGACGTGGAGCGAAGTAAAGCGCGAGGCTTAAGACCGCTTGGGATGGCGACGTACTGTGGATGCCCTCTGCCCCATCTTGGGGACGTAGGAATGCTGATGAATGATGACATTAATTATATAGGATTGCCACTGCTCACGAACAAGTTTCCAGAGCAGCTGCATCCTCTGCGTACCATAATACCACACTGCGATCGCCAACCCCCCTGCTAAGCGTGGCGATTATTGTATATCCCCCCCCATAGGTGCCTTTGCGTGAGACTTGTGCTTTTCAGTGGGCGTTTGTCGATCTATATGATGATACAGGCCGCTTCCAACCAGTCCTATTTAAATCTATGTCCAGCCGTGGGCGTCTCAAGCTGGTATGACGGTATTGACACACTAATAAGTAAATTTATTTATTTATCGCCGGCCCCGCTGAATAAAATTAATCCGAAAATGCAACTTTTCAGGAGACACGAGTAACTAAATATGTATTGTGTATTTTTTTGTACACATGAACTACCCTTTATAAGTACTTTTATATTTTCCTTACTATGGTTGTCTGTGAGAGATTGCCTTGTGTGATAAGACCGCCCATTGTACTTTTCTGTATATTATTGTAAAACTTATTACATGTATCTTATCGTGTACAATAAAGAATATTAAATAAACATAAATAAATATTGGTAATATCTCAAAAACTGGTATACTTTAAATTATAATATTTGTATAGTTTGAAAGAAAGGATTTAAGTCTTTACTTACATTGTATACTATCTTTATTTTACCATTTTTAGCTAGAAACTTACGCAAAAAATTTAAAAGGCGTATTGGAACTCGTAGATTGTAAATATTAGGGGAACCGGAATGTAATATCGCTTTCTTAAGTCAAATTCACACGACTACATTTTTAACAAGTTTTTATTTCTAATCAACAATATATTCACCTTCGTTATCAACAACCTTTTGCTATCTAGTATACAAATCAATGCCGGAGCGGTAACAAATCAAACGGTTTTTCTGTAAAATTTATCGACAGAAACGACATTACTTTCCGGTCACTCTAATATATAAAAACCCCATAAAAATAATAACTTGGATAGGGGCGGCGACATATATGTTACGTAACCATTCTATTCAATTCAAATTCAAAATATGTTTACATGCGCTTTTGAATCGTCGATTATTTTAACATTATAAGGAGTAAGCTACCATAGACTCGGAATGCTTCTATTGGCCAGAAATTCAATAGTCACTTTATTCAAAATGAATTTCAAACCATGGAACTTGGTTTATTGTACATTCTATATGATTTATTATTTATTTTAGATTTAAAATTTTTGTGTACCTTTGGACCCGTAAAGAATTTGTTAACCTTTTAAAGATATATACGTAAGGAGTTTTTTTCTAGTTTTTAAGTGAGTATTTTTTAAAATGAGAATTAAAATTTAGGCACATAAATATTTTATCATATATTGAGTAACGACAGAATACCGATTCTTTTAAAAACATTTTTCGGGGTATCAGGTAAAATAAATATATAATTAATTACGGCGGCATTATAATAAACAATCGTAAGACAAGACGCTCCAAAAATAACTAAATTATACGAGTCATACTGATCATACTAATCAGGACCGTTGCTGGAGTTTCTTCTGCTTCATCTGCCAGCGCTAACGCTATCCTAAGTGGCAGCAGTGATATTAGTCAGACAATAGCAACCAGACAAGCAGAGGTTCGACCCCCTCGGGCGCCCTAAGCGGGTATTATCAACGAGTGACAGCCCAAATTCAGGTCCCTCCCCTAGTGGGGTCCTTGAGTTAAGTCACTTCATGGAACGTCAACCAAAGCGATCTAATAGCTCGTCGGTGTTACATCGTATATATTACACGAGAGTACTTTGACGGTGGCGGTTGTGTGATTCGCATTGTTTGCCACATATGCATTTATCAGCGGGCTGGCGGACGGTGCAATTTGTTGCACGACTACCACTGCATGTGCGGAAGTGGCTAAATGTTGGTCCTTTTCTTACTTAGGATGGACTTCCGCAAGGTAACGCCTGATTCCATTAAATATCTAGGAATGGAGTTCCTTTGAGAAGAGGCGGAGAGAAACTCAACAGTTGTCTGCATGTGCGGAAGTGGCTAAATATTGATCCTTTTCTTACTTCGTATAATAGTAGTATATAGCAGCCTCCAACTTTGCTACTTTGAAAGATATCTTAGAATAAGCGCACTTCTCGCCCTGCCACCTTAAACCTGTGAAATCTGCAAATGCCATTTGGAACGACATTCAAGTCCAAAATAAAGTCGTAACTTCCGTTAATTGTCTTCACAAGGTTGACCCAGTTGAGTTTGCTTGCGTGTGAGAGATGGAGGTTTCACTTCCTATATAGTTACGTGTAAAAAAAAATTGTTTAGTAAGAAAAGGACCAATATTTAGTCGTGCAATAAACCGCCACCACCAAATTACTCAACACTTGTTTCACCCCTCCACGGGGCATCTTCAGGAGTTATGTTACACCGATTAGTGTCAAACACAGAGTCATATTCAACCGCTTGCATTGTTGGTTAAACCAAACGTTTTGAGCTTCCACCCGATGTAGTTTGGTTAATTTATTGTATAAACGCGCCTGTTCAGCTTGGCATGCTGACCTTAAATATTTAATGGAATCAGGCGTTATCTCGCGGAAGTCCATCCTAAATAAGAAAAGGACCAATATTTAGCCACTTCCGCACATGCAGTGGTAGTCGTGCAATGAAATGCACCGCCCGCCAGCCCTCTGATAAATGCGTATGCGTGCCATATTTATATGTATTGTTATGTCTTTTCTTTATTGAAGTTCTACCTGAGACCCGTGTACGAATGCTGTCCTTTTTTTTCTAAGCATTTCTGAAACACGCTATTAAAATTTCTAAATACTCTTAGTATATATTATAGTTTTTGATAGAGGTTATGGAGGACCACAACACCCGTTTTAGTGAGCAGCCGCCCGCTGCCTAGCCGCGTGGGCGGACCGTGGTTGGATCCGGATCTTTCTTCGGCTCGCCTGTGGTCCGCGCTGCCGTCCCAACCCGCAAACACACTCCAGCAACACACCCCGTCAAAGCTCTACCGCGAAAAGCCTTAAAAACGTGCGAACGTCACTGTGCAACTGGTAGGCGCCCTACCAGCTTTAGTTTTTAAATCTAGTTCACGGACCCTTCCGCTTCGTGAACTCGAGCCAATGAAGCTGTAAAAGCCTTAGGGCTAACGGCATTAACATCAACAGAGTAAAATGAAAGGCTTTGGAGGGATCCCTGCTCTACGCGGTTATTGCCGTACCGTTGTACTGTACATGACTTATTTTGAAGTACTTAAAGTATGGAACTGTCGTAGGGGAGCATGGCACGTCAGTACCACTATGAAAGCACAGTGCATAGCATTGAACCCCACCACCGTAGCGAACTCGATTCCTTATTGCAATCCTTAATAATTTTTTTGTTTAATATTGAGATACCACAATCTTAATATATGAAATTAGGACTTGTACTTTTATTATAATTTTATTGCGTACTATTTAGGCACTATAATCTTTAAAAAAAAATGAACTTTAATTATTTAAATCAAATTTTGAGAATACAGTTACTACTAAATTATCAAAACATTATTTATTATTTATGAAACTATTGATTTTTTTTGATAAGTTATTCCATACACTGATTCACAGCAAATTAGCTAATCATTTACTTCTTTAAGGCTTTCACAACCTGTATAATGTCAATGAATATCAAATTTTGTTTCTTTAAAAACAATATTAAAAAAAATTGTCCCATAAATTTCGACAACATATGGGCACCCTAGTCCAATACATGCAGAATTTATGTTTTATTGGTAAGAGGATAACTACAAACTAAGAATAAATTATGTTTATGATTATCAAAAGGAATCACATATGGACAGATTTATCTATAATGCAGGTAAACTGATAGATATGCTATATCTAGATATCTATCTATCTAGGTTACAAGTGTACTCACTAGGAGGTCTAATGTGTTACACACTTCTTCGAGTTAATAATATTTTAAAAGTCATTTAATTAAATAAACAGTTAAATATAAAATGTATGTTCAATATTTATTTATTCTTTTGCTAACATAGAATCATTTATCTTTACATTAATTACCATAACTCTCTCTAATAACACATTAAGTATGTAGCATATGTATATATATATATATATATTTGTGTGATTTATGTATATATTATATCCTTCTATTTAAGTATAAGCATATATAAGCATAGTATGAGTAACATTTTGACACATACCTGCTGATTATCTTTGCACCACTCTTAACAAAATCCTGAGCATACATTAAAATAAATTGATGAAAAAAGCTTACTATTTAATAAAAGAATATTTAAATGTCAAGAATCCTTGGCGGTAACATCACTGATTATTTTCATTTAATTTAGGCTATATCTGATAAAGTGTATAATTATAAATCTGTATTAAACTTTATTAAAACATGTTGTTATAGAGTTTCTTCCCGCTTCTTCTCCACAACCACAATACTTTGCGAAGCAGGGTAGAGTCAAAAATAAAATAGATTAAAAATAATAATAATAACTTGATGACCATTAAGAGTTCTGTTAAAAGTTCCAATGTTGAATAGACAAATCATCTCCATAATCTTTTCTGGTTCAGGTTAAACCTATCTAAACCAGTTATACAAGCCTTCAGCAACAAGCACCACATCCAGCTAACACCAACAACACTATCCACCTCGCACTACATAGTGAATCAATGGAATCCTAAAACGGAGATAGCTGTGCACCAGTAAAATCTTATAAATTACTTAAAGATATATATGTTATATTTATGAATCCTCTATAATGGTATTCTAAGAAGTATTGTCTTTGTTTTATCAACACACAATCATATAAGATAACAAGTTTGTATTTGATTAGAGATAGGCCTGTAAAAGCACTGCTCTATTTAAGTTGGAAACAAGTCATTTGAAATCTGACCTTGAAATACAATAAACAAAAAGCATTTCTTATTCAAACAAGGCTGGTTGGTTGGTGGGTATCAATAGTACATTTATTTTAAATCTTTTTAACCCTTAATAGCCTAGAGTTTCAATTTTGATACCAATCTTTTAAATCAAATGTTCACATTGCTATTAGTTTTTTTTTTATAGGTTCGCTGTATGTATTTTACTGTTGTATAATATTCTTTTCCAACGAAATTAAAAATATATATATTTTTCCCTTCATCTAGACCCTCAAGCAAACACAGTAATATTTAAAAAAAATCACTTTCGTAAATCAGGCTATTAAGGGTTAGGAAATGTTCTCAACTCAGGGGAAAAACTCATCATCCACAAGATCATCTTTACTAATAATCCACTGAAGTTCACTGCTGAACATGATTTCTCCCATAGGTTTTCACACAGCTTTATTGGATGACATAAATATGTCTGCTGTCATCTGTCACCTATAATACTTAGCATAAAACTCTCAACTTAGACATATACAATAATAACTCATTTAATTTTTCTTAAAACCTTCCTGCGGCTTTATATACATGGTATTTAACAAAAAAATTACACAGTTTATTTAGTTTTGGTTATCATGTTAAATATTATAGATTTTGTGTAAAATATTTGTAGCCTAAGTTACTCTTTATTACATCAGTCACCTGCCAGTAAAAGTCCAGTCAAAATTGGTACAGCCATTTCAGAGATTAGCCAGAACAAACAGACAGACAGAAATTGTGAGTCATTGGATGATGAATTGGACATCAAGATGCATGAATTTCCAACATGCATACATGGTTGAAATTTGTTCACCCACAACAAGTATTTTGCTACTACTTTTATACAGAAAACAACCCAGGAATGGAACGGCCTTGTTGTTTCAACCTAGCTATAACTTGAGAATCATGAAATAAAGAGTGAATAGGTATATACAAGGCAAGCATGTACTGTCAAAGGCCTTCTTATTGTCTAACATCAGGCAATACAAAGGTCAAATGCTTTGACTATAACTAATTAAAAAAAAAAACAAGTGAAGTTAACAAAAGCAACTGGTTTATGAACAACCAAGTATGAACTGGAACATTGTACCCAAAATCATTGAATATAGTCATAGCATATTATATATGCAAGATATAAACAATACATATCAAATATAGAATATAAATTCAATAGACATCATTAATAAAGATCAACTATTATTCAGTGGACCTTGCTAAAATATTTATAAATCCATCACAAGGACAATGTTGTGTTTTTGCATAGCAAGCAATTATAAAAGGTGATGTATTAGAAGCCAAAGGTGTCACAATTCAGTATTCATATTGTTATTTTAAATTGTTTATTCTGTTAAACTAATTTCTCTCTAATAAAGAATAACATAACATGTTTTTAAAACTGTAATTTACAGTTTATTATATCTTTTTTTAACTCTGACATTGATTACATTGGACTTTTATTTCATGAATGATTAAATGAATTAACTTTTCTAGTTTAACTAATATTGATGTTAAAATTCATTTTAAGAACTAATGATCTAAATTGATAATATTTGCACATAACGCTTTGTGATGACTTACGTTGACGTATGACTTTAATTTAATCGCCTTATTAAAAACTTAAATATTAAAACACATTTACGAAAAATTCTTTCGAAAATAAAATTGTGTTTAAATAGGCAATATTAAGAATTAATTTACATATGTTTACTGGTAAAAGAAAGTGCGTGAAAGTTAATTAACTATTAATGTTTATTATTCTACGAATTTTACAGTAAATAAAGTTCCGTTAGTTACAAAAACCGCCAATCATAACGAAAGGCGACCCGCTCTACGATGTAAAATCGACCGATTGCTGCCAAGGTAATCGAGGGTGCGCGTCGGAAACACTTTCTACGCAGCCCGTGAACCGGCCGACGTGGTCCCGGAGCGCAGCCGAGTCCTTGAGGCACGGGCCTTGGAAATTGTTCAAGGGCACATCATGTTTCCTCCGCATTACGCGTATAATACATGAAATATCCCTACCTCCAGCGTCCGGATCTCCTGCTGCGTCAGCTCCGCACTCGTAGAGCATTGCGTCCGTAAGCCTTCTAGTCTGTCCGCTGAAACGTCGATCATAGACTGTATGGTCTCAATCATCTGTATTGCATCACGAACTTTCTTCAGTTCGTTCTCCCTCTCCGCATCCATTACAAATATCACAGCACTATACACAAGCCACTAAGCACTACTTATAAGTAAAAAACTCTCTATTCATTATAAAAAATGAATTTGAATATACAAAACATTGCAGGTGTTGTATTGCCGATACAGCGGCCATGTCCGAAGAAAATCTATATTCTTGTCTATACGTATTCCGATCCACAGACAATTTTGACAGCTGTTGCAATAAAATGGCAACATTTTGAATATAGTGATGTTATTATTCGTTAATAAATGACAAAATTAATACGTTGACAATATTTTTTTAGTCTCTAAAGCAAATGATTATGACCAGAAACAAAGAATGTTTTAAGATAGTAAGCTATGATAACGATAAACTTTAAGAAACTTGTATTTGCTATAACGTTATCAGCTCGGCCAACGTTTGGTATGATTTGAATAAATAAAGAGAAAATATTATTTAATTATTAAATTGCAAGGCTTTTCCTTGCACACAGACATAAAAAAAGTTATTTCATTTATCTTATAATGAAACTAAACTCACATGCTCATGAACAGCCCTCTGGTTCTCAATTTAAACCAACACCTGTATTTTTTAGCTAAGAGGCACAACTTCTTTGGTTTTCAGTCTCCTTGGATTTAAGTATTAATTTAATTTGGACATAACTCACTATAGCCAAATAATGATAAATCACAATTACACATCCAAAAATTGAAAGGAAACCACTTTTTTTTTCAAAGAAATTGCGACAGCCTGATGTTTTTTCTGTAATTTATTTTGGTTTTAAGAAGCGTTGCTATTAAAAAAATATGACGCTAAATAAAACAATTATGATAAGTATTACAATTATTACAGATTTACAAAAAAAATGCCGATACGGTTTTATTTCTTTCGAATTAACTGTACATATCGATTCAATCAATTGTCGATGAAAAAAGTCACATCCCTGTTACAGTTGAAGTATTAGTGCAAAATACAATTTCGGCCTGGAACAGTTATGACATTTGATATTTTGTTAGTCTATGACTTACATCAACGGAGGGAAGACGTTTGTTGTGAGATTTGTTTCCTTATATATCGCCTACGGTTGTTAATTAATTCTGTGTAATGTAATTAAGTAGGAAAGATATATAATCTTTTTTATTTTACAATACGTAGGGATTGTGTTCATCCTTAGGTTGTAGATGTAGATAAATTAGGATGTTTCTTGTACGTGTATTAGTGCCTCTGCTCTGCCTTGGATTAGAAGGTAAATAATTTAAAAACTGATGAGTTCTTTGTTTTAACGTATTTAAATATATTAACAAGCATGGTATCGCTTTTAGTTTTTACGCGAGCGGTCGCCGATCAGGTCGAGATCCGCGAGGTGGCTGCCGATAAGGGAACAAACGTTACGATTCCCTGCGGTGGAACCCTTACACAAAATACTTCTAATGTCCAGTGGGTTCATCGAGGTAACCGTACTCATCACACCGTACTGGTAAGTCCACGTATTTCGTAATAGCTATAGAAAACAATTTATTCAATATAATTTTATTGAAAAAGATTAAAACCAACCGATTATTTCATAATAGAAACGCGCTCTTTACATTTAGTTCAAAAGATATTAAGTATATACAATGTTATATAACACCGGGACATGTTTTATAGACAGAAACATATTTTTGTCTTATCCAAAGGTCACTACATAATATTTATATCAGTTCTTACTATTATAAAAATATTTTTATTTTTAGTTTTTAATTATCAATCCTGCGAATACTTCACTATTACACAACAACCATAACTTTTTAATTTTAATTAAAAAAAAAATCGATCATATGTTTTTGCCCATAGCAATCGAAATAATATCGATTTTTTTGTCACTGTAAACACTCTTAAAATATAATAATATGACTAGAAATAAAAAAGACAATTATCTAAATGGCGAACAGTTACGTACGTATCCTAGTTGTATTTTTAATAGAAAAATAATAACCTCCCTAAAATATTTTATACTAAAAAAATGATTTGCATTGTTCAATATTTATTTTGTCTTATTACTTCTGTAGGCGCATACCAACTTACTACTAATGTCAGAAATACACGAATACAAGATCACACGAAACTTAATGATCTTTACTGTATATAAAGGTATCTATATAATAATTTATCAAATGTAAAAATCTATTGGTTTCTAAATAAAATAAAGTATAGAAAAATAATAAATGAAATATTAATATTCCAAATCTTTATATTAATTTCGTCATTCGGTTTCATTTTGTTTCCTTGTTACCGTACGTAAAATTAATAATTACAATTATTTATTCATATTGAGATATTAATATTTAAATACTACAAAGTATACGCACTTGTGTGTACAGTAGTTTCTATTCTAAGATTACTTATTATACAATTGTAAGTACATTACATATGTCATATATATATGTATCTATATGAATATAAATTATTTATCCAACGACTACCGATTCGGAAATTTTTTTTTCGTAATTTCGATATGCCGCGACAAAGGTTTTATAGCTGTCAAACATTTGACGTCAAACAAATCAAAGTAAGGATTTGAATTAGGAATGAGATCGTTACACAAACGAGTCACCTGGAGAGCAAAGCAGAGGATTACTAGCTTAGAGCTCAGAAATGAGGATATCCGTAGACGAACAAATGTCACCAATAAGCTACGAAGAATTGACTGTCTTAAGTGGCAGTAGGCGAGGCACATTGACGGCTGTTAGGATCGAGAGATTCTCTAGAGCAGAGTTCCCCAAACTTTTTTGTGTCGTAGGCCCCTTGCCATGTTTTTCCGTGTTGGGTAGACCCCCTACTTACCTGATATTGATTTCTTGTAAATTTCTAACTGTAGTGAAGTTTAGTGTTAAAAACTTAAAGTAAAAACACATGTTAATTTATACATTTATTAATTGAATTTAAATTAAAACTACTCGAAGTAAAATTTTGTGTCTGTTATGTAAAATTTACGTAACATTAAATAAACATAAAATAAATTATAAATAAAATAGCATAAGCTGATGCAAATGTAAATGTTTTGATATTATAAGACAGTATGATGTAAGTAAATAGATAATATCAGTGTATGTGTTGAGATCCACTATCGTGGACCCCCATTTTCATTTCATGGACCCCCAAATTTTTTTTCGCTGACGTAGACCCCTTGCAGGTTGTCATAGACCATATATATATGGGTCGATATAGACCACTTTGGGAATCACTGTTCTAGAGGAATGTGTAAAAAGAACTAAAATAACCGACTTAGCCGAGTGGATTGGTAAATTGAGGTGGCAGTCGCTGGGTTTCTAGAGTGGAAACCGTGGCCAGATAGACCTTATTAAAGTCTCGCAAATTAAGGTGGTTGCAGGCCGTTTTGAACTGGACTTATTGGAAATGTACGAGGAAGGCCTATGTTCAACTGTGGACGTTCCACAACTGAAATGATAATAAAAACAAATTTAATTAGGCTGTATGAATTTTAAACTAAGCACGCTCGATAAAATTAAAAAAAAATTAAATGTCATCATTACTTCACCTATATGTGTATTCTGATTTGTTTTTATTTATTTTTGTTAATAGTTGTTGTTTATTATAACGAAGTTAAATAAATTAATTGAACATTCTGAAATACGTTTTTAATTATTTATTATTTTATATTGATTCGCGAGAGGTATTTTATTTTGATGAAACGAATTCTATGGAAATAGCCATATCTGTACAGTTTCTTAGTTAAAGATGTAATTCTATGGCTATAGCTTATTTTTGGTGAAAGGTATGGTACATCAGAAATGAGAAATAACGTTGTGATAATGGTACAAGGTCGATAGGTCGAGTTGCAACCACGAGACGGTGGACATATGATATAGTCGCCATACATATATATATATATATATATATATATATATATATATATATATATATATATATATATGAGCTGATCCCGCAAACGTTGTTTTGCAAAAAAAACGTTTTTAATTTACAAATAAAAAATAAGGGCTGATTGTAGAGGGGTGAAAATTTGGGGTTGTATGTATTTTTATATGCTGTATCGTAAAAAAAAATCGTCAAAAAATTAAAAAAAAAATTAAGGGTGAACAACCCTTATCACTTAGGGGTATGGAAAATAGATAGTGGCCGATTCTCAGACCTACTGAATACGCATATAAAATTTGGTAAAAATCAGTCAAGCTGTTTCGTAGGAAATTATATATATATATATATATATATATTATATAAGGTTGTATCCTGGGATTGAACCCGCGACTTAGGATCGCATGTCTCATTCCTCTACAGCTGTGCACTGCTCAAAACATGAACCTACGAAACCTTATGTAGGAAATTAACTTCATCATATATAAACTTATATCCGAGTAAATATTGAATAGTGTTGGCAACATCAAGAAATTATTTAAAAAAAGATAATACGAGATTTATTTTATCGAATACAAAAGCATTACCACAAACACTGGCAATAAATTAGAGAAACAAACAACGAACGCGTCCGTATAGCGTATGGGCGGTCGTTTGCGATAAAGTTGACGACCCGTGAAGGCATTGCCTCTGTGGTTAAATTAAAAAAGACCTAACTCGTATGTTTTATGTGAATATATATAGGTGGACTGGAAAGTAATGTCGTTTCTGTCGATATGTTTTACAGAAAAACCGATTGATTTGTTACCGCTCCGGCATTGATTTGTATACTAGATGGCAAAAGGTTGTTGATAATGAAGGTGAACATAATGTTAATTAGAAAAAAAAAACTTGTTAAAAATGTAGTCGTGTGAATTTAACTTAAGAAAGCGACATTACCTTCCGGTCCCCCTAATTCAAATTGTATATTTAATTATTGTCTTTTGAGGTTCCAATTCATATTCATAGGCATTTATTTACAAGCGCTTTTGAATTGTCGATTATTTTAACACTATAAGTATAGTATAGTAAGTTACCACCGGTTCGAAATGGCAGTCATCTAAGAAGAGCCGCCCAGAAACTTGACAGTTTTCTTTTTAGTTAAAATTTAACAATCGCTGTATATATTATAATATCAACTATGTAAACAAGTCATGTCATTTGTATATATACCTAGGTATATATAATATTTTTGTTTGTTTTTCAGTTGATTAGTAACAAAACCCTATTAAAAATGTAGTCGTGTGAATTTAACATAAGAAAGTGACATTACTTTCCGGTCACCCTATATATGTGACGTTACTTAGTCATCATTAAAGGTTTTTAAAACTTAAATAGTAATGCGTTAGGTTTTACTTAGGTTTCATGCAGCTTTATTAGAATTAAGCAGGAGGTCCACGAGGCTAAAATTTACTTTGGGTCATCGTACTCCAGTTACAACGATGACGTTTGCATGAAGAGGGACACCTGTGTAGGTGAATGGGTTTGCGAAGGGAGGACCCTCACCGCCCTCGCGTGTACGCGGCTGTCAATGTCTTAAGTATAAGTGTGATGCTTGTATGTGATGGGGGCCCGATATGCGAGAGTACAGTGATGAGATGATGAGAGGAATTTATTTAAAATCTTCTTTAATGTTGTGATATATGATTGTAATTTGTTCATCGTAAGTCGTAATACCTTCACATATATTTAAAATAAGACGGAATGAATCCAACGACTGCCGATCTTCAAGGTCGACCGTCCTCGTGGGTGTGTCCCACGCTGCGCTTGTCAACCCGCTGTCTCCATATAGCCTGCTCACTGCTACTTCAAATTACAAATCCATTAGTCTATGTCATTTACACTTGTTCAACTACGCATTCCAATAGAAAAAATACAGTGCTTGCGTACTAAGATGAAGGAAGCTTCCGGATTCCTTAACCAAATTTGAAATACTCCAGAAGCCAGTTAATGAAATGTCTACAATATTTGTTGTTAGAGGGCGGCTGCCAGTTCCCTAACCGCGAACAGCGTGAGCGAACCTTTGGATCCGGATCCCTCCTTAGCTCGCCTGTGATCCCCGCTGCCGTACCAAGCCGCATACACAACATCAACACTACACAACTCTACTTGGGTAGAGCGGTTTGCTACGTGCGAACGTCATCGTACAACTGGAATGCGTCCAGCTTCTGTTTTATTTTTAAGTTCACGGACCCTTCCGCCCCGTGAACTCGGATCCGATGAATTTTGAAAAGCCCCCGAGCTAATGCATCAACTTCCACCGAGAATAAGTCTTAAAATAGGTTGATGTTTGCTCTTGTCATACTTTAAGTGTTCAGCAGGTTATATAGAGATTTCGCCGTTATACCTCTCATTTTTACCTCTCGTCGTTTCAGCCCATAGAGGCCCTCTGTATGGCATAGGCCTCCACCAAAGATATCTATGGATCTACATTATCACTACACTCCATAGGTAGGTTGGCGATAGCAGTGATGTTCTATGGTAGACAGAAGACGCTGTTCTCCTTTTGAAACATGTTTATGAGCAGGGACAATCCTTTATAATTAATGCACAAAGTGTTAATTATATAAGATTGTATTCCGGGAATCGAATCCCCGAATTACGATCGCAAAACTAAGTCTTCTACTGCTGCGATACCACAGCTCAAAGCTAAGTACTAACTATTGTAAATTGTGTTGAAAATAAATGACGAAGCTCAACACGGATTAAGATGCTCAAGTGCTTTTTAATTAATAGCCTACTTTTGAGCTCCGGGGGAGAGTTCCCCTGAGCGGCAGTTCCAACTCCTAAAGTTATCTCATTTGCATGCATTGACATACATTTTAAATCAGCGACACCCGAGCGACCTACCCTCGATGCCTCTATTTCGTTGCCTTTGAGCGTCGCTTTTAAATATTTAAAACTTGTTTCGGCTAATTGCATATGCAATTCTGGACGGTGTGTACAAACCGCTTATTTTATGTTATTCTACATTAAGTATACATTTAATTGACACATTTGATTATATGCAAATACATACTTTGTTATCTGTTAAAAATAATGACAAAGAAGTCTATAAAAATGCGTATAGCATTATCATGCAGTTGTAAGATAAACGCTGTTGGGTGGCAGTAGCTGGATAAGTAAGTAACTTGACCCTGCGGATTGGCAAATGGCACCGGGTTTCATAGCGTGTAGAACAGACGCTCGCAAGGGCTTTAAGGTTCTATAAGACCACGGAGCGAGCGCAACGTAAAATGTCCACCAAGAAGTTTGGTCGACTTTGATAAGAACTTTTTTATCCTATTGTAATATCTATCGCTAGGCTTGGTTTAGGTTGAAATTGATGCTGATAGCCCAAGGACTTTGAGCTTCATAGGAACTGATTTCACGGAGCGCAAGGGTCTGTCAACTTAAAAATAAAACAGAAGCTGGACAGACGCATTCCAGCTGTACGATGACGTTCGCACGTAGTAAACCGCTCTACACGAGTAGAGCTGTGTAGTGTTGATGTTGTGTATGCGGCTTGGAACGGCAGCGTGGACCGCAGGCGAGCCAAGGATGGATCCGGATCCAACCTGGGTTCGCCCACGCTGTTCGCGGTTACGAAGCGGTTGGCCGCCCCCTAAGAACGGGTGTTGTGGTGTGATGAGTAGTGTTTTGTTCTATTGACAGTTGTTGTCGCTGTACAGTTTAATGACGAGAGGCATTGTTACTTATAAATCAATAATAACGATGCCATTGTCGAAAGTACCAATGATTGGTAAATCAGAATACATATTTATGACTTCTTTATTCGGAATCATAATCATTATTTTAGATATAGGACTTTCACTGTCAGATATATTTCTCCGCCCTAGAATTTTAATTTGGGCAGTCTGAAAAGGCCTTCATCTAGCGCAGAGTTCCCCAAACTTTTTTTGTGTCGTAAACCCCTTGCAATGTTTTTCCGTGTTGGGTAGACCCTTTACTTACCTGATATTGATTTCCTGCAAATTTCTAACTGTAGTGAAGTTTAATATTAAAAACTTAAAGTAAAAACACATGTTAATTTATACATTTATTAATTGAATTTAAATTAAAACTACTCAAAATAAAATTTTGTATCTGTTATGTAAAATAAACATAACATTAAATAAACTATAAATAAAATAACATAAGCAATAAGTCAATACTTTTAGTGAGAAGGATAAACCTGATGCTTTAATAATAAATCAACATTTTGCGTCAATTCAATCTGTTTTGATATTATAAGATAGTATGATGTAAGTAAATAGGTACTATCAGTGTATGTGTTGAGATCCACTATCGTGGACCCCAATTTTCGTTTCATGGACCCCCCAATTTTTTTTTTGCTGATGTAGACCCCTTGCAGGTTGTCATAGACCCCTAGGGGTCGATGTAGACCACTTTGGGAATCACTGATCTATCGTCTTCTAACCATCTTAATTCGTCTGTCCAACTTGCCAGCGGTGGTCAGACTTTCTGCTTATGGGACCATGGATTTTTTTTGCGGTTTGAATATATATATTAGACTAGTTTAAACAACGTATGGGTTATTACAAGATATGATACACAAATAATACGTGAGCAAAACAAATTTGAATTATTACTTTATATAGTCTCGTGTTTATCGTTCCACAGACGTGACTTGATGATTTACAAAGAAACTATTTATTCATTTTAATATATTTCATTGGTGCTGTTCAATTTAATTATAATAATCTGTCCGTATAGACCAGAGTTCCCCAAACTTTTTTGTGTCGTAGACCCCTTGCCATGTTTTTCCGTGTTGGGTAGACCCCCTACTTACCTGATATTGATTTCCTGTAAATTTCTAACTGTAGTGAAGTTTAGTGTATGTTCAAAATGTATTGCGACCACAAAGCGAATACCAACATCCTACAACTGACACAATTTTATAAACATATATATTTTTTTTACTTCATAGGTACTTTTATAAATAATGTAAATGTTTTGATATTATAAGATAGTATGATGTAAGTAAATAGGTACTATCGGTGTATGTGTTGAGATCCACTATCGTGGACCCCCATTTTCATTTCATAGACCCCCAAATTTTTTTTCGCTGACGTAGACCCCTTGCAGATTATCATAGACCCCTAGGGGTCGATATAGACCACTTTGGGAATCACTGGTTTAGACTATATGCGATGTTATTGGCCTGACGCGTTTCAGTAAACTAAAAAAAAACATAATTTGTGTTTAAAAAATGAAGGTATTATAGATAATGAAGATATGATTATGAATTGTTTGTCTAAAGTGGCAGTAGGCGTGGCATATTGCTTGTGCAATCGACGGCAGGTGGGGTCGGAAGGTTCTTACGTGGCGACCCCGGGCAGGTAGACGTGGTTTCGTAGATACCCCAAGGAAGTAGATAGCTGCGGGTAACGCAAGACCTGTCGTTGTGGTGATGTTTGGAGGAGGTTTATGCTTTGCAGTGATGAGTATATCGGCTGTTATGACGAAGAGCTGATGCTTCATCATGAATTCAATTCAACAAGCACACTTCGAGTAAATATAGGATTGCATGAAAAGTTAATTTGGCATTTATGTGATCTTCTGTATGTTTAAGATACCCTGGCTATTGGTTCTACTGGTTTAAAACCACATCGGTGGTCGTTCTCTGCCCTGATGATAGAAGCTAGTTTCTTTTAAAATTTTTGGATCAAATTGCCAGGGTGGAGCTTGAATTCGAACAATAAAAGTCTAGAATAAATATCCCAGAGATTATAGTTCCATCAGATTGTCTATTTTTATGATCATGTTGCTCCACGATGCCAAATATAGGAACATTAACGAGGATATATTTCAAAGACGTCGAGTCGGATTCCAGCTTGTTCCGGAAAATCTAGCTGGTCATGATTCTGGTCTAAACGTTCATGGGAAACAGGGTCTTGCTAAGTATCTGCATAGGTTTAGACTCAAGGAGAGCCCCTAGTCAATCTGGGACCCTGCGGTGGATCTGACTGGTGCACGTAAGAACCATCTGTTCTGTATTCGCAAAAGAAAGTTCAGAACGTCAGGAGGAGTTGGAGAGAAGAATGGAGAGAGACACCATCGCCTCCCTAATGGGAGACAAAGAATGCGGACATGTATTTTTGAAATGTTGTTTAGAAATTATCAAGTCGATTATATATATATAAATAAAATATAAAATGTATGGTCGGGTGAAGTAAAATGCAATGAATGTAATATAAATAGAAATTAGTTATAGCAAATAAATATTGTAGATATTAAACAGTGATTTCAAAGATTGAGGCGATGTGTAAAAGGATTGTGGATAAACGAAAAGAGAATGTAGGATAACGTGAAGGACGAAATAAGATAGAGAAATAGAAATAGTAGATGGTAATAGAAGAGAGAGTTAATAAAATATCTGTTGAAAAATAATTACAACTTAAAAGTCCTTGTTGTTAAGATAGGTGTGAACAAGATGTCTCCAAAAACAGGTATCAATTAAAAAATATATAAAAACAGGAGGTGCAGTGTAATGTAGATGGTGTCCCTGATTACGACCCTCAACAATGAGGATAAGGATGCAAGAAACCGGATTCCGCGACTTAAAAAATGTTAAAATAATGACAAATATATTTAAACTGCTTGAGTAAAGTCTGCGGCCAAAGTTTGTACGAATTCCGAACAGAAATGATATAAACACGAAAACGAGTTTTGAAACTTGTTTTTTTTTTATCATTATGTCTAAGTACAACGAAATTGACTACTCCATTACGAATTATCTATATAAACAAATAAAATTTGATTGTCTCTTTGTAAATTTGAAATAAACGGTTTTTACTAAATGCATATAAATATGTATACCGTATATATACATCGAAATATACATTTTTAAAATATCCGTCTGTTTGTTCCGGCTGGTCTCGGAAATAACTGGACTGATTTTGATGAGACTTATACTGGCAAGTAGCTTATGTAATAAGGTGTAACTTGGGCTACTTATGTAATAAAAAAATTTATTTCTTAAATTCTACGCAGACGATGTCGCGAGCAAAGTTAGTCTTAAATAACATTTAAACTTACAAAGCGTATATATAAGGAAAATAATAAGTCCGAAACTGCAATTTTCGGGAGAGACGAAAAACTAAACATAGGTTATATCTCAAAAAATTATATAATAAAAATTATAATCTTTGTATTAAAAGTGTTGTGTTAAAAGTAATAAAATTTTATACCGAACAATATTTTAATTTTTATATTTGTAAGATGTATTATATTGTTTCTGAACATGGTATTGCTGTTAGTCCTAAGGCTTTTACAGCTTCATCGGTACTGACTTCACGGAGCGGAAGGGTCCGTGAAATTTATAAGAATGCTTTGCGTATATTCTTTTTTATACTTCACCTTTTTAATTAGAGGAAAAAAATAGATAACTCTGCCTATCTCCGCCATTTTTAGTCAGAATATTACGTAAAAAATTGTCAATTTAGAACTCTTAGATTGCAAATATTTAAAAAACCAGATAAAAATTATAATGACGGTAATTTTTTTCGGAGAGTGCGGCGATATGGTAACCTTTGCTTATATACATATTTTACTAATCACCCTGTATATTTATCTCGAAGTTAAAGTAATATACTTATACGATTTTTTCTTTACGCTATAAGTAAAATGGCTTGTTGATACAGTTAAAACATGATTTATTTACGCAAACTTAATAAAGTTAACTGGTCCAAAATATACTTTTAAATTTACAATCTGCCAGGCTGTTTTATCTCGTTTTTTTTTTTAAATTAATTATTTTAAAACGTCGAGATAAATTATGAGTAAATTTATTCCTTTGAAACGGTGATGTGATACCATATTTTTTTTAATTGCTATACTTATGTTGACCTTCGTAATTAAGTTTTAATAAATTGAGTCACAGATAATATAATTTAGTCTGCGCTGTAACAAAGTAGTTATTTTTACTTTCATTATATCTGCTGATAGACGCCCACAACTGCCACTTTGGTTGAGACACGTCTGTTGTTCATTTCTTACTTCAGCACCTTTTTAATCTTTGAAAGCTGTTTAAAATACAGGATGATTACTCACAGGTATAAAAGTTTTTTCTTACTTGGGACACGTTCTTCGACACCAACGATACAATCTCCTTCAACTTATCATGATGGGAAAGGTCGCTGGTAAAAGGAAGGTTGGTAGGAGAAAGAAGTCGTGGCTTCGTAACATTAGAGAGTGGACCGGAATCGCCAGCGCTGCTGAACTATTACGCAGAACCAAAAATAAGGAAGAGAGCAGGAAGCTGATAGCCAACCTCCACTAGTTGGAGAGGCACTTCAAGAAGAAGAAGATAAAAGTTTTTAAATCTATTTACGATAAACCTTTGTAACGTATTCAGTTTGATATCTTCTTTTTGGTCAATAATACTTCATACTACATTGTTCACTGGTTTATGCACGAATCTCCTTACTACAACCGTTTTTAGTGATCGGCCGCCCGCTCTCTAACCACGAACAGCGTGGGCGAACCGTAGTTGGATCCGGATCCCTCTTCGGCTCGCCTGTGGTCCACGCTGCCGTCCCAACCCGCAAGCACACTCCAGCAACACAACCCGTCAAAGCTCTACCGCGAAGAGCCTTAACAACATGCAAGCGTCCCCGTGCAACTGGTAGGCGCCTCACCAGCTTTTAGTTTAAATCTAGTTCACGGACCCTTCCGCTCCGTGAACTCAGTACCGATGAAGCTGTAAAAGCCTTAGAGCTAACAGCATTAACATCAACAGAAACAATAGAATAGAATAGAATCTCCTTATTTCTGTGTCGATCTCACAGCGAAGGTTTGATTATGGTCCTCTTCCATTTCCCGCTGGGAGTCCTTGTCCCATCTTATAAAGTTTTTTTTAATCTGTAAGCCGTTAATGTATTTGCAGTAACGAATTCGATCGAAACGAGAAGTAACATAAACAACCGTTATGCGATTCTTGTCGTAAAATTAAAAAAAAAAACAAGGAAAACAGATAAGCTGCTTTTTTTTTTGAATTGCGAATGCTATAGTCCGGATTGTCGTTGAGTGACAGGCAAGGACTTTATGCGCCGGTTTATGGCTGTCAAAGTGTGTGACGTCTAAATAGGCGGGAAAACATGTTGCTCGGTGACAAACGTGTTCGAAACTTAATTTTAGTGCGCAGTACAGGCCTACGTTTTTAATATTTAATTTGAATCGATTTTCTTTATTGTATTTCGTTGAATTACTAAATGTTTATCGGGGTCTATACGAGAGATATTAACTTTTATTTTTTATCTGTATTATCCGCATTCGTGACTCATTTGGTGTTCAGAAATAAACATGAATTCCATTAAAAAACCATCGACCGTATCAGGGTCTTGTTTTTATTTAAATGTTGTTTTAATTAATTTATCGGTCGTAAAATTAAAAAAAAATAGTTTACATTTTTCATTATTGTTATGTACGATTTTTTCACACGCCTGGAACATTTGAGATGTGGTTCTAGAAAATTCCATTTTATGATTACACGAGTAAAAGAGTAAAATCTAAGGTTTTAAAAGATTTTATCTTGCAGCTGGCTAGTTTTGACTTCACGCCGTACTATAAGGTTAATCACCAGTGTTAGTGTTATAAAAAAGTAAATACTGCGATTTATATACAGGATGGTTGGCTATTGGTGTAAAAGATTTGAAGCATTTACATCAAATTTCAATCTCACTATATAAATCAAAAAGTCAAACTGTCAAAATAATATTGCTGGCTGTCATTCCATGTGGCATTTGCTATATTTTTTTGTAATTAAAAAAGTTTATTTCGAACTGTATCAGACGTCAGATATTTTTCTTTTAAGAATATTTCTCAAATAAAAGTAGCACAACTAAGTGTGTCAACTGTAGACAGTATAAGTCCTGTCAAAATCGGTCCAGAACTTTCTGTGAAAAAATATTTTGGTGTATGTACCGTCAATATATTTGTATGTGATAAGAGGCTTTTATTTTAATATTATAAACGGATACTAAATTTGTATTTATTTGTATAGATCAGGGCTTCTTAAACTTGCCATTCACGACCCCATTTATGATTGCAAGTTTTTTAACGACCCTATACAAATTTAAAAAAATTAATATTTTTTGATGATTTATTTACCAGGTAACAATATGCATATACATATGAAAATATACAGTTTTCGTACGTACGTACAGTTTTCGTTAGAATTCGTTTTAAAACATACAAAAATTTAAAATTGCACAAAAAATTATAAAATTGTTTGTATATTAGTTTGACATTAAAATCCCTCGACCCCAGAATTTTGCCTCGCGACCCATAGTTTAAGAAGCCCTGGTATAGATAAATGTTTTTTTACAACGCGAGGTCCGTGTCCCACATGGGGGCAATTCGAAAGTGGACTTTACACGAGTTAAACCTTTCGATTTAGTAAAAAAAATATATATGTCACATAGAAGGGCTTACGAATTTAAAAAAGGCAAGGTATGTCACAATGTAATGTTTATCAGTTGACATTCGCACTAACACTAGCCTTTTGTTAAGATATTAAAAAAAAAGTTTTAAGTACTTGAAGGAGTTGTTTGCGAAGTAAAATTAAATTAAAAATATTTACAACAGTTGGCATTTACACTTTTTTTTCTTGGTAAACTCCGGCCAGATACATAAAGTGCAACATTGTCCCTTCACATGGGCGAGCCGGGTTGAAAACTGCGAATGTATACCGTACAAAGATTTTTATGTTTCCAGCGTATATTGTTGTTGGCGTATTGCGTTGTACTTAATGAATTGAAACTTGCCCGGCCCACTTGTCAATGTGTTTTTCTAGAACATTCTCATTGTTTAATATGTCGTTTTTGTATGTAATTGTGGTACCTTGTGTTATGATTTACCTCTCTGGTTCCAAATGTTCTTATATACTACGGTTAATATTGTTATAATTCTAAATAAATACTCTTTGTTTGTTGGCAATATTTTGATAATAAGATAAGGTCATTCTAAATTCAAAATTATTTTAGTTCATGCCTCCCTCAAATATATCTATGGTAGATGCTAAGAGTCATGCTTGGCAGCCTTGTTGGCGATTGCAATGTGGTATTATGGTACGCAGAGGACGACGCTGATCATCATCTGGAAACTTCTTTGTGTCAACGACAATCATATATAATTAAGAAAAGGACCAATATTTAGCCACTTCCGCACATGCAGTGGTAGTCGTGCAATAAAGTGCACCGCCCGCCAGCCCGCTGACAAATGCGTATGCGGCAAACAATGCGAATCACACAACCTCCACCGCCAAATCACTCAACACGTGATTCACCCCTCCACGGGGCATCTTCAGGAGTTATGTTACAGCGATTAGTGCCAAACACAGAGTATCATATATAATTAATGCAAAAAGTGTCAATAATATAAAATTGTATCCCGGGAATTGAACCCGCGACCTATGATCGCAAGTCTCAGTCATCTATTTACTCAAAAAGGTGCAGTACCCGGCGATAAATATTGCACATCGATTTTGAAAAGAGACAATCGGCTAATTTCGGCTTCATAGAGCACTGTCTCTGTCCCACACTACCTATGATACGTTTTGAAAGTCGTTGTATTTCCGACGATAGAGATAACGCTCTACGTAGCCGAAATTAGCCGATTGTCTCTTTCCAAAGGTCGATGTTCAATGTTTATCGTCGGGTACTGTACTGTTTTTTTTGTTGTTTAATTTGGCACATTCACATTTTATTATTAGGATCCATTTTAGACAGACATTAGCGTCCATGCCTATGTTTTAAATTCATCTTTATTTGCCGCATGCATTTATCAGTGAGCTGGCGGGCGGTGCACTTTGTTGCACGACTTCCACTGCATGTGCGAAAACCTCTGGTTGAGGCATATGTCCAACATTGGGCGTCATACAGATTAAACGATGCTGTTGACTAATATATCGTGATTAATTACTTAACAATCATTATATATATAATTAACAGTTTGTTGGTTAAAGATATTTTGTTTCTTATTTCCAGCCGACTTGCCTACTGCAAGTCATATGCCTCTCCCAAAGATAGTAATGACGCTTACTTAGAGAGTGCACTACCTCCTTTAGGATGTACTAAACCTTCATCGGGTTCCTAAGGCTGCACAACAGCACCTCCTTCAACTTAAATAAATAATCTGGACGTTCGTACTTTTATTTGTAATAGAGTTTTTAGAGGTACTAATTATTAAAAAAAGAAAAATTTTCGAAAGCCGCAACTCAAATTTTAAGCTAGCACTATTGGCGCTTAAAAATTCTGCCTACCCTCATTTTAAATTATAGACCCGGCGGTAATCTCTCCGACCGCAGAGAGATGCCGTTCGCGCTTCGCAATTCATTGTGCTCGTTGTGTATAGACCAACAAGTAATGGGTACGCGTGGCGTACCGCAGACTCGCACTTAAACCTCATTATTCTAATTAATTTTTGGTATATACTCATCTCATGGTTGAACCTATATAAATTTGTAGCTATCAGAAAAACTCCAATACCTTTATTCCACTTTTAACACTCTTATCGGCCAACTAGCTTAGTTTCCACTAAACAACTTATCACCTTGAAGGTTATCGAACGAGTGACCGAGCTCCCGATTCGATAATCAAAACGCTTCAACCCCACCACTCTCAATCCTTTTACCGGAAGTTGTCACAAAAGAGTGACGAAGTCGAGTGGTGTTGCCATTGAAGAAAAATAAAATTACCTTTTATATAATTATTACATATCTATATTTATATATATATGTGGTATTTATACATGTATATGTTGTGCCCAATGGAAAGACACTCGAATTTACTTCTAATACTTTAATGAATACAACTACTTCAAAAGTCTTTCCCCTATCCACACACCAGCCGTCATCTGTCAATGTCAAGTTTTCTATCTTTCTCTCCTAATGTTGCCATTTTATCTCCCAGATATACGTATTACAAACAGTAACCATACTGTGATACAAGATCGGTATAAATAATTTTACAGACATTCCACACATACAAGTAAAGAGCTGCCACCCTAGTAATGCCTACTTATGTTCCACGGATAATAGGTTCGCTATATTGGCCATATAGGGCAGTAACGTTTTTGATAATACAATGCGTCCCACATGTACAATTATTTACGTTAGAGGAATGAGACTTGGTATCGTAGGTAGCAGGTTCCATACCCGGAATACAATCTTGTATAATTCACACTGTGCATATAAGATTGCAACTGCTTAAAAGTTTCTAGAAGATGGGCAGCAACATCCTCTACGTACAATATCACACTGCGATCGACAACCAACCTACCCCATTATAGCGACCGCGAGGCCGCAGAGCTCATAAATCGCTCGAAGGAAGAACTTCGTCAAGAGCGCAATCCGCACTGAACACAACCGCATTTGGCAGGCTAGATACGAGAGCTCAGGGTCGACATACCATAGGACTCCTTTCGAAACTCACCGACATAAACAAACTGCGAAAACTCATCAAGACATCTTCCCATCTAATAAGCGGGCACGGGTACTGCAAGCAGTACCTGCACCGTTTTAAAATAATCGATAACGAGACTTGCCCATGTGACGGCTCCACAGTACAGACTTTTCATCACTTACTCAGAGACCGTTTCCGATTCGAATCCAAAAGACGTAACCACGTGACCTTATGTGGAAACCTTAATATACCTCCGTTCAACTTACCGGACCTTCTCAAGATAAAAATCTACAGGAAAACCTTTTGATGAGTTGGCCCGGCACATAGTCCTAAACCTCAAGGCATTTAACGGTCTGTAGCACTTGGGAAGCGACTTGAAATAAAATAATGTACCAACTAATATATAATTGAGTAAAACTTCCAAATTTTATTGTCAATATGTATAAATTTTAGCTGTATTTACCCATAAGAGAAAATTGTGTAAGAAAAATTGTAAACAATTATAAAACGCTGTCGTGCCTCGCAGCTGGGAGAAGAGAGATCAAATAGCGGCAACCCTCTCCCAACTGTCTGCGTTAGTAAAAGCGAAATAAAAATATTGTATAAAAACACTAGCGATACAAAAAATAATTTAAAAAAATCGCTTCAAGGCCCCCACGAGGAGTTAGGTAGCATTCCGACACAACACCCTCTTAAAGGTCCAGACCTCGGCTTGGACATTTGCTATTGCCTCGCTAATATTTCTAAGGCACTTCATCTAACACCCTAGCAGAGATGTGCACAGTATTTATTATAAAATCTGTCTATATTCCGATAACCTATATTATTATTTATGTAGAATTGTGTATGGCACGAGAAAAATACTACAAGAGCGTAATTTGACACAAGCTAGAATCAAATTTTCAATTCCCGATTTTTAAATGTATTCCGGAAGTCTAGACTTCCGGTTTCTGTATGGGTTTACGTTAAGAGTCCGTAGAGGGGACTTGATACAAGTAAATTGTAAAAGTTTAAAAAAATTGCCAAAATTCGTAATTTATTTCCATCGAACATGTAACAAAATTCGAACAGTAAAATTTTACTTTTAATTTAAGGACGCATTCATTTGCGTTATATTGTTACAAAAAGATTAAAAATTGTTATCGTAATAAAAAGTTTAGGTTAAAAACAAATATTATCAAAAATATTTTAGTCTATTCTTACGTCTGATAATGACGTTTTCTATTGTGTTAACGTGAAATAAAAGAATAAAGAGTGAGATTAAAATTTTGCGCCATAAAAGTGACAAATACATTTTATAAGCTGTCAAACGTAGCACGGATGAGAGGCGGTGTTGCCGAATTGTATACCGTCTCACTCTCCCACCCGTATGTTAGACAAAGCGGGAAGAATTTGACGCTAGGACGTTGATTATCCAAATGAATACCAGTTCAGTTCAGATTCACCGAGGCCATTCGCGCGGGAAATTTTTCGCGGGCGATGGCACAGATAAAAAAATACCTTACCGCGTCCGATGCTCAATGACATGACAATCGGAATGTAATAGTCCGCCAATTTAAAAGTCATTAAGTCGATTCGAAATTTAACGTTGGTGTCTGCTATCGGCTAGTTTTGTTTTGTTTTTTTTTTTTGATAGCTGTTATTATTTTCAGCCAGGATATATTTTTTAGATATATTTTTTAGACAGAAAAAATGCGAACTAATACAAAAAAAAATTGTTGTCATTATGATGATAATTTTCATTATCATCCGAAATTACGGTAAAAGACATTGAAAAAATATTACTAGGTAAAGTCAATGTCGTAGAGTGAATTTAAACTTTACATTGGCGAAAAGACTTGAACAGTACTGAAAAATTAAAAAAGAAATAAGAATTTAAATATTTATTTTAATATTTATTTTCATAATTAAATTTGTCATTGTGAATATTTCTCAATTACACAAAATGTCAGAATTTTTTTGTAAAGGAAACGGATTTCAACGGTTGACAGTGGCAAATATTGGTTTGTATATTGGTCTATATTTAAACTATATATGGAACGTCACATCAATAATTGACAACGAGGAGAGTCGTGGGTCCTGTCTAGTGTACTGCAGAAGGATCATAAAAGAGACCATTAAAAGGAACAAGTAGGCAAAAAAAAGTTTATTAGATTAGTACAATAAAAAAATAATTTATAAAGAAATGTAAATGTAAGAATAAATCCAAGAAAGAAATGAAAATATAGCAAAATATAATAATGTAAACTTTTTTTTATTTAATTGAATCAGGCGTTATTTTGCGGAAGTCCATCCTAAGTAAGAAAAGGACCAATATTTAAGCACTTCTGCACATGCAGTCGTAGTCGTGCAACAAAGTGCACCGCCCGCCAACTCGCTGATAAATGCGCACGCAGCAAACAATGCGAATTACACAACTAACACCGAGATGATTCTGTGTTTGGCACTAATCGGTGTAACATAACTCCTAAACATACCCCGTGAAAGGATAAAACATGTGTTGAGTGATTTGACGGTGGCGGTTATCATCGGGCTGGTGGGCGGTGCACTATGTTGCACGACTACGACTGCATGTGCAGAGCTAGAATACTACTCTAGTGGGTAGGTGAAAAAGTGAGGTGATGAATGAAAAGACAAGGAAAAAATTAGACCAATGAAATAATTTATGAAGAGTAGAATATGAATGATGAAATAACATTGAGAAGGAAAAAGACTAGAACGCAAATAATATATAAAAAATATTTGGTAAAAATAGTCCCTATGATAAGTACGTGTGAATAAATGAATTTTAAAAATCTAAGAATTTAACAGTTATATCTTCGTTTCGTAAAGCCTATTAACCCTAAAGAGAGGCCTATCTCTTCCAAAGATATCTGAGCGATATACCATAATCGCCACTATATGCGAGTTGGAGATCACAGTGTGGTGTTATGGTAGACGGAGGACGCAGCTGGCTATCCTTTGGAAACTTTTATGAACATTGGTAATCATATATAATTTATTAACAAAGTAAATTATTTAAGATTGTATTTCGTGAATTGAAACGTGATACGGTCGCCTGTGTCAATGATATTCTGTTGGGTTCCAAATGCTCGGCAACCGACAGTTATATATTGTAGATGTTACGTAAATATTTTTATGTATTATATCTTTTCTTTTAAAGGAATACGTGTTTGAGAATTTTCAAATACAAACCATTTGTAATACATTGCAGATTACGTATAACATTGATATAATCTGTTGACTGCATGCAAATAATACATTGTTACATTTAAAGTTGAAGATAATGAACAGGTAACGTAGTGGATGTAATGATATGGCCGTTTATAACAGAGAATCCACGATTAAATGAGCGGTTTAGTTAGATATACATGGCGTACGACACGAACATTCGAGAAGAATTGTCTGAATGAATGAAATTACGTATAATTGTTTTTTTTTTAATTTAGATTGCGCAAAAACATTAGACAGGTTAGAGCTTAGTGATATTTACTCCATTCAAACTTAGGAAAATTTAAACTAAATAAATACAAACAAATATATAAACATATTCATATATATATATACTTTTTTATTTCAGAATCTAGTGAGTCCATAGAATATAAATTATAGGTTTTATAAGTTAGTAACAAAATTTACTTAAAGGCTATATTAGTTATGGATTAGTACGTCACTATATATATATATATATATATATATATATATATATATATATATATATATATCACACAAATCTCCCCATGTTGACAGTTCAATGTTGTTTTTTTAGTTATAAGATTAAGATCTCCGATCAGTGATATAAAGTGACTATTTGGTAAGTTATTTGGACAGGGATTTCTTGATCGATTTGCCGCTTCCAAATCGATCAAGTTTGGACTACGTGAAAGTATACTTTGTGTTCAAGTAGGGTGACCATGGGATTGGGTAATAAAGGACTCCTTGTGAACCAGTGGTGTTTCATTACGAGTCAGAACCCACAGTACGTAACATTACATTCAGACGCATAGATTAAGATAGAGGAACGAGATGCTCCTGAAAAGGGGGGGAAGGGCGATAGGTCAATAGGATCGGTTGAAATGTTTCAGTATACGAGTAAATATTGATTGATTTTCTTTAATATTCTTTTGCGGCGCTCTCAGTATTTGTGCTTTTGGCACGATATATAGGAATATATATAATTAAACGCTACTACAAATTTATATACAGGATGTAATTAACGCCGTTAATACGAGCGGTGCACAGCAGCGAGGATTGTTGTCTTAAATTAAACCTGTTTCAACGAAATACAGCCACGTTTTCCGCTGGAATTGTTTTTTATAACTCGTCCGTAGAGTTTTTGTTTAATGTATTGTGTTACTATTGCATGTAAACCTCCGATTTGAATATAATTTTTCTGTCCCTTGTTGTTTTGATCTATTGTTTAGTTCAAATTCAGAATCTTAGTATATTATTACAAAAGGTTGCCATAGAATCTCCTTGAGAAACTGTTCAATCAGAAATCAGTATTCTTACAGCATTAATAGCATATAATTAATTAATAAGAATAAGAGACATAGTGCATGTAAAAGGTACCGTGAAAAACTGACTGTAACAAAGTTTCGGCTGCAAAAAGTTTTTAATTCATTTTTAATAAACGCAAAATTTTATTGGTTCATCATTTACAAAATTTAAATCGCATGTTAAAAGTAAATTGACGGAAAAGGCTTATTGTTCAATAAATGAATATTTAAATGATTAGAATACTTGGCAATGATGTCGCACGATTATTTTGGATTTAATTTAGGCTATATCTGATAAAGTGTATGTGTATTGATATGTATCAATATATGTGTTGTTGTGGAGTTTGTTACTGCTTCTTCTTCACAACTATAACATTTTGCGAAGCAGAGTAGATAAAAAAAAATACATAATAAGTTTACGATCAATAAGAGTTCGGTTAAAAGTTCCGATATTGAATGAACGTATTATATCTTTTTTTTAAAGCTATGTACATTGCCCTCAGAAAGATTGTCTCGATGACATCAAAATTTTTGCTTCTATACCGTATATACAATATCACTTCCTGGGAAACATAGGTAAGATATTCTTCTCCACGACCTTGCAGAGCGAAGTCAAAAATAGATTAAAAAGCAGTTGACGGTCAATAAGATTTCTGTCAAAAGTTCTAATTTTAAATAAATGTTTTTTATATTTATCTTATATATATTTTTTAATATTATATGTACAGTTACTAATAGAGGTTTTGTTCATTAATTCATATAATTATCATAAGAAAAATATCTCAATTTGATAGCAACTAGAAATAATTTGCCCTTTTCATTAACAGCAACTATGTGTTTTAAAATGAACTTAAAACGAATAATTACAATGGTCATAATTGCGTGCTAGTTTGACGAGAGCCACAACAAATCAGACGGTCTTTTTTGTGATCACTTTGATATATCCTTAATCAAGTAGCCGAAACAATTTATTCGCAGGCTTTATTATATCTTTGAAACACCATACATTATAATAGCATTTTACTATATTTTGCATAAAATCATTTTTAAAATACTAGACAGAAGATTTGCGGGAGTTTCTTCTGATACTTCTCTGGCAGATAAAAGAAAATAAAAAATAAACTGGTTTCTACTATCTATTTATTTCTAGACTGAAGGTGAACATTACACAGTACAAAAATATAGTAGTCATTTTAAAAAAAATGTAAATATTAAAAAATTAAAAAGTGACAACAATCTACGGTATGATTTTTAATCTTCTGCTAGAATTCCTCTGCAGGTGAAAGCCACCTCCAAAGATGCCCAATCTTATCTAGATTTGGCGTTTTTGAAACCTATCTGCACCGGTGACTTTAATTACTTCGTCTTCCTTTCTTGCTGAGTCTTCGTCTCTTTCTTTTCTCATGTGGGCCTTTTCACGCTGTAATTTTTTTGGTCAATCTCTGATCCTGCATACGGTGCTACATGACCGGCATATTTACATTTAAGAGTCAAAGCTTATACTTCCCCATCTTCGGCGTTTGTGGTTTCTCTTAATTTTTCTGTCGGACTTGCATGCTACGCTCCATTCTTCATAGACATGTTACCATTTTGCGGTTTAACTTTTGTCGTAAACTTCCATGCTTGGCAGGCGTATAATGAGCATAGTAAGGATTCCCTTGCTTTTACGTTGATTGGTAAATTGCCTTTGAATATTACCTTTAAGTTCCAGTACATGTTCCATGTTGGTTGTGTCCTTCGTTCAGCAGTGGGAGATAGGCATCATATAAAACATTTGACAGCCGTTCGAAAATCAACAGGCCTCGTCGGAGTGCTAGTGGGCGGTTCGCTCGTGTAGCTTTTTTATGTCCCCCACTATTGGGATCTCTTCTTACACCCCTATTTGTGTGGTCCCCGCTATTTTATTTTACTTTTATGCATCACATTATCTATCTTTCCGTTCTTTCACTCTACAATTTTATCTTTTTCTTCTATTCTATCCTTTTCAAGATCGTGTAGCTGGTGGACGTTGGAGGCGAAAGTTTCTGGAGTTACGAACTCGAAATGTCGCTAGATGCGGGCAGCACAGGACTGGTGATCGTGGCGATGGTTGGTAGAGGCCAATGTCTTGCAGTGGGCATCTATCGACTGATAAGAAGGAAAAAGGACAAAGCCTTTTCCAATAATTAAATTATGTAAATTGTGTAACCTTAGCGGGAACAGAATCTCAACATTTTCTATTTATTTTATTCTATCTTAGATACTGTTGACTAATCGAACTTCTATAGATACGGTCTATTGTTTTAATGTGTTTGAGATATACGTTTTGAATATAAATTTAAAAGAAGATACTAAACGTGATAAAGAATAAGGGCTTCGTAATTAAATGACCAATAATGATTTTATGCAAGAGGAAATATGTTTAAAAGAAAGAGAGGCCCGTGTCGCTCACTCTCTCTCTCAACTTACAGTATACCTCATTCACTACAAGGGTATAGTCCCTCTACGTGTGTACGTCTATGTTGTAACTAGGGTACGGCCCAGCGTAAATTTTTACTGAAACAGGAGGTCCGCGAACTCAATTTTGACGAAGCTGCACCAAGCCTAATTCAGCTAGCAGCAAAACTTAAAATACATCAACTGCAATAAGAATGCTTACTCGATATTTGGATGTTAATGCTATTTGTCCTAAGGCTTTTACAGCTTCAGATAAGAAATCACGGAGCGGAAGAGCACGTGAAGTATACTTAAAATAAATACATTTAAAAAACTTTTAAGTTAAACGGTTTTTTGATACCCATATTTTGGTGGTTGTGGAAAAATATGTACCTCCTCCGCCATATTGGAACGGCGTCCATCTTGAATTTTAAATTTTGACATAATCATCAGTGTAGCCCTTTCATTTGATACCCATATTGAGGGGGTTAAGGAAAAATATGTAATCCGCCATTTTGTATCGGCGGCCATCTTAGATTTATAATGTTATTGATTTTATTATATTGTATTGTCATCTAAATTAAATGTGTATACCAAATTTCAGATCAATCTGACAACGGGAAGGTGCTTAAATTTCAATTTCTAATTTTGACCAAAATAAACAAATTCCGTACGGGTCGAACTGAATAAAACCGTTTAAAAATGACGAATTGTGTTTTAGAGCCTGCATACGAACGAGGCTTACCTGATGTTGTCAATGTAAAGCCTGATGAATGTAGAGTACAGATTGGAGGGCAGTGTGGACCACTTGTCAATCTAAGGATACTTATCCTACCTCGGATCGCTCACGCTGTTTGGGTAGTCAACGCTGTTTGCGTTTCGGTCGATGTGGTGCTTTGCTTTTGTTCATCGCACTCGTTTTTGCGTGCGGAAAAGTGCGTATTTTAATTGTATCTCCTATAGCCGTGATGAAGTTTCTTCTATACCATTTATCACTTGTATATATCGCGGGGAGACGTCAGAATATATATCGATAAATAAACATTATATTTACTGAATATCATGTCTTTTTATTTTGTTAAAATTTGATGAGAAAACTATGTCAAGTTCACTTTAACCGAACTCAACCGAGGGCTGTTCTATCAAATTTGACTTCTCTAGCATTTGCATCTTGAAGTACAAAAGTAACCGCTATAAATTATTTAAAGTAGAAAATAAAATGAACGGAGCTTTGTATACGAATGATATAGTTAATTTAGGCAGTTAGCTCAGCCGTCGGGAACTGAGACATATATTTAATGGAATCAGGCGTTACCTTGCGGAAGTCCATCCTAAGTAATAAAAGGACCAATATTTAGCCACTTCCGCACATGCAATGGTAGTCGTGCAACAAAGTGCACCCCCCGCTAGCCCGCTGATGCGACAAACAATGCGAATCACATAACTGCCACCGTTAAATCACTCAACACCTGTTTCACCCTTTCACGGGGTATCTTCAGGAGTTATGTTACACCGATTAGTGCCAAACACTGAGACTTGCGATTGTAGGTCGCGAGTTCGATTCTCGGACTCGGAAATCAATTATCCTTTATAAAAGTAAACAATGGTCACCTAGAAGCTCTAATTTATTGTGTTCCGTTTTTAAAATATTCTCAATAAGTCGTTCCAATCCACAGAACTTACTATAATACATAGGCCTCCAAGATATCTATGGAGAGGATATAACATAATCGTCACGCTTGTAGCATTTTCAATATTCGAATAACTGCATATTAAAATTAATATTTTTTATTATCTGTCCCTGCATACTTTGTACAGTACCCGGCGATAAATATTGCACATCGGCCTTTGGAAAGAGACAATCGGCTAATTTATTATTTTTTTAATATATTATTTTTGGTGTATAATGGTGTTTATCATGTACAGTTGTAATTTTCATAAATAATTAAATACATAAACATAACGTGAACATCTTTTTTATTTTATTTCACCCCAACCTAAAGCCGCCACTTATAGAAAAAAGAAAAACAAAGACTAAAATATAATTATCAAAAGAAGCAAATGATACTTGTATTAACAGCTCCTTATAGATACCGGGGTGTGTGTATTTCGCGCGATTGAGATAACGCTCTACGAAGCCGAAATTAGCCGATTGTGTCTTTCTAAAGGCCGATGTCTTTCTATTGGCCTATAGTATTCCAATAAAAAAATATATGCATGTAAAATATTTAAAAGTGATCATTTTATAGATAGATTAGAAATATGTGTTAAAGCTTCTGCATTGATAAAAGATTTATAACTAATAAAAGATTCAACAATAATTTAGTAATAAATAGTTGTACGAAAATGTATGACTCAATTTTATTGTTGAGCGCAAGTACTTCCAAAACTAGACGCGCAATTAAAGACGTAATAAAATGTTCGTTATTGTAAACATCGTGATAAAAAAAACTTGTTGCGCAAGGACGACGATAAACACAACCGCGACGCTCCACGGGTCAAAAGGCACTGACGAACGAAACGTGTGTAGGATTGTGGTTGAGCTACTTGTAGCCGTACTCCATTTAAAAAAAATTAAAAGACGAATGATTATTAACGTTGTAAAGGTTGATGAAAATTTAATGTTGTGCTACCGAAACCACTATACCGCTCCTTAGGAAACTACGGCGAGGTGAGGGGGCTGAGGTAAAAGAAACATGAGATGAGAAGAAGCTGTGTACATGCTCATTTTGCCCCGAGCTAAAACATATTTAAAATCGGAATTCTAAATTCAAAAAGCTTTATGTTAGAGACATTAACTTATCGGTGAAATGTCTGATATAAATTGTAATAAAAGGAATATGTTTGCTTATAATGATTAAAACGAAACGCGGATAATAATATTTAAGTTTATTTACCGTACGGGCAAATGAGTATGAAAAACTAGAGAACGACTTGGCAATTTGTTTTTTTTTATTCCTCGTTATTATAGCACGAGGATGATTATTGTTCAGAGAAAAAATGTCAAAACGTGTTCGCAATGATCAAACATAAAATATTGCATACAGTAAAGTATGAAATATACATTTGTCTTTAGCAGATGGACGCCCACTGCAAGGCACAGACACCTTGGTCATGCGCTGCCTGCATCCAGCGACTTTAATTATGTCATCGGTCTACCGGGGGGGGGGGGGGGGTGGTGACGCGATTCTAATTATGTCATTGGTCCACCTAGGGCGGGGGGGGGTGACGCAACTTTAATTATGTCATCGGTCTACCTAGGTGGGGGGGGGGTGACGCGACTTTAATCATGTCATCGGTCCTCCTAGGGGAGGGGGGTGACGCGACTTATGTCATCGGTCCACCTAGGGGAGGGGGGTGACGCGACTTTAATTATGTTATCGGTTCACCTGGGGGGAGGGGGATGACGCGATTTTAATTATGTTATCAGACCACCGAAGGGAAGGGGGTGATGCGACTTTAATTATGTCATCGGTCCACCTAGGGGGGGGATTACGCGACTTTAATTATGTCATCGGACCACGTGGGGGGGGGGTTGACGCGACTTTAATTATGTCATCGGTCCACCTGGGGGGGGGTGAAGCGACTTTAATTATGTCATCGGTCCTCCTGAGGGGGGGGGGGGGTTGACGCGACTTTAATTATGTCATCGGTCCACCTAGTTTTTACCTTTTTTATATTTTACCCATGCCGCGTCTACCAGCTTGTGATTCCCACCCTGGAACCTTTGGGCCTCAACGTCCATCTGTTGCACTAGCGATGTTCTCCGTTCTCTGTCAGTTCAGACGAGAAATTTTTAGAACTACGTCGGAGACCTAACTTCTTCTGTATCAAATTAGGTATCACTGTTGTCATACACAAAATATCCTTTACAATGAAACAGGGTTTAATTTTTATTAAAAAAAATATTACATGACTTTATCAACCTTACTCAGACACTGCTCCTGATTCGAATCCAAAAGAAGTAATCACGTGACCTTATTTGAGAACCTTAATATACCTCCGTTCAACCTACCGGACCTTCTCAAGAAAAATCTACAGCAGAATCTTTTGATGAGTTGGCCCGTCACATCGTCCTAAACCTCAAGGCATTTAACGGTCTGTAGCGCTTGGGCAGCGACTTGAAATGAAATAATGTACCAACTAATATATATTTGAGTAAAACTTCTAAATTGTATTGTTAATATGAATAAATTTTAGCTGTATTTACCCCTAAGAGAAAATTGTGTAAAAAAAATTGTAAAAAAATATAAAACGTTGTCGTGCCTCGCAGTTGGGAGAAAGGAAGAAAGATGGGAGAAAGATCCGTATCAAATAGTGACATCCCTCTCTCAACTGTCGGCGTTTGGTTACAGCGAAAAAAAAAAATATTGTGAAAAAAAAAACACTGGCGATACAAATTAGAATTAATAAAATTAAAAAAAAAAACTTAATCAAGCTCGCTGAAAGTTAAGTCTGGGGAGCGCAAGTCCAATTTGTAGCGACTTTTGGGAGAAGATTATGCCCTGTTAAACTTCTATCGATTCACCTAAATGAATAATAACTTATAGATATACCACAGGAGTATATTTTAGAACTATACATAGTTGCCCACATAAAAACTAACAATTCAGTCACAAGAGGTCCATTACTGGATAAAGGCGTGTCCTATATTCTTCCAATTTGATACAGCGTCTTCCAACGATCTAAATCAGTGATTCCCAAAGTGGTCTATATCGACCCTAGGGGTCTATGACAACCTGCAAGGGGTCTACGTCAGCGAAAAAAAAATTGGGGGTCCATGAAATGAAAATGGGGGTCCACGATAGTGGATCTCAACACATACACTGATAGTACCTATTTACTTACATCATACTATCTTATAAGATCAAAACATTTACATTACATAAGTACCTATGAAGTAAAAAATTATTAATATGTTACGTATATTTTACATAACAGATACGAAATTTTATTTTGAGTTGTTTTAATTTAAATTCAATTAATAAATGTATAAATTAACAGGCAACATGGCAAGGGGTCTACCACAAAAAAGTTTAGGGAACTCTGGTCTAAATAATTGGTTCATGTTTTACATACTTCTCCTTGTCTAATTTGAAATTATTTTTATCGATTTATAAATATACGAGTAATTACATTGTACGCAAGTGTATGTTAAATAAATAATATATAGGTATATAATTACAGTTGTTATATGTGTGTATAAAAGAGTGACTTAATGTGAAGATATTAAAAAAAAGTTAAATCTAATATATAAAATTCTCGTGTCACGGTGTTCGAACTTGAACTCCTCCGAAACGGCTTGACCAATTTTTACCAAATTTTACATGCTTATTCAGTATGTCTGAGAATCGGCTACTATCTATTTTCCATACCCCTAAGTGATAAGGGTAGTCCACCCCTAAATTTTATTTTTAATTTTTTTAGACAATTTTTTTGGTTTTTATTTTTTAATGATACAGCATATAAAAATACATACAAACCTAAATTTTCACCCCTCTACGATCAACCCTTATCTTACATTTGTTAATTAAAAACTTTAATTTTTTTTGCAAAACAACGTTTGCGGGATCAGCTAGTATTAAATAAAACGAACTAGGTATTGTCCGTTCACTAGAACATAGCGCGGTGACGTGCGAGAGAGCGGTGAGCCGGATCGTGACGGTCACCGTTCGCCGGCATTCCCACGCGATACGGCATCCACTGTGACGTCATCAGTGGGCAATAATGTATATTAAATAATTGCCCACTTGATTTACCGATTACCAAATCGATTTGAAGGAGAAAGATAGAGGGAGCTAGTATCGCATTTCTTGAGTATTGTAAAATGTGGTGCAGATCATAATAAATAGGAACAAGACTTAATCCAAAAACCTAAGTGGTCAGTAGGACTACATAGAAGAAACTAAACTGTTGATAAAAAAATCAAAACACGCAAAATAATATTTAAAAAAAAAAAGAATGGTATCATATAAAAACTTATAGACGAAAAGTAATGATTTTTTTAAAAAAAGAATGGTATTTGACTTTAAATAAAATGTATTACGTCAGTCATTTGTACAAATTTAAATTTTCATTCGCAATAGTCATTATAATAAAATTCTAAATGTCAAAATCAAACCTAATTTAAAATAATAATTTATCATTTTAAAATTTTCAACAATATGCTTTACTGACCAAAAGTGTGTGCAAAACACGCTTGAAATTACCATTCGTAAACATGTGTGTGAACAGAAGCAATCCTACATAATAAATACATGTGAATTATATAAGATTGTATCCCGGGCATTGAACCCGCGACTTTTGATCGCTGGTCCAAGTCAATTAACCACTGGTCTACCACTGCTAGATTTATATTTGCATAAATGTATAACATATGCTTATGATATGGACTACCTTTGTTACAAATGTAGCCATATGATAATTTCGCGTGCACACCATTAACGTTCATGCAACCTGATTCCAAAGACACATGGCGTGGGAACGCAAGCTGATGCAGCATAACGTGACCGAAGGCGACTTTATGATGAGTAGAAATTAATACGCCATTCCTTATTCATATTTCGAATTGTACAGTTAGATTACATAGCATATATTTAGATTAATTATTTAGTATTTAATGGAATCAGGCGTTACCTCGCGGAAGTCCATCCTAAGTAAGAAAAGGACCAATATTTAGCCACTTCCGCACATGCAGTCGTAGTCGTGCAACAAAGTGCACTGATAAATTGATTGCCGCATACGCACGGCAAACAATGCGAATCACACAACCGCCACCGCCAAATTACTCAACACGTGTTTCACCCCTAACTCTCTTTGACACTGACTCTGTGTTTGGCACTAATCGGTGTAACATAATACCTGAAGATGCCCCGTGGAGGGGTAAATTAAGCGGAAGTGGCTAAATATTGGTCCTTTTCTTAATTATTTAGTCACCCTTTGTTATAGATTCCAACTCAATAAGCACTTAAAACAGCTTTATTATTAGCACACTATATCGACGCCTATGTCGCAATAACTGTCCCAGAATTTTTTGACTGGGCTATTATATATTTATTTACACTTTTTTGTACACCATAGATAACTAAAAAAAAGAAACAATTCGTATGGTACAAGAGGCGGTCTTATCGCTCGAGGCGATCTCTACCAGACAACCTTTGGATGGAGATGAGAGACAAGAAAGAGAGGGCAGTTAAGGGTGTACGTACATATAAATACATACATATATACAAAAATATCTCTACAAATACAAATATATAGATGTATATATATACATATATACATATACATATTTACGTCGAAAAGATATTACATAAGTACGAATAAATAACAGATACTACACAATATCCAATTGTAGAGGTCAAGGAAGTGCTCTTTTATAAAAAATTTCAAATGCCGACAGTGATTTAGCGGATCTTATTTGTTCTTGTGGTTCATTTCATAATCTGATAGCGACAACAGTGAAAGATTTCTCCATAAACACAGTGGAATGAGCAGGCATAGTCAATTTCAAGTTCTCTGATGATCTAAGTAACTTATTATGTGAGTCGCGTGAAAAAAAAAAATCTTTAATAGATTGGTGATGGACGCTGATGGCCTTTCTGTCTTTTACAGCTTCCTCGGACTCGGGGCTCGCTTCTTATTTTTAAATAAAAGTCTAATACCCAAAATTGCTATTGAAAGAGAATCCAAATATATCTATGTTTCGATAAAAAATTGCTGGGCTATCAACCCAATATGTATGTTTATTTAATACTAGTAAACATGCACACATCCATACAGTGCATTATATCTAGCATTTAAAACAGAACTTATAATCCGTCAAGGTACAGACAGAAATAAATTATGATAAATTATTTCTATATAACCAGCAGCCGTAGAAATGTGTAACAAAAGGGACGATAATATTTTCGGGTAATAGTGATGTCATTTGTTGTATCGATATTTATCTAAAATATGTATCGATGTATATATGTGTGTGCGTGCGTGTGTCCGTGCGTGCGTGCGATCTCTTTATACAAGATTGGAAATAGATGTAAATGAATTGAAACTCTTTGTGCTATAAATTCACACTTTTAAAGCTGTAACACCCTGTAATTTAAGAGGTCTATAAAATTGGTTTTATGAATCCTAGAGGCTTTTCTGTTGAGTTTTATATTAAGGAGACTGGAAGGTAATGTCGTTTCCGACGACATATTTTACAACAAAAAAAAACTATTGATTTGTTACAGCTTCGGCATTAAAAATTTGTATACTAGATGGCGAAAGGTTGTTGAAAACGATGGTGAATATATTGTTACAGAAATAAAAACATGTTAATGTATGTCGTGTGAATTTAACTTAACCCTTTCCACTCCAAGGCTGTTATGTAGCATCGATATCGATTGAATTATAGTATCTTGCGATTCTAGAATATGTTTCATTCATTCGTGATTGAAACATTTTAGTAACAAAAATTTTTCATGTTTTAAAATTTTCCGCAAAAAGAAGTATAGGGTGGGCCATAAATTTTTGCACTTTTGAAACATGTGTAGAAATAAAAGTACAAATACTATTTTGTTTATGATTTATTTACCGTAATTATCATTTATTAAAATTTATTTTTTAAAAATTACATCGTCGAGATGTGCTCCGTCTCGCCGTTGGCACTTCTGTAATCGACTATTGTTTGTGTGTCGTGTTGCTATTTGCAAAAATTTTTGGCGCACCCTATATTACACCATGTCGAATATCACTCGACAGTGGAGCTTGTGGAACAAAATCAGTGTCGTATGACACTCGACATTGGAGTGGAAAGGGTTAAGAAAGCGACATTACTTTCCGGTTCCCCTAATAGTGTAATGATATCGATGTTAAAATTGTCGTCGGTGTGGCTCGACCCTAGCGGCTCTTATGTAAATTGCAAATGTTATTTGAATATATTTGGAGACGCACAAATCTCGTATTTTGCCGATTGATATTCCATTTGCTTTCCGAATCTGAAATCGAAAGCGTCCCTAAGAAGTTAACGACTGAGTAATTTGCGTTTCTCTCGAAATAAATTGAAGATAAATCTTTGGTTATAATATTTCAAGCTGTCTCTGTACATATTCTTTCACTGGCTTCAAAATATATTTATGGTAATGTTTTGTAAATTTATAATAATTATAATTAATTCGAAAAAAATAAGGGGCGTCCATAATGTATTTACGTGGCTTCGAATTTACAATAATTACATTAAATTCTAAGAAATAGAAGTCGTTCATAGTGTATTTACACAAGGCATCGAAAAAAACTGACTGTAATAAAGTTTCGACTGCCAAATGTCCGGAATTAGACTTAAATATTTTTTTTTTATAAAATGCTGCAAAACAGTTTTGGACTGTCTTTATCAAAATTCAAAACGCATAATAAAAATAAATTACACGAATATTTAAATGACAAGAATCCTTGGCAGTGATGTCGCCTAATTACTTTGATGTTATCCAAACTAGACATATATGAGCGTTCATCATATGTGCAAACACGAATCCCCAAGTTCTTTGGATATATCACCCGTGATGAAGACTTAGAACTCAGACAGAGGAGGCAGTGCAAGACCGATTATGTCGGTTCTACGAGAACCATCATTTCCCTATTTTTTTTGTCATTTTATTTTTTGTCAAAATATCTTTGGTCCTGTTGTTGATAGATCTATAAATAAATAAATAAAACAAGTACTCTAACGTAAAATTTTCCTAATCCCTCTCGATTAAAACTTATCAGAACTATATAAATAGATATAAATGTACGAAATATAACAATTCTGTAATGTTACCAACTTGTACTAACTGGTGAAATTAGTTTTAGAAACTCAATTAAGTTAAATTAATTTAAGAGTAAAACGTTGTCGAAGGTATTAACAAAAGTACATCATTGCTGTATATGGGAAGGGGGATATAATGTGGCAGTAAGGGGTATAACTCGCTACCCATTGTGAAATAGAGGGTGGAAATGTAAAATGAACAGAATGAAATGTATAAAACTAAACATTGATTCACTACAATATACTCCTATACGGATATAGTCCCTCTTCGTGCGAATGTCATCATTGTAACTGGTGTTCAATCGTCCAAAGTGTTTTTTTTTAGGGACCTCTATATCCGCGGTGTCCATTTCGATGAAGCTGCATAAAACCTACACCAACCAGTATTTTAACGTAATTATGTGAATATAAATAAAATAATAAAAAAATTAAATCCTAGTTAGACTTATTTTATTTTGACTTTTGTAAAATTTTTGACAGTTAAAAAAAGTTATTTCAATTTACTATGTTTGTTACTTTTTAATTAGTAGAAACTATATAGTAAATTAAAAGACAAAATAAGAAACATAGTCATCCGCGAAAAAACATGTATAACAGATGCACTTACCTATTCCCAAAGAAAGTGGAACTGGACAGTTCACGTGGCGAGGTTCGCTGATAACAGGTGGACACAAAGGGTCAAAAAGGAGGGTACCACGATGTACCGGAGCGAGAGGCAGACCTGATGACAGATGGGCTGACGAGATCATGGCTACGTCAAGTCACAGGTGGCTCCAAGTTGTCAGAGATAGAGAAAATTTGAAAGCTTTGATGGAGGCTTTTACGCTGAGAGGTCCATAAAAACTGAAGACAAAATTATTAAAAGTAAAGTTAGATAATCTAAAATTTTAAATTACTAATTTTAAGTCATTCGTATGGAACGAAATAAAGCGTTATTATTAATGTTATTATTATACGGTTTATACCAGGGATGAGCAACCCGCGGCCCGCGGGGTTCATGCGGTCCTCGAGGCAAGTAAATTTTAATTTATTTTTGTATTTTTTTAAAAAATACTAGAATTAAGGCTTTAAAGATAATAAAAGTGTCTAATTAGCTGTAAATCGGTTAATTACGAATATAAATTACGTTTAGAACATGGTTTGAACCTTGAAAATATACTTTTTTTTTTTCATGGCCCATTGTTTTTTTGAAACTGCGGCCCTCTGACTAAAAACGGTTGCTCACCCCTGGTTTATACGGGCAAAGGAAACAATTTTTACAATTTTACTCGTTATCGTCCCATTTTATTTATTTACACTTTATTGTATACCATAGATAATAACTAAAAAAAAAGAAATAATTTATATATATGTACAAGAGGCGATCTTATCGCTCGAAGCGATCTCTACCAGACTGATTTGAATGGAGATGAGAGACAAGAAGGAGAGGGCGGTTTAGTGTCTACATATATATACATACGTTACTGTACACACTTGTATATATATAAACACACTTATGTGAATTTCCGTTCCATTTTTTTCTATTTATCTTAGGCGAATTATTCGATATGTTTTTCGATCACACATAGTAATTAATTATATGTATATGTATATATATGTTTTTATTATGTAACTAAACAACACGAGCCTGTGGAATAGGCGCGGCTCGACCGTGGCCCCCATGCTGTATAGAAATGTTTGCACATATAGACAAAATCAAACGTAAAACGCGTACATACACATATATATATATACACTGACACGAGTATCATTCGGTTTGGAACAATTAAAGCATGTTTACACTTGTGTTTATTAATTATTAGTATAGTTATTTTGTGTGTTTATGTTTTGTTTTTGCATATAAATATATATATTACTCAATGAGTACGTCTTAAAAGAAATTTCGGAAGAAGTTGTTACAAAAAAAAAAAAATTTAGTACAGAACAATGAAGATAAAAAACTATAGAGTCGAATTTAATATTGTATTTGGTTTTCATAAAAAAAAAACAATCAAACTAAACTCGAGTCGAGTCGCGCGATGTGGGCCGAGTTCTGTGACAAGGTCGAATGCATCAAGCGACAGACGCATGCGCCGGTCGCTTGTCGGTATAAACTGGTTAGTAGAGTTTAACTGGTACATCATTACATTTTGACATTGCTTTATCATCATATCAGGTGATAGAAGCCTACACCAAGTCATAGATCTCTCCCAAAGGTCGTCACGATAACCATTCCTGCACTACCCGCATCCAGACTTCCTGCGACTTTAACTATGTCGTCTACCCACCTAGTGGCAGTCGGCCCCGGTATGCCACGCCCACTGCCATTTACAACGAGCAATTCTTTGAGCTACGATGATCTTGGTTCTTCTCCGGATCTCTTCGTTTCTGATTTCATCTCGCAGGGAACTCCGAGCATAGCCCTCTCCTGCAGTCCTGCGCTACTCCCATCTAGCGATTTCCCGCGATCATAACTATGTCGTCGGCTCACCTACTGGTCGTCAGCCCCGATATGCCCCACTCACTGCCATTTCTGACCAGCAATTCTTTGAGCTACGATGATCTTGGCCCTTCTTCTGAAATGATGATGATATAGGTATATAACAGCTCCAGTATCAAAGGAAACACGATTATTCTTTAAGAATGACATGTGATCGGAAAGTTTTGAAAGATCTATTTGTCTCTTTCTTTTTGGATCGGACTGTCACTGCTGCTATTCTGCAAGTTTAAGGTGGCAGAGATCAGAGTGCGCTTAGTTAAAAACCTCTTATGCAGATATCGATGTTTTTTTTTAATTTCGTTCCACCTATTATAGTTAAAATAGGCTATGGTTTTTTTTTAATAATATTATAATTTCCGGTGTTAAAATTTCTGCTACATCAGTTTTCTTTCTTGCATCATCTTCCAACCTTCACCACAGTTTTAACACTATTACGTCTTATTTATTTTTATATTACTGTTGCAGTAATGTGAGAATATATCGAAATGAAACAATATGTAAAAAATAATTGTAAACAAAAATTTTGAATAAATAAAATTAAATGATATACCAACTGTGATAATATTTACAGATTTATTTAGTAAAAATGGTATTAAAGCACCAAATAAATTGTGATAACGATAGAAACCCAATACCTGTGATATTCGAGAAGTTAGTTGAAGGATGAAAGGTGATAAAACTAAAAATGGATGAGTATGTAAGATCATGTGAAGTATTTTAAAAGACCGAATGAATGATCTTAAGAAGATTGAAAGAGGACTAAAGAAATATAAATAAAATTGTAAGTTCCCTGTTCCTGAACGAGATAAGAAGAACGAGAGGCATCTAATAACGGAGGCAGTAAAAAGATGTAAGAATATATGACGACTATAGCTATCTGCCATCACGAAGGCAATGCTCACTCAATGTACTCTTCAACTGTATTTCACATTTTGTTCTCTGTATGATAAATACAGGACAGATTGCCACCTGCCACTTCATACCTGAGGTTGAAGTGGCAGGTGGGCGCCTAGCAAAGAGGGTAAGATCTCTTTTAAAGTAGCGAAGCACGATGTCTTCCAGGGGTGCTTCAACTCGGGTCGCTATACCAGTTCACCGGATTGAATTTATTTCGGACATAAATATAGTTTCCTCATTTAATGGAATTAGGCGTTATTTTAAGAAAGTCCATCCTAAGTAAGAAAAGGACCAATATTTAGCCACTTCCGCACATGCAGTGGTAGTCGTGCGACAAAGTGCACCGCCCGCCAGCTCGCTGATAAATGTACATGCGGCAAACAATGCGAATTACACAACTGCCACCGTAAAGTGTGGGAGTCACTCTGTGTTTGGCACTAATCGGTGTAACATAACTCCTGAAGATGTTCCTTATTAAGTAAGAAAAGGACCAATATTTAGCCACTTCCGCACATGCAGTGGTAGTCGTGCAACAAAGTGCACCAAAAGTGGTGGTTAGTGCCAAACACTAATCGTTGTAACATAACTCCTGAAGATGCCCCGTGGAGGGGTGTAAAACGTGTTGAGTGATTTAACTGTGGTAGTTGGTGGGTAGGCGGTGCACTTTGTTGCACGACTACCACTGCATGTGCAGAAGTGGCTAAATATTGGTCCTTTTCTTACATAGTCTCCTCAATAAAAAATGTATTTCAATGAAAGATGAAACGGTGACTATCTTTTTATATCTAGATTAGTAACAAAGACGTGAGAGGTTAATAATAACATGAAGTAGGTTGGTTCGTATCAAAGTTTTCACTTGAAGAGAACTCTGTAGCTCTTCAAGCTGCTTGACTCGCAGCTTGACTGCCGCGCCGTGCAGCGGCCGCGACCAATCGATATTGCCGCCCGCCCCCGTTTAAATATAGATTAACGGAATCTGAAACTGGCCGAGATAATAATAATAATATTATTTAATTCGAAGGATCATTTCTATCTTATTCGTATTACTATACAGAGTGTTCAAAAAAAGGAAAAAAAATAGGGGGTGAATGTATAGATCATTTGTCAGACTAACGATTTACAATCACCCCTGTATAAAGTGATCGCTCTAAAATATGTTACATTAGTTTTCTATACGAATGCGACAGACCAATAATTTACATAAGTGCAGTCTGCAAGGGCGGAGCAAGGGCGGATAGTAAAAAATAAATAATTTTAATATATAGTAATACATACACCAATACCTCACTTTGCGTCGTGGTCACATTCCAAAAAAAAAACATGACGCAAATTGAAACGCCGCAAAGTGAATTAAGATTTTCTATAGCAAACCATGTAAAGATCGAAGATAGGTTCAAGAGTCATGAAAATACTAATTTTTAAAAAGAAAATTGAACAAAGTAAACATTTAAAAAACAAAAATAATATAACTCTGCCAATAAATAAATTGGAATAATATTTACTTTTTTTGTAACTAGAAACAACACCTAAAAATTTATATAAATTTATTATTTTCTTTTAAAAAAGCACAACACACTGCATTACAACATACTACGTAACTGAAACAAAACTCTAAAATTAGCAGAACAAAGTGAAACTAAAACTGTATTAAAATTTCGGTGATTTTTAGTTAGAAAGGGAATCCCCGAGTTTCGATGGCATGGCGCAATTAGAAACAAAAGTATTGCCATCTTTAAAAAAAAAAATTAAAAAAAAATTAAAGACTCGAACCCAAAACAACGCAACTTCGAAAAACTAACGACGCACAGTGAAAATTAGTACTAATTAAGCAGCGACGCAACTTCGAAAAAAACGCAAAACTAAACGACGCAAAGCGAGGTATTGGTTTATTTTTTATATAGTTGTAATGGAATAGGCGTTTGTCTTCTATTTCACCTGATGGAAAGTGTAGATGAAGAGGAAGGTACACGCCCAAACAAAAGAAACCTGTTCACTCTACTCTTGAGGGCTCCAGAGTTCAACTCATCAGGAAAAATAGACCCAGGCAGGTCGTTCCAAATCGACTCTCACCAAAAACGAGCTGTCAAACGGTTTAGTTCGACTTTTGTGTATGTCAACAACGTATGGATGAAATGTCTGCGCCTAGTAGTCCGATAAAGGAATGAAGATGGCTCAATCAGTTCGAAAAGAGCCTTCGAGCACTCTCTTTTATTATTATATTTCATAAACGATTTTTCTTACTATATATTATCAGAGATTTATAATAGAACCTCACATTAATTGGTAGTAAATACGCTATGCATTTACCAGTTTAAAGCCTTTACACCTGTAACCAATCACCCTGTATACAAATTGAAACTTCTTTCTTTATGACGATGAATTGATGAAAGTTTTGAGTCCGTGACATTGCATTTGTGATGATAGATAGGCCAATAATTCTGGAATGAAGACCACGAAGCCAAGGCGGACAAATGCTCTTGTTAAGCACGTAGGAAGATGCTAGAAGCAGGTTGCTTTACACTGGTCTTATTGGATATATGTAGGGGAGGCTTTTGTCCAGTCGTGGACATGCTATGACTAAAAAAATAACGATGACTATAGTTTGTTTTTAAATTTTATTTTGATATAAATACATTTAAAAAAACTTTTAAGTTAAACGGTTTTTTGATACCCATATTGTGGTGGTTGTGAAAAAATATGTACCTAGTACGCCATATTGGAACGGCGTCCATCTTGAATTTTAAATTTTGACATAATCATCGTGTTTTACTAGTGTAGCCCTTTTATTTAATACCCATATTGAGGGGGTTAAGGAAAAATATGTAATCCGCCATTATGTATCGGCGGCCATCTTAGATTTATAATGTTAGTTGTGTTATTGATTTTATTATATTGTATTGTCATCTAAATTAAACGTGTGTACCAAATTTCAGATCAATCTTACAAGGAAGGTGCTTAAATTTCAATTTCTAATTTTAAAAATATTTAAGTTCATTGCGTGATAATTTAAACAAAGAAATTTATTTTAAACGCGGTCGGTGGAGTTCAGAGAGAGGTGTAACAAATATCGATAAATTTTCTTTATAACAAAATTTTCCGAAAGCCTTGCTCCGCCAGCGAATGTAATATTTCCATTTCCGCCACGTTGCGGAAATCTTTTAGTCATACGTATCCGCAGTGTGAAGGAAATTGGTTCTATTCCCTTTAATTTCCTACTGCATCTTTGCACCTAAGTGCCTTTAGAATAAGTGCCAAAGTTATAAATACACCCTTCGTAACACCATTGTGTTCAAAAATTACGTTTAAGTTTTATTTTAGCTTTGTAATATTAGACGTTGTTCTGTTTATAAAATACGGTTAAGATATTTATTAAACCAGCTAGTTTTTGCGACTTTCCCCTGAAAATATTACGATAAGTGACTTCACCTTTATAAATAATGAATAATACGTAAATATATGTGCAGAAAAAAAAATATTTCCAAATGTGTCTAATCTAACCTAACTTTTTATGGTTTCGGGAGGGAATCTTCTAGATCAGAGTTCTCCAAACTTTTTTGTGTCGTAGACCCCTTGCCATGTTTTTCCGTGTTGGGTAGACCCCCTACTTACCTGATATTGATTTCCTGTAAATTTCTAACTGTAGTGAAGTTTAGTGTATGTTCAAAATGTATTGCGACCACAAAGCGAATACCAACATTCTACAACCTACACAATTTTATGATTTTTTTTTACTTCATAGGTACTTTTATAAATAATGTAAATGTTTTGATATTATAAGATAGTATGATGTAAGTAAATAGGTACTATCAGTGTATGTGTTGAGATCCAGTATCGTGGACCCCTATTTTCATTTCATGGACCCCCAAATTTTTTTTCGCTGACGTAGACCCCGATAGAGATACCCTGTCTTTTGGGGAGGACAAGGTTATGTGAGATTCCTACTGACTAAAACCCGCGATATGTTCCGGTCAGTGATCATTACGCGATTTTACTTCGCGCTTTGTTATTTTAGATAGCCCATCTAGAAGTATGCGTAGTCTACACTACCCCCGAAACACTTGTGGTGCTATCACGATGATTCGAGACCAAGTCGATCCATTCGCCTGAGAATCGCTGAAGCTAGTGGGCATTTATGGCACCCACTCTAAATACCTGGTACTCCAATCTAACCCAACCTTTTTTTTTGGTTTCGGGGGGGAAATCTTTCGGACGTTTAAGATGCCCCGCCTCTGGAGAGAGGACAGGGGTATGTGGGATTCCTACCCACTAACCGCTAAGCGCTACACGGGGCACCGCGATATCTCCCGGTCAGGGATCGCCACGCGATATTCCCTCGCGCCGTGCCTTTTTCGATAGCCCGTCTCGGGGTATGAGTGTATACTACCCCCGAAACCCTCGTGGTGCCATCACGATGGTTCGAGACCACGTCGAACCATCGTCCGCCTCAGAGTCGCCGAAGCTAGTGGGAGGTTAGGGCCCCACCCTTAATTCCCGCGACTCCGAATGATCCTAACCTAACCTAACCTAACTTTTGGGGTTATATAAATATTCCACGATCGCACATCTAAGTGATTACACATGCACCTTCTTTAAAGGTGACATTGTTTGTTCTTTAGCATGAATGAAAAATATTTAACAAAATTAATAAAAAAATTAGATATTTTAAGTGTGATGAGAGAAAATAGGATCCTTATATATATTCCGTAATAGCAAGTTTAGTTTTATCTAAATGAAATCATAGATGGTTCTGTCGGACGCTTCATGAAGTGACTAAGGTCAAGGGCCGCCACCTCGGCTTGAGTTGCATCTCTTAATATGTAGCATACTATAATATCTTGAAAATTAACGCTATTAACAATGACGTACGTGGATAGAAGATTAAAGCATCGAAGATAATTCTCTCACGGCTCGCTAGACAAATCGTTAGGTACATTGAAAGCTCTGCATTCAGGTACGGTGCGGATGCAATCAATACTGCACGCTACAACAGCATCCTAGCAAATGTCCGGGCAAGTTTCAAAAAAATTAATTCAAATTATCTTTATATACACATTTAAATACACTTTTGAATCGTCGATTATTTTAACGTTAAGATACCACCAGCTCATTATGCTGATCTATCAAGAAGAGTGAACCAGAAAGTCAACAATATTTCATGTGCACATGTAAATGAGTCAACGAACCAAGTTACACGCATTTCAAGATTTATTTAATAATATACCTTTAATTTTAGATTTAAAACTAAGAAACGGAAGGTATGTTCTGCAAATTTATTATATTAGAGGGACCGAAAAGTAATATCGCTTTACTTAATCTACTTAAATTCACACGACCTAATTTTAAACATGTTTTTATTTCTGTAACAATTTATTCATCTTATAAAAAACCTTTTGCCATCTAGTATACAAATCAATACAAATACCACAGCAGTAGAAATTAATCGGTGTTTATGTAGAATATGTCGACAGAAACGACATTACTTTCCGGTCCACCTAATATATGATTACACTCATATAATTTTATCAATATTTACTGAAGAATTTTATTTCGAAAATCGATTTTGATTTATCGATTTAAAAAAATTGTGAAGGATATCGATGTTTTTAAGGATATCAATGTGATAAATTAACACATAATAATACTAAATTTTGTTTGTTATTTAAGACAATATTGAATATTTAATTAAATTTACTGTTTGTCTTATAAAATTAGTAATTGAAGCATGGTAACCCAGATGTAGAAGTCTGAGGCGATCGTAAGTTGCAAGTTCGATTCCCGAGATAGATATAAAATTGCCACTGCTCACGTCTGCCAACCATAACTCTAAAATGGGATCACCAACACACTTGCCAAGCGTGGCGATTATATAAATCCCACCATAGATATCTTTGGAAAAGTTCTATTCAATTCAAAAGTTCTTGCAGTGCCATCTATGGTTATATAACGATACAGTAGCCAAAGAAAGAATTGTTAGTTCTATGAAAACGAGTCTTAATTAATAATTTTTGTTTCTGGTTCTTATATTGTGTATGTTATATTTCCTGGAAAAATATATAATAAATTGCCTCAGAGTTTTTTTTTTCTTCTGGGCAGTAAGGTCGACTTTTCGCTCCTAGCTTCACCGCATAAAAATTAACTATAAATTTATTCCTAGACATTTCGTTGACTACTTTGTAGTACTTGTTCTTCCTAGTTGTGTAGGATTTAGATATATTTGTTTGCCAGGGAATAATGTGTTCAAGTAACAAGTTCAGTCTAGAAGACGTCATGGATGTCCTCGCAGGGATTTAAGTTTTTTTTGCATCGGAATTTTAGAGCTGCCCAAATGGTTCAAGGTGGCAGTGCGTATATAGCCTAGTCTAAAATCTTTTTAAGGTAGTACAGAGCCGCTACGTACTACTATTTCAGCAAGTTTGGATGACTTCGAACTCTTAGATCACTTTGACTGACGCTCCTTGGTGTGATCTCAAGTTGGGTTGTCACTCGTCGAGAATATCCGTTTAGCATTCTGACATAAGGGTGTACGAGAACACCGACCCGGTTGGTTGCTGTTACTTGGCTAATATCGCTAGTGCCACTTCCGAAAGCGTTAGCACTGGACGAAGTGGCGGAAGAAACTCTAGCAATGCTTCCATATAGTATGGTCGGAGGCTTTAGGATGATTGATTATAGGTGTAAAAGGCTTAAAGGGTATGTATAATACAACCTATCTGAAAATCAATGGTTTCAAAAATAATAAATTAAAAAAGTTTTTTTTTAATTTCACTTATTTCATGTTCAAATTAATTATTGTGTATTATTTATTATTTCAAACTTTATTCAGCCTGAAGCTATTGACCTGTGGTATTACAACAGAAATATTAAATTAATGTAACATATTGCAGAAATATTACTTTGAACACTACTAACAAATGAGTTATACATTCACCCCAAAGCTTTTACAGCTATAAAAGATCATACTGTATATTCTTATCAAGTGTATATACATTCGCAGCTTTAGAACATATAATAATAGAACGTATCAGATGTGAAACAGGCGGTCGATGCCGGGCGGTTCTAGTGCGACAACTACATTGAACCAGTATCACTTGGGTCCGCAACGGAGTTCATTTTGACAACATCCAATATATCACTGTTTCGGTGTGATCTGGAATGCATCGGTTTATACTTAAACTAAAGTAAGCAGAGATAGATTTGAAAATCATACTGTAATAATTTTATAATTTTTTTCTTAAATGGCAACTCTACTTGACTCCGTCACTCTTTTGTGACGACTTCCGGTGAAAGGATTGAGAGTTGTGGGGTTGAAACAGCGTTTTGATTATTGAGTCGGGAGCTTGGTCACTCGTTCCATAATCATCGAGGTGATAAGTTGTCTAGTGGAAACTATGCTAGTTGGCCTATAAGAGTATTAAAAGTGGAATAAAGGTATTTACTGTGCTGTGAACTGGAGTTTTTCTAATAATACAATATATTTTTGTAACTAAAAGTTATAACACTAAGTAAGAAAAGGACTAATATGTAACTACTTCCGCTATGCAGCAGTAGTCGTGCAATAAAGTGCACCGCCCGCCAGCCCGCTGATAAATGCTTTATAATAATAACATGCTTAAAAAGTTTTACCACTAATTTTAACACAATTTGTGAAATCGTGTCCCTTTCCCAAAAAAAAATATAGCGGGACGAGAGGTTCCAAAAATCTAGGACTATATAAAAAAAATGTTCCTCTTGAAAATCTTTGAGGACGGCTTACGACTAAAATAATGAAACAATTTTGAAATTTCTCTTTAAAATATAAATGTTTATTCAGATCATATTGTTTGTAACGGAAAATAAATAGGCTTCGATTGGAATTTAGTGACGTGGAGGCTTAGCCACCCCACAACACGGTCAACGAAACCTTATAACGTCACCAATTAGCTTAATTAAACGGGATAATTAATTTTTCGTTGTTGTCTCTTATATAAAAGTCTAATTTTTTTATTTTATGGAATCAGACGTTACCTTGCGAAAGTTCATCCTAAGTTAGAAAAGGACCAATATTTAGTCACTTCCGCACATGCAGTGGTAGTCGTGCAACAAAGTGCACCGCCCGCCAGCCCGCTGATAAATTCGTATGCGGCAAATAATGCGAATCCCACAACCGGCACCGTCAAATCACTCAACACGCGTTTCTCCCCTCCACGGGGCATCTTCAGGAGTTATGTTACACCGATTAGTGCCAAACACAGAGAGTTTTTATTTTTATTTTTAGCGTTGTCAGTAAAATGTGAAATATTTATTTATATATCTAATAGATTCAGGCGTTACCTTGCGGAAGTCCATCCTAAATAAGAAAGGGACTAATATATAGCTACTTATATTAGTCCCTTTTTTAATATATTTCTATGTTTTCAAGTTCATTGCCCCTCTATATGGGGACCTTTCGTTTCACCTGCCATATGTAAGGGAGGGAGGATTTTTTTTTCAATTTATTCTTTACTTTTACTTTCTCCTTTATCTCTTCACAATCTCTTATATTATAATTTTCTTCTACTTTTCACAATCTCTTTTTTCACATTCAAATCGTATCCCGTGCATCACCTTCCTTCCCTCGTCTTCGTTCCTAGATCACAGTTTGCTACATTATCACAGTTTTGACTCAATAATGTACACAATTATAGCTAGTTTATTATCTTATTTACTAAACCTATATTTATTTATTCATGATCAGCTTGGGATATTGCTCGACCCTTTTTGACTTATTTCCTAGTATGACTCTTTTCTTTGGTATATTGTGCTATATATTTTTGGGAAATTCTAGAAATATAGGGCGATTTTTGTCGTCGTTGATGAGGGAAACTATACTAGCTTTTTCGAACCTCTACCACATTTCGATACCATTTCGCCTGTTGGAAAGCGAGAATATGGTCGATATGGTGGAAGCACGCAGGCCTGTTCACGCTGACCCTGAAGAGACTGGGTCATATTTCTCAGGAAATAAGTTTTTACGCCTCCAAGGAAACTCCACCGTGTAAGGATGCTAGTGGGCCAACCTCCTCGTCCTATAGAGAAATAAACAAAATGATAATACTGAAATATTTTTTTAAACGGTTTTATTTAGTTCGACCCGTACGGAATTTATTTGTTTATTTATTTGGGTCAAAATTAGAAATTGAAATTTAAGCACCTTTCCGTTGTCAGATTGATCTGAAATTTGGTACACACATTTAATTTAGATGACAATACAATATTATAAAATCAATAACATTATAAATCTAAGATGGCCGCCGATACAAAATGGCGGATTACATATTTTTCCTTAACCCCCTCAACATGGGTATCAAATGAAAGGGCCACACTAGTAAAACACGATGATTATGTTAAAATTTAAAATTCAAGATGGACGCCGTTCCAATATGGCGGACTAGGTACATATTTTTCCACAACCACCACAATATGGGTATCAAAAAACCGTTTAACTTAAAAGTTTTTTAAATGTATTAATTTAGAATTTACTTCAACAGACCTATAATCTTTGACAATAAGACGTCAATCTTCAGCCGACGGATCATAAAAAAAACAGTTTACTTATAATTACTTATTTTAAGAATAAATTACAATTTAAACTTATATGCTAAATAATTTAACTGTTTTCTTCGAAGTGTGAAAATGAGGTGTGTTCCTTTATGTGCATTCCTTATAACAATATAATTCATATGTTAGTGACATTGATATATTCTCGTGTCCTTTAAAAACAATTTCGTTCGAAATTATTAAGTACATACAATGCAATTTAAACCATAATATAAATATATAAACAAACGTAATATAAATATATAAACCATAGTCTTTGATCCCTGTTTAGTAATGTTCTTATTTGTTTTTCAATTGTTTCACTATAAATCATTATATGTTCTCAGTGAGATAGTTCTAAGGTAACAACTGTAACTAATTTTATATTTCTAAGCTTCTAAGTTTGTACTTTCTTACTGCCTTTTGTTACTGTCGATCTCCAATAAAGTAAATAAATAAATATTCATTTTGCGTTGTTCATTTGTTTTGTCACTCTATTGTTACGTATTATTTTACCGTAAGTAGGCAGTAACTTTTGTTACTGTCTATCTCCAATAAAGTAAATAAATAATACGCCTGGTCACGTAGTGCTGCATCAGCTCTTGGTGTCTTACGTTCCCAGGTCTCGAATATTCTGGATCTATTTGCATACCACAATGATGCTACGTAAGCGTGTTCCTTATACAATATGTATGTAACAAGTCTCTCTATGCATAATCATTTTGTTAACAAAAAAGGCAAACCTTAAAAATACATTGAATTTTTTTTAAGGTAAATGTACTTTAGCTTTTGTGTTTCACCAGTATGAACCAGACATGAATCGGTCAAATTGATACAACAAATGATTATATTAGACTTTGCTGATACCGAACAGAAGTTGATTGTCTTATATACAGTAGTGTGTTATAAAGGCAGTTTTGTTTTCGTTGTTCTAGATAACGCTCGTAAAATAAATGTAGTAGAACGAAACGATAACGTATTTAATGGAATCAGGCGGTACCTTGCGGAAGTCCATCATAAGTAAGAAAAGGACTAATATTTAGCCACTTCCGCACATGCAGTGGTAGTCGTGCAACAAAGTGCCAAGCACTAATTGGTGTAACATAACTCCTGAAGATGCCCCGTGGAGGGGTGAGTTTGCCGCATGCGCATTTGTCAGCGGGCTGGCGGGCGGTGCACTTTGTTGCACGACTACCACTGCATGTGCGAAAGTGGCTAAATATTGGTCCTTTTCTTACTTAGAAACGATAACAAACAAAAGCGAAAATATATTCTTCTCTATTTACTCTTATACTGTATCTTTTTGGCTGAATCATCTGATAGGTCATGGTATATTACTCCGCAGTAACTATATACAGAATAGATGACCGCTAAAGCCTTGAAAGTTCTGGATTGAAGACCATGGAGCAACAAGCAAGGTGAACACCTTGTCAAGATCTCGGAAGACCATAGGATGCAGATCGTTTTCAACTGGTTGTATTGGATATATAAAGGGGGAGTGGGGGGGTCCTTGAAAGAAGGAGACAAAAATTTAAAGTTGCGAATAGGCTTAAAAAAACATTTAAAAAATCAATGTAATACAGTGATATTCACAATTTTCGCCATGCAACACTGGCAGGTTAGGAATGTTGAATATTTTATGACTCCAGTTTTTTTTGGATCTCCCGTGCTTCCTTTGCAATCTGTAAGCAGAGACATTTTTATTCCTCTTTTTCAGCCGATGGAAGCTAATAGCTAGCGAGTTCCCGCGACTTTAAACGTCGTTGGTCCACATAGAGATACTAGATGAAATATTTAAAAAAAAATTATGTCAATAAATTAATATATTTATTTACAAATATCACTTCGCCTTTGTGACTTAGTATTCGAGGTTATTGAAAGTTACATGTAAAAGTTATAAAGTTATTTCTTTGCAGCTTATTAATACATTCGTTTTTTTTTCAGAATTTTTAAAAGAGATCTACAACTACTATCTATGACAAATTTTTCAATTTTTTTTTGCAATTTTTACGCTCGTCTTTAGTCTTAAGATCTTTTATTCGTTCCCCTGATCCATTCCGTTCGTTCGCTTTCCCTTCATAATACTGTAACAATTCCAAGTTTTTATTTTCGTTACTTTATTTTTCAATTTTTATTATTACTACATTTCTATATCACAATTTTTATTTCGTTTTTTCGTAGTTTGTTCACAATATTTATTTCTATTGTATTGATATACGCCTTGTTAATTTTTATTACTATTCCTATTATACTTCAACAGTACTCTAGAAAGATCTGGCGTCCTCCCTCTTGGCTAACTATTGAGGCGATATTACTTTCTTTTGTCCTTGAATGTTGAATTTATCGAGAAAAACCTGGCAAGAAACTTGAATTTTATAAGTTTCTCCTATTATAAATTTTCTTAAACTTATAATACAATAATATGCTTTGTTGATCAAACTAAGCATTTTTGAATTTAAAATTGCTCCAAAGAGTTTTTTTCGAAATATTTTTTTTTAAAAATACATGTCTTGTTCCAAAAAGGATGAACCAACTTTAAAAGTAAGACGTTCATTGCTAAACATTTATTTACGGCCGCCATTATTGTGAGCGCGTCGTTTCCCTTTTCGTGTTTGAAATTGGAACTCTATTTAGCAATAATTTCACCCATTTTTACCATTTCATTCTCATACCTCTTTCACTCATCACATATTTTTTCTCTTCATTCACCCCATTCTTTGATATCATTTGGTTTATTATTTAAAATTTCAAATTCCTGCTTCTTATTTTTTTTACTTAACTTTTTTTTCTCCTAATATATCTGACCTGATATCTTTTGATCAAATCTTTATTTATTTTTACAACCTCCTTGATAACTTTCGTGCAATAATCTATGAATTAATTGAGGTGTTCTTTATCTGCCATTAAGAAGATGATGGTGTCTTTTTCCACCCGTTCCTTCAACTCCACTTGACATTCACTTCTCAACATTGGCCTAGCTTGGATACTTCCAATAAGAGCGTTTGGAAGCGGCTTACATTCAACATCTGCCGATTATATTAAAAAGGACATCTGTCTACGTTAAGAAAAGGACCAAAATTTAACCACTTCCGCACATGCAGTGGTAGTCGTGCAACAGAGTCTCTGTGTTTGGCACTAATCGGTTTAACATAACTCCTGAAGATGCCCCGTGGAGGGCTGAAACACGTGTTGAGTGATAAGGCGGTGGCAGTTGTGTAATTCGCATTGTTTGCCGCATTCGCATTTATCAGCGGGCTAGCGGGCTGTGCACTTTGTTGCACGACACACTGCATGTGCGGAAGTGGCTAAATATTGGTCCTTTTCTTACTTAGGATGGACTTCCGCAAGGTAACGTAAACCTGATTCCATTAGATATCTGTCCACGTTGCAGGTTGACGTCCAGCGCGCGCCTATCTGTCCGTCCATTGTATAGATGATACGTGGGAATCGTAATTCATAGCCCTGACATTGCGTTGTACAGAATCAGTGAATGACCTAGTCTCGTAGCATAATTATATTAAAAATGATATTGAAGTCGCACGGAAAAATTCAATTGATGTACTTATTACCTAGCCGAGCATTTACGCAATTGTCCACAGTATTACCGTCACCGAAATCTAATATTTATTTCAACTACTTTAAATTACTTCAAGTGTCGTTGAAAGTTTTTGTAGTTTTTGTCTTTTCATTCTTGTTATTATCTAATATTTTTAAACTATAAACGACCTGCAAGGTATTGGCCTCCCCCCAAAGATATTATTGGGGGGATATACGGTATTATGATACACAGAGAACACTGCTATTCACCCTAAGAAACCTTATAAGATTTTATTTCAGGAATCGAAGCAGCGACGTACGATCACAATTCACCGTCCTCTACCGCTAAGCAATGTTATCGTGTACTTCACTTAAATTAATAGTTTCCGAATCGCTTTAAGTTTAATAGGTAAAGTCTATTATATCGATATACACCAATACCTCGCTTTGCGTCGTTTCGTTTTGCGTTTTTTTCGAAGTCGCCTCGCTGCTTAATTAGTACTAATTTTCACTGTGCGTCGTTAGATTTTCGAGCTTCTGTGTTTTGGGTTTGATTCTTTAATTTTATTTTTTTTCTAAATATGGCAACACTTTTCTAATTGCGCCATGCTATCAAAACTCGGGGATTCCCTTTCTAACTAAAAATCAACACAATTTGAGTACAGTTTTATTTTCACTTTGTTTTGATAATTTTGGAGTTCAGTGTCAATTACGTAGTGTGTTGCTTTTTTTAAAAGACAATAATTACAAAAAAGGTATATATTTTACCATTATTTTTATTAGCAGATTTATTTAAATTTTGGTTTATAAATATTTACTTTGTACAATTTTCTTTTTAAAAAGTTGTATTTTCGTAACTCTGGAACCTTCGTAATCTTCGATCTTTACATGGTTTGCTATAGAAAATCTTAATTCACTTTGCGGCATTTCAATTTGCGTCGTGTTTTTTTGGAACGTAACCACGACGCAAAGTGAGGCATTGTTGTAGAATTCGATATATATATATAATTTCTCCTTGTAGTGCGAAAAATGAGATGTAGATATATTGCGTTTCGTGGTCGTAGTTTCAGCTTACAGGCGACTGCCCAATGTTATTCACTTAAGGAAAGTTTCACTTATTAATATGCAAGTCATAAGAAAATTGATTGAAAATTAATTTGGATCGGGGCCCCATATTCTGGTGTCTTTTATCTTGAAGCAACGAGCTATCCAAAACACTCTTATCTGAGAAGAGCCCGAAACAAACATTGCGGGGACGCCGTTTTGACACGAATGAGGAGATAAAAACCGAAACGAAGATCTTAAAGGCTACACCGGAAAAGGACTAATCGGACTGTTTCGAAGACTGAAAAAATCGTTGACAAAAAAGTACTTTTTATCGGATAGGGATTACTTAGAAGAGGATGATATTTATTTGGAGGAATAAAAAAATCATTTATATTTTATTAATAAATTCGTTTTAATTTTTTATCACAGTGTTATTAGTCAAATATAGGTTATTTTTATATTATTGGCACCATAAATGCGATTGACAAATAAATATTAAGACTGCCATAATGGCACTAGAATAGAGTAAAATATTTTTATAGAACTATTTATAAACAGTACAGTTTTAACAATTATCGAAAGTCGATTGACGTTTCGAACCGGTGACATATTGTTTTTTTATCGCAACACTGAAAGTCGTTGACCTTGATGGCGGCATTCCTTTCCCGCCATTTCCTTGATTCTCCACAAACGTCAACAGTACGTCAACTATAATTAAAAGATATAAAATATTTTTTTTATTCAAATCGTAAATAATTAAAATAATTATAATGATAAATTAATGAGTCCGAGAGATATTTTTTGGTGGTAATTGCGTTTATGTTAAGTTTATTTTAATAATTGTTCGTTATGTTTCAAAACGAAAAATTTTTTTTTGAAAAAAAAATCTTGCACTCGTATTAAAACTGTGTTGTATATGTTATTATGATAACATATCTCTATTAACTTCATAGAATTTTTTTTATCATTTATTGGCGGAGCATTTGACCTCTGTCTGGTCTGATGTCAAGCAATGAAGTCTACGATAGTAAATGCTTGCCTAGAAGAAACCTCTAATAGATTCAGGCGTTACTTTGCAGAAGTCCATCCTAAGTTAGAAAAATACTAATATATATCTCCTTCCGCTATGCAGCAGTAGTCGTGCAATAAAGTGCACCGTCCGCCAGCCCGCTGATAAATGCTGAGAGCGCACACACTCGTTGTTTGGCACTAGTCGGTGTAACATTACTCCTGAGGATGCCCTGTGAAGGGGTGACACGTGTTGAGTGATTTAATGGTGGTAGTTGTGTAATTCGCATTGTTTGCCGCATGCGGATTTATCAGCGAGCTGGTGCACTTTATTGCACGACTACTGCTACATAGTGGAAGTAGCTATATATTTGTCCTTTTCTTACTTAGAAGAAACCTATTCACTCGTCTTGAAGACTTCTAAGATATAATTGTCTGGAAACAATGACGCCGGCAGATTGTTCCACCCCTTGGCTGTTCGCATTATAAAAGTATAAGCAAAACTCTTAGTGTGGGTGGAAGGAATTTCAACTGTGTACGGATGTCGTGAATCCGTACGTCTTGTACGTTGGAAGAAAGGAGATGGGAGAATTATTTGATGTAATCCCTCTGCATATTCTTTAAAATCAGTCTGTAGTAATACCGATAAGCTGGCAACCTTTCGCCGATGCTTTAAAATTAGGTATCATCATTTCTATATTAAAAATTGAAAAGTTTTTAATTTATATAAATAGTATGTGAATCTTATAAGCAGACGATACGTGAGTGTTTTACTTTTGAATTTTTATATCTGGAAGCATTTTGAAATTGTGTATTTTGTTCTTTCGTCTTCTCAGCTGATAGACGTCCACTGCAAGGCCTAAATCTCTCATGATGACCGCTGTTGTCTGCTTTCAAAAACTTCGCAAAAATATCTTTTATTGTATATTTTCTCTGGAAATATGATATACACAATGTTAGAAGCAGAAGTAAAAACAAATTATTTACAACTAAGGTTCGATTTTATCGAATTAAAAATTGTTTCTGTGGTCACTGTATCGTTATTTCAGCCCATAGATGTCACTGCAAGGCATAAACCTACCCTAAAGATTTCTATAGAGGGGATACAACATAATCGCCACATTTGGCAGGTGGATTAGCGATCACAGTGCGGTATTAGGTACACAAAGAAAGCTGCTACCGATCCTCTGTAAACTTGTTTATGACCAATCGCAATTCCTGTATAACTATTGCGTGAATTACATAAGAATGTATCTTGGAAATTGAACTCACGACCTTCGATTGCAATTCACCGTCCTCCACCGCTAAGCAATGTTATCGTGTATTTCACTTAACAGTTTCCGAATCGCTTCAAGTTTAGTAGGTCAAGTGTATTATATCGATATAGAATATTAATCGATTTTCAAACGAATAATGTAGATTAAAAATTAACAATTGCGAATGCAATCCAATTATTATTAAATTAATATCCGATACGGCGTGTGCAGACAACTTGTCTCAAGTCCCGTGCGGGCAACTGGATTCGAGTGGTTTTCTATCAAGTGGCAACACTTACATCAGCTTCCAATGATGACGGAAGACCGATGGAAGTGTAAATCTTAAATGTTTGAAATTTAATTTCTCCTTGTAGTGAGAATAAATAAAGAACGATGTAGATATATTACGTTCCGCTTTCGTAGTCAGACAACGAAACGATCATGATACTATTTTTCGATCACGATACTATTTTTTAAAAAATATATTGGTAAACATTTCCTAACCTCAACCCAAAGAAATTATATAAAGTATTACAGACAAATAATTTCATTAAAATAAATAACTATTATTTTTTTATTTAATAAGCTATCTACAGTACCCGACAATAAATATCATCGACCTATGGAAAGAGACGATCAGCTAACTTCGGCTTCGTAGAGCACTATCTCTGTCCCACACTAGCTGTTTGACGTTTTGTCAGTCGTATTTCGTGCGACAGAGATAACGCTCTGCGAAGCTGAAATTAGCCGGTTGTCTCTTTCCAAACATCGATGTGCAATATTTATCGCCGGGTACTGTATTTAATACACAACTCGATTTTAATAATAATGTGACTATTAATAATAATAATTAATAGTTATTTCTACTTTTATACCTTTCGAATGACGTCAAATATTTGACAGCTACAAAATTACAAGCCACAGGGACATTAAAATTTATTCCATGGTTTGTAGTAATAAAACAAAGTGTCATTTTCACAATTTTAGTCGCAATTTTTTTTCTATCTTAAAGATAAATAAAATTAATAGTACTAGTCAAATTGATGCCTAGTGACATATTCGGCGAATATTTTTTTTTATCTGTATACCTCTATCTGTGATGTTAGATGCCAGATTTTATATCATAACGCTCTGAATTTAGCAATTGTCTTTTATAAGTAAGATAATGCGTGATTGTACCCTATTTAATGCTCCAATAACCACTGATTCCAATTACGGTGTTCTGAAAGAAAAAGATCGTAAGTCTTACCCCGTGTGACGTGTTACACTGAACCCTATGTTGAAGGATTTAAGAATTGGCTTAGGTAATTATTGATAGTGTTGTACTGTGTTATTCTGAATCGATAATAGAAAATAGGTAAGTATTTTAATCTGTTTATCGTCTTTGGAATTTTTGTTTGTAATTAGTATAGGTTAGTACATTTAGATGCACGCCTATTGCAGTTCCTCCGGAGAACTATTCCACCACCAGAAACAAGGCCGCGAGTGCTTAAAGGAGTGGGGGGTACCTAAAATCCTACAAGCTTCAGTGAATTTGAAACGAAAGTTGGATGGATGTGGTTTCGATCCATCCTGACAGCACCACCAGGGTTTCAGGGGTAGCATGGATTACTCAGGAATGGGCTATCTAAAATAGCAAAGCGCGAAGGAAGATCGCGTGGTGATCCCTGACCAGGAGATACCACAGACTCCCACATCGCGCAGAGAACAATCACCGGGGGGATTTTAGTGGGTAGGAATTCCACATAGCCCTGTCCTCCACCAAGGGGCAAATTATCTTTAACATCCGGAAGATTTCTCAAAAAAAATCAGTTTTATAGAGTTAGATGTATGCCTCTTAACGGCTCTCCATAGAATTGAAGAGAGATCTGGAATGCGTTCTTGCTGCAGAAATTCTAAAATTTACCTCGGACATATATTTACACTTATACTTGTGAACTGCCAACGCCATCTAGTGGATTATTATTTAACCTAATTCTCAACATTATTTCTAATTTAAATTGTTATAAATTAACACAAATTAACAGTTTAATTACCATAATGTCAAGGTAAGACTTTTAATCGATATGAATCGATTAGAGGAAGCATCGCACAACACTAAATTCAATAAAGCGTACGAACACACACAAGCACAAAGCGATTACATCGCAGCGGGGTCCTCAGCGGGCCTATTGTGCGCTGTACAGTCGTGTGCAATTAGCCTTTGTGTCGCATCACAACCGCACGGTGGCGCGGTGTTATTAAAGTGTTTACATTTAATTCGACGCGACTGTACCGCTGGCTGAAATGTTTGGTGATGCGTGCATTTCATCTCATTCAAGTCATAGAAGTTGGAGCAATGCAAGCAGTTGGTTAGTTTGTTCAACATCGAAACACAATAAAATGATTCTATTTTTATTGCATAAAAATATTATTGTTTTATACATTCATCTGACTTCGTATACATTCGAATGATTTTCAGAAAAATTTCTATAATTTTTGAATAACATTTTTCTAGATACTTGTACTGGTACTGTAATATTCCTACATTAGTTTTATATACAGAGTAATTGGTTATAAATGTAATACCTTTAAAGGGACGAATGTATTGCTCATTTGTTAATCAAATGTTTTCAGAAAAAAAATTAAAAGTTCAATAATAAGTAAGATAAACATTTTTAAAATGCTTTTATTCTGCCAGGAGTTATTGGACTTTCGTATTCCTAAAGAATATATCGATATTACTCATTTCAAAGTGATCATTTTATACAGGATAATTAGAAATAGGTGTAAAATATAATTGACACCCTTAAACAGTTTATATATAACCAATTAACTTTTATAAATGTTTAATAGAAAAACCTTTTCATCATCTTCCATAAGGTTCATGTTTAGTGTCTGTTGCACTAAGATTTATGGAACCTGACGGTAACTATTTCCTTAACCTCTTTAAGGCATAATAAGGCTTTATATATTTAATTACGAGGCGATTGAGGGTGCATAAAGAAGATAAAATTCATTTATTCAACATTGAAACTTTTAACAGAACTCTTATTTCATTTTTTGACTCTGCTTCGCAAGGTGTTATATTTGTTGAGAAGAAGCAGGAATAAACTCCACAACAAAACATTTTTTAATAAAGTTTAATAATACAGATATATACATATATACTAGATATTAGATGCAGCCTAAATGTAATGAAAATAATCGGGCGATATCACTGCCAAGGATTCTTGTCATTTAAATATTCGTTTTGAATTTTGTTAATGGTAATCCAATAATGTTTTGCGGAATTTTATTAAAAAATCTTATTGGGTTTATTATAAAATAATTATAGACTTTTTGCAGTTGAAACCTTGATATAGACAGTATTTCACGGAGCCTTGTAAATACACTGTGGAAGTCCCTTTTTTTTTTAAATTCATTATCATTATTGCATATGTACAAAATACAGATATAGATATAGTGAAAGTCGCGACGAGTGCCTGGATACGGGTAGCGCAGTACCGGTACCTACCTTTGGGTAGTGGCGAGCGTGAACACCTCGTTTCCCGTGTTCGAATGAGTGAGAGCCCACTGTGTAGGAAGGTTGGGAAGAAAATAGAAAGCGGCAACGTCGCTTCATTGACGGGTTGCAAAAAGCTGCTATATTTTCTTAAAGTACTGCAGGAAAATAGTAAAGGAGGTAATTCAAAAAAAAATTTGAAAGTCTGGGTAAGACGGTACCGTATGCGGACAAATATTGTGATAAAATTCGTGATAAAATATTAGAGATTTTTTAAAAAAAATTATTTGTTTAAAAAGGAAAGAAAAATATTAATGTATATGCAGTAAAGTATGAAATATGGAGGATCAAACGAAAAAACAAACGAAAGAGAAGGCAAATAAAAAAATTCTTTTGGTAAAACCAATGCCATGGCAGTAGGCGTTTATTAGCTGAAATGAAAAAGAAGATATTAATTATACGTTCTCTATCTAAAGGAAGATTAGACACAGATTAAATAGTGAAAATTGTATTTATTATTTAACTTAATATAATATTTTTTTATTAGGATCTATATTCCATAGACATTAGCATCTGTACCTTTGTTCTTTCAATTACGTTTAAAATTACTGAAACAAAAATTTATTTGCCCACATTTATACATGTGACAGTGTTTACTAAGTGTCTTAAACTACTAATTTATTTATTATTATTATTCCTAATGTTTTTAAACTATATTGTTTATCGTTTAATCTTTATTTCAACTAACTTATCTCTGTGTAATGGAGGTTGCATCTGAATTTTTCTGCAATACGTAATTGCTTCAATGAAACAAACATTACCGATAAAAATATCCCATAGAACGATAATATATTTTATATTTGAACTATACTATCTTCTATAAAGTTTCCAAAGATTACTGTCGTGAAATAAAGTAACACAATGCGGTATAGACAGTTCAAGTCATCTTAACACGCGTTGCTACGTGTGCGTTAAGCTTGTATATTGAATGTGTGCGTGATACAAGGTACAGTCAGACTACTAAATTTATAATGCTTAAGTGAATGTGTGTTTTAATGAATATTACTTCTGATATTAATATTGAAAAAAAGTGTATTATTCAATCCTATACTATACTGATGTTAATGCGTGGAATTAAATGTTTTTAATGCTCAATCTGAAAGTTATTTATTGTCAAGCGCTCATTATAAAACTATATTTGTAAAGAGCAACTGTTGAGTTTCTTGCCGGCTCTTCTCAGAACTGCCTTTCGTGCTGGAAGCTTCCGGAAGGGACAACGGTGTCGAAATATTATGTATAGTTCGAAAATGTTTGTTATAGCCTTTTCAGATTAAGAACCAAGGATAGTAGTAATTTTTAATACTGACTGTACCTGCATTACAAAACGATAAGAAATACGCACGATAGTAATTCCCGCGTTAAATATATGAGCTATGGAGTTGGTTATGCGTCAGATTTTCGTAAGAGATTGAGTCAGAAATGAGAAGAGCTGTATGAACGAAAGCCACCGAGATATTCCAGAGAATTAGCAGGTTGAAGTACAGCGTGGGGCGTTAAGGATTGGAGACCAAAGATTGGCAAACACAGTGTAATATACCAGTCCATAAGGTGGAAATGCCTTATTAAGATCTTCAGAAGATTCAGGATGGAGGTCATTTCCAACCGGTTCTATTGGTTGAGGTCAAAATGTTCTCTAGTAGCGACCACGACACGATAGTCGCGGCACAAGTCACAGCTGCTAGTATAGCAGTGCAAGTCCGGTTGGCGTGTCGATCTATGTATTGCAGTGGGTGTCTATCACCTTAATAGAAGAAGAAAACGTCATATGACTGAATCATCATCTTCATTTAAGAGACAGCACGAGGTTAGAAACAAATGTCTGCTCACCTTGTGGTAGAAGGTTCTATATAGCGTCTGTGCCCCATAACCTAAAGTAAGAAAAGGACCAATATTTAGCCACTTCCGCACATGCAGTGGTAGTCGTGCAACAAAGTGCACTGCCCGCCAGCCCGCTGATAAATGAGTATGCGGCAAACAATGCGAATCACACAACCGCCACCGCCAAATTACTCAACACGTGTTTCATCCCTCCACGGGGCATCTTCAGGAGTTATGTTACACCGTTAAATATTGATCCTTTTCTTACTTGGGATGGACTTCCGCAAGGTAACGCCTAATTCCATTAAACCAAAACCTCAAAGCAGTCTCCACATTGCCGATTCGAAATCAATTCTTGTACACTTTAGCACGCAAAAATATAGTCGCGCGCGAAGATGAGTTGCGTTATGTATACACGGCTGTACGTGACTGTACCGGGGTACGGTCTAGCAATTACATTAACAAGGCTGCAGTTGAATTGCAGGGCATTAGCTGGCAATAGTTCGACGAGAATGCAGAGGTTCGGATTAAATCGTGTACAATTCACAAAACAACCTTTATACTGGAACGCACGTGTATTATAAATAATCAATTAATGTACAAATGTAATTTTATATAACATTTGCTTACATCGCAATACCATGAATAAATGTATATTTTTTTTAAATGGCCCCCGATATTGGGGGCCTCTCGTACCCCCAATCTTTTGTGGGACAGGGACTTTACGGGCAAATTTAATTGTTCACATAATTTTTTATTATTTACTTTCTCTTCTTTCATACTTCACATTGTCTTTCGGTCTATTCTTTCATGCCACAATTCTGCTGTCTTTCCCTTTTGCTCTGTATGACCTTTCGTTCATTCGTCTCTTCTTTTTACATTTTCATAATTACATTGTTATTTTTAAATCACATTTTTATTACTTAAATTCTATAATTATTTTATATCACAGTACTGTATATTATTTTGCTCTTATTTTGTCTTCATTATCTATTTATTTGCAATGAATAAATGTATATACATCCACATACCTACGACAATATATGTCACCTGTCCCCTCCCGCTTCCGGAACCTAATGAACGCCACCACAACCCCCCGGATATCCGGGTAGAATTTTGAGAAATCCGTTCTTAGCTGTCCTGTACTTGGCGACAGGGATATTATTACCAATTTTTAAGTCTCTAAGCCTTATGGTTCTATAAATATCGTGATGAGTCAGTATGTAGGTGAAAATGTATAAATATATATTTATATATATAGATGCATATCAAGAAGTTTTATACATTGTTTACAGTTGTTGATACTTTGTTGTATGAAAGAAATCTGAGATATTATAAATAAATATGTATGTATACCTATATGTATGTGTATATATATATATATATATATATATATATATATATAAATATATATATATTTATATATATATATTTATATATATATATATATAATATATATATATATATATGTATGTAAAATACCGTGTGCACTATACACCACGAGCATAGGTTCCATAGGGAAGATCAGCGCGCCACGGCTTTTCCGTTGTCCTTTCCTAAATAGGTTATTTTACACATACACACAGCATAATATAACACACCCGCACACAAACACACGCATATACTAGTATACCATTCCGTTTGGAACAATTAAAAAAAAATTTCTTTACGAGATTTAATTCAGGAAAAGATATCGAAAGTAACTGACATAGTACAGCGTATTGTCCGTTTGAAATGACAGTTTGCAGACCTAAGGGTTCTGAAGTAAATCACGGACTGGCTAGGATAGTGTAGAGGTCACAAGATGGACCGACGATTTTAGAGTCGCCACTTCAGCCGATCCTTGTGGATATCTATACAGGGGGTTGGGGTGGACTATGTCCATCATTGGACATCGTATAACTCAAAAGAAGATAATTTTTATTTATATATATAGTACTAACATTTCGAGACTGCTTGAATTAAATAACATATATTTTATGTATGACGCGGCATACAAAGTAATTAACAATGTAAATCCAATTATCATTGGACAATGTTGTGCTTATTAAGTTCTGAATATGCTTGCTTGCTTATTAATAAGCAATTCCGCTGATTCATCCGCCTAGAGTCGGTCCGTGCGTTTAAAATGAGTTTTTATTATTATAGTCCAATCCATGACTTCCATAGTCTCGTGTGTTGGCTGCATCAGTCATTATATCTGCATCTAGATGCACTGTGTTTGTGTTGTATCTGTCACCTATGATGTTGGTACAGCTGTGTTGTTCCACATGGTAGCATAGACAGGATCTAGGATGAAGAAGATCAGAAAAGAAGGGACATGTCGCATTGAATAAAAATGAAATATTAAAAGTACTACGCAAAATTAAGTAGACGTTGTAAAATGTCGCAATTGTATATCAAACACGTATAATGATACAGTGATTGTCATAGAATCTTTTTGTTCTTTTTAGCTGATGAACGGTCCACTTCAAGGTGTAAGTTTCGCGTAAAGATGGCCACGATGATCGGTCATACAGCGACTTTCCACAACCTTAAGTATGTTGTCAGTCCACCCAGTGGGAGGCTTTCCCACGCCGAATCTACCGGCACGTGGTCACCACTGTAGAACTTTCCGACCACAACGGCCATCAGTTGCACGATGTGTCCTGCCCAATACCATTTCAGACGAACAGTTCTTGGAGGTACAAGAGTCATCTTGGATCTTTTGCAGATCTCCTCTACATTCGTTCATTTACAGGAGGTCTTGAGAAGAAGGTGTAGGATGCAAAATCTATCCTGAAACTCTGATAGCTACAATGCTATCCTCACCTTCGGCCTGGGAACTTACGAGCGCGTACTGTACGACCGTGCTGAAAAACTAAAAATAGAGCAGGAGCGGAGGAAGCTGGCCTGAACAGCCACTTTATCAGAGAAAGCTGCGGCTAAATCCCCCCCGCGAGGTAATGCCTAGCGGCCATGTCGCGGGGACCAGGGATACCAAAGAGAGAGGATTGTTTTTAGTCGGTATTGACGCCCGGATCGAGTCCGACATACGGGGCACCACCATCAGGCCCTATGATACGTAAACGTATTTCTATACCTCATCGAGTATAGACACCCACTGCAAGCATATGCCTGTACCATAGGTTTCTATGGAGGGATATACCTTCATCACCACTCTTGACAGGCGGGTTTGCTACTGTACTATTATTGTACGCAAATGACACCCATCCTTTGGTAACTTGTTTGAGCTGGGACAATTCTATATAATGAATGCACAACGTGTGAATTACATATATATATATATATATATATATATATATATGTAATATATACACAAGTCTGTCTTAAAGGTATATCTTCTTAATTCATTTCGCTCATAGATTTTCTTTTTAATTTCGTTCCACCTATCATAGTTAAGGACTATAATTTCTATAACAATTTAATAACGTTCGATTTTTAAATTTCTTTCCTGAATTTCCTCCTGTTTCGTCATTCACTGTTTAGATTTATAAATGTCTGGTTCTTCTTCTTTCCCTTTATTTGGGGTCGAGTCTCCTTATCAATTTGCGCCAGGCCACTCTATCCTGGGTTGTCTCTGCATCAAGTTGAAGGGTTTCCAGTTCCTTTCCGATATTAGACCACCACGTAGCTTTTGGACGCCCTCTCCCTCTTGAGAATTCTGGGAGGCTTAAGGCAGTTTTTACCACGTGGTCATCTGGTTTTCATTGAATGTGGCCATACCATCGCAATCTATTTTCCTGTAATTTTCTGGTGATCGGAGCTACCTTAAACGAACCTCTGATATATTCGTTCCGTATTCTGTCCATTTAGATTTATAAATACGAACTTATATATTTGAAAGCTTTTCTTAAATGCTAAAATATTTACTAATACACAGGTAGTACAAACGTGTGGGCATTTTGTAAAGAATGAGTAATGTGGAGGGGGGATATGGAAAAGGGGGTGGCTGCAAGTTCCGCAGACGTCTGTCCTAAAAGTACATCTACCTAATTCATATTGCTCATAGATTTTTTTTTAGTTTTGTTCCACCTAGCAGAGTTAAAGACAATTATTCCTTCAACAACTTAATAACGTTCGATTTTTAAATTTTTTTGCTGGATTTTCTCCTTTTCATCATTCACTGTTTAGATTTATAAATGTGAACTTATATATTTGAAAGCTTTTCTTACATGCCGAAATATTTACTAATACACAGGTAGTATACACGTGCGGGCATTTTGTAAAGAATGAGTATTGTGGGGGGGATTTGGAAGGGGGGTGGCTGCAAGTTCCGCAGACGTCTGTCCTAAAAGTACATCTACCTAATTCATATTGCTCATAGATTTTTTTTTAGTTTTGTTCCACCTATCAGAGTTAAAGATAATGATTTCTTTAACAACGTAATAACGTTCGATTTTTAAATTTCTTTGCTAAATTTTCTGCACTTTCATCATTCACTGTTTAGATTTATAAATGTGAACTTACATATATATATATATATATATATTTGAAAGCTTTTCTTACATGTTGAAATATTTACTAATACACAGGTAGTATAAACGTGCGGGCATTTTGTAAAGAATGAGTAATGTGGGGGGGATATGGAAGGGGGGTGGCTGCAAGTTCCGCAGACGTCTGCCTGCAAATGTGATGAGTCACCGACGCAGGGAGCCCGCCCCGTCCGGGTTTTGATTGATTCCGGCTCGCCCCGTTGCACGCGTGTTGCGTAGAATCGACTTGTAAGAGATTCTTCGAGAAATATAATTTGTATATCGCTTGCGACAGTGCAGTTAATATATATGTAAATATATATGAAATTTCCCAATGATTATTTCTTATAAAATACTCAAAACAAAATAGGGCCCACCGCAACTTTGTCTCTAATCGTGTTTATAAATAACTCATATACTAATCATTGACAAAATGAAACACTACCACTTCTAGCACACATGTTTATTAGTTCATAATGATGTTTTTAATGTTAACTTTTTTGTTGATTTCAAGTGGGTATTTGGATTATTTTGGACTGTACTAAATGAATCTATCTATTATTTGCTGGTACATAAAACATACGATTGATTTTATTGGTATTATTATGTACTAACTGTGCCCGCGACTTCGTCCATCGAATTTAACAAAAAATTATTTATTTTATAGAGATTTTTTTTGAAATTGAAATAGCCTACGGTACTCCTTATTACATTAGCTACTTGCCAGTACAATTCCCGTCAAAATCGGTACAGCCATTTTAGAGATAAGCCGGAACAGTTAGACAAGCAAATTTTTTTAAATGTAATTTTGGGATATGTATCGTATATATTCATTCATTTTTCAAGGTTATTTTAATATTACGAACAGACATTCCAATTTTAAATATTGTTTTGTAAATATATTTATTTTCCTCTTACTTCGTCAAAAAATGCCGTTAGTAGACGGCATTTAAAGTCCACCGTTGAGGAGACAGCACTAAAGGCGATTGAACCTATTTACTGTAAAAAGTTTGTAACCTCCTTCGGGAATTTTGGTACGGTCCCATACATTGCTTTTTTTTACAGACCTTCGTGTATAGACCTTATCATTTGACTCGCATTTGTTATTCCTTATCTAAAGTGTCACGCCTTATCGCTTGAAGAAGATGGTTGAAGAAACTCCAGAAATGTCTCTTTCGTATGTAGAATGTTCGAGAGCAATTTTCTTTTCTTTACATTTAATATTGTATCTCATATATATGAAAAAGTAAAAATTACAATACAAGGAAGGGTTCGTTTATATTTCCCTGCAAACTTCACCCCTCTTTCCATTTATAAAAAGTTGATAGTTGTCGTAAAATTCGACGATAAAATCCATTCAATACAACCGCCACCGCAACTTCGTCGCATGCAGCACGCGACACCCCCCTTCAATATTAATCACCCCCCTGGCCTAGCCAACACTAGTCACGACTCTCCGACACCATTTGTCACACTGATTCCTTCGTTAAATCACGTGTACTTCCGCACCTATGTACAGTTAAAATTCATTGCGGTGTTGTTAATTTTGATTACGTCTATGTGCAAAAGATATGTTTTTATATTGCCGGACATTTATTATTTTACTAATAGTTATTCATAGGTTATGTGTGGTGGAACGGCTCCGGAAGGTAGTATGTAGGAACTAAGTTATATGGGGCGCACCGGTGTCACATATATATTATTACGTACTGTGGGTTCTGACTCGAAATAAAACACCACTTGTTCACAAGGAGTACTTTATTCAAAAATCAAATGGTCACCCTACTTTAACACGAAGTACACTTTCGCTAGTCAAACTACGCTTCCAAATCGTTCAAGAAATCACTGCCCAAATAACTTGCCAAATAGTCACATTATTTAATGGAATCAGGCGTTATTTTGCGGAAGTCCATCCTAAGTAAGAAAAGGCCCAATATTTAGCCACTTCCGCACATGCAGTGGTAGTCGTGCAACAAAGTGCACCGCCCGACAGCCCGACAGATTAATGCATTTATCAGCGGGCTGGCGAGCTAAATATTGGTCCTTTTCTTAAATAGTTACATTGTATCACTGATCGTAGATCTTAATCTTATAACTTGAAAAACAACACTAAACTGTCGACATGGAGAGTACGCCTATTTATACTACGAAGAAGGTTCTAGTAAGTTCGAGATAGTACTCGGTTAGAATTTCCGAGAAACGTACACAAAAATCTATAAATAGTTTCAATGTCATGCGTGTTTACGGCACTTTTGATCCTAGGATTCCATGTTTATTGTTTAGAGGGTTCTGTAACTAGTGCTTTGTAACAATATGTAGTAATCTGAATTATGAAAAAGTTTTTTATTACTGTATCATTGCGTTATTTTTTATTTTTGAAACCATTGATTTTTGGATAAATAGATTTGTGGATGATTTTACACTAGTAAACCTGTACAACATAAACAAGCTCCTAAGTTCAACCAAAACTTTATTCCATCGCTAACTCCCTACTGACAAAGGTATGCATCGAAAAACAATTTACATTTCAATTGGAATCCGAAAAAAAATTTCACGGAGATACGAGAGGGAATTGCTTTAAAAGCCAATAATTGTATGTAAATACGCAATGCAATCCAACTGTCTGATAAACCTGGAAGGGGCTGGAGGGTCGGAGGGGAAGGAACCGAACCCCTGTTGGCAACCCTTATGACTACACAAATCCTTAAAAATTTTGGCTATATGAGAATAGATTTATTTCAATGCTATCAATATTAACTTTAGATGTTATAATTTGAGGAATATCTTTTGAAGGTTATTAAATAACAGTGTTTTGGTTTGTAAGCAACTTTGTTAACCTTTAAAATGAACTACCTGTTTTTTATATTTAAATTCACACACTATTTAAATCACATAGCAATTGTTCACCACGTGTAGATAAATCTTCATTGTGTTTCAAAAAAAATGCATTATTTTTTTTACGGCATATTAAATAAAATACCACTAGTAAATAATATAAATGGTGATGTTTTATGTAGACTGTGTTTCTAGTTGTCAAAATCGATTCTTAAATTTAATAGAGACTTTACATTTTTTTTTGGTCGCCTTCAATACTTTGCCGTCTAATTGCAGGTACTTTTTATATAGGGAATAAATAGTTTTTAGAATCTTATACAAAAGAATTGTAACTTTGATTATGTTTAAATTTTTTTTATAATTCTTCATATTTATTCTTCACTATTACATATTTAGGAGGCCTCACATAGGAGTCACGGACTCTTGCGGTCAGGTTTAGTGCTGCAGCTTATTCCGTCAGAAAGATAAATGGCAACACTGATATTGATAATACTAGGACAGTATATTTTACTTATTTCCACAGCAATATATCCTGTTGATTGATGTTTTGGTGTAGATGCGTATATTGAAAATATTTTTCTTTTATAAAACAAAGCCATTCGAGCTATTTATTTTTAAACAGTTTTATTTAGCTCGTCCCGTACGGAATTTATTTGGGTCAAAATTAGAAATTGAAATTTAAGCACCTTCCCGTTGTCAGATTGATCTGAAATTTGGTACACACATTTAATTTAGATGACAATACCATATAATAAAATCAATAACATTATAAATATATGATGGCTGCCGATACAAAATGGCGGATTACGTATTTTTCCTTAACCTCCTCAATATGGGTATCAAATGAAAGGGCTACACTAGTAAAACACGATGATTATGTCAAAATTTAAAATTCAAGATGGACGCCGTTTCAATATGGCGGACTAGGTACATATTTTTCCACAACCACCACAATATGGGTATCAAAAAACCGTTTAATTTAAAAGTTTTTTAAATGTATTTATTATTTTATTTAATATTCTTTATTGTACACGTTAAGATATATTTAATAAGTTTTACAATAATATACAAAAAAGTACAATGGGCGGTCTTATCACACAAGGCAATCTCTTATGGCTTACAAATCGATTTAAAAAGGTCGATATTTTTTCAGCGGCCTCACAATGTATTTATGATAATATTTTGTATATTTACAATAATTATTAATAAAATCAAAAACGTAGAAGACGTCCATAGTGTATTTTAAGGCAAAACTGTCTGTACCAAAGTTTCGACTGCAAAAAGTCTATAGTTCATTTATAATAAATCGAATTAGATTTTTTATTAAAATGGCGTCATTGCACTGTCATTTACTAAATTCAAAACACACATTAAAAGTAAATTGACAGATAAAAGTTCATTATTCAATAAACGAATAGTTAAATGCCGAGAATCCTTGGCAGTGATGTCGTCTGATTGTTTTGATTTTATTTAGGCTATATCTGATAGATTGTATATGTATATCTGTGCTGTTAAATTATTAAAAAATGTGTTCTGGAGTTTCTTTCTGCTTCTTCTCCATAATTATAACACCTTGCGAAGCAGAGTAGAGTAAAAATAAATAAATAGATAATAAGTTATCGATCAATAAGAGATCTGTTAAAAGTTCCAATGTAGAATAAACGTGTTTTATCTTTATCTAAAGCTTGATTTATTTGACCGCCAGCGATACGACGCACTAGAGAGGTATGCAGGTCTGGTGGTTGAAGCGATGATGACAAAGCAGTGGGGTTGCCTTTATAGATTTGTACAGAACACGTACGAACATAAACGAACACGAATCGATAATGCGGTCTGTTCCAGCACGTGTAGCGTACGCGCTAAGTGAATTGCTGTAAAGATTCCTTAATTAGAGTCCATGTCCAGGGTACGGCTAGCGGTTGAAATGACACTACTACTACTCTTCCGCTAGCTCAGTGACCCAAAGTGGGTCTTGGCCTCCGAAGCGAGAGACTTCCACTTTCCTCTATCTTTCGCCATCGTCTGCCATTGGCTGACATTCAATTCGCGTAAGTCTGCCTCAACGCGATCGATCCAGCGATTCCTGGGTCTACCCACTGGTCTTCGACCCCTCGGTTTTTCCAGGTACGCTACCTTCACGCTCCGATCCGATCCCATTCGCTCCAAGTGACCAAACCAGCGGATTCGTTGAGCTTTATATTTGCCAATGATATTTGGCTGTGCTACTATAGTCTGAAATGATAATAATAATAATGTTTATTGCACAGAGTAAATACAGTAATTTAACGTATAAAACACACATGTAACCATACTAATCATAAATGAACACTTGAAAACATATCTTAATTGTTCCGAACAGAATGGTATACTATTATATGTGTGTGTTTGTGTGGAGGTGTGTGTTATGTTATGTGAGTGTTTGCAAACAAAAACAAAAGCCGCGGTGCGCTGATCTTCCATTGGCTCGTGGTGTTCAGTGCACACGGTATTTAACACACACACACACACACACATATATATATATATATATATATATATATATATATATATATATATATATATATATATATATATATATATATATATAATTTTTAATGGTGGCTGTCTTTGGGAACCTCTCGTCTAGTACTTCCTCTGTTTTGGGAACATAGGGACTATATTTACAAAATATGTATTTATTTCATCATATTATTTGCGTTCTCATATTTTTACTTCTCCATGGAATTTATTCATACTTCATTTATTCTTTACAAATTCTTTCATCCCTTTCATTCATCACCTCACTATCGTCACTTTCCCTCCCGAATATAACATGTTTATATTGGTTAGAATGATTAAATAAAAATTCTTTAGTACTTTATCTAAACAGTGTTAATATTTGAAGATTACGCACATGTGACAATAGATACATTGAATGAATTAATAAAATGTCTTAAATAGATAATTATAAAGTCCTATCGGTTCCTATTGAAGTAACAAAGGCGACCACACCGTGATAGATGATCCGACGCGAAGTATAATCTTGGAATATTTCTCACAACATGTTTTATTAAAATTTAAATATTACACTGGTAACACTCGAAGACGAAACACCACAGAATATTCCATCATTATTAAAGTCGTAGGGTTTCCACAGATTATAATTCGCCGAGTGATATTATTCACAGACTAATTATAAATTATGAAAGATTTTTTAGTGAATCGTTTTTGTGATTGTGTCAAAGTGAAGAACTCTTAATGTCTCTTTGCTTTCGCAGAAGTGGGAGAGAAAAAAACCTTATTTAGTAAACAAGTGAACGGGGTCGGAAATGGGTACAAATTAAAGGGTTATTGAGAGTTGGCAAGCGCTCGAGAAGTCAACGGGCGGAGAATGACGATCTCATATGAATGGCTTGTTTTGAGCTCTTGTTGTTGTGTAAACAAGCTGCTGTTTACTTCTAGAAGGAATCGTTAAACTGTTACAGTGTTAAATATTGTCAAAAGACCTGTATTTCCAAGATAAAGAAATAAAATCAAATTGAACTTACAATTATAGGTAACTAGTTAAAAAAATATATAACAAGAATTATACAGTCCAATATATTCAGGCGTTACCATGCGAGAGTCCATCCTAAGTAAAAAAGGGACTAATATATAGCTACTTCCGCTATGCAGCAGTAGTCGTGCAGTGTTCACCACTCGGCAGCCCGCTGATTGTAGATAGTACTACTCACCTAGGAAAAAAAACTGCCTTCCGGCCAGGAGTTTGAAAGTGACAACTTCAGTTTATTGTATAATCACAGGTATGATAGGACAGAAGCGTGACGTCAGCAACTTTGACATTACATTATTGTCTGTGATATAAGTTACCTCTTTGACTTTTTTCAAAAGATTTGTTTGCATGCATTATTTTTTACTGTTCAAGTAAAATTTTCAATTTCTCTGAAATAATTATATCTTTATTTATTCTTGCTTCCATTTAGTGTGTATATAATGCTTTTCGATGCTTTCCGCTGATGAATGCGCGTGCGGTAAACAATGCGAAATACAACTAACATCGTCAGGAGAAATGTCTCTTGAGGATGCCCCGTGGAGGGGTGAAACACGTGTAATGTAAATTAACGGTGGTACTTGTTAATTACTAATGCATAGCGGAAGTAGCTATATATTAGTCCCATTCTTAGAATTATACAGGTTGATTGAAAAGATCTCAAAAGCTTTAGGTATGAATGTATAGGATATTGAGGAAAAAGGTACAAGAAATTCGCAAGAGGTATCCTTCCATTTAATAAAGCTACAATAGTTCCGAATTAACGCATCTAAAATAACCCACCATAGACTAGAATCTATTTTAATTAGAGCAATATTTTCTGTAACATCTAGTTCAAAAAGCAATGTCTGAAGACGAAGGTATTGTTATGTTGCCGGATGACGGAACGAGACGTGGTCGTTTACGATGGCCTTTGTAAAAGAGAGTCACACAGAGAGTAATGGCAAACCATGATCATGGCCATAGAAAACGAAATGGTCGTCTGAAGTAGCAGTGGATGGAGAATATCGCTTGTACAGTCGAAGACTGTGAGGATCGAAGAGTTCTCAGGTGGCAACCGTCATAGGTTGACGGGGAAGTAGCTGAGTGAGCAGTGTTAGACCAGTCGTGGAGGCGATCTTTGCCTTGTAGTAGGCGTCTAGTTGTTGAAAGTATGTTGACCACTCCTAAACCTTATTACTTAAATATTTAATAGAATCAGGCGTTACTTTGCGGAAGTCCATCCTAAGTAAGAAAAGGATCAATATTTAGCCATTTCAGCGGCGACGGACTGAGCTCAGTTTGTGTTTGGCACTAATCGGTTTAACATAACTCCTGAAGATGCCCCGTGGAGGGGTGAAACACGTGTTGATTGATTTGGCGGTGGCAGTTGTGTAATTCGCATTGTTTGCCGCATACGCTTTTGTCAGCGGGCTGGCTGGCGGTGCACTTTGTTGCACGACTACTACTGCATGTGCGGAGGTGGCTAAATATTGGTCCTTTTCTTAATTATAACTTAAAAATATTCTACAATGTAATTGGATTTCTATTCTAGTTTTTGTTTAACAAACTCATGTATATTTATAATAGGTACATAAGTAAGGTGTTAAATTATTATTGATTTAGTAATTAACTAAATAGGCAAGTGAATAATTTACTATATTCCATTACGGGCCCAGCTGAGCAATAAAGGTTTAGTCGTCGGTGGAGTCGTTACGTCGCCTTTCAAATGTTTACGAGCGCGCGATTTCAGACTTCATTGTCCTGTAAATGTAATGGTGATCGGTGGGGTGGACACGCTTTCCGTGGGGAATGTACTTGAAATTTTCGAAACGATTTCGAATCGATAATGTATATATATATATATATATATATATACGTTACGTTTGATTTTGTCTATATGTGCAAACAGATCTATTCAGCATGGGGGCCACGGACGAGTAGTGCCTATTCCATAGGCTTTTACTAATTGCAAATGTTTATATATAAATATATATATACATATATATATACATATATATATATATATATATATATATATATATATATATATATATATAAGCAACATGTGCAATCAGGTATTTTTGTAATTTTTTGGTTGACGGGTCGCTGATTTTCAAAAATTGCAAGTCAATACTTTTTTGTACCGTGTCTTCACTCTTTGATACAAGTGTTTTGAGAAAAAAATAGTAAGGGACATATTTTTAAAAAGTTAAAAAAATGTCTTTTGAAATAATATTAAATGACATATTTTTATTATTAAAAAGTAAAAAATAAAAAAAAACAATTTTTAACGCACACTCATAAAGGTATGCGGATACCATTTCGTTCGGAACAACTAATATTATGTTTATGTGTTTATTTATTATTAGTATAGTTTTTTTTCGTATCTACTTTGATTATTTTTACCTACAGTTATTGGTGTGTGCAACATTATGAAAAAAAAATTATTTATAAATATACTAATCTTTTTTTGGTATCGGAGGGAAATTTTCAAGATGGACATATGATACCCTGCCTTTTGGGGGTAAGAACAGGGTTATGTAGATTCCTACCCACTAAAAGCCTCTTGGTGGTAGACTCCGGTACTTTTGGAGGAACCAATAGATCTCCTACGGAACTTGCAGCTGTCCCTTAATACTGTGCCATGATTCATCCCGGGAGGAAGCTGTACCTACCCCGGTATCCTCACTGTACCGCAGCAATATAGCATTTCGAATTAAGTCGACCATGAAAGCCTCCGCCCTTAACGCACGCGAACCCGATGTCCTTTCAGCAGGCAGGAAATATCTTAGACTGTTCTAGTGATCGAACTAAAGAGAAGATAATCTTCAACCATAAACAAACAAAACATCTTTTTTTATTTCGGGGAAATCAATGTTCAAGATGCCCTGCCTCTGGGGGGAGGACAGGGTAATGTAGGATTCCTACCTACTAAAACCCCCCTGGTGATCGCCCTGGATCGTCAGGGATCGCCACGTGGTCTTCCCTCGCGGTGGACTATTTTGGATGTCTCGTGGTTTCTTTGGGATATGCGTGTATAGTTCACACTACTTTTAAACCCTCGTAGTGCTATCTCGATGTAACAAACTAAACCAAACCAAACCTAACCTATATTGCATGTTCTTTGCACATCAAAGATTGGCACTTTGAATGAAATCGTACCGTTTCGTTTTCGATTCGCTCACTGCAGCCCGCGAAACGTTCACCGCATTCAGTAAAACGAAAACAAACTGAAATATATTGCTTCCCGCTTGAACAGCATGAAATTATAGCTCCACGGAGATGAAACTTTGTGGGTGCTTTGAGAGTGCGGAAAAGTTTCAGCTGTGCATTGAATTTGTTATACGCTGTAATAAGCTTTTGTGGTTCTTCTGTTTTTTTCTTTCAGAGATTTCATGTTTCGTCTTATTTATTTATTTATTTATTCACAAGTTTTTTTTATGACCCTCGCTATTGGGGGCCTCTCGTACCCCTATTTATGGTGGGATAGGGACTTTATTAGCATTTAATTTATTCACTTAATTATTTTATTTTCATTCTCTTCTCTTTCATACTTCACATAATCTTTCATTCTGTTCTTTTATACCACAATTCTGCTTTCTTTCCCTTTTGCTCTGTTTTACCATTCTTTCATCCTCTTTTCATTTTACATTTTCTTTATCCACAAGTTAGTGACTGTCACTGATGCCATATATTGCACAGAACATATTGCACCTAGGCCATGCGTAGCGAAAAGCGTCCACTCATATGGGAGACACATAAGACATCTGAATGCAGATGTTCCTAATTGAAATTTATGGGGGAGGTATGCATCTAGAAATGACGCATTCGGATGCATCCGGCTTATACCTACGTCCTTAACAAGATTGTTTGTCCACCTAGTGGGAGTATATTGGGATGTTTTATGCTCGTTGGGTTTGCCTGTATATGTTTAATGGAATCAGGCGTTACACTACTACACTCTGTGTTTGGCACTAATCGGTGTAACATAACTCCTGAAGATGCCCCGTGGTGGGGTGAAACACGTGTTGAGTAATTTGGCGGTGGCAGTTGTGTGATTCGCATTGTTTGCCGCAATTGCGTCATTTATCAGCGGGCTGGCGGGCGGTGCACTTTGTTGCACGACTATCACTGCATGTGCGGAAGTGGCTAAATATTGGTCCTTTTCTTACTTGCCTATATATGGTTTTGACTTCAAAACCATAACGTCACAAGTCAAGACATTTAGTTATCTATTCTGTGGGCTATGTGGCCTGTTTAGTACCATTTGCGAATCCGTCAGATTGGTTTGTTTACGAAATTCCTCACCAGCTCATTTCCTCTATGACTCGTTGAGCTTATCAATGAGGCTCGAAGGCATTTGTGATTTATTTTCCGAAATGTTAAATAATATTAATCGATTAATATGCATAAGATAAGAAAATAGAAATTAAGAAAATGTAAAATGAAAAGAGGATGAAAGAAAGGTAAACAGAGCAAAAAGGAAGGAAAGCAGAATTGTAGCATAAAAGAATAGAATGAAAGATTATGTGAAGTATGAAAGTAGAGAATGAAAATAAAAAATAATTATGTGAATAAATAAAATTGCCCATAAAGTCCCTGTCCCACCAAAGATGGAGTACGAGAGGCCTCCAATAGCGGGGGCCATTTAAAAAAAATATGCATAAGATTTCAATTTAGGAACTTTAAGTCGCAATAAAGCAGTGGTCATATTCAAGTTTGATAAAATTAAGTTAAAATAAAGTTTAAAGTGAAGCTACACAGCGGACGCTTTGAAGGTAGAGACTAAGTTTTCTGATATGCGACTTTCCTTATATCGATCGCCAGCCAAGGTTCCGCACAGCAAGGCCGGATCTACATAATTGCGAGGTAGTGTTGGAACTAGTAAATAGATACAACAATAGATACGCTAATATGTTTAAATCTCGTAACATAGGTAGAATACTATATTTAAAAATATTGACAGTTATAAAAATACACACATACACGCGAATACGTACAGAGACATGTAAAAAATTTTTCTCACAAACAGATACACACACACACGTGCGTCTGAAATTTTTAGATTCTGGAACATTTTACCCATCCATAAAAGAGTTCAAATGTTAATATTAATAGAACATCATAATAATAATGAGGTACATAGGCCTATTGACTACAAAATATGCGCGATTGAACATTAACCACGGAAAACAGTAAATAAAAAAGTTAATAGGTATTTCGGCAGACAAACATTAGCCTATACACACACACATATATACCCTATACACACCACATAGCACAGCCTATACACACATACATACATACATATATATATATATATATATATATGTATGCATGTATATAAGGATTTGTGCATTAATGGGCATATATATGTACTATTACTTTGGTTCTTGAATTTAACATATCGACTTATATATATATATATATATATATATATATATATATATTTATATACCTTATGAGACTGTGTACACATTCTATACATGCTATAAAGTTTATAGAATAACTTTCTTCTATGTAGGATTTAGATCCCTTTCGTAAACCCACAATGTCTAAATCGTGCTTGAAGTGTAAACTTGTGACAACCCCTTGTTGTGTAAGTCGTCTTTTATTATGTTTATAACTTAGGTTTCCTTAGTAAGTAAAGATAAAATAAAAATGTAATACCCACCTTACTAAATGATATACACGAAAAGTTTAAATTAAAAATAAATTGCAGAAATTATAGAGTGAAATTTGTACTTGATACTGTATTTATTTTGTCAAATTCATCTACTATATATGAGAAAATGTAAATATATGTGAGCACCAAAACAAACAAATAATTTATATGGTGCAATATTAAAGAACGTTATATATTTTGCGTAAAGAAATTTAATAAAATAAACGCGTAAACGTTGCATTTCTTTTAGCAAATGATTAACCGCTGTAATCTTTTCAAAATATTATTTTCAAATTTTGTGCTTAATAAACCATCGCATGTATTATTCTGCAATTTTAACCAGTTTCATCACGTTGGCATTATTATTACCTATTTTTATATCCTCTTGATACTCTAAAAAGTATAGAAAGTATATGAATAAATATTCAAACGATCTTCTCTTAGTTTCGAATTTTAAATAAATATCTTCATAGAGCTGATATAACAATAGATAAAAATATTTCACATGAACTAAGCACCGTGTTTGCCAAAAAATATTTTAACGGAACATTGTCGGCCGAGCGATATATTGCATCCAATACGAGTTCATGGACACTTCTATTCTGTGAACACTATTCCGATGAAGTTGTAAAAGCCCCCAGGGCTAACAGCGGGCTAACTTCATTCCAAACAATAGATAGAGATTTAATGGGTGTTTATACGAAATTTTCTAATTTGAAACTAACATGGATTTAAAAAGCAACTATGTATCAGAAAAACTCCAATTCACAGCACAGTAATTTTTTTTCCACTTTTAACATTCTTATCGGCCAAAAGCATAGTTTTCACTAAACAACTTATCACCGCGATGGTTATCGAACGAGTGATCGAGCTCTCGACTCAATAATCAGAACGCTGCTTCAACCCCACCACTCTCAATCCTAAAGAGTGACGGGGTCGAGTAGTGTTGCTATTTAAGAAAAATAAAACTACCTTTTATGAAATTATTACATGTATATATATATATATATATATATATATATATATATACACATATATACATATATATACATATATATACATATATATATACTTTGCAAATATATATATATATCTGCAAAGTGTAATTCCTTTAGAACTACTTCTAGAACTGATCATTTAGAAACTTTTCTTCTTCCTCGGTTGATTAAAGAAATGGAGTCAGTAATCTTTGTTCTCCATCTTAGACGGTAGGTCGCGATTGAAAACCAAGCCGTTATAAACTGACTTATCCAGGTCTGACAAAATATTTCTCCTTCCACCAGAACTTGGCATTAGAGTTTTTGTTACTACCACCATAATCCTCATTTACCTTCCACTAGATACCGATGACAAACTACAAAGTTCACTAGAGGATTGACATACTCAAAACTAAAAACAATCTTTCCTTCTCTAAATATTCTTGGTTCCAAAGATTAGTTCAATAAGATTACATATTCTTGTTTCAGATGGACGGCAGTTTACTTCTAAAGCAGGTGGGAGTGGAAGACGAAGGCTTGTATGAGTGCGGAGTGGAGAATGAGACCGCGTACGTCGACAGGGTCAATCTCACAGTCAGAAGTGAGTCTAGCTATATCTAGTCATAGATTACTATTACCAAATGGATAGTAAATATACGAGAGATGATGCAAAAATTGATCTAGTAATTTGCATTATGGGTAAAACAAAGCATTGCTATAGAACAACACGCTATTTAAGATTGACACTTTTTAGTTCGTTTTTCCGCTTGAACTTCAAGTGTCAGCTTTGAACTAATTATATGTAAAACTCAAATGCGTGGAGTAGCGTACGATATTCTATTGTAAATATTAATATGCTAGATCGGAGTTCCCCAAACTTTTTTGTGTCGTAGACCCCTTGTCATGTTTTTCCGTGTTGGGTAGACCCCTATTTACCTGATATTGATTTCCTGTAAACTTCTAACTGTAGTGAAGTTTAGCGTAAAAAACTTAAAGTAAAAACACATGTAAATTTATACATTTATTAATTGAATTTAAATTAAAACTACTCAAAATAATTTTTTATCTATTATGTAAAATATACGTAACATTAAATATACATAAAATAACATAAGCAATAAGTCAATATTTTTAGTGAGAAGGATGAACCTGATGCTTTAATAATAAATTATCAACATTTGGAGTCAATTCAATCTGTTTTGATATTATAAGATAGTATGATGTAATTAAATAGGTACTATCAGTGTATGTGTTGAAATCCACTATCATGGACCCCCATTTTCATTTCATGGACCCCCAATATTTTATTCGCTGACGTAGACTCCTTGCAAGTTGTCATAGACCCCTAGGGGTCGATATAGACCACTTTGGGATTCACTTGGCTAGATACATTTAAATAAATTGAATTATGTACTCTGCATACTAGCATTTTGTTAACACAACACTATTCACCCTGTCAAGATGGCGTCTTAACCAATATATAATTTGTGTGTCTGTAATGATTGTCTGAAGGTATAAAATGCTCAGCCTAATAAGTCCATCCTTATTATTATATTTGCACATTGCACCGACCTATACACGGTGTCACAAGTAAAAGATCGTTCTCCACGTGTCGTATTCATTGTGAAATTCATGTGAAAAGTCTTCGTCATGTGCGATGAAAGTCAAAAATCTAAACAACTTTCTGGAATATCCAGTCCATGTTGAATAGTGTTGTACCTACTCGTAACACACTTCGTCGAGTTATAATATTTATACGAGCAATAAATATATTGCACATAATACGACAGGGGTGTTGTCAATGTTAATTAAACTGAAAAACTTTGTAATATTACATAAAAGGAAAGACCTTTTAGACCATGGTTGCACAGACTTATTAATACTAGGGGCCACTCGGGCAAATCATGAACTGATGGCGGGCCGGCCGCCAGATTTGTAGGTAATTAAATTTTTTTTGGTTTTATTCTGGAATAGAATTCAATATTTTTCGAGTGTACGAGAGTAATATTTTTGCTGTCGGCGGGCCACCAGTATTCGACGGGCCGCGGTCTGTGCATCCGTGTTTTAGACTCTGAATTTCTTATCTAAATATCGTATGAAAATTTAACAATATCATGTCAGCCGGCACACGCCTATTCCCTATAGGTCTCTCCTAAAAGATCGATCGTCGAAGATCGATGATCGTGGCGTCCGACTTACCGTGAGTTTTGTCTACCTCGTGGTCTTACGAGAATATTTCAGCCCCAACAGCTGTCGTTTGCACGAGCCACGTGCCCAATGCTACTTCAAACGAGCACTTTATAAATAATATTTAAATCGTAGATATCGAACTCGTGACGTTAGTAATAAAAAAGCGGATAAGCCTTCCCCAAAAGATCGACTCGATGCTCGTGGCGTTCGACTTTCCCTGAGCTTTGTCTACCTCGTGGTCTTACGAGAATATTTCAACCCCAACAGCTGTCGTTTGCACGAGCCACGTGCCCAATGCCACTTCATAAATAATATTGAAATCGCAGCTATCGAACTCGTGACGTTAGTAATAAAAAGCGGATAAGCCTCCCCCAAAAGATCGACACGATGCTCGTGGCGTTCGACTTTCCCTGAGCTTTGGCTACCTCGTGGTCTTACGAGAATATTTCAGCCCCAACAGCTGTCGTTTGCACGAGCCACGTGCCCAATGCCACTTCATAAATAATATTGAAATTGCAGCTATCGAACTCGTGACGTTAGTAATAAAAAGCGGATAAGCCTCCCCCAAAAGATCGACACGATGCTCGTGGCGTTCGACTTTCCCTGAGCTTTGGCTACCTCGTGGTCTTACGAGAATATTTCAGCCCCAACAGCTGTCGTTTGCACGAGCCACGTGCCCAATGCCACTTCATAAATAATATTGAAATTGCAGCTATCGAACTCGTGACGTTAGTAATAAAAAGCGGATAAGCCTCCCCCAAAAGATCGACACGATGCTCGTGGCGTTCGACTTTCCCTGAGCTTTGGCTACCTCGTGGTCTTACGAGAATATTTCAGCCCCAACAGCTGTCGTTTGCACGAGCCACGTGCCCAATGCCACTTCATAAATAATATTGAAATCGCAGCTATCGAACTCGTGACGTTAATAATAAAAAGCGGATAAGCCTCCCCCAAAAGATCGACACGATGCTCGTGGCGTTCGACTTTCCCTGAGCTTTGGCTACCTCGTGGTCTTACGAGAATATTTCAGCCCCAACAGCTGTCGTTTGCACGAGCCACGTGCCCAATGCCACTTCATAAATAATATTGAAATCGCAGCTATCGAACTCGTGACGTTAGTAATAAAAAGCGGATAAGCCTCCCCCAAAAGATCGACACGATGCTCGTGGCGTTCGACTTTCCCTGAGCTTTGGCTACCTCGTGGTCTTACGCGAATATTTCAGCCCCAACAGCTGTCGTTTGCACGAGCCACGTGCCCAATGCCACTTCATAAATAATATTGAAATTGCAGCTATCGAACTCGTGACGTTAGTAATAAAAAGCGGATAAGCCTCCCCCAAAAGATCGACACGATGCTCGTGGCGTTCGACTTTCCCTGAGCTTTGGCTACCTCGTGGTCTTACGAGAATTTTTCAGCCCCAACAGCTGTCGTTTGCACGAGCCACGTGCCCAATGCCACTTCATAAATAATATTTAAATCGCAGCTATCGAACTCGTGACGTTAGTAATAAAAAAGCGGATAAGTCTCCCCCAAAAGATCGACACAATGACCGTGGCGTCCGACTAACCATGAGCTTTGTTAAACGCTTTTATTTAGTTCGACTCATACGGAATTTATTTGGATCAAAATTAGTAATTGAAATTTAAGCACCTTCCCGTTGTCAGATTGATCTGAAATTTGGTACACACATTTAATTTAGATGACAATACAATATAATAAAATCAATAACATTATAAATCTAAGATGGCCGCCGATACAAAATGGCGGATTACATATTTTTCCTTAACCCCCTCAATATGGGTATCAAATGAAAGGGCTACACCAGTAAAACACGATGATTTTGTCAAAATTTAAAATTCAAGATGGACGCCGTTCCAATATGGCGGACTAGGTACATATTTTTCCACAACCACCACAATATGGGTATCAAAAAACCGTTTAATTTAAAAGTTTTTTTAAATGTATTTCAGCCCCAACAGCTGTCGGTTGCACGAGCCACGTGCTCAGTGCCACTTCAGACAAGCACTTTATTAATAATTTTTAAATCACAGATATCGAACTCGCGATGTTAGTAATAAAAAAGGTGAAATAACCGCTGTGTCAGAGGTGCTTACATATTAAAACACCTTTAACAACTCAATTACGTTGACTATTATCTAAATGACGGTTAACGATAGACAAGTCGCAGTTTAACTGGCAAGTCGCGTGATTAAGAAACGCCTCGTTAAAAATTAACTACCTGACGATGTTTTATGATAATTCTAACGTGATTACGGTATCCACGCAGTTACGAACTATCCCGTGTTCGCATAGGAAAGATGGAGGGCGCAGTGGAGATGGAGGTAAGGATAAAAAATGGCACGATCGTTTCCATCATGGAATATAAAAAAAGCCGCCACAAATTTTACACAAAAAATCATAAACAAAGTAATAGATAAAAACAAAAGTAATAATAAATAGTACTAATTTTCACTGTGCGTCGTTAGATTTTCGAGGTTGTGTTGTTTTGGGTTCGAGTCTTTATTTTTTTTTTTATTTTTTTTTTCTTAAAGATTACAACACTTTTGTTACTAATTGCTCGGGGATTCCCTTTCTATCTAAAAATCAACACAATTTTATTACAGTTTTATTTTCACTTTATTTTGTTTACTTTAAGAGTTCAGTTTTAATTACTTAGTGTTTTGTAATGTAGTGTGTCGTGCTTTTTTTAAAAGAGAATAATACATTTCTATAAATTTTTACGTGTTCTTTCTGGTTACAATAAAGGTAAATATTATTACAATTTATTTATTGGCAGAGTTGTATTATTTTTATTTTTTAAATGTTTACTTTGTTCAATTTTCTTTTTAAAAAGAAGTATTTTCGTGACCCCGGAACCTATCTTCGATCTTTACATGGTTTGCTTTAGAAAATCTTAATTCACTTTGCGGCGTTTCAATTTGCGTCGTGTTTTTTTTGGAACGAAACCACGACGCAAAGTGAGGTGGTATTGGTGTACAGACATTTTATTTTATATGCCCTAAAGTCAACTGAAACTGATGCGCATGAAAAAGATGAAGATGGTCGTGGTAAAAGGCGACGAACGTGTGGACTTTATAAGCGGAATAAATAAATTCAAATGATGGTAGTAATTTAAATATAATTTCACAAAACTAGGTAACAGTAAAATAATACGTAACAATAGAGTGACAGAACAAATGAACATCGCAAAATGTATATTTATTTATTTACTTTATTGGAGATAGACAGTAACAAAAGGCAGTAAGAAAGTACAAACTTAGAAGCTTAGAAATATAAAATTAATTACAGTTGTTACCTTATAACTATCTCACTGAGAACATATGATTTATAGTCAAACAATGAAAAAACGAATAAAAATAAAAATAAAATCGCTACACAAACTGTCGATATAAAAAGTATAAAAATAAAATATAAGGAGTTTTTAAATGATTCTACTAATTGCCAACATTGTCTGTTCAAGAATAACGTAATAATAATGACAATACAATAAAAAAAAAAGTCTCAACAAGTACATTTACAACGTGACAGTTCAAAGTTTATACCAAGGCCGCACCAGCATCCGCTAAGCGCAGATGAAGACGAGTCACATGGCGTAAACGCCGAGTAATGACGTCTATTATCTATCGTCCAGCCTATCTAGACACCTGCTCGCGTGACACCGTCAACTATGCAACTTTTTTAAATCACCGCTACACGGCTCAACGTTGCCTGGTCGAGGTACACCCATTTCAATAATGACCGACTGGATGCGACATTGTACGTAACAATGTTTGCAACTGCGTATGTTATTTCATTCAGTACAGATGTACCATGACCATTGATATATGGTAGTCCAGTGGTAGACGACTGGGACTTGCGATCGCAGGTAGCTGGTCCGATTCTCGTGATATAATTCACACAAGCAAGCATCGGCGATAAGTTGCCAGCTTATAGGTGTTATGTAGACTGCATTTCGAAAAGTGTGCAACGGAATTACCCCAAATAATTCCCCCATCTCTTTTCTTCCATCGGACAACTATAATGTACGGATTCATGACATTCAAACGCAATTGAAATTTATTTGCTACTACTTTTATAGTGCGAACAGTAAAGAATGGAAGAACCTACCGGATTCATTGTTTCTGGCTAGCCATAACATGGGAGTCTTCAAGTCAAGAGTTAATAGGTATCTTTTAGGCAAGCATATACCATCATAGATATCGTCATCTCTTAATATTAGGCGATACAGAGGTCAAAATCTTTGCCTATAACGAATAGAAAAAGTTTGATCCATGATTCTAGACCAGAGGGTACGCCATGCTCTTCTAGAATCTCAGCAAGTTGGTCTATGGAGAAATCTTTTTTCGAGGGAAAGAAAAAATAAGGAATAAATCTTTAGTGTGATTCTATAGTAATATATCTTGAAAAGATGGAAGGTAAATTGGTAGACGTGTGAACATCAATGTGGTCAAATATATCCTCTTGTAAGGGCGCGTGACATTTTTGGCGGAAGTATTTATACAAGATCAATTCAAGAATTCTTTATTCAGCTTACGATAGAATGCGTGTCTTTGACGTCAAGTTGTGTCTACCTATAGCTGATGATGCGGGGTAAAAGAGACCTTTCGTATATTATTTAAAACGTGAAGTAGTCTCACTCTTTTGCTACAAAAAGGACGGTACGTGATCAAAGTGCAGTCAAGATCAAAGCGTATTCTTCCGCAACCAACTAAAACCCACGCAGTCAATCCCTATAAATATTTAATCACGTTTCACTCATGCGTCTGCAGGGACATTGTGGTCTATTTGAAATGCCAATGAACGTGGATCGATTGAAATTCGTTCAGCGAAAACAGTTCACTGCTAGTAGGGTTACCATAAATAAATACATTTAAAAAAACTTTTAAGTTAAACGGTTTTTTGATACCCATATTGTGGTGGTTGTGAAAAAATATGTACCTAGTCCGTCATATTGGAACGGCGTCCATCTTGAATTTTAAATTTTAACATAATCATCGTGTTTTACTAGTGTAGCCCATTCATTTGATACCCATATTGAGGGGGTTAAGGATAAATATGTAATCCGCCATTTTGTAACGGCGGCCATCTTAGATTTATAATGTTATTGATTTTATTATATTGTATTCTCATCTAAATTAAATGTGTGTACCAAATTTCAGATCTGACAACGGGAAGGTGCTCTAATTTTGACCCAAATAAATTCAGTACGGGTCGAACTAAATAAAACCGTTTAAAAACATTGAGAACTGGACATTATATTTACTTAAGTTGCTTCGGCAGACTTCGAACTGTCAATTGTTGTTTGCCTCCATGTTTTGGATGTTATTGACGTTATGCAGATAGAGCTTAGTAGAGGTCTAGAAAAAACTACTATACTATATTCAAGTTACAACGATGACGTTCGTACGATGAGAGACTATACCCGTGTAGGTGTAGAGTGTTATGAAGGTTTAAAAAGCTTGCCTGACGCAGTTTTTACTCATTTGACAATCAGCCATTATGCTTTAATTGAGTTCGTTTATCAGCTAATGCTTTTTTAGATGAACCACTTCCCATGACGTGACATCTCAGTCTTGTCTTGATATTTTAGACGGATATATACTAACGTTCGTGTAAATCAGAGATCTTGCCGAAAATTTTTTTCATTTCAATAATTTTTTATATATATCGTGTATATAATTTAGGTGGATGAATAACTTATTAAAAGTCATCGATAGACGCTGAACGCATGCCGCTTCCAATTTCTTACTGAAAATATTTAGAGAAACCTATTATCCAGTTGTGGATGGCCTACGTGATCATTGTAAATAATCTGAAATGTAAATACAGTACCCGGCGATAAATATTGCTCATCGACCTTTGGAAAGAGACAATCAGCTAATTTCGGCTTCGTAGAGCGTTATCTCTGTCGCACGAAATACGACTGACAAAACGTCATTGTGTGGGATAGAGATAATGCTCTACGAAGCCGAAATCAGCCGATTGTCTCTTTCCAAAGGTCGATGTGTAAAATTTATTGCTGGGTACTGTAACATGAATGTTATTAAATAAATAATGTCCCACGGTTCATTTAAGTGGGGGACACCCTAGTTTTCTATGGTGTTGACGCAACTGTCTATACAGGTGGGGTTTGGTATTTACATAGTTTTGGGGCCGGAGTGCTCTCAATCTAATTACTTCGCTATTGTTAAGGGAAATAGGTTCCAAATCAAATATATTCGATAGACGTTGCCATAATAAAACGTATGGTAAAATGGGACAGATGAATTGTGGTATTTTATATATTTATCTATATCCTTGTATAAATAGGAATAGAAAATAAATCATATAAAATCATGCCTGAGAATGTAAAAACGGCTTTGTCATCGCACGTGAAGATTTCTTCTAGACAAACATTGAAAGAATTAAGTTAGAAAGGAAAAAATACATTTAAAATACTTTTAAGTTAAACGGTTTTTTGATACCCATATTGTGGTGGTTGTGGAAAAATATGTACCTAGTCCGCCATATTGGAACGGCGTCCATCTTGAATTTTAAATTTTGACATAATCATCGTGTTTTACTAGTGTAGCCCTTTCATTTGATACCCATATTGAAAGGGTTAAGGAAAAATATGTAATCCGCCATTTAGTATCGGCGGCCATCTTCGATTTAAAATCTTATTGATTTTATTATATTGTATTGTCATCTAAATTAAATATGTGTACCAAATTTCAGATCAATCTGACAACGGGAAGTTGCTCAAATTTCAATTTCTAATTTTGACCCAAATAAACAAATTTCGTACGGGTCGAACTAAATAAAACCGTTTAAAAAAGAGCAGGCGGTCGCTAAGCAATAGGAGAAGGTTTGAAATTCATCTTCTTTTTAGCCGATGGATGCTCGCTGAAAGGCATATGTCTCCGATGGCAGGTCCTGCGCTGCCCGTAACCAGCGACGTCCCGCAACCTCACTATGTCGTCGATCCACCTAGTTGGGGTCCTATCCGCGAAGGCTCTACCAACTCATGGCTCATGGTCACACTCACATAAGGTGGGTGCGGCGTTCTGCGTTACGCGGGACGCCGCAGAGTTGCACACTAAGAAACTCAAGTTGGGCAACTTCTGCACTGTATACCAGGCAGAGCTGCTGGCTCTAGCGGAAGTATCAGGGTACGCGGCCAGCGGGTCCGCGCAGTCATGCGCCATAATGAGCGACTCGCGGTCCGCCCTCGAAACTGTCGCAAGATCGGACACCCTCCATCCTTTGGCGTTAAGAGTGAAAGAGAATATCATGAAAGCGAGAGAAAATGGGAAGAATATAAGACTATACTGGGTGAAAGCGCACGCGGGGATGGAGGGGAATGAGAGGGCGGATCAGTGGGCCAAGGACGAGGCCCTAAAGAGCAAAAGAAGACCTGAATATGAGAGATGCCCCGTTTCATTCGTCAAGCGACAACTGAGACTGGAGTCGCTCGACGAATGGAACAGGAGGTATATGGAAGGAGCGACGGCTTCAGTGACGAGGATATTTTTCCCGGGCGCCATTTCAGCCTACCGCGTGCTCCGCAGTGTCGAGATGGATACGGTCTTGGCCCAGCTCTTCACGGGTCACGGGGGGTTCTCTGAGTACCTTCACAGGTTCAAGCTCAAGGAGGACCCCTCGTGCTTTTGTGAACCGGGCGTGGGCCAGACCGTGGTCCACCTTGTGGCCCACTGTCCGGCGTTCGGAAGACTGCGCGCAGATTCCGAATGCCGGATGGGCAAAAAGATAGAAGAAAGGAATATCTCGGCCATCATGCAAGACGAAGGGGAGAGAGTATGCTTCCTCAGCTACTGCAGGAAGGTGGTAATAAATGCAATAGGTAAAAATAAATAATGTTGCAAAATAAAATAGTAAGGAAACCTAGAATGTAGTGGTTGAGGATGAATGTATGGCTAATGGAATGAAATGAAATGGGAAAATTGTATAAATATGTATGAATGAAAGAAATAGTACGACAGATAAGATGATATGAAAAAGAAGAATGATAATAATAAAAAAAAAGAAATGAATAAATTACTAGAATTAAAAAGTCCCTGTCCCACACGAGATAGGGGAACAAGAGGTCACCAACAGCGGGGACCATATAAAAAAAAAAAAACCTTTCTCTCCCAACGGCCATCAGTTGCACGAGCGATGTGCTCCGCCCACTATCACTTCAAATGAGTAATTATTCGAACTACTTCGGTGATCATTGTTCTTCTGCGAATCCATTTTAGCTCTACCCTCTCCTCTACTCTCTATGTGACTGAGACTTTTTATAAGGCCCATAGTAAGCGACCACGACTCGGTTCTTTCATCACCGGCAACACAGGCAAAAGACATTCGTCATCAGACATGCCCTGCACATTACCATTTCAGACGATCAATTCTCTCAGCCATGTCACTGATCTTGGTTCTTCTACGGAACTCCTCATTTCAAATTCGATCTCGCAGTGTAACTCCGAGCACAGCCTTCTCTATTGCCCTCTGCGTGACCTTGAGCTTTCTTTTGAGGTCCGTTGAAAGTGTCCTCTTCTTGGATATATATTTATGTACTATGAAAATTCTTAGTATATAAACAATCATATAAGATGTAACTATAGGCAAAATAGTCGCGTTATCCGAGAGAGTAATTGTTTTAACAATATCTGTAAGCATTATGACATTTCGTTTACCTTTCGTTCGGTGAGGTAATTTATATTTTTGTTCAGGCTCCGTAGAGATAAATCGAGGTAAATAAAAATGGAGAAAATTATTAAAATTAGCTTGTTATCTTTTCCAATACAATTCAGAGTAAATTAAAACACTTATCAATGGCTGTCAAATAATTGACGTCAATCAAAATTGTAAGGTAGACTCCTCTCCCAAAGATATCCTTTGGGGATATATCGCCACGCTTGGCAGGCAGGTTGGCGATTGCAGTGTGGTATTGTGGTACGCAGAGGACGGTGTTATCCATCCCCTGGAAACATGTGAACAGTAGCAATCCTATATAATTAATGTACAAAGTGTAAATTATATATAAGACTGTATCTCGAAAATCGATCCCAAAAAATATATATTCATGAATGTAACTAAAATTAAAAAAAAATTAATTACACTATTAGTATTATATTTTTGAAGTTCACGCAATAGAAAACATATTTTTGTAAATAAATGTTGTCTATATATGCCAAAATCGTCATAATTTTACATGACCGAAAAAAAATTAATTTATTTCCTATTACACTTTGACAGGTCAATTATTTTTGACAATACGTACCCTATCGGAGCAGCCAGATATATAAATAATCCATTGCTAAATCTAACAAGAAAATTTTAATAAAGAATTAAAATAAAAATTAACGTTTTGACTTCGCTGCGCAAGCGCTGAAAATCGTTTCATCTGATCAATTTCAATCTGACAGAATTTTAATGTTGAACTTACTTTTCGACAGCGGAACCCCCTCCATTGGTGAATGTGACCGTCCACGCATCAACGATACTGGCGCTGATCCTGTGGAACGTAGCAGGAGACGGTGGCCATCCCATTATTGACTTCACGGCACAGTACCGGTCCGCTGCACCAGTGAACGGCACCCTTGAGCCATGGAAACCTATCAGTCCAAATCATATCAGCCCTAACTCTGTGAGTATATCTCTATATCATTCTAGTACTACTGAAAATACATCATAAAGCATTTTAGTACTACTGAAAATCCACTATGAAGCATTTCACTAATACTGAAGATCCACCGTAAAGAATTCCAGTACTACTGAAGATCCACCATGAAGCATTTCAGTACTACTGAAAATCCATCATAAAGCATTTTAGTACTACTTAAGATCCACCATAAAGCATTACAGTAGTACTGAAAATCCACTATAAAGCATTTTAGTGCTACTGAAGATCCACCATAAAGCATTACAGTAGTAATGAAAATCCACCATAAAGCATTTTAGTACTACTGATGATCCACCATAAAGCATTTCAGTACTACTGATGATCCACCATAAAGCATTCAGTACTACTGAAAATCCATCATAAATCATTTCAGTACTACTGAAGATCCACCATAAAGCATTCAGTACTACTGAAAATCCATCATAAATCATTTCAGTACTACTGAAGATCCACCATAAAGCATTTCAGTACTACTGAAGATCCATCATAAAGCGTTTTAGTACTACTGATGATCCACCAAAAAGCATTTCAGTACTACTGAAAATCCATCATAAAGCATTTCAGTACTACTGAAGATCCACCATGAAGCATTTCAGTACTACTGAAAATCCATCATAAAACATTACAGTAGTATTGAAAATTCATCATAAAGCATTTCAGTTCTACTGAAAATACATCATAAATCATTTCAGTACTACTGAAGATCCACCATAAAGCATTTCAGTACTACTAAAGATCCATCATAAATCATTTCAGTACTACTGAAAATCCATCATAAAGCATTACAGTAGTATTGAAAATTCATCATAAAGCATTTCAGTTCTACTGAAAATACATCATAAATCATTTCAGTACTACTGAAGATCCACCATGAAGCATTTCAGTACTACTGAAAATCCATCATAAAACATTACAGTAGTATTGAAAATTCATCATAAAGCATTTCAGTTCTACTGAAAATACATCATAAATCATTTCAGTACTACTGAAGATCCACCATGAAGCATTTCAGTACTACTGAAAATCCATCATAAAACATTACAGTAGTATTGAAAATTCATCATAAAGCATTTCAGTTCTACTGAAAATACATCATAAATCATTTCAGTACTACTGAAGATCCACCATAAAGCATTTCAGTACTACTAAAGATCCATCATAAATCATTTCAGTACTACTGAAAATCCATCATAAAGCATTTCAGTACTAATGAAGATCTACCGTATTCAGTGTTCAGTAATGGACGTCTAGTGGGACGGCCACTATAAAGATCTTTATTATTAATCGCATTATTATTCAGAAGCATTGCACGAATGATTTTTATTAAAAATGTGTACACAGTTATCTAAAAAGGACATACTATCTTAAGGGTGCGTAAAAAAAAAGAGACAGCAGATATTGTTATGAGACAAATATATAACTACTGGTTATTTTTGCAACCGTCATATAATTTTTTTTTTGAATGTCCCCCGCTATTGGGGGCCTCTCGTACCCCCTATCTTTTGTGGGACAGGTACTTTACGGGCAAATTTAATTATTCACATAATTTTTTATTATTTACTTTCTCTTCTTCCATACTTCACATTGCCTTTCTTATTTTGCCCAGGACCTGCTCATCCGTGTCGGTCCCCGACGAGACCGCCACCGAGTGCTTAGTCTCGTATCCTGGTGGCGGCCTTTTTGCCGGGCCTTTTTTTTAATGTCATGTGGTACTGTTCGCAGCGTCAGATCGACGTCTACCACTTGGAGCCTAATGCTTCCTACTGGTTCCGCGTTTGGGCGACAAATCTGCTCGGACCCGGCCCTCCCGTAGAAGTGCTAGCCACCACGCTCTACAGCGACCAAGAAGCAGGTATGTACACAACAAACTGAATGTTCCAATATACAGATTGATTGGTAATAAGTTTAAAGGTATTAAAAGGGTGATTATAGCTCATTTGCTATAAATTAATGTATGGTATATTTTATACAATGATCTCTGGTTTGAGAAATAAATAACTTAATAGTATTATCTTAAGAAAAAGTTTTTTTTTTTAAATTATGATTACTGCGTAATAAAATTAATTATTATTTACTGCCTTTTCGTGCAGACTGCAGCCAGTCGAATTGGAATAGAAAAATTAAATTATTGTAATATATATCAAAATTTTATATAGTTATTATATATATAGCGATTTTAACTACATATATATATATATATAGATATAGTTAAGATCGTGTGAAGTGGATGTGAGAAACGCTGGACTTTTGTCGTGGCGAACTTTGGGGGTGGCGTATGCCATGCAGTGGGCTTCCATCAGCTGAAAAGGAGATATCAAGGTGATCACCTTATACAGGTTTATCAGAAATAGGAGGAAACTTTAAAGTTTTATCACTCTTTTAAACCTTTTACACCTGTAAAAAATCATCATGTATGTTAATCAGCTTTCAAATATTAAAGTGGTACTGAAGTAAGAGATGAACAAGAGTTGTTTTCCGTCGAGAAGAGATGGTGGAAGCCACTCGTACTCGTCGGGTTGGGACCTCGCACCTATTCCTATATTTTATTTTATTTTTGAATTATAGGAAGGTATAACAACTAATTTGTTTATAACCTACTGAAAAATTTATCGAGGAATTAGGAGCTGATGTTATATTATCAGACTAAAAGTACTTTATGTAACGGGTTCATAGAGCAGTATTAGTAAGATAATTTCAAATTTGGTTAGGTATGAAGAGATATCTGGCAAATTAAGGAGCGTCCCCTAAACCGGGTCTACGATGCTACGAGAGTCTAAGAGCACGAGTGCCGTACTTTGGCTTTCAATGACGCTTCTCAAGAACCTTTTGACCCTTGGTCGCCACTTGAGAACCTTTCGACCCTTGGTCGCCACTTGAGAACCTTTCGACCCTTGGTCGTCACTGGAGAACTTTTCGGCACCTAGGAGCCACTTAGAACCCTTCGACTCCAATGGCCGTCGCTATACAATACACACACACTCAATTTTGTTCCTCTTAGGGATCTCACGCTCTAAGATTATAATCGCAAATTGAGAAAAAAAATTATAGCCGATGTCCCATTCTTACCTTGTTTGACCTATCTGCATAAATGTTACAGAGCTGTACAAGCATTTCCTGGAGGGCGCGGAGACGTTCGACACGCGAACGTGGTTGGCAGCCGTGTGCGTGGTGATGGGCACGCTGGCGGTCCTCGCCGCCGGCACGTGCGCGGTGCTCTGCCGCGAGTGGCGCCGCCCCGGTGAGAACACGCCTTAGTCTCTTCATCGTCATGCCGATAGACGCCCACAGCAAGGAGTATGCCTCCACCAAAGGTTGACACCATGACTGCTTTCGGGCTGCCCCCATTCAGCGACTTCCCGTAACCTTGTCTATGTCTTGATCTACCTAGTGGGGGGCAAAGCCTTACCGCGTCTACCTGCTCGTGGTCGCCACTCAAAAAAAATTAGTCTCTAGCTAAACTTAATTTACTATACTATCGATCTTTGGACACCGTCTGATTAATCTTCTAGACATAATTTAGAATGTCTGCACGGTATGCTTTCAATGTATGATCGTACAAGTGTGACCATACCAACTATGATTGAAGACGTTAAAATTTGCTCTCTACAAATCTATAATATTAATATTTTTTTCATATGGTAACAATTTACACACTAAAGAGATCTAACGGGGAATTACCGAAATATGCACTTTATTTCGGAACATGATTTTTCAAATGTCCTTTTTATTTCATAATTTGTATTAATTATCAAATACAGATAGTTTCTTCTACAAATCTATAATATAATTTAAATAGTTATATGCTATATAGCATGCTAATATTCTGTACTCGATTATAGTGTGTCCAACGTTCGATCGTATCGTAAATAAACATTTTTATTTAACGGTCATATTATAGAACGATAGTAAAGTGTAATCTCGGTTTTGTATATACAATAAGGTGTTCATTGCGCTGTTAAAAAAAATGGTAGTTTTTTTGGCCTACCAACGAAAAACTACCAAAATTTTACAGCTAAGTGATTTATGCTTGCCTAAATCATACTATGCTCTCTATATAAACTTTACGTCTTAATCGAATATGTTCGAAAAAGCTGACAATATATTTGCAAATTCTAGATGTAATAATTAGTACATATAGGTATATAGGTTCTATACAAAAAGACAATAGAAGAAAACAATCATTCCAATAAATGATAGTGTCTATTGCCCGGTTCGCGATTTTAATAGCCACACTCGAGTTCTCCCACCCGTATGGAATATCATAAAATCCGTTCTTAGCTGATCTCTACTCTGTAATAGGAATATTGTTACCAAAATTAAAGCCTATGATCTTTATGGTTCCAGAGAAATCGTGATGAGTTAGGACATGGTTAAAATTTGTTATACCTATAGATGAGATGCTTGAATAAAACGATATTAAAATTCGAATTTAGAATTATAACGCAAACTTTCAGATTGAATAGAACTATGACGCAGTGAAGTAGACTGGTTTTGATGAATTGGGCCTGAAATATAATTTTTTCAATTTTATTCCTCGCTTAACATGTCCTGACACGTAGATTAAAGCCTTATTGTATTAAAATTATATTTGCTATAGAAGTACATATCAGCTTAGGTTTTATCATACGAATTTAATGCATATACTGTCAATAATTTAAAAAAAAAATTGACGTCAAAATGCGAACTTCATTTTGAAAAAAAGTCTAAATATCTTTCGAATATTTTACATTACTTCTGTATTTGTAAACAATCTAGTAATATAAAATAATTTTATAAATATTTCATTATGAAATCACTTTTTGTGGATGTTCGAGAATCTTCCTTTACATTTTCGTCAATGGCGGATCATTCATACAAGGGGTGACCAAGCTGTTTGTATTGTACAAGCCATTTTTTAAAATTTGAGTTTTTTTGTGAGACGACATTGAATACGCATTTAAAACACGCGAAAGAATGTTTTTTTTTGTACAAAAATCATATTTATTGAAATTACTCAAACAAAAGTAGAAAATAAGTGTAATGAAGTTGGATATAATGGCACATGTATATGACAGCACTCCTAATAATACTTAAGATGCCGGTTAGTTAATTGTGATCGGTATTTGGCTTTCGCTAATTTTATGCTGAAATAATAATTATTATTATTATTCAAACCAGTGATTTTCGATTTCCCAGAAGTTGAAATAGGTTATATATATTTAAATATTGAAATAATTCGACAATCAATCGGAGTCAAAAATAAACGTTCAGAGCCGCAGTTTGGCCACCCCTGATTTATAGACAGAATTAATCACGCGATTTAAATCACCATGGACTTTATATCACCATAGATTTTAATAAATAAATCTATATATCATAATAGAAAAATATTGACAATAATAATACATAACGAATTAGACATTAAAAGAAATGGTCCGCCATATTTAAAAATTATAGAGAAAATAAACAGACGGTCTTAAATTTCACGGCCTAATAATATTCAAATATAACGTAATAAAAATATATAAGAAATTATAGACTCTAAATCTAGGGCAATAAGCATTAGAATTCCACTCGCAAATATATGAAAATACCTTTTTAATCAATGGCATAGCTAGCCTAAGTAGATTCCCGCCAATATTTTGACGCAAATCGCGCGGCCATACTACCACAGATAACTAATTAGTTCTATCATATTTAGGTTGGAATAAAAGTGAAACAAATTTTAGGCATTTTTGTCTAGCGCCTACGCTACCGCCTTTGATTTCATTATTACATTTATTTTTACCTATATAAATGTAGTAAATAAAAAAAAAATTGTGATAAAGCTTAAACCGAACTATTAGCATCCATTTTGTCTATAATATAGAGTATAAAACGTCTTATAGATAAAACATTTAATAATATTTTTTCTGGTATAGATTTCAATTATAATGAAAACGCACAATGTTGCTATCATCCGAAGATTCATTTTTGTTTACTCGGTAAATTAAAGGAAATATAATTAAAAAAATTAAATTTATTTTTGTATATGAAATAGTCAAGTTGAAGAATTACCACTTTTAAAAATATGATAGTTTTCGCATGATGGCAACACTAAATATTTACGAATAATATATTATAAATGCATGTTACATCTCTTTAAAAATTACTAATGCATAGTTCACTTATTTTAAAAGTTCACCGTTTCTTTAAGATATACATTTTAAATATTTACTAAGGATTTTTCAAACGTAAGTATATAAAAAGATAATAGATAGCACTTGAACCGTTTAGTCTAGTCTAGACTTAGATTTTTTTATATTGACTACACAAAAGTTACCTATTTTTTTCTATCTTTACACTCTTATTAATTATATTAAATGCCAAATTTTAAACACAGCGTCACATACAGCCTTTATCAATATTAATTAGTTACAAAAAAAACTTTTTAAATTCATAGTATATAAAAAAAGGCACTAAAACGACCTTAGGAGGTTTTAAATAGGAAAAAAAACGTATAAAGAATGTAATAAGTTTTACTGGCCAAAAGCCGTAATGCGGGCCAAAAAATATAATTTTTTTTTGACATTTTATTTGTTATATTAAGAAATATATTGCAAAGTTAATTGCAAAAGTATATGTATTTTGCAGCAAATCCAAATATAACAATCTGATATTTTAAACCAAAGTAAATTTGCTAATTAATACTAATTTTTACTTTGTAATGACTTTTTTAACCTATATTATTTCTTCTACATTGCCAAAGCACAAAAAATGTTTAAAACCACAGTGCCAAGAAATTTTCTCTATTTGCCTTAATAAACTTTTGATTAGAAAGTTAGTTATTAGTTCATTAAAATAAAAAGTATACAAAAAAATGTAGCCTGTAAACTCTACGTGCTTTAAAAATCGCTTGAAAGGTGCTAAGCAAATGTAGATTAATTTCTATGTGATATTTAATTAATATAAAAGCACATACCAAAAATTCTATTTAAAAAAATATAAAAAAAATCTAGAAACTTTGATAATTAAATTCGTTATAAATTATTGATTATTATAGAGTCTATTATAGTTATTAATATAAAATTTTAACTCGCGCAATAATATTTCTAAAATAAATAATACAATACATATGAACATATTTGTTTCTGTTCAAAGGCTAAGAACAAATTGTAATATATGTTTTAAATATTTTTATTGTAATATTAAAGAGTGTGGGACGTGTGATGTTTCAAAATATAAAAGTCGTGGAAGTGTGGGTGACGCTAGAGGTCGCTGTTCTGGCCCAGGACCTGGCTTCACTGCTAATAAACAAGAGAGTTCCACGTCTGTTAAATTTTAAAACAGGTGGCTTTCTACAACAGGATATTTCGAGGACCAAATTTAATTACTAACAGTCAATTAAAATGCAGCTACATACATTCAGTTGATTTAAATTTTAAAATTATTTCTATAAGGATTATTCAATGTATTTTTACACAAAAATATCTAATTATAAATATAAAATTATTATTATATTATTTCTAAACACTTTCTAGAATCTTCTTTAATATACCTCTGTCGAGAATCACTAAAACATTTTTTATATTCTACTAATTCTGATATTCTTAGGGGACTCAAATAACTAGAAAGATTTTTTAATAAATAGCCTTAATAATTAATAGTAATTTTATTATTAAAGATATATTCAAATTGCTAATACGCTTGTACTAGAATATGATTATAAATTTTATTATAAAACTTTAAAATAGTGTTAAGAATATTTAGAAGCTGTATATTTAAAAAAAAAACAAATTTTAGGTATTTTCCTAGCTCTATGGCAGTATACGAGACATTCTTGCCATATGCGATAGATATTGTAATAGTGTTACCAATAATTACCTTGGGTGTGGGCGTATTTATTACAATTTAAGGTATTTAGATTAATTTTTAACGAATGCTTCGATTTAATAGATTTTTATTAGTTTTTTAAACTAAGCATTACGGCTGAAAATGTCAGTTTGTATGTATATTACATAAGCGCCATCTATGTAAGCCAGTGTGAACTACAAAGAAAATAACTATTTTAGCTTTTGAAAAAAGCGCCATCTATACAATATATTATGAAATTTAATCGCAGTAATTTACGATCTGCCCAAGTAAGCTTTCATAGTGATTGCAACAGACTATAGAAAGTTCTTCGCTAAACAATGAAATTACACGCTCTTATGATATTAGGACCATGGTTTAATATGGACCACTTTATATTAGGCTCAGTTTAGCTTTTAGATGACTCTTAATATTAGTATTTTAATGCGTAATATATATACATAGCAATCGAAAACATAATTATGATAACATTACTGGCTGGTTACACGAAAGAGGCGGTATAATTTTTAAAGTAGTTTATATTTAAAAAAAATGAGAACTTTTTCAAATAATTAGAATAGATATATATTTGCGCCTAAATAGTATTTTAGTATTATCGATATTCTCTAACATTCTTAAGTATTATCTGAATTAATTTGGCATGCGAACTCCGCCATTAGCGACGCCAATGCCGGCGGTTGATCTAATCTATTGCATTTAACAGGATAAACTCACTACTAAATTATTTTTTTAATTTATAACTTTTATTAATCCGACAATATAACAAGTGGTATATTATTCGTGGACTCCGTGGAAAGCCAAGTCCTCTGATGGGGGCCCTTGCTCTAGGTCACTATGGAGGGTTCGCTTAAGAAATATAAAAACTTAGAGGTTTAAAAATCCTCCCTCAAGAGACCTCAAGGTTTGTTACTAAAAACGAGGTCTAGGATAGAATCCTTCAGAGTCCTGATATGTCTGATTCGTGGCATTTGTGAATGACCAGTAGGCCAAGCTTTTAAAGATTTAAAAATTAAAAGTTTAGTAGCGGGTTTAGATATCTCTCCGCATGCAATTCTACCTGAGATACGGACCTGTATTTGGCGAATTTTATTCATTCGAATTTTTTTCTCTCTTCTCTCCCTTCTGTCGCACTGGCTTGGAATGCACGCTTGGACTGCGGGGCCGCACACTAACAAACACACACATACACGGTGACGGTACGTATACGGAATGTAGAGTACGGTGAGGAACAGGATGTGCTAGAATTAGTGCCTAATATAATACTGAACCCGGGCTTCATGGAGACGGAACCCTCGCGGCCGCAGAGCTACGCGGCCTCGATCATCAAGTCCACGGAATGCCTCGGACCGGGGAAACCTAGGCGTGTCTGATTCTCGTCTATACTTAACCTTAGAATATTCTATCTTACCGAATCAGGTCTATTGTCATGATAATTTAATATCATAGCGTACGAACACGGCCAAATCTGCGAGCTAAAAATTACTAATTTAAAATTCAATTACGTAACTATATCCATTTGGAATTTAAAAACACAAAAACTAATTTTTTTCTAAATTAAAAGACTTTTCTTTTATAGCAACAATCAATTAAATGGAAAATAATAAAAAAGCATTAAGCGATCGATGTCAAAAAGCACGCAAGTTTGGCGCCATTTTTAAAATTCGCTTCCGCGAACGCATAGATTAAAAAGAATCGATTTTTAAAAACGTTTTGGTAAATTTTGGCCGAAGGGTAATGCGGGACATATCAAATGATGTACGTAAACGTTATTTTTACAAATCGACATGGACAGATAGAATATTCTTAAGGTTTAACATGGGCAAAAGCTCGACCGTGCGATGTTCAAATTATAAATTGCTTCTCAATATGTAGACATTAGTATTTTTATAATCTGTTGTATGAAAATATATTGCGACGATTTACCTAATAACTGGAGTATATACGCAAAGATATACATTTTGGCTTATAATTAAGCTTACATATGAACGGCCATTTTTAAAAATAAATTGCATTTGAAAACTATTTGGAAGAAGTAAGTCGTTAAGAATATAGATAATACTTGATCACAGAGAGAGATAACTTTTAGAAATATAAGCATTCCGTGTTTAGAATAGTGTCGGGGTTGCATATGTATACGCGCCTATGCGTGTTGCCATAGACATTAATATTTTTTTTAATCGTGTGAAGCTTTTTTTTTGTAATTTTACATATGGCAACCTCAACGCTTCCGTTACATATAGAAGTGTTGTATGACGTTTAAGTGATAATTGTTAATGTTGCTAGCTAATATGTAAAACTAATTGTACAATTCTTTTGCAATATTAGATATATTTTTATATGAAGGATCTCATAATTTTTAAGACACCGATTGGATGGATTGCACGACTCTTTATGTTTGTATTGTGATTTGTACTGTGATTTGGGTCGTGTTTATTTAGAAGCGGAATATAGAGAGACTGGTGCGTATGTTATTAGGTCGTAGATATATAAACTGGACTAGTACAATTCAAGCTTTGAAATATATCAAGCGTTTAGTGAAGTGTGGCGCTATGTTGATAGTAGCCCGGATACACCGCTTTTAAATATATTCTTTGGATAAATATTAGCATGAGAGGACAATATAGTAGCGGATAAAATACGTTGTATAGGGTGGGCCATAAATTTTTGCACTTTTGAAACATGTGTAGAAATAAAAGTACAAATGCTATTTTGTTTATGATTTATTTACCGTAATTATCATTTATTAAAATTTATTTTTAAAAAATTACATCGTCGAGATGTGCTCCGTCTCGCCGTTGGCCCCTTACTCTCATGGTTTTGGAGAAATCAAGTGTTGCTATTTGCAAAAATTTTTGGCCCACCCTATATTTGACACTAAAGGCAATGATGCAATTTGTAATGAATTATTTGTGGTGTTTCAACGATTTTAAAAAATTACTGACATTAAAATCTTCAATGTTAAAAGACATAGTTTATTTTTCGATTAAAAATGATAATAAATCGAATATAAATCTTCTCTCAAACACCACAAAGTTATTCAGTTGTAACATAGATATAAATGTATATAAAGGTTTCGTATTAAATATTGAATATAGAATTGTTAATAATGTGTACATCGCTTTATTTTTGTATACAAAGTTTGCATATCACGAGAGCCTTAAGTAAAATGTTGAAATATAAATAATCCTTTTCGATTTCCTCTTGCCTTTCCTTTGGATTTGTACGAATTGTCTTTGTGTATATAATTACACGGAATAAACAAGATACAATATAATTAGATGAAATATAATAAAGTAATGTTTTATTTGTATTTTAAATGTTAATTATGACCCAATTTTTTTTTGGACCGGATTTTCAATGCTGCCCAAGTGGCATTTGGAAACCCCGCCAGGTGGCAGGACAGATGACACATAACCTAAAACGTTTTTGAAGGAAATCTGACATCTCCGGGTGGAAACTGTTCAAGGCGTTATATGCAACTATTTCATCGGATTGCTCAGACGGATGCCAATTGGAGTGACTAGGGTTATTGGACCTCATGAGGGGACCTCAACTTGGACTGCCACTCTTGTATTTACATAACCCAGCGTTGCCATTATCTGCGACTACCTGACGTTCAAATATAACTCAATAGACTACCAGCGCCATCTATTAGCGGTATCTGAAGTAACAACATTCCGATATATGAAGTAATATTTGCTTATAAATTTTAATGGAACATTCGTACAAGTCCAAACTCTCCTACTGCTCATTGCCTTTCTGTGTATCTCCTTCTCCCTCTAACATATTATACACCAGAGTATAATTTATCACTTCGCTCCACTCGGAACTTATGACGTTTTAAATCATTGAGATGACGTAATGTTTAAAGCTGTATGTTAAAAACATCTTTGCCTTTTTTTGCTTTTATATATATGTGTCATATTCAGGTCGATATATTTGTTTCGTATTTTAGTTTAATTCTCTGCATATTTATCATAAATTTCGAATGAATTTTTAAATATTTCGTTGTTATTATTCTGATTTAATACCAAATTTCATATACATATATCACCATATTATATATTTACTATATGTCTATGTATGTTAAATATATGAAAGTGTAATAAACAATGGTGTCTCAATGCTTACATGTCACACATTATAATTTTTTTTGTAGTCTTTGTCTCCTTATATGCCAACAGTGTAAAAACGACTTGATCTGTGCTGCCGGTAAAAATATTCGTGTACCCTCAATAATTTTAGGTAGCTATATTTAATTTACATTTATATACTGTGGCTTTTTTACGACAATTTTAATTTCCATTTCGTTACCTTTAAAGCATAAATTCCGTAATGCAATCGATTTTTTTTTTAATTATTTATTATCTGTTGATGGTTTATGACGTCATAAGTTTCAGGAGCGACGTATTCCTCGCACGCCTAGGCTTGCTGTCGAAGTGTATCATGTAATTATTGTAATCAGTCCGTCTCGTCTTAATGTACAGTGCTATTGTGTCAATTACGTGTATGTGTGTATGTTGCTCGTTGTCTTTGGGTGCGTGCTTGTCTAGATCTATTGTCTCTGGTATCTCGCAAAGCGTTCGCATTTCAAAATTTCAAATTGTGACGCGTTACTTTTAAAATTAATAAATATTTTTGCATGAGTTATTATCGCTGAAATTTATTTTTGCATGATTGTGACATTATACTTTTTTTAAATATGTCAACACAGTTTCATATTTGGTCACAGATAATTTATGTTATGATATTTATTATATATTATATATATCTATAACAGCGGTACATCGATACGAAATCATGTATGGTAAGTGGAGAAATTTAATTTAGAACAACTTCTGTGAAAATTTGATTTATTACATGTCGTAAGAGAATTTTCTCCTTGTCCCACTCTAAGAGCCTCATTGGGAAGCTCCTCATGTCGTTCAACGAGTCATGGAAAAGCTCTGTAATGTAGATAATTGACCAGAAAATGCGCAAGAGTTTCACTCTGAAGGTCGGTAGACAGATTCCAACCTGTCTTACTGAAAAATTCAGACGAAAGGACCCGTGTTAAGAAATGGACATCCTGTAGAATAAATTATATGATGATTTTGAAGGGAATTGTCTTTCTTTTATGTCTAAAGCAAGATTTATTTTGATTCTGATATCTTTCATACATTTTTCCCTATATATATACTTTATCTTGCTTTCCTACACACTATTTTCAATCGACTTTATATCTTCTACTAATCGTATATTCGTAGCGAGTTTTGTAGTTGAAATCGTTGCAAATTTATTTTTATATGGCAATAAATAAGTTGTTGGTCAATTTAATGTAAGCGTTAGACCGTTTATACGGGGTTTGTTAATTTTTATACACACATGTATACTGGCAACACTGATTGAACTGTATAGTTACATCGAATTAAAATTTACACAGATTATATAAATAAATCAAAAGAACTCCTTAGTGTAGTCATGTGAAGACTTGCGTTATATAAAATTTGTAAATGGAATGGTTAGTAGATTCGAGAAAGGAATTTAAAATTTGTAATTAGAACGTTTGGATGATAGGAAGATGTAACTGGTTAAAAGCATTTTCATATTTGGAATCATACCTTTTTTTATATATTGATTTCATTGGAACTGCATCTTGGTTAGTCATAAATGGATATCGAATATGTACCTTAGTGTATATAAATCATTTTTGTATCGTAAAATATCTTTAAAGGGGCAAATAAAACGCAACCTTGGAAATATTACTGGAAAAATTAAGATAAAATAATTAAAATTACAAGTACCCGACATCTAGTTTAAATTAACTTATAAACAATTTTATTTTAAATAATTTGGATTTAAAATAAATTTTAAATAGTTTTTTCAAATAATAAATAGGTTCGTTCACTTGACCAGTAGATGGCGTGGTTAGACGATTCAAAAGACAGTTCAACTATCAAAAAAAGGTAATTTTTATGTTTTCTGCGAATTAAATGTAAACAAACAAACATGCAAAGCCTTGAAGGTTTTGAACTAAATCTCTATTTTACTATGTAGTTCCTTGGGTTCCCAAAACTTGGATCCTTGGGTCTCGAAGTCATGCATGACTCCAAATGGACTCCATTGGTTTTTATAGTTAAAGAAAAATTGAGTATGGCGTATATAAATGAATTGAGCAGTGGTTGCCCAGCGATGGAGGACTGGGATTTGCGAACGTTGGTCGCGTGTTCGATTCCGGATACAGTCTTACATAATTCACACTTTGTGCATTAATTACATAGGGTTGCCTCTGAAAACAATAAAGTTCCCAGATGTTAAGCAGCATTCTCTGCGTACCATAATACCACACTGAAATCGCCAACTCGCCTGCCAAGTGTGGCAATTATGCTATATTACGTCACAATTTAAAATTCAAGATGGACGCCGTTCCAATATGGCGGACTGGGTACATATTTTTCCACAACCACCACAATATGGGTGTTAAAAAAACCGTTTAACTTAAAAGTTTACCCCTGCAGATATCTTCGGTATCGGCCTATTTTTTGTTGACGGCTTTTTTGGGCTGTATTAATATCATCAACTCCAGAACCTTTTGTTTTTGGATAAGGAAATCCATACGTAGTTTCATTAGCTAATAACTATGCGTTTGTCCCTTAAAATCTTTAACGCCTATTTTCAGCACCCCCCCCCCTCCCCCCAAATAATGTGTTACCACTTTAAAAATGTAAACGAATGATATTAAAAATATAATTATTTATTTACTAACACACTATTCACATAGGCATTGATTTTATATAAGCATGTTGCATGTTCACTATTGACCGCATTACATATATGTTTTAATGTACTCTTCTTATATATTAAACGCCATTTTTTGTTTTTTTTTGTTTTTGGTATATAATAATATTAGAAGTTATTAGAAGTGTTTGTTTGTGAACAAAATTAATTTTAAAAACACATCAAAACGCATGAATAAAGATTATTATAATGTATTGTAATAAATATACATGACATTTATGTTTATTTATATAAAAATTATACCGTCTCTTTTGTCACGAAATAAACATTAATAATTGATGTATTGTATTTGAATTTTTTGTTGTCTGTATGTATGTCTCACGAGATTATTTTGTTCTGTCGACGGTATGAATCAGTAATATTAAAAGATATATAACGCTAGCTTTATATATTAAAGACAGCTTATTGTACACATTTCATATATGTACAGCACCCGGCGATAAATATTGCACATCGATTTTTGGAAAGACAGTCGACTAATTTCGGCTTATCGGCCCACACTACCTATGTTACGTTTTGTCAGTCGTTTGTATTTCGTGCGACAGAGATAACGCTCTACGAAGCCGAAATTAGCCGATTGTCTCTTTCCAAACGTCGATGTGTAATATTTATGGCCGATACTGTATGTTTTTTTTTAAGTTAAACACCGTTGTATTATATGATTGATAATATAATTTTATTAAAGTAATTTACTATAGGTTAAGATCGCCTTGTAAGCACGTCCATGGTATAGGGCAGCGAATGTAAACGTTTATTTTGACATTGTATCCTTTACGGTTAACTGTATGTTACAAATATATTTTAATGATCGGCAATTTTTTTATTATAAGTAAATATAAGTTAGTTTAAAGGTGAATAGAACGAATCGGGAATATGTATTCATAACTACTTTGACATTACAAAATTTTTCTTGTGTTTTCAAAGGATTTTAAAATATAATTGTCAAAAAAATCTTTGTCTTTTCACATTCGATCAGTATCGAAATAAACTATTCGATAATTTATTCAAATAAATTCAAACACAACTTACTTGTCGCTTTATATGTTCAACTTATATATATATTGAACAAAAAATATATAATCACTGTAAATCAAATGGTATTTTATTATGTCAATATTTAGGTGCAGGCAAAATATGCGCGTTTGAAATTACGAAAATAGTTCAGCCATCTTTATTCGAAATTTCGCGCCAAATATCACGTTTACAGAAAGTTGCACAGATAATAAACAGTGGTTATGCATCATCGCTATAGCTTATGAAAATATTTATCGTTATATAATTTGATTTACAGTGAATTATAATATTATCTAAAGAGTAATAAAAATATTAATGTTTTTTGTATTTTTGTTGCAAATTTATTTTTAATGTTTGTTACTGGTTATTTCAATCTACTTGATAATTCCAAATATACAACGTGCAATATTATTTTTAATTTTGATTATTTGCAAAAATCGTAAAAATTTAAATGACAAATAATAAGGAATAGAATGAGGCTTCCAATTATAATTTTTACATTTTTTGTATAATTTTTTCAATGTATGAAAAATTTGTGATTATCGCTCTAAGTACAATAGAGTTAAAACTGTTGTGATGTCGGTTATCATTCCCATTAAAACTACATTTTACACGAGCAATGACTTTTATTTATTTCCCATCTTCCTATATTGTATCTGTGCAAACTATTACACAGATTATATACATTGCTTGGAAATAGATATTAGGGACTCTTTGGATGGTACAATCAACTCTTCTACGATGTCGAAATCTCCGAACTTGAATTCTGAAATAAAAACAATTTGCTTTATTCACAAATGTAATATATTATCTAATAGGTTCAGGCGTTACTTAGTGGAAGTCCATCCTAAGTAAGAAAGGGACTAATATACAGCTACTTCTATGTAACATTACTCCTGAGGATGCTCTGTGGAGGGGTGAAACACGTGGAGTGAATTAACGGTGGTAGTTGAGTTTCGCATTGTTCACCGCACGCGCATTTATCAGCGGGCTGGCGGGCGGTGCACTTCATTGCACGACTACTGCTGCATAGCGGAAGTAGCTATATATTAGTCCCTTACTTACTCTGTTATATTAGCTTTAATATATACAACATCGATATTTTTCAAGGCTCAACCATATTGAGGTTTTTGGTCGTAAATGATATATATATATATATAGTTATATTAAATATACAAATAGCAGAAAGTTATTTAAAAAAAAGGTAACAAATTTGCTTTGAAAGTTACATATTTTGAACACCGTTTAAAAATAATGGATCATGTGATGAACAAATTTTCATCATAATCATCAGCCACAAAACTCACTGATGGATATAAGCCTCCCCCAGATATTTAAAATTTAGTAGCTGTCTCCATCCAACTTCCTCCGAAAACTTTAACAAGGTCGTCTATCATCCTTGAGGGTGGATATTCCTCTCCAGAACTTTACCGATAAACCGCATCTATAATAAATGAAAATTACAGAAAATAATTTATGGATGGCTTCTTCTAGAACGATCAGTCCAGGATCATCGGGTGAGAACACACGGCATTCCTCATCAAAAAACCTCTCCATCTTCAGCCGAAGCTCTTCAGTGTTACGGAGCTTGTCCATTCGGATGGGAGTAGATCCTCTGCTAGCCACATCGGTCAGGTTAGATGATGACCTGAAACTATTTTTTACTAATTGAATTTCATGCTTCTAGAACCAACGTGTAATTGATAATAGGTGTAAAAGGTTTAAAAATAAACGTATAGCTAATTATCTGTCAATTAACACTAATCATACCAATAATTACTAGGTCCATATCTCTACCATATCGCCTCAAATGGCCAGACTTTGTTTTCTGCTTGAATGCATAAATACTAAGAAAGGGAGTAATATATAGCTACTTCCGCTATGCAGCAGTAGACGTGCAATGAAATGCACCGCCCGCTAGCCCGCTGATAAACACATGTAAACATGTTACATCATGGTAACATCTCCTGGGGATGCCCCGTGGAGGGGTGCAACAGGTATGGAGTGAATTAAGGATGGTAGTTGTGTTTCGCATCGTTTACCGCACGCAGACATCAGACATTAAGGCACCAATGGTTTTAAAAAAAGTTTGACTTCAATTTACTTTTAAATCGCTTACAATTTAAGTTAGTAAATAGATTAAGATACCTAGTAAATACTGACACACGCAACAATGTGTTTCAAAACAATCATGATGAAACATCGTCCCCGCATTGGTCTTTTGAGTTTGCTGAATAGTTTAAAGTCGCACGGAGCCAAATCAGGCGAATACGGTTGTTGTGAGTCTTGTTTTTGGCGATAAAAAAATTCGCGAAGCACCAATGTAGTATGACATCGACCAATCGAGGCTTGAAGCGTTTGAGATATAAAACATCCTTCAAAACGGTTTGGAATGAGCCAAATGATATTCCAACACTATCAGCGAGGTCTATAATTGTCAATTATCATCATCTTTCATTTTTTGTGACCCTCGTCTGTTTTAAATTAAAATTTTATCATACTTTTTATTCACATCAGTACATGCAATTTTTTATATGGTCCTCGCTATGGGGAACCCTCATACCCCTATCTCTTGGGACGGAAACTTTGTTTTTATTTAATAATTTTTTCATGTAGTCTTTTTATTTTCGCACTCTTCTATCGTTTCTCCTATGATCTTTCATTTCTTTATTTTCTTTCTTTCTACAATTCATCATTCTTTCCCTTTCATAACAATTTCCTTTTATCCAATACCATTCTTTCTTCTTTTTATACCTTAACTATCATTATTTCTTTGTATTTATTCTATATTACATTTTTGATCTAGTCTAGCTATACTTATTTATTTAATTGCCTATTTTTCAACTTTTATTTACAATTTTTAATTGGCGCGTGCAATATTGCCGAAATGTAGTCTAGTCTAAGAAACATTAATGTATGACAACTCACCTATTTACAGATTTGAGATATTCTGGAGGGAATGAATCCAGAACACTTTTTAACTGAAGCCACGGGTTGCTTAAACTTCTTGTCTTGTACTTGAAAATATTACTCTATTAGTTTATTCAATGTTATTGGTATGCTGATTCAGTATTATGATAGATATAGTGTTTATATAATAAGATATATACCAGTGGAGAAAGGACGTTATGGTCCGAAAACAGATGCTTCAGTCTGCTGTTATTGGTCATCTATTAAGGAGATCCGTGCAACAGTGGATGTCCCACGAATAAAATGATGATGAGAGTATATTTTAAAAATTACAGGCAGACTAGAACCATCTAAGTTCGAAGTTCGGATCACCAGTTTCGGTTGCAACTAAGAGGTCGAAGAAAGGATGAATGCCTAGTGGCCAACAATGTCGTCCCAAGCCGCACCCGTAGTGGGTTCACGAACACTTCCGCTCCGTGAACTCATTACCGACGAAGCTGTAAAAGCCCCCGGGCCAACAGAATTAACATAACTGATGTTATACTCTAAAACAGAGTTCCTCAAACTTTTTTGTGTCGTAGATCCCTTGCCATGTTATTCCGTGTTGGGTAGACCCCCTACTTACCTGATATTGATTTTGTGTAAATTTCTAACTGTAGTGAAGTTAAGTGCTAAAAACTTAAAGTAAAAACACATGTTAATTTATACATTTATTAATTGAATTTAAATTAAAAGTACTCAAAATACAATTTTATATCTGTTATGTAAAATATACGTAACATTAAATAAACATATTATAAACAATAAATAAAATAGCATAAGCAATAAGCCAATATTTTTAGTAAGAAGGATGAACCTGATGATGTAAATGTTTTGATATTATAAGATAGTATGATGTAAGTAAATAGGTACTGTCAGTGTATGTGTTGAGATCCACTATCGTGGACCCCCATTTTAATTTCATGGACTCCCAATTTTTTTTTGCTGACGTAGACCCCTTGCCGGTTGTCATAGACCTCTAGGGGTCGATATAGACCACTTTGGGAATCACTAATCTAGACAATATATAATATCACTTATAGACAAAGAGGAGAGTCACGTGATCATTTCAGAGTACTAAAGATAAGACAGGAGAGACAGTCAAAGTAGAGATCAGAGCATTGGCTATGTCTAACCAAGGAAGGCTTGCTAACCATCTAAACTAGCTAGCTGCCCAAATTATTACATCGAAAAACTATATAAAACTTCTGAAGAGGCATGACATCCTGAAGCTGCATGAACGGATATTGCCGTATGTAATGGGAGTGGCATCGTTGGAAACTACCCACGAAACATCCGCTTATAATCACCAGAGTACTCGATAAGTACAAAGAATAAAATATATTCGTATCAAAACACATTAAGCTACTATTAAATGAATTCCTTGTAATAATAATCACGGAAATTTCCTGTGGAATTTCTATAGATAAAAGTCAATGTGTTTGACCATTAAGTGCTTTTATGTGTGCGTGCACATATACAAGCACTAATTTGTATCCGGAAACACATTTAGCCGATAGATATTTCAACGTGTGACGATCCGCCATCGATTTTAGCGTCTAATAGAATTTTACCAAAATAATTTGGGTAAATCGGAGTCTGGGGTGTTCAGGATGTGGGCCTTAAAATTCTACTTGCTTCAGCGACTATAAGACGGACCATGGAACGCCGTAGTCTTGTACATGGTAACAGCACCAAGAGGCTTTCAGTGGTAACGTGGACAAGGCATACCCAAGGGTTTTCATAATAACACAACGCGAGAACCTACGCGTTGGGTCATAACCATGACATACCGCAGTCTTTTACAAAGAGCAGACCACGTGGGAGCTTAGTGGGTAGAAATCTCCCATAACAGAGGTCGGATATCTTGAACATACGGAAGATTTCCCTCGAAACCAAAAAATAATTTTTATCTTGCGTCGAAGCGATAGATCTTGGTAAACAAAATAGGACAGAACGTTTCCTTGCCCACAGATCCTTATATGAGACTGGTTTGGTCCAGAAGGAAGCAGTTGAAACAGATCAGCAGAGAACAGATCCCGCTCAGAGATGACCACTACAGCTACAATACTTTTAAGAGTTAAATTAGTCATGCGCTTTCTAATATAAAACTCGCCGATTTGAATTAAGATAGTGAGACAGTCGCTGCCACTGTGTTTGGGTAAGTCATCACTTGTAAATATTGTCTTTCACGGTTGGTTTCTCACCGCCACTCGAAGAAAACGTATACGAGTAATAAAATTTAAATAGTTTAAACTAAAACCAAGCAATGATATGTCGTTGAAATAAATACCTCAACTCAATTGTGGGGATAGTGTGAAAGTGACCACAAAAAAAATTCTGTGTTTCTTGTGGACTCCAGACTAGTCATGTTGCGTTGACAACTTTTTAGGTTAAGATTTAACCCAGTAATTCCCAAAGTGGTCTATATCGACCCCTAGGGGTCTATGACAACCTGTAAGGGGTCTACGTCAGCGAAAAAAAATTTGGGGGTCTATGAAATGAAAATGGCACTCCCATTTTCATTTCATTCATTTTCACGATAGTGAATCTCAACATATACACTGATAGTACCTATTTACTTACATCATACTATCTTATAATATCAAAACATTTACATTATTTATAAAAGTACCTATGAAGTAAAAAAATTATTATTTATGTTTATAAAATTGTGTAATTTGTAAGATGTTGGTATTCGCTTTGTGGTCGCAATACATTTTGAATTTGTAAAAACCTGAGAGTCGCAGTCATAGAGCTTCGCTACCTTGCACTGACTTGCTCAATTCGTCACTCTATAAATACGAATGTGGGACAAATACGTTTATTCGTTTCGTTCGTAAATTTACGGGAAATCAATATCAGGTAAGTAGGGTTCGAAGAAAGGAGCATCTAGACCAGAGTACCCAAACTTTTTTGTGTTGTAGACCCCTTGTCATGTTTTTCCGTGTTGGGTAGACCACCCAACACGGAACATGAAAAGCAAAAACATGACAAGGGGTCTACGACACAAAAAAGTTTGGGGAACTCTGATTTAACCCTTTCCTTACCGCAGTCCGTTCCGTCGAAGACACGCTACTGAACCGGGCATGTGCACGAAGTGTGCACATTGTACGGCGGTAAACTAATGTTCGAATTTTCTCATTTGTGTTATATATTTAAAGATTTTACTGGTATATTGAGTTTATATAGAAGTTAGGATGATTCTTAGTAATCTATTTAGCTGTGATAAATCTAAAAACAGGGATCTACACACAAGGTCAGAAAAGAAAATGCCTCTGGGGGGAGGACAGGGGTATATGGGATTCCTACCCACTAAAACCCCCCCCGGTGGTCGCCCTCTGCGCTAAACGGGGGACCGCGGTATCTCCCGGTCAGGGATCGCCACGCGGTCTTCCCTTGCGCCTTGTTATTTTTCGATAGCCCGTCCCGGGGTATGCGTGGATACGCTACCCCCGAAACCCTCGTGGTACTATCACGATGGTTCGAGACCACGTCGAACAATCGTCAGCCTCAGAGTCGCCGAAGCTAATGGGAGTTTAGGGCCCCCACCCTAAACTCCCGCGACTCCGAAGTACACACAAGGTCAAGCTCAATCTAATTCTAGTTCCTGTCAAATTGTGCTACTTTGGGTTATTGTGAATGACTATAAGTGGACAACGATATACGAATATATAAAGTGGACAGAATGTCACTTCGGTCAAGTGTCTGTCTGTATAAAGTGTACACTACTCACTCTCTGATACCTCCCGTAATCGATCTCGGAGTCCGTCATAGCTCGAGACAGTGCGGGGCTGGAATCACTGCTACAAGGGTTCACGTCTCCCAGATTTGTCGATACCAAGCTGTCGCTGCTCATCATAGATTCCTCAGCACCGCTCCAGGAGTTGGGTGTGACCGTTATGTCGTCGGGCAGCTCCAAGTCATTCACCATCTCGGATCGGCTCTTCGGAATTTTCGCCAGTATTGTTTCGAACATGTTAGACATGTCAGTTGCTAAAAAGAGGTTGGTTTAAATTGATTTTTATCTGTTTTACAAAATAAAGGCATAGGTGACATATTCTTGACATACAATTTAAAAAAAATGTTTATTAGCAATAAGACCGCCTCTTATACCTCAATATGAATTGCTTCTTTTTTTTTCAAGTTATTGTCTTTAATATACAAAAAAGTAAATAAAAATATTCAAAAGTTAATTAATTATCAGATTAAACAGAATACAGCAATGCCTGAAGACGGCAGATATTTGACCAATGTGTGTTGCCGGTGATAACTTATGTTACCGAGACGGTGTCGTTTACGGTGGGCCTTATAAGAGCATTGAAAGATCACCCAAAGAGCAATGGAGTGACTTATGCTTGGAGTTTCGGAGAACCAAGGTCACCCAAGAATTGCTCATCTGAAATGGCTGTGGACATAGTTAAGGTTACGGAAAGTCGTTAGATGCAGCGTAAGACCGATCACCGTTGTGATCATTGGGAAGCCTATATCTTGCAGAGGGCATCTATCGGCGGAAAATAAAAAAAATCTTTTACCTATAAATAATTAATGAATTAGATATATAATGATAATCATCATTTCAGCTGTATGACATCCACCGCGTGACATACGCTCCAACCAGAGATTTCCAAGGAATGAAAGAACAAAAAAACATTGCAAGATATTGTGAAGGATAAAAGGAAGGAATAAAAGAAATTGAGAAGAATGAAAGTGAGTGTAGAATAAAGATAAAACCATGAAAAAAAATTATTTGTAAATAAAGTCCCTGTCCCAAACAAAACAGGGGTACGAGAGGCTCCCAATAGCGGGGGCCATTAAAAAAAATAACCAGAGATTTCCCATAGGATCGTTTCGGAGCAGCCTGCATACAACGCCATTTGACTACCTTAAAACTTATCTTATTAATATGAAATATAAATGAGTTCACTACGAAATGTCATGACATATATTCGTCTGAGGAGGCAGTGCACTTCCTGAATACGTTTCCTTATTCTGGAGAGAATATCCAGTAACAAAGAAACACCCTGTACCTAACTCACACTTAAACAACTTTTAAGTTAAACGGTTTTTTGATACCCATATTGTGGTGGTTGTGAAAACATATGTACCTAGTCCGCCATATTGAAACGGCGACCATCTTGAATTTTAAATTTTAACATAATCATCGTGTTTTACTAATGTAGCCCTTTCATTTGATACCCATATTGAGGGGGTTAAGGAAAAATATGTAATCCGCCATTTTGTATCGGCGGCCATCTTAGATTTATAATGTTATTGATTTTATTATATTGTATTGTCATCTAAATTAAATGTGTGTACCAAATTTCGGATCAATCTGACAACGGGAAGGTGCTTAAATTACAATTTCTAATTTTGACCCAAATAAACAAATTACGTACGGGTCGAACTAAATAAAACCGTTTAATAACAAGTACTCATTATCCAAGGCTAAGGTACGGAGGCAGGTTCAAGGATGTTCATCATCCACGAGGCTGAGGGTCTAAAGAACGAGACGGTCATCCTTGTTCGAACAACAGAAATCCTCTGGCTGTATAACAGTGTACATTACGCGGCGGTAGCAATACCACGTCAAACGAACTCGTCTGTGTATTGCATGCATTGCAGACAACCTGAGGATGGCAATGTGGTGTAGAAATCAGAAAGTAGTCGCGCTAAACGTTATTTTAAAAACTTAACATTGTTAGGGCGTCGTTAATATATATTAAGAGACTTAGTAAACACAAAAATAATTCTGAAATGTTAATCGTAAATCTAAAAACAAAGACACGGACGATAATGTCTGTGGAATATAGATCCTAATAATAATAAAAACTCTACTGAAGAAAGATTGTAAATCATTTCGACATAAGAAATAATTATGGGTATATTATTCGAAACATTTTGGACTGTGGGGGCACTCTGTGTTTGGCACTAATCGGTGTAACATAACTCCTGAAGATGACCCGTGGAGGGATGAAACACGTGTTGAGTGATTTGACGGTGGCAGTTGTGTAATTCACATTATTGCCGCATGCGCATTTATCAGCGGGCTGGCGGGCGGTGCACTTTGTTGCACGACTACGACAACATGTGCGGAAGTGGCTAAATATTGGTCCTTTTCTTATTTTGGACTGTGGTCAAATTATAAATATAAGGCTTTTAATATCTCACCTGTTTAAGCGTGATGCAGTGCACGCGTCGAAGGTCACGTAGCCGCAGTGAACTGGGCCTCGGTCTTAACGAAATGATAGCACTGGTTTCAAGAAGTGACTGCTTGGTCGATAGAGTACGTGTTTGCCGGCACGCGAGCTCGCATCGGCGCTGTGCCGACTTATCTTTGCCTGTACACGTTTAAGTTTATACATAGTGTCCCAACTTGATATTGTATATACAAATTTATTGGTTATATATGTAAAAGCTTTAACATAGTGAATTTATAGCTCATTTGTTGTCAATTAATATATGGTAATAATATGTAATAATGATAATATAGTAAGAAGAAGCGTTTTCAAAATTCGAATTACTACATATTATATAAATATTAATTTTATATAAAATAATGTACAAATTAATGTATAGTTGAGTAAAACTTCCAAATTGTAAATATAAATAATTTATTTATATTATATTTATACATATATATATATATATATATATATATATATATATATATATATATATATATATATATACAGTTTGGAAATTTTACTCAATTATACATTAATTTGTACATTATTTTATTAAAGTCGCGGCCCAAGCGCTACAGGCCGTTAAATGCCTTGAGGTTTAAGACAGTGTACTTAGTTAACTCATCCAAAGATTTATATAAGGTCACGTGGTTACGTCTTTTGAATTCGAATCGGGACCAATGTCTGAGTAATATAGTATATATATATATATATATATATACATAGAACGAAGTGAACCCTGATATTCTAGAGAAGCTTATAGTTGTCGGCAATGTGGAGGGTAAAGGGAACAGAAGACGGTCTCCTATTGACTGACGCAATTTCAAAAGCTTGCTTCACCGTCGTGATCTTTTTATTATTATCCTTACAACTTTCACAGAATATAACGAGCCTAGAAAAAGATGGTAGATAGTGACGTACTTGACCAAGATGAGTCATAAGAAAGCGACGAATAGTAAAAAGGTACTATACATTTTTAAAATCAACTATTTACTGACAACAATAAAAGTACAAAATTAGTATATTGTGTTTAAATATTAGAAAACTTGACATATTAATTTTACTATATTTATATTTAAAAATTAGTGAATTATTAGTTATAACACTTCGCAGTAATTCTGATGATTGTAATATTGTAAGAAAAGGACCAATATTTAGCCACTTCTGCAAATGCAGTGGTAGTCGTGCAACAAAGTGCACCGCCCGCCAGCCTGCTGATAAATGCGTATGCGGCAAACAATGCAATTACACAACTGCCACCGTCAAACACAGAATGACTGGCACTAATCGGTGTAACGTAGCTCTGAAGATGCCCCGTGGAAGGAAGAAACACGTGTTGAGTGATTTGACGCACTTTGTTGCACGACTACCACTGCATGTGCGGAAGTGTCTAACTACTTAGGATAGACTTCCGCAAGGTAACGCCTGATTCCATTAAATATGTAATGTTGTTTCTGAAGAAAAGAACGACGTACACGTGAACACGTGTATAGTGCGATGTCGTTAACAATATACACAAAACTGTAATGCAGTTAAACTTAGGTAATGCTCGCGCCACCCGGGACCAAGTCAACCTGGTAATCTAATGAAGCCAGGTACAGGGTCGCTTTTCCTTCGCTTATAAGAATTGTTTAATATTTTGTCTAAATAAGAGTGTTTTATTAGATAACATCGAGTCCAAAATATATCCCCGACTTATCGTGCATTCTAGTTTTTATGATTTTCATTTCGATCACAGATAATAAACAACTACACTAGCCGTAAAACTACCACAGCTTAAATATTAATCACCGCTCATCTGGAATATTCAAATTAATGATGAACAATCATGTGAGTACGACGATGACATTTACCAGAATTAATTTCGTCTTGATACCGTAGCAATGCACCGCGTCATGCGAATAAGCAGATTACCTATTTGTGGGGATTCCCGCGTTAATATTACATGACGTAACTAATTATTCACGCTTGACATTGTCTTCGTTTGATTCGTCGCTATATTTATAAGCCTATATACACTGCAATAGAAAGGGCTATATCAGTGCTTCGCTGCGAGGTTTTGATCCAATTCCAATCCAACAGAATTTCTTGTCTGAAGTAGCACATCGTTCGTGCAGCCGCCTACCGTTGGGACTAAAAGGCTCTCGAGTAGCTACCACGAGTCGGTAAACAGGTGAACCAAGGACTTATTCAAAGATCGGTCATAAAGACAACCTTTGACGGAGCCTTATGTCTTGCAATGGAAGTCAACTACATTGACTGCTTGTTGAAGACCCTACGCAATGCCTTCCACTCTATTCTCTCCTTCGCTGATCGTATTCACCAACTTGCTTCTGTTCTAAAGTTGTCATTCCGTCTGGATTAAGATCACCTATAAAATACCTTCTGCCCTGTACTCAACCTTTTAGATTTCTCTTTGTCTAATTATAATTTATAAATATCTATATGTCATTAGAGCTTTATTCAGTAGACGTCTTTATTTGTAATAAGACTGGTAGGAAGAGACATGTGTCGGTATCTGACAACCTGAACAAGTTCATGTACCGCTGCACTTGAAGTTCCGTGGTGTCCACTACAGAATCTTAAAGCCATGGCGGACATTCGTTCTGTACGCTATTCGAATAGCGTAATTCGAATTTTAAAAATTCTAGAAAAGTTGAAGTGATCGCGCACTTTCCGACAGAATTTTCAAAATTCGAAATACTAAATTAAAAAAAATTTTGTTGTCTATGCAGAGGTTGTACGGTCAGTACGTAATTACTGGCATGTCGCATTCCAATAAAAAAGTTATTTTACAAAATATAACATGTTTCAGATTACTCATTTTATACAAATGGTTTATTGCTGAAAAATATGTACTATAAATTCACTAGACATTCACCCCTTATATTTTTATACCTTTAACTGACCAGGTAATGAAGGATGGTCCAGAAACGATATCGCGAAGTTTCCTGGTGGCCGCTGCCGGATCCTCAGAAGCCGCTGATTAAATTTGAATAATTTAACTAAAAAGTTAGAAGTAGTAAAACACACATAAATAAGAAATTAGTATATAATAACATAAAGCTAATGTTAATTTTATATATAAGTACAAAATAATATATGAAACTGCTTAAAACAAAAAAACTAACTATCAAGATGGCATGCATGTGTAATTAAAAATAATATTCACATAAAACAATCATAAGCCATATAGAAGTAATTTGATAGAATAAATTGAAAATTAAGAAAGAAAAAAGACTAAATTTCACAAGGTCTGTGCCGAGAAATAAAAAAAAAACAATATCCAATTACAGACATGACTTATATCTTTATGAAGGAGACAAAAGTACAGAATAAAAATATAATGCTTATATTATATGTACAGATAATAAATGTAATCTGTCTTTGTCATATAGTATTATTATCGCTTTAGTTTTCACATGTGACACGTGGGACTGCGTCAATAAATTCAGCTGTTTCTTTTCAATCTTTTGTTGTCTCGAACACATAAATTAAACAATATTATCTATCCGTTGTCTCGCAACTATCATAGTTTATATGTAATGAATTCTGTGAAACGAAATGTTGATATAATTAGAATTTACTCGTGTATTAGCTTTGTTTAGTTTCAAAACAAATTCTTAATGGCATGTATTATAATCTACATTAGTTAAAAGTAATTTTTACTTGAAGATGACTTGCTCTGATGCCTGAATGACATTTGCATATTCCGCGCATTCGAACAGAGCGCTGAGGGCGTTTAGATCAGAGTTCCCCAAACGTTATTTGTGTCGTAGACCCCTTGCCATGTTTTTCCGTGTTGGGTAGACCCCCTACTTACCTGATATTGATTTCCTGTAAATTTCTAACTGTAGTGAAGTTTAGTGTTAAAAACTTAAAGTAAAAACACACGTTAATTTATACATTTATTAATTGAATTTAAATTAAAACTACTCAAAATAAAATTTTGTATCTGTTATGTAAAATATACGTAACATTAAATAAACTTTAAATAAAATTACATAAGCAATAATTTTTTTACTTCATAGGTACTTTTATAAATAATGTAAATGTTTTGATATTATAAGATAGTATGGTGTAAGTAAATAGGTACTATCAGTGTATGTGTTGAGATCCACTATCGTGGACCCCCATTTTCATTTCATGGACACCCAAATTTTTTTTTGCTGACGTAGACCTCTTGCAGGTTGTCATAGACCCCTAGGGGTCGATACAGACCACTTTGGGAATCACTGGTTTAGATTAACGCCTCTTTTTTAAAGGTATAAAAGCTTCCTAGGAAGCCTTCATTCGGGCCGGTAAATACTACAATTTCGGATTGGGACGCCGCCGAGCATTTTCATTTAGATTGTTTTGGTAAACGGCTATATTCGAATGTTGATGCGCGCTGTTAGCCGTTTTGGCTTTTACAGCTTCATCGGACTCAGGGCTCGCAGATCCGAAATCCGCAAGGTAATAAACTAAAAAAATCTACGTCAGATGCGTCGCCTGACGTATTATATTATACAAGGTGTGATCACTTCCTCCGAAAACATTTTAATTGAATAGATACCGGATTGGGACGCCGAGCATTTAGATTGTTTTGGTCAACGGCTATATTCGAATGCTGATGTGCGCTGTTAGCCGTTTTGGCTTTTACAGCTTCTAAATAAAATATTGAATTCTAATTATTATTAATTCTTTATTGTCTTTAATTACCTATACTTCTGGCGGCCGGCCCGCCATTAGTTCATGATTAGCCCGAGTGGCCCCTAGTCTTAATAAGTCTGTGCAACCATGACTTCAAGCTAAAATGGTTAACAGCGTGCAGCACCATTGGAATATAGCCCAAATATACAGTTTCGTCTTCGAGCTGCGAGTCCTGAGATCGATGAAACTGGAACCGCACGGCTGGCACCAATCTCATTCTGAATAAATAAATTTTGTAGGGCGCAGTAATTTACTTTTTTTACTTGACTGCGATATGTTCTAAATTTGAATTTAGTAAATGTGATGTCAGTGAGTCGTTGCTAAGGATTAGATAGATAGAAGATATCTTCGCCCATCCTTCCAGTCCTTTGCTCGCAGGGTGGCAGGCAATGAAACAAGAAATGAAATAAAAAAGCATGTAAACGATTTTAACAAAATAAATAGAAATGTATGACTAATTATGTATAGAATTGTTATGTATTAATAATGATAAAAATAAAATGTAAGAACAAAATAAAAAAATAGCATAAATGTACCTAGCCACCTTAGAGTAAGAAGATGATGGAAGAAAGACGAGGAAAGAAAGAAGGTATAAAAGAGCAAAACGAAAGATATTGTGAAGCACGAAAGTAAAGAATGGAAGATATTGTGACGCGTGAAAGAGAGTGATTAATAAAGAAAATACTGAAAAAAAATATTGAATAAGTCCCTGATCCCGATAAGTTAGGGGTACGAGAGGCCCCCAATAGCGGGGCCATATAAAAAAAAGCATTACGCCTTTTAAACCCAATGTTTAAAAAGCTACACACTTATATTCTACTAGCTGATCCCGCAAACGTTGTTTTGCAAAAAAAATATTTTTAATTTTCAATTTAAAAATAAGGGTTGATCGAAGAGGGGTGAAAATTTAGGGTTGTATGTATTTTAGTATGTTGTATCATAAAAAAATAAAAACAAAAAATTTCGTCAAAAAAATTAAAAAAAAATTTAAGGGTGAACAACCCTTATCACTTAGGGGTATGAAAAATAGATAGTACCCGATTCTCAGACCTACTAAATACGCATATAAAATTTGGTAAAAATCGGTCAAGCCGTTTCAGAGGAGTTCAAGTTCGAACACCGTGACACGAGAATTTTATATATTAGATTTACATTAGTTTTCGTTGGATCTATCACGTTGGAACCGCATGTCGTTAGAAATGTTCCAGGCCGACATTATTCGGTTCACACCGACCGAACAGTCGTGATGTGCTACGTATTATATATGACGTATTACGTGAACAGGACGTTAATATTGCAAGTAAACAAGGATGCAATGAAAAGGATTTGGAGACGCTCTCTTAAAGCCGCCCACGCCGCGGATGTCGACATTTGTCCTTTTAACAATTGTCGTCACATTAATACAGCTAGAATTGAACCGCGAACTGGTCAAATTGACCAGAACCGAATATTACCGGCTATTGACTAGTATCTTATATGTTATGTAATTATCGGATACTTATATGATACGCTCTCATACTATGTTAGCAACCATTAGAAAAACCAAGGTCACTTACATAGCTGGTATTGGAGAGCAGAGGTCAGAGGACATCTCTAGTGAACCCAATGGCTGTTGAGATCGAAATATTCTCGATTGACCACTGGGTGGGTGGATGACATACTTAAGGTAGCATTAAATATATAATATACATATATTTATATGTGTAATCAAACGTTTGTTCATGACAACTGATCTAAAAATATACAAGAAAATTTTACGACATTATTATTGGACTATTATTCCCAAAATTCAAAGGGCATATTAAAAGTAAATTGACAGAAATTGATTTTATTCAATAAACAAATATTTAAATGACAAGAATCATTTGCAGTGATGTCGCCTGATTGTTTTGACTTCATTCAAGCTATATCTGATATAGTGTATACGTATACATCTGTGTTAAACTATCAAAAGGTGTGTTGTTGTGGAGTTTCTTCCTGTTTCTTCTCAACAATAACACGGAGCAGAGACAAAAATAAAATTAAATAAAAAAAATTGACAAAAACAGTTCTGTTGAAAATCCCAATATTGAATAAATGAAATTTAGATTTCATGCTTTTTTAATTTCTTAATTTTATGCCTTTCTCTTCGAAACATCGCAAAAATATTTATAAGACAAAAAATAAAAAATGTGAATAACAAGAAACTATAATCCAATACAATTTTTTCTAGACAATAACATAGATAATCTTGTTATTCGCTAGGCATGTGACTTCATTTAAACTATAGAAACATCCACATCTAGACATGATCTTTTCACTTAGATTCACGTGAACATACATTTATCGTCTCGTTACTATAATAAAGTTAAATATCTCATATCTGCAAAATGCGTCATATTTCCATAGTTCTATTTAAAGTCCCTTTGTGGTCATAATCTCGGAACGCAAGTTTTAGTTTTAAAAAAAAAACTTTAACACTTTGTTCTATTTTCAAATATTTCTGGCCAGACAGATTTCTTACTGTTAACAGTTATTGCTACATCGCAGTCAAAAAGTAAAATTAAATAAACAAATCGAATTTCAGAGTGATCACTCTATTTATATAATATCTTATGAATAAACCACAAAATAATGTTCAATTTCGTGAATGTCAAAATTTTATTAATAATACAGTATGATTAATTTTAAAAGGGTGAATGTGTGGCACATTAGATGCCAATTAAAAAAAATAACGTAATGATAATAGAGTAAGAAGTATTTTCTAAATTAGAATTATTGCATATTAAACTAATTAATGTTTACTATTTAATTCTGCAGACTTTGTACTTCCAGAACAGGCCTGACGAATTGTAATTAAAAAATAATAATTAACGTAATTATTTTAGAATGATCAATTTATGCTTAATGATGGCTGTCAAATTAGCTATCTATTTACTTATATAAAGCATTTATATCTATAATTAATCACCCTGTATTTTTGTTATAATGAATAAAGGTGCACGATATTTTTTGTTTAACTATATTCTAACATCAGATGTTTTAATTTCCTGTGTGGTTTATAAGGTAATTGAAATGTTTTGCTCCGTTCCCGAGTTGGCGCCGAGATATTTGCAACACAGCTAAAATCACAGATTTATCTCGAAGGATTGTTCTCTGCAGTGGCAGTGACAACCGGCAGCCGTTGGGGCCGAAATGTTCTCGGATGACATAGAGGAGATTCGCATAAAAACCAAGGACACCGACATAGCTCGAAGAATTGGTCTGAAGTAGCAGTAGGTGGAGCAAATCGCTGGTGCATAGTGGCAGTCTATCAGCTAGAAGGCGAAGAACAAATTGAATGATTCATTTCTATTAATGGGACAGAGACACGTATTTAGGAAATATAAATGTAACTAAAATACTTCTATTGTTTTAGACCAGTGATTCCTATATGTCTATATCGACTCCTAGGGGTCTATGACAACCTGCAAGGGGTCTACGTCAGTGAAAATTAATTTGGGGGTCCATGAAATGAAAATGGGGGTCCACGATAGTGGATCTCAACACATACACTGACAGTACCTATTTACTTACATCATATTATCTTATAATATCAAAACATTTGCATTATTTATGAAAATACCTATGAAGTAAAAAATTTATTATATATGTTTATAAATTTGTGTAAGTTGTAGGATGTTGGTATTCGCTTTGTGGTCGCAATACGTTTTGAACTTGTATAAACCTGAGAGTCGCAGTCTCAGAGCTTCGCTACCTTGCACTGACTTGTTCAATTCGTCACTCTATAAATACGAATGTGGGACAAATACGTTTATTCATGTGTGTCAACGTGTGTTTTTACTTTAAGTTTTTAACACTAAACTTCACTACAGTTAGAAATTTACAGGAAATGAATATCAGGTAAGTAGGGGGTCTACCCAACACGGAAAAACATGGCAAGGGGTCTACGACACAATAAAGTTTTGGGAACACTGGTTTAGAGTATAACGTCTGTTATGTTAATTCTGTTGGCCCGGGGGCTTTTACAGATTCGTCGGTAATGAGTTCACGGAGCGGAAGTGTTCGTGAACCCACTACGTGTGCGGCTTGGGACGACATTGTTGACCACTAGGCATTCTAAAGGAAGATACGAATTCTACGGTAAGTCCACGCTATTAGCGATAAGTGGGCGTGAAGCCAACCTCGAAGACAGTTCTATAAATAAAATCTAATTTTTTAATGTTTCAAATTTAAATATGGCGGACTCGAATAGATATAGATATTTTGTGGTAATTCAATGGAAATACCATTTGATGATATTTATATTTATTTATAGTCTCTCACTATTTCTAATACTTTCCTAAATCTATGTTTTTGGTTTAAAATGTTCACGTAATCATATTCCTTTACCATCACCATCATTTACGTCCTAAGTCCAATAGGACAGGTTAAAGGCGGCCTGCGACAAGCGACCAGCGATTTCCGACGACATTAATATTTAATGGAATCAGGCGTTATTTTGCGGAAGACCATCCTAAGTAAGAAAAGGACCAATATTTAGCCACTTCCGCACATGCAGTGGTAGTCGTGCAACAAAGTGCACCGCCCGCCAGCCCGCTGATAAATGCGCATGCGGCAAACAATGCAAATTACACAACTGCCACTGTTAAATCACTCAACACGTGTTTCACCCCTCCACGGGGCATCTTCAGGAATTATGTTACACCGATTAGTGCCAAACACAAAGTCAACATTAATATTTACTATTTCTAGTAAATTGCGGTCTTTAACTGGTTATTTTTCAACACATTTAGTCCGATTTTAACCAACAACTCGTCTGGTGGAAAGCGACGATTTGATCTAATAAGCACACAGATTCAGTAAGTGCCTATTCACTCGGATACTAGAAGATTAAGCGTTATAATCCATGTGAAATAAAGCGATGGTATTACATTTTTAGATGGTATTATATTTTTAGATGTCATCCATCTTTTTACTTTTCTAATTTAAACATTATAATTTCAGTCATGGGATTTACGCTACTTCCCCATAGATATCCAATAGGACCGGTTGGACCTTCAGATTCAAAATTCAAAATAATTTTATTCAAGAAGACATTTACACGAGCTTTTGATTATTTAAACATTAAGCAGTAAGGTACCACCGGCTCAGAACGCTGATCTGTTGAGAAAAGCCGGTTAGAAACTCAACAGTTGTTCTAACCTTGTGAACGACATTCGGCAGGCTAGAAACGAGAGATCAGCTCAGGGTCGACACACCTAACTCCACTCGAAACTCACCGACATAAACAAACTGCGAAAACTCAATAAGACATATTTCTGTCTCAAACAACTAAGCTGGCACGGGTACTGCAAGCAGTACCTGCACCGTTTTACAATAATCGACAACGATACTTGCTAATGTGACGGCTCCACAGTACAGACTTTTCACCACTTACTCAGACACTGTTCCCGATTCGAATCCAAAAGACGTGACCACGTAACCTTATTTGAAAACCTTAATATACCTTCGTTCAACCTACCGGACTTTCTCAAGACAAAATCTACAGCAGATTCTTTTGATGAGTTAGCCAGGTAAAACCTGGTCTGTAGCGCTTGGGCAACGACTTAAAATAATGTACAAATTAATGTGTAATTTATTATTACTTTTATCTGCATTATCCCTGTAAGAAAAACTGTTAATAATGATATCTTGACTCTCAGTTAAGAGAAGAGAGATCCATATCAAATAGCGGCAACCCTCTCCCAACTATCTGCGCTTAGCGAAAAAAGAAATTGTAAAAAGATATTAGCGATACAAATTAGAATTAAAAAAAAACCTTGTAGACGAAAGTCCTACTGCGCTTGACAATCCGTGTTCTTTATTCCAGAAGATAATTTAAATAAGTCCATTGATATTGTACATATTTATTAAAGCAGTCGTGATTTGATGTGTGTGTGTGTGTATTCTCACACAAATATTACAAAATACACGGAGAGAACAATACACGTAATGTAATCAAGTTTGATTTATATTCCTGATTTAATGTTCCGACGTACACATTACGTCGATTTGTTACGAGAAATTTGTATTATTATTTAATCAAACAACTTTATCATCCTTTATACACGTGAATTGACGTTTATTGAGAAATAACAAATGTAAATATATTTACAAAGTAAAAACGTGTGTTTGTACGCGTCCACATGAGATGCAAAATTGTTATGACGTAAAACATCTCAAATATAATGGCAAGATGCCCGAAAACAAAGCAGTTTTATTAGGAACGCCTTACGAATAAGACGCGTCGATAGCTCGGAAGTATTTATATATATATTCAGTGCATTCTATGGTTATATAGTTTCTCGCTAACTGCGCATCAGAGAGAGACAGCGGTATATATTCATTTCAACTGTCTTTATTCCATAAGTTTCCACGGGATCAGCTGATTGTGATTGTGCGTCGTCAGTCGCGTTCGCGACGTGGTCGTGGTCGCACGTGTTTTTGTGTTAGTCATGTTCAGATAACGCTCCGCGAATGGATGTCGCAAACGGTCCGTCGCTGCGACTCCGCGGCGGTGTGAACAATCACAGTGACAGTAAGAAACATGAGTTAAATTTGTGCACTAGTGTAATGTCGGCTGAGACGAAACGTTTGCTCCCGCCGACGTCGGAGACAATAATGACGAAGCCATTCCCTATAAGAGGTAAATTAGTTGTTTCAGTTGTCACTAAAAATACGTCAATGGACGCGCATCCGTGCGGCCAATGATTTCTTTACGCTCCCGTTCCCGCCTTCGCGGAACATTGCGAGCCGTGTTCGTTTATCTATATACATTCCGAAACATGTACCGATAAAACTCCTTTACAAATTCTTCATACACTTGTTACTTCTTTGATCTAGTGTTAACACACTTGAGTCTCAAGTAAACAATATTTGTCATAGTCATTTTAACTGCGTAGAAAATTATTTTTTTTAAAATAATTCAACGGTTCAAACCGGCTATGCAAGGCATAATTACAGGGGAAAACCATGTTTTCTATAAATGTCAACGTTAAATGGAGTAAATGTACCGTTTTAAATATACTATGGTAGTGAGATAAGTCTTTTTTATATATCAGAACGTAAATACATAAACTACTTATCTCTAAAAGTAATTGGATGTACCAAAGCCTTAAAAGGTCTGTCTACAAAACTATTGTTTATGGCTGTTAGGGGCTTCAATTCAATTTCAATCAATACTTGCCGAAGTGGTCAAATATATAAAATTTCCGATATAAATAAGCACTTGTGTTATTAATTACCAAAAATAAAACCCGTCCGAGTTTGCTGTTAGCGCACTTAGATAGAACCTTTGAAGGTTTTACTAAAAGGATCCTATTGTAAGGGACTTCAATTTGAATCTAGTTGTATCAAAATAAGCTCTTGTATCTGTTTACCTGTTCTTTACTGATATACAAAAGTGATTACTATAAATTATCACAATGCTACTCATCATATAGTATGATTATATATGTAAATATATATATATATATGTATAATATGATTGGTTATAGGTTTAATAACTTTAAACGGGTAAATGTATAGTTAATTTCCTGTCAATTACATTCCTAAGTTTGAAGCAATTAATATATGTTACACATTATACAAAAATAATAGTTTAGAGTAATAATAATTAACGTAATGATAACTTAGCCAGAAAACCTTTACTAAATTCGGATTACTACATATTAAAAATAATTATTATTTATTATCTGTCCTTGTACTGTACTGAAATAAGTGATTTGCTTGTCGCATTTCTGTATACAGAGTTAAGTACAGTTTTATTTTATTATAGCTTGTAAGTTATTACGAGGAGTGGTGGCTCAGGGACTTGCGATTGTAGATCACGCGGTCGATTCCCGGGATACATTCTTCTAATTTACACTTTGTATATTAATCATTTAGGATTGCCATTGCTCATAAACAAATTTTCAGAGAATGACAGCAGGGTCCTTTGCGTACCATAATACCACACTGATCACCAAAGCGCCTGCCAAGCGTGGCATTTATGTTATATCACCCCATGAATATCTTTAGGGACGTATATAGCCTAAAACGACGAAGACGACGATAGCTTCCAAAAGCCTCCATTGATACAGATATTAAAACTAAATTTACTTTTTTTGTTTCGTAATTAGTAAATTATACAAAGTTATATATAAATAATTTTATTAATAGCTATAATACATAACCGGTTATTTTTATCTTATTCACAGGCTTGTTTTTTTTTACCAAAAAAACCGTTTCTTTTAAACCTTTTCATCGCAGCCCTTTTTCAACCGTCCGGTGCTGAATAAACAAACTTTTTGTGTTTAACCTCTATTTAGTTTAGTGGCCGAAAAAAAAAGTGGCCGTAAAAGGGGATACGGTCAACTATATTGTTTTAAAAAAAACTGGGTCTTCCACGAATATATTATTTCACATCTAAAGACGTGGCGTGGTTGGTTCAGCAAATGTTTTTTGAAACGTAATTAAAATGTCTCTATTATCTAAAAAATCATATATCATATATATATATATACAATTGAAACGCCGCAAAGTGAATTAAGATTTTCTATAGCAAACCATGTAAAGATCGAAGATAGGTTCCAGGGTTACGAAAATACTACTTTTTAAAAAGGAAATTGAACAAAGTTAACAATTAAAAAACAAAGATAATATATTCTGCCAATAAATAAATTGGAATAATATTTACCTTTTTTGTAACCAAAAACAACACGTAAAAATTTATGTAAATTTATTATTCTCTTTAAAAAAAAACACAACACACTACGTAATTGAAACTGAACTCTTAAAATTAGCAAAACAAAGTGAAAATAAAACTGTATTCAAATTGCGTTGATTTTTAGTTGACGCTATTAGAAACAAAAGTGTTGCCATCTTTAAGAAAAAAAAAAGAAAATTAAAAAAAAATTAAAGACTCGAACCCAAAACAACGCAACATCGAAAACCTAACGACGCACAGTGAAAATTAATACTAATTAAGCAGCGACGCAGCTTCGAAAAAACGCACAACGTTACGACGCAAAGCGAGGTATTGGTGTATATACTGTGGAAACATTTCTATTCTTATTCGTGTGGTCTTGTCAAACCATTATAGTCATGGCTGCACGGCCATTTTTCATATTCCGCCATTTTAGTTTATCAATTGCACCATCTATTGTTAAATTATAAAACTTCGGGATAATAAAACATTTATTCTTTCTTAGCCCAAGAAGTCTAAATATTAAAAGACTACATACTGGCGAGGCAATTTGAATTTGGATCGTATCATTTTTGGTACCGTGCTTTTTCAGACCCAAGGAGTCACAAGCGACTAATTTATTTTTTTCTTGCGTATTGCATTCACAATGATTGTTAAATGGTTTAGGTTTAGAAAGGGACCAATATTTAGCCACTCCCACAACACAGCGTGTGTTTGGTACTATTTGGTGTAACATAACTCCTGAAGATGCCCTTTGGAGGGGAGAAACACGTGTTGAGTGATTTGACGGTGGCAGTTGTGTAATTCGCATTGTTTGCCGCATACGCATTTATCAGCGAGTTGGCGGGCGGTGCACTTTGTTGCACGACTACCACTGCATGTGCGGAAGTGGCTAAATATTGGTCCTTTTCTTACTTAGGATGGACTTCTGTAAGGTAACGCCTGATTCCATTAAATATCCATCAAATAAAAAAAAACCTTCCAACATAGCGTCTATCTCTTGTAAAAACATTAGAAAGTCGACAATGTCTTCGTTTCGGCTCTCGGTCTCTTTCAAAAGATATCTAGAGGAGGAAATACCATAATCGCCACGTTTAGCAGACATGTTGGCGATTGCAGTGTGGTATTATGGTACGCAGAGGACGCTACTGTCCGTTCTTTGAAAACTTGTGAGCAATTGCGATGCTGTTTTGAATCCTCGGGATCGAACCCGCGATCGAATACACAAATCTCAGTCCACTACATCTCGGCTACCCCTGCTCGATAATGTAATGGCGTATAATCGGTGCAGTTATTCAGAACACAATTAACACAATTAGGTTTTTGCCAAGAGTAACTAACCTAGATTTTTTACAATACTAGAACTATTAACTGATTTATATTAAACTTTAAATTTCTTTTTAGATGTAAACGACAGACGTAATTACTAAAGTTTTTTTTTTATAACGCTAACGTCAACGTTTTAATGTCTTTCAGATAATTAGTGTCAATTGTATAATTAAATCGATTCTTATTTCGATCTTTAATTAAATAATCGTTAAAGGTAATCAGTAATCGGAAAGGTAAATCGATTTATGGAAAATTATGTCAAACGTATACAGAGTGATTGATTAGGTTTAATTAATACCTTTAAAGAGGTAAAAGTGTAGAACATTTGACAGCATTAAAATTTTTACACCTATTTCTAAACACTCTGTATAAAGTTCACACATGAATTTTTTTATGGCTCAGTTTTTGGGATATCTCGTTCAAACTCTATCATGGGTGGACATGGTCTTTATTTGCATATTCTTTATTTATTTCTATTTTCATCTATCGTCCTTCTAAATGCCTCTCATTCTTTCTCTAATTTCCTTAAGAACATCTCTCATTTCTTTCCATACATCCCCTCACTACCTTCACTTTTCCTCTATGGTTCTACTATATATTTAATATTTTGCTTTTATATATATTTGTTTAACAATTTATTTGTTGTTAATTTTTATTTTTTTCTTACTATCTATATCACACTTAATTTACATTTCTATTATCATATATTTTATTATTTTCATTTTTTTGTATTCTTTACAGTAATATATTATATATTTTTTATTGGAATGTGAGAGACCAATAGCTTGTAGCAGTACAAAGTCAGGGAGATTTAAAACAATAATACATATTAATAAGTAGTAATTCTAATTTTGAAAACAGTGTATTTTACTATATTAGCATTACGTTATTTGTTAATTCTGAAACCATTGAGTTTCGGAAAGAGCGTACCATACATTAATTAAACTATTTTACTTAAAACCTCTTTAAAACTGCTTTAAAAACCAACACTTTAAAAAAAATTATGTTTTTTTGTTGTTAGTTGAACAAAACACATGCCTTAACAAGTCATTATTTAACATGATTTAATTTTAAGATTCATTTACGTATGAATATTAAAGTAAAAAATGAAAACGTATTTAGTACAGATGTACTGTATAGAAATATACCCATGTCACGACTTCAATTAGAAGCGACAACTGTATTTCTTTGGTCATTAAAATAACGCATTTAAACACTTATTACTGCCAACATTAAAACTAATAACAGGTTAATTTTAAAAATAAAAATGTCATAAGCTGCAAATGTTTCTTGTGTGCCAATATTTCTTATTCACAGATTATAAAAAAAAACTGGCTGTCATCGTCGATTTCAAACTTGAAAAAGTACAACAGATTATATATGAGAAATTTAAATTAAAAATTAATTATATATTTTTACGTAAATAAAAATAAAACTAATTACTCTCCTAAATATTTAATTTCTAGATACTTGTAAATAAATTACTATACTATTGATTAAATGATATTGTCAAGCTGATCACAAAAAAGCAGTCGGATATTGTTATGGGCTCTTCTCGGATATGGGCGCGTATAGAACCCTCGTAACTTTAAGTTGAAGGATACCATTATATGGGAGCTCAATATGATCTTTCTTGCAGCTTACTGCAAAGCATAGGCTTATCCCACAGATCGCCGCGATGACTGGTTCTGCGCTGCACGCATCTGGCGACATGCTGCAATCTTAACTACGTCATCAGTCTACCTAGTGGGGGTCCAACTCACGGCTCGTCCACCGACTCCTGGTCTCCACTCGAGAACCTTTCGGCTCTGACGGCCATCAGTTGCACGAGCGATTTGCCCCGCCCACTGCAACTTCAGACCAGCAATTCTTCGAGATCTTGTTTCTCTTGCAGGTCCTCATTTCTTATTCGATCTCGCAGCGAAACTCCTAACACAGCCTTCTTGTCAGGCCCGTGGTAATTGATCACGTTTTGAATCTGTATGTCATCACTGGCAACACACTGGACCTTCGTCTATAACCCTTTCCACTCCAAGGCTGTTATGTAGCATCGATAAAATTTAATTGAATTATAGTATCTTGCGATTCTAAAATATGTTTCATTCATTCGTGATTCAAACATTTTAGTAACAAAAATCTTTCCTGTTTTAAAATTTTCCGCAAAAAGGAGTATTACACCATGTCGAGTATCACTCGACAGTGGAGCTTGTGGAACAAAATCAGTGTCGAGTGACACTCGACATTGGAGTGGAAAGGGTTAAACATTAAGGTATTTTGGACGAGAAATAAATCTGATTCTACTTAGTATCGATATGAACTATTTCGACATTATTCTCCTGACGTAGACATGTGATATCTATAATCCTAATTAGAATATTACGTAATAGACAATCTAATTCAATAAGTTTGCTCGTAAGTTTATTAGCCAGTGTTGCCCGCTAGCGCGCTAGGAATACCTTCCGTCCGGAACGCATTGTGTGAAAATGAACAGATTATTTTTGTACGTAGTTTTATTTTTTAATTTATTAGCATTGCGGCTGGCTCACGTTCAGTTCATGAAACTACACAGGGTTGCCACACATCGACTTAAAATAATTTTAATACGTAAACATAATGTGAACATGTTTTTTATATATTTATTTTACCCCAACCTAAAGCCATTACATATAGAAAAATTGGTGTATTTTATACAAAGAATAAAAATAATTATCAAAAGAAGCAAGTGATACTTGTTGTAACAGCTCCTAATAGATACCGGACTGTTTGTATTTCGTGCGACAGAGATAATGCTTTACGAAGCTGAAATTAGCCGATTGTCTCTTTCCAAAGGTCGATTTGCAATATTTATCGCCGGGTACGGTATAATACTTAAACTATGACTGTAGCACAAATTAAAATTGTTATTCAAAAAATCTTTATATGCCCTGCAATAAATACACATCTTTCTATTATTCCCTACATTTTTATCCTTCCTTTCCTTACGCCTTCATCTCCAGACTACTACTTCTCCATTTTTGTTTTCGTTTTATTTCTGTTCATTTACTTTTATTTATCAAACTGAAACTGAAAACTATATATTCCAATTTAATATCCGTTAGAAGAAAGGAGATGAGAAATTGATTTCGTTAACCTCTAACACAACCTATCTTCGACATTTTTTTATATTTAGAAATAGCATCTAGCATTACCTGGGATCCTATTGTATTAGCGTATGCATCTATACAAATAAATAAAATTGGAGTGTTTGTTTGTAATGTTAAAATAACTGCATTTTACTAAAGTCGTATGTATATACATACAATACTTATACCAAAATTATATATTTTTTTTAATTTCTGTCCGTCAGTCTATTCCGGCTTATCTCTAAAATGGCTGGATCGATTTTGACGCGACTTATACTGGACAGGTAGTTGATGTAATAACAAGTAAATTAGATTACATTTATATACGAAAAAATCTGAAACGAGAAAATTAAATAGACAATTTTTTATTTTAAATTCCACGCAGACGAAGTCGCGGGCACTGCTAGTTGCTCATAAAAATATTCACTTACTGGATTAAGTTTCCTAGATCTCTCTAGAATCATGTACGATTTGGTTTTTCCGTCTGGGAATATCGATAATGCTGTGAACATATAATAAATTTTCATACACCCCTTATCTGTATTGGGTATTCGTTGCAGCCTGAGCTCTTTATCATAGAGAAAGCATGTGTTCCAATAGTAGAGGTAAATAAAACAAGGATACAAATATTTATTCACCTAATGGTTCGACAAAGAATTACTTTGAGTCGGCCTCTTCACACCCCTACCCCCTAATAACGAGCGCCTCTCGCTACTCCCCCCGTACCTCAGTAAAGGCCAAAACATGTCACAAAGACGTACTCCTCACACCCATCATAGGGTTTCCTCAGAACAGTCAACACACTACACCCACTACAGACATTCACAACACTACAAGCGCTGACCTCACAGCACCAGCAACCACTGCACTTGCGACACTCTACACAGGTCACCAGGTTACACATAACAGAACCAAACACTACATACCACGCCACAACACCAATTTTTAGAGAGAGGCCGCCTGTTGCTTCCTAACCGCGAACGGCGTGGGCGAACCATGTTTATATCCGGATTCCTCCTCGGCTAGCATGTGGTCCACACTGCAGTACCAACTCTCATGCGCACATTTGTTACACAGATCAGTAGATAGAAACTCTTGCTACGTGCAAGCGTCATCATGCAACTGGTACGCGCCGTACCAGCTTTATTTTTAGTTTTCAAGTTCATGGACGGACCCTTCCACTCCGTGAACTCGGCTCCGATGAAGCTTTAAAAGCCTTCTAGCTAACAGCAAAAACATCAACAGAGAATAAGTAATGGTCCGAAATTTCTGTACACGAGAAGAAAATCAATGGTTACTTTTTTAAACGATAATTTAACATTTTGTAATTCTTCTGTTTTTCACGTGGAAATCGGCATAATATTAATTGGAAACATGTTTGCATTCTATATAATTTTTAATTCAAATACATTTAATATTTATTGATCAATCTTTCCTTATATATGTTTAATAACACATTTAATAACAAAAATATATGACACTGTTCAGTTACGCTAATTTTTTTTATGGATGTCAATTCGTCAATGACAATTCATTTTTGATTTTTTTTTCTTTTATTATTTTATTCAGAACAAGATGTATCCGATCACGCGTTGGTGAGTTATCTAATTACAAATCTAAACAACAAGATTATTTTGATACTTCGAACGTAAACTGATGAAAAAACTATTTTTCAAAAACCTTCCCGAAATACCTAATAATTGACCATATTTTTACGGCGATAATATTAGGTACGGCTTTTGAATTTAATGAGAATAAACAGAGACAGACACACATTCATTAATATATATTTATATATATACACACAAGACGCACAACAAGCGACTTGCCATTGGAAACCAACCCGTTGAGACAAGACATATATTTTGACAGTTATATATATATATATATATATATATATATATATATATATATATATATATATATATATATATATATATAACTGTCAAAAATACATCTAAAAATTTAAAGTGCAGTAGGACAAAGGCTTTTTAACTTCAATTTAATATAACAGACGTACAAATATATTTATCACTTCGATAATATCTACATTAGTTACGTCATATCCTATATAAGATATGGAATGTCGAACAGTTATGAACATTAAGTCTAATGACAGTTTTAACATTATTTTTCTTATGCCATTTCCCGCCTTACGGTGACAGGTGACCATTAAGAGAATACAAAATGGCGTCCACTTTTATACATATCACTTGTAGAAAATGGCGCGTTTTGATGCTTGTGCGTTTATTTCGTAAGTTATTGGTTTCGGAGGGAAATCTTCCTGATGTTCAATATACCCTGCCTCTGGGGGTAGGATAGGATTATATGGGATTGTTACCTGGTAAAAAGTCCCTGGTGTTCGCCCTCTGCGCTATGGCAATCCCTGACCGCGGTGTCTCCTGGTCAGGGATCGCCATGCCATTTTCCCTAGCGCTTTGCTATTTTAGATAGCCCGTCCTGGGGTATGCGTGTATGGATCACACTTCCCCGAAACCCTCGTGGTGCTATCACGATGGTTCGATACCACATAAACCCATCGTCCGCCACAGAGTATAATTATATCTGCTTTAAGGTGTCAGCCAGAACTTAGAGCAGAAAAAATTAGATTAGAATGGTTTTATAACTAACGTAGGTTTCTAAACAGTTGATCTAAGAAGAGCCAAAAAATAAAACTCAAACACTATCACCATTCCCGCCATTTCATTCTCATACACCTTCAATGTGACCGGTTGGACGTTCAACGCTATTTGCCTGACTATGTTCTTTACTCCAGAACCATTTCGCCCAATTTGTCCTTGCCGCTATGTAATCTATCTTCTGCCAGTTCAACTTGCCAATCTGCGACGCAATATTGGTTAATTTCGTTCATCAAATACTAAAATTGAGTAGATAAAGAGATCACTATGAAATAAGCATTATTTATTTATCGTTCTCTAGGGTTGCTATAGGACAAAACATTTTGACAGTCAGTCGTATCAGGCAGTGTATAATAGTAATTTTGATTTTAAATAAAAACGCTGGGAAATTATGGTTTGAATGAAATCAAATGAAAATATCTGTGCCGGAATTATTATTATGTCGTTACTCTTTATAATAAATATGATTTATTTTATTTAGTTAAATTAAATCGAAAATTCATTCTGTAGAGACACCAAACGGGTGTATAGAAAAGCGCTAGTTACAAAACTAGGAGCGTTCGTATTATATACCTTTCTCTCTCGCACACATCTTCCGTCGTCTCACACAGACGTCAAATGTGATTGGGTAAAAAGTAGGGGTTGCGATTGGTCGTGTAAATAAAATTAAATATAGGATTTGTTAACACACTTTTTAGGTTTCGTATACATATAAGGTTTCTGCAAATTATATTCATTTTGTTCTCTGCAATCTTGTTTTACTTTCAACAAAGACAGTCAGTCTCCTAACTAACCTAAGTACAATTTATAATAAAAATGATATATAACATTTAAAAGTAATGTATTGGTTTTTATATTTGAATCTGAGATCAAAATAATAATAAACGAATCTACTTTTAGATTTTTCTTTTAAGTACTAATTTGAATGAATAAATAAAAAAATCTGCATAATTTTTTTATGATCTCTCCTGGTACAGTCTATTTTATTTCCAATATTATTCAAATAGAGTCTATCTATGGTGGCATTTGACTTTAAAAAAAAACAGCGGTGGTTTAATACACGTCCTGATTTAGAAACAACCCACAACAAAAATCGTTTTTTATTTATCATTTTCACATGCGTCCCTCATACAATAATTAAAGCTTAAATATATAGCTTATCACTTAAAAATCATTTATATTGTAATAGATTTTTTTTTAAGTTAGCTCCATTTATTTTGATCACAAGATAAGTATAGTTTAAAGAATCTGTTCCTCACCATCTACACCGAGGAATCTAATGATGAAGAAGATTTTAAAATTTTGATTTTTTTTTATCCGAAATGTTAGCGATGTCTGCCAATATACACTTAAGATTACATTGCCTATTTTAATATAAATGGTTCAATGTCTAAACTTTACATTATTATTAAAGAATAAACAATAATTCGAGAATATTCTATATTCAAATTACATAGAAATTCTCACGTAATAAATAAAATAAAAAAATACAGTACATTTTGATGCCTGGGAAAGCTTTGGGTTATAACGAACGCATCGTATCTCAATCTGTTTGCCCAATTTTTATCTAGATAACCGCCACACATAACTTTGCTAATCGATATTATGATTTCAAAATGTCATAATCATTATATATTAATCTAATATATAAAATTTTCGTGTCACGGTGTTCGAACTTGAACTCCTCTGAAACGGCTCGACCGATTTTTACCAAATTTTACATGCGTATTCAGTATGTCTGAGAATCGGCTACTATCTATTTTTCATACCCCTAAGTGATAAGGGTGGTCCATCCCTAAATTTATTTTTTTATTTTTTAGACAATTTTTTTGGTTTTTATTTTATTATGACACAACATACAAAAATACATACAACCCTAAATTTTCACCCTTCTACGATCAACCCTTATTTTTATTTGTTAATTAAAACTCTTTTTTTGCAAAACGTTTGCGGGAACAGCTAGTTATATATATAATGATTATGACATTTACGTGATAAAAAATCTAAACAAATTTTGTGTCTCTTTAGTTTTGGAACACTTGATTTTATTCACTAGTCAGGTCTTCCACTATTAATAGAAGGTTTATTAGAGTCTCTTGCACCATTTTGGTGACGGACTTGGTGATGCTCGGGTTCATATCATCACGAATGAAGAGCTCCATCTCTACTAGGACGTTGAGGAATTCAACCACTACCCTTCAAACTAAAGTGGTTTAACAAAAGGCGCCAAAAAACATGGTGTTTCAGATGGTAGGAGTCCGGCATAACTCTGATGTCTTTATAACCGAAGAGCGTATAGGATTTACCTGCAAGATGTGAAGTGAGGTAGATTTTCAATATTTAATGGAATCAGGCGTTACCTTACGGAAGTCCATCCTAAGTAAGAAAAGGGCCAATATTTAGCCACTTCCACACATGCAGTGGTAGTCGTGCAACAAAGTGCACCGCCCGCCAGCCCGCTGATAAATGCGTATGCGGCAAACAATGCGAATCACACAACCGCCACGGCCAAATCACTCAACACGTGTTTCACCCCTCCACGGGGCATCTTCAGGAGTTATGCTATACCGATTAGTGATTGTGTTTGGCATAGTAAATATTGGTCCTTTTCTTGCTTAGGTAGGTTTTCATTTCCAAAAGAACCGTAAAAGAACAAAGTTTTTTGATTTAATTCAGAGAATTGTATGTCTGAAGTGGTACTGGGCGCTTCTGTAACCGTCGGATGCAGGGTTGGTAATATTCTAAATTCAAAAGCCGGTAGACGCTGTGTGTGTTGGCATTCTCCATTTATTGTACCGATGATATATCAGGCAGCGCAGGGCAAGTCGTCGTGGCAATCTTTGGAGTAGACCAGTGATTCCTAAAGTGGTCTATATCGACCCCTATGGGTCTATGAAAACCTGCAAGGGGTCAGCGAAAAAAAATTTGGGGGTCCACGATAGTGGATCTCAACACATACACTGATAGTACCTGTTTCCTTACATCATACTATCTTATAATATCAAAACATTTACATTATTTATAAAAGTACCAATGAAGTAAAAAAAAATATTATATATGATAAAAAAATTGTGTAAGGTGTAGGATTTTGGTATTCGCTTTGTGGTCGCAATACATTTTGAACATACACTAAACTTCACTACAGTTAGAAAATTACAGGAAATCAATATCAGGTTAGTAGGGGGTCTACCCAACACGGAAAACATGGCAAGGGGTCTACGACACAAAAAAGTTTGGGGAACTCTGGAGTAGACTTATACTTACATGATGATATTCAGTTTTACCCGATTTATATTAAAATATAATGCTGTTGGCAACCCTGAGTGTCACGGACTAAGCGCGTGCCCAGACCGCGGCGGGCGGAGATAAACGCGATCCGCCGCACTCGACGCGATATCTTACGCCTCTGCGTTTTTTTTTTTTTAATATAACCGATGCATTGTTTCAAAGCACACGGAGTCATGGAGCCAACGCCCATCTACTTTAATAACGGTCTTTTAAAAAAAAAGAAATTATTGTTTGAAATTTACACATATTTTGTACATTTATAAGCATGACTGATCACGACGTCGATCTATAAATTTAATCAAAAGCCATGCTCTGAATTAAGGTACGAGGAAAATTGTAGATAAACGAACGTGAATGACATAGGCCGATGAATTGACAGGAAGTGTTTGTAGGCAGGCAATGTTGCACGCAGAACAGATACGTTGGGATTCAAAGGTTCTTGAGTAAATATGGATCTACAAGCGTAGGGCCTATATGGTAGACAGATATACTAGTTAAGATCATCGGAAGACACTAGATACAGTACGCTTTCAACCGTTCCTATTAGGAATTTATCGGCAGAAGTTGATGTCATATGGCTAAAATGAACATTGAAACAAAATATAACGAATTTTTATTCAATGACGTCACTGATGAAAAGCAAAAAAAAATATGTATTTTGTACGTTGACCGTAACAATTCCCTCACAAAATATATTTATATAACACTATGATCAAAATGGAAGGATAATTTATTAATAAAATGTAACTTTTTTATTTACCCTTCCGCTAAAACAGATTTTTTCCAATACTTTTTCATATCCTCGAAGCAGCTGGAATAATCTTCTTCCGGTTGCATCTTCAAGACCTGCTTTCAGTTTTTATTTTAATCGTGTCAAAACAGCGTCCCAACACTGGCTTTTTGAGTATATAACCAAAAGTCGCACGGAACCAAATCAGGCGAACACGGTGACTGCGGAAAGATATGAGTATAATTTTTGACAAAAAAAAGTTGCGAAGAACCAATGCAGACATCAAATAAACGAGATTTGACGCTTTTGACACATAGAACATCCTTCAAATTTCTCTGACTCTGTGTTTGGCACTAATCGGTGTAACATAACTCCTGAAGATGCCCCGTGGAGGGGTGAAACACGTGTTGAGTGATTTCACGGTGGCAGTTGTGTAATTCGCATTGTTTGCCGCACGCGCATTTATCGGCGGGCTGGCGGGCGGTGCACTTCGTTGCACGACTACCACTGCATATGCGGACGTGGCTAAATATTGGTCCTTCTCTTACTTAGGATGGACTTCCCCAAAATAACACCTGATTCCATTAAATCCTTCAAATTTGTTTGGGTTGGGCCAAATATTGCAACTTTTGACAAACAGACGCTTGGCATATGTTATAGACAGTTCTACCAACCTAAGAAAAAAATAATAATTTGCTTTTGTCTGAGAGATAAATGACAATTTCACCTTTATTTTTGATAGCATATAATATAATTAGTATGTATATAAATATATAACTAAAATTTTAATTTTTCAATATCACATTGGATTAATACTAGATTAAAAAATTATGACAACCTTAATTACAGATAAAAAAATTCTAATGTCCTTAATACTCTTCGTTTCGAAACTAGTCTGTAGCATGGCATGATAATTCTTTTTTTAAAATACGCATGTTTATATTTATACGCAAATTTTATTTGCTACATAAATATATATATATATATATATATATATGTGTGTGTGTGTGTGTGTGTGTGTATATATATACACATTCACGATATGCATGTAATGTGTATATATATATATTGTAATAATATTGCTATATAAAAACCCGCCAGATGTGAAAGTTCCCGCGGACGTCGTCACAACGCTTAACCTTTTGTTTGTCTCGCCCACCCGTCTCGCTCACTCGCACGGCGTGCACGATACGCGCTCTTGCTTGCTCTTGGCAGGTAGCCAAGACGCGCAGCACGTGCGCCTGCGGCCGTTGGAGTTCTGGGAGTCGGATTTGAGCCATGGTTCGATGCGCAACCGCGCGTAGGCGAATTATTCATTTTCCGCGCACAAATTGTTTTAATAATTAAATAAACGTGTTTCCACATCACACTGGCGCCCAACGTGGGGCCTACACGCTAATTATCGACGAAATCGCGTATTCAACCGTTCGCCATCTTAGCGTCATAGAAGAATCCCATCGAAAATTTAACAATTGTGCGTTATCGGAGTGAATTTCGTCAGTGGTTTGCATCTGTTGTTTGCGATGCCGCGTCGCAAGGCTTCAGGCGTCCGTAACAACGTCGAGGATGAGGACTCGGACAGGTTCATGACCGAAGGGCAGCTATCGTCGTTCATGGCGGCGTTCGCCAAGGCTCAAGCGGAGTCAAACCGCCAGCTAATCGAGAGTCTTTTGCTGCGATCGCCGGCCTTCACCACAGGAGCGCCCTCGCCATCACCATCGCCATCGTCGTCTTCGGCTCATCCGTCTCCGTCGGGAAACTTCGCCGGTTGCACGGCTCGTTTCAAATTAACACGAGAAAGTGTACAAAGCAATCAGCGAGCAGGGAGTGCGGGCTCGCGCGCGTGTGCGACGTGCAAGGCACGCGCCGCCGCCGCCGCCGCCGCCGTCGTCGCTGTACCAGCTGTGGTAAGCGCAGCAAATGCGCCGAATCGAGGTAAACGGTTTTGTGTTTATTGCAAGAAGAGTGGACATAATCGCGATGAGTGCTCAAGGCTTAGATCTAAAAGTGATCCGCATACAGTTTCGTGTTACGGTTGTGGTATGAAAGGTATTATTCGTGCTAATTGTGTTAACTGTAATACAAAAAATACGGACACTAAGGATTCGTTCTTTGCATGCGATTTTAGGTCAACAAATAGGCATTTATATTCCAAAACCGAGGCATCGCAATGTCAAGCCCATGTTTCTTTTGATTGTAATACTGTTTTTTTAAATTCTGTTTGTAATGTATGTGATGTACCTGATGCGCGGTCAGTGGATAACTCGCGTACCGAGCGCTTGCGTCCGGATGTTTGTACCAAAGGCCGTCCAATTTTGGACATAGAGATTTTTGGCTATCGCGGTACCGGTCTATTAGACACGGCGGCTAAACGTAGCGTTGCCGGATCCACGCTGTACTCCTTGTTGCTTAAGTTAGGGCAGCCGATGCGTAGTAGCGTCATGACTGTAAAACTTGCTGACGGTGTAGTGCGTGACGTGACAGTCAGACTGGTGGACGTTGTGGTGATGCTCGCGGGCGCATCAATACCTATCACATTTATTATTTTTCCAGATGCAGTTAACAATGAAACATTGCTAGGCATTGATTTTATACGTAAAGCTGGTTTGGTTATTGATATTTTTAATGAAACGTGGTTCACAGCTAATCAACCTCAGGTCATTCACCTCTTGCGTTGTGAGAAATCACGTAACTTCATCGGGTGCGCCTCTGCCGACATGTTGCGTTCGGACGAGGGTATGATGCTGTCACCACCTGAAAGAGCAAGCCTTGCGCAGACATTGCAGGAATACGAGGACATTTTCCGAGAAGGGGGAGGACCGACGTCGTTCGCTGAACACCGCATTGACACCGGCACCCACCCGCCGATCGCCGTCCCGCCGTACCGCCTGACGCCTGCGAAAAAAGAAGTTATGGAGGCTGAAATTAATAAGATGCTGACGGAGGGTGTCATCGAAGAGTGTGAGTCTCCGTGGGCAGCACCAGCGCTGTTGGTACCTAAAAAGGATGGGTCCTACAGATTTTGTGTGGATTATCGCAAATTGAATTCCGTCACGAAGGTTGACTCCTATCCGCTTCCGGTGATCGACGATCTACTGCAGTATACTGGCAAAAGTTGTTTCATGAGCACCATCGACCTCAAGGCAGGTTACTGGCAGGTTGCTGTCAAGGAAGAGGATCGCGACAAAACCGCCTTCGTGTCACCATTTGGCGTTTTCAGATTCAAGCGTATGCCTTTTGGCTTGCGCAACGCTCCAGCGACGTTCCAGCGCCTGATTGACAGGTTTCGTTCGGGGTCTGCTTTGCAAGGCGTGACTATTTTAGGTTACATAGATGACCTCATCGTGATCTCTGAAAACTTTGCTCAGCATCTACAGGATCTTCGAGCTGTTTTCGATCGCCTTCGTGTCTTCAGCCTGTGCGCCAATCGAGCTAAATGCGTGTTTGCTAGAGAAAGTGTTAAGTATCTAGGTCACGTGATTTCGTCTCAAGGGCTATCGCCGGACCCTGACAAAATCAGCGCCATTGTCGATATGAACGAGCCGACGAATGTGAAGCACTTGAAATCCTTCTTACAGACGTGCTCGTGGTTCCGTAAGTTCGTGCCGAACTTCGCAAAGGTTGCGCAACCGTTGACTATGCTGACGAAGAAAGATCAGTCTTGGTTGTGGGGCGAAGCTCAAGACACCGCGTTCTTGGAACTTAAGAAATCACTTACCTCTCCTCCAATCCTCATCCAGCCAGATTATAGTCTTCCTTTTGTGCTTAGGACTGACTCGAGCAGCTATGCTTTAGGTGCAGCTCTCTTGCAGGGGGAGTCGCCGCGCGAGGAGCGTCCGATCGCGTACGCCAGCCGCCTTCTGACTTCGGCGGAACGAAACTACTCAACCACCGAGCGTGAAGCTCTTGCAGTGGTGTGGGCAGTCGAGAAGTTTCGCGGCTACATCGATGGTCATCCCGTGCGCGTCGCCAGCGACCACCAGCCCCTGAAGTGGTTACTAACCTTGAAGTCTCCTGCAGGTAGATTGGTCCGTTGGGCTATGAAGTTGCAGTCTTTCGATCTCCAAGTGGACTACACCCCAGGAAAGGCAAACGTCATCGCAGATTCGCTCAGTCGACCGCCATGCGTTGAGGAGGCTCGAGATGCTTGTGGCGTCTGTACGGTGGTGGTTGAAACGCCACGATGGGAGGCAACCGCTCTTCGTAAAGATCAGCTCGCAGATCCTGAAATCGCGAAGATTATCCTGGGCCTGGAGGGAAAGGAAGAAGTGGAGATTTGTAGGTGGACAGATAGAGGTTATCATATGTCAAAGGGGATACTTTACCGATATACGGAAGCAGAAACGGAAGAACCGCAGCTTGTTGTACCAGTCAACCGTCGGAAGCAAGTGATGGTTGAATGTCACGACGCTGCAATAGCTGGTCACGGTGGTGTTGATAGGACTTTGCATCGTATTTCCCAGCGGTTCTATTTTCCTGGAATGCGTCGTTTTGTAGCGGAGTATCTCAAGTCTTGTACTGAATGTCAGCGTTACAAGCCTTCGAATGAGAAGCCTTCAGGCTTGTTGCAGACTCCAGTACCCGCACAGCGCTTCGAAGTTGTAGCAATAGATTTGTTCGGTCCACTTCCTAAGGGTCCCAAGGGAGAACGTTGGGTCCTTATTGTCGAAGACACCGCCAGTAAGTGGGTAGAGCTGTTTGCGCTTACTGAAGCTACTGCTGAAGCTTGTGCTAAAATCTTGATAGAGGAGGTTTTCCTTCGTTTTGGTGTTCCTAGGCGATTAATTTCTGACAATGGTGTCCAATTCGTCGCCGATGTTATGCAGAAAGCCATGTTTGTTTTGGGTGTTAAGCAGAATCTGGTGCCCCTGTATCATCCAGAAGCGAATCCTGTGGAGAGGAAGAACAGGGACCTTAAGGTGCAAATGGCTATCCTCGTGGAAAATCACCATCAAAAATGGCCTGAAGCTCTGCCATTTATTCGTTTCGCTTTAAACACATCGTTGACAAAAGCAAACCAACAGACTCCTGCATACCTGACTTTTGCTCGCGAACTTCGCTCACCAATTGCAGCTCAGACGGACTTGCGTGCAGTTGTCGAAGCGGAGAACTACGTGCCGCAAATCACACCTTATCTGCTAAGACTCGCAGATACTCTCCAGTCCAGCAAAGAAAGTATTGAACACCAACAAGACCTCCGCAAAGCTGTTAAAGATAAAATTCGTAAAAGTGACAGTCTCGACGTCGGCGACCTCGTATTGATGAAAACGCACGTTCTCAGCAACTCTGCAAAAGGAGTCAGCGCTAAGTTCGTACCTAAACGAGACGGGCCTTACGTCGTTCAGAAGAAAGTTAGCCCAACTACGTACCTGTTAGCGTTTCCTGATAAGTCCGACATTACCATTGGGAAGTATCATGTCTCTGACTTAAGACGCTATCATTCGCGAGAGGGTGAATGCACTGAGACTCCTGAGCCTGTGGCTCCAAAACGTCCTCGCGGCCGACCGCGAAAGCTTGTGTCGGTTTGACCAGTTGTGAGGTCACTGGTCCTGGTCAAAAGGGGGAGTATGTAATAATATTGCTATATAAAAACCCGCCAGATGTGAAAGTTCCCGCGGACGTCGTCACAACGCTTAACCTTTTGTTTGTCTCGCCCACCCGTCTCGCTCACTCGCACGGCGTGCACGATACGCGCTCTTGCTTGCTCTTGGCAGGTAGCCAAGACGCGCAGCACGTGCGCCTGCGGCCGTTGGAGTTCTGGGAGTCGGATTTGAGCCATGGTTCGATGCGCAACCGCGCGTAGGCGAATTATTCATTTTCCGCGCACAAATTGTTTTAATAATTAAATAAACGTGTTTCCACATCACAATATATATATATATATATATATATATATATATATATATATACACACATTACATGCATATCGAAATATATATTTATGTTTAAAACTATAGTATAAACTACCCATAACACAACAGTTTCAATAATAAATAAAGAAATAATAATATGGCGAGGAAAAACGTTTTCAAAATTCGGATTGCTACACTTTAAAATTAATTATTTTTTACTATCTGTTCCTGCATGCTTTGCACAAAAGTTATTCAACCGTGGCATTCCAGTATTAAAATATATTAATGTAACATATATCATAGTCATCATATTGTGTGAGTACAAATAGACATAAAATCTTTATAGATATATGTTAAATAATAAGCTATATATTTATGCCTTTAAAACTTTTACACTTACAACAAATCAATCTGTATATTCAAGCTATAATAGTTTTTTTGTTTTTGAAGCAGCTGTTCCAAATATTCACGGTCTCATGGTTCGGCGTATTCGGAAATCGCAATAGCATTAAATCATCCCTTGAAACATTTAGAAGGCAAATATTCTCCACGAGGCATGGGAAGAATATGCTCTGAATTTCACTATGATATCGAAATATGAATGAGGAAATCTTATGATATAGCCTTATGGTTTAGCAAGTTCAAGTAGCAGTGGAAAGGGAACACGTGGAATAGATGGTCGCATTAAAGTTCTGAAATCGAACCGACCACAGCTGGATATGGGCTTCTTCCAGGGTTTGGAAACGGCCTGCATTCAGCATCTTTCAACGACTTTAACAAGCCAAGGAAGATGGTCTTCCTGCGCATGCCGAATCGTGGTCTTCACTTCAAATCCTGGAGCGCCATTTCTATTGTTGTACTGTTCAAACTCTTTACTACACTTTTAATTCGCGTGCAAGTAAAAAAATATAATTATTTTTCACAAAGAGTGTGATTCATTGTTTCATAACACGAGTACTCGGTTTCAAAAACTAAAGTTCAAATTCTTTTGTTTTCTGACACGCACGTTCATAAAATAAATAGTTTTATTTGAAGGTTAATTATGTCTCGCTTTTAACCGCAATTTCGTATGTATAGAATACAATTGTTTTTTTTTTTTTTTCAAAAAAAGAACACCTAAAAATACAATATGTATTTTTTTCTGTAACTGCCAGTCGAAGGCGTTTTGAAACGGGATTTAGTTGTTTTTTAAAATTAAACAGAACAAAAGCTCGCATCGCAAAATGCACCATGAAATAAAAACCTAACGCCTTTACGTCAATGATATCGATATAGGTAATTTATTATATGTCATATATACATTTTTATTGTCAGACGCAAATCATCGAAGATTCTACAGTGAGATAACAAATTCTTAAAACCGTTGTATAATATTTCTAAATGATAAATCCAAAAGTAATAAATCGATACAACTGTCACGGCGGAATGAAGTTGTCGTCCTTTGTTTGGCAATAAAAAAAGAGACCTTTATTTTAAAATTTGTTATGATTTATTATTTATTAATTTTTTTAATTCGTTGTCACCTTAACACTATTAGGTATTAATATTGTATAGTATTTTATCACGATAATTCATTTAAATGCATCAAAATTCACAAGACTCAATGTGATTTAGTGATGCATTTTTCTTTACGAATTCAAGATATTGTAATTGTCATAATTATAAAATATATTATGAACGATCTTTTGTCATAAAATAAATTGAAATAGATTATTAATTTACAAAACTTGAATGTTGTGTTAAGAATTCTTTTCGTGATAATTTATTATTGAATAGATTGCATTATTTTTAACAAAGCCTGTCTATAATTAAAAGTTATTTTTTATTTCATTGTTAAAATGTTAATTCTGTTGTTAAAATGTTAGTTCTGTTCTGTTAAATCTGTAATTTTTTTTCGATAATAATTACTAATTATGTCTTTTATACGGAAATTTTGAAATAAACATCGTAATAGTTAAAATGGCGGAAGATATGACGATACTATCTAATTACAAATACTACTTACACCTAGATTCAGACCGAAGACTAAGATTCTAAACGATAGCTTTAAGAAAAATCTTAAGTTCAAACATTCTGAACAATATATTATTCAAATAATTCTAACACTGATATTATATTTTCTATAAAAAAATATGTCTAAATTAATCCTATTTTTATTTAAAATTATTTTAATTAGTTGCCAACGAAATTAAAATGCTTGCATGTCAAATTATTTCGCGCTATTTTTCTGACAGTTATTTTTTTTTTAATTTTCCAACAAAGGCAACATACGCATTGTGGTCTTGTGACTTGTAATGTATACTCATTTCGCGTAACCATTATCACGTAACACTGGCAGCATTATACACAGCGATTACACTAGCCTTGTTGATATAAGAGATACGGTGGCGTTTATCGATACCTCCTCTGTGGTATCCAGTTTGTTAGTGCTGTTGACAGAATGTACAATTTTTATTAAGGTGTTGACACACTGAAGTGGTTACAAAAGAGGTATTATTGTAATATGTTTAATTGTAATACATTATATTTTTATACTCTATTATTTTGATCATAGCAGTGGCAGTGGTGCGTAGTGGTTTAAGGCTTATTAGCTGACGTGATTATGGTGTTGTATTTTAATAGAATCAAAAAGAAGAAAGAAAAAAATAATGTAAATAATAATGAAATAAATAATTATAATATTTGCACCGCAGACTGTTACACTCTAGTGTGTTGACAACTTTACCGGCACAGTTCAATGCGTGCCCGGCGTCTGCCGAACCGGTTGTATCCGATACGAACGTCTGGGCGCGAAACCTTGCGAAGGGAAACCGTTTCGGTACGTACCGCGTTCGCACGCGCCCTTGAAGTCATACCGGCTTTTTTAACACCGTTTGCGACTAGCTCTAGTTGATTTAAGACCCTTAGCGTAGAAAATCTGAAATAATGACAATTTATTCGTTCGATAACCTACGTTAAGCAACTTCGAAGAGTTAAGATATTGATATAATGTAAATTTTAATTAATGAACAAGGTGGCAAAGCCTTTTATTGAGCAATTTCAATTGGAAGGCTGCCGAGGTCTATATCGTTGAGGCGGACGATCGATGAAGTAAATCGTTGGCTCGGCCTGTCACATGAACCACTCTTTATATCGAGTATACATACGAATACCTTTGTATTATGCTACCCTGGTACTTGAAGCCGATAGCCAAATTATTAATTTTTAAAAATCTTCAACTTCATGTAACTTTGAACCATGTATTGTCGAAGACATTATAGAACTATTTTAAAATACGCAGTTCAATTTAATGATACTGGCACACAATTTTCTATTGGCAAGAATCTTAAATCAATATGTAGTCCGCGATCATTCAATTATTTACATTGCAAAATATTTACATATAAATCATATAATTTTTTTAATTAAAAAATCTATTAGTCTGTTAAACAGCAAAAAATTTTAGAGCTTCTAAACAGTTTTATTTGAACAGAATAAAGTGATCACTCTGAAAATCGTATTTTCAATTCGAATGTCACAGACTAATAGTTTCTAGTAGTACAACATCTGCAGTGACAAATCGTAAAAAATAAATGTTTTTTTTTTCTATTATCATTATGTTATTTATTATTTCTAAAACCATTGTATATTAGATAGGGCGTAGTACAAATTTTTATGAATTATGAAATTCACACGAATATTTATAATATTGAGATATGTATAAAAATATGCTAGTGAAATATTCTATCTTAAACCAAATTTAAAAATGAACCGTACCAATAAAAATCATTCACGTCATTTTCGCGACTTGTAACGTATCTACCAAGGTTGCCGAGATAACTGGGATTTTTTAAATTCATTTAATACTTTTATTTATAACGTAAGCACCAACTCGACCGGTGAATCAACGACAACGCCACGTGACAGCGGCAATAGCAATAAATACAGATTAAGTAAGACAAGCTTGCGTAACCCGTCGACGAACTGCGCCGCCGCGACCTTAAGACATTTAATACGTTCTGGACAAATGCAAAATATTTTTTGCATTTATTAAAAAAAAAAGCAAATGTCAGTTGTTGGCGGGAATTCAAAGAAATTGAGGTTATGTGATATTACGACGGTAATAAAAGTGTCTATAAATAAATTAAATATATCATGAATTCTATAACAGAATTTAAAACGATAGTTAATTTTCTTCCTATTTATATTCTTGAAAAACAAAAACTTTTGATCACTGGAACGGAATATGGACGACGACCACGTGGCCGCAACTCCCTGCGCTTGTCCTGTCAGATTCATCACACCCGTTACTGCAATAGCCAAAAGCAATACACACTGACGAAGATCACCAGCTGGCGCAATATACTGCGTCACAAAAGTATGTTTTAAAGAACATCTAACATAAATCATACTGAACACCTTCGTTCTATGCATTCGACAAGCTATAATAGTTTTAAAAATAAGCTTATGAACAAGCCGGTCTTATAACAACAAACCCTGGAACAGGGTCCGATAAAAGTGTAATCTATAAAACAACAGACTGCGAAATACTTGAAGACTTCAATAGGGCGGATGATCAGGTTTAAGACTCCCAATAACTAACATATTAAAAGAAATGAATATTAATTTTATTTGACAGTTAAAACGTCACTATCGTCGCCGCATCAGTCCATAAAAGCCCAATGCAAGATATAGGGTTCCCTCAAAGATATATAGGGGGATATATATAGGCGGGTTGACGATCGCGTTGTGGTATTATACCACGAAGAGAACGCTGCTGCCCATCCTGTAGATTAGTGATTCCCAAAGTGGTCTATATCGACCCCTAGGGGTCTATGACAACCTGAAAGGGGTCTACGTCAGCAAAAAAAAATTTGGGGGTCCATGAAATGAAAATGGGGGTCCACAATAGTGGATCTCAACACATACACTGATAGTACCTATTTACTTACATCATACTATCTTATAATATCAAAACATTTGCATTATTTATAAAAGTACATATGAAGTAAAAAAATTGTTTATTTAATGTTACGTATATTTTACATAACAGATACAAAATTTTATTTTGAGTAGTTTGAATTTAAATTCAATTAATAAATGTATAAATTAACATGTGTTTTTACTTTAAGTTTTTAACACTAAACTTCACTACAGTTGTAAATTTACAAGAAATCAATATCAGGTTAGTAGGGGGACTCTGCTGTAGATAATTGTTCGTGAGCAGTGCCAACCCTATTATTATATAATTAATGCAATCCTATTTATTTCATATTTTATATGAAATATATAGGATTGTTTCGCGGCAATTGATCCGCAACCTACAAACACAAATCTCAGTCCTGTACCACAGGGTTACGACTGATTGAACGAGAAATATAAATTTAAAAACACAGTTCCTGCGCTGCAGCATGAAGAATAGTTACTTTTGTCGATTGGAAAAGTCAAATCTCTTTGGACATTTAAACGACTTATTAAACAGTATTACATATCAGTCTTATAATATATATTTTATTCATACCTTGTCTGTTATACTTTTGAATTGATTTCCTATGTTTTTATGTATTATTATATCCAGTGCATGTCATAAATTAAAATCAAAATATTATTTATTCGAATAGGATGTTACCAGCTCTTTCGAACCGTCAATCAACATAAAAAGACGACATTGTTGTCCCTACAGGAAGCTACCACCGACTCGGAAGGCAGTTCTGCTGAGAGCCGACGAGAAACTCAACAATTGCTCATTATAAAAATAATTTTATACAATGCGCGACAATAATTAGCTTTTAATGGAATCAGGCGTTACATTGCGGAAGTCCATCCTAAGTAAGGAAAGGACCAATATTTAGCCACTTCCGCACATGCAATGGTAGTCGTGTAACAAAGTGCACCGCCCGCCAGCCCGCTGATAAATGCGTATGCGGCAAACAATGCGAATCACACAACCGCCACCGTCAAATTACTCAACACGTGTTTCACCCCTCCACGGGGCATCCTCACGAGTTATGTTACACCGATTAGTCTGTGTTTGGCACTAATCGGATTGACTGTGGAATTTTATTGGACATATGTATACCTTATACCATAAATGTATATTACAATGTATTTTATGTTTAATTAAGTGTAAAATTATGTAGGTATTTTATAAATATGATTATACTTGTCTGTGTGGGCTGGTTTCCGCGACCAAGCAGCACTTCTCATTTTACGTCGTACAAATGTTTATATGTTATATACTTTTTCGTATCATTTCTCATCCATCTATTGAAATACAGATCTATCTAAAGGATGTCTGGCATAATTGTTTAACTCAGCACTGTTCGAATATAGAACACGTAAATTTCTAGAATTTAAAAAAGTGTTAAAATTTTATGAATACAGATTATATTTTTCATATCGCAGTTTACAAAAGGCTATTTGAAATAGCTACTTGATACCGAGTTATATAGCTAGTAATAAACTTTAGTAGTGTTGGGCTTATGTACCCTGATAACTGGCGTGTCATAAAATCACGTGACCAACATGCCCTAGCCATGTTTTTTTCATTGTTTGTTTATTTTAAATATGCGTTTAGTTTCTTCACACGAACTTCCGCCGGACTATTAATTTTATTTTAATTCGGTTCTCATAACCTTTACAACTTTTAAAGATGCTAAAAATTAGTTATCTGTATCTTTGTAAACAATAATTTGTTGTTAATAAACTTTAAAATTTCAATTTTATATGTTGACATTAAAAAATTTAATTTTGAAAAAAAAAATTTTATAGAAGAATGCAGCATAAGTCATCTATATTTTTTCGACCGCCATTTTGTTTCATCAAAATCGTATATGTGCATTCCATTTTAACGCTTAACACAACTGTCGTTGTGGTGCTATTTGGTTTTAGCTGGTGCTATTTTAAAAAAAAACTATTTGCTACTACATTGTAAATTTTGATTACTTTTTGGGTGATACATATGTCATCATTCTTGATTATTCTGTCATTTTGCAATTTTATTATTATTTTCGCACGCGAGTAGTATTTATGACTTTAACAATTACACTGCAACATTGTTAAATGTAACAATGGGTGTGGATGGTATAACAAATATATTGTTAAGAATATAAATCTCTTATTTTGTAAATAGCGTGGTGGAATATAAACAATGTTTTGTTTATAGCTATTAGGTTTCTAATAATAAGAGAGAAAATAAACTGACAGTTATAATTTTTGGCGGGAAAATATTAATGTCATTTTGAATGTCATATATTTTTTATTTTTAATCAGTTAAAAAGTATATGTCTTATTACAATTTTAAGTCAGTTTTATATATTTTATTGAAACATCCACTTTTTAAAATTGAATATGTTATAACGAATATTACTCATTTTACTAATTCGCAAATGTTTAAATAAAACCTTGCGTCAATGCAATATAATATGGAGGTCGACTCAACATCCAACAAATCGTTTAATTAAACAAAACACGTGTTTTCATCAAACAACTCCTTGACGATATCAGGTCTAATTAATAATCCACGGTGACAAAGGAAATGACTGTTTTCTTTTTATTATTTGATAGCAAATGGTAATTTTTACTTCCTTTTTCTTTGTTTCTATATGCCAATTTGAAAAAGGCTGACTTAATATGTAAAAGTAGGGAAATGAAATGATGTGATACAAGAGGTAGCTAAATAAAATTAATGTAATTTAAAGATATACAGTCGGTAGGCTATATATCACGCATAACTGATGCGAAACGTAAATCTTCAAAGTGGACAGACAATCTTGTTAATGTCCTCGAAGGAAGTTGGATGCCCACTGTCAATTCATATTCCAATCCGCTGTACTATATCGATTATATCCATGTTTATATCCATTCAGCGACTGCTAGCTTGCCGATGACGCCCGAAGTACTCATAACTTAATATGGTCCAATTCGATAAGTTATAAATAAGCACTAGCACTCGGCGAGAGCGTGGTGATAAAGCACCACTTCGGCGCATGCACGACGGCTCTGTACCATGTCGCTAAGTTCAATGTCCGGTTCGTGTTTTAACTGGCGTTTGATTTGTCTCACGCTGACACTTCTAGATGCCAGATCAAAGTCTGATAAAGGGGTGGGCAAGAACGACTAACCAGCTCGGAGAATCAACTTTTTAGAATATTTTTATATTAATTTTTGACATTACATATATCTTGTATATCACATATGCATTAGGAATAACATAACGTACTTTTAAAATTAAATGATGAATATATAGTTCATTCGTCTGCCAAAATCTTTAAAGCTTACATTTATTTCCAATCAACCTGTATAAACTGATCATGCTTGAAACTATTGAAATGCAACAGGCCAATAAATTCTGGCAGCACAAAGTCTGCAGAGACATATAGTAAACAATAATTAATTTTGATATACAATATTTTGAAATATCAAAACGTTTTTTCTTACTACATATGTTATAAATAATTTCTGAAATCTTTGGATAGTCTGTACCGTACATTAATTGACAGCAAATGAAATAAACATTCACGCCCCTTTTAAAGTTCTTACATGAAGAACTAGTCTGTATAATAGTGAATTTTTTTATCTTCATGTTTAAATATTATGCTAGATCACTCATATTATAGGAAAAAATTTACATAATGATTATTAGTTAAAAAATAGAAGCAGATTCAAAAAATGAAATGCAATAATGTAAAAAGAATCGATTGAGTTTCCGAAACAATTCTCTATGGATTAATTAACTGCATTATACCATGTTCATAACAAAAAAATACTTTTCAGTTTGACATTTCAATTGTCATTAAGAATTTTTTTTACAAAGGTGACTCCAAGATGTCACGGCATTGCTGCCATATTGTCGGTGAATATTGGAAGACCAAAATCGTAAAACGGTCTCTTCTCAAATATCTCGTGTGCGTCTTGTCAATTGCGCTCTTTTTCACCGATCACATTTCAAACGGTAACTAAAACACGCGAGCTATGAATAAAATTTTATTGAGGCGTTACCATTTCACTCGAACCTATTAATAACATAATAATATTTATTGCACACAATATATGAAACAGAAAGAAAGAAGTAATATTGATTGAAGTAATAATTAAAAAATACAGTACGTTTGTACATTTACAATAATTAAATTAGAATAAAAAATCTGAGTAACAATACATACGAAACTATTTAAAAAAAAAATCGAGAAATTATATATTTCGTAGTTGCCCTGAACGGAAGTGTCCGCGTGTGTGTATGTGCACACCATATATACATACGTACATGCGCGAGTTTGAATGTGACCTATGGCAATCTCGGTCGATTTTATTATTTCTTATCTGTGTGTGTAGGGTGTTTTGTTTACAACACTTTTGAGAGGGTTTAACCTCTATTATACGTATCTTTCTTCACCCAGCTGCGGTCCACGACGATGGTTAATTATTATTTACAATTATTCTACATTAATTATAAAGGCTTGCTATGTCTTGCTTGCACATAGCAAGGCTGACAGACGAGAGATGGACAAAAAGTGTGACACTATGGAAAAGCCGTTGGGGAAGACGGCTTACGAGATGGGTAGAAGATATTAGCATGAAAAAGACCAATATTTAGCCACACACAGAGTCACTAATTTTTTTTTATTGGCACTAATCGATATAACTCCTGAAGATGCCCCGTGGAGGAGTGAAACACGTGTTGAGCGATTTGACGGTGGCAGTTGTGTAATTCGCATTGTTTGCCGCATACGCATTTATCAGCGGGCTGGCGTGCGGTGCATTTTGCACTACCACTACATGTGCGGAAGTGGCTATATAGGTCTTTTTCATACTTAGGATGGACTTCCGCAAGGTAACGCCTGATTCCATTTAATATGACGATATTAGCAAAATGGCAGGTCCGAGCTGGAGACGAACAGCACAAGTCAGAAATCTGGGCTTCTTCGGAAGAGGCTTTCACCCGCGGTGGGATTCTTGTAGATTAAAGAAACAAGCTAGTGAAACAAGAAATTCATAACTGTGTAACTTTTCTTTCTACAAGAAATAAAAGGCTTTTCTATTATTAACCCTTTTCTTGATAATGTATCTGTAGAGATACATCAGAATTAAAAAAAAATAGTGGCATCAATTTTGAACGCAAAGTAATCATTTTTATATGAATGTTTGGAAAATTTCTTAATTTTCGAACGCATGTTCAGTTTTTTCTGTTGGCATCCTTGGGTCTTAAAAGTCAAGTGGTATGAATATTAATGTAGTATTTTTAAAAAAAATCTGCCAAGTTAAGGGTTAATTCTATCAGATCACAAGCGATGGATTGCGATGGTTAGAGCGCGTTTTATGCATAATACTTTACGGGGAAACCCCGATATCGCAGACTTCATTCCGCGCTGCGCGATCGTATCGGTCGGTCATGTCGGAAGTGTGCTGTAACCGCTTGATAATACAACGCGCTATAATCACGAGTTCTATTAAAGTTCTTAATATGTGAGTTGAGGATAATAATTAAATAGCATTACTATTAAATTACGCCGTTTTTTAATCTGTGTTACAAACTATACAGAGTATGTTGTTAGTTGTTTTCAATAGATGGCGTTGCTATCGCAAACTTAATTTTAGGTCGACGATTATTAATGATTTTAATGTTTTTATTTAATGTAGTTGTTCACGTTGACTTCGTGCCTCATTGATAAAGTCGTAGTCGCTCAACGAGCTATGCTCGGTATATTTCTAAGAAATCAAATCAGGATTGAAGAGATTCAAGCGAAGGTATTCAGGAAATGTTTCTTGCAACAATCAAGATCAAGCGTAGTCCTAGCTTCACTAACCTATACCACATTTCAGTTACAAAACGACACCTTCTGAAGTAGAATATCTCATCGTACAAACGTCAACGTTGCACCTAGAATACAATCTGGTTAAGTAAAGTTTTTGACCTCTGTAGACCTTGTAGACCTCTGTTTCCGTGAGCTCAATTTCGATAAAGCCTTAAAGGGCTAGTAGCGGAACATCATACATATAGTAAGTGATCGACAGCGAAATGGCAGCAGACAGGATTCTTAGTGCGCAGTACCTTTAAGTTTCCGGAGTTGACACCACGGAACGGCATCTAACGTCCGCCCATAAGGACAGATGTCCTTATTAAAGTCGGAAGACGCTAGATACGATCTATATCCAGTTGACATCGTATGACTGTTATAATGATAATGATACCAGTAAAACATACGTAACTTCCTGACATAACATCCTGTATTATTGGAAATAAGTTTCCAGTAAGAAACTCAATGATATTCCATGAACAAAGTTACACGGTTTCACGACATCCGTACATGGTTGGTATTCCTTTTATAGTGCGAAAAGCCAAGGAATAGAACAACTTACCGGGGTCATGCTTTCCAGACAAATACAACTTAGGAGTCTTCAAGACATGAGCGAATAGGTTTCTTCTAGGCGAACATACGAGTATAGCATCGTAGACCTCGTCATCGCTTAAAATCAGGCAAGATATGTAAAATGCTTAGCCTATAAAAGAAAAAAAAAGAACTGTCATTGGCTTCATCCTTTGTAGTACCCATGGGAACTCCCCCTTAATTACGTAAACTAGGCTAAGGCTTTAAATATAGTCCGCGAAATCTATAAACATTAAAACAACATTATGGATTCCAATTCTAGATAAAAATGTTGCTGGACTTTCTTCCACTGCTTCTTCTACGGTATTTTGAATCTTTGAATCTCTCAAGCGCCCTTGAGTCGGAATGCTAAACAGGTATTATCGACGAATGACAATCCAAGCCGAAGCCCGAAGCCCCTTCAAGGGGGCCCTTGACTTTTGTTAATCTAAGATCTCACCGGCCACCCATCCCTGTGAAACTGTTTTATGTTATATATAAGCACACCTTGAGCTTCCCTACCTTAAAAGAAGTTTTGGGATAAGCGCCATCTGCCTCCTGCTCCTAGGGGCCACAAAAATACCTTCATAATCTTTCCAAAAAAAAAAATTAATCCAGACAAATAAAAATCTAGAAGTGCAAGGTAGAAACAATCAACAAAGGATTCAGCGGGAAAAATAATTATACATAGATAAAAAATTAAAAGTAACTAATCATATGGGTACAGATAATTATGTCGCTAACAGCAGTTTAAATCAGATAACCTTTTAATGGATAAATAGGGACAGATACAAAATAGAAAAAAATGTATCCCTGCGTAACTATCACACATTCACATTTTGATAATAAATTATTATACACGTTCGATTGAAAAGTCAAACTAGAAACAAACAAACAAAGTAACAAACAAACAGTATAATAAATATTAACTCATGTACTTTTTAATCTGCCTGTCAAATCTTATTCTGTAACTTCGTGACTTCTAGATGCTAAGTAACTTCTTTTTTCTATGTCCGCATGTCCTTAAAAATCACACAAATCTTGTCTTAATAACTTAATACTAAAAAATGTTTTTTTAGATATTACTTCCAAATAGTAGATAGTACCTCGGAATGCGACCTAGAAATCTGTTAACCTTAAAATATCTACTAAAAAATCGACCAAATTATTTATTTCTGATAGTCAATATATTTCTTTAAATTAGTAATTTTTGACGAATCGAATAAAGCATAGACAAATTTTAAGCCTTATAAATAAAATTGTCTATGCTTTTGGAAAAGCATATACTAACTTATTTATTAAACATATATGATTATTTGAAAATATCTTCCATTGGCGTATTTATTAATAATTTATTAACTTACAAAACAAAAATATAAAATACCATAATTAAACTGAAATGAATCATACATCACATGGCGATAATAGCAATCATCCTATCATTATATGTACATTATAAAATTTTATTTTACCTCAGTGACTAATAAAGAACATTTATTAATAGTGTTAATGAGCCGCGAACCACTTCAACCATCCATAACGATAACAATAATTATCCCTCCACTAATCTATAATATAAAAGCAAATACTTTTTTGTACCATGTGATACAACTTATAATGCGTGGTTACTTCAGCTTTAGGAATATATTATTTTACGCGGCAACTCTTTCGCACCAATGGCAAAGAAGTATATGACGTCCCTTATTATAGCGCTGCCGAAATAGCTGAACCGCCCCTTATCGGTCACTCCGTTCATCAGTCCGTCACTCGCTGCGGCGGTGCTTATGCTCATTGAAATATTGAAACTAAAAATATATACTACATATATAGTCACTTAAAAATCGTAACACTAGTGAAATGCGTTCATAATTGATGCAATAAACAAAAGTTAACTAAAATTGATCTCAAGTCGTATTTTATTAATCAGGTTATCATGAACACATTTATTTTTAATTAACGATTATCGATAATAAATCAGTGCAACATCTGTCACGTGTTGATAAAATATTAAAATAAACGCATGGAAAATGTTTTAAATGTTATTATTATGTCTAATATGATAAACTTACGGTCATATGCGTAAAACTAAATCAAGTCACCTGATTATGGACACATATTTTGTTTATCATGCAAAGGTTATCGAGACCATACATAACGTTATTAAAATATAGCACATTAGTTAAATAGCATGCTCAACGAGAATAGTTGCTAATTATTAATAATACCAATTTCAAATTAAAATCAAATGAATGTGTATTTAAATAATATACCTAATTAAAAATTGATACAAATTGGTATTAAAATAATAACAGCGCTAAAGATTATTTGTCGTTTGTATGGGAAAATATATTTGAAAAAAGAGCACCACAATGAAAAATAAAAGACACATTTTTTAAGTGACCGGTTCTATATTAATAAATAATTAACACAAAAAATATTTTTAAAGATTTTGTTTAAGGTTTTGTCTTAAAGAATTAATTATTAATAAAATATTTGTGAAAAATATAAATCTTTTCAAAATTTAACAAATTACGTAAAACAAATGTAAAATAAATTATCAACTAATGTACATTTTAAATAACATGATATATCATGTTATTTTACTTCACTGCTATAAACAAGTATACGTAGTGATTGTCTATGACATGACTGCTGTCAATGTCAATATTGATTTGATAAATTGATACTGACAGTCGCGAATTTCATTCAGTTAAGTGAGGTTGCGGATATTGCCGGGTTGAATATATTTCAAGAATCAAGTAATTAAAAAATAACTAACTTGAACAGAGTTAGTTCAGTAGTCATAGTTCGCGATGGACTCTGAAGATACGCGCGCGGAGGGCTGGAAATATTTAAATAAGCAGTTTTTCGGCGATGGTCAGTATGATATCTATGTTCTAATATTCCGTTGGAGAAAGGCGATTTTATAGCTAATTAATGTACGCCCAAGGACAACTAATTATATTTTCGTAACTTTATTATATAGTTTATAAGCGCTTATAGTGTTTATTAACATTAATAGAATTCACTGTTAAGAGTACGTTTCTAAGACATTCCAAGTATTTCTTTTCACGTCACAACGTGTTAGTTTCAAAGTACAAATATTCAGCTCGTGGTGTTATTCGTGTTTATCATATGTACTTTGTTTTAAGACATTTATTATGGAACATGATCCTTGATTTATAATTAAAACCTGATAAATGACGAAAAAGTGGCCTCTATATTAAACTACGTACGATAACGACATTATCAGATAAATATAGTAAACAACTATATATCTCTTTAGTTAGAAAATCCCAGTTTATTATTTGTTTATTGAAATCACAACTCTGCTTTAAATATATTTGCTCTAACATGTAACATTCAATTAGGCACAAAATGTGCATATTCATAATGTAAGAAATGATATCATGTATTTGTTATGCATTTTATTAATTAAATACAATAAATTTTACAATTAAATACTAGGCAGTCTGTTACATAGAATAGATGTGTTAGCAAATAATTGAAACGAATTGATCAAATAAATTACAGGATTTTAAGATTAATAAATCTTAATTTATTTTTTATTAAAATTAAATATACAAGGATTTATAATGATGTTTAAATGTGACTAGAGTAAGAATAACCATCAATATAGAAACACTTACTTACACAGCCATACACTTATCTGTGTCATAAATAATTTTAGCTTAGGCATAAAGTTATTAATTATTATTATACAGGGTGATTGTTTATAGCAAGTATAAGCTTTAGAAACGTGGATGTATGACTCATTAACTGTCATTAATGTATCGCACCTCTAATCCAAAATTCAATAGTTACAGAAATATGAAGTAATGCAAAGCTAATATAGTAAGAAAAAAAATTTTCAAAATTTAGATCACTACATATTAAGATTTAATGCAATGTACTATATGTCCCTGCCTATTTACTTTTGTTCAGGTATTGGCCTGTCGCATCTTAAATTATAAATTCATTTTGTTATTTAATAACCCCCCTTTAAAGGTTTTACCTCTATGACCAATTGCCTTGTGTTTTGCTTAAAAATCTGATAAAATTCGTGTGTATTTTCCATTATTATTCTGTAATTTTGTACGCATATAACCCAAAACACAGATCTATCCACTTCAACCATGTTAAAATCTTGCTCTAAATCTTAAACTGTGTGCTTAAATATTAAACTGTGGCAACTCATTTAATCAAGTCAATTTTAACACTGTTGATAAAAATTTACATATATATAGTAATAAACTATGAAAGTTATCAGGCAAGCAGAAGCAGATACAAAAAAGTATTTATAAGTGCCTGTATCTATCTCAGTGTTTCCTATCCTTTTTTGTTTCATGCCCCACTTAACCATTTTTAAAATTCTTACGCCCCTTGTGTAACATATATAATTTTTATAGTAAATTGATAGATTAAAATCAATTTTCGAAATGCCCTACTCAACAATCAAATTGCCCCACTGTGGGGCATGGGCCTCACATTGGGAAACACTGATATAACTAATCTGTATCTATGTAATTATGTCTTATAATAAAAGATTGGCAGCATTAAGAAATCAGCCATTAGATGCCTACTGCAATGCTTTGGCCTCCCTCAACAGTTGTCATGATGAGTGGTCTCACACAGCCCCCATTCAGTGACTTTCTGCAACGTTAGATATGTTGTTTGTCCACCTAGTGGGCATTCTAATTTTTTATTTAAAATACTAAAGAGAAAAATATTTACAGTACATAGAGCTTTCTTAATAATCAATGTTTCTGTGTTTCCAGGTGAACGGGCCAATTATGTCAACATTCCTCATGTGATTGCTATGGTAGGTCTACCTGCACGGGGCAAGACCTACATCTCGAAGAAGCTGTCACGGTACCTCAACTGGATAGGCATTAACACAAGGGGTATGTGCACATAACAATAAACCATCTACTTATAAAAATCTTAATACATATAGATTCAATTTAATGTTATAACTAGAAATGGTATATTATTATGATTAATAATGTCTATTATACATGCTAAAAAATATGTACATAGTTGCATAATAGTAAAGAAAATAGTACAATGGGCAGTTTTATCAACAGGAAATTTCTTACAGACAACCATAGGTTAGGTATAATTGCACATATATTTGATAACACTAAGTTTTTAGGCTAAAATTTTAACGGAGCACGCTTTTAAATCGAAAAATTAACAAATTAATCAAATTCTGAGACATTATTAGTGTTTTTATTTACCTGATTAAGTAAATAAACATTCTGTTGCATTTAAAATTAGTTGATCCATTTTTTTTATACAAAAGTACTTTCTGTGATAATCCAACCCTTCAACTTGCCTATGACAACAGATATTATCTCCATAATATACATTACTTAAAAAAAAATAATGTACTTTGAAAATTACTTGTTTCAAAGTCATATATATAAATAAATAAAATTGGAGTGTCTGTTTGTAATATTAAAATAATAGGTTTTTACTTTATGCATAGAAATATAGATATGTCACATAACTTAAAACTATATAATGGTTTTACTGATTTTGACTTTGAGTATAAGTCCATACTGGCTGGCAGGTAGCTGATAAAATAAGAAGTAACTTGACCAACCCAATGCATCACTTACAGACTTGCCGCATAGTGAGAAGCTGGTGGTTTGTTTTGAAAGCCCATAATATATGTATATATGTGTATTTGATTATTGTATGTACTATAATTATTTAATTGTTGTCACAAAACCATGGGCACTGAGAGCAACTTGGAAGACAAGCATGCCTGCCTGCCGATGTAAACAGGTCTACTTAAACATATATATATATATATGAGTGTGTGTGTGCGAATGTAATAATGTTCCTTCAAGCCTGACAATCTCCATATTATAATGTTATATATTTAAACATTTTATATTTAAAATAAATAGAACAAGCAAAAATGCATCATGACACAAACTGTCAATATGAAAAGTATTAAAAACAAATATTAGGGGGACCTGAAAGTAATGTTGCTTTCTTGAGTTAAATTCACACAACTACATTATTAACCAGGTTTTATTTCTGATCATTTCATGATCATATTCCAATAAGTGATGCTGAAGTCTTGGATAACCATAGGAATCAGCGGTTCAGATCAAATCAGCTTGACACTTGACACTTCGAGTTGAGCTCTACTATGTCAAAGATAGGCACAGGTCACTGTGAATAAAAACACTTGATAACTCCATGCCCAGGTGATCAAGAACCTTAAGATTGAAGAAATAAGGAATAAATGTAATTTAGTTTTAATTAAATAAATTAATATACATTTAAATATTTTCATAATAATAAACAAAAACTACAATGAACTGTCTTATCACACGAGGCATCTTACAGGCAATAGTAGAAAGGTAGAAAGTATAAATAATGGGTATTTAATGTGTACAAAACATATATACAAATATATTAGGTGGAGGGGAAAGTAATGTCGCTTTTTTAAGTTAAATTCACACGACTACATTTTAACATGTTTTTATTTCTAATCAACAATATATTCACTTTCAATTTTCAACAACCTTTTTCCATCTAATATACAAATCAATGCTAGAACGGTAACAAATCAATCGATTTTTATGTAATATGTCGACACAAATGACATCACTCTCCGAATCCACTATTAAAAATATAAAGAGGATTTATATGACCCAGTCAGTTGCCAATATTCTGGGCCCATATTAAAACACTAAACCCTGGTAGCATAAAAATAAACAATTATATAAATAAGTAAATAAAATATTACACATAAAAATGTATACCTAGGATAGATCAAAAATGTGTTATAGAATAAAAACAAAGAAAGTGTAATTATTAAGGTATGAGGAGAAGAAAGAATGGTATCGGATTAAATAAAAAATGGATATGAAAGGGAAAGAATGAAAATAAAGGAATGAAAGATCATAGGAGGAACGATGGAAGAGCGCAAAAATAAAAAAATTACACGAAAAAACTGTTAAACAACAACAAGATTCCTGTCCCACAATGGATAGGGGTATAAGGTGTTCCCATAGAAGGGGACATATATAAAAGAAACCTTGGTAGGAAATGGTTGGATTTTGGCTACCGATGGTAGGAATTTACAGAGTGGTCGGCGTAAGATGCATCCTTTAGTAGTCACGTAAGGTCCCCTTAGAGATTTAGATTCTATAAATAAAATTTTAAGTTGTATTAAAATAATCTAATATATAAAATTTCCATATCAATGTTAGTTACCGTACTCCTCAAAATAACTTGACCTATTTTTACCAAATTTTATATGCGTATTCAGTAGGTCTGAGAATCAGGTACTATCTATTTTCCATACCCCTAAGTGATAAGGGTTGTTCACCTTAAAATTTTTTTTTTAATTTTTTAACGAAATTTTTTGTTTTTACTTTTTTATGATACAACATACAAAAATATATACAACCCTAAATTTTTACCCCTCTACGATCAATCCTTATTTTTTATTTGTTAATTAATTTTTTTTTTCGCAAAATGTTTGCGGGATCAGCTAGTAAGTGTAAAAAAATCACTGCGCAAATCGAGCTTTGCATATTTTAAATTAAATTTCTCATTGTTAAAATATATGAAATCTTTTGAAGCGTTGTACAGAGGAGTAATAATCAGTCTTCCATCTGTTAAATCGATTTGTGAAAGCTGGTCTTATCGTATTGTTCCGTACTGTACTGCAATGTATCCCGTACTGCAATGTATCTGTGAATTCTATCGCATTTCATACCTAATATTGGATGCATGAAAACTTTTGGCAAAGTAAACCGCTTTCCTTTGGCCGCTGTCCATAGTGGAATAAACAAGTTGTACACTATACATTGACCCCTATCACCGCCTATCCATCAGTAGCTGGCAAATTATGACAAGAGACATTGCAATATATACGTTATGTATAAAGGTATAAGGATGAATGTTACATAATTGGGTGATAATGACGCCAGGCCTTATCTATTAAAGTAGTAAACCTATTGACATTCGATAGACATGTAATGCGCCACATAATTATTTTACTATCATCATATTTTTAGAATTTTTATCTATTTATTTAGGATTATCAAAAACCTTGGTCACCCGTGCTATGTCTGCCCATCTATACGACTTTGAACGGCTTTCTTGAAATTCCTCGTTTCGGACCTCTAGCATTTATCTTTTTATAAATTATTTTGTGTGAAAAAATTATAAATGCAAAAAAAAAAATATATAATGTATAATATTTGAGGTTAAGTTATTAGAATTTCGCCGAAAAATCCTTTTGGATTCTGTATTTCGAAGTATTTGAGATGTCATATCGCCTACTAGGGATACTAGCTATTTACAAATCGTAAATTTCAGGCAAGTTGCAGTGGACGGGTCAACATAGAATATAATAGGTGGCGCAAAAGTAATGTCATAATGTAAAAGTGTCTTAATTTATGCAAATGGCGCCAAATGTCACCGCGCTTTGACATTTATGACGTAGATATATATAAAATTAACTGTCAACAAGCGATGAAGCGATACACAGATCAAAAAAGTGGAATTATTGTTAGTTTATTTGACAAATTTTCAATTTGTTGTTTTAACGCGGCGCGAATTTCGTTAGAGAACTCTTCCTTTGGGGAATTTCAAATTCTTGCGTAACCAAAACCAAACCACGCACCCTAAAAAGACACGCAGCCTTGAAAGCTAATATTGAAGAAGACATCGCGAAATTGAAGCCAGAAGTTTTGCGGGCGGGCAGCAATTCAAAATGCCGTAAAACTAGCGCATGTATACTTCAACTTGGGAGGAGGCCATTTGAACGATATAATTTTTTTTACATCTACTGTCATCAATTTAACACTTTCAAATAATCGTTTTTTAACAACCCAGTTCTTTTTTTAAAATTCAAATCAAAATGACTGTCGGTTCAAATTATGACATTACTTTTGCACCACCTTTTATAAAATAGATCTATTAGAAATATACGGAGAAGGCTTATCGTCCAGCCGTAAAGGTCCTACGGTTGAAGTTAAAATTTCAGTTTAAACACAATCGTCAACCAAGTCGTCACATATAATGACTGAAGTAAATCAGTTGTTCTTTGAAAAAGAGGTAATGTTTACTAATACAGGGCGTGTCGAACTTATGAATACACGGACAGAGTAACATAAGCTATAATAATTATATGTAAATAAACTAGTTTCTTTAATAATTCGAATTTGTACTGTGCCGCGTTTATTTAATGTCGATAAAGCAGTGGATGTGTAACCGTGACACTTCATAGATGGCGCTATTATCAATGGTGTTATGATGACGTCCATTACATTCGTCGGTCGGTAAAGCAGTTGATTTTGTACAGAATACACTTTCAAAAGGAATCGCGAATTTAAATAATAACTTTAAATGTCGTTCTCGTCTGTTTTAAGAACAACGTATTATAGTTTATTTGAAGCATATACCTACATTATCGAGAGTAATTGTCTTATGTATGAATATGCTTTACAATAATTGACGTCTTTTAATCAGGTCTATATTTTTGCGGAGTCGATGGATTGTTAGATCCTGTAATGTGATCCAATGTTCTACTTTCATCAGATCAGCATTCTCTACCCTACCTTACAGTTCACATACCACAGACGGTGATAAGTGCTACACCAGTGATTCCCAAAGTGGTCTATATCGACCCCTAGTGATCTATGACAACCTTGAAGGGGTCTACGTCAGCGAAAAAAAAATTTGGGGGTCCATGAAATGAAAATGGGGGTCCACGATAGTGGGTTTCAACACATACACTGATAGTACCTATTTACTCACATCATACTATCTTATATTATCAAAACATTTACATTATTTATAAAAGTACCTATGAAGTAAAAAATATATATATTATATTACTTTATAAATTGTGTTAGTTGTAGGATGTTGGTATTTGCTTTGTGGTCGCAATACATTTTGAACTTGTAAAAACCTGAGAGTCGCATTGTCAGAGCTTAGGTAAGTAGGGGGTCTACCCAACACGAAAAAACATGGCAAGGGTTCTACTACACAAAAAAGTTTGGGAAACTCTGTGCTAAACATTAAAGCTCTCACTTTACTGCCGAACTTAATGACTGCTTAAATAACCGAACCCGTAGTTCTTGTTACGAACCCACTGAAGACAAGTGTTTTTACAGCAGGAGACAAGGTGGACAGATAACTATACGACTGTCGAAAGGTGAAAGGTGATGGACCGCTTTCACCAGTCTTAATGGGGTAGTCCTATTTCCAGCTGTAGACGTTTTACAACTGAAATATTCAAGATAGATTCATGTTACAGTATTCAACCTGGGCGAGTATCGTCGTCACGCGACAACCGCCTACACCAGCCATGAGTTCTTCCGCGCCGACAACAAAGAGGCCATGGCTATCCGACAGCAGTGCGCGCTGGACGCCCTGCACGACGTCTGCGAGTGGCTGGTCAAGGGCGGCGAAGTCGCTGTGAGTAATACTTGATCATTCTAGAATCTTTGCTTGCGAAATCCCTCGAGAAAATAAGTGTTACGTACTGTGGGTTCTGACTCGAAATGGAACACAAGGAGTCTTTTATTGACAAATCATATGGTCACCCCACTTTAATACAAAGTATAGTTTCGTTTAGTCCAAACTTCGCTTCTAAATCGCTCAAGAAATCACTGTCCAAATAACTTACCAAATAATCACTTTTATATCACCGATCGTAGATCTTAATCTTACAACTCGAAAAACAACACTGAACTGTCGACATGGGGAGTACACCTATTTATACCACGGATAAGGTTCTAGTAAGTTCGCGATAGTACTCCTGAGGATGCCTCGTGGAGGAGTAAAACATGTGTAGAGTGAATTAACGGTGGTAGTTGTGTTTCGCATTGTTTACCGCACGCGCATTTAACAGCGGCCCGGCGGGCGGTGCACTTCATTGCACGACTACTGCTGCATAGCAGAAGTAGCTATATATTAGTCCCTTTCTTAGTGAAATTAAAAAAATACACTCAATACGAGATTTGTAAATCTTGTACTGAGGATTCCATACTTGAGATACTTTATGGTATAAAGAACTTTGTATTTTCTGTATAATTACCATACGACTTTAGGGTGTAAACTAGTCATAAGCCAAGATTCCTTCCGTATCTCATATGAGTTTAAATGTGCTGGTGTCCAGGTGTTCGACGCGACCAACTCGACAATGGAAAGAAGGCGTATGATCCGCGACATCGTGGTCCACAAGATGGGCTTCAAGCTGTTCTTTGTCGAGTCCATCTGCGACGACCCCAGGATCATAGAGCAGAACATTATGGTAATTTTGGTTTTCTTTGTCTCTTACTTTCATACTGGTACTTTGATTTTAAACTGGTCATTTAGTCGACAGATACATACAAGACATTTTGACCAAATTTTCTAATAAATTCAACATCAATATTTTAGTTAAAAAAATTCATACATCATGTTATCCGTAGCAAAAATATAACTTCGGTTATGAATCTATCGGTTAAAGCGTCTTTCGATTAAAAATACACGAATACTGTAATAAAAATACATAAAAAAATTATATGTTTAACAAAAGAATTTTTTATGGCTTCGTAAAGTATCTAAGCTCTCATAAATATTTAATTTTGAACTTTTATTTTATCTTGTGTGACTGGGTATTTGTGCTAAGAAAATATGGAAGCGGTTTTATTTAATAAAATATAAATTGAAAAATGGAGTTATGTGCACTGGATTTTGCATGTGAAATATCTAGTCCATCTCTTTAGCACATTTGTAATATTTCCATACAAAAGTATTTTCTATATTAAGCCAACGCAAGTTTAAGTACATTTGTACTTGCAAGTCCGAATTCAATATACCTTGAAGTAGATACTTGCAACATTTTTTAATCATTTATTGTTTTAACATTATAAGCGGTAAGCTACCACCTGAATGTTAAACTGAGAGCCGGCCAGAAACTTAAGTTTTTTTTTTAATTTAACAATGTTTGATGTATATATTATAATATATACATCAAACATTGTTAATTTATTATTATATATTATATTGTTAATTATTATATATTATAATATCAACCATGTAAATGGCAACAAATCAAGTTTTATACATTTTGATTAAACAAAAACTCTTGAAAACTATACGAGAATTTATTTAATAATATACCTTTAATTTTAGAGTTAAAATCACGTTTTGGAAGTTATAAGATATCTTTAGAAACCTATTTATTTACACTTTATTGTACAATATAGATAATAACTAAAAAAAAAGAAGCAATTTATGTAAAAGAGGTGGACTTATTGCTCAAGGCGATCTCTACCTATATGTGTTCGCTCAGATCTAATTGCTAATTATGATTTTTTTTATATGGCAACTTAGAGTTTTTATGTAATAACTTTTTCACGTAAATGTAAAGTATTTTTGTATATGTACATGTTTGTATAGTGATATACTTATTTGTATGTATGTACACCATTAACTATCCGCTTTTTAATGTTTCTCCATCGAAAGGTAGATCGCCTCGAGCGATAAGACAGCCTGTTACACCTCAATATGAATTGTTTCTTCTCTATTTTAGTTATTATCTATGGTGAACAAAAAATGTAAATTAATAAATATGTTATAGGAGGTGAAAGTGAGTAGTCCAGACTACACAAACATTCAGAACATGGATAACGTCCTCAACGACTTCCTGCTGAGGATAGAGCACTATAAGGAGAAATATGAGCCCCTGGACGAGAACTTGGAGTCGGAGTACAGCTTCATGAAGATATATGACACCGGAGAGAAGGTGGTGGTTCACAAGCACGAGGGCCACATCCAAAGCCGGATTGTCTATTACCTTATGAACATACACATTGTACCTAGAACGATATATCTAACGAGGGTGAGTCTTAAATTATATATTATTAAGGCTGGTAACATTATAGTTATTAAAAATACCTATAGCAACACCGTTCAACCATAACTATATTGTAAAAAAAATTAAATCAATGATTTTAAGTGAAAATGACAGCATTAAGGATTTTGGAAGTGTGATCACTAAAAATACTGTCAGAACTTTCAGTGGAGTTTTCACAGGTCAGAAAACTCTAAGAATCCTTGAATCTTAAAGTTGATTTGTTTAGATTATACACATATCCTATACAGGGGTCATCCTAAAACTGGGTGGTTTGTCGTCATCATTGGTACCTATTGACACCTACTGTAAAGCATAGGTCTTCCCCAAGATACCTATGGGGGGGATATACCATAATCATCACGATTGGCGATGGCAGTGTCATATTATGTTAAGCAGAGGTCACTGCTGCCCATCATTTAGAAACTTGTTTTGCGTTGCAATCATATATGATTGATGCATGCAGTATGAATTATATAAGACTGAATCCGGGAAAATGAACCCGTTTATTGCCACTATAGATTTTTTTAATAAAGATCAAAATTAATTATCTTTCCAGCATGGCGAAAGTATGCATAACTTGGTGGGGCGGATCGGCGGTGACAGCGAGCTATCAGGGCGAGGTCGGCAGTATGCCGGCGCTCTGGCTACTTACATCGACCAGCAACAGATCCCCGGCCTCAGGGTGTGGACCTCGTGGATGAGGCGCGCCATCCAGACCGTCAACGATGTGCGGGCACCACAGGAGAGGTGGAAGGCCCTCAATGAGATTGATGCTGTAAGTTTCATACACTCATCATCTGATCTTTAATTGGTGAACAAAAATACTATTTAAGTAAAGGAGTAATAAATCAATTAGTGTTCAAAAAGTAAAATGAAATTGTCATTCAAAACTCTTTGGCATTAGGAAGGTAGGTTTTTTTTTCTAGGTTGGTAGGACTGTTTATAACATTTGCCAAACGTCTGTTTGTCAAAAGTTGAAATTTCATTTAGCTCAGCCCAAACCAATTCGAAGTATGTTTTGTGTCTCAGACGCATAAAGTCTCGATTGGTCGATGGCATACTACATTGGTTCTTCGCGAATTGTGGATCAAAATCTTGCTTGTCATTGTTCCGCTACCACCCTAGTCGTATATTTGGCTCCGTGCAACTTTTGACTATACAGCAAATTCAAAAGACCAATGAAGAGATAAAAACTGAGTTGAAGGTCTTCAAGGCTCTCTACCAGATAAAGGCTAAAGGCCAGATTGACTGTTTCGAAGGCTGGAAATCACCTTCGCAAAAAAAGGATGAATTTGATGTGGAAGTATAAATAAAGAATTTACTTTTTATTAACAAATTCACATTCCTTTTTTAATCACAATAGTATATCTCATTAATAAAAGTCTAAATTTAAATAATTATTTTTGTGCCTATACTTTAAGTTACTTTCATAAGAAAATATTTAAATATTCTTTCATCATCAGGGCATCTGCGAAGAGATGACTTACGCGGAAATTCAGCAGAAATACCCTTCGGACTTCAACGCGAGGGACGCGAACAAGTTCGCCTACCGCTACCCACGCGGCGAGAGCTACGAAGACCTGGTGGCAAGGCTGGAGCCTGTCATCATGGAACTGGAGCGACAGGGCAACGTGTTGGTGGTATCCCACCAGGCTGTCATGCGGTGCCTGCTTGCATACTTCCTGGATAAGTCTGCTGGTGGGTAACTCAACAAAGCTCGCACACCAACTTACTAATGTCAATAAAAAAAAGTAAAATGTCAAAGACAGGAGCACGTCCCGCAGAGTAATCAAGAAAAGGATAACTCTCTGTGTTTGGCACTAATCGGTGTAACATAACTCCTGAAGATGCCCCGTGGAGGAGTGAAACGCGTGTTGAGTAATTTGGTGGTGGCGGTTGTGTGATTCGCGTTCTTTGCTGCATACGCATTTATCAGCGGGCTGGCGGGCGGTGCATTTCATTGCACGACTACCACTGCATGTGCGGAAGTGGCTTAATATTGGTCCGTTCCTTACTAAGGATAACTCGGTGTCCAGAGGATTTCGTCCCTCAGCAATGAGGAAATGATTTTTTATTTCTGAAACCATTAATTCTTAGATAGGATGTACCATACATTATTTGACAGCAAATTAATGAGCATTCTACGCTAAAGCTTTTACACTTTTAACCTAAAACACTATATTTGTAACATTTTTGTAAGTATGATAGCCAGAGGATATATTTACAAAGGATATATTCATTAAGGTATATTAGTAGAACATATAAGTAATAAATACTGTACAGTACCCGGCGATAAATGTTGCACATCCATATTTAGAAAGAGACAATCGGCTAATTTCGGCTTCGTAGAGCGTTATCTCTGTCGCACGAAATAAAACGACTGACAAAACGTCACATAGGTAGAGTGGGACAGAGATAGTGCTCGAAGCCGAAATTAGCCGATTGTCTCTTTCCAAAGGTCGATGTGCAATTTTTATTGCAGGGTACTGTACGGGTTGTCGTACAAATAATGATTCTGTTGTGTGTTCGTTTATAAGTGATATAACATTTAAAATGTATTATATACAATATTATAAAAATAAAATAATAAATCAAATGAAAAGAAGATTATATGTAAGGAGAAACATCTGGCTTACAACTTTAAACACCCAAAGAGCACTAAATGTCAAAAATTTGAATACGTTTTGAAATTAAGCGCCTGTTGTCTATGCAATCCTGATGTAATGATGATGACTTTGATGTTTATCCCACAGAGGAGCTGCCTTACTTGCACGTGCCGCTGCACACGGTGATCAAGCTGACCCCGGTCGCGTACGGCTGTCGAGAGGAACACATCTCGCTGCCTGTCGCCGCCGTCGACACGCACCGCCCCAAGCCCTCTGTGAGTACCAGCGCATGCACAAACAGACATGTTCTCACTCACACATAGAGGCACACACACACGCGTATACGCACTCACACCTGCACATGTGCCATCTCTCATGGATGACCACACATACACACGCATACTCATAAACTGACTATACTCACACTTTGTTAAAATAAACGTAGTCGACGTTTTAACAACCTATCGCCCTACGCTGTAAGTTATAAAATTTTGAGGTTATGTAAGGAGGTTACTCTTTTGTTATTATTAAAATTGCATTTTAATGTGTACATCATTGTGTAAAAATTATTACATAAACTTACATAATATAATAATTCCACACATTCATTCATGTGCATTTTTAATTTAATTATTACCATATTTCATATATTTTTATTAAATCATAAAATATTCCTAACAGGACAGAGAAGACGACGCCACAACAGAAAACAATGTACGCAATGAGTAGCTTTTACCGTTCAACTCGACTGCTGGCAACACCGCATCATACAATGACATTAAAATTAACTCGACTTTTATTTTTTTTACATAAAACACTGTTTAAATTACAAAAATTCTACCAACATAAAGTATTGACCTTAAATATTAGATTTAAAAAAAACTGCACAATATTAATAACTAATATGATTATAATACTTATAACAAATACAAAACAAATTTATTATATTCTTTGAAAATTCGTGATAAAAATCCGTCATTTAAATAATATAAACGTAAATAAAATAAAAAAAATTGAAATAAAATTTATTGTTAATAATAATCAACAGCAATTATATAACCTTCATTAAAGAATAATAAAAAAAAATAACTCGTTTAGTCGTTTGGCATCCAACCTTTTGGCTCAAGTCTCACCTTGTTACAGTAAAAACAAATAATTTTACTTAAATATCTGATCCCTTATCTTCAATTTCTAAAATTACTTGACAGTAATAACCTTTATTTTATCATCCTTAGCAAATCGAAAAAGTTGTCCCATAGAGTTTGTTAACTCTGGGTTAAAAATCTCGTAAAAAAAATCATAAAAGCATTCAATTAAACTTTACTTAACATTGTATATAAATTATAACTTAAATATTATTAAATACGTAATTAATTTTGACATGTTTTCACTTCCACAACGTTAATTATAGATAAACTAATCAAACCATTTATAAAAAAATATCATAAAACTATTATTTTTTATTTGATTTTTGACATTCGAATCAAGTTTCCCGCCATTTCTTATTTACAATGAAAAAACACATATAACCTACAGTTAACCTAAAAAATATTCGTAATTAAATATAGTCACACATAAGTGTTGTCAGCAGTTGAAAAATTATTACTTTTTAAATATTTATAAGAATTTCTGACAAATTTATTGAATCGGTAATTCAGAGAAGGTGGTAGTTCAAGTTAAGTCATTCATTTTCTTACTTCAATGTGGTGGGTTTCTTGGTTTTTTTAGTGTGATTGCAGGCTTGGTGAATATGCATTATTTTGTGGAGGGAATTTATATATTTACGTATCATATAAAAGGTGATTGGTTATAGGTGCATACATATATATAGATATAGCTAATTTGCCGTCAATTAATGTATGGTACACCCTGTAAAAATCAATGGTGTCAGAAATAATAATATGTATGAAAATTCATCATAATTGTTTACAATCTGTCACTATAAAGTTTGTACTACAAGAAGTCTGTAGCAATCCAATAAAAAAATATTTTTTCAGATAAACCACTTTATATAGGATCATTGGAATTAGGTGTAAAACCTTTTTGCGGGCAAAACAAGCTATTGATTCACCCCTTATAGCTTTTACCACGTATTATTCACAAACTTATAACAGCTTTGTATTGATATGTTTTTAGAATATAAGTTCTTTTTAGAATAAAATAATTTGCAATAAGACTTTTAATTATATATTTGTAGTTAAAAGATGCTATTTTTAAAATAACTGTAAAATTCATTTGATAGACAGCTTTAAATCTGGGAAGGTAATGGGTTTTGTGTTTGATGGATTAAGTCTTTATGTATGGGTCGAGATAAATGTCATTCATACATGTCACAATTTACCTGTATACAGATTATAATTTTTTTTTTTTAGATATTTGTCTTTTCGTACAAAAATTTAAAAATATAGGTTTATAAAAATACTTAAAAATGTTTGATCATTTAAGTAAAGTATTTACATATAAAAATACAAATGTATATTTTTGTTCTCATACCTTTTTTTTTTTCTTTTTAAAAGTGGAATGAAATTTATGATTTCATTATAAAAAATTATACATTGCCAGTTGCTCAACAATTAAAATACAAAAATGTCCTATGGATACCATTAGACTTGATCTAAATTATAATAATAATATACTGGACTTGTTACACTACTGTAGTATTGTGGATGATTTTAAACTTATTACAAAAGAAAAAGTTTGTATGAGCATTATTTTTGGTTTAAATTTTTGATATCTTTAAGATAATTTTACTACCTTAAAACATTAAAAACAAAATCGAACGCCATTTTAACGTATGAGTATAATTTTAATATTTCCTTTGTTATATAGAAGAGACATTTCTAATAACAAAGACTTCGTCTAAAATAAGTAGATATTAGTTAAATCAAGAAGAAATTTATATTTTCTTACATATTTGTCTATGTTTATTAGAGTGTGTTGTGCAACTGAGTTGAATATCGTGATAAATGTTTCATTGTATTTCATAATTACGGTACCTATATATATTGTTTAACAATGATGTTTTTATTCGCAGGTGATACCAGCGCCACCTATAAAACCACCACTCCCACTAATCAACGGCGACACAAATGGTGAACAAACCGAAACTCCATCCCATTAACGTAATAATCGTCGCAGTTAAATAAATAATTCAAACAGTTTAATCAAGCTTAATATTAATTTTAATATATACGTATCCTTTGACCTGGATGTGAAAATAAAAACTGTGTATAATCTGTGACAGCGGCGGAAGTGGAATGGAGGTGATTTTGAGACTGATATGTGAGTTTAGACTTCTAAGTCATACTATCGTATAGTGAAAACGTGTTTAAAAAAATGAAATTAAATTTCATCAACATTAATCCTTTCAATCTCAGAGCAGCGCCGAGTTACATTGGTCGGAAATGTTTTATTTTTTTATTAATAAAATGCAAGCCATAGATAGTGCATACAAAAGTCACTTGTTATTGACATATATGGCTCCATAACTAATATACCTTTGCCCAATTTTACATTTTCGCGCCTTTCTTCGTTAGAGCGATAATCTTTCTATAAATAAATCTAAAACAATTGATATCTAATTGTTTCATGATTCTGAACTGCTTATTTATTAATACACTTACGTAGTACCAATTTAACAAAATGTATTGTAATATTTAATCTATTAAAATATTTACTGTTGTCATATGTCATTATACATGCCCGAAGGGATGTTAATATTTTTAACTTTATCCAATGTCTTAACAAAATCTTTTAACGCTTTTATTAATATATTATTTAAAGTAAATTATAATGTATATATAAACGTTTTAACCCGCGCAATGTGACTCGGCGTTCATATATTTTTATAAGGCGTCTCAACTCTCCTTACGTACGACCATATATAAATATATTTAACTACTTAAATAAGTTTTTACAAAGTGGCTATATATATATAATATTAATTGCTAATTTAATTTTTCTAAATATAAGTGTATAAACGGGACCAATGTGTTTTATTTTTTATGTACAATATTATTATCACCTCCTCTTGTAATAATATTAAAATAATTACATCATAAGATGTATAGAAAGTATGAGAGAGTCTTCTAAATACATCAAAATTACCGTTGATTATAATCGAAGTCATATTTGGCCCACAGAGTTAATACTAGACGTAACGATTTTACATTGATGATAAAATGTCAGTTCTTTTCTTTTAAAAATAAAATTGTTATAATAGTAACCTAAGAAATGGTAGTAAATTGAACGAAAAACAGTTTTTGGACGTTGAACCGATTATATCCGTCCAACAGGTAATAATCAACTGTTGACATTTCGTCGAGTTTTATCTGTGTTCTACTTTGCGAAAAGGACGTTCGTACCAAATTTCAAATCTCGCAAGCCTTATGGTTGCAAAAATATTGTTATGAACCATTACATCAATCAAAACCTTTTATACATATATATGGATGGATGAAGGTAAAACACGATAATCTACTATCATGTACGAATATTACAACGAAATTTATAATTGTTTAAATTTAAATAATTGCTTACAAATAACAATTAAGATAAAGAAAATTTTACTTTGAAGATAATAAATTTCCGTAGAAATAATCAAATCTTTAACTAACTTGTCGGAATTTAAACAAATGTAAAATGTTATGCAGTGTCAGTGTTTGCTAGTAGATGGCAATTATATAAATAATTTAACTAATACGCCAAGAGATGGCGCTTAAATAAATAAAAAATTACCATTACATATAGCTTGACAGTGTCTCCGCCTACGTCAGCTGTTAAATATTGCTTCCAGTTCAAGTCAATATTATGTATTCTCTACAATAAATGCATAAACATTACCCTATTTCGATTAAAGGTCTCCTAATGTAAATTAAATGCACTTATAGGCTATATTTAATCACACAATACATAGTATCGCACTATTATGAACGCGCCCATATCATTGGTCAACAGGTGAACGCCCTGCTCTTTGTTTCTGACATAATTATATAGTTTTTCCATTATTACCTCATTATTGTTATTATATATTTTGAGACCAAATAAATAATGACAGGAGGTTAGGTTCTAACGCCTTAACTATTTTTTTATTAAAAGATCAATTAAAATCTTATTTTAAATAAAAGTTGTTTTCGTAATACGTAGTTTAAAAACTATTTTGATCGATTTTTTACATGAACAGAACGATTATTTTTACTTTTTCTTGTTTTATAACATACTACCAGTCATTCATTCGGTCGAACAGACCTGTAAATATAAAAAGAAATATTAAATTTATTTCCCTCTACCTGTCCCTTCCTAATCCTTTTCTGACAATAATCTTGAAAGATAATATCTCAAAATATTATAAAATATAACAAGAAAAACATGTATAAGAGGTTACACTAGAAATAAAAAGATTGTTGGATCTGACCGTCAGTAACTTTCTTCACTGTTCTTTTTTTGTAAAATCTATTCTATGGAGTAAGCTGAATTTGGAGGTCAAGATGGCACAAAGCCGTTACAGTTTCAAACGGAAACTTAGGAAACATATGCGTCAGAAATTAGCAGAATCTACACATCGGCAGTTATTATTATTTAAATATATCTACAAGACGTACATATATTACATTATATGTATATATTATTTATGTATTGTATACAAATATTTATACGAGGTATATATGTGAGTATTGTTATTGTATCATTAGTAGGTGTCTTCTATTTCATTATAGTTTAAGCACCTGTCTCGATTATTTCCTTTCTGCCCTAAAGTAGAGAACGTCTATGTCGTTAAGTCCGCCATTGTATTTTTTTGTGTGCATTAAGAGTAAATAAATAAAAACAAATAAATCTCTGTCTAGGCTAAAAGAATTTTACAGAATAAATGATTTTTCAGTGATAGTTAGGTTTTTAAAACGAAATTCTTTGATGACTCTTTTAATGATTAATTTTTAAAATGATCTCTAGAAAAAATACTGCTATGTTTGTTGTTGACTTTTACAAATCAAAGCGAGTTTGTAATTCACGAATCAACGTATTTTTAGTTGAAGGATGCTTGCTTAGCTCAATTTGATTATATTATGGTTTCGTATGTACATTATATATACGTATATATTAATGAATAATATATTTTTTGTTTCATAGTTACTTTTTCATTTAGTTTTATATCACTCCATGTTTTTGTTTGTTACTTAAAATTGTTGAATAAAGAAAATAATGAGATATGAATAAACATATTTTAATTTGTATATCAACTAACATTCTTTACTACTACTTTTGCAAAATAAACAATTTTCTAAAAAGTTCTTTTTTATTTTTATGTTAATGAGATGACATATAAATTATGTTATAGGACAAAACGATACATTTAATATATTTAAAACGTTCTCAACATACATACGTTTATAGATTGACAAAGCGTTTCATATAAAAATTCAGATGTAAAAAAACTTGTTATCTTTATTTTAGTTTTTTTTACGAACTATTGTAACAAAATTGACATTATCTATGTCATGTTATATTCAACTTGACAGATTATCAATTGTTTTATTATTCACATCCGGTCAAATGCTTAACTATTTCATACTTTAATTGTCATTGATTTACTTCCTCTTACGCCCTTTAAACAGGACAGGATGGAACAGAAATAACAAAAATAAATATTTAAATATAGAAAACTATGATATTCTATGTATTTTAGGTGTGACTATTGACTTTAACGAATTTAACACGAAAAAGACGAATTCGGCCTATGCATCGGTGATTGAAATCAATAAATTGTAATTGGCTACTGCGGGGGGAGCTGAAACTAGTCGGCCTGGGAAGGGGGAAAGAGACGCGGGACGGGGGGAGTGAGGTAGTGGCCGGGACACAGTGCACAAAAATAAGTCGCCACACCCCAGCGAGTTATATTTTGATGGACAGTTCCATATCTTTAAAATAAAACAAAACATTGTCCGTTCAATGAATATATAGTCAAATTTGTAGATCCAGACTTCGTTAGCAAAAACATTTCTTTAAAATTTACAATTAATTTTAAATGTTAAATTGAGGTTAGATACACCATAAGCTGATTAGTTTGCTTTTTTGCTTTGGAGAGCGATTCCCCGAGAATCGATTTTCGGCATCGATGCCCAAAGATCGGCACAATGACTGGTCTGGAGCTAGCCACCACCAGCGACTTTTCGAAACGTTAATTATATCTTCGGTTCGTCTAGTGGTGGGCCTATCTATGCCGGATCTACTGGCTCGTAACCTCCTCCAGAACTATTCGTCTCCAAAGGCCGTCGATGTCACGAACGATGTGGTCCGCCCGCTTCCACTTTAGTGACCATTGTGACCATTCTGATTGAATATGGAATGCTTATATTGATAGAAATACATAGCTATCTATACACCAATATAAATTTAATTTAATATAATGAAATCAAGCGGCGCGTGAGTGCTTAGTGGCGACATTTGACAACTTGCGTCTTGTTGACATCTGTCAACATGACAGATTATTTATATTTAAAGTGTTCCATAATTCAGAACTCGCGGGTTAACAATTGGATGACAACATTTATATGCAAAGTGTGGCAGCTGCAAATTGTTACATTGGTTTAGGACGCCGACTAGCCATTATATCGCTAAGACGGGAGACTTAGCACAAAGGTACCCTAAATGGAACCTTTGAGTTATCACTCAATAGGCGTTAAGCATTCCGATATGCATAACTGCATGCGAGAGTCAAATCTCGACTTAGTAGGTTGTGCTGCTACTTCGGAAAGCGTTGTAGTTCAGTTTGTTTTTGATTAGCTTCGAATTAGTTTGTAAGGTGCCTGTCTTTTTGTCATCCGGACAATTTAGAGCGTGTCTCAGCCTCAACGGTACTACTTCTGGATGTCCACTGTAGCATTTTTTTTGTAGGTGGCAACACCTACAATCAAAGGAATAACAAAGGCTTACCTATTTATAACAAGAGCAGCAACAAAGGTAGCTTTGATTCTATAATTCATTGTTCCTTTCTTCTATATTTTTCGAAAAAATAATTTTTAAGTATTTCGCCATATAAATTAAAGGAAATTAAAAAATACATATTTTTATAATGTTTCTAATTAATTATTTACAGTTCAATTTTGCTATTTTGTATCGTAAGGCAAATAATATAATAGTATATTGTGTGTAAAGGTATTTTTAAACATAAGGAAATTTCTTATATGTTAATTGAAAGAAATGTATAAAAACTAGAAACTAATGAAGTACAATATTAATAATTTAAAATTATTTACACAAATACAAGGTTAAAAAAAACAGAAAGTATTTACTTTATTTTTTCTCAAAACACAGTTCATGGGGTGTACAGAAGACTAATTTTAAGATTTAACTAAAAAACTACACTTAAACAAATACTTTCAAAAGAATTATTTAGAAGTAAAAAGAAAGAAATTTCAGAACTGTCATTATTATAAAAAAAGTTTTAAACCAAATAAAGCAAAGGAAGAAGTTTGGTTAAAATTAAGAAAAAATCGATATCACTCTTCGTAATTAAAGAGACTTCTATTAGAGACATCTGGTGTTAAAAAAACATAATTCTAATTTTTGCAAAAATCAAACAAACATGTGGAATTTTATTTGCAATGTCAATAATTTTTTTATCTAAATGCAAATTATACGAAAGGAATACAAGAAAATATAAAAAAAATAAAATTTTAAAATTGAACCACAGTCAGTGTATCTAACTAATATAGGTTATATTTCGAATATAGTCAATTATTACTTTAATTAAAATATAACCTTAAACGTTTCAGATGTTTGAAAAATTAAAAATTTTCAAAATTCGTGTAAGATTTTCTTATTTGCGCCACCTATTAATAAGGCAGCAAAATCTGTGCCGTGTCTCCGAGTCAAAGGTTGTTCATCTCAAAACGTATTTCTTTCTTATACAGTGGCTGTGATAATAGTCGTGTAATTCTGGAGAAAAAAAGAAGGCGTATTAAGTGAATATATTTTTTTTTAGTGAATATAGAAGAATCATTTGTTAAATATTCAATAATCTTTTATTTTAATTAATCTTTTATGTATATTATTGTATTTTTTATCTATAAATTGTCAAATTTTAATATTGGACGTAACATAAATAAGTATATTTATTGTTTTAAATAATAATAATTAATATATGATTAATAAGTAAGGTAAACATATTTGTAATTTGCAATATTGATCGAAACAAGGTAAATATTGAATGTAAACAAATCTAAACATTCTGCCGAAATTTAAATCTGAATATTTTGACAGAAAACACAAATCTATATTTCCGGACGTGTTGAATGGTATCAAAAGTAGATTCAGAATGCGTGCGGACTATTGATTCCCCAATGTAATATAGAATTTATATTCATTCAAATAGTGTTTTCAAATCAAGCTCGCAGCCGACTTACGCTTGCAATGGAATAATTTTAAAACGTAACAAGTTACATACAGCCTTATTTCAATAGTAAACGTTATAGTATAAATATTTAAGTATCGGACCTCCCAGTATTCCATGAAGTTATTCATCCAATATATGCCGACAAACAAACAATACAATAATGTAATTTATTTAATATGTATTATATTAAGGTGCGTAATAATATTTAGACGTTTAAGCACTTAGATTTTATTATAAAAAAAAGTATATTAAAAACGTTCTAGCATTAACAAAATTAAATGGTATAAATTTATTTTTATATACGTCATTAATAAGTATTTGACAATTTTTAAACAATATTTATTAGTAAAAGCGTCGATGTATAAGCGAAATTCATAAACAAAATTGCATTTGCGTGTCCTAAATCGGAGTTGTTACAAATAAACGGGTCGAGCGCTACCTACCTATCTAGGTACGCGAATGACGTCCACTTCTGTACATGCGGGTATATAACGAACATGAGTAATCGATAGAGTACGTACATAACCGCCATGTACCGCCGCATCCATTGCCTACAGGCCGTTCGCTAGCGTTCAAGGATTATAAAAATGAATACAACAGATTATTCAATGCGTAACTTTTATACTGTTTAAACTGAAATACATAACAACATAATTTTTAATTTAAACGAAAGATATATGTTTATAAAAACACAATATGTACTTAATACCTTTAGTTATACTTAAACTTCATATCATTTATACACAAAATAAAATACATTTCGTAAAAAAAAACGTTTAAATTTAGTTATAAAATGTTTATTCGCTTCGAAATAAAGCTAAAACAATGTAAATTACAAAATACAGGCTATATTAAAGGAAAGTGAATGTTATCGATTGGCGCATCGATTTATACCATAGATCATTGACGTGTTTAGAATAGTCTATTGAACTCAGCTGTCAGTGACATTCGCGTACGAGGTTCAAGACATATATTTACGAAGCGTAAGAATGGAGTATTTAAAAATTTCATCCTCATTAATTGCATAATCTTTAAATTAAATATGTTCAAGTGAAGTGTTTTAATAATTAGATGCAATAAAAATATGAATAAGATTTATCGTACGTTAGTGACATCTTATCTTATTAGTGAATAATATTTTGACTTAACCATGGTGTCGACTTTAAACCTTCAAGAAAAATATAATAAAGGTGCGCCATATTTCAGAAAAAAAAAATATAATATATTTATTTTTTGAAATAGTTTTTTAAACTTTTAACTTTAATATTTTTGCAGTAAGAAAAAGTTTTTGTTTCTATTTGGACATTCAAGAACCCGGGCTCTCTAGATCCATATCGAGGAGGTTGCAGGACATGGGACTGGTGAGTGAATTCAATCAACCGACAAACCTAATGTTAAGTCGTGAACAAAAACACGGGATACGTTGCAGATAATTTGTTGGTTATATGTAAAATAATACGTTCAATTTAACGGCACCCCCAAATGATTGGCGGTTACCTTGTCTTGTGTGCTCATTACTTTAGTCATATTATTAACGTTCCTTTTCTAACATTTACATAACGTTTTTTATCGCAATGCTTATGTTGATTTATAAAAGTATAAATGAGAAAATACTATTTAAAAGGATCCAAAAATACTATTTATTTATAAAGATAAGCAGACTCTAATTATTATAACTGTTTTTATATGAAAGTTGAAGAAATTTATTGCGTAAATACATTAAATATAAAAATGAACGAAACGGAACGCTTTTAACGGACCAACCAATGAAAACTTTCCCCTTCCCTCATTTCGCAGCTAGCGCTGCTAGTGGACGAAATGAGGACTAAGCAAATATCTCCATCTTGTGTGACAGATTTGTGTTTGTTGTTGCTTTCACGAATTTATATAGCAAATGTGGACAAAATACAAGAAAAAGTACCGCAATTATCTATTGAAATATTTGAAAGTGCGTAATCATTTAATTGATAAAAACTTGTTTGTTGCAAACAAGAATACAACATAAATTGAGAAGTGACGAAGTGGCCGTCTCAGTGACTAGTATATAGTTACTTATTTTTGTGATAAGCGGCGCGCGGGGGCCTCGCGGACGGCTTTTGTGTAAGTACAGACGGCATACGTTGCCCACATGCTAATATTAACATGATGCTCGTGTCAGGTTTGTTTAGAAAACAGTTTTAAACTAAGTTCGCTAGTCGTTCAGTTAGGCGCGTAGAGCGCGTTCGGTTTTAGGTCATCTTTTGTATGGTCGCGCTGTGCCCGCCGTCGCAGCGCAAATGCAGCGGGCCGAGGCCGTGCCGCGCCCGCCCGTGCAGCGCACTACATCCATTTAAAAGTCGTTTCAAATGTAGTTTTCTTTACCTCACGCGTGTGTATGCCTAATTTTTGACAGTTGATATGGCTTTACATCTGTCAAGGGGTTGTGCTCCTTAAGAATATGTGTTTACGGGTGAGATTTGTGCGAGGGACGGAGTGTGTGTTATTTTTTTGCGCGGGACAGTTGGCGCGCTCTGGTGCAAGCCGGCGTCGGTGCCGACTGTATTTCAAGGAAATCTCGACTGGTGTGCGGCGTCGATAATCCCGCGCTCGCTCGCACCCGTAACAATTTATTTCCTAGTACAGTCGCGATGTTTGTCCGGCGACACGCGTTCAAATGCCTCGTCTTAGCATCGTCAGCGTTTGCAACCAATTCGTCGGAATTGCAACATGCATTTTACGTTTTAGGTCAGCATGTATGCTTCTTGCTTACTTTCACATTGTGCATTGACAATTTTTACTGACATCTCTTATTAGAGTTGCCTCATGCACTTTTTCAAAATGATCACCAAGATTTTCGTTTCTGACAACACTAATCACGTTTTGTGTGTACATATTATATTGTCAACTTTATTGACTGAAGTTGTTATCCAGTGTAAGAATAAATAAAAAAAAATTATATAATTTTATAATAATTTTTATTGAGACTTATTTAATACATCTTATTGTTTAAATCACATATTTTTTATGTATGTGCTTGTTGCTATTTTAAATATTAAAAAAAATTTTGGAACAAATACTTTTAATTAATCTTACATTTCTTTGTATAAAAAATTTGTTTGTATAAGCTATAATTGTTAAAAAAATTGCTGTAAACAGATTGTACAGTAATAAATCATAAGTTGCAAAAGTTGATAATGCACATTGTATTACTTGAGCATTGTTTATTCATAAAAACTATGTTTTATCTGTTAAAATTATAATTTATGTGTAAAGGTAAAATGTTTATACATATTGTACAATTGAATTTATAAACAATATAGTATTGTTGAAACATGCAAAATCTTGTGTTGCTATAGAAAACAATTCATTCTTCTACAATGTATGAATATTGTAATGAAATACTATGTATCTACCTTTGTTTTGGTTTAGGAGTATTAAATTTTATAATGTATTATATAAGTTTAATAATATTTATAAGTTTCAAAATAAGATGAGATTTAATAAAAAATCATTGAAATAAACAGGGTTATTAGTAACAGGAAGAAAAGTTTTAAAAATGTATGCTTGCTGTCAATGATATGCATATTCAAATTAATTATATATATTTTATAATGCTAAAAGTTATAGGCTTTTAGCATTGTAGTAGAAAAAATAAATTGAGGTAACATTTTTCAGAGTGATCACTATACAGGGTGATTGGAAGCTTTTACACCTAACCAATCACCTGTATATGTATACAATTGTGTGGGTGCGATTGTTTGTGTGTTAAGTTTGAAAGAAAGTTGTTAATTGATGTCTATTGGTTATGATATTATATTTTAATATTTATAACATCCTGATTCAGACAATATTAAATTAATTCATATATAAAAATAATTTAATTTAATATTGTATTATATTGTTAGGATGAAATCAGAAAATATTTATGTCTATGGAATTGATTCCATCAGTCTTATTCCTTGCCGTGTTTTGAGTAATGTTTCACAAGTTATTTGCTTCTTCCGTACATGCAGATTTATAGCTAATTGATTAAACTTTAAATTCAAGTGAAATATTTGTTTATTAAATTATTTCAGTCATTGTTTTCAATATATTATTTTAAACATTACAGAAAAATCATGAGAGCTATAATTTTATTATGTATTTAATGTGTCAACATTTTGTTCAAATTTGACATTGGGTTTGAATTGCTGCCAAGGGGCTAACATGCATGCATGAAGGTATCTGTGGTATAACTGTTATTAATGTGAAGTGTGTTTGTGTTCCAGCGTGAGGAGGTGTTCCTGACCCCGCGCGTGACGCACGTGGTGGGGCGGAGCGCAGGGGCTACCGTGGGCGGCGGGCGCGGCGCGGCACGATGCGCTCGGCGTGAGGGGCGCGCGCGCGCCGATGCCATGCTGGAGCGGCTGCGGCCGGAGCCCCAGCCAGCGCCGCCCCATCCCCACGCCTACGTGCACCTCACTGTACACAAGGTCCGCTTCACTCATGTATATTTATATCAGGCATTATCTTTCACCTCGCTCGCTTCTATTCATTTCTCCTCTTATCTTATTCTAAAGCTCTCTGCTATGTCAAACTCAAAGTCACTGAGGGGCCAAAACCTTAAGGGTGTTCCACACCCCACTCTGGCTGCCAAACAGAGCTCCCTATCACCAATCCCTGAACACTAACATGTCACAAAACTCTAAACATGAACAAGTTTAAATCTACATAGATCCAAATATCTTGTCACTGGCAGTCACCTTTTTTGATTAGTTTGATGAATCATGTTCGGCAAACCTAGTATTAGTGAAACTATAAGAGCCACATAGTACATTAGCACTAATGTGATTGAAAACAATGACTACCTAATCTTAAAGAATACATATCATTGGAAGTCTGTTTATACAAAATTTACCATAATTGAAAAACTGTCCTAATATACAATACAGTAAAAGATATGTTATCTAAGTAATTTAAATAGTCCCATCTACTATGATAAAGGTTTCAAAAACTGATTTAAAGCCTTTGTGGTGTTACATTGAAAAACCACAGCTCAAAGTATGGTAAAGGAGTGTTGGCTAAGCAATAAAGGATTTGGTAAAAGTAGCAAGTAGGTAAGCTGTTATATATAGTATTAGTAAATAATATTATTTATAAATAGTATGACTGGAACATTCAACACATTTTCTTTTCTCACCAACTTTCTGATGGAGTAATCAGTGGTAGCACATCCTCTGCAGCTTCAATATTAATCACTTTAAATTTGATTCGGACCTTGGGAAAATCTTCAGGGTACTGAAAGTTTGACATAGCTATTCCGAGCTATTTTTAAGATCCTATATTTCTATTAACAAAGTCAGTGGTTTTCAAACTTTATTTTTAATATTAATATTTTTTTTAGTACTTTTTTCTGAACTGTTATGTTGTTACTGAAATTTTACATAATAAAATAACCATAAATTGTATTTTCAGCTTAAAAAAATATTTGAATAATAAAAATGTTAATATTTAAATTGAATAATGTAAATGAGTTGAATAATAAATAACCAACACTTCTTTTGCATTAAAATCTTATAACAAAATAAAGATATATACAAGTGGATAAACAAACAATATAGAAACATGTTTTTAATCCAAGCTTATTTCTTTCATATGTATTTTAAATAATCTCTTAAATGCATGACCTGTTGCTAATATTCTATTTTCATACTAACACAATACTTATTTCTTGCTTTCAATTTCTTTTCTTTTCATATGTATATATATATATATATCTATGTTTACAGCATATTTATTAAACTTTCAGGCTATAAGTCTATTGGATAAGCTATATGACAAGTACTTCACGGCACCGCGTAAATCGCATGTCAGGCTCTTCAGTAAACATTATATCAAGATTGAGTTTTTGGACAAGTATGAACCAATATTTGGATTGTACAACATACTGTACATATGAGACAGATGCTCACACAAAACCTTTCACATTCCAGGCTGTGCAGACCAGTCTACAAGGAGTTTGATGAATGGCCCCAAATATCCTTAGAGCCTGACCCACCTAAAGAGAAAAAGGACTCCATAGAAAATCTCAATATTACCATTAAGAATATCGCCGCCGCGCAGAAGTGAGTCCCAACGAAAATAGTGTTGGTATATCAAAAATTAAATAAAACTATTTGTAATTTATTTAATTGTTTTTCAGAATGACAAGGAAAAGTAGACCTCGAATAAAGGAAAGGGAGGAGAAGGAAACAAAGGGTGGGTACTGTGAGATGTGCAACACGGACTATGTGGACGCGGCGACACATCGTCGTTCGCCCCACCACCTCGCTTTTGTAAGGGATCGCGCCAACTTTATCGCGCTGGACTCCTTAATCAGCTCCGGCGCGGACGTGTCCACGTTCCTCGACAAAGCGACACCTGTTAACGGCGAGCGTCGGTCCTTACGCAAGCTCTGCAATGGCGACGCGGAGCCCAAGACCAAGCGCTCAAAACGCTCACAGTCGCACGAGTCCGCAGTCAACGGAAACCACAGCCCAAAGCGCAACGGCGGCTTGGACGACGAGAAGAAGCACAACACTCGCTGCAGCAAGAGGTCCAGCGAATCTCAGCTGTCTGAAGACCGCCAGTACTATAAGGTGGTTGGAGTTAGTACAAAACTACGGTCGAGCGGAGGATTTACCGCCAAAAGGAAGGACTCCCCGACCGCCTGCAACGGCACTAAGCCTCTAGTCGTTAAATTTAAAAAAATAAGACGGTCGGAACTGTCTGTTCTCAGTGATGAGGCGGAACAGTTCATGTTCCCAAAGAGAGCCAGCTCCACGAGCTCAACGTCCTCTTCCGATGGCGATGAGAGCGACGACGGCAATGACAAGGAAGTCGCGAGAACTAAAAGGAAAACTCCACCGCAACCACCACCCACGATTGACCGGCAAAGATTAGCGAGGCCGGTGGCTCTGAAAGAGGAATCGTCAGAAGAAGACAGCTGGTCTGAAGATCATAGGAAACCGAAAAGACGCGCGCCGGTAACCCCTAAAAGAGGGCGAAGAATGCAGAATAAAATACCTGTGGTAGGTCCACCTCCAAAGCCCCCTGAACCTGAGCAACCGGCACCTCCTATAGACCCTCCAGAACAGCCAGGTGTTGAGATAAGCCCATTGAGAGAGGAGCCTACTGAGAAATGCATGAAATGGGAAGATGGTAGGCTAAAGTATACTCCTGCAGTGGAAAATTTAGAATTTGCTTTTGAATCAGTACCTCAAAGTGAGCCTTGGTTTGAAACTTTCAAGCGTCAGGATCAAGACAAAGTATTAACAAAGAATGTGCCACAATATTTTGGTATGTATAGCTAGCAAAATAATTAAATTGTTTCTGGTTTAAAATTTATATTAATAAGTATTTCTCTTTGTTCCAGCATTATATTCAAAGTCACCGAAGTTACCATATGAAATTGGTCAGTTACCACCTCTGAAACCAAATTGCTGTCCGCTTAGCGATATAGGGAAGCGAGAGGAAAGACCTGGTCCCTCGCGGTCATATGGCACGCGCGGTATGAAGAAGCAGAAAATCAGAAAACGGACAGTGGCATTGATGGCTCTGGAACATCCAAGAAAATCTCCAAGAGAACATGCTTCCACTCTAGCCATATTAGGCTCAGCTGGGCTCCTACAACGACGCAAACACGCAGAGGATGCCAAGTCAACAGCTTCGGAGGATACCGTCAGTGATACCCACAGCAATGCAAAGGTGGAGCCAGTGAAATCTGAAACACAAGAAGCATCTGAGAGGATGCAGCAGTTTTTGTCGGAGGTGTTTGATGACGCAGCAGAGTACGACGTCTCTGATGAGGTGATGGAAGGTGACACCACAGTGACCACATCAACTAACATTCCAGATGTTTCAAGTTTAGTGTCGGAATGCGATAATTGTGATATCATTAGAAACGAAATTAAGCAAAGCAGTGTTCAAGCGCGATCTAAAAAAGGTAAATTCAAGAAAAAAAACAAAACAGGCTGGCCTAGTAAAAGGAAACAAGCAAGAAAAAGTTCAAGGAATAGCAGCATGGAGACGGAAAAGGCTGAAAGCTTAGACCGGTCTTCTATAGAGCTGCCAGATGATGAAACAACTCAAGACACTATTATTGATGAAGACCTCAATAGGTCAGAATCAGAGAAAGATGACACAGTGATAGAGAATAAAAAATCTGAAGACTCTAGAGATGGAGAACATGTTAAGGCATTTGAGAAATCAATTAATTTTGCAAGTGAAAAAGAGGATTTTCATATCTCCACCCGTGATAAATCAGATTTGAGCCCTGTCAAATTAGATTTGAAGGTTGTCCTCGAAGATAAAATTAAGTATAAGACTCAGAATGAGGAGAAAGAGTGTAAGCGGACATCCCGGTCTTCCGCTTCAGAGACTGAAGATAGAGATAGGAATAGTAAAAAGAAGCGGCCTCTGCCTATAGGGGATTGGCTGCAGCCAATTGTGAGGGTATCCCGCATGGAGCCCAACAGTGCACGGCGCCTCCGTTCGGCCGGCCGTGCACGTTCCAGCCGCTACAGATAGCAGACACTCAGTCTCAGAGATTTCATTTAAGTGAATGTTTTTGTTATGTATTTGTTGTTTACCATTGTTATATCGCAGAATCGCGTTGTTTGTCGTTGTGTAAAGTAATTTATTCTGATCCTTCGACACCAGACAGACGGACGACTCTGGTTCCGTGACTTCTAGATGCAATTGTAGCGACATTTCCTCCCCCCACTGAATTATTGAATGTTCTCATTGTAACGCCGTATTTATTTACGTGTATTATAAATTATTTTGTACATTATTCAATGTTAGGACCATTCCGTGTAAACTGACAGATGTAAATGTGAGTATATGAGATTCAGTATTTATGAACACTAGTGTTAGTGCCTCCGGGACTGTAAATAGGTTCATGTATAGTAAACTGGACTTTACAATAGGACAATACATGGAATGGATTGATGCGGGTGATTGTGTTTTGCGAGCTTGGAGTGTAAATAACTGATGAATTTGTATGCTCTGATGTATGATGTTGTCCCTTGTGGTGGATGAGGGCAATTAGATCGTCAGTTTCAACGGTAAAAAATTGTAAAAATTAAAATGATATTCTAAACTATAACTACCTTTGTTTACTTTGTCTTCCCCCCCCTCATTTTACTTACAAGTTTTAAATAGGTTACTTATACTTAAAATGTCTTCAATAATCAATTTTTCGTTACAAAAATAGTTTTTTATTTCGTATGCTGTAAGATTAAAAATGATGGCAATATGTTTATTTTATTGTACAAATTTACGTAATTTTTTTTAGTTCATGAGCACCCAGTCACAAGGATTGCTTCTCGGGCTGATTATACACGTTTTACACCTATAATATTCTCTGCGGCAAAGGCATCACTGCGCCATCACCGCGCAATCACCAAATGCATCACTGCGCTATCACCAAACGCATCACTGCGCCATCACTAAACGCATCACTGCGCCATCACCAAACGCATCACTGGGCCATCACCAAACGCCTTGAGACCGTAATTAACGTCCTAGGGCAATGGTTCCTCACAATTCTGTAAAAGAGTAGTGTCTAGACCCGAGGAGTTGGGGTTCCCCCGGGCTTAGTTACTTTGATTTGGGCAGCAGTGAGTCCGGTCCAAAAAAATATAAGAACCTTTATTGCTGCCGCCACCGAATACAATGATAAGTCTGAAAATGCAACTTTTCAGGAGAGATGATAAACTAAATGTTGGTTATATCTCAAAAATTGATACATTTAATATTATAATCTTTATATAGTTTGCAAGCTAATTTTATACCGAACAATTTTTGAATATTTATTCTTGAAAGAACGCTTTGGATATGATCTTTTTATTCTTGTTTCTGCTTTACATTGTTTATTTAGATAATAAAAAGGTACCTTTGCCATTTTTTGCTAGAAAATTATGGAAAATGTATTGGAACTCGTAGATTGCAAATATTTAAAAACCTAATAAAAATTATAACGGCAATTGCCATTTTATTTAGTGGGGGCAGCGATATTACATATTAAAAGCTTAGCAAAAAATTTGGTAATTATTTTTAATAACAACTTTTAACACATTTCATAAACAATATGTGTTATGAATGAATATATATATCATATGAATCCGGACTATATTAATAGCATAGTAATCAGTGATGCTTTTCCAGATGTTAACCAGTTGAATGTTAAACGCACGATTTTCTTTCTCACTATTATAAGAGCGTATATATTTATATATATACGCTCTTATAATATATATATACACTATTATAAGAGCGTATATATTTATATATATACGCTCTTATAATAGCATATATATATGCGACAATAGTTAGCATATTATATTTTAGAAGTTATAACACCGAAAGTATGTGATCACAATGATTTATTTTGCCTCTCTTTGTTGGTAACTTAATTTTTTCTTAAGGAAAATATCATTTTGAAGTGACTACATGAGTTCTGTTTTTTAAATATTGCCATAACTCATAAAGTTCCAAAAAATAATGTTGATTCATGATTTTATTACTTACATACAAGTAAGAAATGGACCAATATTTAGCCACTTGTAGCCGGCTGGCGGGCGGTGCACTTTGTTGCACGACTACCACTGCATGTGCGGAAGTAGCTAAATATTGGTCCTTTTCTTACTTAGGATGGACTGCCGCGAGGTAACGCCTTATTCCATTAAATACTTACATACGATATTACACTTAAAAACTACAATTACACTTAAAAAAAAAGTTGAAACGTGTTTTTATGGTTCTTAGTTTATCTAATGTATTCAAGCGTTACTTTGCGGATGTCCATCTTAAGTAAGAAAAGGCCTTATATATAGTTACTGCTGTGCATTTATCGGGGAGCGGTGCACTTTATTGCACGACTACTGCTACATAGCGGAAGTAGCTATATATTAGTCCTTTTCTTACTTGTTTCTTAGATTGGTTATTACTAGAGGTACGGAATTTTCGCAAAAAAAAATCACCAATTTCGCATTTATATTTTTCAAAATTTGCGAATTTCGCATAAATTTCGCATTTATACTTTAAAATTATAAAATTTGAGTAAATTAGGCATTTATTAAACAAAAATTTTTGTTTAGTAATTTTATTGCTAAATATGAAAGTAAAATTTAACAAAATTTTAAAGTACAAGTCTTAACATCAAACAGTTTTAGTTAATTAAAAGATAACATTGTAAAAAATAAAGATTCGACTTTTTAAACGTCGTTTTTTGGTCTGTACGACGAGATTTTATATGCAGAAGAAGCGTTAAGCGTCCACGCTGTTAATTGCACTATGTAATGCTGCTTCAGCCAAAAAACGAAAAGTTGCATTTGACGGCCAACAATATGTCCTGCACATTGGGGTTTTTATTTATATTAATGGACCGAATAATTAGCCTATGACAGTGTGCATATTCATCAATTAGCTCATTTTGAGGAAGACCTTGGAAAAAAGAAAAATACCATACATTTCGCATTTATTCGCATTTATGAGTAATTTTCGCATTTATTCGCATCTATTTCGTAAATACGAAATTTCCGTACCCCTAGTTATTACCTTTATAATGTAAGAAAACCCAGTGCCTGTTTGTGAGCAAAATTATTAGTCCTAGAAAATAGGAGAACCGTTTTTCATGAAATTTCCTTTCACCTTTTGCCAATCGTTGTTTTATCCCACAGACGCCTTGTGAAATGCATAATCCTTTCACAAAAATATCTATGGGGAAAACACCATAATCGCTACGCTTGGCAGGTGGATTGGCGATCGGTATTATGATACGCAGAGGGCGCTGCTGATGGTCAGCACCTTTGGAAACTAATTTATAAGCAGTCACAATCCTGTATAATTAATACACAGTGTGATTTATACAAGGTTTTATACCCAGACTAAAACCTGCAAGATACAGTCGCATATTTTAGATCTGTATCGTTGGGCTATGTCTACTCGAGTATAAAAGCTACCTATAAATAACCATAATCATAGATGCCTTGTCTGTCTACTGCTAAAAAACACCATTATTAACTTTCATTGGAGGTGCAGAAAAACAATCTGCTCAACCTACTCGTGCAATAGGTCAATAAATTACTTTCAAAGTAAATTTAAATTGGAAAATTGATTTTGATACTATAAAAATAAACGCCATCCATGTTCCAACTGAAGTAATTTTAAATTTCACTGTTTAAATATTATTTCGTTTTTTTTTATAAATAAATACCAAAGGTTAATGCAGATTTTATTAATAATTTATCCTATATAAAGTCCGTTCGTTTTCTTTTAAATATATCTACGCTATTCAAATTTCTTAGGCGTCATGAAAGACAGAGTGAAACGTTTTTTTCAAATGCTTGGAATTTTTAAAACAAATACTTTAATACATTCGATATCTCAAAGAAACTATAGATTTTTCGTTTAATTCATAACGCGTTCGTCCTCGTATAATTTAAATAAATACAAAAATTTAGGTTATACAACATAGATATGTAACTGTCACTTGAACCTTCATAATTTATCTGTCGATTGCTAACACCCGCGTTTGAGTGAAGGTAGTTTGGAGAGGTCCTTATCTCTCAACGATCGAATAAGGACCCTTTCGCAATCTACATAACACTTCGTTACATCAAGGATGAGGAACGTGCGGGCCGCGAGCCGCTTGCAGCACATGTTTATGCGACCCCTCAAGCATTTATGAAATTTAATTTGTTTTATCGACTTTCTTCAAAATATTGTTACAAAATTAATTATATAATATTAAAATGATGGTTCATCATTCATCATTTATTCCTATGTCCTCAAGACGGGACAGAAGGCGTTCACAGTACGTCGCCATCCCGAGCGGTCTTGAGCCTTGCGCTTTACTTAGCTCCACGCCATTCCAACTGCCTTCACTTCTGCAGTGATCGTCCGCCGCCAGGTTTGCTTTGTCCGGCCACGTCCTCGCTTTCCTTGAGGATACCATTCCAGGGCTTGCCTCTGTATTTGCTTAGGGTTCCTACGGAGCGTGTGGCCTATCCAGTTCCACTTGCAATCGGTCATTTCACTTCCGCGTTTCCAGAGATCTATGTTGAAGATTTTCTCAGGCCAGTATATATCGAGAATACGTCGAAGACAGTTGTTAACGAAGGCTTGGAGCCGACGCGAAATATCTTTGGTGAACTTCCACATCTCGCATCCATATACGAGGGCCAAACTGAAAGTTTTTAGAACTGGTAACTTAAAAGCATTATATTAAAAAAATAAGTTTAAATTTTGAAAATAGAACTCTTTACCAATAATATTGAGTATACATTTCATTCATTTGTCATTTGTTTTACGATTTGGCGGCAAATTGAAAATTGTCTGTGCACGTCAGAATGAATTTAAGCCGAGAAAATTTTCGTGCAATGATTTTTTATGACTTTCGATGTCATATAAGTCAACAAGAAAGTTATGATAGACTTCGATTGGCTTTTCACGATGAAGCCCCATCTCGTGCCACAGTTTACAACTGGTTTAATGAATTCAAACGTGGTCGAACTAATCTCACCGATGATTTGCGTGAGGGACGGCCTTCTACAGCGACGACTGAAGACAATATCAGTGTTGTGCGGCGTATGATAGAGACTGACAAAAGAGTGACCTATCAGCAGATTCGGACAAGTCTAGGCATAGGTATGAGTCAAGTGCACAAAATCCTCCATGAACATTTAGCGGCCAGGAAGCTTTGTGCCCGCTGGATACCGCATAATTTGACCGAGGCTCAAAAACTCCGCCGTGTTGATTGGTGCCGAGAAATGATCCAAAAATTTAACGAAGGTGACTCAAATGCTGTGTTCGACATACTAACGGGTGACGAAAGCTGGATTTACTGTTAATATCCGGAAACCAAAAGACAGTCTGCTCAGTGGGTGTTTCCTTCCGAAGAGTTGCCAACTAAAGTGAAGAGAGGTCGAAGTGTTGGAAAAAAGATGGTGGCCTCGTTCTTCGGAAAGACAGGTCATTACGCGACAGTTGTCTTAGAGGATCAGAAAACGGTTAATGCAGAGTGGTACACTAACAACTGTTTGCCACTTGTCTTGGAAAAAGTTCGAGAGAAACGACCTCGCAGCAGGATCCTCCTTCATCACGACAATGCCTCGTCGCACACCGCCAGGCAAACGATCGACTATTTGGCGACCTCAGACGTGGAATTACTGGGTCACCCGCCGTATAGCCCCGACCTCGCACCCTGCGATTTTTATTTATTCCCGAAAATAAAAGAAAAACTTCGAGGAAAACATTTTATGGACGCCGAAGAAGCAGTGGCTGCGTTTCAAAACGCCGTCGAAGAGACCCCTAAGGCCGAGTGGGCAAGGTGCTTTTCTCAATGGTTCCATCGAATGCAGCGATGTATTGATGTAAATGGACGCTATTTTGAAAAGCTATAATAAAACTAATAACTTGCTAGAATGCTTAGTTTTTGATTTTCTAAGAACTTTCAGTTTGACCCTCGTAGCAACATGGTTTTTACATTGGGCCGGAATATTTTAAGCTTAACTCTTCTAGTCAGTTTTCGTGATTGCCATACAGAACGGAGCCGTGCGAAGGCTGCCTTTGTCATGGAAATGTGCTCTTTGGACCATCCTGATTCCGTCACTTTCATCGTTAATGCTAAACCGAAACAATTAATTAATTAAAAACAAAATATTCACATTCGTTATCAACAACCTTTTGCCATCTAGTGTACAAACTTTCAATACCGGAGCGGTAACATATCAATCGGTTTTTCCATAAAATACGTCGAGAGAAACGATTTTACTTTCCGGTCCTCCTAATATAATAGGCTTGTGTCGAAAAACGTTGCCAAAATTTCTATTAAAATTTACAAGTATATTTGTTTCTCCGTTCTTATCTTGTTACTTTGTATTATAACTTGAATATTTTCTTATCCTAATTTTAATTACAAAGTTTTGTAAATTATATACGTGTTATATAATGTGCAGCCCGCCAAAAAAAATAGTTTAAATTGACCCGTTGAATAAAAAAGTTGCTCACTCCTGCATTACACTTTACACTTATACGAATAGTCTCTCATCATGCGAAAAAAATTACTCTGTTACGATCATATGTAACAGAGTAATTTTTTTAGCGCATGGACGGCTGTTTCCGAAAATCAATTTAGATGCAGCTGCACAAAGCCTAAATTGGGTATTCACACCAAATGTAATGCAAAATACGAATCTACGACGCTAAAATAATTGTTTTGTTGACAGACGTCGGACTGCGGGCAACGGATTAAGCGAACAAGACTAACTTATACGATGCGCGACCGTGGGAAAATTCCATATTATTTATAGCCATTTGTATTTGTCAAATAAACGTATTCCATGTGGAACAGCTATGCAGTTTCTTTATATTATCTATCATTTCTAGTGACTGTGATACCTTAAGGAATACCTACAACTTTGGCTATCACTCTACACGTTTAAAATTCTTATTTAAGATTGCCTACGACCCTATATTAAGAGGATTACTATTTCCGCACCAAAAGGAGTACAATTGGAAAAAGTAATCCAAGAATGATGTAAATCTGCACTAATCAAAAACTTGTAACATGATTAACAAGAGGAATGCAGGATAACGCCAAACTTTTTTGCAATATGCAACAATTTTAATAAAGGAGATAATAAAAATAAATAAAAATTAAGTTCGGTCAAAGAAATCAGCTGGTAAATAAAAATAACTGTGATATAAAAAGAAGACGTTCAAAAATTGGAATTGTAAATACGTGCTTCAAAAAAATCAAATAAGAGTTGTAAAATAAAACGTAAAGTGAAAAATGTATAACAAAAAGTTAAAATGTAATATTGTAAAAAAAGTAGGGAAGGATGTAAGGCGATGCAAAAAAGGTATGTAAATAAAAGCAATAGGAATGAAAGAAGGAAAAAGATAGACCAACAATTGTTGTGACAGACCAAAGAAAAAAAAACTATATTTTAAAACTCAGTGAAGTCAAAGTCTCTGTCCCAAAAAATGATGGGGAAACAAAAGGTCTCCAAAAACGGTGGTCATATAAAAATAAAACAACTGAAGTTATCAATAAAAATAGACATTAGGTAGAATCTGGTACTTCCAGTTATCAAAACAATTTTTTTGGGTTTATTTCTTTGGTGAACTTGTCCAAAAAAGCTTTTTGTGTAGTAAAAAGTATTATTAGTTCTGAAGTTACATTAAGTTTTTTTGAGATTTTTTTAAGTTGTGCCTATTCACCAATAAAAACTTCAAAAGAATAAACTAAAAAGAATGTTTTAAATTTCACAAAGGAAATCCTATTAGAAAAACGTATCCATTTTTTTTGTTTATTATTATCGCCATTTAGGGATTGTATGAGATCAAATGAAAAACAATTGATCTATTCTAAAAAACATTTAATGAATAACAGAATTTACACTTTTTACATCACCACCATTTGATGTTCAGACATTTTTATTTTCATTTGTTTTATTGCGTAACAGATAAAACAAATCCAAACTAGACACTAAGCTGAATCACAATTTGCCTTAGACCAATTGTAAATAAAAAAAGGATTGTCTCTGGTCAGAGAAAGATCGTGTACAAATTAGGTCTAAGACTTGACATCTGTTAAAATAAATTAATTATCTAATCGTAAATGTCTTCTTTGTCTGCTATGTATTGTACAATGTCTCTTGGCTTGACTAGCCTCTCTGCATCAGCATCAGGTATTTCAAAACCAAACTCATCTTCCATCGCCATTATGACTTCGACATGGTCCAGGGAATCCAGTCCCAAGTCATTCATGAAGTGAGCATCAATAGATAACTGGAAAAAAATAAATACTGTGTTAATTATTATTGCAAATACTACTTATATAACTTTATTAATAACTGTAAAGACATTCCTTGATATAACAGTGAATTATTTTAAAATATATAGTGTATTAGTCTTTCTCTTGTCTCAACCTCATTGTTCGATATAGGCACCCTATATAGATTGCATTGGAAGCAGCTTTCAAGAAACCCTAATAAGGTTGTCTTGTCCACCTTGTGGGTGGACATAACCTCCCAAAATATTTATAAAACCTCCCAAAGGTATTCCAATGAGGTTTAGAGATGTATTTTTCCATCCGAGACGCAACACATATTGACAATATTTTGCAAATGAGTAATTTTTTTTCAAAACAGACAAAGTTTGATGTAATAATTTTGAAAGCATTTAGACAAAAATTGCTAATTTATTACAGTAATTATGATATTACACTATAAATTTATATCTATCATTTAAGGGCAACATCAAAGGGAAAAAAAAAACCAAAAAAGCAATTACTTGTAACAGAAAGATCATAAAAAATGTATAAAATTCCTCTACTGATTGTATTTCAAAAGATTTTTATCATTAATTTTCTATGAATAGCCACCACCCTACCCTAATATCCGATTCTAGTTTGACATTATGTGGACAACCTGTATAAATTAGTTTTTTTTCCAATAGGAATTAAGACTTTTGCAGAAGAAGGATTATAAAACCACTTTAAAATAGAAACTAGTTAAAAAGCAAGACAGTGTAAATTGCATGAAAAATATCAATAACAAAAAAATGGAAAAATTTCTCTTTTGCTTGAACAGTATAGATCAATGTCACACAAGTTTTAAAGGCATTTGTGACATTGATTTGGACGGCACTAATGAAAGTAAAACACTTTCCAGCCTATCTCCAAGAACTTTCGGTTCTGAGGTTTTGATGAAACCCTGATGGATGAACTGGTTGGAACTCGTAATTTAAACTATCCGAAATATGTAAACATGAAACAACTTGTTGTCTTAGTGTTTCACCAACATTATAATTATAGTGTGGTAGAAATGAGCTACCTTCTCAGGGTTAATTTTGTCATAAAGTTTGAGAACGAGCAGGACTCTACTTTCGATAAGGCACAGGGTGAGCGGTGCACCGCCGCCGTAGCTGCGGGCGCCAACTTTCGTATTCTGAAACAAAATTAAAAAAAATTGTTCAGTACCTTGGAATTAGTCAGTTTGTCGTATGCCTTGCACACTTTCATCACTCGATCCTCGATCTCCCGCATGGACAGCCTACTCTGCACGCCGGTGGAGTCGTGTCGTGCATGCACCTAGACAATTTCACCAGTTATATACACATTTGTTATGCAATATCATGGTATAGGTTATGCGACTCCTTGCAAAATAAAAACATACCTCGGACTTCAGTGCAGGGAAAATATATTTTAAATACTTATTTATCTCATAGTCAAACGAAAATGTAGTAGAACATGTAATTTATTGCATGGATTGATAACATCCTTACCCCATTTTGAACTTGGCAGTTAAACTTAGCGATGGCTTTGAAGGTAGGAAACCTCTGCACCGCAGCTATGGTGGACAAACGGCATATGGCCGGAGCTCTGTACAACGGAGATTTCCGTAACAACGACCCGAAGGCGCTACGAAAAATATTCGCTGCAGCCATTTCGCTTCTATTATTTCATAGACAAAAGAAAAATGCAATGAACCGACAGTCGACGACGGACTGCGACGAAATATCAAAGACTATAACAAGCTTTTTGTTTGTATTTATTGCCAGGATTGGATGTGGTTTTATAATTCATATTCCAATAATAAATATTTTGTAAATAAAAACCTATAATTGCGAATAAATCTTACTATTTGCAAAACTTAATAACAAAATTTTTACAATACTATTTCTGAATTGATACATATCAATTTAAGACACACAGTTTAATTCTAAAGGTTTTATCAACTTTTATTATTTTTGCTAAGTAACTGATACAAAAATGGATGGAAGTGCTTTTATAAATAAAATACTTTTATTCCGCTTGGCGGTTGGCACAGTTACAGTGTATTGAACTACGTTCTATAAATTGTCTTTTTGGTTTCTCATGAATCGTTCCCATCTGTCATGTTGTCATTGTCATCGTTGTCATTTTCAATTGAATTTGTTTTGTGTGTACGTATGTTGGAAATGAATTTATTTTATTTAAATAATTAATTAAACTGCGAGATGGGTAACGCGGATACAAAATTAAACTTTAGAAAAGCTGTTGTTCAGCTCACTTCAAAAACACAGGTATGTTAGTGTTTACTACGTTTTTTATTGTTTGTTGCAAATGGTAAAATTTTTATATTAATTTTTATTTATTTGAAGCCCATTGACGCGAGCGACGATGGTTTTTGGGATCAGTTCTGGGCAGAGTGTATAACGAACGTGCAGGATGTTTACACACTGGTCCCTGGAGCCGAGATTCGGGCATTGCGTGAAGAATCTCCGAATAACTTGGCCACTCTGGTGTACAAAGCTGTTGAGAAGATGGTGAAAACTGTAGACAGTAGTTGCAGGACACAGCGAGAACAGCAAATTGGTATGTCGTGGCTACAATGTATTATAAAAAAAACATTGCAATAGATATGCATTTAGTTTAAGTTGCCTCCCACGCTTATTATAACAGTGCTAATGGTATCACACAGACAATTTTAATTGAAAAATCTTGTTTTGTACTAAGTTTTATGTCACTAGATAAGATTATTTTTTCCGGTTGACATATATGTTTATTAATTTTCTTATAAGTTTTTATGAAAAAAATTCTTTTATTTATTTTAACTTTTATATTTCCTTGGCGACTTTTAATGTCTTTATTTATACAAGGCCATATTTATAAAAAAAATTTAACTAACATTTTAACTTGAAAGACAAAATCTTATTGGAAGTTTAGTAACATCTGAAACTATATTAATATAAAATAGTGATTCACATTTAGAATATTTTGGATGATTCTAGAATAATCCATGAAGCAGCAAACAACAAGTAAAAAATTTTTTTGAGTTTAATATATTTCTTCAATTTTTTTTTGGCTTTTAAAAAATTACTATTCTTCTACTGGGGCAGTATATTTATAGCCAGAGTGTTAATGTGTAGTACACTATGGTTAAAAAATAATTAAAGCAACTGCTAGTAATAGGTGGATCTATGAGACAGTCAAGGTTGGGGGAAGTCTGTAGATATGGGCAGTGCAAAACTGGTTATGCCTTGCAGTGAGTTTCTATCGGTTGTCATGATGATAAGCTTTGCTAAGCATTTTTGAAAATTCAAGACCTTGATATAATATAAATTTAAATATATATTAATACATAAGTACTGCTAGGTTTCAAATATTGATTTTATAAAAGAACTTGGCAAGAAATTCAATTGTTACTATTTTAATGTCAATTTTACAGATTTTCATGTTATAAATCTTCTATTTATCACATGAACACAAGCATGATACTAATCCCATGCATTTTTATTTTATATATAATCTGTAATTCAATAATAAGCTTTAGTTATAAATCTTGCCTCTACATAAGTTTTTTTTTTCATAAATAAATATAAAATTTCTTCATGGATTTTATTGTAGAAGGATAAACCTTGTCCCAAAAAGGATGAATCAATATTATAAGCTTATTCATTGTTCCTATATTAAAAGATTAGTAGTTGCCATTTTTTGAAAAATATAGCAGGCAGTGTTTCAGAATGTGTGGCCCTAGCTCCGCAAGGGCAAATTTGGTTGTAAAGGGATCAATGAGAAAGTGGACTCAACACGAATTTAACCCTTTTGCTTTAATATAAAATATATATAATAATATGTTACTATGGGGTCATAAAGGCTGGTAGGGCATGGCACATAAAAGGTTATCAATATATATGGTAATTGTTATAAACAAATGAGTACTTATGTTGAAATCTGTTGACTTAAAATTATATGACATTGTTATAAAGGAATATTGTTTTTAGCATTAAACTGCTGCCGCCTTCTTACTCGTGTACTGCCATACATGCTGGAAGAACCGGAGTGGCACAGTTTTTTCTGGTCTTCATTGCCTGCGGCTGGTGAAAATGAGTCAGTCCCACTAGCGCAGTCACTTATCAATGCAATTTGTGTAAGTATATTATTTTTTTTAAATATTAGATAATTTATTACTTTTATTACAATACAGATAAACAATACCTATCAGAACTAAATGTTATTAACATTTAGTTCTGATAGGTATTTAGCATTAACAAAAAGCCACTGTATACTCATATATGTATATACAAATGAAAAAAATTTAACAAATTAAGTAAAATAAGTAAATATTCTAATGGGCAGATGAATTCACCATAATCATCAATTTTCCATAGTACATGCACTTCTGGACCCAAGCCACTCCCATAGGTATCAAATAAGACCGATTGGAAGGTTCCGGAAAACAATGAGTAAGATGATCTTATTTTAAAAAAAAATTAGTTATCTGTGGTGACTTTTCCGCCCATGTATTGACTCAATATCTGATCGACATCTTCATATGTGCTACTTGAAGACACAAGACCCTCACTGGAAATATTGAGCTGGTCAATTTTATTGTGGATTATGTGGATCTATATAACTTATTTATAACATTATACAAGCCAAGCAGAAGGCAATATATATATGTAAAAATATCCCATTGAATCTTACATATAACATTATAATGCAAGAAATGTTTAATTAAGAAGCTTAAAGGAAATTCAAACTTCAAATTGAATAGTCAAACTTGAGTATTTATTACACATATACCAATTTGAATTAAGAACAAATTGTATGATTGTTTCTTCGAAAATCAAATTTGTTTAACAAACTTTTTTTTTTAATTTTTGCTGATAACATTTACCAGAGTTTTTAAATATCAACTTTGTTATATTAGAATTGTTTTTTTTCATCATTGCATAGATATGAATTATAAAATTTTGACTGTTATTTTTTGTGTGGTATAACAGTAAAATTTATTTAGATTTAGAATTTATTGTAAAACAGGCAACTATAGGCTTACTGAATTGTTTTAGTACAATATTTCTTATCTATGATTTTCTTTCTACCATGAAATCATAACAGGCCTTTTTTCTAGTTCTTATAGTCACTTCAGCCTATAGATGTCCACTGCAAGGCATAAATCTTCTCCATAGATATCTATAGGATTATGTATCACAATCACTATGCTTGGCAGGCAGGTTGGCTGTCGCTTTGTGGTATTATGGCATGCAGAGGATGCTGCCGCCCATCCTCTGGAAACTCGCTTACAAGTGATAATGCTATATAATTAAAACATTGTGTGAGAATTATATAAGATTGTATCACTGAAATTGAACCTGAGACTCCCGATCGAAGTCTCACACGTTGCCACTGAACTAAAATTCATCAATTTTGTTCAATTAAAAATAATAAATATATGGATAAAAACAAAAATGCTATCCTATCTTCAATAAATGCCTCAAGAAATTATTTATTTTTCAGTTTTATATTATTATGTTAATTAATCCTATTGGTATGTCCATATTAATATAACGTGTATGACATAATTTCCTTTATGTTTCTATGTATTCCTATCATTGATTATAATATATATGGTTCACATATACAAAGTATTATTTATTATGTCAATTAATTATGTTTTTAATGTAATTCATGGTTCTAGGTTATAAATGATTTTTATTGAAACCATTTGTTTAAATATTCGTAGCTCCTATTAAAGCAGTTGAGTATATATATGTCGGCTTATAAGAAAAGAGTTATAAAATATGTTTGAACCTTTTGTCCAAATATAAATAAGAGATTTGATGTTTAGGAGCCTGACATTCTGATAATATTAATAAATAATTTACAATACCCGGCGATAAATATTGCACATCGACCTTTGGAAAGAGACAATCGGCTAATTTCTCTGTCGCACGAAATACAACGAAAGACTTAACGTCACATGGGTAGGTGGACAGAGATAGTGCTCTACGAAGTAGAAATTATCCGATTGTCTCTTTCCAAAGGTCGATGTGCAATATTTATCGCCGGGTACTGCAATATGTGTTTAATTAAAGATTTATGCGAGAAGGAAATTCCTTTAAACTTTTTAAATATATTGATGTTATTATGAATTCTATTTTCAAAATGGTTTTTTTTGACCTGGTACAGGCTATGGATGTTTTCATACAATTGCAACTAGCCTTTTATGTTTTTGATTTATATTTGTGCGTAATATTTTTTTTTGCTGTTGGAGGCGAAAGGCTCTCGGGGGGCAACCAGAGCCGGTAGACGCGGTGTGTGTTTGCCCTCCACTAGGTGAACCAACGGCATAGTTAAGATCTGGGGAAGTTCCTGGATATGCGGTTACGGCAATATCGCTCATGTTAGCGATATTTGGTAAATGCCTATACCTTACAATGGGCGTCTATCAGCTAATATGATGATATTTGTTAATTTGTTGGTAGTTCTTGATAAATATTCTATTTTTTAGGATCTCCTCTTCTGTCCGGACTTTACAGTGGTCAGCACAAAGCGTTCCGGTCCGGTGAGTATTGATTTTGTTAGATAAGTTATTATCTTATCACACCCTTTCATGCAACATTTCGCTTTGAAGTCAATGTCGTATTATAACCTTTACGTTTTCAAATATCGTATTGTATCACAAATATTGTTTGCACATATATATATATATATATATATATATATATATATATTTATATATATATAAACATATGCTCTAAATAAACTATAATGCGTTGTTCTGAAAACAGAGAAACGACAATTAAAGTGATTATTTAAATTGTTAATTGCTATTAAAAATGTATTCTGCAATATTTTATATAATCACTGACATTTCAAATACCTACTGCTTTACCGACCGGCGACCACAATGGACGCCGTTATAACACCATAATTAACAGCGCCATCTATGAAGTGTTAAGGTTAAACAACCACTGCTTTACCGACATTAAATAAGCGCGGCACAATACAAATTAGAATTATTAAAGAAACTAGTTTCTTTACTTATTCTGTTTTGTATATATTAACAAAACGTTATCTTTATCAGCTTGGTGACCTTTCACAAAATACTTAGACTTAAAAATAGTGGAAAGGGAGATGGAAAGGTTTCAGAATTACAGGAGGTGAATGTCACTCTTAAGATAGTTCAATGGCGAAAGAATGACGAGTGGCGACTACTAGCTGGTAGACGCGGCGTGGGCAACCTTCCTTCCCACTAGGTGGGACAACTACATAGTGAAGGTCTTGGGAAGTCGCTAGGTGTGGGCAGCGCAAGACTGATCATCGTGGAAATATTTAGAGCAGGCCTGATGATGAAAGGCGATTATATATATGTCAGAATATTTAAGAAATCCCTAGACATCTGAACAGTAAATAAACTATTAATTATTGCAATAATTTTGTATAATTAACTATTATTATCAGAGGGTACAGTATCTAGTTAGTTAATAGTTTTGTTCGTATGTATTTATAGGGGGTAGGGTACAGGAAGTGAGATATGGTGTGACAAATAGAAGGAGAACATACATAAAATGACATATCACATAAACAGTAACAGCAGTAATAATTAAAATTGAACCTTAACTACATACAAAAGAGTCTCATATCGTTTGCATATATTTAAAGAAAAAAATATTCATGGGTGTGACAGGAGCGCGCAGAGGACTTGACGTCACTGGACAGCTGCGAGTACATCTGGGCAGGTGGCGTGGGCTTCGCCCGTAGCCCTTCGCGCAACGCCCAGCACGAGGCTGCAAGGGCGGAGCTCCTGCGTTTACTACTCACCTGCTTCAGCGAAACCATATACAAGACTTCCCAGCAGGCTGCCATGCACCATAATAAATGGATCGCGTGAGTGGAAATTCTAGTTTGTACCATAAGTCATTAAACCACGAAGCGATATCTGGTGCCCATGTTGTAGAGCTATGTATGGTAGTCAAATTCCTCAGCAATGAGGATTAATAGTGGGAGATACTATAAATACAGATTATATAATGGTTAATTTTATCTGTGGAATTATGTTATCTATATACTATGTACGGATAATATTTTTCTTGTAGATTCTAGGTGAGTATGCTTGTGCACAATTTTTGAATAGTAAAACAGAAAGTATTTATATATTTTTAAATCCTCTTTCATCCTATTGAATATTATCCACACATTTCTCTTTTTTTACCTTATATATGAAATGTGTATATATATATATAAAGAATTATTTGTGAAGAAGTTATAACGCAAGTGTATTTATTCTATTAGATATACAATGCAGTTTATTTTATTATTGTAAAGTTTCCAAAATATTATAAAAGAGAATATTTTAATATAACAAACAGACAGTCGGATTTTGTCAAATTTAATTTAAAAATATCATCAGCATTCAGAAGTGGTGGTAGATTGGTAGTATAATGTTAAAATTATCGATGATTCATAAATGTATGCCCATATTTGAATGAAGATATCTTGAATTTGTCACAGATACCTGACGAGCGCTGACAACAGACACGCTCTGCCACTGTTCACTTCGCTGCTGAACACGGTGTGCGCGTACGACCCGGTGGGCATTGGCCTGCCATACAACCACCTATTGTTTGCGGACACCCTGGAGCCCCTTGTCGAGGTACTTCACTACCAAAGAATCATTTGGAGTTAAAAATTGTATGGCGATTCCTTAATTCTCTCATACACTACCATGTAATTTTTTGGATGGTAATACAAAGTTTGGTCATGAAGTGTTTTAACTAATATACCATCTGTGACCCAGTAGTGGACCAGACAGTGATGCTTAAATATTTAATGGAATCAGGCGTTACCTTGCGGAAGTCCATCCTACGTAAGAAAAGGACCAATATTTAGCCACTTCCTCACATGCAGTGGTAGTCGTGCAACAAAGTGCGCCGCCCGCCAGCCCGCTGATAAATGCGTATGCGGCAAACAATGCGAATCACACAACCGCCACCGCCAAATTACTCAAAATGTGTTTCACCCCACCACGGGCCATCTTCAGGAGTTATGTTACATCGATTAGTGCCAGACTCTGTGTTTGGAAGTGGCTAAATATTGGTCCTTTTCTTACTTAGACAGTGATGCACCTTATCACCAACTGTCCCATCTTTGGGATCCGCTTTGATTCCGAGATAGAGATGGAAGCAAAAATAGAAATAGATGACATCGCTTCCCTAATGTGTGGCAACCATCTGTGCCCATCGCATGCTTATGGATTGAAAGATTTTATGATGGATGAAAGAAAGAAAAGGCATGAAAGATACTGGGGAGGAAGAAAGAAGACAAATGTTGATTAAAAATGTATGCGAAAAATTTATTATCTGTAATTAGAGGGAAAGATGGGAGAAGAGAGAGAGGTTAAAAAAAACTGTGCCTATAAATCTTAGGTTTTTGCAAAAAGATACTTACGAGTGCGATAAATAAAAATAAGACTTAGTAGTAATATAGGGCTTGTAGAGGTCCAGCAAGTAAATTAAGTAAAGTAATAAATATTGTAAGAAAAAAAAATGTTGCCAGTTAAAAATTGTAAAAATAAAACTAAAAGAAATTAAATTTCATAAGAGTCAATACGACTGTGATATCAAAATTTATCTGCGATTAAAAATGTTATCTATGAGCGAAGATGAGTGAAGGAAGGTGATGGAAGGCAGTTGATATATAAACGATGGAAAGATAGATATTGTGAAGGACGGAAGAAAAGCACAAATTTGTGAAGAACCGCACACAAAAATCACGCGTATAACTTCGAGATCACGCGTCTTTACTGGAGTTCTGTGTTTATTGTTTAGATGGTTCTGTAAATCGTGCTTTGTAACAATATTTTAGGTTTAAAGATGCCATTATCGGGTCAAAATTTAATTTCAGTTTTTATTGAATTTGGTTCTTCGGGCTTTCTTTTTATGACGTACACAGGTGGTGATTATACATACATTGGAGACAATATATACTGTGTATAATTTTTATCAACTCATAATGTCTTTTAAAACAATATATAATTTTTTTTATGACCCCTGCTATTGGGGGCCTCTCGTACCCCTATTTATTGTGAGATAGGGACTTTTTTAGCATTCCATTTATTCACATAAATTTTTTATTTTCATTCTCTTTTCTTTCTTTCTTCACATTCTCTTTCGGTCCGTTCTATCTGTCATACTACGTTTCTTCTTTCTTACCCTTTTGCTCTGTTTTACCATTCTTTCATCATCTTTTATTTTAACATTTTCTTAATTTCTAGGTACATTATAAAACAATATATAATAAGAGTTTAATGATTACCTTCATGTAATGTGTTCCATACCATTTATGGACTACTCATTCTCTTCAATTTAAACAGGTGGCGCTGCAAGTGCTTATTGTGGCTCTGGACCACGACACCAACAACATCTCAGCCGCGGAACCAGATGAGGTCATTATATCTTTATATATATACACCCACACACACATTTGATAACATTTGTGTATACATTTTAAAAATAAGACCACAGATAACATTTAGAAAGCTTTTATTGGTAGATTAAAAAAGGCAAAAGAAGTCTGTGTGCTAAAGTTTGATGTTAATAAATGGCTTTATAGAATGAATATATTTGCCTACTGTATTATTTAAAAACATTTATAGCCACGCGTTTTTTTTCTATCTTTTATCAAGTGCATTATCTGTCTACATAAATATAATATATACATCAATAGTCGATTAACAATTTAAAAAAGTTGAACTTGAAAATGTTATTATTATTAAAATTCTTTGCTCTTGTATATTACCTGAATGTAAAAGTATTTGTGGGTATCATGTCTACCTCACTAGCTTAACTGAAGTCATAGTCAAGGTAGTGGATAGTCGCTGGATACATCTAGCGCAGAGTTCCCTAAATTTTTTTGTGTCGTAGACCCCTTGCCATGTTTTGCCGTGTGAGATAGACCCCCTACTTACCTGATATTGATTTCCTGTAAATTTATAACTGTAGTGAAGTTTAGTGTTAAAAACATAAAGTAAAAACACATGTTAATTTATACATTTATTAATTGAATTTAAATTAAAACTACTCAAAATATTTTTTTCTTATCTGTTAGGAAAATATACCTAACATTAAATAAACATAAAATAAACTATAAATAAAATAACATAAGCTATAAATTTTTAATTCATTGGTACTTTTATAAATAATGTAAATGTTTTGATATTATAAGATAGTATGATGTAAGTAAATAGGTACTATCAGTGTATGTGTTGAGATCCACTATCGTGGACCTCCATTTTCATTTTATGGACCCCTAAATTTTTTTTCGCTGACGTAGACCCCTTGCAGGTTGTCATAGACCCCTTGGGGTCGATATAGACTACTTTGGGAATCACTGCTCTAGCGTAATACCAATCATCGTGACGATCTTTGGGAGAAGATTTAGCCTTGCAGGTGGCGTTTATAGGCCGATATAGAGGTGATGATGTTATCCCATGCGTCGTTTGCATGCCCATGTTAGAATTTCTTCAGTTACTTCATCTGGAAGCTGGTATTCACAGGTGGTGCCGGATAACCTGTTCATCAACTACCTATCACGAATCCACCGCGACGAGGACTTCCAGTTTGTGCTGCGTGGCATCACTCGCCTCCTGAACAACCCGCTGGCGCAGACCTACTTGCCCAATTCCTCGAAGAAAGTGGCACTGCACCAGGAGTTACTTGTTCTCTTTTGGAAGATGTGCGACTTCAATAAGGTAATTTTACATTAGTATATTCATGCTGATGACTCCTGTAGTTGAAATGTATATCAACACTATATTTATGATTAGTTTATATATATGGCTGATAGGTTGGCCGGTAGACGCGGCAAGGGTAAACCACCCATTAGGTGGATTTATGACATAGTCAAGGTCCTGGGAAGTCCCTGGATGCAGGCAGGATGATGAAAATAATTTTCATTAAGTACAGAAGCAAACATAATTCCGGAGGCATTCCCCAACAGGTTACCTTTTAAGTAGTAGTAATGATAAGATAAGTAATAATGGTATATAAAATATATAACTTCTTCAATCTTTAAAAAAGATATGATGATTATGTATACAAATACAAGAATATATACTATGTGTCGTAAAAATATAGCAAATATCCTTATGTTAAATCCTAATTATGCTTAAAAATTTTAAAGCTTTAAAGTTGTGTTAAACATTCACAATATTTTTACAAATAACAAACTTTCTGTAGTAAATAAACGAAGAAATAAAAGGGGCTCCAATTAAAATACCACTTGAAGTCAAATGATATGTTTATTCAGGGACAGTAACGTGAAAATAGCAATGTAAACACACTTGCCTGCACGCTTTACTTTGACTATCGCTGGTGATCGACTGTCGCTTCTTTTTCGCGCTTAGAGGTCAGACCAATCGCTCCCGGTCTTCCTTAAGACCATAGGTCGTTAAGTATCATAGGCAGGAAATATCTAGACTGTTCGATGCTGGGTGATGTAGAAAAACAATAAGGCCTTACTGTATTTCATCTCACCGCTTGACATTTGAAGTGAAGTCGGCCGTCAGCCCCGACCGGCTCGATCATGGAGTTCGTTATTTGTTCAAGCCAGTCACCTCTATGTTAGATATCGTTTTGGAAGAGATTCATTTTCGTTGATGATGTCGTATTTCATATTTTGATTTAGTTGAATTATAAATGTAATGATATATTTATTTCAGAAATTCATGTATTACGTGCTGAAGAGCAGCGATGTGTTGGAAGTGTTGGTGCCGATACTGTACCATTTGAACGACTCGCGCGCCGACCAATGTAAGTCTCTGTGTTTGGCACTAATCGGTGTAACATAACTCCTAAATATGCCCCGTGGAGAGGTGAAACACGTGTTGAGTGATTTGGCGGTGGCGGTTGTGTGATTTGCATTGTTTGCCGCATACGCATTTATCAGCAGGCCGGCGGGCGATGCATTTTATTGCACGACTACCCCACTGTATGTGCGGAAGTGGCTAAATATTGGTCCTTTTCTTACTTAAAATACAAATTGGAAAGTGATATATTTATTGTGATTTTTAAAAATAAATAGCTGTTATACTATAGGAATGATGGTGAAGGATAAATGGAGATGTCTGAAATATATGTAAAAAAATTGAAAGTGTTAGAATTTGTTTAACAAGAAAGGGTCTAGATTAGAAGAAGAAATTGTAAGAATGGAAGGAGGATTTAAAATAAAAAAATGAATCAGAAAAAATTATTATATCTCTATAAATCAAGTCCCTATTTAATACAGGCAAAAAACGAAGGTCTTGAAAGAAATAGATAAGGAAGGACTTGCATGACTGGATATTTAGGAGAGTTTAGAAGGGGCCTGCATGTCTTTTATAAACTTTGACTTTGTGGGCAGATGTCCTGAGCTATATTGTGTGCCCATTGTAATCAATGGCAATAAAAGCAATAATAATCACTTCATGGCCACATTCAACGCAAAACCAGATGACCACGTGGTAAAAACTGCCCTAAGCCTCCCAGAATTCCTGAGAGGGAGAGGGCGTCCAAAAGCTAAGTGGTGGTCTAGTATCGGAAAGGAACTGGAAAATCTTCAACTTGATGCAGAGACAACCCAGGATAGAGTGGCCTAGCGCAAATTGGTAAGGAGAGACTCGTCCCAAAATAAAGGGAAAAGGGAGAAGAAGAATAATCACTTCATGTTCACAGCGCGCGTGGGACTGATGCACATTGGAGTGTTCATCCTCCTCCTGCTGTCCGGTGAGAGGAACTTCGGTGTGCGCCTCAACAAGCCGTACACGGCTACCGTGCCCATCGACATTGCCGTGTTCACGGGCACGCACGCTGATCTGCTAGTCGTAGTCTTCCACAAGATCATCACCACCGGCCATCAGCGGCTGCAGCCACTCTTCGACTGTCTTCTCACCATCCTTGTGAACGGTAAGCTCTTACTTTAACTTACCTAATTTGATTGATAGATTTTTTGTTATGACTTTATCATCATTCTATCAGACAATTGACGTCCACTGCCAGGTATAGGCCTCCAGAGATCACAACGATGACTGTTCTTGCGCTATGCCCATCCATAATACTACTAATTAAAAAGTGGTCTTTCACTCTGGACTTGAGTTCCCCAAACTTTTTTTTATGTCGTAGACCCCTTGCCATGTTCTTCCGTGTTGGGTAGACCCCCTACTTACCTGATATTGATTTCCTGTCAATTTCTAACTGTAGTGAAGTTTAGTGTTAAAAACTTAATTTAAAAACACATGTTAATTTATACATTTATTAATAGAATTTAAATTAAAACTACTCAAAATAAAATGTTGTATCTGTTATGTAAAATATATGTTACATTAAATAAACATATAATATAATAAGTCAATATTTTTAGTGAGAAGGATGAACCTGATGCTGTAATAATAAATTATCAACATTTGGGGTCAATTTTGTAAGGGTTAATCTTAAATCTCCTCGGCTAATGTTGTCCAGTCTGTGGACCCAAATTTTTTTCGCTGACGTTGACCCCTTGAAGTTTATCATAGACCCCTGGGGGTCGATATAGACCACTTTGGGAATCACTGCTCTGGACTCTATTTTCAAGTTCACAGTTCTACGCTAGATGTTTCCTCATACATACGATGACTTTTTTGTATTTGCTGTATTTTATTACCTATAAAGGAACATGTAACAGAACCATTATTGATACTGCAACTTTTAATGTATTTTTAACATATTTGTACCGCTGGTGTACCTTAATGGGCGCCCACTGCAATCCATTAACCTACGCCAATGATCGTCATGATGATCAATATCGAATTTGAATGAAGCTAGTAGCTAAGAAATAACATTTTCTATGCCCGCCGCTTATTATTACTATTACCATCTCCTTTCGTACACCCCTATCTAGGGAGGGGACAAGGGCTTTTTATTTTATTAAATAATATCTTACATTCTCCTGACTTACATGTCTTTTTATATACATCACCTTCCTTCCATAATATATTAAAGCAGGTTATTCATATATATATGTATATGTCTGTATGTATTTATATATATGTATGTGTGTGCATGTGTGGGAGAAAAATAGTTATAGGAAAACACTAATATAGAAGGATATAAGGGTTGACATTGACAGAGTATGTCACGAAGACTATCGGATTTGCGATGTACGAGTGTTTTTGTTCTTGGCTTAAATGTTTTCACTTCTATCCTATTTTTTTTTCAATTTGGATTTTTATATTTTGAATATTTTTCATTAATTTTGGTCCTTTAACGTGCTATTGACATTCACATTTTTTTCTTAAACAAACTATATTAAGTGACTAGTTTATATCAATGTTAATGTGGCATTAAAATTGTACTAAATCGAGTAGTTTATCATGAATATTAGCTCTTGGCCTGTTCATCTATTGTTGCCAAATCATTGGCAGATATGGTATCTATCTGTCTGTCTCTTGTGTTGTTTCCTCTAATGTATATTTATCCTCAGTGTCGCCGTACCTGAAGACGCTGTCGATGGTGGCGTCGACGAAGCTGCTCCACCTACTGGAAGCGTTCAGCACGCCGTGGTTCCTGTTCTCGCAGCCAAACCACCATCACCTCGTGTTCTTCCTGCTGGAGATGTTTAACAACATGATACAGTACCAGTTTGATGGTCAGTATAAGTTGTTATTATATGAGAAATCGTTGTGAAGCAACCGATATGTCCTAAATCAAGAAGTCTAAATGACAATTCACACATTTTGGTTTTTTAACATACTGTATTCGAATAAGACTTTATATTTATGAATAATACAGCATTATGAGACTATCTAAGTAACTCATCACTAAGATGAGGCTTTTGCCATGTTTTATAATTTTTACAAATATAAATATCAATATTGCAGTGAAAATGTTCATTTAACAGGTAATTCCAACCTGGTGTACACGATAATACGCAAGCGCGCCGTGTTCCACTCGCTGGCCAATCTACCTCACGAGCACACTGCCATCGCGCGTTCTCTGGCCGCTGCACGCCCCGCCCGCGCACTGCCAAGGTACCGCCCACTGACACGCCTACAATCATTATTCGGCCACTCCCATCGCCGATAAATTTCTTCCTAAATATGGTTTTTTTAAAACTAACTTGATCCTTGACGACTTTAGAACAACACGACCTAATAATCATAGTTTTCCCAGATTTATCACAATCATATACAATAAGAATACTGTATAGATATTTCGTTGTGTTGAGTATAAGAACCTGATATCTTCTGCCAGTGGTTGGCTATCATAATATGTTTTTTTATAGTTGTAATGGAATAGGCGTTTGTCTCCTATTTCACCTGATTGAAAGTGTAGATGAAGACGAAGATGGTACACGCCCATCCAAAAGAAACCTGTTCACTTTACTCTTAAAGGCTCCAGAGTTCAACTCATCAGAAAAAATAGACCCGGGCAGGTCGTTCCAAATCTTGGCGACTCTCACCAAAAACGAACTGTCAAACCATTTAGTTCGACTTTTGGGTATGTCAACAATGTATGGATGAAACATTTGCCTGCGGCTGGTAGTCCGATAAAGGTATGGAGATGGCTCAGTCAGTTCGAAAAGAACCTTCGAGCACTCTCCAAAGTGTATCCTATAAAGAACTGATAAGCTGGCAATTCGATGACGATGCTCAAGGGTGTGATGAATGTAGCTGAAAGTTGAAACCTTACTGTAATGCATAATGGCGACAATAGCACCATTGAACAATGTTATCTTGGTAATAATAACTTAAATGTGGTACGAAGGTCACGCAGCACGGAGTCCGTGAAGGAGGCGGCCATGGAGGGGTCACGACCGGCGCAACCCGCGCAGCCTGGCACACTCAACGCCACCCTCCCGGACACGCCTGGTACGCATGTATACACGTTTATGCGCACGCGCACGTATACTACTAACTATATACTACGCGTATACACACACGAACATACTGATCTGGCAGGCCATATAAAAGTGTTTACCGACTTTTTTAGTTAAATAAATTAAGTAGTATTATTGATACCGAAAAGTAATGTCGTTTCTATCGAAATATTTCACAGGAAAATTGATTGATTTGTACCGCTCCGACATTGAAAAATTGTATACTAGATTGCAAAAGGTTGTCGATAACGAAGGTGAATATATTGTTGAATGGAAATAAAGACTTGTTAAAAATTTAGTCATGTGAATGTAACTTAAGAAAGCCTAATTTTCCTGTCACCTTGAAATGTTCAGTCGTAATGTAAGGCATACTTCTCAGGGGCGGCTCTAGCTCGTGTAGCGCCCGTGTGCAATGAAACCCTGCCGCCCCCTAGGCCTGACCCCCCCCCCCTTCGGCTATAACGATTAACTTTGCCGTCGTAACAAGAAAGTTATTTTCATATTCCACCAAGCTTTTTTATAACTAGGTATAGCTTACAGTATGGTATTAGTTACGGCCTTTCTTCTTATAATAACAGAATAACACTTATTGCTCCGCGTGTGTATGGTCGCTTCTAAACTTTAAATATGTAAAATTAGGTTTATTTTGAATTGAAACGAAATGTTCGAAAAAGTAGCCGCCCACAGGGCGCTCATCATTGTGACATCACTGTGATAGTCCGAGACGATGCTCTTAGCTGTCTCAGGGAGCGTCACGACGCCGTGTGCATTGCACACACTCTGCACTATAGGGAGGACACATAGATAGGAGGAGGGATAGGGAGAAAAAAGCGGGAGGGAAAGAGACGGGAAAATTAGAGGGAGAGAGATATATGTAGAAAGAGATGGTAAGGTAAATGGGGAAGCGAGAAGGATATATATAAAGACAGAAGAAGAAAGAGGGCATATGGAGAGATAGAATTAGTAGAGATAGATATATAAAGTAAATTAGAGAAACAACGAGGAAGAAAGAAAGCGAGAGATAGTGTAGTGTCTATGTTTGGTGCAATATTATTCACTTGTCGATGTAGATTTACATCGATTAGCGTTACTTTGTCCAGCCGTGGACGTCTTTCGGCTGAAATAATGTTTCCCCCCTATAACGCGTGGATTTCCAGCGCATAACAACATGTTATAAGGGATTTACTGTATTATATATATATTGCCTAAGACCGTTTTGATAACAGCGATAACGTCGATGACGGAACGCGAATCTGCACACCCTCGCGAGCAGCTGCTGCCGAAACGCAGCGGCGGTGACGGTCAGGACGGCGAGAAACCCGACGGTGATCACGACGCGAGACCTGAACAAAAGGAGCAGACGAATACGCGACATTCTAAGCGGGATAATGCCTTGAATAACATTCCACAGGTTTGACTACTTTTATTTTAAACGAAACCTTATTATTTTTTTCATCATAACTGCCGATGTTCAATTCTGAACATAGGTTTCTCTCATAGATTTCCAATAGGACCAGGTGGATGCGACGAGGATCCTGTGATATCCGATGATCTTGACCAGAGTTCCCCAAACTTTTTTGTGTCGTAGACCCCTTGCCATGTTTTTCCGTGTTGGGTAGACCCCCTTCTTGCCTGATAATGATTTCCTGTAAATTTCAAAATGTATTGCGACCACAAAGCAAGTACCAACATCCTACAACTTACACAATTTTATAAACATATATAATAATTTTTTTACTTCATAGTTACTTTTATAAATAATTTGAATGTTTTGATGTTATAAGATAGTATGATGTAAGTAAATAGGTACTATCAGTGTATGTGTTGAGATTCACTATCGTGGACCCCCATTTTCATTTCATGGACCCCAAAATTTTTTTTCGCTGACGTAGACCCCTTGCAGGTTGTCATAGACCCCTAGGGGTCGATATAGACCACTTTGGGAATCACTGATCTTGACGAAGACCTCTGTTCACCTTGTACTTGAATATCCTAAGATTTCGATCAAGAAATTTTCTTTCAATTCTTGGCAGAACTGTCGTGGTCATGAACCACCTCTCCCGTTCCCAGGAACCAAGTACGCCCAGCTTCAGTGGATATTTTGTCTGAGCCCTCATTAGGCTAAGCTCGTTTTTTTTTTGGCCTCCGCCATTGGGGACATCTCGTTTCACCATCTACATATATTAAATTTTTCACATCCTTTCTTCACAATCTCTATCATTCTGTTCATTCCATAATTAAGTAAATTTTTCTCTTCCGCTCTAATATGCTTTGGGTCTAGACTCGTTGGCATATTATCTACACAAGTCTCTCCACAGCGACGTCTATTTAGAATAAAGTGGTCAGTGTTTTAGGTTTTTAGATCCTGGAACATATTTCACTTAGTGTTAGGCGTATTTGGCTTAATAAATTAAATTATTACTTAGTATTTGGCTTAATAAATTTTGAAACAATTAAGTATACATACGTAACTCAAAGTTTGTTCCAAGTAACGTCAATAGATGGCAGCACTTGTGCTGAACTTTGATACAAAACCATGCATGGTTATAGAAGGAGGGGTGGCGCGCGACGGGCGAGTGGGTGTCCAGCTGGCGCGGGCGGCTGCCGCTGCAGACCATCATGCGACTGCTGCAGGTGCTTGTGCCGCAGGTCGAGAAGATTTGCATCGACAAGTGAGTAATATTGCATCAAACATAGACACTACGCTATCTTCCTCTCTCCCTCTTTCTTTAATCCACTTTATATATCTATCTCTTTCGGGAGAAAATAGAGTGGCACCATATTTTAACATCACTATTTTTGTATATCTTTCTCCCTTCCCTATTTACCTTACCTTCCCTTTCTACGTATCTCTCTCTCCCTTTAAATTTCTACCTGTCTCTTTCCCTTTTGCTACTTTTCTCGATATCTCCTTCTCTTTTAATCTGCATGTTGTAAATCGCGGTACTAAGTAAGCGTTTAGTGATATAAATGAAATATTTGGCTAAGATAAGACGCAAAACTAACAAATCTGAATATTTAATGAAAATGTATACATTTGATATTATTTTATAAATCTAGTCATTATGTCTAAGTAACATTAAAATATAGAGATACCAATATAGATTCTACTTTCTCTCTCTCCCTCTACATTTCTACCTGTCTCTTTCCCGCTACTTTCTCCCTCTCTTTTTCTTATAGTCTGCATATGATAAATTTTTGTATACAGTATGCGTTAAGTGATATAAACGGGATTTTTGGCTAAGATAGGACTGAAGACTGACAAATCTGAAGATTTATCGAGGATATATAGATTTGACAATGTGTTTTATAACTAAGTAACATGAAATATGGAGATGCCGATATAGTTATTTCAACTGTCAAGTTACGTGTGTATAAATGAATAATATCGGTGCAGGGGTCTGACGGACGAGTCTGAGATCCTGCGCTTCCTGCAGCACGGCACCCTGGTGGGGCTGTTGCCTGTGCCGCATCCAATCCTCATCCGCAAGTACCAGGCCAACGCTGGTACCGCGGCCTGGTTCCGCACTTACATGTGGGGCGTCATCTACCTCAGGTACTTACTCTTTCTCTCTCTCTCTCTGTCTCAAGTTTCTGAATATATTGGCCTATAATAATACCACATAATACCACACTGCAATCGCCAAATCGCCAGTCAAGAGTAGTGATTATGGTATATCCATAGATATCTTTGGGGGAGACATGACATGATAATTAATGAAATAAATTGCATTACAGAAACGTGGATCCGCCTATATGGTACGACACGAACGTGAAACTGTTCGAGATACAGCGCGTCTGAGCATTGTCTGAGCATGGCTCTCATACTTAGCGAATTCCCTAGCGAATACTGAGCATTACTCTATTACACATCACACTTTATTTTATTAATTCTATTCGCAACTTTGTACACAACCTTACCGCATGTATATATATGAATGAAGTTGGATATTTAATCTTACCGACGTTCACCGCTGGGCATACGACACATTACTTATATTTTATTTTTTATTTCAAAACACTTTTATTTAAATATGTATTTACGTGAAATATTGAAACGTCGATTATTTTAACATTATGAGTAGCTGAAAACTCAACATTTGCTATTTTAAATAAAATGTAATATTTTTTTTATATTCTGTGCTCAAAAAGAAAAGTGGAATTGTGATTTAAAACTCCCAGGCATATAGGAAGGCAGGTATTTTATTTCTTACTACTAACTAAAAACTTTTTGAGTTTTTAAATTTAGGAAAAAAAATTAAAATATATTGTGGAATTTTATTATTAATTATTATTATAATTTTAATAGATCTATATTAACATAAATATTTTAACGATTTCTTTATAAATTCAATAGGCGGTTTAGCGATACAATTCCTGGACTTATGTCCAACAGTGGACGTCTCTCAGTTTAAATGTTGATGAAATGTTAGAGGGACCGGAAACCGGAACCAAAACCTCACTTTGCGTCGCGGTTACGTTCCAAAAAAAAAACACGCCGCAAAGTGAATTAAGATTTTCTATAGCAAACCATGTAAAGATCGAAGATTCCATTTCCATCCAGGGTTACGAAAATACAACTTTTTTAAAAGAAAATTAAACAAAGTAAACATTTAAAAAACAAAAATAATATAACTCTGCCAATAAATAAATTGGAATAATATTTATTTTTTTTGTAACAAGAAACAACACGTTAAAATTTATATAAATTATTTTTTTTCTATTAAAAAAACCACAACACACTACGAAATTGAAACTGAACTCCAAAATTAGCAAAACAAAGTGAAAATAAAACTGTATTAAAATTGCGTTGATTTTTAGTTAGAAAGGGAATCCCCGAGTTTTGATGGCACGGCGCGATTAGAAACAAAAGTGTTGCCATCTTTTGGAAAAAAATAGGAAATAAACAAAAATTAAAGTTTTGAACCCAAAACACAAACGACGCACAGTGAAAATTAGTACTAATTAAGCAGCGACGCGACTAAAACGCAAAGTTTAACGACGCAAAGTTAGGTATTGGTGTATGTCACAGACACTGTTAGATAGATAAAACCTATAGTCAGCACTGAAATTTACTAAATGCCTTTGTTAAAGCTAGAATTATTCTTCTTTTATTCAACCGATAGTTGCCCACTGCAAGAGATAGGTCTCCACCATACTTCTCCACGATGATCAGTCTTGCGGTGCTCGCATTCAGCTACTTTCCATGACATTATGGACACAAGATCTGACTTCTGAGGAAGTACAGGATCATGTGGTATTCCTACCCACTACAACCCTCGGTGGTCGTCTTCGAAACCTTTGCTGGAGTCTCAGTATGAGGGGAAGTTCAACCCCCCCCCCCACTTTCGTTGTATCGCAGCAACATGAGACCACTTGGCATTGCTTCCATTCTCAGGTTTGTTTTCGGTGGAAACCTCAATGCCCTTTTGATCACCTCTTATGACAGGAAGGAGACATCTTAAGCCTATATTATTGAACCCTATTTTAAGGGTTATGGCTTCAGTCCCCTTAAAGGGGTAGGAGGGGGGATTCCTACCTATGCTTGGTCTACAGGCTCGTGGTCGATTTGCCCAGTCCAATGCAACTTTAGACCAGTAATTCTTCTATCAACGTCGGTGACCTTGGTTCTTCTGTAGATGTCCCCATCTTTGATGAAACTTCGAACAACAGCTCTCTCTTTCCATTGTTCTCTGGGTGACATTCTTATGAATTCCCAATGTAAGCGAACACGTATCAGATCCTCATAGACCTTCGTCTCTTCCTCAATTTTGAACTTACCAAGACAGTCTGACCTAGAAATTACTGGTATATATAATTTTCAGATAAAACTGGATATCGCTCCGTGCTTTAGTTAAAATTAACATTAAAGAGGTAATTCGGGATTGAAAAATTAATTTAGTTTAATATATATGTAAACACATATTAAAAAACGTAAAACACGGAGTCACATATCTATTAAAGGAACATTGTTTAACATACAAAAAAATAAGGGACGTTAAAATAAAAAAAGTGGAATCTTTTTATTGGAAGACAAACTCTTGTGGCATTTTAAGTTACAAAAGTAACCATTATTTTTTTGCAAAGACATCTTTTTAACATACAACCTTTCTTGTCTACGCAAGACATAAATCCATTGCTTATATTTAGTATTAACAAAGGCATTTAAAAAAAAATCATACAAATGTTTTTAAATGTAACATATACACATTTTAAAAATACCACCTACATCTTTGTATGTAGTTTTATATATTCATAATTTTGATGTTTTGTACCTATTGATTAACATATATAAGATAGTATATGTAAAATAGGAATTACCATTACAGTACCCGGCGATAAATATTGCACATCGACTTATGGAAAGAGACATTCGGCTAATTTCGGCTTGGTAGAGCACTATCTCTTTTCCACACTACCTATGTGATATTCTGTCAGTCGTATTTTGTGCGACAGAGATAACGACCTACGAAGCGGAAATGAGCCGATTGTCTCTTTCCAAACGTCGATGTGCAATATATATCGCCGGATACTGTATGTTTGCGATATATGGCTTTGCTATAGGCGGTTGTTTATAATGCACCTAAATTTTGACATTTCACATCTACGTGTATATATTTTTAATTATTATTGTCACGCATATATATGTAACTATAAATTAATGTGAAAATTATTGTTTTATTTTTAAATATTATTTCATTTTCCATTTTATTACAGTTTTGTCTATAGTACAGATAATAAATTACATCATAAATGCTATTATATTTACTTGCCCGTTATATTTTGTATAAGCATAGGCTTTGTATAGAAACTATGTTTAAATATACAGTGATATATTTAAAATATTTTGCGTCGTAATTATTGATTTTCGAAAATACAAAATTTAATATAAATATATATGACATCATCACTATTTTATCTGTAATAATATTGTGTTATAATGCAATTACAATATTTATAAATTATTTATTTACTTTGTAATTATACGTTTAATATTTACGGTTGATTTATATTTAATTTACATACACTGTACTTGGTGTAAAATATTGCACATCGAACTTTGGAAAGAGACAGTCGACTAATTTCGGCTTCGTAGAGCACTATCTATCTCTGTCCCACACTAAGTATGTGACGTTTTGTCAGTCGTATTTCGTGCGACAGAGATAACGTTCTAACGAATGTCTCTTTCCAAGGGTCGATGTGCAATATTGATCGCCGGGTATTGTAATTTTTTTTTTAATTCTAAATAAATATGTAACATACCAAAATGTGGTGTATTTGATCATGTCAATATTTTGTAATAGGTGTTATATACGTAATATTGTAATTAGAATTATTAGTTTTATCTTTTTCTTCTTAAACTATATTCGCAAATTCGAGTTCCCGGTATACTCTTGTACACAAGTGAAAGTAAATTGAAAAACAAAGTGAAAGTGTTCACATTGAGCAAGTTCCCCACTTTATTTGTAAACACATCTAATACTATTTAATTTTATAATATTTGCGAATCTAACACATTGTTGACCGGCAAATTTTACAGAAAATTTATTTATCTCATGTCACCGGCTACTTCGTTATTTGATGTGGAAGTAAAACAATAAATGTAAAATTTCTTTATTATTCAAATTTTAATATTTATTTTTGTATGATAAGCAGTATAACAATCGGCTACAGTATCCGGCGATAAATATTGCACATCGATTTTCGGAGCGACAATCAGGTAATTTCGGCTTCGTAGAGCGTTATCTCTGTCCCACACTATGTGACGTTTTGTCAGATTGTCTCTTTCCAAAGGTCGATGTGCAATATTTATCGCCGTGTATTGTAAGTACCTACCTAACTGCTTTTACAAATATATATAGTTTCGCTTCGTATTCTACACACTAGTCGGATTTGCTTCTCTCGTGACTATTTTCTCTAAGACTTGGTCTCTAACTTGGTAGGAAACTCTGGTGTGTGTATATATATATACATATATAATGTTTCACTCTTCTTTCAAATCGTCGTCAAAATCCAATGCTATAATATTTCTTTTTGGTATTTTGTAGGCTAATATCGTAGTCGTTCTTTTTTGATACAGTAACATCGAGTTACCACAGTTTGATTTATAATCACACGGAGAATCAGATAAAGGATTGCATATAAATCAAAAAAAGATACATATTTTTTACAATAAAAGGTTTAGCTGGTTTTATAAGCGAAAGATACAGCTTGTGTTATATGGAACAAGTGCACGGTACGGTCGCCAATAGATATACAATTGCGATGCGTAAAAAAAACGCATCACGAATTTACTCGTGGCTGATAATAACACGAGATAACGTCGTGACGGGTCAACAATGTGTTAAAATTAAAATAAAACTCGATTTTTAAGTTAGAATGCTATTTGTTGGTGGATTCAATTTGTTTTAAGGTTATATCACTATTATTTTTATTACCAACGACAAACGAGAGATGAATATTCTGATGTATTTTTACCTAAAGGTTTTAGTACGTTATGAATCCTTAGAGACGGCTTTTGAAGACTTACTAACGTATATAAATGTAACATTTTTTTTCTTAAAAAGCCAGCAGTTATGCTTTCGAACAATTATATTTTCGATACAAAAGCCTTTTCCATACTAATCCAACTAATATATGAAAGGCCTTGGCTTCTGAACACTGAATACATCAAAATATTCAATCTCTGCTAATGATCTTTAGTTTTAATCATCGTTTAAACAGACATTAGCTTGTGTTACCGTGACCGGCTGTTTCGAGCTAGTCATTTGCTTACGCTTGTTTTTAATTCCTCGCGAGGTGATGAAGCAGCTGGTTGTGATGATCGCGTTTATCTATCACTTATGTGTGAAATACATTTCCAGCCCTCGAATCGTGATATATTCGAATACAGATATAACATGCATTTTTTTTTAAATTTTGTTTCATAAAAAAATATTGTGCATCTGTATTATTCAGATATGTCATATTTAAAAGCATAATGTTGATAATATTTTTGATTTACTTAAAAGTGTATCTCTATCAAAACAGTATATATTCTGTGGACATCAGTTTCGATGTTATTATAAAAGTTCCAATAATCTATGACCAAATGTATTATTGCATTTTGTTTTATGTTTAGTTTCTGTATGCTTTGCGTGTTGCTGTTTAGGTTAAGAGAGTGTTTAAGTTTTATTATTTATTACGTCACCGATGTACTTAATGTTATTAATTGAAATTATATGAGAATATGACTTGTTTTTTTTTTACCCAAAATATTACTTTTTTATCTGTGGTCCTCCACCTCAGAAACTTATCTTACCTCTGGTCTTGGAAAATTAAAGGTATTCGGTAACTTATGTTTATCCACGAATCTACTGTTTACTTCTGAGGGAAACTCCGAACATAGTATATATCCCTCTTCAAGGCTTGCTGGACTACTGTATGTTTACCAACGAAGAAACTAATTTAAACTGAAAAAAATTAACTCGTCATAATTTTAGCCTTGGAAGTTCAAAAGGAGACAAGTATATGAAGAATGCCCCATCTCAAGTAGCTTAGAACTGTAGGTATATGAAAGACAAGACGATAACGCGGAAGTACTTCCCAGACGCCATCTCGGCTAGCAGAGAGAATAGAAGACAACATCGTCTCCGTGGTAAGCAATGAGGATCATCACTAGATATTTCTGTCAATATGTTATAAGAACAATAATAAAAGCTAATACAAAAACATGAAATTATCGTTAATATAATAATACATGTAAATACATCCTTACCTTGTCACTAATTAGTAAGATATATTTTCTAGTATTAATATTGCTCAGTGAATAAAGTATGCAGTCACTGTTGTGTATATATTTGTGTCCAGGTTTAAATGAAACAACATGGAGACATCGACAATATTGTTTAATAAGCGTCCTTTACAGACGTACCAGAGCCCACAGCTGGGCACGTAATGATTCGACCCGCCATCGCCACTAGCTTTCGCAACAGGCGTTACACCCAAAAATCGCTAAAGCGTGCCCCCTATTCTTATCACCTCAGATTTATTGAATTGGTACCGTTAGCAAAATAATAAAAAGAATTTAGATTTATTAACGTAAAATGATGAAGAGAAAAAAGCGAAATGGTTCCGGTGCATTAGTGATTTGCGGGTGTGACAGTTTTGATTACCCTCTGAGCAAACTACCCACAAAAATACAAAAACACTTTATTTTTAATTAGATTAATAACAGACAATTGCACGCCTTTTATATTCAATCCTTTTTTATTCTTGAAGAACTAATAAACTTGAAATTTGTATTCATCGCTTTATACAAATAATCTATTTAAAAATATGCTAAACGTAGGATAAATGATCCAAAAGTCCCACTTTTAGTTAATTTATAGTATAAAAATAAATTGAAATTAAAATTCGGACGACATACCTGAACGAGTAGACATTATCTCGCTTCTCTTTCACATTACAATCTTCAATTGGAGTATATAGATGTAATATTGGTGGGTATTATTAAAACTTAAATATGTTTTATAAATCCAATATTTTTCAAAGCTAAAATTTCTGACATAATGCCTCTCGGGCTGATTAGTACACTAACTAAAACTCATAAACCTACACTAAATTAAAAATAAAGTTAATCACGCGTTAAAAAAAATTAGATCATACGCGAATTTGTGCGAAATCTGAAATCATCACCGAAACTGAAAACTATATCAACTTTAACCACAAAATTAGAACTTATTTAAGGATCTCGTCATTAGTAACGCTTAAAAAAAATTGTACCGAATAATTATCAATAATTAGAAATAAATTATTGTTTCGGTTTGTTTATAATACTGTCGAACATCTTACTAAAATACCAACACAAGATACATAAGCTACTAAAATAAAATTGAAGGTAGAAATGAAAAAAATGTATCTACCCTCAAAAATTTCTTTTTAACGAATCCCAATTTTAAAAAAAATCTCCAATATATCTAATACAGTAGGCGGCGATGAATATTGTACATCGATCTTTGGAATGAGACAATCGGCTAATTTCGGTTTCGTAGAGTACGCACTGCGTATGTGACGTTTTGTCAGTCGTGCGACAGAGATAACGCTCTACGAAGCCGAAATTAGCCGATTATCTCTTTCCAAAGGTCGCAATATTTATGGCAGTTTATTGTACCGTTTTTAAAATTCGGTTTGATGCAGTATATTTTAATAACGTAAAAAATTAAATAAATCCATTTGCCTCAAACACAAGTCCCAACATTTATGATTTAACTTACACCAAAGTTAAATAAACTAACATCAAGCTATTCATTTATGGTTAACTTTTAACTCACAACAACGAACAACAATAAACAGTAATTTTGAACATCGAGTTATTAATCTACCCACATTTAAAATCAATAAAAGTACACTTAAATTATTGTTAAACAAAAAGGAGTAAATAAATAATTATAAATTCAAATTACAATCATGGCATATCAATTTAACTGACAAATTTAATTTTTTATTGGTACTCCAATTATTATTCCTTCTAATTTTGAATTTAAACTAACACTCTTGTATCCACATACGAAAAATATTTAAAAACAATGGATAAATTATAATAAAAATTTGAGGGTAGATTGAAAACTCTTCTACCCTACGATCACATTTTGGCAAGGTGCCACAATTCAATATTTTGTTTGAAATCAATTATATCAATCCATTATCAGGGAGCAACAATATATATTTAATTTGAATCAGACCAAATTTTGTTTCTATACTTACCTTCCGCTGCCACAATTAAATATTCTCTTAAAGTGGTGGATGGTGGGTCGGTATAAAATCCACCTACCTACAACACTGTAAGCTGATTTTTACAGCTTTTATGATAAAGCTCACACAAATTACCACATACCCTCACTTCCTATTGGTGTGTGATGCATCCAACACTGTGCCTATGGCATTATACAACTTACATCCAGTTTTTAAGTTCGTACAAAACTAGTTACACAAAACAATGAACATTGAACACAGTTTCTTATTATTATATACATTAGTGACTATTGTCGCGCGACACGGAGACGATCTACTCAATAACATCTAGTATATATTGAAACCTATATAAAGATGGCTAAATGTCACGTACATTTACACTGTATCAAAATGCACAAATATTACAGTGTACTATCAACCTTGCTAATCACTAATAAAATGGAATATCTCAATAATATCGTTACAAAGCACGAGTTACAGAACCCTCTAAACAATAAACACGGAACCCTAGAATGAAGAACGTGTTCTTCGTCATGCGTGCTTGACCTTGAGGTTATTCATAAATTTTTGTGTACGGTTCTCGAAAATTCTATCCAAGTACTATCGCGAACTTACTAGAACCTTCTCCGTAGTATAAATAGGTGTACTCCCCATGTCGACAGTTCAGTGTTGTTTTTCGAGTTATAAGATTAAGATCTACGATCAGTGATAGAAAGTGACTATTTGGCAAGTTATTTAGACAGCGATTTCTTGAGCGATTTGGAAGTGAAGTTTGGACTAAGCGAAAGTATACTTTGTGTTAAAGTAGGGTGACCATCTGATTTGTGAATAAAGAACTCCTTGTGAAACAGTGGTGTTTTATTTTGAGTCTGAACCCACGGTACATAACAATATTTCATTAAATGTTGCCAAAAATAAAATTAATTAATTCCATGTATTTTATTTCGCTTTAATCCCGTTCTAGGCTATCTTTTGTAATTGTTTAAAATAGTTCATAACTAATATAAGTTTATTAGGGGGACCGGGAAGCAATGACGTTTCGACATACGGAAAAACCGATTGATTTGTTACCACTCCGGCATTGATTTGTATACTAGATGACAAAAGGTTGTTAATAACGAAGACAAATATATTGTTGATAAGAAATAAAAACTTGTTAAAACGTAGTTGTGTGATTTTAACTCAAGAAAGCGACATTACTTTCCGGTCAACCTAATATATACATCGATACATAGATGGCGTTTGTATCGTTGCAGTTTCTAAAATCGCCAATAGATGGCACTGGCAGTCTATTGCCTCGCTCCACAGTTTATACGAAGGTGGTTGTGTTCATAAAGACACCGCTTAGTTGAATCGACATTTGACGAGAAGAAAAACGAAAACTTGGAATATATATACAGTAAACCCATTTTGATTTAAGCATTTGTAGCAAGATGACATCACCAAAATGGCAGCTATGCCTGACATTACTTGACTAACAATTAATGTATTCTACACCACGAAAGTAATTTAAAATGGGAACTGATAGATAGTATTTACCACACGACGCCAAGGCAGTGTGTTGTACAAGGTCACACTAAAAATGCTACCGAAACTACGGTACCGCGCCTAGGAAAGCTTAGGGGGGGAGGAGGAAAAGAGCGTGAGAGCTGCTTCCAAATTCTTTCGATTAACCGAACAGAGCAGCCGACAATCCCCCCGCCTCGCCGCGCACATAGAAGGCGCGGCACAGCGGTTCCGGTAGCACAATAACCAATGGGAATTAAATAATGTATTCCATTTCAACATGTAACATTTGTGCAAATTGATACATATAAGACTTAATGAGTATGGCTAAAATATTTATGTCTAACGTCAAACACTTTTGGCAGATCTTGTTTGGTCGATTAGGCTCTTTACACTTACTGTATTCTACACACACACAATTTAGCTACAACATTTAGACTAATATTTACAATGTTTATTACTGACACATAGCTTATGTCGGATATTTGAATGCATTTTTGTCTCAAAACTAAGGTTTGCTTAGTATGGAAACTTAATTGTTGGCTTATATGGAATCTATTTTTATGTTATTCTAAAAATTTCCAATGAAGCTTCTGTTGGAAAACGTGGTGGTATGAGACAGAAAACTTCACAGGCCTGTATGAGTGAGACAACAAGATACTGCACTAAAAATAGTTCATTTAACTATTCAAATTGATTTATTTAATTTATTATACCCATAAGGTTTAGCTACAAGCAGTGGCGTACCTAGGGGGGGGCGGTGGGTGCGGTCCGCACCGGGCGGCACTTACCCTGGGGCGGCATTTTTTATATTTACTTATAGTTGTAAAAAGCAACTTATTCATTTTATATTTTTTCTTTCTTGAATAATAAATTATTATTATGATTATTAAAAGAAGAAAATAGTAAAACGAGATCAGATGCTGGAATATTACTCAATTCTATGTAATCTTTTTCTTTTCTATGTTACCTTCATTTATGGGAACCCGTCCTTTTGGAAATTACAGACGCTCAAAAATATCTGCTAGTAAAAGGGTTAAATGTCCACCAATGCCATATAAAACTAAATTCTTTGCAAACACATTTCATGGAACAAAGAGATACGCTAGTACAAAACGCTGTTATAGCAGCCAAAATAATTTGTGAAGTGTTAGAGATATCGACTAAGCGTCGAGTTAGAAGGAGAAAAAATATGAGTGGGGAAAATTCGACGTGGAGAGGTGGGGCTATCCTTAGAAGAAGAAGTACGAAGAGAAATGTTTTCATCTAGGGACAGAATTATAAAGGAATGAAAAAAGAACGCTTCGATCAGTTGCATGGCCTTGTAAGAAAATATTCGTGTATAATACCGTGTATCCTACTAAATGAAGAATTTGAATGTCAAATAAATGACTTGATTGACATTGATAAAGAACAGTTCCATATTAAAAGAAAAAGGATCCAGGTTTTTATGGCTGTACCTGCACTAAAAAAAGAGGCAAAACATTAGAAAAACGGGGAGAAGGGCTCTCTTGATCTGCTAAAATTTATTCAGCAGTATAGGTTGGAAAATTCTGTTCCCAACGTTGTAATTTTGTTAAGAATTTTTTTAACAATTTTAATCAGTGTTGCTAGTTGCGAAAGAAGCTTCTCAAAATTGAAGTTGATAAAAAATTATCTTCGTTCTACAATGAGTCAATTAAGACTACAAAATCTTGCAATATTGTCAATAGAACAAGATATTACAAATAATATAAATTTTGAGAGCATTATACACAATTTTTCTAGTATGAAAGCTAGAAGAGTAGATATTATATAAATGTATTTACGAGTGCATACAAATATGTCTAAAAAAATTACTCTGTGTATTAATTAATATTGATTAAATAACTTAATAATTTATTTATGTGTAATTAACACAATTTATTTATTTATTAATTTATAAAAACCACTATTTGATTGACTTATAATAGAAAGGGCGGCAAACTGGAGATCGCCCCGGGCGGCAAAAGTTCTAGGTACGCCACTGGCTACAAGGCCCTAATTGCTCAGATCTGTGAAGTTCTCATACAGTACCCGACGATAAATATTTCACATCGCACTTTAGAAAGAGACGACCTCCTACAGTACTTGTGTGACGTTTTGTCATTCGTGCGACAGAGATAATGCTCTACGAAGCCGAAATTAGCCGATTGTCTCTTTCCAAAGATCGATTTGCAATATTTGTGGCTGGGTATTGTACGGGGGGTATGGCGGGGTGTAAATTACATGTTCAGTACATAACATAACACGTGAAATATGAATTCAAATATCCAATCTCTGCCCATAACAATATTACAGATGTACCGATTCATTTATAGCACAAACACATACATAAAATACAATTTAATTTTTGGTGATTCACATATCATCACAATCACATATTGTACCAATCTATGCTTTACACAGACATCTGATGAATGCTTCGACTGTATCTTCTTCCACATGAATTACCCAAAAGCCAAACAAATATTGAAGACATTTTTGATTTTTTTTTAAATACCGAGGATAATTAATTCTTCCCAGCGGTGCTATATTTATAATATATAGTGTGTTTACAAATGTGTTCAAAAATTTTAAAGATGAAATATTTACATTTGCTGTGAATTAATGTATGTTACACCATATCCGAAAAATCAATAATTTAATATTACTGTGTATTAAAATAAATTACTGTTTACTATCTGTCCCTGCAGACATAGTTACTCCAAAGATTATTGGCCTGGCGCATTGTAATTAAAAAATTAATGTGACATATTCCATAGTGATTACTTATTTAAAACAGATATAAACCTTTTTGTTAATAAATTAGCTATACATTCATCCCTTTTAAGCATTTACACTTATGACCAATTCCACAACATATTATTTTAAAAAAAAAACCTTTATGAGAAAAGAATCTTAAATACAGTACCCGACGATCAATATTGCACATCGACTTTTGGAAAGAGACAATCGGGTAATTTCGGCTTCGTAGAGCACTATCTCTGTCCCACACTACCAATGTGAAGTTTTGTCAGTCGTTGTATTTCGTGCGATAGAGAACAGGTCGATGTGCAATGTTTATCGCCGGGTACTGTAGATAAAAATTTTAAAGGAAGTCGTTGAGTGTTTATGGCGTCAATTTTGAAAAATCACATTTTTATTGCAAATTGTATGTCTGTTGCAAAACCACAAACATTATTTATTTACGTACCACACAATAGAAATAATTATGATTTGTATCAAAGGGCAGGTAGTTCAATTGTTTTTTTTTTAATTTAATGTGCACAGGATGTCTGTTAGGTCAATTAGTTAATAGTAAAACTCTTATAGAAAAGAAAAAAAATCGACATTACAGTAACAAAACGTTCCACACCGTTCAAATGAATAACTTACATTTTTTTTACTCATGTAAACACATCTTTACCTCTTTATTTTTAGATTTATCATTTTCCGATATTACCTCTGTCCGAATATAGCATACTTTACAAATGTACACCATGGGCAGTGTAGATAGACTGCACTGACCTAAAAGCTAAACGTATGAACTAGGCTATATGAGCTATAAATGTGTACTATTTATCAGCAACACCAATTAGCTTATTGATAAGCTAGCTTACAAAGCTATTATATAAACTCGACAAAACTTTATTATACGAATGGAAAACCAGTCTTTTTTTTTAACTATAAAAACAAAATATGTTAACGAACTTCACTATGAATATAAGAACGATCTTTGGTTTTAACTTGACAAACGTATCAAGTTATTCAAAGAACCAATTAGGCTAGCATTATTAAATATTGCACTCATTTGACTAGCTAAGTAAAATTATCTCATTAGACTAGCTAATGAGTTTGAGAGACCAGCCGAGCCAGGTGATGAACTCATTGCATTTTCTTAGCTATGAAACTGATCGGAATACCTGAGCTATATTTTGAACTCACTACCCAGGCTCGGCTAAATTATGAATTCATCAACCTGACTAAGATAGATTATGTACTTAAGAATCTAGACGATCCAGATAATAAAATCATCGGCTTGTCTGAGCTATATTATGAAGTCATCAGGCTAGCTCAGCAATGTCTCATACTCATCAACGACTTTTGAGTTGAGATTGAGTTCATACTCATCAGACAAGCTGAGCTAGATTATGAACTCATCGGGCTAGATGAGCTAGATGATAAATTCGTCGGGCTAGCTGAGCGCACTGTAAGCCGGAGGTGGCGCGGCCGCTCGCCCGGGCAGCAGCACTGCGATGTGGTATGGCGGCGGGGCTTCCCCACTCCCCCTTTCCCCCGGCCGGTCCGCGTTGCGACCAGCGGTTCGTTCCGCCATCCGCTCTACTTCTCGTTCCGCTAACCGCTCCGCTCGTCGCTCGGACCGCTCCGACGTCGGCAGCAGAGCTGGCAACTCCTCCGCTACCTCCGCTATCTGTTCATATATTCATTATTAGTTCTATTAACACAAGAATAGTTATCTAAGGAGACACAGGATAAACATTTAGACAATTACCAAATTAGTCATGTTCAGGAATAAAAGAACTAAAAATTTTAAACAATAAAATTATTTACATTTTATCTAGAGTTTAAATTAATTATTGTATATTTTAATTCTTTATTTAATTTTTATTGTACATTAACAGGACATAAAAAATAGATGAAATAGAAGACACAAGGTTATTTTTAATAAATTCCATTATTTATTTGTGTTTTATAAATTAATCATTTATTATTATAAATGGACCCAGACCAGTTGACACAAGTCAAGACAATATGTACGTAGATATGTTGACTTTCCGGAGCAACCAAAGAATATGTTGGTTTACTTGTTAAACAATATACCCCACACTGATTCTTAAATTTACAAGAACATGAGAAATTTCTGTGCAAGATGTATTGAAACAGAAGACTTCACATGCACTCAACAAATGTGGTTAAAGGGCCTTCGCTGCTTCAATTGCCTTCAACCTTGTAATACTACAGTGGAAAAAAGGCCATACGACTGCAGAGGCAACTATACTGCAGAAGACCTAGACCAAAGAGTCTCCAGCAGTCGTTGGAGTGTAATAGGAGACAACATAGCGAGCAATAGACGAGCCATGGGGAGTACCGATAAGCAAAAGAGTTCTCCTATACTTTGCTCCGGTTGTCGCAACCTCGAATGCGCCTGGTGGCAGGGGTCTTAATTGGTTATGGTCTTTTTTACAATTATATGTTTACTTTTGGTGTTACGAACAGTATTCACATACTCACAGCTACTACTTAGGTGTATGGGGGAAGAACACTAAATGGTCACCTATTTAGGATCACCGTGGTGCTTTCTCGAGATCGCCGGTGATATCTAGGGTCTGCTGATATTTCTCGAGGAGTTGAAATGGCTTAAAAAAGGCTAACCTCACTGCAAATTGAGTGTAGTCTCACTTAAGTGATTATCAGCCCGAAGAGACAAGATGAGAAAAAGCAAAATTTATATGTAAGTTAATTAACTAAATTTAGAATACCTGCATCTTTATCAGTTAGTAATATGGGTGAGTAAGGTATATGGGTAAAAGTGTATACCTGGGCATGGCGCTGTGCAGTCGAACTGACGCGTTCAGGGGGCGCAGGTGCGGGCGGAGTCCGAGCTCGGCACAGCGACAACGCACATCCTAGCCCACACATACAGGCCACCGCCGCACACACCACGCCCGCCTCACTGGACACCCCCGCACGCACCACCTACAGACAATCATCATTATTTTAGATAAACTTCCAGTTTTGGACACAGGCCTCCACCATTGATTACTAATAGGACCAGCTAGCTGTCTGTCCAAGGTAGAAGACATCTTTATTTATTACGTGCAAAGATCTTAGAGTACTTTTTATTTATTTACACAGAGTGATTAGTTATGGTGTAAAAATAAATTAACAAAAGCTTCAAAGATTAATACTGAAAAATGTGCTTTCTTACCTATAAACACTCTGTTTAATGTACGAGCATGTAAAGTTTTTATCATTATCAACCACAGGACATTTACTCCTGAACATAGAGACCTACATGTAGATTTCCAACAGGACTAATTAGAATTGGCCTCCATCCAGTCTTCCGTCAACCTCGACATGATCATCTGTTAACCTTTTAGATGGCTTTCTTTCACAGTACTTACTAGTCTTTGGTCTCCAGAATCTTAAGGCCCGAGGTGGCATCTGTTCTGCGCTGGATTAGGCGTAGGCATAATTACATTTATTTATATTTTTTGTATTTATTATGTTAATATATATAATATATGTCGTAAAACATAATTATTAAATAATAATAACTTCAAATTTACCTGTCTGTCAAAGTAATATTTAGCTCCTGCCAGGAAGACTGTTGCAAGAGCAAAGGACACTAGCATTCCAAACTTAAGATGAGGGGCCATCATTGGGGAGTTGTGGAGTCCTAGGGCTGCAGTACGAAGTAGGGTGTCCGGAGTGACGCTTCTTGCCGCTGCCAGGCTCGCGATGGTAGGTTGGGGTGGTTCTGGTGGGATTTCCACATAAAGGCTTGGCTCCTCATTTTGCCTCCGAGTTGTGTGAACTGCTGGTATTGGTGGGGGTCTGGAAAATTTACAATTTTAACATGTAATTATTATATTATATATACTTGAGTGAAGTTATGGCCTTTTAGGGCTGTTCTATTTTAAAACCTTTAGCGATCGCTTTTAAGATGTTAATATTAATATCCATAAATTATCTACTGTAATACCTGATATAAAAACATATCTATATATAAGTTTTTGAATGTGTATGTTACACACATGTTAGACAGTGTTGCTAGTATGCTTTAGAAATAATATATATATATAAAAGTTAAACCCCTAAGTAATTAAGGAATAAAATGAGAGAAAGGGGGACCTAAATGGATAATTAAGTCTCTCTCATTCCTAGCCTCATTTAGAAGCTCACATTAGCTCAACAAGTCATGGGTAAGACTATTCTTGGGATTTCTCTATGAGACAAAAACAGGAATGAGATGATCCATAGGCTAATGAAAATAATTAGTATAGCCTAGTGATTGTCCAGTTGAAATCGCAGTGGAAAAGCCACATGGTCACTGAAAGATGCAGTACACGTTTAACAAGTCCTATTAAAAATCTCTTGTGGATGCCTATGTCTAGAAGCGGATGTCTTACAGCTAAACTGGTGATGATATTATGACAAGAAAATACTGACGCGTAGTGCCTGGTGGGGCGGTGCGGACGCCGTGGAGCGCAGTCAACTGCCGCGAAGCGATGCACGGGCGCCGCCATGCCCTTGCGGCCACGGGCGCGCCCCACGCCTGATACCCACACACATCAAAACCTTACAAATGACACACACACATTATTAACTAATGATATTATTGATCAATCATTTATTCATATATTACATCAAAGTTCAACACTAAAACTGAGAATTTTTTTTGGTAAACATATTATTTTAAGTAAGATATATTACTTATAGAGTTACACATACTGCAGATTATACTTTTTATACAATAAATAATGATGGACCTCAGAAAATATTTTCAACCAAAGTCCAAAGAAAAAATAAGTTAAAAATAATTCTGATTTATACAAAAATGCAAATGACACCTACTAATGATAATGGTATATAAATAAAATATAAAACATATGTAAATATATATACATACATCTATGAAAATATAAAATTCATTTTAACATTTGAACTTTTAGGAGGACTCCTATTGATTATCAAATTTTATTCTCTTTAATTTTATTTTATCTTTGACTCTGCTTTGCAAGGTGTTTCAGTTGTGAAGAAGAGGCAAGAAACTTCACAAGCTTTTAAAAATGTTTAACAATACAAATTTATGTAAAAACACTTTCTGAGAGATATATCCTAAACGAAAACAAAATAATCAAGCAACATTATCACCAAAGATTCTTGTCGTTTAACCCTTAATAGCATAGAGTTTCAATTTTGATACCAATCTTTTTAACCAAATGTTCACATTACTATTAGTTTTTTCATAGGTTGCCTGTACGAATTTTACTGTTGTATAATATTGTTTCCAACCAAATTTTAAAAAAAAAATCTATTTTTCACTTCTTCTAGACCCACAAGCAAACACAGTAATATTAAAAAAATCACTTTTGTAAATCAGGCTATTAAGGGTTAATATTTGTTTAATGAATAATATGCCTTTTCTGTCAATTTAATTTTAATACAAGTTTTGAATTTTATAAATGTTGGTAAAATATAGGAAAGCAGCTATATGACTATGTCATAGACCAACCAATGGGTCTCAGTGTAAGGTTTATAATCACTTACTTTCTGTTACTGGCAGTATAAACATTCTGAGTAATTTTCAATAAATGGTAATAAATAGCCATGAAAGTTAGGAAGTTTCCTAACATTAATGTTTGAAGAATTGCCTTAGTAAAGGTACCTGCTGTGAATGTTTCTTATTCTATTTTGGTGTTTAATTCATTTTAAGAATAATTCTATATAAATATGCAAACAAATGTAATTGAAAGGTCCTCACGATAATCAGTGATAAATTCTACAGGAATTTCAAAGCAGCAACATTCATACACTTATAGGCTTTTACAATAAATGGTAACAAACCGGTGGACAGTGAAGATGGCACACGATGGCGACCGCTGTAGGCGCACTGGCTACGTTTATCTATCCAGAAATGCATCGGTGCTCAACCACTCCACTTCAAATGAGATAATTTAAAGCACCCATATTTAAATTCACAAATATCTATGTAAAAACTCACGATACAAAATCCTTTATATTCATTTTTGCACGTAAAATCTTTGCACATAGATTAATTACAATAGCTTGAAATATTTACAATGCTTTATTTAAAATATATAATACTGCATTAAATATCTTTTACTATATTAGTTTGCGAAAAGTTCTTACTCGGTATATATCGTTTATTAAATTTTATATAAATGCACTTTAGACATATTCATTTCGTAATAATACACAGAATTACATTTTTATTTATAATTAAACTGTATATTATTTTAAATCGAAACAAAAATGACAACCATTAGTGGGCGGGGTGCGCCAAAGCAAAACAATCAGAGATGCCAACTTTCAGCAATTAGTTGAAGGAAATCAATAAAAATAGCAGATGTAAAATTTATGCACATGTTAATATTTATTACACTTGCAATAAATATTTAAATTAATTCATACTTTTGTAAAAGTAATATAGAGCAACAATAATAATTTCTTGTCGAGTCGATACTTAGTGAAATTACTAGCAAAAATTAATAAGTAATAATTTTCTAAAATTTAGCCCAGACGTGGTTATTGAAATGAAAAGATTTTAATAATTATATTCTTAGTAATAAAAATATTAATATTAGGATTAAAGTGTTAATGTTAGCATTTCAGATGGAAAAAAGTAACTATGTACTTTAAATAAAAAATACTAGACAAGTTATTCTATCTCTACTCATTAAATTAGACTTTAATCTATAACTTCACCACGGCTAGGAAATGATTATATGTATTATTTAGTTTGTGCAAGGAAATGTTATAATCTCTTATTTAACTATCTGTATGCGCAGTTTTCTTTCATGATACAATTTAAAAATCGCGCCTTTATGTGATCGTAACGAATTTCGGGAACTTTCTAGCACCTATACCGTTCAGAAATATTAACAATGATGCATATACAAAAACATAATTAAAAATTTTGAAACGGAGTTTCTCGTGTTATAATTTCATTGTAGTAATATAAGTAATTTTAATTTTTAAATACCATTCTTAAATTAAAATGATTTAAATATTAATAATTTTATTCGACTCTTTTTGTATGTTTTAGAACGGTTACTCAAACAAAATATAAAAACAGTTTTCTGTGTTAAACCGTGTTCAGTGAAGTGTTTGTTTTAACAGCTGTTAGTTGTTGCTATGTATTAATATAGTTTTTTTGGTCTTGGATTAAGAAATGTTACATTGACTTTGAAAAATAATTTTTCGTCAAAATCCATTTTCAAAGTTTGGAAGTGAAAATTGTGCAACGGCTGTGGGTATCAAAATGATGGTTATGAAGCGTAAAGTAGGCAAAGTGGCTGAATCCGAGTCGGATCCTAGGCCCTACTGCCTCTGCTGGTCTCAAAAGGAACCTGTAGAATGGCAAGAACTAAACGGTTGTTCTTGTGGTGAAGAAATTGACAGTAAGTTGATATTACTTCGCTTACGACTAGATAATTTTCAGAACCCTTTCTCGCAAATTCTTTGTTATTACTATATTATCAGCCATCATATAGAAAATAATAGCGTATTTCGTAATAGACAATGATTTATATTTGAATATTTCTTTATAATAATGTCTTACTCTACCATTGGTCTAAACAATAACTTGTATAGTTTGGAACATAACAATAGTATGATGATCTCAATTGCAAACATAACTGAAGCCTTAAAATGCCTTTAGCTTTTTTTTATTTATTATATATTTATAAGTCATCATGTCTTTAATTTCTGTAACAAAAGCTTAGTAAAATGTTCATACAAAATGTATCAAAACAAAGCATACAAAAGAGGTTTTTACGCAATTAAAGGTTACCTATTTTTAAAAGTTTTTTTTTAAATATTATGCTTGATCTTTTTCTGTAACCTTTATAAGGCCATTAAAATTTTAAAACTAGGTTGTAATAATGGTTATATAAGACTAAATACTAAATATTTTTAGTATTTAGTCTTAATTAACCCTGAGAATGTATTTTGGTTAGATGTGTCAAATGTAAAAGCTAACTCGACCAAAACACAATGCTTAAATTTAAGCGGGTTGCAAATAAAGTCTATGCTCATATAAACAAATATTTTTATTTTAAATAGTACATTGTAATAAACATATCTCCGCCCCCACAATAAATTGATAAGTCTGAATATGCAACTTTTTAGGAGAGATGATAAACTAAATATTGGTTAAATTTAAAAAATTGATACAATTAGCAAACTATACAAAGATAACTTTGTATAGTTTGCTAATTGTATCTATTCTTGTTTGTGTTTGATTTTGTTTATTTACAGGAAACAAGGATAACTTCCCCTATCCTTGCCATTTTTAGCCAGAAAATTATGAAAAAAATTGACAAGATGTATTGGAACTCATAGATTGTGTATATTTAAAAACTAAATAAAAATGATTACAGTAATTGCCATTTTTTCCAGTTGTGGTGATATATTAAGGTTAATTATTGTTAAAATATAAAACTCAGATAAACAATAAGTTAGCATGTAATAATTATTTTTTAATTGAGTATTTATTGGTTTGTTATTATTATCAGAATGTTGTGCATATATGTATCTATCAATGTATATATCAAATCCAAAGCAGGGGGGCCCATCACGCATTCCTAAAATCAAGTTTATTTTAATGACTTTCTCCCATCAATATATTGTTATAAAATTAATTAAAATGAAATAGTAATACATACTTTACCAATACAATTAGTTTATGATAAATTACTCAATTGTCTGAAACTTGTTCAAACATGCAATATGCTAAATGTTCTATTTTATTGTATTGAATTTCTATTTTACTTTAATTTTTTCTTTTCTCTTTTCTTTATATCTTTACTTTTTCAACATTTTATTATTCTAATGTTTTATATAAATATGGTTTTGTAATTTGTCAAGTGTTACTTTGTGTGGCTTGCTTATCAATACTCACTTGTTATGTGTGTGTTTTTTTAGTGAAAATCCTCATTTCTTTTAATTTTATATTTTATTATTTAAAGTATATTATAAATAAAGTTATATAGTTATAATTTGTTCAATAACATTTACTTTAATTGTGACCTGCTTAACTATTTTTAAATTAGCCACTTTATTAAAAAGGTTGCTCTACCCTGTTCTAAAAAAATTTGTATCTCTTGCTTTGTTACTGATATATTTTTAATGTTTTAGTGATGGAATGGAGATGGCAAAGTTCAACACTAAATTTAATAAGTCAAGTTGTGATAAGCGAAGACCAGAAGCAGGTGACGTTTCACCCGTTCTACAGCTCCGGTACTGCAGCTGTAAGAGGAGATGCACCCATGCAAATCAATTGTCACTACTATTGGGAAGTAAAAATGCTGTCAGAGACATATGGAACTGATATTGTGAGTAAATGACTCTTTGAATCTGATTTGATCTAAAACTGGTACTTAGATATTTGATATGAAGTGTGAAACATAAATAATCATGTTAATTCTGTAATGTAAACATTTACATTATTTTATATAACACTCAAAGTGCCTTAATTTTTATTTTGTTCTTTGTAAGGTAGAAAATGGGAAGTAAAACCATGAATTTATTTACCTTACAAGTCATTAGGCATGTATCATATAATTACTTCAATTAAAGTGCTTGTCTAATGTGAAGTTTATACTGGAATTCTTAAAGTTTTTACAGTTTAAACCTTTATACTCATTTGAAATGGTATTAAAACTTCAAAATTTTTCAACTTTTACTAATCACCCAGTATAATGTGATCACAGTGAAATATGTGTGTACAGTACCTAGCGATAAATTTTGCACATCGACCTTTGGATAGAGACAGTCGGCTAATTTCGAACTTCGAACGACTGACAAAACGTCACATAAGTGGTGTGGGACAGAGATAGAGCTCTACGAAGTCGAAATTTGAAAACTGAAATGTGTTTGAGATGAAAATCGTTTATGTAATTTTAGCAAACTGTGTGGACATTGTTATGTTAATAATTTAAACAAGTTATGTTATCTATAGTTTCCGCAAATTAATGATTATAATAAAAAAGAACACAGATTATAAATTCTTTTACCGGTTATCAAAAAAGTATCTAATTAAGGTCAGTGGAACAAATGCACAAGGTCACATAATATGCAGAGATATTATTGTGATAAGTGTTTCAATATTTAAATAAAATATTTTAAAAATAGAATTTTAGGAGGTAGGGTGTTTTTGAGGGTACCTAACGTGGGCTTTTTTTTAATGGCCTCCCCTATCTAGTTTGGAACAGGGAAGTGGGCTTTATAAGAGCTCTATTGTTGAACAGCTGTTGTTTGGGCCGTTAGGGAAGGCCCTGTACCTGGCTGAACTGACAACGCTAGACCGAATTTGCCTTGCCTGTCTCTATCGCACGAAATACAATGACTGACAGTCACATAGGTAGTGTAGGACAGAGATAGTGATCTACAAAGTCGAAATTAGCCGATTGTCTCTTTTCAAAGGTCGATGTGCAATATTTATCGCCGCGTACTGTACACGTTTATTTATATTTTCATTATGGTTTTATATTTAATACAATCCAACGTTAGGGCACTAAATATATTTTTGATATACGCTATTAAATTTGCTTAAATTTTGTTAATATATATATGATGATGGGTGTTCATCTGATCATAGGTGATAAGGTAATGCAGAGAAACATTACAATCTTACTTTAACAATTTACTCTCTCGTACCGGCGCGAGAGTCGAGTGTACGGTGTGAAGCCGGTTACGCGCCGGCGCGAAAATACTACAGATTGATTTTTATGAGCCAGTACGGCACCGGCATCGCGCGAAGTAACATGCTAACTTGTTTGCACTGCGCTTGGGCGTTCTAATTTCCTTGGCGAACTATTGGTTTTTATTTATCTTTTATAATTTTTTTTATTGCGTCTTCAATATGAGTACGAGAAAGAGGTGTACCAGGAGACATAAGACACAAAACTGGCACTGATACAGAGAATTCCTTTCGCAGTGCCGATCTAGTGTGTTTGATTGTAATTTCAATCAAATTGAGATAAATCTGTGTTGGTCACTAAAAATGATTGTACATGATTAAATGAAGAAAAATATAGTACAATTTTATGCGAAAGTGTGAGAGTTTGGCACGATGTTTTTAATGTTTTAAATCGTTGCACGCATGCAATAACAACGTGTATCTTGTGTATTTGTATGTATTATTCGCTATCGATACTCGGGTCAAAGTCGCGAGTTTAATATTTTTTTGTTGCGCGCTTACATTACTTGCGTAAATACAATTACTTTTGATGAACAACCTTTCGGCATCATTGGATTTGGTAGAGCGACACATAAATATATTTTCTTCAGATAGGTTCCAGGGTCTTTGATGGCGTCTGGCTTAAATCAGGTCTTTAATATCCAAGGTCCAGCAAGGTGGACAGAGGTCTCTCAGGTCGTTAATACATTCCATGCCATGTGGGGGGGGGGGGCACATACAACCCCCGCTGCACTTTCCGTTCAGGCCATTTGCAGTTCTCATTGAATAACAAATGATTCTTAAACAAATGAATTGTAGGCTCGGTACGGCTCGGTACGCATGCGTACGTAATGCATATTAAAATTTATAAAATTTTCCCTCTAATTATGGCTGTGCAGTATTAAAAAAGTGTAAAGCATACGTCTCAAACGACTATTTTTTTTAATTTTTAAAGTGTGGCCTGTGGCCTGTATGGAAAATCTTCAAAAATTGCCGCGGCACGAAACCTGTTAACAACCTTCTTTTATTTATACTAAATAATGTATCTCCTTTATTGAATAATAAGCATTTTCCATTAATTTGCTCTTGAAATATGTATAATTTTTAATAAAGGATGTAATAAAAATAAATAAACGTTAAGGTCAGGCTAATAAATAAAATAAAAAATAAATGAGAATTGTATAAGATATGAAAAAGAAAAACGTAGTGAAGTATTGAAGGCTATGAGAATGAAAGAGAATCGTCAGATGTGATATACGAAAGAAGAAAAAAATAAAACTATACTGAAAAACTTAGTGGAAAGTCAATCAATAATTACAAAGGAACGAGTGGTCCCCAAAAACAGATGCCATAAAAAATGATAGAGAGAGAGAGAGAGAAAGAGCTCTGAACTCGCAGCCTTCGTTCGAATCACCGTTTAATGCGATAATTGAAATTATGATATAAATATAGTGTTATATAAGTATTGTAATTATTTATTTCTAGAACATATATCTCGTAACTCGTCTTATGCGCAATTAACTGTAATATATATGCAACAGTTCATTGCCATAAGTCACGTAAGACAATTTGTAAAAGAAAAGAAATACTAATGAAAATATTTAATGGAGTCACTTGAGTTTTTCCCGTTGGGTAAAGCGCTGTAATTTTTTTTTAAATTTCAAATGATTTTAAAAATTCGATAGCTTTTTTTATTATTTCTAATTTGTATCGCTAGTGTTTTTAAGTAAGAGTCTCTCTGTGTCTCTGTGTGATTAGTGGCACTAATCGGTGTAACATAACTCCTGAAGATGCCCCGTGGAGGGGTGAAACACGTGTTGAGTAATTTGGTTGTGGCGGTTGTGTGATTCGCGTTGTTTGCCGCATACGCATTTATCAGCGGGCTGGCGGGCGGTGCATTTCATTGCACGACTACCACTGCATGTGCGGAAGTGGCTTAATATTGGTCCTTTTCTTACTTAGGATGGACTTCCGCGAGGTAACGCCTGATTCCATTAAATAGCTAGTGTTTTTTTTACTAAACGCAGTCAGTTGGGAGAGGGTTGCCGCTGTTTGATACAGATCTTTCTTCTCCTAGCTGCGAGGCACGACAGCGTTTTATAAGTTTTACTCAATTATATATTAGTTGGTACAAATTCGACTGCTATCGTTCCTCAACCACCGCGTTCTCTTGATTTGACTCCGTGCGTCTTCTGGATAGTCAGCAAACTCAGAAAACAATGCGGGGATTCAATTTTGATACGATAAAGGAGATAAAAACCTAATCGTGTGTAATTTTTTTTAATGGCCACCGCTATTGGGAGCCTCTCGTACCCCCTATCTTGTGTGGGACAGGGACTATTCAACATTATTTAATTTTTTCACATATTTTTTTATTTTCATTATCGTCTTTCATACATCGTATGATCTTTCGTTCTTTTCATTCTTGCCACAATTCTTCTGTCTTTCCTTTTCGCTCTGTTACGCCTTTCATACGTTACTCATTACTCTATTACATTTTTATTATTTTATTTCTATACAGGATTATTACAATATCACTTGGTTTTACATACAATATAATTTATTTATATTATCGTAAGTCTCGTCTGTCCGCGTTATATCTATGTTGATAAAAAAATAATTGTCAAGTGTCTTGTTGAGCACCATTGGCGCTCAAATCAACTACTTTGGAAGAAACAAAATCGACAGATAGGAAAAAATACAGTAAAAACGACAGTCGTTTTCTATAAACTAAAGCACTGTGGAATAGCAGCAGTGAGGTAAACGCGAAGACATTCCCCCACAGGTGGGAAATTTTATTGCCAAAAGGCCAATTCAAAAGTTTCCTTGCCTCGAGTTTAATCCTTTCGCTTTAATATAAAAATTATGTATGTATGTTAAATAGGGGGTCAAAAATTTTTAGAAATGCATGGCACAAAAAACGTTAGAAAATACTGAATTAGAGACTACATTAAAATATTTGTATCTTCCTGAGAAATATTTGACGTTAATCAAATGTCAATGAAAATTTACACTAAAGCCTTGCACAAAACCTATTTTATTTAGTGATCGTCTAATATTAAGACGGTAAATAAATAAAAAATAAAGTGATAACTCTCTGAAACTTTTTTGTTTTTACGAAAGTCTGTCAAGATATTATTTTTTGTATCAACAGATATACATCCATCAATGCTATGTTCAGATTTTTGCATGTAACAATGATCACTTTTCGACAGTGAGCAGTGATGCATTTGATCATTTTTGCGCAGATGGTCGGCGTCGGTACTAACAAAGTGAACGTTCCGGAGTCACAGTACCGGTTCACGTCGCTCCTGGGTCAGGACATGGAGTCCTACGGGCTGTCCTACAAGGGCTCCGTGAGGCACAACGGTACCGAGATGAAGGAGTCTTCGGGCTTCTGTCGCGGGAGCATCATAGGCGTGCGCCTTGACATGTGGGAGGGAACCCTGGAGTTCTACATCAATCGGCAGCCACAAGGTAATGTAACCTTCACAGATGAAGAATGTCACTACCTCTGTTATTCTAAATTCAAATTTTACAATCTTGAGAATTACGAACGCTCGGATAGTTAAAGCGACAATTCCGTGCCAGACAGTGCGTTTTTAGTTCTACCCTCATTAAGACAAATATTGGTCTACCTTCAACATTTATTAGTATTATTCACATGGGGTCATTTAAAATGTTCTTGTGCGAGTCATGGAATGACAGTAGAGCTTAATTCGATAAAAGCTAGAATCAATTTGACCTTCCCTATAAAGACTTTTCAGAAATTACAAGGGTTCTAAACGCAACCTGAGAAGAACACAAAACAAACGGACGGATTTATTTATTTTATGTTGTCACTACTAATATTCCGTATGCCAATATTCAGAACGATTTATTTCCATGTTCCTTTTGTCATGTGACGTTTTGTCAGTCGTATTACGTGCGACAGAGATAACGCTCTACGAAGCCGAAATTAGCCGATTGTCTCTTTCCAAAGGTCGATGTGCGATATTTATCGCCGAGTATTGTATATAAGGTAAATTTAAATATGTATAGACTACCGCCATGTTGGGAATATTGGCGCTATCAAGAAGAATGATTCTTCTACGTGTCTTCTCCATATATCACCGCCTTATATTTCTTCTGTTGGATACCAAAAAACCCATCGCCAAATGCGAACTACTATTTTTATTGGGTTTTTAAATATTTGCTATCTACGAATTCCAATATACCTTATCAATTTTTTCCAAAATAATTTGGCTGAAAATGACGGAGATGGGCATTTGCGTCGTTTCGTTTTGCCTTTTTTTGAAGTTGCGTCGCTGCTTTTTTATTACTAGTTTTCACTGTGCGTCGTTAGATTTTCGAGGTTGCGTTGTTTTGGGTTCGAGTTTTTAATATTTTTTTTTTCTAAAAGATGCCAACACTTTTGTTTCTAATTGCGGTATGCCATCAAATCTCGGGGATTTCCTTTCTAACTAAAAATCAACGCAATTTGAATAGTTTTATTTTCACTTGGTTTTGCTAATTTTAGAGTTCAGTTTCAATTTCGTTGTGTTGTGCTTTTTTGAAAAGAGAATTAAAAATTTATATAAATTCTTACGTGTTATTTCTGGTTACAAAAAAGGTAAATATTATTCCAGTTTATTTATTGGCAGAGTTATATTATTTTTGTTTTTTAAATGTCTACTTTGTTAAATTTTCTTTTTAAAAAGTATTAATTTCGTGACTCTGGAACCGTGTTTGCTACAGAAAATCTAAATTCACTTTGCGGCGTTTCAAATTGCGTCGTGTATTTGTGGAACGTAACCACGGCGCAAAGTGAGGTATTGGTGTAAACAAGGTAAAGTACAAACAAGTAGAAAAATATACGTAAAGCGTTTTATCAATTGTAAATATTCAAAGGTTGTTTGGTTTAACATTAGATTTCAAAATGTACAATGATTTTAAGTGTATCATTTTTAGAGATATAACCAATATTGATTTTCAGTCTTATTCTGAAGAATTGCCTCAACCATGTGGGTTTAAATAAACTATGTCTGTTGTTAACAACTAAAGATGACCTTTCAGTGTTAGCGGTTATCGTAAAAATTATTAATTATTAATTCAAATGATTTGTGTGATGACCCGATGTCGTACACACATATTTACTGTCTATGTTAACATTTACTTGATTGCCTTTGTGATTTTCTCCCTCTTATAATAATCTTTACTGTCTTCCTCGGTTGATTTTAACTAATAAAACCTTATACTGTTTATAGAATCACGTATATATGATGTACACCAATACCTCACCTTGCGTTCTTTAAAATAAGACTGAAAATCAATATTGGTTATATCTCTAAAAATGATACACTTAAAATCATTGTACATTTTGAAATCTAATTTTAGACCAAACAATCTTTGAATATTTATATTTGAAAAAAAGCTTTGCGTATATTTTTATACTTGTTTGTACTTTACCTTGATACACCAATACCTCACTTTGCTTCGTGGTTACGTTCCAAAAAAAAAAAACACGACGCAAATTGAAACGCCCCGCAGAGTGAATTAAGATTTTCCATAGCAAACCATGTAAAGATCGAAGATAGGTTCCAGGATTACGAAAACACTACTTTTTAAAAAGAAAATTGAACAAAGTAAACATTCAATAAAAAAAATAATATAACTCTGCCAATAAATAAATTGGAATAAAATTAACCTTTTTTGTAACCAGAAACAACACGTAAACATTTATATAAATTTTTAATTCTCTTTTAAAAAAAGCACAACACATCGAAATTGAAACTGAACTCTAAAATGAGCAAAACAAAGTGAAAATAGAACTACACAAATTGCGTTGATTTTTAGTTAGAAAGGGAATCCCCGAGTTTTAATGTCATGGCGCAATTAGAAACAGAAGTGCTGTCATCTTTTAGAAAAAAAAATATTAAAGACTCGAACTCAAAACAACGCAACCTCGAAAATCTAACGACGCACAATGAAAACTAGTACTAATTAAGCAGCGACGCAACTTCGAAAAATCGCAAAACGAAACGTAGTCATAAAAAGACTGAAAAATTAGTGAAGATAAAAAACAACCCTGTCCCAAATCAGATAGGGATGGAAACAGAGGTCCTGAGAGGATTTTTTTAAACAGATACCGAATGTTATCATTGAAGGATCGACGTTCTCTAATGGACGCCACTACACTTAAAATTATTTGAGCTGGCCATGTTAACTGTTCGGAACTGTTGTCCGAGGTAAACTTTCGAATTCCTGCAGCAAGAACGCGTTCTAGATCTCTTCTTCTTTTTATCAACTGCTAAAACAAACATCGGACCCTGCACCCTTATACAGAATGTGTGACCTCCACAATTCATATATTAGTGATATTGATATATTCTCGTGTTTCGTATCTTTTAAAAGACAATTTCATTCGAAATTATTGAATACACACAATACAGTTTAAACCTCATTGGAACGTGACGGCTTGCTGTGACTTGTAATTATTGCGGTGTAATCTGCAGAATGCGCTGGATCTTTGATCCCTGTTTAGTAATGTTTTTATTTGTTTTGTCATTGTTTGACTTTAAATCATTAAATGTTCTTAGTGAGATAGTTATAAGGTAACAATTGTAATTAATTTTATATTTCTAAATTTCTAAATTTGTACTTTCTTACTGCCTTTTGTTACTATTTATCTCCAATAAAGTAAATAAATAAACAGAGATCCCTAATAACGATAGCCATAAAAAATATCATTGGCGGAGGCCTATGGGTTTTAGATGGCGTCTGTGATCTGAAACGACATTGCAATAGCAACTTTTAAATATATATCACTGTTCAAACATTTATTTTTTGTGTTAAATTTAAATTTATTGCGTCTTTAGTTATTTAAAGCTGTAGATACCTTCTTGGCCAAAATAACCTGTTTTCTTTTTCTTTAATTTTTACAATGCCATTGGTATATATATTTTTTCTCTCAATCAATATTGTATTGAAGGTACTGCACTAGTAGCGCGCCCTTTATTCGTCCCCGGTGGCTTTAGCCTGCTATCATAGCAGCTGGTCATTCTGTACAGATAACAAACTTGAATACAGATAATATAAACTTAAAATAGTAATATATAAATAAAGACAGATGATATATAACTTGCGGAGAGAGGATGGGCCCTTCTTTTTCGGGTAAAGGAATAACATAGTACCGACTTTATACACTTTATTAATACAATGTATTCTTCTCCATAACGCCCTCTATAGGATGATCAGGAATCCTTGCGCATTAAAAGCGAAGGTTCGGAAGCTGTTGCTTCACAACCTGATGGAATCTTCGCGATAATTCGATTTTATTAGTAATTTTATTAAAATATGTATGTGTAATGGTTTATTTATATATAATTATAGTAAATAGTAGCCTGTAATATATTTATGTGAGGTGTTATGTAAGGAGACCTTAGTGATTATTTTCTTTCTCCATTTGATTTTAATTTTATTTATTTACCTGCATTAGTTTATCTCTGCACCGTCTAAACTGTTAACTGGTAGAGCGGGCAGGTCATATCGCAGAACACACCCAATTAAATATATAATATTTAATGGAATCAGGCGTTACCTTGCGGAAGTCCGTCCTAAGTGAGAAAAGGACCAATATTTAGCCACTTCCGCACATGCGGTGGTAGTCGTGCAACAAAGTGCACCGCCCGCCAGCCCGCTGATAATTGCGCATACGGCAAACAATGCGAATCACACAACTACCACCGTTAAATCACTCAACACTTTTTTCACACCTCCACGGGGCATCTTCAGGAGATATGTTACACCGATTAGTGCCAAACACAGAGTAACACACACAAATATAATGTCACACACGACAATGCGACCCGTAACTTCTCTTACTTTTACTTACAATACAAACTTTGGAGGCTTCAAGGATTGGTATCTTAAAGTGGCAAGTACGCGGGCCACATGACACGTGGAACACATGGCTGCAGGGACCTGATGGTACTGGAGTGGAGACGACGTACCGGCACGCGCGGCGTAGGAGTTTCATTCGCCAGACTCTGGATGCAGGCTAGACGCTCTTTGGTTGAGATGATGATGATGATATATGTTGTAAAAATGCAACACGCACGCACACACATGCAGATACATGCAAACACAAACAGATACACGCAAACTCACACGCACACACACACTACTAGTTCTCACGTCGATTTTTAACCCTTTCCTTACGGCAGTCCGTTCCGCCGAATTGACGCTACTGAACTGGGAACATTGTGTGGCGGATATAAGCTGATGTTCGAATTTTATCATTTGTGTTATATATATAAATATTTTACTGGTATATTAATTAAAAATAGAAGTTAGGATAATTCTTAGTAATTTATTTGGCTGTAATAAATCTTAAAACACGGATCTACACATAACAAGGTGGATGCCGTATAACTCCGACGCTAGTAACGAAAGGGTTAATTACTTTTGTCTCATTCGTTGCATCTGTGCTGGTGACAGGTATAGCGTTCTACAACCTTCGGAGGCATGGCTCGCTGTACCCGATGCTGTGTTCCACCGCCGCGCAGTCCTCGCTGCGGCTGATCTACGCGTCGTCGTGGCGCGCCTCGCTGCTGGTGGACGCGGCCAAGATCCTCGCGACCACGGTCAGGAACGACTCCAAGCTGCGCCTTCCGCCCGGACTATGGCACACGCTCAAGTCCCACTTCTGGCTCACTCTGCCCACTGAAGGTACCAACTATCTAGTCCCATTCATTGGTAACACTAATCCTGTTGAAATTTACTAATATATATATATATATATATATATATATATATATATATTTATTTATATATTTATTTCTAATCAACAATATATTTACCTTCGTTATCGACAACCTTTTGCCATCTAGTATACAAATATTCAATGCCACAGTGGTAAAATGCTATCGGTTTATCTGTAAAATATGTCGATAGAAACGACATTACTTTCCGGTCCGCCTAATAAACTTATATTAGTTATGAAACAATAACAAAAGATAGCCTAGAACGTGATTAAAGGGAAGTAAAATATATGTAATCAATTAGTTTTATTGCAGGCAATATTTAATGACATATTAATTATAGATATTTATCTGTTATTATTAGTAATTAGTATATATATTTATATATATATATATATATATATATACACACACACATATATATATAAATTTATACTTTTATATATATATATATATATATATATGTGTGTGTGTGTTGTAATAAAGTTTCACATCTCAGATCTTTAATTTATATTAAATAAATAGCAACTGTTGTTTTTTTCTGGCCGGCTATTTACATATCAACTTTTAAATCGATGTTAGCTTACTACTTATAATTTAAAAATAATTAACGAATTCATAAGTGCGTGTAAATGTCTACATGAAAAAAGATATTCTAAATTTTATTTTTCTAATGGTTCAACTATACCGATTTTGAGACTTTTTTCGTGGGGGGATAAAATTTCCTTAACACGTTCTGTGCCGGATAGTTTTTGAAGATTTTCCATTCAGACCATAGGCTTATACGACCCATGCTTTAAAAATTTAAAAAAGTCGGTAAAGAGGCATGCTTTACATTTTTTCAATACTGCAAAGCTAGCAGTATAAAGTTACAAATTTTAATATGCATTACGTACGCATGCGTGATGTGAAGTTATATATATTCGAGCCTACAATTCATTTGTTTAAGAATCCTTTGTTATTCAATGAGAACTGCAAATGGCCTTAACGGAAAGTGCAGCGGGGGTCGTATATGCCCCGCATGCCATGGAATGTCTTAATAGACAAACTTGTCACGTTAGAACAGAGTTCCCCAAACTTTTTTGTGTCGTAGACCCCTTGCTATGTTTTTCCGTGTTGGATAGACCTCCTACTTACCTGATATTGATTTCTCGTAAATTTCTAACTGTAGTGAAGTTTAGTGTTAAAAACTTTAAGTAAAAACACATGTTATGTTTTGATAATGTATTGCGACCACAAAGCGAATACCAACATCCTACAACTTACACAATTTTATAAACATATATAATAATTTTTTTACTTCGTGGTTACTTTTATAAATAATGTAAATGTTTTGATATTATAAGATAGTAAATAGGTACTATCAGTGTATGTGTTGAGATCCACGTGGACCATCGTGGACCCCCTTTTTCATTTCATGGACCCCCAATTTTTTTTGGCTGACGTAGACCCCTTGCAGGTTGTCATAGACCCCTAGGGGTCGATATAGACCACTTTGGGAATCACTGCGTTAGAATATTTATCCTTCCCCCTAGTAACGTGATAACGCATTCACGTGTTTTGATCGCGGTCTCGTGTTGAATAAATGGAACGAAAATAAGGTTATCTCAAATCGGGCTAAATTTGATGTTAATATTTCACAGTGTTTATAAACAAATTCATCTCCGGTTTTAATTCTGATACAGGAAGCTTTATGCTGGACAGTTAGATAACATACTTGTTTTGGATTATGATTTCCTCGTGAGGTTTTTTTTGTTGACAAATCATCAAATCTATTTATTTAGGTACACCACCAGTGCTGTATTTAATTTTTATGTTAATGCGAAAGGATTGAATTCGTGTCGAGTCAACTTTCGAATTGCCCTCCTTGGCAATCTCAGCAATGAAATTGTCTCCATTAGCAATGAAATAGCCTCCATTAGCAAACAAATTGCTTCCATTACCAATCAAATCCCCCCCTTAAATATTAAATTGCCCCTCTTAACAATCAAATACCCCCCGTAAATATTAAATTGCCCCTTTTAACAATCATATTACCCCCCCTGGCAATCAAATTACTCTCTTGGCAATCAAATTACCCCCTTGGTAATCAACTCCCTTGGCAATCAAATTACCCCCTTGGTAATCAACTCCCTTGGCAATCAAATTACCCCCTTGGTAATCAACTCCCTTGGTAATCAAATTATCCCTCTTGGCAAATTGTTCTGGACTGATAAAGCTTCAATGTAAACAATTTCAGGTTGCGTTTCCGAAGAGAATGAAAACGAACCAGCTGTCAAGCAGAAAATGAAGAAAGTACCGACTGTGGTGAGTTTATTGTTTTTTTTAAGACCATTCTGCCGTCATACCAAATAATCTGGTTTTACGTCTTAGGTATGACATAGTATAATCCCAATTCATACACAGAATCCATTTACATAAATTATGTACTGCACAACTCTATACATTACTTACAACGTGAACTGCTCTACTAATATCTTAAACAATATTTACAAACTAATTTATGTCATAATATTTCAAAGTTATATTAGTTTAGCATATTGACTTTATTAAGATTAATTCATGTCAAAATTTATACAAAATGTCGGCCTCTGTTTTTGGCAGATTTCTTTAAACGTTTGACCATAAATCGATGTCTGCTCGCACAATGTTCAATTTCATTTTTGTTTTTTATTTTTGTCAGTTTTAGTCCCATGTGCAGGAGTCCTAACGGAATCCTACGACAGCCCTCGAAAGAGGTCTTTCACAATACCTTTCACAACCTGATGCGAGGCAGGTCTTTCACAATACCTTTCAAAACCAAGTGCGAGGCAGGTCTTTCACAATACCTTTCAAAACCAAGTGCGAGGCAGGTCTTTCACAATACCTTTCAAAACCAAGTGCGAGGCAGGTCTTTCACAATACCTTTCAAAACCAAGTGCGAGGCAGGTCTTTCACGATACCTTTCAAAACCAAGTGCGAGGCAGGTCTTTCACAATACCTTTCAAAACCTGGTGCGAGGCAGGTCTTTCACAATACCTTTCAAAACCAGGTGCGAGGCAGGTCTTTCACAATACCTTTCAAAACCAGGTGCGAGGCGGGTCTTACACTATACCTTTCAAAACCAGGTGCGAGGAAGGTCTTACACTATACCTTTCAAAACCAGGTGCGAGGCAGGTCTTATACTATACCTTTCAAAACCAGGTGCGAGGCAGGTCTTATACTATACCTTTCAAAACCAAGTGCCAGGAAGGTCTATCACAATATTTTTCAAAACCAGGTACGAGGCAGGTCTTTCACAATACCTTTCAAAACCAGGTGCGAGGCAGGTCTTTCACAATACCTTTCAAAACCAGGTGCGAGGCGGGTCTTACACTATACCTTTCAAAACCAGGTGCGAGGAAGGTCTTACACTATACCTTTCAAAACCAGGTGCGAGGCAGGTCTTATACTATACCTTTCAAAACCAGGTGCGAGGCAGGTCTTATACTATACCTTTCAAAACCAAGTGCCAGGAAGGTCTATCACAATATTTTTCAAAACCAGGTACGAGGCAGGTCTTTCACAATATCTTTCTAAACCAAGTGGTTTTTACTTTTCCCCTCCCTGACCAAACTATCACTGGTGAAGATGCCAACACTGAACTCTGGAAAATGCCTGTCATTTTGTCAATTCATTTGATTGTTCAATAACAATAAAAACGAAATTGTCATCCGATAATGGTTAAACCTAAAATGATCTAGTATAAGACATTGCTTATTAACATGCCAACACTATTCGTGACTTTGATTGTAAGATATGAGAGCACGTATGTAAAAGGCGCTGTCGATAACCTGCGTATACGCTCTCCGGTCGCGGGATCAGTATTTATTACACGAGGTTATCGAATGTTTTTAATATAAACTGCGTCTGCAAAATAAAAATATATACAATGTATATTAGAGTACCTACTTATAATAAGTTAGCAACCCGATATATACAAAGTTTAAACTTGACGCATAAGGAGTTACAAGTTGAGATCTCATGGAAGCTCTTGCGCAAAGATCTACTCCATGAAATGCTCAAGTGCTATCGTAGGTCACTGGTTCTATATCCGGGATACAACCTTTGGATTAAGTATTTGGATTGCCACTACCCAGAAGGTTCCAGAAGATATGCAACAGCGTCCTCTGCGTACCATAATTATCCCAGTCTTTGGGAGATGCAAAAAAAACTTATAAAACTTAGACATCTACTACCAGGCCTATAGCGCCTGGTAGTAAAAGTCTTCAAGGACAGACAGTAAACAATAATTAAATTTAATATGTATTAATACGAATTTTAATGCTTTTTCTTAATATATTAAAATCACTACGACACTTATTATTTGATTTTTGGTTTAGTATTCCCATGTATTAATTATCAGTAAACGAACTATCATTTATACCAATCACCTTTTACAAGCTTTTACACATGTAACAAATCATCCTGTATATGTCCTGGGTTGGAGTTAAATATAGTATGTCTTCCCCAGCCCCTGACACCTGGCATGAGGAGGAGGCACTGGCTGATCCTGCCGAAGCCCACATTCATGATGCATCAGACAGTTTCATGACGCCTGTTACATAATTACGATAACAAAGTTTGGCAACGTGTTAAAGAGAATGAACGTTGAAATGTTTGGCTGGAAGTTTTTTTTTTTTTTTTTTTTAATAAATAGGCGTGCTAAATTTATTTTTAAATCGGACATGACAGGTATCAGAAAAAATAAATCAATGTGACCAATGTCGAGAAAATTATTTAATTTTAAATGTGAAGGTAGTTGTAAATAGATGTGTGTTGCCAGTGTTTTGCAGTCATTTTTCAAATACTTTTATAATTCAACTATATTTCCATAATTACTAGTAAAGATATGTAATTGACTTATTACCGTTTTATCCTTGGCATTCGTATTTATGAGGAAACCATTCTAACAGACAGACATATTATCTGTCTATATTGACATCTGAAGTCAAATCAACATTTTAATAGTAACGAAGGTTGAAAAATCTTCGAGTACCCTCATTTACGAATTGTGACATTTTTGTCATACCAAAACAGACCACGTTGAGGCTCTTGGACCATAGGGGGTCAAACTGAACCACTTTGAGAACTAATGAATTAAATTGAAATTTATTAGCATAAAGCATTGGATTTTTATTTAATTTTTAATTAGAAATTACTGAGGTTTTAAAATTAAATTTCTGTATATAAGCTTGAATTTTATTGTATTATATGTAAAGTTGACGAGCAGTGATGTTGCGAAATCCAGTTGTGCATGTATTTGACACTTATACAAAATTTTATTTTCAAGCGAAATAGTCAATTCGACCTTGTATTTTGGTTCGACATTTTTTCAAAAAAAAACCCAAACGATTTTAATTGTTATTTGATAAATCGTAAGAATTGTATATTTATTATAATTTATGACGTAAATCTGCGCTAGCTTTCAATGGTTTTATAAATATTATTGAAACAATTATAATACACAAGTTGTCCCATAAATCAACGTTAAGTCTACATTAAGGTGAAAAAGCAGGCAGTGGCAAACCACAGAATATAAATAAAAGACCTATTTATTGTAACTGTGACTACAAACTTATTTTTTTTTATTTTATTTTTCTCGCATCCCATATTTATTACTAGAGCCCACTTTTTAAAAAACGAAGTTAAAGTCATAATAGGCTTTATTGTACAAGATCATTATGATTATCTATAATCCTTTAGCTTAAAATTAAGTTTATGATAGTTCGTAACGCCATCTATTGAGAATGAATAACAAGAAACTCTTTAGAGTTTGTAATTTTGTTTCGATGATTGTATTAACGAAAAAAAAATTTTACTTTGAAATGAGAACAATGCATTTATAGTACCTGTTGATAAATATTGAACATCGACCTTTGGAAAGAGACAATCGGCTAATTTAGGCTTAGTAGAGCATTATCTCTGTCCCACACTATTTAGGTCCCTGTATTTCGTGCGACAGAGATAACGCTCTACGAAGTCGATCGTCTCTTTCCAAAGGTCGATGTGCAATATTTATCGCCAGGTACGATACAGATATTTTCATTGTGGAAATGCTCTAAAATAGAGTAATATGCCTTTTGTTTGAATGAATTGAATTAACTAAAGGTTAAATTTACAAGGTACCTGGTAAAATATTATAAAATAGTAATTAGTAAAATTTATTTCAAATATTTACCAGGGTTAGGTATCTTAAGATTTTGCCTTGACATTGAATTATGCGAAACCCTGTATAAACTAGTTCGGGAACATTTCATAATTGTTGGTCTTAGAATTACATAGTTGACATGGGTTTATTTAATATATTATCTTGAGTTTAAGTATCAAACCTGATTTTTGGAACATCCTATATAAAGATTTAATCTGAGATATTTTATCTAGGTTTTCTAAGTTTCATATTTACTTTCAACATTCGCGTATCAATAGTCAACTGTCTCTTATGCATGGATTTCTTATAAGTTCTTTCTATAAATTCACCATCCGACTAATTTTTAAAAGTTACTCCTGTCTTTGGCTCGAATCAATGTCTATTTTTCTTATACATTTTATTAAAAAATCATACATCCTAGTAGCATTAAAATAGTAGTTCCCAAGCATTCGCAATTGTAGCAACATGACCCGGTCAATATATATGTGTGAATTTGTATGGAAGTGTATGTATCAGATCTTACATATAAATTCAAACTTTTGACTGTCTGTATGCATGGTTTAGTTTTAAGAATATAAATATTAATTTTAATGAAAAAACACTATTTTAATTAAATGTTTCATAATTTCATTGTATTTTTATTTGTCCTTAATGCATGAATTTCAGCTGATAGACATCCATGGTAAAAGCTTTCTTCTCCAAAGATATATATATATATATATATATATATATATATATATATATATATATATATATATATATATATATAGGGAGATATAACACAATCGCCACGCGTGACAGATGTGTTGGCGATTGCACTGTGGTATTATGGTATGCAGAGGACGCAGCTACCACTCTGCAAAACTTGTTTATGGTAGTGGCAATCCCATATAATTGGTGTACTAAATGAAAATGATATATAAGATTGTATCCCTGGAATCGAATCTGCGACAAACGATCGCAAGTTTCAGCACTTACCTCTGAGCCACCACAGCATGTAAATACACACTTGTTATTAATACAATAAAAATCACAAGCTTTTTTACGACAATATTACAAAATATATACAATACAAACAGTGTACATACATATATAAATTAATGTTTGTGATTGACAAATTTTAGGACAGATGGCGCTCATTGTAATTTCAATAGAATTTCATACATTGCCGTGACAGTTCACTTTCATTTGAATTGAAAGGATTTGTTTTTACTTCTAATATATTTTAGTTGATGGCGTAGTAACTCGCAGGGTACAGTAAGTTTTAATATATAATTGTACATAATTATATCCTATTATAACTGATAATGTTCTTGCGGATCTTGTTTAGTATGCAATGTGTGGATTTTTTTTATATTTGTTCATAATTAAAGCATTTTGACCTTTGTCTGCCTGATGTAGAAACCTGTACACTCTTGACTCGAAGACTTCCAGATTGTAGTTGGCTGGAAACATTGACGCTGGGAGGTTGTTCCATGCCTTGGTTGATTGCAGTATAGAAGTAACAGAGAGAAAGGAGACGTGGGAGTTATTTGGTGTAATTCTCGCTCAGTTTTGTATTGTCTGAAACCTTCGTTTTTGGCAACACTTAATAAGAGTGTTGCCAAAAATCAAGAATATAATCAAATAATTATCTATTTAAAAAAAATTTTGAAAATTGTAATCGGAAATCCATTACAATTTATTTACATAACTTAATTTAAATAAAAAACTTAAAAGGTTATTTTTTTAACTAGTAGTAACTACTTAGTATGTAACATGTTTCAAACAAAACACAACTCAGGAAGAGTCAAAATAATATATATATATATATAAAGAATATTAAAGTTCAAATGTAATTTACTTTCCGTAAAATATAAAATAATAAACTATTAATTCCATTCATAAAGACGTGAAATATTCGAAAATTCAATTTGAAAATGGAATGTTGATGACAGTTGATTTTTTTTCACAGCTGACCGAAATCCTCAACAGCCAGTACATGAACGGCTTCTACGTCGACAGCGTGGACAAGGACTATCGCGTGATATTGTGGCAATGACCCGATCGAGGTCATTTATAACAAACGGTGTTGCTAGCTGCATTATTATAGGTCCTATGCTAGATTTATTTTAGACCAATTTAGGCTTTAAATTTATAGATATAGAGTTTAATATTGAACTTACTACTTGATAAGATTTCTGTAGGACTTTTCAAATGTTATTTCTTAGTAACGTCACTTTAACTTAACTGCAACCTTTTGAATTTTTGCGATAAAAGATGATATTTACGTACTATTTATATAGAAAATTTAAAAAAAAAGAAAAAAAACCCGATATGTAAAGGGTACGGCCGGGTATGTTAACAGGCTCGAAAACACGGCAAATTAACAATTGATTTAAAAAAATGCGTGTGTACAACTAATCCTAGGCTTGCACGGACTTCCCTCATAAAGAAACTAAAATGAAGGTGAAATAGACATTGTGCCAACAGATACAAAATACAACAGTCAGAATTAATAATTTTCCAAGTTGTCTTATGTAGAGATGCATAGGAGTAATCGTTCTAGACTGCCTATAATATGCTATGTATTTTTTTAGTTGAATTATAGACTATAAGTTTAGAATAATATTTCAATTTGACATTAGTATAAATTATATTAAAACCATTACAATATTGATGTTTTATTTTTCACCCCCCTTTGTCCCTTTTGAAAATAATTACGTTGTAATTTACTTTATAAAAGAAAATCAAGTAAATATTATTTTAGTAATTTATAAATAACTTCAATTGTCCTATACAAGAGTAAGAGATTATGTTTTAAACCTAAAAATTTTATATACGATTGATTTGATGTTAAGAAGACATGATTTACGCTCAAATGTAATACAATCCAAGTGTTACTAGATAAATTTTACTATCTCCTATATAACGTAAAAAAAAGATTTCGAACATTAAAAAAAAATATTAGAAGATTCATTGACGGAATCTTATTTTTCATGTAATTATAAAATATCTTTTGCCTTTATAATTTGTTCCAAAACTAGGCAATTGTGCTTTTTAAATAAACAAACAGTCGTCTGGCATATATAAAGGTTTCCATATATTGTTTATTTCTACGTGTACTAATGCTAACAAAATAATAATCATGTTAAAAATATATTCTGTTTGCAATTTAACAAATTATTTAAAAATGTAATAATAAGAATAAAATTATTTTTATAATATAGCAACGCAAGTATGTAATGTCAAACTAGTATACGTTTGAGTCACAGCAGTTGGAAGGCGTAACTGTGTGAATTTTCGAATATTCTTAAGTTTTTTTTCGTATCTTAAGAAAAGTGTTTATATCTAAGTTCTTAGTAAACATAAAAAAGTATTTTTAATATAAATTACGTTGTACTTTTCCCAATAATTAAATTTAATTAGAAGATGACTGGCCCAGTAAGTATGTCGCATCTTATAAGAATAATTGGTTGTGCCTAAAGAACCGCTATTCGGTCTTTTTGGGCGCGTCCCTCGATTGCTTTTGTATCGGGAAATAAAAAAGGAAATATTAGTTAAAATATTTATTATTTATATACGAAATTGCGAATAACAAATACATGTTCGTATTATAGCGATAATTTTAAAATATTTAAGAATTTATTTGAACCAAGAGAAAATATTATTAGCCGTGGCATGTTACTTTAAACTTTAAACAATTTTAAAGGACATAAATTTTTAATTGTTATGTATTATTTTAATGTATCTCGACTATATAATTGCAGGTATTAACTTGATTTTTCATTTACATTAAACATATTTTAAAACTATTTTCAGTGTTTATTAACACTTCTTGTTTTTAATACATATTTAAAATTAAATGTGGGACAATCATAAAGATAATTCCTCAGCTAGTATTAAAGATTTTTCAGTTGCTTTATTAAAGTAATTACTTTTTAAACATTTCATTAATTTAATATATTATAAAAAAAACAAGGGACAAAATGTGTTTTGAAAGAATTTGTAGTGAGTTACATTTAGGGAAGTAATAGCAAAGAAGTCTGTTAGAATAAATATATAATATAACTCTTGATTGATCTTGGAGGATTAATTAATTGGTTGTTTACTTAAAGTTAAAATGACCTCATCTAGAATTACATAGTTGTCAGTGCTCTTAATGTAAATAATAACTTCTGTAATAATGTTTACCAACTAATTTTAATAATAATATGTTAGAAGTGTCATTATTAAGCAGTGGTAGCCAAGCAATAGATGACTGAGACTTGCAATTGTAGGTTGTGAGTTCAATTCTGAGGATACACTCTTATATAATTCATGCTTTGTTCATTAATTATATAGGATTGCCACTGCTCACAAACAAGCTTTCATAGGATGGGTGCAGTATTCTCTGCATACCTTAATACCACATAATGATCTTCAACCCACCTGCTAACAGTGGAAGTTATAACATATACTTCCATAGATATCTTTGGCACAGGTCTGTACCTTGCAGTGGGCATCTAGGGTCTGGAACAACAACAAGATGTGTCATTAAACATTATGTATAAAGATCAATTAGTTGCCAAGTTTTCTTTTCAAAATATTTTAGTAATATATATTTTATAATGCCTTGTTTGTTGGTGGATTTTACCATTACCGCACACATTTAGTTCAGTTTCCCTGAGAGACTTTGTAAAGTGAAAAGTTGTTGGACTGTCGCAGAACAAGAAAAATGAATGATTAAAGTTTATTTCTGTGTGATCAGATGTATATATTTGATCATATTGGAAGTTTACTGCAGAAACCAATTTCCAGCATTGGGCATCTTACTCTTTAAATCATAATGATTATTTTATTTATTGATTGAATCTTTTAATAATTAAAAATGATTATTTAAAAAAAATACTCCTCTTTTTGTACACTACAATACTTAATAATATATTTATATTATCATTGTTATTATTTATGGTGTATAAAGGCATGTATTTTAATTTACTACATGTTTTACTATTTTAGTTCTTAAATGCAATTTTTTCTTAAGGAAACATGAAGAAATATATTAACAGAATTTGACCAATTTAATTATGCATATTTGCAAACTACAATTCTAGTTTACATTAGCAAATGATTTCAAATGAATGGTGTTATTTCATATATTAGGGGGATAAGAAAGTAATTGTCACTTTCTTAAGTTAAATTCACACGACTACATTTTAACAAGTTTTTATTTCTAATCAACAATATATTAACCTTCGTTATGAACAAACTTTTGCTATCTAGTATAAAAATTTTCAATGCCGGAGTGATAAAAATTATTTGGTTTTTCTGTGAACTAAGTCAGCAGAAATGACATTACTTTCCGGTCCTCCATAATATTTTGAACAAAGTATCTTAATATTTTTCTTGATCTAGATATTTCTAAACTGATATTAGCTTTATATGTTTTTTTTATATTTCTTCTTCTTGGGCACATCTAATCAGAAAACATAACACTATATATTATCACTTAGTTACTCCAAGAAGAGTGTGCTCTGGTGACCTAAGAGCGAGGCAATCACCTTATTCAGTATAATCAAAGTCATGCTACCAAACCCAGGCTTTCACAGGGCCTGAGTTTCGCACTGTACCACTTCAAGACTTTTACCCTCAGAAAGTGACATCTGGTACTGTCTGAGAGGGTTGGTTTTTGCAACCAAACAGTGCCTTTGCCTCGGGATTAGCTTTAATCAAGCCAACCCAATTCCTCGAGAAATACCAGCAGACTTTTGATGTCGCTGGCGACCTTGGTGATTTCAGAGCAGTTTTTAGTTTGCCCTGCATAGAGGACAGTCTGTAAACTAAAGTAAACACATGTTTGTTAAATAAACTATGTCAAGTTAAGATTTTTACCATCAGACATAATTGGACCATCTGTTGTCATAAATGTATTTGTCGATCCCAGCGTGAACCAACTGTAGTTGGTGTTGCCAACTTCAATGCGGCGGAGGATGCAGCAGCGCTGCGTGCGGCAATGAAGGGCTTCGGCACCGACGAGCAGGCCATCATCGACATCCTCACCACGCGCTCCAATGCCCAGCGTCAGGAGATCTCGAAGGCTTTCACCAGAGAATATGGCAGGGTAGGTCAAGTATTTCATTATTGTCATTGGTTGTTATGCAAAATGCAATTTCATTTGTTATGGTCGAAATTTCTAAGTTATTTTCATTTGCATCGTATTTAACAATTTTCAGGCAATTTTTTCATGTTTAACTTGAAAAGTGGTTTATTAATATTATGCTAATTTAATATATGATTTATGTATTTTCTACAATAATTATAATTTTTTTTTCAAATCGAGACCAATTTAGATATATATTACAGATAAAATTAAGCATATGGTGTTGCCAACGCTAATAAAACTAGCCTTTGTTATTGCTTTTTTAGCTGTTTGGATAGATTATTCTTGCTATTGGCCAGTTGCATTCCAATAAAATAATAATTTAAATAAATTAAACATGGCAAATAATTAAAAAAAATGATAATTGGGACGTTTGAAATATTGACGTCACGATTTAAAAAAAAAGGGGTTACGAATATATGGTCTATATTCCCGCTAGGATTGATAACCATCAAATTTTCATTGCAAATAAACCTATTTGTAATGAAAATAAACTTTTTGTTAATTCGAAGCGTTACAATTAATTAAAGTTCGCGTCCATTAAAACCATGGGAGTGGCAAAAGGGAGGATAATGGGCAGAACTAGCACGCACCTCCCAGAACGGTAATAATTAAAATAGTTTCCATTTTTAAACTTTATGCGTACAGATAAAACATAAAAATATATATAATCTGTGGGTGAAGTCTATGTTTATTGTGTACGTCATACGGCTAATTATTTTGATGATAAAATAGCATTTCATGGATTTACCCTGCAAGTGCCGGGTCAATCGCATTGCAGCGAGAGAGAGGTCGATTAAGATTCTCGGGGCTGACGACCCGCCGAACAATTTTAGAGAGATTTCCTTTTAACCCGAACAAAGTTTAGGGAGATTTCCTCTCAACACAATGGCGCTGAATTTCACCAAGCAGATTCCTTCTATGACTCTTTTCAATTATCTTACCGATACTGTTTTACAAAACCATACCAGAATTGAGATGATGTCAGCACTGGATAATGAAACGGTATATTAATATCATCATCATAGTCTGTAGAAGTCCATCACGAGGCATAGGCTTCTCCAGCGATATCCATGACCTTGACTGTATCTCGTGAAACAAAGTAAACGTTCGGTCTACGAAACGGCGTATGCTTGCGTAATTACCTGTGAAGTTTATCATATGTTCTACGATGAGTCATTTTAATTAAACTTCATTACGTAAAACACCTGTTCTGCCTATTCTTTTGTACAATAACACTTGTTACATGAACTGTGCGTATCTTTACATCAGGAATAAGTAAACTTTTTGATTAACGGGCCAATTTAAAATTATTATTTTTTGTCGAGCCGCTAATATAGTAACACATTAATAATTAAATAAACTTTATTTATAATTAACATGATTATAAAAAGTAAAAAATTAAAGGGAGTAAAGATTTTATCTACAAATTTTGAAGCAAAAATAAAAATAAACAAAGAAGTGAAAAATAAGTTTACTCGAAATATTTAATGAGAAATTTGTCAGTAAAGGTATATAAAATTACGCCCGCTTTTACAGTCTTGTTTTGATCAATTTTTTAGGCAAAAATAATTTTTCTCAAACATAAGTAATTTACGATTTCTAACGCAATTAGTCTGACAAATGAAGTCACCGACAAGTGAAAAACTTAAACTTAACCCTTAATAGCATGATTTACTAAAGTGATTTTTTTAATATTACTGTGTTTGCTTGAGGGTCTAGATGAAGGGAAAATAGATTTTTTTTAATTTCGTTGGAAAGAATATTATACAACAGTAAAATACGTACAGCCAACCTATAAAAAAAAACTAATAGTAATGTGAACATTCGGTTTAAAAGATTGATATCAAAATTGAAACTCTAGACTATTAAGGGTTATAACAAATTGTTTAATATGATGGGAGAAAGTAGATAAAATAAATTTTAAAAATGCCCGCGGCCCGCGTGTTGCTCACCCCTGTTTTATACTATTGTGTGTACATTTAGTTCTTTATCTTAGAATATTTTTACGGACGTATAAATCTTTTTTTTTTCTTTCATATAAGATCATTTAAAGTGATTATTTGTGTATGTCATGACCACAATGCCGGATGAGCCTAATTTGTTAGAAATTACAATCAGATTGAGCTCCCCTGTAAGTGAATCATTCAACTTGAAGTTACGTGTTCCAAACGCGCCCAGAAGTGCCCACAATAAACACGAGTTTTTTATGGTCACTTTTACTATATCTTTAATACAGTATTATATATAGTAATTAGTTTCCAAAATGTATTATCACTAAAAATCCTTGACAATAAAATAGGATTTTATTATGTATAACATTATGTAAATATAAAGATAAAATAAGTTTGTTCAACATTGGAACTTTTAACAGAACTATAGATCGTCAACTTATTATTTTTTATTTTTGACTCTACTCTGGCTTCGCAAATTGGAGAAGAAGCAGAAAAAAACTCCACAACAACACATATTTTAATAAAGTTAAGCACAGATTTATACATATACACTTTATCAGATATAGCCTAAATGAAATCAAAATAATCAGGAGACATCACTGGTAAGGATTCATGTCTTTTAAATATTCGTTTATTGAATAATAAGCCTTTTTCGTCAATTTACTTTTAATATGCATTTTGAGTTTTGCAACTTGTAGTCCAACAATGGTGCAAATGAATTTGACTTTTTTTATTGTTTTGTAAATACACTATGGACAACCCCCATTTTTTAAATTTATTATAATTATTATAAATGTACAAAATATCATAAAAATATTGTAAGGCCTCTAAGAATTTTGACCTCAAACTGTAAAAAAATTGATTTCAAATTTTTAAACAGAAAACAAATATGCTTAAGTAAAAACACTAATCCTAAACGTTAATTATTTCCATATCTATAAATGTATAAAACCTGTTCCAGGACCTGATCGAAGACCTGAAGTCGGAGCTGGGCGGTCACTTCGAGGACGTGATCGTGGCGCTGATGCTGCCGCCCGAGGAGTACTTGTGCAAGGAACTCAACAAGTGCATGGAGGGCCTGGGCACGGACGAGAGCGTCCTCATAGAGATCCTGTGCACACGCACCAAGAAAGAGATCGCTGATATCGTGCAGGCTTATGAGAGACGTGAGTGAATTTTCCTATCTCTTATAGGATACATACAGGGTGATTGATTATAAGTGTAAAAATTTTAGAGGTGAATATATGGCTCATATGCTGTTATAGTATAGTTTAAAAGTTTGTATTACTACATATTAAAATTAATTATTGTTTTCTATATGCCCCTGCAGATTTTGTACTGCCAGAAATTATTGGGCTATCGCATTTAATTATAAATAATTCATATTTCAGATTGATAAATTTACACAGAATTATTAGTAATAGATGTAATCATTTTAAAGATTTTTGCTAACAAATGCTATGTTACTAAGAAAGGGACTAATATATAGCTACTTCCGCTATGCAACAGTAGTCGTGCAATGAAGTACACCGCCCGCCAGCCCGCTGATAAATGCGTATGCGGCAAACAATGCGAAACGCAACTACCACCGTTAATCTACTCTACACGTGTTTCATCCTCAGAAGATGTTACACCGTTACCGAACATTAGCTCAACATGGTGGTAGAAATGGTGGTGGAATCGGTGGCAGAAATGGTGTAGAATGATGTACGTGGAGAAGTAGGGCGGAGACTTAACGGTGGTAGTGTTAGTGATGGTGACGGATAGTCTGATCATGTTTTCTACCCACGGGTAAAAACATGACTAGAGAAAAAAAATACTGACAAACAAATAAACATTAATACTGATCCTATACCATGTACCCACCAGTGTACGACCGTCCGTTGGCGGAGCACATGTGCTCGGAGACCTCGGGCGACTTCCGGCGTCTGCTGACCCTCATCGTGACCGTGAGTACCGTCCATCACCGTCGCAGGCTACCAACACTATTCACAAAACTTTTATGTTAAGTCGTTTTAAAGCAATTGTGTGTATTTGTATCTGTGTGTGTGTGTGCCCGTATGTGTGTTTGTGATATGTGTGTCTCTCTCACTCCCTCTCTTTCTGTTTGTGTGTCTGGACTAATCGTATGTTGAACGGGAATGATGGCAACAATTAACTCGCTAAACTAATGTATTTGTAACTAAAATTTATAAACTACAGTTTGCTTTTGCGTTCATTTTCTTTGCAAACTAACATAGCGTCTGATATGTTATGTATAGGTATGAATGCTGTTTGTATCGATCGATGTAGTTGGATTTTTACCCGCTAACACACCTCGGTGGTATGCTTGGGAAACAGCCCCGGGATCTCTTGAGGTGGTGAATGGTGGTGTTTCGATAGTTTGGCACGTAGATAGGTTGAGACTGATTTGTGTTACTGTTATCAAAAAGTAAGGTCATTTAAAACTTTGTTAGGATGGCAGGTTAATTTTTTTTCCTAAGTTGGTGGGGCTGTAACATTTGCCAAATGTCTTTATTTATCTCCGAAATACACGTGTTTTTGTACAAATGTTTAAAATAGTTTCAAAATCTTGACGCAACAATCATATTCGTCTAATTTGGTTCCGTATAACTTCTGGCTATTCAGCAAACTCAAAAGGCCAACGCTGGGACGCAGTTTTGATCTACGAAACAGGTTCAGCCTTGTGTTTTATTAAGCATCTGGTTTTATTGAATGATAATCCGATTTGATGGCATTGCAACAATTAAATAGAAATTTTGTTAAATAGTTTACATTTTAATTTTGTCTTTCGTTTGTATGTGTTTGTATGAGAGTGTATAATCACGGCTTCTCACTGGTCTACCGCTTCCGCAAGGATTTTACTTATCTCGGACGAACGCACGCCGCTCGGCATTATTAATTGTTTTAAATATAAAATATCCATTAGCAAATAAGAAACTTATGACATTTATAAACTTATCCCTTAATAGCCTGATTTACGAAAGTGATTTTTTAAAAAATATTACTGTGTTTGCTTGAGGGTCTAATTGAAGGGAAAAATAGATTTTGATTTTAATTTTGTTGAAAAGAACATTATTCAACAGTAAAATACGTACAGCCAACCTTTAAAAAAAAGTAATAGTAATGTGAACATTCGGTTTAGAAGATTGGTATCAAAATTGAAACTCTAGGCTATTAAGGATTATATCATTTCTTCAAAGTACATTTATATACCAATGATATGATTTCGTATGTCAACTGTATATTATACTTCTCTTAAATGTTCTTAATCCAAAATATGTATTATTTATTATATAATAGAATAGTATAGAAAATTAAAGCCATAGTTTACAATACACAAAAATATAGTAAACATTTACAGGAACAAGATGTATTCTAGATACTGAATTTTACGAAAATGAAAAATCATGCACACATATATAAAAATACACAAAATACAACGACCGACAAAACGTCACACAGGTAGTGTGGGACAGAGATAGTGCTCTATGAAGCCAAAATTAGTCGATTGTCTCTTTCCAAAGGTCGATGTGCAATATTTATCGCCGGGTACTGTACGTGTCGGAACTCTGTAGTTTCAGCCGAAGTCGACAGATGGCGCTAGTTGTTAAATAGAATAAAAGTATAAAAAAAACACCGCGCGGTAGAATTGACATTAACAAAGTAGAATCGCCAACGACAATACATATATATGTACAAAGATATAGAAATGTTTTTAATAATTAATAACTTAATAATGATATAGTAAGAAAAAGCCATTTTTAAATTCGTATTACTTCATATTAAAATTAATTATAGTTTACTGTATGTTTGTATTTGACAGGAAAATGTAACATACAGTACCCGGCTATAAATATTGCACATCGACCTTTGGAAAGAGACAATCGGCTAATTTTGATTTCGTAGAGCGTTATCTCTGTCGCACGAAATACAACGACTGACAAGACGTCACAAAGGAAGTGTGGGACAGAGATAGTGCTCTACGAAGCCGAAATTAGCCGATTGTCTCTTTCCAAAGTTTGGTGTGCAATATTTATCGCCGGGTACTATATCCCCGAGTATTTATTTTATTATCAGTAATTGAATAATACACCTATTTAAAGTTTTAAGATTTTTTTGCTGACAAGCTATAGATTCACCTCATTAAAACATTTTCATGTATAACAAATCATCCCGTGTAATAAATTAGATTATACTGTATGTATTTGTTATATGATTTTAATTACCAAATATTTACAGTACCCGGCGATTAATGTTGCACATCGACCTTTGGAAAGAGACAATCGACTAATTTTGGCTTCGTAGAGCGTTATCTCTGTCGCACGAAATACAAACATTCCGGGTATTGTAAAGCACGTAGGAATAAATATTGTACATCGACCTTTCGAAAGAGACAATCGACTTATTTCGGCTTCGTAGAGCGTTATCTCTGTCGCACGAAATGCAAACATTCCGGGTACTGTATAGCACGTAGGAATAAATATTGTACATCGACCCTTCGAAAGAGACAATCGGCTAATTTCGGCTTCGTAGAGCGTTATCTCTGTCGCACGAAATGCAAACATTCCGGGTACTGTATAGCACGTAGGAATAAATATTGTACATCGACCCTTCGAAAGAGACAATCGGCTAATTTCGGCTTCGTAGAGCGTTATCTCTGTCGCACAAAATACAAACAGTCCGGGTACTGGCGGAATTTACCTAGTTAGTCTCAGGTAGGGATCTTACCGAGGATAGATAGATATAGGTAGGGCGGGCGGCGTGCGAAGTCCGAGGCACTGAAGGGCGGAGGCACGTGTGTAAGCAGAGGTCCCCGCAGGGTGCTCGGGACGAGGAAGCGGGCGTGGACCCCGCGCGTGCAGCAGAATGTGCCCAGCAGCTGTACGACGCTGGTGAGGCCAAGTGGGGTACCGACGAGGAAGTCTTTAACAAGGTAAGATACCTTCACCATCATTAGAAATTTCATCAACAATTTCATCTGTTGTCTACAACAGTGATCAGTGAAAAAATATCATGTAATGCCTTTATTATAGATAGATACGACTTTGTTGTAATATATATAGACGGGCTTTTTATTGTAATTTAAACAAACAGCAACTTTCTTCTTCTTCTTCTTCCTTCCCTTTTCCCTTTATTTTGGGTCGGGTCTCCTTATCAATTTGCGCCAGGCCACTCTATCTTGGGTTGTCTCTGCATCAAGTTGAAGGGTTTCCAGTTCCTTTCCAATATCAGACCACCACGTAGCTTTTGGACGCCCTCTCCCTCTTGGGAATTCTGGGAGGCTTAAGGCAGTTTTTACCACGTGGTCATCTGGTTTTCGTTGAATGTGGCCACATATATTTTATATATTTATAGGATATTGTCGTTATCTAGATAGACAAGTTAAAATATAGTAAATAATATTGGAAATGTGGTAAAAGAGACGACTGTGTAAACACATGCTTACGTGGGAATCCCCGCCTTTGTTCCTACAGATCTTGGCGCACGAGAGCTTTGCCCAGCTGCGTCTCATCTTCGAGGAGTACAAGAACATCGCCGGGCGCACCATCGAGCAGGCCATCAAGTCCGAGGTGGACGGCGAGCTCAAGGACGCCTACTCCGCAATAGGTCAGCATGCCTTACTACCTACACTCATATATACAAGGTTTAAGCTCTCTTGATACTTTATACTGTTTTTAAACTAAAACAAAAAAAAAACAAGTTTTATATTATTGGTAGTGGTAAAACATTATTGGTAAATACATTTATTGATGTGTTTGGTTGTGAGTCTAAATTTATAACACTACATACTAAGATCTTTAGTAAGAAAATATGGTCTCCAAGAGAATAAACTTGTAAAAGTCAGTTTCAAAATCTTCATGGACACCTTTCTATGGCGAAAGTAAGACTAATAAAGATTCTCAACATAATGCAGGAAGCAGTGTTATTCAGGAGTATCTACTTCTAGAAGAATAAATTTATTTATTGTAAATTCCCAGCACGTAATTCAGAAACATTTTTGTCCCTTTTTTGTTCAAATATTTATGGACATCCTGTCAGTGAATAACTACTAATACTATCCTAAATTCAAACCACAGTGGATACAACATCCTTAACGTCTAGTCCAAATACAATAAATTATTTATGGAAAAACATATGTTTGCGTGGTAAGCAAGTTATTGACAAACACTTGTAACTTTATTATCAAAATATTTGTGGACATCCTTCCAATACATAATTACTAATACTATCCAAAATCCATACTAAAATAGTTTCATCCATAAAATCTATAGTGACGAAGTTCACACCACACTAGTGCATTCTGAAGGTCAGACAAAATATAACAAATTAAATATAGAAAATTAGCAGGACGAAATTTACAAATTTTGTCCGTTTTTAAAAAAAAAATTTCAAGGACGACCTATCGTTACCATCTGATATAACAGGGCATGCCAACCTGCTGTCCGCGAGCGACATGCGGCTCCTTGAAGGATTATTTGTGGCTGTCGATAAATGCAACATACTTCATTTTTGTGTAAAAATTGATATCATTCCGTGTTTCAATTTTTTTTAGAAATTACTGTACTATTTAATTTCAATATGTATTTTGTACTTCTGTATAAAAAAATTATCCTCTTTTGCATTCCTTTTAAATACGCATTTTATTGATGAAAAATCGAATATCAAGATGCTTTCGACACCCCAATCCACCCAATATCAATTATGTATTTTGAACGATATAATATTCGAGTACCATCTCAGTTTGAGGATGGTATTTGAGTGGCGACCACGGACTGGTAGACCCGCCACTTGGTGGAACGACGGCTTAGTCAAGGTCACAGGATATGAATGATGATGAAAGGTCTATGTCATGCAGTTGACGTCTCTTGGTTGACATGACGATGATGGCATTAGGGCCACGCTAATCCTCGCCTTTCAGTGGAGTGCGTCGAGAGCTCCGCGGCATGGTTCGCCGGTCGCCTTCGTCACGCCATGCAGGGTCTTGGCACAGACGACACCACGCTCATCAGGATCATTGTCAGCCGCTCCGAAATAGACTTGCAGGCCATCAAGCGCGAATACGAGAGGATCTATGATAAGACGCTTGAAAGCGAGATCAGGGTACGTATTTACAGCCGCCCCAGTGTACTGTACTCCTCTATAAAGGTAAGAAGCAGATCAAGTAAGAGTGGCCGCGACACAAGAGGTATGTATGTACCTCCAGGTGGAGTTAGAGCAGTTGGAGATCCATAGAAGAAGGTGGCGGTATGCAGGCGTGGGTCTTGTTACAGTGGAGTGCGTGGAGAATGCGGGGGCTTGGTTCGCGGCACGGCTGCGCGACGCGGTGCTGGGCGTCGGCACCGACGACGCGCGCCTGGTCCGCGTACTGACCAGCCGGGCCGAGATAGACCTGGCCACTATCAAACGAGAGTACGAGAGACTGTACGACAAGACGCTGAGGAGCGAACTCGAGGTTCGTGGCCCTGGGAAAGCCTCCACTTTAGTTCGCGGGATCCGCTTCAACCGATAAGATGAAAAATTGAGAGTAAATTGTCGGAATTAATCAATAAATTGATAAATCCGCCATATAAACTAGAAGCTGTGTACCTTAAAGGTTGACAGCGCTGAACATCCATGAATAAGAATAGAATACAACAGGTTCCTCCCACGTGTCGCACTTTAGTTTAGAAATGCGGAGTTTTTTCAAAACCGTACACAAAAATCTATAAATAACTTCAAGGTTACACATGTTTACGGCACTTCTTGATCCTGGGGTTTCGTGTTTATTATTTAGAGGGTTCTGTAACTCGTGCTTTGTAACAATATATTTACAATTTTTTTACGGAATTATATACGGGTCTATATGGTTTTTGTATGTAGCGAAACGAATTATTAAAAGAACAATTGTTGAATATTGAAGAAAGATTGACATAATTATGCGTAAGATTGTATTTCATTTTTTCAATATAGTATAGAAAAACTATATTTGGAATATTTGCTCCGTGCTTTTTTTGATTATTCTGAAATGTCATAAAATCTGGAATCAATACTTTTTGCATATAATAAAAATATATATAATGAATTGAAATAGAATGAATTGTATATAAACAGAAAATTATTCAAGAAACAAACTATATACTTAATTCAGAAGGGAATTTAGTAAAACCCAAGACTCAATATATAAAGTAGTGCGAAATTGTTTCACTCGACCCTTAATTCTGCTGAAGTGCAATACGTTATATATGTCATCGAATGCACATTACACTTGCATGCAATGCAGATATTTTTAATGCTTCGATTAACGCTTTACGTGTTGTTTATTTGACATTTCACTTGATTGCGTTAACAATATGGCCGATGTTTTTCAACGCAACTTCCGGTGGCGGAACAGCAGGTGAGGTTATCATAGAAGAATAATATTAAGCATATACTTTCATTAGTATATATAGCAGTGATTGCAAAGTATGTTTTAGTTGAAATGCAACTTTAACCCTTAAATAGCCTAGTTTCAATTTTGATACCAATCTTTTAAACCGAATTTTCACATTACTATTAGTTTTTTTTATACGTTAGCTATACGAATTTTACTGTTGTATAATATTCTTTCCAACGAAATTAAAAAAAAAAATTTCCCTTCATCTAGACCCTCAAGCAAACATAATAAATATTTAAAAAAAATCACTTTCGTAAATCAAGCTATTAAGGGTTAAGAATTTAAAAAACGAGGTATAAAAATTATGTTAATTATAAATTAAAAAAAAACATGCTGAAATTAGAAATCGTTGATTTCCTGTTTCCAGTATAGAAATATTTAATGTCGTTTGTTCATTCATGTTATTCCATAGATGCCCACTGCAAGGCTTAAGCCTGTCCCAAACAGGCACGATGGTTGGTCTTGCACTGCCCCCGTCGCAAAGTATAGAGGTCTTAGGGTTTTGTAGTCAAGACCAGAGACCGACAAACGAAGCGTAGGAAGTTTACCTCCAAGGTGAACGGAACGACAATCTTGTTATCTAATATATTCAGGCATTACCTTTCGGAAATCATCCTGAGTAAGAAAAGGACCAATATTTAGACACTTCCGCCCATGCAGTGGTAGTCGTGCAACAAAGTGCACCGCCCGCCAGCCCGCTGATAAATGCGTATGCGGCAAACAATGCGAAACACAACTACCACCGTTAATTCACTCAACACGTGTTTCACCCCTCTACGAGGGCATCCCCAGTTGTTGGACTGACTAGTGCCAAACACCGAGTGAGCATATCTTATTATGGTCGTCAAAAGATGCTAGATGGAAGTCTGTACTAACTGGTCCTACTGGAAACCTCAAGGAGAAGGCCTACGTCCAACAGTGGACTTCTATCAATTCAAATGATGATATATATTTTTCAATCATCATCATACGATAAGTAACATATATTTCGCCATTATCTGATAAACTAAATAAAAAATCTGATACCTTTAAAATCAATTTTACTATATTTCTGAACACCTTATATATTAGGGGAAGTCCCGCTTTTACTCCAAGTATATTTATAGTCCAAACTAATATGGAAAGTAACGAAACCGCTTACTTGCTAATGTGTCCGCTTTTTCTTCTCCACGCTGTCGCATGCAACGATCACCAATCCGGCAACAACAATCACAACAACCAACAACAATTAACCGAAATTATCGCGGCACGCAGCAGGGGGAGACGTCCGGCGACTACAAGCGCGCGCTCGTGGCTTTGCTCGGCCCTGCCTAGGACCAACCGAAAACCACCACAACTACATATAAAATTTATTTAACTATATATTTTCATATAGGAGCTAAATATGCTCATTGTGAGTTGCTTGCGTATTAAGAAACATACGTGTGAACATTTATTTCCCACCACTTATAAAGGCTGTCGTTGCATCCCATACAATTAATTTCATTTTTCAATTAAATCCTAACCACTAAAGTACAAATAGATATATTTAAAATGAATAACATTGTATTTTACTATAATAAAGAGATTTATAACTTTATTTAAAAAGATTGTATAGACAGTTTGAATATTATATATATATATATATATATATATATATATATATATATATATATATGGTAAAGCGAATGAAACTATAAAAGAATAAGACCAGTTTAATTAATTAAAAAGTATTGCAAATAAACTGCATTTTTTACTACTTTTTTGATAACCTCTCTTATTGTCATCTGTCATAAAATGGCGCCTAGAAATAAAAAAGAAAAAAGGCAAAGGTAACAATATTCAGCCTCTTCCCATATATATTTATAAATATGTTCACGTGGTAGTTAGCAACAGCAACAAGTTAAGAAATCTCAGTGCCTTGGCATAATGTATTCGTTGTAATAGAAAAAAAAGTTTATGTTCTTGAAAGTGCCTTTTGAGCCGCGTTTAGTTTTAAGTTTAAAGCAAGAATTTAAAAATGCATTCCGCATTTAATTATTGGCTTTATTTGTTAAATTTATTCAGATATATATTTAATATGCAAATAAATTATTATAAATTATATGTGTTTTATTTAATTATGGAATACATATAAGGTCTAAGGGTTGCATGTAAAGTGACCCATGGCTATGCAAGTTGGACACTCGGATCCTCGATAGTGAAGTAATCCTGTGGATAACTGTAAATAAACCAAGATTGTAACTCAGAGTTCCCCAAACTTTTGTGTCGTAGACCCCTTGCCATGTTTTTCCGTGTTGGGTAGACCCCCTACGTACCTGATATTGATTTCCTGTAATTTTCCAACTGTAGTGAAGTTTAGTGTATGTTCAAAATGTATTGCGACCACAAAGCGAATACCAACATCCTACAACTTACACAATTTTATAAACATATACATAATGTAAATGTTTTGATATTATAAGATAGTATGTTGTAAGTAAATAGGTACTATCAGTGTATGTGTTGAGATCCACTATCGTGGACCCCCATTTTCATTTCATGGACCCCAAATTTTTTTTTCTGACGTAGACCCCTTGCAGGTTGTCATAGACCCCTAGGGGTCGATATAGACCACTTTGGGTATCACTGTTGTAACTGCTGTGCAGTGATTAAAATGGTTATCTTTAATTACCACTAGAATTATATTAAGTACATAACACCACGAAATAAATACTGTAAATAAAGTAAATTACTGTAAATAGCATCAATGTTATGCTTACATTGATGCTATTTACAGTAATTTACTTTAACGTTTTTAGCTTCATTGAACTCCACTTGCTCTTGAGCTATATTGAGTGAAATGTAAATACGTAATGTCTAGCTATGTCCACGTGGAATTTAACAAAAAAATGAATTGATTTTTTTCGTTAAAATTTTTTTCTAAAATGAAAGTAATTTAAGTTATCCTAGTTAATTACGTACCCTGGTAATTTAAGTTACCTTAGTTAATGTTACTGCTTATTACATCAGCGACCTCTGCCAGTATAAGTCACGTCAAAATCTGTCCAGCCATTTCAGAGATTAGCCGGAACAAATGCAGATAAATTAAAAAAATGTAACTTTGGTACATGTATGTTATAAATATGCATGTATTAAAAAGTGGTTACTTTAATATTACAAACACTAAAATTTTATTCACTTGTATAGATTAGCTTGTAAATCGTATAATTTTATGTATTAATGTTAAACTAACTTTTTTATTCCACGCGGACATAGTCACGGGCACAGCTAGTCTATTTATAAAAAAAAACAAGCCGAGAGAGTTTTTAATAATTAATTTTTAAGAAACTCAGCGACTTGCATATTCCATGTCGAGACTGAAAAAGTAACACATTATTTATAAATCTTTTTGGAATATATTAGACATGTGTTCTATGAACAATAACTAAATGCAAAAGAAATCTGAATCGGGGTGACGAGATTTCTTCGTGAAACCATATATAGCATGGTTGCACAGATCTATTAAGACTAGGGGCCACTCGGGCAAATCATGAACTCATGGCGGGCGCCTGAAGTATAGGTAATTAAATTTTTCTGGTTTTATTCTGGAATAGAATTCAATATATTTTTTTTAATTTATGAGAGTATTATTTTTGCTGTCGGCAGGCCGCTGTCTGTGCATCCATGATATATAGTCTTAACACGTAATGTTGATTCAGACCTTGAGGTCCTAGCAAATTCTGCTTTTGTACGGCGTTGTACTGCGCAACCGTGAATGTGCATTTTGGTGATAAATAAAACGCTGTCATGATTGCCACACCTCACCCTCGGAAAAAGACCGGCATCAAACCGCGACTGCAGTGTGATTTATGGGTTAACCCTTAAATGCATGACTGTTATTTATACTTTTAAAAAAAATATTTATCTTGCTGTAGGTACACTAAAATGCAGGGAAAAATAAGAAAAAAATGAACGTAGTATTTTTTATACTTACTTTTTAAAAAACCTTTGTTGCACATATACAACACTATGCATTTACTCTTAAGTGTAGTACTCATTATGCATTTAAGGGTTAAAACATCTGGGAACCTTTAATTCGACTTGGTGGGGGTTAGTACAACTAGAGAAGGAAACAGAGAGGGGATAATAAAAAGCCTGGCATCATGCCGTGAAAATAATTTATTATTCACGCGTCTAACAGCTGATCGAATAGATAATACACGCGCCAATGTCAAATATACTTTAAATCTATAACATCAAAGTTCAAAATTGCGCGACGCTGTCCGAGTTTCCAGCACCAGCCGGTTTAAGTACTCACAAGTCAAGACACCGGGCCGATTCGTGCAGGTAGATAGACAATTGCGCGATGCTCCCACTAAATTGCACATATACATATATATATATATATATATTCACAAATCAAATACGGATACAGCAGAGTTTCATATAATTTTACGTTATAAATGACTAATGTAAAGGAACATAGACTTAAGCCAAGCTCGGTCGCGTAAATAATATATATGTTAACAAAAAATAAAATAAAAACATTAATTCATAAAACTAGAGAAATACGTCACAATGGTCACCTGCGCTGTAAAACAAATGAACTCAAACACACGCACACGTTAGGAATGGTGGGGAAGACGGGAATATAAAGTGGAAGGTATAGGAAATCTGGAGATAAGGGGGGGGAGGAAGGGATATACGGGGGCGACAAGGATGTCGGGAGATATTAGGAGAACAGAGGAAGTCTGGAGATAGAAGTGTAGTATAATCTCAATTTTATATAGTCTTCAAGGACAAGCCGATCAAGGATATGTATAATTCTATTTACAAGGGGGGTGGGGTGGGGGGTGTGGACAGTGCGGTGACCGGCGAGCGCTATCACAAACTGGCCGCGCTACGGTACACTTGTGCAATAACTACGTACACTACACATTGTTATACAACTATACCTCAGTTAAACATATCCGGGCGCGGTGCGTCAAATTACCTAATTTATATATTCTTTAAATGCTTTGAGACGTCCGAAGTTCATTCTACCCTCGTGTACCAAGTCCTTCCACTTCCCCGGCTGTAGCTTCGCTTGCCGTCGCCCGCGCTCTGTCTCTGCGCTTGAGTAAAAGAGAGACAAAGAGACACTCTGAGTGAGACAGATAGTGAGGCGGCGGGCTGGGGAACCTTCTGGAAGGGAGGGCGCCGCTGCGGGGCGCGGGAGAGGGGGGTGGCAGTTCACTGCAGCTGCAGCCGCGCGCACAGCTCTTCCAGCGGCAACACCTGTTCGTCGTTGAGCGCCGGCTGTTGCTCCGTCTTCGACTGCTCACGGAGTTCTGCAATACACATTGTTCATTAGCTTACTCAAGAGTTTTATACACGACGCACAAGAGATATTTCAAAATACTCTTAACTATGTCGTCCTTAACGGTGGCTGGATTCGGGAAACCGTGCTCCGTGACAATTTTTGTGGGAGAAGAAAGAAGAAGAAGAATCTTAGGAACACATTTTATTTGTTTTTTTTTTTTTTAATTTTTTGTTAATAGAAGCTTTCACAATATTATAATGATATATGAGATGCTACTGTAAAGGCATATATATATATACACACATATATATTATAAATGAGTATAATTACACTAACTTTATTATAATAATGGTATATATATAGTTTTGCTTGTACATTAATTATATTCTATTATGTTAAGACTTGTCTTGTCTTTATCACTTGGTATTATTATAACACAAAGTTTATCTTAAACGAAGGTGTTAGGTTGTACAGGTGCGCGTGCTCACCGTGCCAGCGCTGCAGCAGCGCGCTGTAGTGCTCGGCGCGCTCGTGCCGCTTCAGCTGCGTGCACACGTGCACCAGCCCCCGGTAGTCGTACTCCAGCCCCGAGTACCGCTCGCCGAACAGCTTCAGACCTGCACAACACAACACAAACACACTTGACGCTTCACTTTACATCTCGGTACAAACATTCAAAATTAATTTAAATCATTTTTTTATATGAGGCCTTCGCTATTGGGACCTCTCCTTCCACCCCTATTTTGTTGGGAACAGGGTTTTTTATTTCTTAACAATTTTTTCACATGAATTTTTTATTTTCGTCCTCGTCTTCCATAGTTCACAATATCTTTTTTTCTTCCTTCTATCATTCCACAATTCCCATCTTCCTTTCTCAATCATTCCATTCCTTTCATCCATCCTCAAACACTTCAGTTGTATTTTCTATTGCAGCATCACAGCTTTATTCAGTTTATTTATTTTTCTCATGTACATCAATTTGTTTCACAGATTTTTACATTTTTTATTTTAATTTCAATAAATCTATCTTAATAATATTAAATCTAATATATAAAATTCTCGTGTCACGGTGTTCGAACTTGAACTCCTCTGAAACGGCTTGACCGATTTTTACCAAATTTTATATGCGTATTTAGTAGCTCTGAGAATCGGCTACTATCTATTTTTCATACCCCTAAATGATAAGGGTTGTTCACCCTTAAATTTTTTTTTTATTTTTTGACGGAATTTTTTGTTTTTATTTTTTTATGATACAACATACAAAAATACATACAACCCTAAATTTTCACCCCTCTACGATCAACCCTTATTTTTAAATTGAAAATTAAAAATATTTTTTTTGCAAAACAACGTTTGCGGGATCAGCTAGTATTTATATATAATACACTTACAGAAATTTGTATTTGATTCATATTTGGTCTGCACAAATATGACAAAGTTTCTGTACCCCGTAATAAGCTCAAGCGGTTGCCTTTCTTCTCTACAGTATTTTGTTTAACCCGCTTACTCTCTCTAATCTTAAATCTAGATATCTTTTCTTACATGACTAACATAAGTTGCTTAGATCATTGGAGAACTTGAAATTGACTATGCCTGTTCATTCTACACTATGGTACTACATATACTATATTTTATTATATCCCATATATAACACTTAGTACAACTCTTTCTCTCTTTTCCCACCTCCTAGTCCATCAATTGCTCCCTGTTCCTAAAGGTTAGTACACTTCTTCCTCCCCTCTTTTACAACCTAGTATATCTCTTTCTCTACTCTCCTGTAGCTTTTTCATTCTTTTTTCCCCCGTTACTAACGCTTAGTACATCTCTTCCTCTCTGTTCCTAACGTCTAATAAACTTCTTTCCCTCTAATATAACCTAGTACATCCTATTCTCCACTAAAATAAAGCTTTGTTTATACTTTTTTTCCTCATTAGTAGCGCTTAGAACAGTGATTCCCAAAGTTGTCTATATCGACCTAGGGGTCTATGACACCTGCAAGGGGTCTACGTCAACGAAAAAAAAATTTGGGGGTCTGTGAAATGAAAATGGGGGTCCACGATACTGGATCTCACTCTAATAGTACCTATTTACTTACATCATAATACCTTATAATATCAAAACATTTACATTATTTATAAAAGTACCTATAAAGTACAAAAAATATTGTGTATGTTTATAAAATTGTGTAAGTTGTAGGATTATTAAATTAACATGTGTTTTTACTTTAAGTTTTTAACACTAAACTTCACTACAGTTAGAAATTTACAGGAAATCAATATCAGGTAAATAGGGGGTCTACCCAACACGGAAAAACATGGCAGGGGGTCTACGACACAAAAAAGTTTGGGGAACTCTGGCTTAGAATATCTCTTTCTCCCCTCTTCTACCGCCTAGTACATCTCTTTCTCAGATTTTTCATATAATTAATATGTATGTGTACTAACTGATGGCGATCGAGCGCAGATAGAGTTTCTCCGCCGCGCTGTGCATGTTCATGTGGTAGTTGTACAGCGAGGCGAGGTGGCCCACGCTCAGGCCCACCTCGTAGTCCTCCGCGCCCAGGAGCTCCTCCTTGATGGCGATGGCCTTCAGGTGCATCAGCTCGGCGTCCTGCAACCGACAACGTTCCTTTGAACTTTGCTGGGTAGTTACCATAAAGCAAGAAGATGCAACCTGGCTCTAAAATAAACCTTCAATTATTTTCTCTAACTTTTGTGGCCGCAATTCATTCAATTTTAAAAAATTAATAAAGAAAGTAGTTCATATTTATTTAACTTTAAATATTTACCTTCAAGACACGTTTTTGTACCTTTGTTTATATTTTTAATAGCTATAATCTCTTTAAAAAAATGCTTGTTATATATATATATATATATATATATATATATATATATATATATATATGTATGTATATTAAATATAAATCTTTAAGGAAGGCTTGTACTTTGTAGTGAATGTCTATCGGATGACATGAATAAAATGGCATAAAATCAATCATCTTGTACAATAAGAACAGCATCTTTCATTATTTATGTTTTGTTTCCAGACCTGGAACTTCTGCATGCTCTGGTACAGGCGGCCCAGGTTGCCGTAATGCTTGGCGGTCTGAACATTCTTCTCACCGAACGCCAACATGGACAGCGCCAGCGCCGCCTTGTGCAGTTGCTCCGACTCCTCCAGTAGGCTTGGTTCTGGAAAATATCAATGAGAAATCAGTTTAAAGAGGTCAATATTCTTACTGTGGCATTACAATATATTTATGATAATATTTTGTACATTTACAATAAGTACAATAATTAAAAAAAACCAGACGTACATAGTGTTTTGACTGCAAAATATCTCCTATTCATTTGTAATAAACGGAAATAGATTTGTTAATAAAACGTCGCAATACATTATTGGAATACAATTTACAAAATTCAAAAAGCATTTAAAAATTAATTTACCGATAAAAGCTTGTTATTCAATAAACGAATATTTAAACGACAAGAATCCTTGATAGTGATGTTGCCTGATTATTTTGATTTCATTTAGGCTATATCTGATAAAGTGTATATGTTTAACACATCTGTGTTAAACTCTATTAAAGGATATGTGTTGTTGTGGAGTTTCTACCTGTTTATGCTTATCTTTACCACACACATAAGTACATATACATATATCTATATGGTAGTTAAATATTTACAAAGAATTTTTCTTAATTTTAAACTAGTGTGTAACTTCCGCGAGGTAACGCCTGGTTCCATTAAATTAAAGTCAAATCAAGAAGAATTCTAAGTCGAGGGTAGGGCTCGTACCGCTCATATCCTGACCAGCAGGGGTGTCCAGTGCGATCTCCTCCAGGATGAGAGCCTTCACGCGCTTCGCCGACGCCAGGAGCAGATGATCAGGTGGTACTAAGTTCTGAAATTTAAATTTTGAATTTTCATATTTGTGTGATGGACTTTTGGTAATGGTTATATATTGTAAAATATTGCAGGAATTTAAATACCATCCAGTCATACTAACTGCATTGGTTCTTTTAGACTTTTTTTTGTCAAAAATTCTACTGATATCGTTCGTAAACCACAGCGTTTGACTGCTTTGGCTCCGTGCGAATTCTGGCTATTCAGAGACGCCGTTTTGACACGATTGAGGAGATAAAAACAGAATCGATGGTATTGAACGGAAAAATAACCCAACTATATCGGTAAAAATCTATTCCGCCTAATTCCGGAAATTAAAATATTCCTGAAAAAATTGTTGATAAAAGTGCCTTTTATAGAAAGAATCACTTTAAATGGGATGAAATTTTGGGATAAAATTGAAAAACAAATCCACCTTACTTTTTGATCACAGTATTTTTTTGTATATTCTCTCTCTGTAAAGTTCATGCCTGTATGCAAAACATTAAATTAAATAAAATTGCCAAATTGATTGAGCTATTTGCCAACTGTCTTTTTTCAAGCTGCGTCGGTGATCTTGGTTCTTTCTCCTCTTTTCCAATTAGATCTCGCATTGTGAGGCCATTATGGTTATCAATTAAAGAATAGACAATTGAGTCAACAGATGGCGACACGTGATCAACAATTTTAAAGCCTTAAAACAATTTTAATGTTCTACACGCATATCTAAGTGAATATTAGTGTAAGCTATACATGTTTCAAATTTCTATTACGTTCCTTTACTTTAATAAGTTACATACCTGAACAGAGCAGAGATTATTGTATATATTACATTGAGTTTTATTAAAAATCATGTTATAAGGATAAAAAATGATACATGGTGTTGTATATTTTAATATTGTACTTTTAATATTTCTATGTTTGTACTTCTTATACAATGCAATTAAAATAAGAATAGGACGGGCTCTCGACTAACTTCACTCATATAAGTACGGTCAGCATTAAATATATAAAATAAAAAAATAATAATAATTGTTTTTGTTGATTGTTTAATTTGTTCTACATTGAGCAAAAGGGGTAGTTTTTTTACATCGGCGAGCTCGAGAGATTATCATCAATGTTGATAAGTACTTCGAGGAAGAGAAAAAACGTGCCATTATGTTGTTGGACCAGTTAAAACAAGCAAGAATTGTACCAGGGTCAGATGGCAATATTCATATATCGCGTGATGTATTTGGAAGTTTCATTAAGCATTTGGAAACTGCTTCGAAGGTAACCGAGCGAGTGACTTTAGCCACTGGTATTATTTTTTAACATTGCTTTTTTTGCACACTATACAAAGTTCCCGTTGTGACTTCACAACATGGCGCTAGGCCGGTCCTATTCTTATTTTAATCGCATTGTACTACATTGAGATTTATTAAAAATCATGTTACAAGGATAAAAGTTGATACATGGTGTTGTATATTTTAATATTGTACTTTTATATTGCTATGTTTGTACTTCTTATAATTTACTATACATTAAGTATTAACTTGTTGCTGATAGATGGCGCTGTGTCAAATTTATTAACATGAAAGCTCTGCTTTCTGGTACAATAGAGATAATCGGGAGGTTACCTCAATGATTCTGATGGCCCTCTCGGCATGATCACGAGCCTTGTAGAAGCGGCCGGAGGAGTACTCCAGGACGTAGAGCGCATAGGCGAGGTCCTCTTGCGCCGTGGCCACGTGCAGACTGCTGCGACCGAACACACGCCGCAGCGTTGCTAGCGCCTCCTGTAACAGTCAACGAAAAGGTTAACATCTAAAATAATTTGTAGCTTTTTAAAAGTACGCCCTTTACTATAACATACATTATCCGGCGATAAATATTGTACATAGACCTTTGGAAAGAAACAATCGGCTAATTTCGGTTTCGTAGAGCACTACCTCTGTCCCACATTACCTATGTGATGTTTTGTCAGTCGTATTTCGTGCGACAGAGATAACGCTCTACGAAACCGAAATTAGCCGATTGTCTCTTTCCAAAGGTCGATGTGCAATATTTATCGCTGGCTACTGTATTGTACTAGCAGAAATATTATATAGAATAAAATGTAGAAACCATAACTTGTAGTCAGGGATACCATCACCTATTCGGGCTATTTTATTAAATTATACGTTTAAGTACATTTCGGTTTCGTAAAGCACTATCTCTCTCACACAGTATGACGATAACACAGAGATAACGCTCTACGAAACCGAAATTAGCCGATTGTCTCTTTCCAAAGGTCGATGTGCAATATTTATCGCTGGGTACTGTATTGTACTAGCAGAAATATTATAAAGAATAAAATGTAGAAACCATAACTTGTAGTCAGGGATACCATCACCTATTCGGGCTATTTTATTAAATTATACGTTTTAATACATTTCGGTTTCGTAAAGCACTATCTCTCTCCACACAGTATGACGATAACACCGAGATAACGCTCTACAAAGCCGAAATTAGCCGATTGTCTCTTTCCAATTGTCGATGTGTAATATTTATCATCAAGTATTGTACAATACTTTACAAATTCATCTCCTGTTTCTGAACTTATATTTGTTCCTCAAATATATTAGTTTCTTTACTTCTAATTTTGTTGCACTTGAACCAGTTCAAGTAATTTAAGGGGGTAATGGGAGAGTAGAGGGTTGGTAATGTACCTCGTAGACGGCGACGCTGCGAGCAATGGAGTCTACGTTCAGCAGGTAGAAGCCGTAGTCGAGCAGGGCGTGTGCATGGGCCGGGTGGCGTGGGCCGAAGGCGCGGCGAGCGAGGGCTACGCCCTGTCGGAGCAGCAGTCCGGCTGCAGCGAAGCGTCGCTTCACCACGCACGCCTTGCCGCATGCGCGAACCACTTCCACCACCACCCTGAACATCAATATAAAACATATCAAATACTATATACTGTATTACATCCCTAGTTACACAAGTGGGACCTGAATAATTCTCCACCCCACAATATTATTTCACAAATTGTTGTTTAATCATTCGAGTCTCAGACATTTCTCAAAAGTCACTGTCGACAATGCCCTAACAGCGAAATAGTGCTGATAACAAAAAAAATACTGTTTTTGTATTATTTTATTTAGTTTGGCTGTTAAAATTATTCGATTTTACAACCCGGATACGCCGACATGATGGACCGATGTTTCACTATTGAACAAATGGCATTTGTAGATTGGTTTTGGTAGAATAGGTTCGAGGCGCTAGGAGCGCCTAGATTTAAAACCTTTTTTCTGATAGCAAAGCACGAGACACTACAGCGGACACTGAAATGACTGGAGTTTTCTCACGAGTGGACTTCGACTTAGACCAGTGTTTCCCAGCCTTTTTATGCCTTAGCTTTTTTAAAATACTTATGGCCAGCATTTCAAATTAATTTTGTATTTGTGTGTAATTTGTACCTTTATATTTAATTAAGAATTTGTTTTTAACTTTAAACTTAACATCTGTGTATGAAAGAAGAGAAAGAAAATAAAAAAAATGTTTGTGAAAAAATTAAAAAAAATGTAAATAAAAAGTCCCTGTCCCACATAAAAAAAAAACTTGACATCTGTCATTGCATTTAAATGGCCTGGAGCGGAAGGCTTAAACTCGTATTGATTCCATTTTCGAATTGCCCTCCTAAATAATCAAATTACTCCTTTGTGGGGCGTGGGCCCTACGTTGAGAAACACTGACTTAGACTGTCCCTCGCCAATAATACCTGCTTAGCGTTTCGACAAAAGGTCGCCTGAGAGAAACAAAACTTTACTTAGTCGGTTGCTATTGCGTGGATAGTAAATAGCCTCTAAAAAAGAAGTGGCGGAAGTAACTCCAGTAACGCTTTTATGACGCTTTCATGACTTAGAACATCTGTTCACCCCTTGTAAGTAGTTTAACCGTGGGAGTGATTGCAAAGAGGGTGGAGGTAGTGTACTTACCGTGCGGGAGCGTGCGGCGTGAGGAGGGCGAGGGCGCGGGTGCTCCAAGCATGGGCAGCGCCGTAGTCGCAGCGTACAAAGTGCAGAGCGCTGAACTCCTTGCAAAGGCGAGCTAGCAGCGCTGCGGAACCGCATTCTGCGTGGCAGCCCGCTGCCAGGCACGCTGCCGGTCTGGAGACAACACCACACATGCTCAACTCACCACCTTTACCAACACTATCGTATTATCCGTAGGATATACACATCTTATAGATTCAGGCATTACCTCGCCGAAGTCCATCCTAAGTAAGGAAGGGACTAATATATAGCTATTTCCGCTATGCAGCAGTAGTCGTGCAATGAAGTGCACCGCCCGCTGATAAATGCGCGTGAAGCAGAACTCACTCGGTGTTTGGCACTGGTCGGTCAAATATCTTCTGAGGATGCCCCAGGGAGGGGTGAAACAAGTGTAGAATAGATTAACGGTGGCAGTTGTGTTTCGCATTGTTTACCGCACGCGCATTTATCAGCGGGCTGTCGAGCCGGGCACTTCATAGGAATACATAAAATATTTTTTCTCTCCCATATATTGCATTTCCTGTAAATAAATAAATTTAGGAGATAGATCGTTGAGTAAAAGTTTCGTCGAACGTATAAGAAACACTGTATACAATATTGCTAATCGATTTGGTTCTTGATTCTCTTCTGGCTTATTCTATGCTTCCCTTGCTTCCTTTCTTATTTAGCCGCTACATCTATACATTTTGCGTAGTACAACTCGTGGGTGATTCAACCTGCATTGTTCTGCGTGTAGGTACTGTGCGAGCGAGACAGCACCAGGATTTATGTTTGACGTACTATTGGTTGATTCGGCGACTCCCATATAATGATTATACTAATGTTTAGATAATTTTTGTCTTTTTTACTTGTACTTAATTTGTATATTATTATATATCACCTCTCTTGGCGTTCAAAGCCCTAACCCTAACTCTTACTGTAGAGAGTTTAGCATGCGCCTCTCATCTCCAGGTAGGATAGGTACCTGTTGTCGTCTTCTCCTTCGAGCTGTGCGGTGTGCAGCACGCGCAGGCAGTCGCGCAAGAGATGGGCGGGCGCGGCGGTCTCGGAGTCCGCTCCGCCGCCCACCGGCAGCCCCAGCAGCCGCTGCGCCAGCTCGTACGTCTGCGCGGCCGCCGGGAAACAGCAGTACGCCGACTGTGTGTTCAGCAATCTAAACACGAGTTACACTACAATTACTTCTACATTCAAAACCTTATTTATAGTATAATTAACAATCAATATTGTTCAACTTTTCTAAATATTTTAAACTTTAAACGTTTTTTATGTAAGTTGTATTAGTGTAGTAGTGTTGTAGCAGTGTGCGTTAGTTTTTTTGAAAGTTGAAGGTCTCGTATTTGTTTTCTTACTTTTCATACATTATACTGCAATAAATCTTAAGACGGTTGTCAGAACAGTATGACGCGGTAGAATCAGTGTGAATTAGTCAGTACAGTTTGATGCGGTAAGATCAGTGTGAATTAGTTAGTACAGTTTGATATGATAAGATCAGTGTGAATTAGTCAGTACAGTATAATACGGTAAGATCAGTATGAATTAGTACTGTATGATATGGTAACATCAGTGTGAATTAGTAAGTACAGCAGGATATGGTAAGATCAGTGTGAATTAGTCAGTACAGTATGATGCGGTAGGATCAGTGAGAATTAGTCAGTACAGTGTGATACGGTAAGATCAGTGTAAGTAAGCTCAGTATGATGCGGTAAGATCAGTGTGAATTAGTCAGTGCAGTATGATACAGGTAAGATCAGTGTGAATTAGTCAGTACTATATGATGCGGTAAGATCAGTGTGAATTAGTCAGTACAGTATGATGCGGTAAGATCTTTGTGAATTAGTCAGTACAATATAATACGGTAAGATCAGTGTGAATTAGTCAGTACAGTATGATGCGATAAGACCAGTGTGAATTAGTCAGTACAGTATGGTGCGGTAAGATCATTGTGAATTAGTCAGTACAGTATGATACGGTAAGATCAGTGTGAATTAGTCAGTACAGTATGATGCGGTAAGATCAGAGTGAATTAGTCAGTACTGTATGATATGGTAAAACCAGTGTGAATTAGTCAGTACAGTATGATGCGGTAAGATCAGTGTGAATTAGTCAGTGCAGTATGATACGGTGAGATCTTTGTGAATTAGTCAGTACAATATAATACGGTAAGATCAGTGTGAATTAGTCAGTGCAGTATGATACAGGTAAGATCAGTGTGAATTAGTCAGTGCAGTATGATACAGGTAAGATCAGTGTGAATTAGTCAGTACTATATGATGCGGTAAGATCAGTGTGAATGAGTCAGTACAGTATGATGCGGTAAGATCAGTGTGAATTAGTCAGTACAGTATGATGCGGTAAGATCTTTGTGAATTAGTCAGTACAATATAATACGGTAAGATCAGTGTGAATTAGTCAGTACAGTATGATGCGATAAGACCAGTGTGAATTAGTCAGTACAGTATAGTGCGGTAAGATCATTGTGAATTAGTCAGTACAGTATGATACGGTAAGATCAGTGTGAATTAGTCAGTACAGTATGATGCGGTAAGATCAGAGTGAATTAGTCAGTACTGTATGATATGGTAAAACCAGTGTGAATTAGTCAGTACAGTATCATGCGGTAAGATCAGTGTGAATTAGTCAGTACAGTATGATACGGTAAGATCAGTGTGAATTAGTCAGTACAGTATGATACGGTAAGATCAGTATGAATTAGTCAGTACAGTATGATATGGTAAGACCAGTGTGTAGTGATCAGTACAGTATGATGTGGTTAGATCAATATGAAGCGGTGATTATAGTATGGAGGTAGGAAGAGTGTAAAATGGTATTGTAGAATGAAGAGGCAAGATCAAGCAAGGTGGTCAGATGAGCGTGGCACAGTGAGCACCTGTGGCAGCACTCGAGCGTGAGACGGCGGTAGCGCGCCGACTGTGGCTGCGCTTGGCACAGCCGCTGGCAGCGCAGCAGTACACGTTCTGCATCGGCGTACCACCCAGCCTCGTTGAAAAATCCGCCTGGTAACGTTGTTCTATATCAATTTGTTATTTTACAACATTTACACAAGGAATTCATTACAGACGAAAACAGAATAGTGCATAAGATCATTGCGATACCTCCTTATATCACGGATACATTAGAGGATAGTCGTGCACGACTACCACTGCATGTGCGGAAGTGGCTAAATATTGGTCCTTTTCTTACTTAGGATGGACTTCCGCAAGGTAACGGCTGATTTCGTTAAACATTAGAGGATGCCATTACACAGAAGCTTAATTAGACTGTTATGGAATTCTTCTTATTACTTGCATAAGTGATAAGCTTATTGTATCTTTATTAAACCTTTCTCTATGCTTCATAAAATTTGTAACTATTTTCTAGACAATAGTTTACTGTATTCCAACGCAATTTAAAACGTTCATTTCATAAATGTTAATACAAATTCCTGTTACTACGACCTTTAACCTTTCTTTGGCCGGGAAGAGTGCGATATGGCGACTGTCAGTGTCGGCAACGAAAGTTTTTAAATGATCCTGTGGTCTGCAGTACATCCAGAGCAAGCGATTTTAAACTGTATCTTTAAGGCGATACGATATAATATAGCCTTCTTTTTTTCGGGTACATCTGACTCGTAGACACCCCCCGGGCGTTACGGGCAGAAATGTCCATAGGCATAGTTGACAGGTTAAGTCATAATAGATTCATGCAATATTGTCTGAGTGGTTAGGATCATGTCCCAGTTGGTTCTGGAGCCCCTGCTGCTGAGAGTCTCCAAGTAGCACAGCGTTTGACGATGAGCATTCATTTAGTGACTTATTAGTGACAGTTTTGATGATGTCTGTCCATCTAGTTCAGAGTTCCCCAAACTTTTTTGAGTCGTAGACCCCTATGCCATGTTTTTCCGTGTTGGGTAGACCCCCTTCTTACCTGATATTGAGTTCCTGTAAATTTCTAACTGTAGTGGAGTTTAGTGTTAAAAACTTGAAGTAAAAACACATGTTAATTTATACATTTATTAATTGAATTTAAATTAAAACTACACAAAATAAAATTTTGTATCTGTTATGTAAAATATACGTAACATTAAATAAACAAATTTTTTACTTCATAGGTACTTTTATAAATAATGTAAATGTTTTGATATTATAAGATCGTATGATGTCAGTAAATAGGTGCTATCAGTGTAGGTGTTAAGATCCACTATTGTGGACATTTTCATTTCATGGACCCTCAAATTTATTTTCGCTGACGTAGACCCCTTGCAGGTTGTCATAGACCCCTAGGAGTCGATATAGACCACTTTAGGAATCATTGATCTAGTTGGAGAGCGTACACGAAGTCGCTTGCCTTCGACTTCGCCTTGCACTACCAGAAGTTCCATTAAGTCCTCATCACGGGTGACATGTCCAAAGAACTTTAAGGATCCAAACGTTTGTTCAGTGCGACTGAACTATGATACCATTACGTCATTTGTTTCCGAAATCATTTATATTTTGATAGATCTACCTTGATAGATATATTGACTATACCATGGGTCGCCGTGCTAGTTGATAGTACGCCATTTTTTGAATTTTATTTTTTTGCGAGCCACAATTGAATACGCATTTAAAACACGCATACGAATACATTTTTACAAAATTCATATTTATAGAAATTATATGACAAATGTACAAAATATGTGTATTGAATTTGGATATAACGGCACACGTATATGACAGCACTCCTAATAATTCTTAAGATGCCGGTTAGTTAATTACGATCGATGTTTGGATTTCGCTAATTTTATGGTGGAATAACAATAATTATTCACACCAGTAATTTGTTTCGATTTCCTAGCAGCTGACATGAGTTATATAAATTTAAATAGTTAAATAATTCGACAATCAATCGGAGCCAAAAATAATCGTTCAAAGAGCCGCATGTGACTCGCGAGCCGGAGTTTGTCCACCCCTGGAACCATACAATGAATAAGTAAAAGAATGAATGTTTACCGAGTCTCAAGCCCAGCTGGATGAGGTGGTCACGGGATTGTGCGCCGGAGTCACAGCGAGCAGTGTACGCACCGCCCAGTTCCGTTGAAAGCTTCGACCCGTGTTCCACCACCGCCTGTAATCAAAAAATTAAACCTTGTAACCTTCCCACAGCTGGGCCTTACAAGAATGTTCAAGGTTTGAGCAATAGAGTGCTATGCTCCGCAATCTATCGGTGTTCACCTTCATCGATCAAAAAATTGAAATGACTCTGCTAATGCTGCTTCAGAAGCTATTAAGATATGCTGATGTTCGCTCTTAAAAGTTTTGAATCTTTCAGAAGTAAGAAAAGGACCAATATTTAGCCACTTCCGCACATGCAGTGGTAGTCGTGCAACAAAGTGCACCGCCCGCCAGCCCGCTGATAAATGTGTATGCGGCAAACAATGCGAATCACACAACTGCCACCGCCAAATCACTTAACACGTGTTTCACCCCTCCATGGGGCATCTTCAGGAGTTATGTTACACCGATTAGTGCCAAACACAGAGGCCGCTGTTTATGCTAAATAAGTGGCTAAATATTGGTCCTTTTCTTACTTAGAATGGACTTCCGCAAGGTAACGCCTGATTCCATTAAATAATCTTTCAGAAGGTTATAGAGATGTTTCGCTGCTATTTTATTTTTTCTCTTAGTTACTATGCAGAAATAAATGCAGATAGATCACTGACAGGTTCCCGACACATTACAAAAAAAATATGGTCTGAAGTGGCAGGAGATCATTTCTAACCGTCAGCTTAAATTAAGTTTAAGTGCTTTCGAAACGCGACATCTACTGAGAAAAACTAAAAAGAAACTCAGCGGGTCTTACAAATTTGAAGGTAAGGCAGATCGCTCGTGCAACGGACGCCTGTTAGGGCCGAAAAGTTCTTGAGTCTACCACGAGAAGGTTGAAGAAGCGAGGGTAAGCTCGCCACTAGGTAGACCAACGACATAGGCAAAGTCGCAAAACTTATCATCGTGGTAATCTTCTGGGGAAGCTAACGGAGTGAGTACCTATCAGCTGACATGGTGATAATAATCATGATGAATATAGATGAACAATGTAGTGTCAAATAACACGACAATCTTTTCTAATTAATTCGTCGTCAAGAACAAAACTTGTCTATAACCTTAAATTTTTCCATTTCATACTAAACTTATTATTTCAGATTTAAAACTAATGTTTGAGTTAAATATAAATTATAAGAAACAAGACCTTTTTTATAGTATTTCAAGAATTTTTTGTGTTAATTCTTTTTAAATTGACTGTTACGTAGTTTTCATGATGAAAATCAAATATTACGCTAGATAAACATTACTAGGGCTTTTAGGGATACGTCGAAAATCTTGTGTAACCATAGAAAATTTCGAGAAATTTCCATAATGACTAATCGAAAAATGGGTTACTTTGAAAATATTATAAAAAAAATTTTTTTGGTGAATCTTATAGTGACTTACACTTAATAGAAAGAGACGGAGAGAGTAAAACCTTACAGACATAACTTACACATACAACTTACGAGAATTTATGAAAAAAAATGAGTATTAATATCATCTACACATATTTTGTAGTGCATGGTCTTTTGTGGGTAAAATTAAATAATAATATTAATGTATGTAAAAAAGGTTAGCTACGTGCTTTCAGTCACAATTGTGCGAATGAAAACCTGCGCGTGAGCAGACAGTCGCGTGCCGTCGCCGCGAATGCACGTCCGTGACCTTTTCCCTGTTCACACCGCGTGCATTGAATCGGATTTTGGAGACAAGGTCATGTATCTTTAAATGTCAACTATTCTATTAATATACAATATTATAGATACAATATATACAATATTCTATTTATAAACAAATATAAGCCCACAGACGCCGTCAAAGATTCTTACGATACTGCGAGGTCTGAATGTCGTAACTATGAACAAAACCTGAGGTCACTAAAACTAATTTTAACAGCTGAGAGACAAATAAAAGTAAATAAAAAAGTAATTTTGTAAGAAATGTGGCGACGAGTAGAAGGAGATGTATGAAACTAATTTAAATTAGTTATAGAATAAAAGATATTGTGAAGGAAGGAAGAAGGGAATGCTAGATTATGTGAATGACGTTGAACAAAAGTGATGAAGAATAAAATACTGAATTAAAAAATTGTGACTTATCCCTGTCACGTATTAAGATAGGGGAAGAGCAAAGGGAGCCATAAAATAATTAAAAAAAATATTTAAATCTACAATCTGTGTTATTATAATGATCCATGGAGAAGTCATTACTCGGAGTTTCTTAGCGAGAACGATTCAGGAATAAGAGGTTCCGCAGACAAAGCTCAAAAAGTTCAAATGGTAGCAAGCGACTTTAGCGCGCAGAATAGAAAGCCACTGGATCCTTTGGGTTCTGGAGCGGTGATCACAGACCCACAAACGCAACGTAGATGCCATCCACAAGGTGAACAAGCGACCTTGACAAAATCATCGGAAAATGCTAAATACAATCAGCTTCCAATCTATGAGGGAGGCCAAGGTCCATCAGAGAACGTGCTACGGCTGAAATAACGAAACTATTTATCAAAAGCATTTAGTGAAACTTCTTCCTATACGATTTAACATATATAAGCAAGTATTTTAGATTTGTACTAGCTGATCCCGCAAACGATGTTTTGCAAAAAAAATTAGAGTTTTTAATTAACAAATGTAAGATAAGGGTTGATCGTAGAGGGGTGAAAATTTAGGTTTGTATGTATTTTTGTATGTTGTATCATAATAAAATAAAAACCAAAAAAAATTGTCTAAAAAATTAAAAATTAAATTTAGGGGTGGACCACCCTTATCACTTAGGGGTATGGAAAATAAATAGTAGCCGATTCTCAGACATACTGAATACGCATGTAAAATTTGGTAAAAATCGGTCAAGCCGTTTCGGAGGAGTTCAAGTTCGAACACACACGAGAATTTTATATATTAGATAATCTAGTTCACGGACCCTTCCGCTCCGTGAACTCAGTACCGATGAAGCTGTAAAAGCCTTAAGGCTAACAGCATTAACATCTTCAGAAACAATACAATACAGATTTATAATTCTGTAATTTAAGTTTATAATTCTTAGCAGTTCGCATCATGGTTAAAAATATAAGTGTTTTCTTCGAATTGCACGACGAAAAATGCAGTGAGGAACGTGTTACTCTTTTTTGTTTGCCCTCCGACGTCTCGTCCTCAGGCCCCGCCCTCTTGTGAGTTGCGCATGCGGCCAGCGGTCCGGGGGACGCGATCGATATCGTCCACCGGGAAATCAGACCCGGCGGCGCACTTACAAATTGGCTCCGACTTATACAACTTATGATTGCCTAGTACATTAGTCGGCAACCTTGTTGTGCTAAGGGGTCAATAAAATTTATATTTTAAATAAACATGACCGCTGTCCAATACACAGCAGTAAAAAATGTATCAAAATGTAATAAAGAAAATTAGTGATAATACTGATATAGACATACGTTAAAAAAACTTGTAACCAAATTGTATTGTTAATATTTAAAAATTTTAGCTGTATTTACCCATAAGAGAAAACTGTACATGAAATATTGTAAATAATGGTAAAACGCTGTCGTGCCTCGCAGCAGGGAGAAGAAAGCACTGTATCAAATAGCGGCAACCTTCTCCCAACTGTCCGAGTTTAGTAAAAACGAAAAAAAAATTTATGTAAAAAAAAAAAAAAAACACTAGCGACACGAATTAGAATTAATAAAAAACAACGAACGTTAAAACAAAAATAAGATATTACAATATAATAAAATGCCAAACAAATAAATAAATACATATATTTTAAACTGCAAGGAATGGATAAGAATAGAAGATATAGTTACGGATAAAAGAAGAATGAGTGAGAGATACTAAAAAGAATGACATAATAATAAACGAATGTGATATGACTAAGTAAAAACTGTCTATGTGAACTCAATACAGAGTTTGTACGAAAGGTCCTCAATATGGCTCTCGCCATAAAAAATACAGAAGAATATAAATATTCACACCCGAAAATATAAACATTAAATATTTATTTTAAAAATACTGAATGGAATCCTATAACGCGACAGTCTTACATAGAACTTCTGTGGTATTTCATACATCTTTCAATACAGTTTAAAAGTTTTACTAGCTTTGGCTCATCCACGCCGAGTTTATAGGTTCGTAACGGCCACTAGACCTTTTGGCCCTTAACATGTACGTTACACAAGCATGCCCCTCCCACTATTTTTTTATTAATTCTAATATGTATAGCCATTGTTTTTTTTAACCATATTTTTTTTTCGCTTTTACTAAGCGGACATTTGGGAGAGGGTTTCCGCTATTTGATACGGATCTTTCTTCTCCCAACTGCGAGGCACGACAGCTTTTTATAATTTTTACAATTTTTCTTGCACAATTTTCTCCTATGGGTAAATACAGCTAAAATTTATACATACTAACAATAAAATTTGTAAGTTTTACTCAATTATATATTAGTTGGTACATTATTTAACTTCAAGTCGCTGCTCAAGCGCTACAGATCGTTTAATGCCTTGAGATTTAGGACAATGTGCCGGAACAACTCATCAAAATATTCTGCTGTAGATTTTTTTTTAAGAAGGTCCGGTAGGTTGAACGGAGGTATATTAAGGTTTTCACATAAGGTCACGTGGTTACGTCTTTTGGATTCGAATCGAGAGCAATGTCTGAGTAAGTGATGGAACCCACTATAAATAACTTCACACAATCAATTCTTAATAAACAGTGGAATTTATAACAAGACAAAAAAGTCGATTGCACCACAAAAATAAAAATATTTTTATTTTTATTTTACCCGAACCTAAAGTTGCCCCACTTATAGAAAAAATTGGTATATTTTATACACAAATTAAAAATAATTATCAAAAGAAGCAAATGATACTTGTTGTAACAGCTCCTAATAGATACCGGACTGTTTGTATTTCGTGCGACAGAGATAACGCTCTACTAAGCCGAAATTAGCCGATTGTCTCTTTCCTAAGGTCGATGTTGCAATATATATCGCCGGGTACTGCTGTACTTGATATTAAACTGTTATGTTGCCTTACCTGAAAGCACTGTAGCAAGCGAAGCTGTGCACTGGTCAAACGCAAAAGCCTCTCGAATATTGAAAGCTCGGAAAGCTCCGCGCCAAGGATGCAAAGTCGCTTTTCCTGCAGCATCTGTAACAACCAAACATCATATAAGTATATACAGTAATACCCCGCTTTACGCGACCCCGTTATACGCGGTTTCACTATAACGCGAATTGCACATTTCGCGCTCAAAAGCTTGAATTACGCGAATATTATTAATTATATTTAGTATAATAATATTAAGATTTGTGAGATAATTTTTATACACCTACAAAAAGAAATCTCAGTACATTTCTGAGATAGTAACAATAAAAACTGCTTTATCATTTTTGCCGTAGGACGCCCACAGCTGGGCATGGCTTCCCAGCGGCCTACCAACGACAACGACTTTGTAGATGGACATCCTGCGCTGCGTTTTTTTAATCTCCTCCTTTTTGGGGACCTCTCCTTCCATCATATCATGTGTGGGGCAGAAACGTTAGAAATCGGGCGAATTATTGTTTCATTTTATACTTTTATTTCACTTTCTCTTTTCATACTCCAAAATCTCTATCTTTCTTCACGTTCACATCGCCTCCCATGCATCACCCTTCTTCCCTTGTCTTCGTTCTAGACCAGCGTTTGCTATATTATCACAGATTCGTCTAAATATTTAGCATTTATTTACATTTTACTGTTTGTTATATTTTTAATTTCTTATTTTATTTTTATACAGTCATAGCTGTTTCATTATTTTTTATTTACAAAACCTTTTCGACACTTTTTGACTTAGTTTCGAACCTTATTCTTTTCTATAGTACTATTTTTTGTAAATTTCTAGAAATATGAATATAAGGTGACATTTTTCATCGTCCATGAGGAAAGCGATGCTACTTCTTCGATTGTCTTCACCAGAGAGGAGATAGATATAGACATAAAGCTGCTCTTGCAGCTTCACTGTAGAATCCTAATGCCCCTGTGGCCATGTGGCTTACTAACTGCCAGTCCTCTTGGCTACTCCCGGATCTCCTCATCCTTGATGAGAAGTCTTTGAGCCTGTTTTTAGCAACCTGGGGGTGTTTTGGTTAAGTTGTCAAAGGTATCTTTTGCATTACATCGTTATGAACAACCTTTATTACCTAAGCCTGTCTTACCTGTTTCACATATATAACTATAAACATTCCGTCCGTTCGTTAAACATTTATAATGGTTTATATAGATGGAGTCATTATGAATGGAATGCAGTTAAAACACTGGTTTGTTTTTAACTATTCGCCGCTTGATGTAGGTCAGTTAGTCAACCGGGCGGGTACAGTCGCGATCAGATACGCGGCTGCCATTACACGCCTATTAGGCCTCTTATTATTGTATAACCTCTTTGAATCATATTGTTTTATCTTCCCGAGATTTCCTAGGTACAGTCGTGTGGAAAAATATACAAATATATTATCAAATTTTCGATTTGAAAATAACTTAATAATTTCGGACGAAAGATTACATTCCAGAATTTTCTGAGGTACAGTCAGGTGTAAAATGTTTCAATGAGATTTTAAAAAATATATAGAAATGTTCAGAAGATGATTATTTAAAAATAACTTTAACTGTTTTTGTGCGAGAAGGCATCTGCCAAGTTTTCTAAAGTACAGTCAGTAACGAAAACAATTTTATGAGACTCATACAAAAATGTATGTAGAAAATAATGACTTCCAAGATACCTTGCCTAACTTATTTCTTGAGACTTGGGTTGTCCCACTTTGGTCGTACTTTAAAGGGGCCAAGAAATTTCCGTTGCTCGTTAGTGTTCCTTAAAGTGCATGGTCTCATTCTTCCTGGTTGTGCTGAAAACTACCTTCAAGCTTTTAAGACAAGTACCCTTAGTATTTTCCAAAGAGCCTGACACTAAAGTTTTGTCAGCTAAAAGAACTTTGTCATTATTAACATAGTAAACAATGTATCGCATCAACTAATGCCTTTATCAGGTTTAACCAATCTTTCAGAAAGCGGTGTATCTTTAACATCTAAATTGCCGGTTCTAAATTTGGCTGACTGTCAACATATTTTCTTTATAAACATTAATTTCCTTCTGGATCGAACAGCCTTCTCCCAAAAATACTGTTACGTACTGTGGGTTGTGACGCGGAATGAAACACAACTGGTTCACAAGGAGTCCTTTATTTACAAATTAGATGGTCACCCTACTTTAACACAAAGTTTACTTTCGCTTAATCCAAACTTCACTGCCAAATCGCTCAAAAAACCAAATAACTTGACAAATGGTCACTTTGTATCACCGATCATACATCTTAATCTTATAACTCGAAAAACAACACAACTAGTAGGAGTACATCTATTTAGACTACGTAGAAGAAGGTTCTAGTAAGTTCGAGATAGTACTCGGCTAAAATTTCCAAGAACCGTACACAAAAATTTATAAATAACTTCAAGCTGACGCGTGTTTACGGCACTTCTCGATCCTAGGGTTCAGTGTTTATTGTTAAGAGGGTTCTGTAACTCGTGCTTTGTAACAATACCTTGGGGGGATGGGATGGGGGGATATAGATTAAGGTTGGCAATCGCAGTGTGGTTTTATGGTACGCAGAAGAAGCCCATCCCCTGGAAACTTGTTTCTGAGGAGCGGAAGTCCTATATAATTAATGCAAAAGTGTAGATTATACTTATATATGATTGCATCTCTATCGCTGGTCTACCACTGCTCACTGGTTTGTGACGTTATGTTTTACGTTTTTTATTTTCATTACTAATTTTTACTGTGATCGCAGTTGCGTAGTTTTGGGTTCGAATTTTTTTTTCTAAAAGATTGTGCAACACATTTGTTTGTAATTGCGCCATGCCTTCAAAACTCGGGGATTCTCTTTATAACTAAAATCAACGCATTTTTAATTCAAATTTATTTTCACTTTGTTAAGCTAATTTAATAGTTCAGTTTCAATTACATAGTGTGTTGCGCTTTTTACGAAAGAGAATAATAAGTTTATATAAATTTTTCGCACGAAATACAACTGACAAAACGTCACTGAGTAGTGCGGGACAGTGATAGTGCTCTACGAAGCCGAAATTACCCGATTGTCTCTTTCCAAAGGTCGATGTGCAATATTTATCGCCGGGTACTGTACGTGTTATTTCTGTTAACCAAAAAGGTTTAAATTTTAAAGTTGTTTAAATGTTTACTTCGTTCAATTTTCTTTTTAAAAAGTAGTATTTTCGTAACCCTGAAGCCTATGTTCGATCTTAACATGGTTTGCTATAGAATATCCTAATACAATTTGCAAAAGTGAAGTATTGGTGTATTTAAAAAGACACATAGGAAATACTGCTGCATAGATTCAATTACATTTTTCTACACATAACCATATGATTATGTGACATTAGTGTGAAGGTGAGTTTGACGAAATATAATTAAACCCATTGTAGAGAAAAATATTTTACAAACTATTTTATATTGAACGCGACCTCCGCCATTAATTTTAAATACAAAGAATGTAAACAACATTAATTGCAACAGCGCAATCGTCAAGGTGGATGACGTCACGCGTTATTGAGGACAATAAACATACCAATAACACTTATATAGTCAACAACTAAATACACCTATCCCCCGATTTACACGGTACATGTTTTACACGGTTTTCCAAATAAGTTTTTTTTTTTGTTTTAATAACCGATTTTATTAACGTCTCTCATAATGTAAATATTTCTGCTTTAAACATCGAATCGACACAAATAGCTTCGAGTGAGGAAAGTGAACTCGAACCTTCGATTCCGAAAAAAAGAATGAGAGTAATTTCTGACAGTGACAAATGATAATAAAACACCTTTGGTTTTATTTTTTGTTCTTCTGTTGAATGTATTGTAATTAAATAAAAGAACAATGTTTCCGTAATATATAAAATATTTTAACTTGCCAATGCATTTTATTTTTTGTGTATACCTAAAAATATTGAAAAAAAAATCACAACTGTTAAATAGCAAAATTATGCAATTTCTGCATGTTTTTCGATTTACACGGTTTTGACATGAAAATTTTTAATTTTCGATTTACACGTTTTTCTCAGGAACGTATCTACCGTGTAAATCGGGGGATAGGTGTTTTATATACACATATATATACTATTTTATAATATATCATGGCGACCGGAAAGTAATATCACTTAGTTAAATTTACACGACTACATTTTTAACAAGTGTTTATTTCTAATCATCAATATATTCACCTCCGTTATCAACAACCTTTTTCCATCTAGTATACAAATCAATGCCGGAGTGGTAATTATCAATTGGTTTTTCAGTAAAATATGTCGACAGAAATGACATTACTTTCCGGTCCACCTAACACATTTGACAATATAAAAGAAAACGAAATTCAGAAATGCATGCAGCGCCTACAATAATAATAATTTAAAAAATATAGTCCGTTTATTTTAGATCTGCATTTTTTTTTAGCCTATTTTACAATAACATAAATTAATATAAATGTTATACTTTTATTATAAGGTAATATGTCAATTCATTTGTAATTTATTTATTTTAAATATCTTATTTGTAATATTTATTTTCTTCAGTAGCATAGGTCGGAACACCACGAGTTAAAGCCTCCTCCAGGTTTTTTCACACGTCTCTATCTATAACTTTCTTTCTCCATTCACCTTCTGCACCTTTTATGGAGTCGTCTTCTTTTACTTCTTTCTTCCTTTTTGGTCAAATAATTTAGTATGCTATAATTCAAGAGTTAGTTGATCGGTAACTTGGTAAGTCGATTCATTTGTATATATTATAATGTACACATGAAAATATAAAAAATATGAATGAAAATAAAAAAAATATGTCGGAGGAAACGACATTATTTTTCGTTCCTACTTATTTAAGATTGCGCGCTGAAAAAATATTTTCAAATTAAGAACTATTTTGCGTGTCTAGAGTCGTAAGATGTTTTCTCTAACGTGCGATCAGTTTTCTCACTTCTCGCAACACGTTGTTTTGCAAACAAAAATTAAAGTTTTTAATTAACAAATAAAAAATAAGGGTTGATCGTAGAGGGGTAAAAATTTAAGTTTGTGTGTATTTTTGTATGCTGTATCATAAAAAAATTAAAAACAAAAAATTTTGTCTAAAACTTAAAAAGTTAGGGGTGGACCACCCTTATCACATAGGGGTATGGAAAAGAGATAGTAGCCGATTCTCAGACCTACTGAATACGCATATAAAATTTGATAAAAATCTGTCAAGCCGTTTCGGAGGAGTACGGTAACTAACATTGTGACATGGAAATTTTATATATTAGATATAGTAAATGTTTTAATACTGTGTCATTTATAAGGGAACACGTAACAGAACCATTATATACACGGTAACTTTTAGTGAACTTTGATGAAATTTTTTTTAGTTTCAGTAAAATCAAAATGGCGGTCCCGTAACGTGTGCTTTTTTCTTTTATATTTATATATCAATACCTATTTCGGCTAATTAACACACTTTCAAAAAATAATAGCACACTACATCGGTGAAGGTGTTGTGGTTTAAATTTTGTCGATTTAATTAGTTGTCTTGGCAGAGGTGCAGAGAAATAATTATGATAAAGTAAATGAGATGTAATTGTCCGTTGCGTATTTATGTGTTTGTACAGTTAATGTAATTATTCTAAGAATGTAATAAATTAAAATGTTCAGCTGCCCTATTGTCGCGCGACGTAATTGAGCAGCGAGCGATCTCATGCAAGGCTTCAGTAATAGCTAAACATTGCTTGAGCTTCGACAATTAGCGTTCTTTAATTGATTTTCTTCAACTATTTTTTCTTTATATTTCTTTACTTTGCACATTTTTAATCAATATGCTATTGTTAAAATGAATGACCTAGACAACATTGAAGACAATGAATTGAAATTTTAAATCGTATTTGAAACTTTTCACATATGTACACCAATACGCTTTGTGTCGTTACGTTTTGCGTTTTCTTCGAAGTTGCGTCGCTGCTTAATTAGTACTTATTTTCACTGTGCGTCTTTAGATTTACGAGGTTGCGTTGTTTTGGATTCGAGTCTTTAATTTTTTTATTTCCAAAAGATGACAACACTTTTGTTTCTAATTGCGCCATGCTATCAAAACTCGGGGATTCCCTTTGTAACTATAAACAACGCAATTTGATTAGTTTTATTTTCACTTTGTTTTGCTAATTTTAGAGTTCAGTTTCAATTACGTAGTGTGTTGTAATGTAGTGTGTTGTGCTTTTTTTAAAAGAGAATAATGAATTTATATCAATTCTTACGTGTTGTTTCCGGTTACAAAAAAGGTAAATATTATTCCAATATATTTATTGGCAGAAATTATATTATTTTTGTTTTTTAAATGTTTACTTTGTTCAATTTTCTTTCTAAAAAGTAGTATTTTCGTAACTCTGTAACCTATCTTCGATCTTTACATGGTTTGCTATAAACAATCTCAATTCACTTTGCGGCGTTTCAATTTGCGTCCTGTTTTTTTTTGGAACGTAACCACGACGCAAAGTGAGGTATTGGTGTAGTTCAAAAGAATTTAGAATTTAAGAACGAGCAAAGTGTTACAGAAAATGTCAACAGTATTAGTATAAAGAATGAACCATTAAGTGGAGAAAATTTAAAAAAAAACATAAATCGTAGAAAGGTATAGTCAATTCAAAAGAAAGAAAAATTTCCACTACTGGACATAAACATCTCCCATAAATTTCCAATTGTACTCGTCTAGTATATCCATGACGTATGTAATAACTATTACAGAAAATAAATAGAAAAAAAAAATCAGCATAATCACATTTTTCCTAAATAGCTCTAACGCTGTTGCTAATTAACACACAACACGCTATTTATATTCAACTGGCATGCTATAAATAGTTTTACGGTGCTATTAAGACGTAGGTGCCAAAAAAGCCGGTGCAAAATTTTCCGGGTTTGTTATTAGCAATTGTTGCACGTACAGCGAAGTACGTCTGGTGATAACCCACCCATTGATACAAACGTATGCGCACACATTCGCACGAATACAAAATGTATGTTCACTGCAAGGCACACGATGACTGCGCTGTTCGCTTCCAGCGACCTTCCTAAACTTTATAGTTAAAGTGTAGACGCGGCGTGGGCAAGTCCCACACTAGTCCCACTGGTGAGTTGAGAGACTTGCCCACGCCGCGTCTACGACGGTTTGTAGTCGCCACTCCAAAATCTTTCGGTCTTAACTCGTCTGTATTTAACAAAAATCATCTACCATTCATAGTATAATTTACAATAACACTTGTACCAATGTAAGCCCCTGTGTATTAATATTTTTAATAATGCATTCGTTGCGTCCCTTCCTGGAAATACGTGGCTTTAGTAGGATTGTACAAAATTGTTTTTTTTTTAAATATATTTTCCTTTATCGTTCATTACATTGTTCACAACGTTTCTATGAGATCGAATCAAGAATGTGGGTCATTTCTTCATTCAAAGTAACTTTTTTTTTGTTTCGAGGGGGGGGGGAATTCCGGATGTTCAAGATGCCCCGCCTCTGGGGGGAGGACAGGGTTATGTGGGATTCCTACCCACTAAAACCCCAGAGGGGTTTCGCCCTCTGTGTTATGCGGAGACCGCGGTATCTCCTCGGTCAGGGATCGCAACGAAGTCTTCCCACACGCTGTGCTACTTTAGATAGCCCGTCCCGCAGTATGCGTGTATAGTTCATACTACCCTCGAAACCCTCGTGGTGCTACCACGATGTTTTTTTTAATGGTTCCCGCTATTGGACGCCTCTCGTACCCCCAACCTATTTATGAGTTAGAGACTTTAATTTCTTTTTAATAATTTTTTCATTTACATTTTTATTTTTGCACTCTTCTCCCATGCATTAAGATCTTTCATTCTTTCTTTACATTCTACATTTCATCTGTCTCGCCCTTTCATTCCATTTCATCCATCACCTCGTTTCTCAGGTTTTTTTTACATAGTTTTTTTTTTATAAGTTTAAATTACGATGATTCGAAACCACATCGACCCATCTTCCGCATCTCATTCAAAATGACATAACTCAACGGATTGGATCTGAAGAGTCAGGGGGCAGGCCGCGTAACGATAGATGGGCGCTGTGGTCATAAAGTGCTGACGAAGAGACCTTGTAGGTAGACTCTAGATCAGTGTTTCCCAAAGCCCACGCCCCAAAGTGATGCAATTTGATTGTTAAAGGTGCAATAAGAAAATGGATTAAACTCGAGTTTAACCATTTCTATTTAAATATTTGAATGGGATCAGGCGTTACCTTGCGGAAGTCCATCCTAAGTAAGAAAAGGACCAATATTTAGCCACTTCCGCACATGCAGTGGTAGTCGTGCAACAAAGTGCACCGCCCGCCAGCCCGCTGATAAATGCGTATGCGGCATACAATGCGAATCACACAACAAAACAAAAGATTAGGTAAGATAGGCATGGCAGATAAAAGATATGACCTAGATTTTTGAGGGACATCTCTCGTAAAAATAGTCCGTCTTTGGGTACACAGGGACTATTTTGGCTTAATAATTTTTCCACCTCCTTTTATATGTTGCGTCCTTTTCTTTTGCTACATTTATTTAACATTTTACAATTCTCTAATTTCTTATATTTACATCACCATTCACCATTTTATATTATAGGCCCATAAAATGATGTAAAATGTTCTAGACATATGCCGCTTTCAACCAATGCCATTGAAAATCCTAGGTTGACGCTTTCGTCCAGTGATGGATATCTTACTGCTGAAATAAGGATGATGAAATTCAAACCCGGAACCTAAAATCGCACCAATTAAATTTCGCTAATATTTTTAATTAAAAAACAATAAATACTTTTATGCGCTCCGAAAACGGAAGGCAGATCGATTGATATTACATTTTTATATCTATTTTATTGATCGGTTTATTGTCGATGATGTCTGCAATCGCTTTGTTATATGCTCGGCAAATGATAATGAGTAATTTAAAACATAAAATTTTTTGCAGAACATTGTTTTAGTCTCCGGGTTATAAAAGGAACCAAGGTACATAAACTCATGTTTCCGCAAAAAAACTTTGAACCACATATTTCTCTACTCACTTCTCTATTCACGCTTACCCTATATAAAGTGATTACATTGAAATATATTCCATTAATTATTATTTTTTTAATAGCAATGGAAAGCAACATTAACTTTTGGTTATACAAAGTCAAATGCCAGAGCGTTGAAAATCAATCGGTTTTTCTATAAAATATGTCAACAGAAATGATATATTATTCACAACTTTATATCGCAACTAAGAAATATATATATATATTAATACATATATACTAGCTAAAAGTTACGCTGCCTTCATCCAGTGATTTCCTATATTATATATGTGTATATATTTCATTAAGATACTTGGATATTTCGTAAGATAAGCTTCAAGGTTCTATCTAGATGCGGTTGTTTAAAATAAACCTTTTTATCGCGGTACTGTCGCGTCAATTCAATTCATTTATCAATCATTTCACTTCAAACATTCACAAAAAGTTGTACAGAGTGCATATATGTTATATATACACACTAGCTGATCCCCCGCAAAAGTTTTTTTGCAAAAAACAATGTTTTTAATTAAATATAAAAAATAAGGGTTGATCGTAGAGAGGTAAAAATTTAGAGTTGTATGTAATTTTGGATGCTGTATCATAATAAAATAAAATCCAAAAAAATTGTCTAAAAAATAAAAAAAAACAAGGGTGGAGCACCCTTAACATTTCGGGGGTATGGAAAATAGATAGTGGCCGATTCTCAGACCTACTGAATACGCATATAAAATTTGGTAAAAATCGGTCAAGCCGTTTCAGAGGACGGTACGGTAACTAACATTGTGACATGGAAATTTCTATATATATATATATAGAAATTTCCATGTCATCATGTATATATATATATATATATATATATATATATATATATATATATATATGCGATATGGTCTTTGAATATAACTAGAGGTACGGAATTTTCGCAAAAAAAAGTCACCAATTTCGCATTTATATTTTTCAAAATTTGCAAATTTCGCATAAATTTCGCATTTATACCTTAAAATTATGAAATTTAAGTAAATTAAAGATTTAGCAACAAAAATTTCTGTTTAGTAATCTTATTTCCAAATTTAAAAGTAAAATTTTACAAAATTTTAAAGTACAAGTCGCGACATCAACAGTTTTAATTTTTTAAAAGATAACTCTTTAAACGTCGTTTTTGGTCTAACCGTCAAGATTTCATATGTAGAAGAAGCGTTGAGCGTGACGCTGTTTATTGAACTTTTAACACTGTAATGCCGCTTCAGCAAAAAAAAAAAAACAAAACGTTGCATTTAAACATGTCCTGTACATTGAGGTTTTTATTAATTTTAAAAACCCGAAGAATTAGCCTATGACAGTGTGCATATGTATCAATTAGATCAATTTAAGGAAGACTTTGGAAAAAAGAAGTATACCACACATTTCGCATTTATTCGCATTAAAAAGTAATTTTCGCATTTATTCGCATCTATTTCGTAAATACGAAATTTCCGTGCCCCTAAATATAACCTATAAACACGATCGCATGGCAACATTGATATCGATCGAACCTCTTTCGGTCGTACCGGCAAGGTCGCGGCCGAGGCGAGCCCGCCAAAACAGAGCTATCTTTTGTTTTTTTTTTATTTATAGCTCGTCAATTGTCACACGCCGTTCCGCCACCGTCCGTGCGACGATCGCAATGAATATCAAATCGGCCAATAAAAATTCTAAACGCGAGTCACGGTTCGAAGTTTTTTTTATATGAACGCATTTTTATTTAACTGATAAACATTGGAAACTTTTTTTATTAACGTAACTCGTGTATTTAAATTATATTTATTTGTTTAAAAGTCACTAGACACCAATTTCAAACGGTCTAGTAGTATCTATATTGAGGAAGGCCTACCGGCTCAAATAGTAATAAAATAAATTAGTGTTTTTAAGAAATAATAAATATATATATATATATATATATATATATATATATATATATATATATATATGAATTGCCAAATATCCAAAACCAGTTCCAAGATGCGAACAGAGCAAGACGAGTAGTCTAAGATCTTTGGGGAGGCCCATATGCCTCGCAGTGAGTGATATTCGGTTGATACGGTGATGAAGATGATATCTCCCATTATAAAAGAGATAGATACTTGACAAATGATCACAGGCAATCGACTATCCACAGTTAGCCTTCGTAAAGTTCTCATAAATTTCGCAGTATAGTTGAAAGGGTTATAGGAAGGTCACATAAAAAAAATTCAACTTTGACGAAATTTTAGTGAAAACTGTCATGTTTGGCCAGTACCATGTCATGAGGAAACGACTAAAATAACGAGAAATCTAGTAGTTAGAGACTACAATTCACAGTAATAGGTCGACAGTTCGATTGCAGATTTATAGGCAAAAATATTTGTGTATATAAAGGCATCGTAAATACGATCATATGATATAGTTCGTTCGCGTTAGGATTGTCTGCTGAACTATTGAATTAATTTTTTTTTTTAGAAAGTCAAGTGTATGCGGCCAGTTGGAAGCAGAATTTTCGAATGCAACGATCATTGCTCAACAAGGAAGAGTGTCCAGGCTGGTGGGCAAGGACTATATACTAGATTCTTAACGCGTATGAACTATAACACCGAAATTTTGTATTACAAAATCCTGTTCTTTTCCACATAGGCGTTTTAATTCTCATGAAAACCCACAAAAGCGTCTGAAATAGAAGCCAAGGGTCCTCTTTGAGGTCCCTTGCGCCTGGTCACTGCCTACAGCGACCGTTCCACTAACCTAAAAGATCGTTGGCGCCCTAATACGGCAACACATCTACATACTTATCCAATTGAAAGCTCTCTAGGCAGCCTTAGAGCTTATATTATTGAGGTGTAGTCTGCGTCTTCAGCACATGCCATGTTCAATTCACGGAAATTGTTATCTTACATAAAAAATTAAAATAGTATGGATGTTGCAATTCCTAAGATCGGCATGACGATACGGTACGAGTGAGAGGTTTCGCATCACGTTGCCTAATAGACACAACCCGACCCCAGGCTTCCTAGACAACACTTGGGCTTTCAGCAAGTACCGTGTTAAACTCAGTGATTATTTTAATATTTACCAGCATGGATGTTGCATATGCGAAGCTGTACAGGATTCGATAACACGGGTTGAGACTTGCAGCGCATTGCCTAATAGCGTGACACAGATCACGCAACGCGACACGCAGAAGGTCGGCGAAGGGCCCCACTTTCCACGGATGTGGAGCAACGCGCGCGGCCTTGACCGCTCGCTTGCTCAACAGCAGGGGTCAACGCACTCCACCACTCTCTTCACGGATGAGAAGTGTTGCGGCACGTGTAGGGGCACCAATTCCACCAACTATCACGGACTGTTTTGTCTTTACCTTTGTTCTTCCTCATATTTTCAACTAAAAATAACATGGTGATCGTTAAACCCCCCCCCCCCAACCCATCCTATAGTCCCTCACCATCTCTCCCTTCCATCTAACACACAAATTCAAGCTCAATTCTATGAGGACTTAACTTGATTATTTGGACAAGACTTTCTCTGCTGACAATTGGCATTTGCAGATTCAGCGGGTCCGATACCCTTCCACCCTGAGACCTCTGGGCAAAGCATACTACTATTTGACCAGATTGGGATGCCACCGAGCTTTTAAGCATCCCACCAAGGGGACTCAGCTGCAGCAACAGACACCCGTCCATAATATGTGTTTAACATTCCTTCTAAAGGCCACCCGTAAGGTCCAAACGTACATTATAAAGTAGAGAGACCTCTTGATCTTGATTCATTCAAACGACCACCACCCGACTTCTTCTCTTTGCAAAGAATATTCTTTCCGGCGACGCAAATAAATGGTTAAGACATACCTACCCAGTGAAGCCCTCATATTTTTTACGTCTTTTTTAATTAGTTGCATGTAAATGTATCCTAAACTCGTTATCACTACCTAATGACATAAACTGTACACTTTAATCTACCGTAAGATGTACACTTTTAGATATAGGTCTCCCCCCTTAAATTTCCTGCAGGATCGGTTGCCACAACCGCCTTCTTTTTTCTTCTCATACCAGTATCTTCCGACGACATTAAGAAGATTATCTCTACGTCATGTTGTACGTGAAAGTCTCTCTGTCTCTACTCCAGAAATTTAACCTTTATATGCATGACTTTTATATACTTTAAAAATATATATATCTTGCAGAAAAGTACACTACAATGTAGGGGAAAACATTATATTTTTTGTACTTATTTATTTAAAAAAAACCATAATTGCAGACATACAACACCCATGCATTTACTTAAGTGTAGTACTCGTTTTATGTTTAAGTGGTATGTTGCAGTTTATCATCATTATGCATTTAAAGGTTAAGTCCCCAGCGACCATCTGTTATGCGCTTCAAGGCATTTCCTGCATGATCTGGACACTGTCAATTCAACTTCCCAAGCCCTTGTACAGTAATTTGAATTTAATATAAGTTTTAACAATAACATAAAAGCTAGAACAAAATCGTGGTCACCCTATCGTGATAAGACAGTTCCCATCGAGGCCGTCTCGCCCGCTTCGATTTTAATGCTAATTGTTGCCAGCCGCGCCGGTAAGTGCATAGCAAAAACCACCACATTAACAATACTAGTCTCTTGCATGATGAGATATATTTTCTTTAATTTTAATAATTTATAATGAACAATGACGTCATGAGAAGAATCCAATTCGATGATGCCCAATGTTCGATACCACAGTAGCTAAATTAATGCAACGACTGCAAAATACAAATTGAATTAGATCCTTCACAGTATAAGAATTCGTCCAGGTTCTGATGTTACACATAGAGACTTTGGAATGACAATTGGAAGACTTTGAATGGAAAAAAAAACTGTAAAATAAAAAGAGAACTGAAAACATTACTGAAAAAATTATTGCACCAACGAAACCCTGAATCCCTGTTTCCAACAAAATAGGAGGTGGAACGAAAGGCCAAAAAAACATTTAGTATTTTATCCTAAATCTATCCATCCTTGTATATAAACAAGGATGTTATATATATAAGGTGTTATATATACAAGGATGATTGTTTTTACATAGCCGAAATTAGCCGATTGTCACTTTCCAAAGAATTGCGATATTTATCGTCGGGTATTGTACACATATTTTGCATTTATATCAATATATAAATAAAAATTTTTGATGCCTTTATGGCATATCTTTTAAATATGTTTCTAATAGTGGCTCGCGAAAATTTCAAACTTTTGAAAAATGACTCAGAATGCCTGCAATATAGGTCGAAATTAAACTCGTATATAATTACATTTTTCACTTTAAATGACGTCACGAAGGTTTCAAACACCCTGATCTGCCCCACAACGAACTCAGTGTTTCATTTTTAAAACAACGTAATAACTGTACCGAATAGCAAACAGGATGTTTATTAATAAGTATAAAAGCTTTATATAGGTAAATTTTTAGTTCATTTTCCATCATTTAATGTATGGCACAACCTGTAATGGTTTCAGAAATAAAAAAAAGTAATGATAAAATATAAAGAAAAGTATTTTCTGAAACTAAAATTACAGACTTTATATTGCCAGAAGTTGGCGGACTTTCGCATTGCAATACAAAAATCAATGTTACATAATTTCAGAGAGATAACTTTAAATAGTATAATTGTAAGTGTAAAAAGTTAAGTTTTATGCCGACAAATATGCTTTATACCAAAAAAAAATCACTCTGTATATTAATCAAGTTACAATTAGCTATATATATTTACCATTTAGAACAGTGATTCCCAAAGTGGTCAATATTGACCCCTAGGGGTCTATCACAACCTGCAAGGGGTCCATGTCAGCGAAAAAAAATTTGGGGTCCGTGAAATGAAAATGGGGGTCCACAGACTGGACATCATTAGCCGAGGAGATTTAAGATTAACCCTTACAAAATTGACGCCAAATATTGATAATTTATTATTAAAGCATCAGTTTCATCCTTCTAACTAAAAATAGTGACTTATTGCTTATGTTATTTTATTTAATATTTATTTAATGTTACGTATATTTTACATATCAGATACAAATTTTATTTTGAGTAGTTTTAATTTAAATTCAATTAATAAACGTATAAATTAACATGTGTTTTAACTTTAAGTTTTTAACACTAAACTTCACTACAGTTAGAAATTTACAGGAAATCAATATCAGGTAAGTGGGAGGTCTACCCAACACGGAAAAACATGGAAAGGGGTATACGACATAAAAAACTTTGGGGAACTCTGATTTAGAATGAACGAACTAAACAGGACATTGCGTTTCATATCGTGTATACAAAACAATAGCAAACCAGGCCTTCCTGTAGATAGTGCGCTGACCGGGTTCCCATGTCAATTGTTCTGCTTCCGGACAAGTGTCGTTGACTCCATTTTAATTACAACATACTACTAGCACTCGCATATGACTTCATCTATAATACTATCATATTGTATCCACTTTTGTTATCATCACCATGTGTAGCAATAAACGCCTACTGCAATGCTCTTTAGGTGATGTAAAGCTTTCTTATAATATCTATCATGAGCGGCTACATCTCGAATCTTTGTCATCACCGACGACACACTGGTCAAAGACCAGTGGCGTAGCTAGGGGGTGGCGAGCGGGGCGGCCGCACCAGGCACCACAAGCAGGGGGGGCACCAAAGTTGAAAATTCATTCGCAAAACACAAAGTGTTTTTTAAAAGGGGCCCTAAATGACAAAATAATAAATCATTACATTATTGCAAGATTATTTAATGATAAATAGATTTAATAATCTTGCAATAATGTCAATAGTACATGAACTAGTCGACACTATTGATTTTGAAAATGTGATTAATGACTGCAGGCTAAAAAGCGAGGAATGTTCGTTTTTAAATTTTCCCAATAAATTTTATTAAGATTTAATGTTATTTTATATATATTTATTATTTTTTTTAATCAAAAATATATATGTTAACTACATTCTGTTCTGAATTTTGAAATTATTTAGAATATTTGGGGGGGGGGGGGCACCAAGCCCCAATCTGCCCCATGCCCCAAATACCATAGCTACGCCACTGTCAAAGACCTTCGCTTTCTTTGCGATATTTTAGATGATGTTTCATCAACAGTGTCCATTCAAGTTAACTAGATATAAGCAGATTCATTTTCACAATAATAGCTATATATTTGACCTATTTTTATACATTTTTAACTTTACAATACTTTATCTCGTAATAATTTATTTATTCGTTTAGCTATCATCAAATATCGTTCTCTAGGATTAGAGATAAAAAACCGACTGGCTTTCTGTCTATCGAAATTTCTAGAATAAAATAGACATGTTTTCACGCTTCCACCACACGCAGGAATAAATGGGAGTAAATTTCCAGCGTCATTGTTTATGTAATCTAAGACGTGAAGCGATCATTCATATCAGATAAGAACAACATACAATTTCTCGACTCGAATCGTGGAAATCTACAATAATCAAAAATAATCTTTCACTATAATACTGAAGTCTTTTCAAAATTGCGACAATTTCAGTACGTATTTTAAAAATTACATGAATGCTTATTAATAAGGAGTATCATAATAGGGAGATTGAATATAGATCTAACTTCCTAGCATTCCTTGAATTCATCGATCGCGATGTATAGGCACGATCGGGGCTGACGGCCCGCGTAGCAGTTTTAGGGGGCATGTCGAAAAAAAACACCAAATATTTATTTTGAAAATGCTAGAAAATCTTTACTACTAATATCACTAGTTCTGCCGCCATAAGAAGAAAAGCCGTAACTATTACCATACTGTAAGCTATACCTACTTATATAATAGCTTGTTGGAATATGATAAAAAAATTCTTGTTACGACGGCAAAGTTAACACGTTGAACGCCATGGCGGACACTATAAGTCCGACAGCATACTGTCCCCTGGGGCCACACCATTAAATCGAAAATCGTCAAAAAATCGCCACGGTGTTTTTTTGCAAATATTGTCAGTAAAACCCTTAAAAATAATGAACGACTTACGGAAACATCGATTTACCCATTATTTATCAGCGGGGCCGCGCGGGTCACATGCCTTGGTAAAAACAGTTGAAACACTGTCCGTTGGCTCCCTAGAGGCTTCTTAAGTGATCGAGGGCATGCGGACACACGGTGTCCGACACGGCCTCTTGGACCCAACATGATGGCAGTCACATGGTGTCCGTCGCAGCCCACTGAACTAAACGTGGTTTTTAGTCTGGCGTTCAACGTGTTAATAGTTATAGCAGTGGGGGGTGGGGGTCAAGCCTAGAGGGCGTCAGGGTTTTTTTACGCAGGGACGCTACACGAGCCGCCGCTAGTCTTGATGCGCAATAAATGAGTTAGTACATATAAAGTCTAATTACGGAATACCCGCAGAGAAAGCGGCATGCTTTCGTCCGGCACCGAACCGCGGCCCGGCAACACACAAACTAACTAACGGTCGGTCGCCAGACGTCCCAGATCGATTAGGAACGTCCACTTACCCGATGACTTATTCAAATTACAAAACGCATAATCAACGAGCAATGAGCGCAAAAACCAAAGTGTGCTACCGTGCTAGCGGGTCAGCCTGTACCTCTGCGCTCCCCCTCCCGACCGCAGACTCCGTTACAAACATAGAAACGCGTGTTTTTAACTTAAAATTGTCCTTATACACTTACCGATTTTAAATATTTAATGGAATCAGGCGTTACCTCGCGGAAGTCCATCCTAAGTAAAAAAAGGACAAATATTTAGCTACTTCCGCACATGCAGTGGTAGTAGTCGTGCAATAAAATGCACCGCCCGCTGATAATTGCGCATGCGGCAAACAATGCGAATTACACAACCGCCACCGCCAAATCACTCAACACGTGTTTCACCCTCCACGGGGCATCTTCGGGGAGTTATGTTACACCGATTAGTGCCAAACACAGAGTGTTCTGTGTTTCACACTCTATGTTTGGCTGCATGTGCGGAAGTGGCTAAATACTGGTCCTTTTCTTACTTACCGATTTTAATCGTATTTTTTATAACATTACTCATATTTAGAACTATCAGTGCGATTTATCGAGAGTCGTAGTGTTTATGGCTTTAATCTTAAAAATACTATTTTTAACATGATAAGTTGTGACAGGTGGTGCAAAAGTAATGTCATAATTAGAACCAGCTGCTATTATGATATAAATTAAAAAGAAACGCTCTATTTTTAAAACTGTTTTATTTAGTTCGACCAGTACGGAATTTGTTTATTTATTTGGGTCAAAATTAGAAATTGAAATTTAAACACCTTCCCATTGTCAGATTGATCTGAAATTTGGTACACACATTTAATTTAGATGACAATACAATGTAAGAAAATCAATAACATTATAAATCTAAGATGGCCGCCGATACAGAATGGCGGATTACATATTTTTCCTTAACCCCATCAATATGGGTATCAAATGAAAGGGCTACACTAGTAAAACACGATGATTGTCAAAATTTAAAATTCAAGATGGACGCCGTTCCAATATGGCGGACTAGGTACATATTTTTCCACAACCACCACAATATGGGTATCAAAAAACCGTTTAACTTAAAAGTTTTTTAAATGTATTTATTAGAAAAGTTTAAATGAAAGTTTAAGATAGCTGTCATTACGTCTTGAGTTGATGTATAATTTCATTTTTAAATTATTGCTCGCAAAACATCTGGCTACAAATTTACGATATCTCAGTATATTATTCTATATAAATATACTATACTGATGTTAATGTGTGGAATTAAATATTGATGCTCACTCAGGAATGTAATTATTGACACGGACTCCTTATAAATCTATATTTCTAAATAGCAATTTTTGAGTTTCGCGGCTCTTCTTAGTGTAACTGCCTTCCAAGCCAGTAGTAACTTCATGTTTTTTTTTTATTTATTTACTTTATTGGAGATAGGCAGTAACAAAAGGCAGTAAGAAAGTACAAACTTAGAAGCTTAGAAATATAAAATTAGTTACAGTTGTTACCTTATAACTATCTCACTGAGAACATATAATGATTTATAGTCAAACAATGAAAAAACACAATATATATTGTGGACAACAATGCCGAAATTTTAAGTTGACTGACGTTTAGAGAGTGCATGTAACAGCCTATTTAAATTAAAAATATTTTGATTTTAAATATGTAATGAAAAAACTGCTTTTCTAATTCTGCGTTGAGCTAGCAACAAGTTTACATTGAAAACGTGCGTTTCCTTTGTTCATAACGGCAGTTTATTACAACATCGACCGAGTACAATCGCACGCAAAAGCCGGAACGGCAAACAGTAACAAAAGATTCTCTTTTTTGTATATAACACGCCAACAGTCTCGTCACTCTTATACGGACAGCGTATGGTGACATTTATTTCTGTGAACATATACGTATATACAGGATGATTGGTTATAGGTGTAAAAACTATAAAGCTTTCATTCATATTTCCAATTTAAATTTATTTATCTTTTCTATTAGCATACGGAAAAACTAGTTACTTCTGGCAGTAATTAATCTGAAGATTTATATTTTAGTAGCTGATCCCGCAAACGTTGTTTTACAAAAAAAAAATTGTTTTTTATTAACAAATAAAAAATAAAGGTTGATCGTAGAGGGGTGAAAATTTAGGGTTGTATGTATTTTTGTATGCTGTATCTTAATAAAAAAAATTGTCTAAAAAATAAAAGTAAGAAAAGGACCAATATTTAGCCACTTCCGCACATGCAGTGGTAGTCATGTAACAAACTGCACCGCCCGCTGCCCGCTGATAAATGCGTATGCGGCAAACAATGCGAATCACACAACCGCCACCGTCAAGTTACTCAACACGCGTTTCACCCCTACACGGGGCATCTTCAGGAGTTATGTTACACCGATTAGTGCCAAACACAGAGTCTCTGTGCTACCACTGCATGTGCGGAAGTGGCTAAATATTGGTCCTTTTCTTACTTAGGATGGACTTCCGCAAGGTAACGCCTGATTCCTTTAAATATTTAAAAAATAAAAAATAAAAATTAGGGGTGGACCACCCTTATCACTTAGGGGTATGGAAAATAGATAGTAGCCGATTCTCAGACCTACTGAATACGCATAATAATTTTGGTAAAAATCAGTCAAGCCGTTTCAGAGGAGTTCAAGTTCGAACACCGTGACACGAGAATTTTATATATTAGATAAAGGCCTTTTCTTATTGTATTCTTCTTTTCAGTCGATGGACGTCAACTACAAGGTGTAGACTTCCGCCAAGAATCGTCAGGATGACTGATCCTGGGCTGTCTGCATCCAGTTACTTCTCGTGACCTTCACCATGTCGTCGATCCAAGTGAAACCTACCCATGCATTACTATATCATCACCACTTCTACTACTCCGCTAGCTCAGTGACCCAAAGTGGGTCTTGGCCTCCGAAGCGAGAGACTTCCACTTTCCTCTATCTTGCGCCATCGTCTGCCATTGGCTGACATTCAATTCGCGCAAGTCTGCCTCAACGCGATCGATCCAGCGATATCTGGGTCTACCCACTGGTCTTCGACCCCTCGGTTTTTCCAGGTACGCTACTTTCACGCTCCGATCCGATCCCATTCGCTCCAAGTGACCAAGCCAGCGGATTCGTTGAGCTTTATATTCGCCAATAATATTTGGCTGTGCTACTAAACTCTCAATTTTGGCATTTTTTCGGAGCCTCCAAGATCCGTCTTGATTTCTCGCTGGTCCCAAGATCATATATATCATATACTATATCATCACATAATTTATAATTTCCGGAACGATTTATTTTTAATATAGTAAACTCTGCGATATGTATAAAAGAAGATAATATTGAAGTAACACATTTTTTGAGTACATACCACGCAATAAATGAAATTGCATCGTCGATACAAATAAATGCAGAGGTAAAATATTACAACAAAGCATTACGATGCAATTATGTTGCAATTGCTGCGCCTATGTGAGAACGCACCTGGCACTTGAACTGCATGACCTGGAACGACCTCCCGTATATCAAACTGAAGCTATAATTATGAATTTAAAAGAAATACTTAAGCTCCTTAAAGTAGACCTTGACAAACTAAACCACGCAGACAATATTTTTATGACTCAAAATTTTAACCCTTTTCTTGATAATTTATCTGTAGAGATACATCAGAAATAAAAAAAAATAGTGGCATCAATTTTGAACGCAAAGTAATTATTCGTATGTGAATGTTTAGGTTATTTTTTAATTTTCGAACGCTTGTTCATTTTTTTTTCTGTTGGCATCCTTGGATCTTAATAGTCAAGTGGTATGAATATTAGTTTGATATTAAAAAAAAATTAAGTTAAGGGTTAAGATTGTTGTGTGATCCTCTCTGTCCTCCAAACCGTACACTCATTCATAACACAACACATAGATTTGAAAGGTAAACTTCCTCTGTGCGTACGACGTCGTGTAGACTTAAAGTCGTCGACTTATTTTAAATTTAGTACAGTTCAGAAACACTTCCGTTACGTGAACTCATGACAGATGTAGCTGTTAAAGCCTTGGACCTAACAGCATCAACCTCCAGAACTACGCACTATTATAATAGTCAATTACTTTAAGTTTTAGTTATGTTTAACTTGTGCATTGCAAAAAATTAAAAAACGCTGTCGTGCCTCGCAGCTGGGAGAAGAAAGATCCGTATTAAATAGCGGCAACCCTCTCCCAACTGTCTGAGTTTAGTAAAAGCTAAAAAAATATTGCAAGAAAAAAACACCAGCGATAGAAATTAGAATTAAGAAGAAAAAAAGTAGTCGAGTAGTGTAGAAATTGTCCACCAACATTTCATGTTAGATTAAAGCCTTCTATCACATGTTATAAAAAAAAAAACTTAAATTATTTCCAAGTTCCACTGTTTTGCAGACCGTACTCTTATGCAATACATACACGACTGTGCGCGTCTGCAACATAGTTCCCAATGAAAAATGCGGACAAATTTCTATCTCTCCCTTTACGCTAAACGACTTCCAGTAACCGAGAGAGAAATGGTCACACATCGACAGTTTGTTTTTTTTGTCATCTGTACCGTGGTCATTGAACCCGGAACCGATTTACATCGGATACGTTTTTTTTGCTGTCTGTTCGAAATGCCAAATCTCAGAGTCAGCGGGGCGTGGCGAGATACAGCCGTCGGGGTATATGAAGCGGGTATAGCAGAACAATCGAACGAACAAGAAACGAATTGTTTTAACGAATGTTACAAGCTTATAATTGAACTTATTTCTTTATAATTAGCGATATGATATTACTTTCGATGTACATGACAATACTTTTTATTGATTTTTGCAAAAAAATTCCTCTATCGCCTCCACGTAAATACGGTTTAATTTAATGGAATCAGGCGTTACCTCGCGGAAGTCCATCCTAAGTAAGAAAAGGACCAATATTTAGCCACTTCCGCACATGCAGTGGTAATCGTGCAATGAAATGCACCGCCCGCCAGCCCGCTAATAAATGTGTATGCGGCAAACAATGCGAATCACAGTGCATTAGTGTATTGACTTTGTGTCTGTGACTCTTGTGTAACATAACTCCTGAAGATGCCCCGTGGAGGGGTGAAACACGTGTCGAGTGATTTGGTGGTGGCGGTTGTGTGGTCCTTTTCTTACGGTTTAATTTATTTAGTAACTTTTTTACATTTATTATACACGCTAGAAAATATATACATAGTTGCGTAATAGTAAAGAAAAAAGTGAAATGGTCAGTTTTATCACAGCATACGTAACGCCAGGGGCGGCTTAACCTATAGTGCAAGGTGTGCCAATGGACATGGGCGCCGCCGTCTTAGGGGGCGCTCCCTGAGACAGCTGGTGATGGAAGGTGATGGACCTTGGACCATCATGGTACAACAATGATATGACAAAGGCGGCCAGCCAGCGCGGTGGCGGCAATTACTACTTACACTTTACTTACTTATTACATACAGCCTACTTATTAAATAGCTTATTGGAATATGAAAAAACTTTCTTGTCACTACGGCAAAGTTAATAGTTTTAGCCGTGGGGGGCGGTCAGGCCTAGAGGGCGCCAGAATTTCATTGCATACAGGCGCTACACGAACTAGAACGTAACGCATATAAAAATAAATTGACGGAAAAGGCTTATTATTCAAGAGTCGTTGACTCTGTGTTTGGCACTAATCGGTGTAACATATCTCCTGAAGATGCCCCGTGGAGGGGTGAAACAGGCGTTGAGTGATTTGACGGTGGCAGTTGTGTAATTCGCATTGTTTGCCGCATGCGCATTTATCAGCGGGCTGGCGGGCGATGCACTTTGTTGCACGACTACCACTGCATGTGCGAAAGTGGCTAAATATTGGTTCTTTTCTTACTTAGGATGGACTTCCGCAAAATAACGCCTGATTCCATTAAATGCTTATTATTCAATAAACAAATATTTAAATGACAAGAATCCTTGGCAGTGATGTCGCGTATTTATTTTGATTTCATTTAGGCTATATCTGATAAAGCGTATATGTATACATCTGTGTTAAACTTTATTAAAATATGGAGTTGTGAGGTTTCTTCCTGCATCTTCTCCACAACTATAAAACTTATCGAAGCAGAGTGTAAAACAAAACAGATTAGTAATTAAATAGATAACAAGTTGACGATCAATAAGAGTTCTGTTGTAAGTTCCAATGTTGTATAAACGTATTATATCTTTTATCTTATCTTATCGACGCAATTTCTTACAGACAACCATATTATGGAAATAGTAGAGTGATAATATAAATATACATATATATGTATATTACATATATACGAGATTGTCAGACAATAAAGGCGACAGTCCCGAACTTGAATCTTTATTTGACTGTTGCTAGTGTAACAATCTTTTCACTCCATATTTCTCGTGACATTTCATCGACTTGACGTTTAAACGTCAACAAAACAAAAGTGACAAATATGGTACGTTTATGAAGATATAAATAAATAAAAATATTGAAATAATTTTAACTGTAGTCGAGGTATATACTTTTAATTAATAAAGTATAATACATAAATATAAATACAATAATATCAACTGATATTAATAAACTTTTAAAGATATTTATGAATTTATTTATTTATTTATAGCCTTCATATAGAAATATAAGGATTACCCGCCATATCTTTGCGAGGTGAATACTTTTTTTTTATCAGTACCGGTATTTCACAACTGCCCAAATGATAACCGATTGTCTTGGTTCAAAAAGGTAGAGTATAGAGGGCTAATACAAGACCTCCTTTACGGAAGCCAAGATTGAGGACTGCTAAGAGAACCTCGATTCAGACTTCGCTACATACTATTTCACTCCACAGTACAGACTTTTGATCACTTACTCAGACACTGCACCCGATTCGAATCCGAAAGACGTAACCACGTGACCTTATGTGAAAACCTTAATATACCTCCGTTGAACTAACCGGACCTTCTCAAGAAAAAATCTACAGCAGAATCTTTTGATGAGTTGTCCCGGCACATTGTCCTAAATCTCAAGGTATTTAACGGTCTGTAGCGTTTGGGCAGCGACTTGAAATAAAATAATGTACCAACTAATATATAATTGAGTAAAACTTACAAATTTTATTGTCAATATGTATAAATTTTAGCTGTATTTACCCATAAGAGAAAATTGTGTAAGAAAAATTGGAAAAAGTTATAAAACGCTGTCGTGTCTCGCAGCTGGAAGAAGAAAGATCCGTATCAAATAGCGGCAACCCTCTCCCAACTGTCTGCGTTTAGTAGAAGCGAAAAATAAATATTGTAAAAAAAACACTAGCGATACAAATTAAAATAAATTAAAAAAAAAACTACTATTTCACTAGTAAACCACCGAATTCTAAGATCACTTCGGCGAACGCTTCATGGAGTGAATTTAAAATGGCTGTCAGTCCATGATAATACCATCTTGGTCTTCCGATAAGGCGCTGTAGAAGTCCACCTAAACCAGAGTTCCCCAAACTTTTTTATGTTGTAGACCCCTTGCCATGTTTTTCCATGTTGGGTAGACCCCCTACTTACCTGATATTGATTTTCTGTATATTTCTAACTGTAGTGAAGTTTAGTGTTAAAAACTTAAAGTAAAAACACATTTTAATTTATCCATTTATTAATTGAAATTAAATTAAAACTACTCAAAATAAAATTTTGTATCTGTTATCTAAAATATACGTCACATTAAATTAACATAAAATAAACTATAAATAAAATAACATAAGCAATAACGCAATATTTTTAGTTAGAAGGATTAACCTGATGGTTTAATAATAAATTATCAACATTTGGCGACAATTTTGTAAGGGTTAATCTTAAATCTCCTCCGGCTAATGATGTCCAGTCTGTGGACCCCCATTTTCATTTCATGGACCCTTAAATTTTTTTTCACTAACAACCTGCAAGGGGTCTACCCTTGCAGGTTGTCTTAGACCCCTAGTGGTCGATATAGAACACTTTGGGAATCACTGACCTAAACAAACCATAGAACATCGCGATTGTTAAAAAAACATCATTAGCACTATGCCATCCTCAATCCAGCAAACATAACACAGATCGCATTACCAGAAATTAATTCAAGCAAAACCGTAACATATTTCAATAACAATATAAAAAGTACACGCAAGGTCTAGTTTTAGTGTGTCGTCCATTTTAAATTGTTTCTACATACCCGTGTTTATACGTAATACCAGAGCGTACTTTTATTTCATGTGAAATTACCTGAAAAAAAAAATTTTCATTAATATATTGCGGAGTATTATCTATGAACGTGTAAGACTACCGAAGCAGTTCAAATATTATCAATGAATTTATTTATACTGTGTTTTATTGAGAAAAGCATTTTAATGAAACCCCTTATTGTGGATCCCTCGTTCAACCGTATCTTGGGAGAGATATGGTTTTCAGTCACAATTTCAGTCATACATTCCTCTATTTTTCTTTAAAATATCTCACATTAATCTGTATCACTAGTTTTCTATAGAACACTTTTCTTGTTTCTCCTTCGCTCCTAAAATAGATTTCCTTTTATATGACAGTACAATTTAATTCTTATATTTGGTTATATATCTCGTATTAGTCTATATAATTACATTCTTATACAATTATTATAATTTTTGTAAATATGTAATATAATACCCGGCGATAAATATTGCACATCGACCTTTGGAAAGAGACAATCGGCTAATTTCTTCTTAGAGCGTTATCTCTGTCGCACGAATGACAAAACGTCACATAGGTAGTGTGGGACAGAGATAATGCTCTACGAAGCCGAAATTAGCCGATTGTCTCTTTCTAAAGGTCGATATGCAATATTTATCGCCGGGTACTGTACATAGGTATTTCGCACTATAAATTTCTAACCTACCCTTAATGTTTTGTTTTACTTGTCTCTCTTTATTTTAGGAACGAATGGCGAAATTTTTGGTCATGTGAATCAAGATTCTGGATTGGAACGTCAAACGCACACGAGGTGGGCAGACATTATTACGATCGAAGAAAAACGAGATAGATATAGACCGCTACTATTTGGTCTTATATCTATGTGTTCAACAGTGGAGTTCTACGGCTGATATTATGATAATAAACGAAGCTACATTCCATTCGATTACTTTCACAATTGTTCTATGGCACATACTATACTCATTACTAAAACCGTGTACTCTTTTTAGTTGTACATCAAAATATAAATAGTTTTACATATATAGATTAAATAAACAGTGTACTGGAGTACATTTATTCATGTCAGCGTATAGACATCCACTGCAAGGTATAAGACCACCACGATGCTCGATCTCGCGCTGCCGGCATCCAATGGCGTCCCGCGATCATAGCCATGTCTTCGTTCCACCTGGTACGAGCTTACCCAAGCCGCGACCACCGGCTTCCACTAGCAATGTGCCCCCACCAGTCATTTCGAACAATTTTTCTATCTGTGTCGATGATCTTTGGGTAAAGAGTTGCTACATCCTAAAATCTTTTCAAAATCTCATAGACCAGCACACCTTGGACCCTATCAGTCCTAGTCTTGTCTTTGAAGTCTACCCACCTCTTTTTTATGGCCCCCGCTATTGAAGGCCTATCGTACCCCTAATTAGTTGGGATCAGGGTCTTTGTTTACAAATATTTCAAATTATCAAATTTTTCATCTTTATTATTCACTTACTGTCATAATTCTCATTTTCTTTTATTATTACCTTATTTCCATCACAATATCTTTCATTTTGTTCTTTCATTCCTTCTTGCTTTCATCGCCTTCTTTCTATCATCTTATTACTCTTAGGTGGCTTGGTACATTTTTTTTATTCTTTATTTTATTATTTACATATTCTATTTTTTTATCACAGTTTTCTTTGGGTTGTGCTTTCTTAATACATTACTACACTTGTCTATTCTATTTTTCCTATTATCAATTGACTAGTTATTTTATGTGCAGTTTATTTTATATATGTACCTACTTATCTATACTGTTTTGTTTCTATTAACAGTGTCACTCACCGCCCTACGAGCAAACGATAGGAATGATGGGCGAAGATTGTCGTCGCTCATCATTAAGGCGATGCTCTCTAAATCTATCTTTAACTTTACCTCCGTTTCCAGGGCACTGCGCATCCTTGCATGTGCGGGACAATAGGCCACAAGGTGGGCTAAGTCTACCCACGTCACGTCTACCGAATCATGGTCTCAACTAGAGAACATTTCAATCCCAATGGCCAAAAGAATATAAAAATAAATAAACATCAAGTATCAAACTCAACCTATTATAATATTGCATATCTAGAATGAAATATAAAACCGTCGACAATTGAACGGACGTCTTCTTACGTCAACTTTAGACACAAATAAACAACTCTCGTCATCCCATCAGTGCAACTAGATACTGCGCCCTAAAAACTAACGCGGCGCTTGCGCAATATTGAAATTAATTATCGGAAGTATAGAACTTCTTACACGACAACCTGTCAATAAGTGTAGTAAAGTAAATATTAAGAAAATTGTAGGTACACCAATAACTCATTTTGCGTCGTGGTTACGTTACAGAAAAACACGACGCATATTGTAACGCCGCAAAGTGAATTAAGATTTTCTATAGCAAACCATGTAAAGATCGAAGATAGGTTCCAGGATTACGAAAGTACATTTTAAAAAGAAAATTGAACAAAGTAAACATTTAAAAACCAAAATAATATAACTCTGCCAATAAATAAATTGGAAAAATATATACCTTTTTTGTAACCAGAAACAACACATAAAAATTTATATAAATTTATTATTCTCTTTTAAAAAAGCACAACACACTACGTAATTGAAACTGAACTCTTAAAATTATCAAAACAAAGTGAAAATAAAACTGTATTCAAATTGCGTTGATTTTTAGTTAGAAAGCGAATCCCCGAGTTTTGATGGCATGGCGCTATTAGAAACAAGTGTTGCAATCTGTTGAAAAAAAAGCAAAATTTCAAACAAAAAAAATTAAAGACTCTAACCCAAGACAACGCAACCCCGAAAACCTAACGACGCACAGTGAAAATTAGTACTAATTAATCAGCGACGCAACTTCGAAAAAAACGAAAAACGAAACGACGCAAAGAGAGGTATTGGTGTATTTACAATCCAATACCATGTAGAGACATGGTTTGCTGAACAGCTGTGATCTTGAAAATGGATCCCAGAGTAGGACACCACGTTTGAATGTCGCAAATCATCTCTGGTCGTTGTTTCAGCCTATAGTTGCCACAGAGGTCCATCCACAGTGTGGCCACACGACCTTGTTAAAGTCGCTAAAAAGTTCTGTATGCAGGCCGCCTCAAATCGGTCGTATTGAAAATCTAGGTGTGGTACATGCAATGAAAGTTATGGCAATCTTTGAGACATATTCATGAATTACACTGGACATCATTGGCAAGCGGGTTTGCGATCGCTTTGTAGTTATATGATACGCATAGGACGCTGCTACCCATCCTCTGGAAACATATTATTAAGTTAAGAAAAGGACCAATATTTAGCCACTTCCGCACATGCAGCGGTAGTCGTGCAACAAAGTGTACCGCCCGCCAGCCCGCTGATAAATGCGTATGCGGCAAACAATGCGAATTACACAACTACCACCGTTAAATCACCCAACACGCGTTTCACCCCTCCACGGGGCATCTTCAAGAGTTATGTTACACCGATTAGTGCTAAACATACAAAACCCAACAACAAAGTGTGGGTCGTATACGTCCCATGCGGCTCGAATGGAAAGTCTTCAAAAATTGCCATACCACGGAACTTGTTGGGCCAAAACCCTCAGCGCCTTACTCCAAAAAAAAAGCCTTCGTGACACTATTATATGTAAAAATCATTTCTATGTTGAATCAAATTGGTCATAACGTCTATACAGACGAGTTTTTGATTTATAAATGATTTTTATTCGAAATTCAATAATTCGACATAACTTGTGAGGCAAGTTTATTGAGTTTTCGTCTACTTCGATGACAGGCAATAGGTTAGAGGTGGTAGGTGATGGACTACAAGTGACAGGCGCATGTCTAACGAGCGAAAGGTTACGATGTTAAGCAAATGAAAGTGAAAGCTATATTAAGGCGACGCTTCGTTCTTATTCCTTTCCGATTTCACGGAGAAGTAAAATGTATTTCTGTAAAATACACATTAACGATATCGCATTAAATATAAGTATATTCACACAATAATTTTGTTTATGAGGACACTTCTCATAAGGACTATACAGGCAGGATGATTGAAAAAATGAAAACATGATTTTTTTTTAATTTCGTAATTTTTAACGTTTCGTAATTTTAGTCTCACGCTTTCCAATGTCGTGTATTTTGTATATCGTTTTGATTTTAGAAAGTCGAAAAGATCGCCAAATAAACTTATAATGTACGACTCTTGTTGTTTTAATTTTTACTACAGGTATAGTAATTTTTTTTTCTATAATGAATACCAATTTTCGACCCAACATTGGAAAATTTTGATGAAGGTTTGATATTCAGAGATTTATATATATATATATACTGATGCTCATCCTCTAACAAATAAAATATGTCATATACTCCCCTATCCAAAAATGAACAGTTTCAGAAATAACATAATGATGATATAGTAAGATAAAAGCGTTTCTTTTAATTTGTAACACTATACATAAAATTAAATATTAGAGGGACCGGAAAGTAACGTCATTTCTGTCGACATATTTTACAGGAAAACCAATTGATTTGTTACCGCTCCGGCATTGATTTGTATACTACATGGCAAAAGGTTGTTGATGACGAAGGTGAATATGTTGATTAGAAATAAAAACTTGTTAATAATGTAGTCGTGTGGATTTAACTTAAGAAAGCGACATTATTTATTTATATATATATATATATATATATATAATAGCAGAATATGAAGCCTTTATTAAAATTTTCCAATGTTTATCAAAAATTCGTATTCATTATATAAAAAAATTAATATACCTGCAATAAAAAATAAAAACAACAAATGAGTCGTACATTATAAGTTTATTTGTCGATTTTTTCGACTTTCTAAAATCAATACGATATACAAAATACACGACATTGGAAAGCGCGAGACTTGACTTTAAACCGCGAGAGTCGGGTGAAATTCACCTTGAAAAGCGAAAGGGGTCTCAAGTGAGGATGAAAGTTGGCGACCGGTGCAGGCCTAGCCGGCTCGCGCCACGCACTTCAATAATCAAACTACTTTTATTATTTCCATTCCAATAAATCCTATTATCAAATTAATTAAAACTATATTTTGTTACTAGCTGATCCCGCAAACGTTGTTTTGCAAAAAAAATTAAAGTTTTTAATTAACAAATGTAAGATAAGGGTCGATCGTAGAGGGGTGAAAATTTAGGTTTGTATGTATTTTTGTATGCTGTATCATAATAAAATAAAAACAAAAAAAATTGTCTAAAAAATTAAAAATAAAATTTAGGGGTGGATCCCTTATCACTTAGGGGTATGGAAAATAGATAGTAGCCGATTCTCAGACATACTGAATACGCATGTAAAATTTGGTAAAAATCGGTCAAGCCGTTTCGAAGGAGTTCAAGTTTGAACACCGTGACACGAGAATTTTATATATTAGAAGATAATAAAAATATTACATACAAGGTTATCTCATTTTTATTCAATTATTTAGGAAAATTACAACTGTACATAATAAACACACATAAACATGATGTGACCAAGTTCTCTTTATTTTATTTTACTCAAACTAAAGCCACCACTTATAGAAAAATTTGATGTATTTTATACCAAAAGAAGCAAATGATACTTGTTGTAACAGCTCCTAATAGATACCGGACTGTTTGTATTTCGTGCGACAAAGATAACGCTCTAGTAAGCCGAAATTAGCCGTTTGTCTCTTTCCAAAGGTCGATGTGTTATATCTATTAGAATTCAGGAGAGAAAATAATTGTTATTTGTAATATGTACTAATCCAAATTTTGTTAAATTTTTGTAACTATTTTATCATTCCGTTGTTTATTACCGCATTATAAAAAGCTTTAACAAATTTATCCAATCACCCTGTATACGAAAACGTAGGAGCAAATTAACATAAAATAAACAAGCTTCAATACATACACTACATTCACACACAAAGACACACACGTACATCACACTCATATAGGTTTATAAAAATAATCATTACTTTTAATTTTAAAATTACAATTTATCCGCCACTGTGGCTGGATCACAATAAATTGTTTCATATGGATAAAGATGATCAGTATCACTTTATATCGCTAAACTTAAAAAAGGAACGAACAAACATATTGTTAACTATACTATTAACTATATATGTATTTAGTTGCACTTTACCGCACATAAAAAATGCTCACGTGTAAACGTATCTTTAGATTCTACAATTGTTGACAGTCACATTCTGTCCTTTTCACTCACATAAGTGCAGATGCAAGACCGTTTTACAGTATGCTGTCTCTTTCTCGTAATTTATTTATATAATATTATTAAACACATCAAAATATATACCTACGTTCATTGTCACAATTTAGTTCTATTACCTATTTGTGAGTGTATTTCGAAAACAAAAGATCCTCAATTGGCAACATCTCATCTGCACCAGACCAGTCCACCGTGGTGATCATTTGTGGGAGGCCTGTGTCTTGCAATGGAGGGGTGGGGGGGGGGTGCTGAAAGACCTAATATGATCAGACAATTTGACATCGCAAACAGTAATACGCATATTGCCTTATTAAGATCGCAGGTAAAAGTGAACAGAGTATCTCGGCCTGAATATCCAATATTTGAGAGTCGAGCAACACAGCGCTGGAATCCAATGGTATAAGCTGGTGACAGTTCTGTGTGCAGCACAACAAGCGCTAGATTATGCACTCGTCATTGACGCTATGAATCATTATGTAGGGTCACCATGATGGATTGCAGTATGCGGACAAATATTATTTTATAATACCTATATACCAATTATATACAAACTGATTATATGTGTAACAGCTTTTAACGGCGGAAGATGTTGCTAATTTTTCAGCAAACAGCTTTAAAACTTTTTGTATACAGGTCTCATATGACCCGCTTTTCTGAGTGTTTCCATTTTTGTGAGACCCGTCACCACTCGTATTCCGCACATCAATTTGGTGATCACCCTGTTGGTCACTTTCTACTTCTCTTATGACAACCAGCTTATTGAGAATCTGTGGTTGCCTTCTGTGTAGCCAAAGTAGCCAAGAATCCACAGATAGAGAGCCTGGTCTTAACGGAATTGATCAAGATCAGATCTTTTAATTATCCTGGAAGTCCAGGTTTTTTTTGTGGCCCTCGCTAATGGAGGCCTCTCGTACCCGTAATTAGTTGGGATCAGGGTTTTTGTTTACAAATAAGTTTTTCAAAATTTTCATCTTTATTCTTCACTCACTGTCATACTTCTCAATTTCTTTTATTCTGACCTTATTTCCATCATAATATCTATCATTTTGTTCTTTCATTCCTTCTTGCTTTCATCGCTTTCCTTCCATCATCTTATTACTCTTGTGGCTACGTACATTTTTTTATTCTTTATTTTATTATTTACATATTCTATTTTTTATTTATCACAGTTTTCTTTGGGTTGTGCTTTCTTAATACATTACTACACTTTTCTTATTCTATTTTTACTATTTTTAATTGACTAGTTATTTTATGTCCAGTTTATTAGGTACCTAAGGAAGTCCTGGTTATGTGTAGCATCCTTCACCAGCATCAAATTGTCCAGGATTCAGATGCTTATAAAGCCTTTCAGTTCCATTTTCAATTATGTTTATATGTTATAATAATGTATATTAGATATAAAGTGATCACTCTGAAATATTATGAATTAATATTTTGTTGTATTTTTATGCTAGAAGCCAATAACTAATATTCTCTCGGATGAAGTTATTGTATTAGCTCTGGAGGCTTTTACAGCTTCATCAAAACAAAAGCTCAAGAAGCGGAAGGGTACGTGAACTGTTCAGAATTTAAAACAGGCCGTCCGTCATATTCCAGTTTTTACAACATCTATTGCACGAAGGAAGCTTACCTACACGAGGTTGTGTGTAGTGTATTGTATGAGAGGGTAAAGTTTTGGAGGGCAGGGAGGAACACAACGGAACTGATCCTACTTAGGATCGCCCTCGCTGTTTACGGGGGCGGGGAAGGGTGGCTGCCCACGTAAGCCAATGACATCTGTCTGTACAAAGTTTATAGAAACAGATAATAAACAATAATTTTTATAAAAATTTGTATGCCTTTTCTTACTATATTATGATTACGTTATTTATCATTTCTAAAACAATTGATTTTTTGATATTGTGTTCCATACATCAATTGACAGCAAATGAGCTTAACATTTACTCCTTTAAAACTTTTATACCTATAATCCATTATCTTGTATATATCAATAGTTTAATTTGTTTATATTATAACAAGTGGCGCAAAAGTAATGTCGTAATATGAACGCGTCAAAATTTTTATAAAACGGTTTTATTTAGTTCGACCCGTACGGAATTTGTTTATTTATTTAGGTCAAAATTAGAAATTGAAATTTAAGCACCTTCCCGTTGTCTGATTGATCCGAAATTTGGTACACACATTTAATTTAGATGACAATTCAATGTAATAAAATCAATAACATTATAAATATAAGATGGCCGCCGATACAAAATGGCGGATTACGTATTTTTCCTTAACCCCCTCAATATGGGTATCAAATGAAAGGGCTACACTAGTAAAACACGATAATTATGTCAAAATTTAAAATTCAAGATGGACGCCGTTCCAATGTGGCGGACTAGGTACATATTTTTCCACAACCACCACAAAATGGGTATCAAAAAACCGTTTAACTTAAAAGTTTTTTAAATGTATTTATTACAAATGGCGCCAAATGTCACTGCGCTTTGACATTTATGATGTAAATATAAAGAGAATTATTTGTCAACAAGCAACTAATTTTCTATATGTCTTTTCACATTATGACGCTACATTTGCACCACCTGTTACTAAATATGAAATATATTTATATATTTTATTATACTAACATGAAGCATATACATAGACGTATGTTTATCTCAAACAGCTGTGCAGGTAAAACAATAAGTGACGTTGTAATAGACTGGAATAATTAGCGATAAGCGTGTGTTATAAACACTGATAAAATACAAATAAAATTACATATAACTTCATTATAAACGCTATTTCACCGCGTATTACTGTATGCTTTGCCGATTCAAAAAAACCTCATTCTAGTAATGTATTTAAAAGTGGAACCAGAAAACACTTTTAATCTTTCACATCTACATCCAATCACCTTGTATTGTCACAGTGAAATGTAAAACAAACAAAATAAGTTCTTTTAGAATCCGACAAGCCTATAACTTCTGTTGGTACATCTTCAGGGACAGATAGTAAACAATAATTAATTAATTAATTAATATATATATATATATATATATATATATATATATATATATCTGATATATAAAATTTTTGTGTCACAGTGTTCGAACTTGAACTCCTCTGAAACGGCTTGACCGATTTTTACCAAATTTAATATGCGTATTCAGTAGGTCTGAGAATCGGCTACTATCTATTTTTCATACTCCTAAGTGATAAGGGTTGTTCACCCTTAAAAAATTTTTATTTATTTTTTTGACAATTTTTTTGGTTTTCATTTTATTATGATACAGCATACAAAAATACATACAACCCTAAATTTTCACCCCTCTACGATCAACCCTTATTTTTAAATTGAAAATTAAAAATATTTTTTTTTGCAAAACAACGTTTGCAGGATCAGCTAGTATATATATATATATATATATATATATATAGTTATCGGAATTTCGAAGAATTGCTCGTCTGAAATGGCTGGCGGTGGAGCTGTAAGATTCTCGAGTGGCGACCAGGAGCTGGTAGACGTGGCCACCTCACTACGTGGTTTGACGACATAATTCAGGTCGCAGGATGTCGCTGGTCATCGTTGTGATCTTTGGGGAAGTAAGAAAAGGACCAATATTTAGCTACTTCCGCACATGCAGTAGTAGTCGTGCAACAAAGTGCACCGATTAGTGCCAAACACAGAGTCTAAGCACCAATCGGTGTAACATAACTCCTGAAGATGCCCCGTGGAAGGGTGAAAAACGTGTTTAGTGATTTATCGGTGGCAGTTGTGTGATTCGCATTGTTTGCCGCATACGCATTTTTCGACGGGCTGGCGGGAAGTGCACTTTATTGCACGACTACCACTAAATATGCGGAAGTGGCTAAATATTGGTACTTTTCTTACTTAGGATGGACTTCCACAAGGTAACGCCTGATTCCATTAAATACTTTGGGGAAGGTCTATGCTGTTAAAGGAAATCTAATTTTTACAACGCTTTTTCTTACTACATTATCATTACGTTATTTATGTTTTCTGAAACAAATGATTTTTAATAGTATGTATCATACATTCATCAATTGATCTATACATTTAAAGCTCCTTTATCTAATATGGGTAACCAGAATATGACATTCATACTTGTAAATGAAACGGGATTGTCCCAAGAACACCGTAACGTGTAGTCACCGTGTTTATGATTAAACAACGGCGCATCTAGCACCGGAGCTGCAATAAACGCTATTGTGCGCTCATCACAATCATGAGTGTTCGTTTGTAGCTAATTCAGGGCCCTTTCACTCACGCCCTGCAGTGGGCGTCTGCCCACTGACGTCATGATCTAATATGTAGTTACGATATCTATATGTAGCATTGGTCGGTGTAACATAACTCCTGAGAATGCCCCTTGGAGGGGTGAAACACGTGTAGAGATTAACGGTGGTGGTTGTGTTTCGCATTGTTTGCCGCACGCGCATTTATCAGCGGGCTGGCGGGCGGTGCACTTTGTTGCACGACTACCACTGCATGTGCGAAAGTGGCTAAATATTGAACCTTTTTCTCATTTAGGATGGACTTCCGCAAGGTAACGCCTGATTCCATTAAATATGAATAATAAGTTAACGAATCATAATCTAAGTTTCAACGTTGAATAAATGAATTATATATTTTTATCTATGCTGTTTCAAGGTTTATTAAACAGTAATTTAAAAAAAAAAACATAATTCTGCAGTTACACTGGTCTATTCTTCTCGGGTGTGTCACATTTCATCCGAACAGGTAGCCTGAATAAAGAATTTTCAAATTTGAAAAGTTGAACTAGGTTATTAACATAAGAATCAAATTCAAGTATTAATATCAACAATATTCTGCCACCTGTTACTACTTAGGACATTTGGTCGAGACTTTCGAGCATCGAGCACGTGCCAAATCATATGCCGGGCCATCATCTTCTCACAGTACACTTGTAATAACATAAGAGTCAAACTTAAGTATTAACATCAATAATATCCTGCCTTCTGTTACTACTTAGGACATTTGGTCGAGACTTTCGAGCATCGAGTACGTGCCAAATCATATGCCGGGCCATCATCTTCTCTCGGTACACTTGTACCCGCGCGCACGCTCCACTTCGGTTAGGCATTGAACTACACACTAACCGTAAGTCAGTAACCTGAATATGAGTCCGTCGCAGGGCGTCCGCCCCAATTGAATAATGGGCAGCTTATTAACGTCTGAACGCTGACCAAATTGAAGATGCGCTTGTCCTTGTTAAATCATTTCACTTGAACGACGATACGTGATAAAAGAACTACAATACACATGATCATCATCATCTGATGAATATAGGCATGCTCCAATAAATTTGTAATAGGATCGATTTCGACTTCGAGTGCCGGTCTGGTGTGAAAATCAGGGAGGAATCATTATCCTCCCTGATAAAAGAAGAAAAAACCAAAGAAGAGTTCCTCCTACACTGTAGAAAAATAATAAGTATAGTAATAGATAGAAATAAAGGCTAATAAAAATGTAAACAACAAAAATAAAAATAAATAATGTAAAACCAAGTGATACTGTAATAATCCTATATAGAAATAAAATAATAAAAATGTAAAAGAGTAATGAGGAATGTATGAAAGGCGTAACAGAGCGAAAAGGAAAGACAGAAGAATTGTGGCAAGAATGAAAAGAACGAAAGATCATACAATGTATGAAAGACGACAATGAAAATAAAAATAATATGTGAAAAAATTAAATAATGTTGAATAGTCCCTGTCCCACACAAGATAGAGGGTACGAGAGGCTCCCAATAGCGGGGGCCATAAGAAAAAAAAAAGATCGATTGGAAGCTGACAACATTCAGTTTCTACATATGATCACAATGTCTCCTTACCTCGTGAGATATTCTGAGCTGTGTTTCGTGTGTACATGTGTTCTATGCCGAGAAAAAAAAACGTTTCCTGTCCGTATCGGTCAGTGATGGATGACATATTGACTTTCAGTTCAACCTCCATCACTCAAGTGACAGTGCTGTCAAACTAAATCTCATATTATTTGACCAGCGTTTTTTTGTTAAAATTAAAATTTATAAAAATATAACCATTGAAATTATATGTGCAAACCAACGGAACAAAAGACAAATATCCTTTATTTATCAAAACAGATTTCTTGAACATCGACCCTTCTAGTGAACGAAGCCTTATTTTAAAGAAGCAATTTGCTAATTTACTGTGTGTCAGTCTGAATTGAAGGATCTTTTAAAAACTGCCGAGGGACACACACGCACACACACATATATGTGTGTATATATATATAGGATAATGTTCAAAAAAATAGTACGCGGATTCTAACATAGGTAGACGCATCATATGTTTGTCTAAAGCATTATTTCTTCACACGACGAAGAACACGTCATGAAAAACACATATTGACACTTTTACAAGTCATTGACCAAGTCAAGGGCTTTGCCCCTGGATTATCGGACAGTGAGAAATCATTATGAAAAAGTCTTAACAAATACTTCACCGGACAGTGAGAAATCATTATAAAGGAGTCTTAACAAATACTTCACCGGACAGTGAAAAATTTTTTATACGATACAAGATGCGGTCTTATCGCTCGAGGTGATCTCTACCAGACATTTATCTTATAGCATTTAAAAGTTTTTATTTGATCGATATATGTGTAACTTCTTTATATGCATGATTGATATTATGATGTACAAATTAAAAATTGTCAAATTACTTTTAAGAACAGCAACTGTCAAATTTATGGCATGCATGCATTTCTAGCTTGTAGCTTACTACACATAATTTTAAAAAAGACGAATCAAAAGTGCGTATAAGTGCCTATTTGAATGAAGATATTTTGAATTTGGAATTGTTATCTGTGTTATTATATATTTAATGGAATCAGGCGTTATTTTGCGGAAGTCCATCCTAAGTAAGAAAAGGACCAATATTTAGACACTTCCGCACATGCAGTGGTAGTCGTGCAACAAAGTGCACCGCCCGCCAGCCCGCTGATAAATGCGTATGCGGCAAACAATGCGAATTACACAACTGCCACCGTCAAATCACTCAAGACGTGTTTCACCCCTCCACGGTGCATTTTCAGGAGTTATGTTACACCGATTAGTGCCAAACAGAGTCTCTACGACTACCACTGCATGTGCGGAAGTGGCTAAATATTGGTCCTTTTCTTACTTAGATATCATTCAAGCCATTTCACATCATCACACTAGCATTCAAGACCGCCCAAAAACAAAGTCTGCCCGCGTCGTTCCCGACCGCAGAGTATTTTAGTTCCGCAACACTTATACTACACTACATTCACTCTCTCCTCACTCAGTACACTTAAGCAACACTGACCAGACATGCGCGCTAGTCGTAAGTTCTGCCGGCCAGCTGGGTCGCGCTGGGTTTGTGTCCTCGAGGGCTGGCTGGGTTGGCCCCGCTGCTTCTATCTCGCGGCCACTACCTCTGTGAGTTCCTCGTCTCCCCGCCGACTACTGATACGGGTTCGTAAACTCGAATCTTGTAAATTTATATAGTTCACGGACCCCTCCGTTCCGTGAACTCATTACCGATGAAGCTGTAAAAGCCGCAAGGCTAACAGCACAAACTTCACACGAGACTATAGACTATATACATTCACTAACACTACACACCTACACGGGTATAGTCCATCTTCGTTGAAACTAGACTACTACAGGTAAATTCTTCCTGACCTCCTGTTTTCTCCGATAAAGCTGCACAAAGCCAAAACCGGACTAGCATAACTTTATTCAAAAATATATACATATACATTAATCACGACGTCACGTCTGTCTGTATTTCACTACGAAGCTTTCTGACGGAAGTGGATGACGCATAGCGCGTTGCGTTCCGGCCACGCGTTACGAGGATGCGTCTTCAGCGAAAGTGAACGGAAATGATGACATTGAAACAGCTGACGGCTTCAACCCTTAAATGCATAATGATGTAAAACTGCAACATACCACTTTAACGTAAACTATTTAAGAGTAAATGCAGTGTTGTATATCTGCAACAATTTTTTTTTTTAAAAAGTAAGTATAAAAAATATTATATAGATATTATTTTCTATTTTCCCTGCATTTTAGTGTACTAATCTGCAAGATAAATATTTTTTTAAAAGTATAAATAAAAGTAATGCATTTAAGGGTTAAGTTTCTTTTATTTTACGTACACTGTCTTTTAAAAGTTTCACCCGTGTACGAACGTCATCTAGACATAAAAGACGACATATTTATTATTAATAAACTCTTTAATTTATAGATAAGATTAACACCCACTGTGAGGCATAATACCAGAATCCAATTTCCCAAGAGTTTTTCCTATAGGTTGTACCATACATAGCCATAGTAAACGAGCTATACATTCACCCCTTTTTATGTAACCCCCCCCCCCTTTAGGGGCCTTTCAAACACCCATGCCATGTGTGGAACAGAGACATTACAACTCTAGTAGTGTTTTTCATATTTATTTTACTTTCTCCTTTCATTCTTGACATACTCTATCATTCTTCACATTTAAATAGTCTTCTGTGAATCACCTTCTTTTTCCTAAAGTCACATTTAATAAAAAAAATATTTTAGAAACAAAAGGTCCCATTCTATATGTTAGACTAAATAGGTATAAAGTCTGCGATGAACTAAATATCTGTGATAATGTAAAAAAAAACTGTTATCTAGGAATGTTGATGAAGAAAGGAAGGTGTAAAAAACGATCTGCAGTATAAGTACCTTTAAAATCGCTCCAGCCATTTCATAGATTAGGCAGAACAAACAGACAGATAAGACAATTTTTTTTTAAATCTAGTATATATACTATATATACACATGTAGTAAAAGTTACCTTAATATTACAAACAGAAACTCCAATCTCATTTATATATATAGATTACTAGCTGATCCCGCAAACGTTGTTTTGCAAAAAAAATTAAAGTTTTTAATTAACAAATGTAAGATAAGGGTTGATCGTAGAGGGGTGAAAATTTAGGTTTGTATGTATTTTTGTATGCTGTATCATAATAAAATAAAAACCAAAAAAATTGTCTAAAAAAATTAAAAATAAAATTTAGGGGTGGACCACCCTTATCACTTAGGAGTATGGAAAATAGATAGTAGCCGATTCTCAGACATACTGAATACGCATATAAAATTTGATAAAAATCGGTCAAGCCGTTTCGGAGGAGTACGGTAACTAACATTGTGACACGAGAATTTTATATATTAGATATTGACTGTGAATCATTTATATTGATCACTTTTGTACGGCATAAAAGAAAGCCTGAAAAGCCCAATGTAAAATAATTATCAAATTAAACTTTTCTATAATGAGAAACTCAATGTCTTGGTGCACATAAGTATATTTAACATTAATGTTTTATCAGAAAAAAACTTAATTTTTTTTATACCTAGTTCCAATCATCCTGTATAAAGTGATCACTCATATGTTACATTCGAATAATAAAAATACACCAATACCTCACTTTGCGTCGTGGTCGCGTTCCAAAAAAACACGACGCAAATTAAAACGCCGCAAAGTGATTTAAAAATTTCTATAGCAAACCATGTAAAGATCAAAGATAGGTTCCAGGGTTACGAAAATACTACTTTTTTAAGAGAAAATTGAATAAAGTAAACATTTAAAACACAAAAATCATATAACTCTGCCAATAAATAAATTGGAATAATATTTACCTTTTTCGTAACCAGAAACAACACGTAAGAATTTATCTTAATTTATGATTCTCTTTTAAAAAAAGAACAACACACTACGTAATTGAAACTGAACTCTTAAAATTAGCAAAACAAAGTGAAAATTTTTAGTTAGAAAGGGAATCCCCGAGTTTTGATGGCATGGCGCAATTAGAAACAAGTGTTGCCATCTTTTAGAAAAAAAAAATTAAAGACTCGAACCCAAAACAACGCAACCTCGAAAATCTAACGACGCACAGTGAAAATTAGTACTAATTAAGCAGCGACGCAACTTAGAAAAAAACAAAACGAAACGACGCAAAGCGATGTATTGGTGTAAACACTATTCCAATATGAGAGTCCTAGCTTATGTCAGTATAAAATCTACAGGTACAGATTGTAAACCATATTTGATTTTAATATGTAGTAATCCGATATACGACCATACATTGATATGCAGCAAATAATCTACTTTCACCTCTCTGTAGCTTTTACATGTATAAGTAATCATCCTGTATATTGCATATTATTATCTCCTTAAAGACATATATTGTTGTAAATGAATAAAGTCTCAAATTAACGAAACAAAAAATACTTCACCTTTCGCTTGAAGTCAATTCGAACACAAACAAACATTTTACTTTCTTTCATAAACCGCCACGCGATTTTGAACCCTAACGTATGAATAATAACACTCATATCTGCGTTAAAACAGACGACGTCGATCGCCTTCACCTAAAAACGCTAATCGGCCGCGTAACGGTACACTCTAACTGTAAAGGACGGACGACTCCGGTCCAGTTCGCGAGATGTCGCACGATGCTACGCGTACATTGCGCGCTTGGCTCACTCATGCGGTTAGCATTCACATCGAGCGCGACTTGGATTATGATATTTTTGTAAATTAAATTCACTGTCGTATACAGATGTACCGTGTTTATGTCCAAAATTCGAAGGCGCAAATTTCTTTTTACGATCGTGTGACTCATGGTCATTCGATTCCATGTTTGATCATTTTAAATTCGTTGAACAATATTACTTTTTATTTCCTGTTGTGCTTATTTTGTTTGTAAGAAGGTAAAACATATAAAGAACCAAATGTAGAGAATTCTTGCACTGCCTGCATCCATCGACTGCACGCGACCTGAACTATGTGGTCGGCCCACCTTTTGGAGATAGGGTTCCCACACTGTTAATAGCGACAAGTGTAACTAACACATAACTAGTTATAATTAATGCATAAACCATATAAAATACTGGACAATGTTGTGTATTTTATATAGTTAATGTCGAACCCAAATAAATACATATTTGGAGATATAATGATTTGTCATTTTTAAAAAGCAACGAGGAAACTTCCAAGGTTTTTGCGAAGTACCTGATGCGGCTACTAAAAACTTCGTGCATGTATGTAGTTTTTCTAAAGTTTAAAATTTTTATATATATATATATATATATACAATTTTTGAAACTTTAGAAGAACTACATACATGTACGAAGTTCTAATATATATATATATATATATATATATATATATATATATATATATATATATATATATGTTATATTTATATACATAGTAGCATATTACATATACAGCTCAAACATATTTATGGGAAAGTATATATGTGTAAGTATATATATGTTAAATGGAATGGAATTTGTATCTCTTGTTTTGATATCTATACTTACAGACACTAGTTATATCTGCACTACTCTTGGTTTACTACTAGAGATATAAAGTCCACTATCGTACAACATAAGTGTTAAAAAATAAATTATCAAAAATAATATAACCATAGTTTCTAATATACAGGGTACCGAAAGAGTTCATTCTGTGAAGGCTTCAATGTGTATTTTTTTTTAATAATGAATCACCGCTAAAACAGTACAGTAAGCGGAAGAGGAAAACCGTCTCGATCCAACATAACGGTGCATTCTGTAGGCGAAACTGCGCGGTCGGCAATTTTGATTTATTTTTCTTTTGAAATATTTATTACTTTTGCTCTATTCTGTTATAGTTGATACTGAAACAGATGGTGGTTTTGAGAAGCGCAAGACAGATCCATCATCACGACCTATATGGAAAGTCTTATGGTACGGAGGCCACACTCGCCTCCATTATAATGGAAAAGGATGCAAGAGAGTCCATCCTCAAATTCTTTAGGAAAGTTGCACAATATGTAATTAATAGGAATAAAACATAGTTAAACAAAAAATTGAAATTATAATAAAAAAATGTAAAAATCTGTGAAACAAACTGATGTACATGAGAAAAATAAAATAAACTGAATAAAGCTGTGATGCTGCAATAGAAAATACAACTGAAGTGTTTAAGGATGGATGAAAGGAATGGAATGATTGAGAAAGGAAGATGGAATTATGGAATGATAGAAGGAAGAAAAAAAGATATTGTGAACTATGGAAGACGAGGACGAAAATAAAAAAATCATGTGAAAAAATTGTTAAGAAATAAAAAACCCTGTTCCCAACAAAATAGGGGTGGAAGGAGAGGTCCCAATAGCGAAAGCCTCAGATAAAAAAAAGTTATGGTGCTACTTATAGCACCATAACCTTTTTTTTTATCTATAAAGAAAGCTAAAAGCTGTATGGGCTTACCCATACAGCTTTTAGCTTTCTTTATAGAAACTTAGGACTCGCATATTCAGTGGCGTAACTAGGGGGGGGCGGTGGGTGCGGTCCGCACCGGGCGGCACTTACCTTGGGGCGGCATTTTTTATATTTACTTATAGTTGTAAAAAGCAACTTTTTCATTTCAAATTTATTTTCTTTCTTGAAAAATAAATGATTATTATAAGTTTAATATTTGATTTATATAAATTATTATTAACTTTATGATTTCGAATATTATTCCTAGGTGTATATAAATGCATTTTAGTGTAAATATTGGATTCTAATTCAAGAACAAGATAATAATTTTATTTTATTGTATTCATTAAAATTCGTTGAATTCGTAAAAGGATCTTTACGACTTTGTTCGGCAATTTTTCCTAACTAAATTTTTTGATGTCAGTTTATAAATGTCATTTCATGTATCAATATTTTTTTAAATCATAAACCACTATTTGATTGACATATAATAGAAAGGGCGGCAAACTGGAGATCGCCCCGGGCGGCAAAAGTTCTAGGTACGCCACTGCGCATATTCATCACCATATCTGCTGTAAGATGCCCAATGTTGGACATAGACATCGGCTAGATTTCTAATTACACCAATTGAAAACGTAAAAATTTTTATCACTGGTTTCTATCATCTATAATACAATAAAAAATAATCAAATGATATATAAACACTTAAAATATATCACATATAAAAATACATATATGTGTGGATCTACAAGATAGAGGAAGCAATATAGCATATACATAATATTATCACTTATGTAGAATGTATAATCTATTAAAATGTTTGTCTTATGTCTATATATCCAAGCAGCACGAAAAGATAAAGAAATGCGAAAGCAGTAAGAGGTTTTTAAAGGGTGGGTGGCTGCAGCTTCATACTAAGGAGTTGAGATACTAGGCCATTTACTTTTTTGTGTGTGTTTTTGTGACTTCAATTTTTGTGAATTGAATTCTGACTCTGTTGTGTTCTGTGTTTGGCAAGGTAAGATCTTAATAAAAATGCTTACCATCTTTTTATGTGAAATATAGATAAATATAAATAATAATATTATATTTATTTACTTTTTATTGTCGAGTACATCAATATACATAAAAAAAGACTCAGTGTTTATACCGTGTCTTCGTCATCTATATTTAATGGAATCAGGCGTTGCGGAAGTCCATCCTAAGTAAGACTGTGTTTGGCACTAATCGGTGTAACATAACTCCTGAAGATGCCCCGTGGAAGGGTGAACCACATGTTGAGTGATTTAACGGTGGCAGTTGTGTAATTCGCATTGTTTGCCGCATACGCATTTATCTGCTGGCTGGCGGGCGGTGCACTTTGTTGCACGACTACCACTGCATGTGCGGAAGTGGCAAAATATTGGTTCTTTTCTTACTTAGAATGGACTTCCGCAAGGTAACGCGTGATTCCATTAAATAAGGCTTTTCTGTAGTTTTAATAAAAGGCTTCGAAGAAAATCGTGGGATTTCAGTTTTAGTCTGGTAACCCTTTCGTGGCCTCCGCAGCGAGGAGGTAGTAAGGAGGTGCAGATATCCCGTGTGGAATAAAATAAGATCTTTACTGTATCATTTTATACGTATTCATTATGTATCATACTTAATACTGAAAATAAGTTAAAGTTACCAACCTAAATAGAAAATTTTTAAATGAAATAATCGCTCTATTATTATACTGTTACGTACTATGGGTTCTGACTCGAAATGAAACACCACTGGTTCACGACTAGTCCTTTATTCACAAATCATATGGTCACCCTACTTTAACACAAAGTATACTTTCGTTTAGTCCAAACTTCGCTTCCAAATCGCTCAAGAAAACACTGTCCAAGTAATTTACCAAATAGTCACTTTGTAGATCGTAGATCTTAATCTCATAACTCGAAAAACAACACTGAACTTTCGACATGGGGAGTACACCCATTTATACCACGGAGAAGGTTCTAGTAAGTTCGCGATAGTACTAGATTAGAATTTCCGAGAACCGTACACAAAAATCTATAAATAGCTTTAAGGTCAAGTGTGTTTAAGGCACTTATTGATCGTAGGGTTCCAGTGTTTATTTTTTAGAGCATTATTTCCTAAACTTTTTTGTGTCATGCCCCACTTAACCCTTTTTAAAATTCTTACGCCCCCCTGTGTAACATATATAATTTTTATATTAAAGCGAAAGGATTAAAATCCATTTTCAAATTGCCCCCCTGTGGGACATGGGCTCCACGTTGGGAAACACTGTTTTAGAGGGTTCTGTAACAATACTTCTGATTTAAATATATATTACATATATCTGAGCGACACTAACAAATGTAGATTTAACTTTCTCACTTTTGAAACATCCTATAGTGATATAAATGGGCACGTGCTGCGACTGTTGATTTAAGATGGTGATAAGGTGATATCGTCGTGATAGAGTTATGTCGCGTGAATGTGTGATGACGAATCGAGGCTGTTTTATGAAACGTCACTTTAGTACTTCGAAGGCCGTATATCTTTTTTAATTTTTTTTTGGCTAAGCATTTGACTTCTGTCTCGCCTGATGTAAGTGGTGACGAGGTCTACGATTCTACATCCTCGTCTAGAAGAAACTTATTCTTGTCTAGAAGAATTCCAAGTTAGGTAGGTTGTTCCACTCCTTGTCTTTGCACAACGCTTAGTGCGGTAGAAGGAATTTGAGCCGTTTACAAATCTCATTTTGTATTATATATATTTACTAGCTGATCCCGCAAACGTTGTTTTGCAAAAAAAAAGTTTTCAATTAACAAATGAAAAATAAGGGTTGATCTTAGAGGGGTGAAAATTTAGGTTTGTATGTATTTTTGTATGCTGTATCATAATAAAATAAAAACCAAAAAAATTGTCTAAAAAATTAAAAATAAAATTTAGGGGTGGACCACCCTTATCACTTAGGGGTATGGAAAATAGATAGTAGCCGATTCTCAGACATACTGAATACGCATGTAAAATTTGGTAAAAATCGGTCAAGCCGTTTCGGAGGAGTTCAAGTTCGAACACCGTGACACGAGAATTTTATATATTAGATTACCAATATCTTTATTCAAGCAGACATTTATACGCACTTTTGAATCGTCAGTTATAACATAAGTAATAAGCTTACATTTCGAAATGCTGACCTGCTGTGAACAAGCCAGAAATTCAACAGTTGCTCCATTAAATGAAATTTAATTAATTTTTGATGTGTACATTATAATATCCATGTAAATGAATCAAAAAACCAAGTTCCATACATTCCGATTAACTAAAAACTATTGAATGCTATTAAAAGATATATTTAATAACTAGCTGATCCCGCAAACGTTGTTTTGCCAAAATATGATTTTTTTTTATTTTAAGTCATGACAAAATAAAAATCTAGCAAAAAAAATTAAAGATTTTAAATTAAAAATAAGGGTTGATCGTATAGGGGTGAAAATGGAGGATTGTATGTATTTTTGTATGCTGTATCATAAAAATATAAAAACAAAAATTTCGTCAAAAAATTAAAAAAAATATTCAGGGGTGAACAACCCTAATCACTTAGGGGTATGGAAAATAGATAGTAGCCGATTCTCAGACTTACTGAATACGCATATAAAATTTGGTAAAAATCGGTCAAGCCGTTTTGGAGGAGTACGGTAACTAACATTGTGACATGGAAATTTTATATACAAGATATACTAATAACTTTAAATTTAAAATGAAAAGCAAGGTATAAGATATCTCGTGTAACTTTATTATATATGCGTTCACTAAGACATTTTTAAAACGAAACATATACATTACTACTTTATTATTATTTTAAAATTTTATTACGTCTGTCACTATTTTTAATATAAGATTTTAAATTATTGCGCGTAAATATACATATGATTATTACAGTTCTTTTGTACTTGTATTATTACAATATATCTCATTTCAGATATACATAATTTAAAAACACGAGTACAAATTAATATTAAATCCAAGTAAAAAAATGTGTTTTTTTATTTAAAATATTTACATATAAACGTGACAGACACATGACAAACACACCAAATAAAAATAAACTCATTATGCATTAATTTCAACTTCAAATATTTAATGTAATCAGGCGTTACCTTGCGGAAGTCCATCCTAAGTAAGAAAAGGATGCATGTGCGGAAGTGACTTAATATTGGTCCTTTTCTTACTCAACCTCAAATAGTCAACGAAACAAGTGATTTTGACCGTACACTATAAAATTCGACAAGAAATATCACATATTTCGTTTAAAAGCATATTATTAAATATATCTTTTTATAGCATTCAAATTTTTATTTGATCTAAATGCAAGGAAGACATTGTTAGGTCGTGTTGAAAAATATTGTTTAGTATAATTTAGTTTCATTATTTTTTCCAGATATATCGATTGATTTCTACTGCTCCGGCATCGATTTGTATACTAGATAACAAAAGGTTGTTGATAACGAAGGTGAATATATTGTTGATTAGAAATAAAAACTTGTTAAAAATGTAGTCGTGTGAATTTAACTTAAGAAAGCGACATTACTTTCTGGTACCCCTGGATGTTATAAAATATTTACATGCGAAAACGTAAGTAAAAGAAATTCGTAAATATTAAACGTAAATGTTAAAAAAAGGCACGAGCGCTAATGTCTGTGTAATAAAGATATAGATCAGAGTTCCCCAAACTTTTTTGTGTCGTAGACCCCTTGGCATGTTTTTCCGTGTTGGGTAGACCCCCTACTTACCTGATATTGATTTCCTGTAAATTTCTAACTGTAGTGAAGTTTAGTATTAAAAACTTAAAGTAAAAAAACACATGTTAATTTATACATTTATTAATTGAATTTAAATTAAAACTACTCAAAATGAAATTTTGTATCTGTTATGTAAAATATACGTCACATTAAATAAACATAAAAAAACTTTAAATCAAATAACATAAGCAATAAGTCAATATTTTTATTGAGAAGAATGAACCAGATGCTTTAATAATAAATTATCAACATTTGTCGTCAATTTTGTAAGGATTAATCTTAAATCTCCTCGGCTAATGATGTCCAGTCTGTGGACCCCCATTTTCATTTCATGGACCTCCAAATTTTTTTTCTCTGACGTAAACCGCTTGCAGATTGTCATAGAACCCCAGGGGTCGATATAGACCACTTTGGGAATCACTGATATAGATCGTAATAATAAAATATACGTGGAAAACTCATTTACATGTTCAAATATGTTTATACAATTTTTGAGCTTCTGGATTATTCTTCTTAGCAGATCATTTCTAGCTGGTGGTACAGACCGACTGATTCGGTGCATGTAAATATTAATAATAATGTAACACGCTGTATATAGGGGCACGTTGAGCAGCGTGACAGGGGCGTGGTGATGACGACGGTGGGATTACGTCGTCTCATCACCACCGCCGCTATCTCGTGTTTGAGATGGAACATTACTTATATAAGCAAAATTAAGTACTGCAAATAATTGCTAATTCAAGATAAAACATACGCTATGTTCTTTTGCGTAAATTGATATAAATAATTATCTTTTAATCTTTTTTAACAATGTTAGCTCTTTTTGGACTTACATACAAATCCTCTATGGGGCGGTTCGGAGACCCAAATTTATAGAGGCATGAAAGTCCTACTAACTTAGGGACCTCTGAAAATAAGTCCAACATTACTACAAATATTGATCAAGTTTTTTTTTTACACCAATTTACGTTATATATGTAAAAAGGTTCACAACCCCGTGTTTTGGATATATCACTGGAAATATAATACGTCTACCGTAACATACTAGTAACGTAAGAAAAGGACTAATATTTAGTCACTTCGTGTGAGTGCGAGTGAGTATTCTGTGTTTGGCACTAATCGGTGTAAATCCGTCAGCGACGCAACTTCGAAAAAAACGCTAAACGAAACGGCGCAAAGCGTGTGTATATATATATATATATATATATATATATATATATATAATATTTTAACATGATACAATGACGAAATTATTTAAATCATCAACTGTCGTAAGGTCAAAACATGTCTATGTCCACCACACCCAGAACATTCTTGTTTGATCTTATTGAATTCACACTTACATGTGAATTGATGTACAAAGATTCAAATATGGTACAAGGTTCATTTGCATTCATTAATCATAATAAATATTCCGTAAACCATATTTGTTGGTCAGTTTATGTGCATAGGAGACCAGATATAGGAGTAACCATACAAACTTGAATGTGGCGTGGGCAGGTTTCCCACAAGGTGGACATCAGGTCGTAACAGTCGCTACATGTGGGCACCGCTATCTCAATTACGCGACACTACTTTAACTCAAGCTGTAGCTTTGTCTTGTCATGTACAACTTTAGATTATTTTTAATCTAATTTATATATCTAGGATATTTTATTTACAATATGTTTTTTGCGTTATCTGAACGCAGACAGTTGAAAGAAGGATTACCTCTATTTGTTACGGATCTTTCTTCTTTCAGCTGCGAGACACGAGAATTTTATTACAGTATCCGACGATAAATATTGCACATCGACAATTGGAAAGAGACAATTAAATTTCGGCTTCGTAGAGCACTATCTCTGTCCCACACTACCTATGTGACGTTTTGTATAACGTGCGACAGGGATAGTGCTCTACGAAGCCGAAATTAGCCGATTGTCTCTTTCCAAAGGTCGATGTGCAATATTTATCGCCGGGTATTTTATTATATTATAAAAAAAATATATAATAATTGTATAAGAATGTAATTAAATAGACGAATAAGAGATGTATAACCAATGACAAGAACTAAATTGTACTGTCATATAAAATGAAATCTATTTTAGGAGCGAAGGAGAAACAAGAAAGGTGATCTATAGAAATCTAGTGATACAGATTAATGTGAAATATTTTGAAGAAAAATAGAGGAATGTATGACTGAAAACCATATCTCTTCCAAGATAAAGTTGAACGAGGGATCCACAATAACGGGAGTCATAAAAAATGCTTGCGAACTATGTGACGTTTTGTATTACGTGCGACAGGGATAGTGCTCTACGAAGCCGAAATTAGCCTATTGTCTCTTTCCAAAGATCGATGTGCAATATTTATCGCCGGGTATTGTAAGTACGATTTTTCTTGTGGGTAAATACATCTAAAGTTTAAGACTTAAACTCGATTATAAATTAATTTATGCAATATTTGAAGTTGCTACCCAAACGCTACGAATCGCTAAATGCCTTGAGGTTTAAGACAATGTGCCGGGAAAACTCATCAAAAGATTCTGCCTAATTTTTTTTTTCTGAGGTCTGATAAGTTGAACGGTATATATATTTTGACACCACAGTTGGATGAATTTGAAGGATACAACAGCCAGACTTGGATGCAACAAGATGGTGCAACATGCCATACCTCAAACGTGACTTTACCAGTGGTCAAAGAATTGTTTCCTAACAAATTGATTTCTCGCAGAGGTGATATCCCATGGCCTCCCAGAAGCCCGGACCTTACACCTTGCGATTTTTTCTTGTGGGGATATCTGAAGATCCGAGTATACCTTAATAAACCGACGACCATATCCCAATTAAAAGAAAACATCCACGAGGAGACAGCCGCGATTCCTCGCAGCATGTGTCAACGAGTTTTCCAAAGTTTACGTAGTCGATTACAGGAGTGCCAACGGCGAGACGGAGCACATCTCGACGATGTAATTTTTAAAAAATAAATTTTAATAAATGATAATTACGGTAAATAAATCATAAACAAAATGGCATTTGTACTTTTATTTCTACACATGTTTCAAAAGTGCAAAAATTTATGGCCCACCCTATATTTTTGCATAGTGTCATGTGGTTACACGTCTTTTGGATTCGAATCTGGAATAGTGTCTGTGTTAAAAAGTCTGCACTGTTGAGCCGTGTATTGTCTTTTACAATTTTTGTTTTGATGCCCACAATTATTCTTAACAGAAACCGTGAACAACAAGCCTTATTAAGTTGTGAATTCGTCGTAATAGAGTGATGTCGCGTGAATGTGTGATGACCCGGCTCGAATTCGAGTGCCGGTCTGGTGTTAAAATCAGGAAGGAGTCAATAGCCTCCCTGATAGGCGGAAAAGATAAACAGTCATTCGTATCCCTCTGCAAAAAAATCGCAAAAAGTGCGATAGAAATAAACAAAAAGCAAACACAGTAAATAAATAGATAAAAAAGACAAAATAGAACCAAAATGATACATAAAATTGTGATAGAAAATAATTATAGGATATAAGTTATAAAAATCTAAAATAAAAATGTAAATTGAAAATGTAAAAAAAAAAGAAAAGAATGATACATGAACAGAGCAAAAGGGAAAGAAAGCAGAAATGTAGCATGAAAGATAGATAATAGACCGAAAGAGAAAGTAAAGTATGAAAGAAGAGAGAGAAAATAAAAAATTATGTGAAAAAATTAAATTGCCAATAAAGTCCCTGTCCTACCAAAGATAGGGGTACGAGAGGCCCCCAATAGCGGGGGCCATAAAAAAATGTGTGATGACGAATCGAGGCTGTTTTACGAAACGTCACTTTAGTACTTCGAAGGCCGTATATCTTTTTAATTTTTTTTTTGGCTAAGAATTTGACCATTTTGAATTTGAAGTGATGACGAGGTCTACAATGCTACATGCTTGTCTAGAAGAAACCTTCTTCGTCTTGAAGAATTCCAAGTTAGGTATGTTGTTCCACTCCTTGTATTTGCAAAACGCTTAGTGCGGTAGAAGGAATTTGAGCCGTTAACAAATCTCATTTTGTATTATATATTAGGCATTTATACGCACAAGCCTTATTAAGTTGTGAATTAGGTGAAATTCACAAGAGGAATGTAAATAAAATTGCGATGTAATTTAAAACAAAATAAACTTTCTCGAACTCGCTGCATCAGTATGCACACAACGCATGCACTTTCGATGCGTCTGCGCGGCGTAAATAAACATTCGGTATACTGACCTAGCTATGTCCAGTTCGAGGTACTTATGGGCACAGTCTAACTATCCCAGCGCTGGGACACCACTTACAGATGTCTTTATCGTTAAACAAAAAGTGTGTCTATCGTTTTATCAAAGGTAGAGTGTCTTTTTAAAACACCTTTAACGGAATCTATGAAGGTTTAGTTTATTGACTTGATCAGACCAAGTTATTTTTTAAGTAGTAAATACACCAATACCTCGCTTTACGTCGTTTCGTTTTGCGTTTTTTTTTTCGAAGTTGCGTCGCTGCTTAATTAGTACTAATTTTCACTGTGCGTCGTTAGATTTTCGAAGTTGCGTTGTTTTGGGTTTGAGTCTTTAATTTTTTTCTAAAAAATGTCAACAAAAGTGGTGCACTTTGTTGCACGACTACCACTGCATGTGTGTAAGTGGCTAAATATTGGTCCTTTTCTTACTTAGGATGAACTTCCGCAAAATAACGCCTGATTCTATTAAATACGTCTTGAAGGATGTTTTGTGTGTCGCTTCAAGTCTCGTTTGGTTGATATGCATTGGTTCTTCGCGACTTTTTTTTACAACAAACTCTACTCGTATCGTTCCGCACCCACCGAATTCGTCTGATTTGGCTCTTTGCAAATTCAAAAAGTATTTTTCAACCTTTTTGTGCACGTTGGCATTTCTATAAATACGCCCCCCTATGTAACATATATATTAAAGCGAAAAGGTTAAACTCGCGTCAACTCCACTTTCCAATTGCCCACCAGTGAGGCGTGAGAAACATGCTGGGAAACACTGCTCCAGAGCCTTAAGGTTTAGTTTGGATAACGCAACGTACGACTTCCACCAACAAGATGAACAGACGCTGATTAATCTCTTACCTAAACCACGGTGAAACTATATAAGGTGATTTTTTCTCCTAGTTCTTCATAAGCTGGTAGCGTAGAGGTCTCGCGAGGAAACAAATGGTACCTTCACCTCTACCCTTGCTATCGTCATAGGAGCGGTTTCTCCGCGACATTGGCTAAACTTATTTTGTTTATAAACAACTTTCTTGATAACTGCGTTATCTTTTAACTGTATATATTCTTTAAAATACATCAGGAGTGAAATAAATGACTGAGATTTTCTAGAGCGGTGACACCCTTTAGGTCATCGTCAAGATCTTTGAAGGCAACCTTTGCCTCGCAATAGGCGCCTTCAGGCTGACATTATGAACGTTTGCTATATGCAGAGTGATCCGTTATAAGTGTAAAACCTTTTTAAAGTTTAATTAATGTATGATACACCCTATACAAAAATCATCGATTTCAGAAATAATGTTAGTTACCGTACTCCTCCGAAACGGCTTGACCGATTTTTACCAAATTTTATATGCCTATTCAGTAGATCTGAGAATCGGCTACTATCTATTTTCCATACCTCTGAGTGATAAGGGTTGTTCACCCTTAAATTTTTTTTTTAAATTTTTTGACGAAATTTTTTCAGCATACAAAAATACATACAACCCTAAATTTTCACCCTTCTACGATCAATCCTTATTTTTTTTTGTAAATTAAAACATTATTTTTTTTTGCAAAACAACGTTTGCGGGATCAGCTAGTATATTATAGTAATAAAATACAATTTCAAAATTCGAATCACTACATATTAAAATTACTGGCCTATCACAATGCAATAGAAAAAAATATATAAATGAAACATTTCATAATGATAATTTTATACAGGACGTTTAAATATACATGTAAAAGCTTAATATGAGTTGGACACGATTATTTATGTTTTTACAGCTATAACTAGAATATATGTAGCTATAAAATTCTATAATTAATAGAAGTGTTATGTTAATATGGCTAATTCGAGATTCGAAAAAAGTTTGACGTAACAATTATGAAAATACTTAGAGAAAAAATAAAAATACATTGTCCGCGTAATATAGAGATGAATATAAAAAATTACAATGTACACAAGGTTAACACTAGATATATAAGTTTGTTATATCTGTCTCTATTTTTATATTTAAAAACACCTTTGTAAGAGTCTTTCATTAAAGATTTCCGTGTTATATATGTCTGCAACCTCAGATTTTATACAACATATAGTACTATAGTAACAGGGATAGAAAATTAAGAAATCAAAAAAATTGTAAATAAAAATCAACTGAAAACTTTTTTTTCAGATAATACGTCTCAATCGCTTTAGGGTATACATGATATATGGTGACTAATAAATAAAAACCTTTTAAAAAAAAACAGAGCCTATAAGAACACTCGGCCAACTTGCTCTATTACTAAACTAAAAACTTTTTGGAGTCATTTAAAAAAGATGGAAGTCGGCAAGAAATCGATTCGATAGTTCCATATTTAAAAAAATGAACAAATAATATTCAAATAAATTACAGACTTAAAATCTCTTACTAGAATATTCCATTTTTAATTTTTATTCCTAATTTAAATTTCTTCAATTTACAAATACGGCACGCGAATTTTCGTAATTAAATAAAATAATAATTAATCAAATATAACAATTAAACATGTTTTTTCGTTAAATATTTCGTATAATGTGTTTAACAAAGAGGTTCGTTATATAAGGCTGTTTAAATAATATCTTTCGCCCTATTCTATTTATACCATCAAAACAGCAACTGGCCACAGCAGTACGAGAATTTAAAATAAAAAATAAATACCTCTCTTAATTATATACAACATTAAAAAATATACACATATTGTTTCATTCAAGTATTTGCGTAAATATTATTATATAAAATAACAATCTGTAAATTTACTGCCTGTTTCTTTATTTAAAAATTAAACAATTTTACATTTAATCGTATATTACGTTAATTATTTACAATGACGGTAAAATCCATGAAGTGTACCTCACTACAGCTACAGGATGATCGGTTATGTGTATAAGTTATTAATTATGAATATATCGCTAATTTTTCAGCAAAAATCTAGCATTTATCCGTAAAAAGTGATCAATCTGAAAATCTATTTAAATGTGTCAAACCAATAACTTCTGGAAGTACAAAGTCTGCAAGGAATGATGGCCAACAATAATTTAATATTCAAATAAATTTTAATACATAGTTATCCGAATTTTGAACGCTTTTTCTTTCTATGGCAGATCATAAATAGCAATAAATGAGCTATACATACATTTATTTACAGCTTTTAAGGCTATAATCAAAACAATTATAACCAAACTTTTAATAACTTATATTGTTGCTTCAATATTAACTATATTAAAGAAAAACAAAAAGTATATATATTTAATTTAACACCAAAAGTGCTTAATAAACTAAAACTGCGGCTTACCATTACAATGCTATGCAATGTACTACAAAGTAGGTCTTTAAAATGATTACGTTATTGTAAAATGATATAATGTTGATATACAGACAGATGTTCGCTTATTACAATGAAGTGAAATAGATCAACTAAAAATAATCTAAATGGTAGCACCGTATCGGATCAATATATACGAAATGTAAATTTAATGCATCATGTATAATAAAATTACGTGGCTATAGAAAATTGTTTGACTAATTCTATTTTCGTATCCCAATTTTTTTTCAAGTTTTTACCTATTCTAGAGAAATATAGGACACAAATCGAGTCGTACCTCAGGTATTTGACTTGTTAAGCTCATGTCTTAGGATCACTAGAGTAGACTTATGAAATGACCATACGTAATTGCGAGAGTGGATCTTTTCGATTGATAGGTGTTTAAAAACCAGAGTGCCGATTAGGTCTAAACATCAGTATAATTTTACTTCAAATTATAGACAATAATAAAACATACGTCTAGTTTCGTCACAAAGGAACAAGTACTGAGCTTCATGCAAGCCGTGGGATAACAGTGAAAGTGATTTTACTTGGCAAACGAACCTACACAACCGTTATGACCATGAACCATCGCTCCCAATATCAACACAATCATATCCAGATATTAATTCGACAGACGTCGATAAAGACAATTCGAGATAACATACCACATGTAACGGTATGTTTAACTACTGTTTTTATAGATAAGAAAGGTGGTAGAATTAATCTTACCTTGTAATAAACATCCATGAGGACACTGTCAGGCAACGATCGCAGCTCATTACGTTCGGATTTGAATTTCTGCAAATAATTCACTATATTGGTTAAGCACAGTTGATAGAGATTATCGGGTATTTTCATTCCGCGCACAGAGAACGACACGTCCGCCATTTTGGCGAGGTGAAATATAACTCTCTTCATTTTGCTCGGTACAGAAACGATCGCGTTTATTTGTACGATGTTCAGGTCGCTTACTGCATTTCTATTGGTCGATAAGTGGAAAGATTTCTTTCTGTTGGTCGGTTTAATATATGGAGACCTCTATTAGTAAAAGCTGTGGCCTATTCTGGCTCGCTTTTGGGTCATGTGATGAAATACAAAACGTAGCGTGCGAGAAAGAGATAAATATAAATCGGGAGGTTCATGCTTCAATCGAACAGCTGATTACTTGAATACAATGTCAGCTGTCTGCACGGGGGCGCGAAACTTGAGAAATGGCGAAAAGGCTCATTTCCTCGTTTTTATAGGTGCGATTGTAATCTTGATAGAAACAATATTTACACAGCGCTATCTACAGGATTAACTATCACAAATACGAATGAGGACATATTTATATGGTGCTCCGAATATTTTAAATCATTTTACTAATAACTTCATTAAAACAAAATAATTAAATTTGAATTATCTTTTTCTCAATTATTTTTATAGTTTCTAAGAGTATAAAGCAAATATCTTAAGTAATGATAATTACACTTTTTAAATGTTACAAATCGTTAGTTACAACGACGAAGGGCCATTACAAGAATTTTAACATTGAATTAACGACTTACGTAAATTCACCGCGCTGAGGAAATCAGGGCCTAAATGGTCATAACCCTGATACCAGACAATTTAAATGACTTTTACTTTTTTAGAATCGAAGGTTGTGTTTTAAATTATTGTTCACGAATTTTTTTTCTATAATATCACTGTAATGAGAATATAAAATCTACTATCTATCATTTATTTAATATAAATTGTCCGTGTATTATTTTATTATAATTAAGAAAGCCTTTTAATATTATTTTCTGTTGTTTTTTTTCTTTAATAACGTTGAGATATAAGCTAGCGATTGGCAAAACATTTCAATTTATACAATTTTATTCGCGATTTTCGTACTTAAACCAGCACGTAATTTATAATTATAATCTTTATATTATACATATCAACATTAGATAATCCCATTAAAGGTTATATTTTAGTTAGTAAGTTATATAACATTATATAACATTTTAGTCACTGCTATTTAAATTTGAAGTCGGAGTTGGCAGGCCACTTAGAACGCAAAACAGATAGCTACTTAGGCTGTAAATTTCAGGAGTGGACCTTCAGGGGCGGCTTAACCTATAATGTAGGGTGTGCAATGCACACGGGCGCCGCCGTCTCAAGGGGCACCGCGGCACTCTCTGAGACAGCTAAGAGCATCGTCTTGGACCATCATACTCGCTTAGTTTCGCAACAGAGATGTGCTACACGCAACAAAACAACGAGTGTTATTCTGCTGTCATAAGAAGAAAGGCCGTAACTAATACCATACTGTAAGATATATCTACTTATAAAAATCTTATTGGAATATGAAAAAACTTTGTTGTTATGACGGCAAAGTTAATATTTATAGCCGCGGGGGAGGGGAGAGTCAGGCCTAGAGGGCGGCAGGGTTACATTGCACACGGGCGCTACACGAGCTAGAGCCGCCCCCTGTGGACCTTGTTAAGACCGTGAAAGTTGAGTACAGGCCGCTTCCAATCGTCCAAATTGTAAATATGGGTTCCCCTATGTCCAACAACGGATGTCCTATGACTGAAATGATGATAATAATTTAAATTTTGAATATCAACGTACAGAAATTGAGGTTAAAAAAACAATATTGATTTGGCACATTACAACTACAATCCAATAATAGAAAAGTGATCGAGCCAAGGTTCGGCTATCTTAGGCAACTCTGAATAAGAATTCTAAACATGTGGAGCGATAAAGTTCGCCAAATCTATGACGCCATTATTTTTTCGCGTCCAATTACTTAACGGTGCGTTCATCTAAGGCAGAGTTCCCCAAACTTTTTTGTGTCGTAGACCCCTTGCTATGTTTTCCGGGTTGGGTAGACCCCCTACTTACCTGATATTGATTTCCTGTGAATTTATTTGTTTGTCTCACATTCGTATTTATAGAGTGACGAATTGAACAAGTCAGAGCAAGGCAGCGAAGCTTTGAGACTGCGACTCTCAGGTTTTTACAAGTTCAAAATGTATTGCGACCACAAAGCGAATACCAACATTCTACAACTTACACAATTTTATAAATATATATAATATTTTTTTTACTTCATAGATACTTTTATAAATCGAGTAAATGTTTTGATATTATAAGACAGTATGATGTAAGTAAATAGGTACTAGCAGTGTATGTATTGAGATCCACCCCCCCATTTTGGACCCCCATTTTCATTTAATGGACCCCCAATTTTTTTTTCGCAGACGTAGTCCCCTTGCAGGTTGTCATAGAGACCCCTAGGGGTCGATATAGACCACTTTGGGAATCACTGATCTAAGGGAACTAAAAACCCGACGGCATAGAAAAATCTTCCGGGAGAGCTGTCACTTTTAGTAGTTCTAAAATTTTTAGGTTAAGTACACCTTATACGCTTTGCCACGTATGCTATGTGATAAATATAATTTCTCACAATTATATAAAAAAATAGCAAATTGCTAATGGTAAAATAATGTCAATTTACATATTTATAAACAGAAGAAAGTTATGCTTGAAACTTCGGAACGAAATCAAATAAGAAATGAGTCCCTCATAAGAACTAAAGTCACTGACATATGTCAAAGAATTATTAGTTTGTCTATAATGGCGGGGAACATCGCTTGTGCAGCCGACAGTCGTTGGGGCTGAGCGACGTGGTTGACCTGCCACTACGGTGACCCGACCACATAACCAAGGTTTAGGGGAAGTACTTATTATTATAGTACACCATCACTTCAACCGTAAAACGTTAATTGCTAAACATAGGTTACCCCCAGACTTCCAATAGGAACAGTTTAAAGCGGCTTGCATTCAATGTCTTCCAGTGTATAAAGTACACATTTATACATTCTTTTCCAAGTACATATGCTCAATTATTCATTTCATGTATATAACCTTTTTCTCTGTAAACACGGATAATAGAAATTTGTAATACAAACTGACATTTTAATTCATTCCACCTCAACCTTGATACAAAACAATGTATTTAGTACAATAGTTTAACATTGTATTCAATATATTGTTTCTTCAACTATGTTAAGCCATGTGGGACAGAATTATTGTAATTTATTTTAATTTAGAGGAAATACAGAGTGAAACATTGTTAACTGGTTTAAATATCATTTGCAATGATAAGACAGGTTTCGCCAATAATTTTTATAGCTATAAGCAGTTCATAGCTGGACATAGGTCTCCTTAACAGATATCAAATGGGCCGGTGACTTTTGACAACTGTAACAATGTGACCTGTCAACCATGTGATTGGACTGAAAGTGTACTTCACAGATAATTAATTACTCAAGTTTAGTAATATTAACAAGTTGCCATTTCAGACAGGAACTATGGTTTACATGAATTTAAGGTCATAAGGTAACTATTGTCTAAACTTATGTCATAAGTCAATAAAAATTGTGTATAAGAACGTCCCCCTCTCGCTTTTTAGGCCATGAAGTATAGGAAACCAAAATAAAGTCAATATCTAAAATCTATAAAACTCCTTTTATATTCGATAGCGTATTTTTAAAAGATCCGAATGTAAAAGTGAAAATAAATTAAAAAATCAGGCAGTTATATAAAATGTTTACAATCAATAATTTTTAACAATTACACGATTTTACAATCCACCTGGAAGAATGGAATTGTGAAGGATGTGACGTGAAATTTTAAAAGAATAAACCTGGACACATGACGGAAGGGAACAAGGTCTTTAAAAATACAGAGCGTTTTTTTTTTTAAGTAGGTATGTTAAAAATACTAGACTATACAAAATAAAACAACAAATGTCGAAGATTATTTATTCAGAACTAATTAAATTATAACTAAACGGTTCCAACAAACATTTCATACTACGCTACATTTTAAAGCTAACCTTAGCAAGTAAATGCCTCCGCTGCCGTCGCACGACCACAACTCACTTTGCCCATATCACAAACTATACAAAATTAAAAAACAAGTATGCAGCAAGGACTGGCAATCAACAAACATTCAAAACGATACAATAAATTAAAATATATTTGAAAAGATACACAGGAATCAAATTTAATTACAGCAGATCGAATTAAAGTCATACATATAAACAAATTGTTAAATAATAAAAGGTTTGTACTTTGCTTCAACAATGCCTTGAAAATTAAACCTTCTGCAAAGTGAGTTGGCTACCCTGAAACATCTGTCATTTTATTGCTTGCCAATTGTAAACTTCGAGATGCCTTCCAGCATGTTGATGTAGGCAGAGTGCTCATAGGCGGTGCTGAAGTCAGACAGCTTTTGGGCAAACTCATTGCTCACACCCTTCTCCTCCAGCAGGTTCATCAAGAGATCATACAGGTACTGCAAGTGAAGAATATATAGTTATAATTTTTGTGTATCTACAAATCGACTTCTTTTTATTGATAATGAAATAAAATTGGTTTTCTTATCCTTCATTTTAAAACATTGTGCCTATAGAAAGTTTACTGCCCAAAAATAATGAATGGTATTTTTCTGTAAGTTAAAAAAAACAAACAGCAACAAAAATCACGATATTACTAAATTCTAGTTGTGTCCAAGTTAAATTTTTTTAAAACAATTACTGTTTGATATAATCATAGCTTTTGAACAGGTAAACGAAGTTTTAATCCTGAAATTCCTTTTATTTTTAATTGCAACTTGACAGTATGGAGTTTATCAAAAATGATAACGAAATGAATATTAATAAAGTTTTGTAAAATTTAAATGGCATTAATGCAAAAAATAAGTTTCTTGAAAAATATTAATGTCATCGTATTAAAAAAAAATTGATTTGATTGATTTTGATTGATTGATTTCCTAACAATTAAACTAAGAAATTAAAAATAACAAAATAATCACATTTGTATAAATATACATTTTAGCCATTGACTGTTTAGGTCCAAAGATTGATTGATTTTGATTGATTGATCTCCTAGCAATTAAACTGAGAAATTAAAAATAACAAAATAATGACATTTTTATAAATTAATAAATATACATTTTTGGCATTGACTGTTTAGGTCCATTGCTAATGATATTGAATAGAAGATGCAACAATTATAAAATTTATCGAAAATAAATTTAAATTTGACAGTGGAAAACTTAAGTGAAAATTTAAAATTAGAATTATCATTTTTTTACCCGTGAAAAAAAATCGAAATTTGTATATAATTTAATAATAAATTGCTCAATAAATTTCGTAAATAAAAATGTCCCATGTCAATGAATGAACCTCATACAAATTAAGATCCAACTTCACATCAATGAATTCAGTTTACCCCATTTTCGGCACCTGACAACTACATGTGTTATAGCATCAAGTGTGGCGTAATAAATGGGGCTTGAAAAGTGACCATTGAAAATTTTTATGCCCAGATTAGAACTTGGACCCCTAGGGTTATTGGCCCTCCGACCTAACCACTAGGCCAAGTAAATCTTAATATTGTGGTTGAAAATAATGATCTTACTATTAGTATAATGTTCAATATTTTTTCTCAATATTTAAACAAAGCTAAATTTGAGATAAAGCTACATATAGTGTTTGTTGGATCCACATGGAAAATTCTCTAATTAAATATTGCCTAATTTTTAAAATTTAAATCACTTTACTAAAAATAAAGTTTAGAAATTATTGATTTGTCACTTAATAATATTATTTATAATTTCAATGCAAACCATCAATGTATAAAAATCGTGACATTGTGATATGTCGCGTAGATCACAGATTTTCCTTATATGGACTATAGATCTTTATATAATATCAAGCCAGAAGCAATTATCTATGAAAAATCATCCAATTTCTGCTTCTGATAGTGGAAGCAGGGTTATTTTAACAACATATAAAATACAATTTTCCATATATCTGTTGTGAAATGTTTTTTTTCTCACTATTTGCCTATGGGATTGCTTGGTACACCCATGTTGAGAACTAAAACTTTGTAATAGATAGTTTTTAAATTAAACCTAAGTAACAACTATTCACAATTCCCTTAATATTGGACGCTAGCCTTTACAAAAAGTATAGAAGCCATAATCCATGGTCTAGTCGCAGTAAAACCTATGTTCTAATGTTGAAGTTAAATAAATACATACCCCATCAAGAACATCTCCTGCTACTGCATACACTTTGTCTGACCACTCTCCTTGGTACAGCGTCACCTCGTCGATACCGAAAACGTCACCTGGAAATAGTGGAAAGGTAAATATTTAAATTTTGCTCCTCTTTATTGGTAATTGAATTTACTTATAACCTAAAAGTAAAATTTTAAGTAGCTATATGCATCCCACATTACAAATGTTACCATACTGCACGAATTACGAAAGTTATTTATACTTTTTAATAAAAATTAAGTGACTTTGGTTTTATAGATGAGGTCCTTTTCAGATGACTCCATGGCCACCCTACAATGCACATGGTCTAAGAATCATTTCTAGACTAGGAGTAAACTTTAAGAGTAATTATACTTACTGTACTCATCACCAGGTGCTGGTGGATCTTGTAGAAATGAGCAGGTGAACCCAAGAGTGCTGTCCCCACGCACCAGATCAACTTCAAACTGTGGCTTGGATCGCATCTCCGTGAACTCTTGCTTCTCAGTTTGCACCTCACCCTCACCCAGGTCTTCAGAGTCGACAGTGTGGTTAACATTGAATGTAATTCTTATACTGTAACATATTGAAAAAACAAATTGTGTATATTAATATTACCATAATCAACTCTTGTTGTATTGAATAAATGAAAATGTGTCGCCATCTTTATTAGCCTTATGTATCCATTGGGCCTTCTTGGTCTCCTTGAGCCTGGTGATTGTCATATCATCATCAACATACCAGCCGGCATAGGTCTCCTCCCCCAAAGATCCATGGCAACCGGTATCATGCTGCCTGCATCCAGCAACTTTCCGCAACCTCAACTTTGTCGGTGATCCATCTAGCAGTGGGCCTCTACCCATGACACATCTACTGGCTTTTGGTTGCCTCTAGAGAAAATTTTTTATCCCGAATGGATAATAATTTGAAAAGAGGTGTATTTAAAATAAATCATATATAATATTCCTAATGATGCTGCTAGCCCAAAGGGCTTTTACAGCTTCATTGGAGCTGTGTTCACAGAAAACTCTTATGTAAGCTTACTATAAATATATGTTACTATTTCTAAATATTTTTGAAAAATATGACTAAAATAATTCGCAAAAGAGTAATTTTCTAAACTACAGCTTACGTTTCATCTTTGAGTTGCTTGGTAAGGACCACCTCTGCACCATCTCCTTTAACTGCAAAACCTTCAACCTCCGATGGCAGCACCTTCAGTTTCTGTGCTTTGCGTTCAGCTACAATCTCCTCCGTCAGAAACTCCACTAGTTCTCTTTCACCTGAACATACATAAATCAATGAATATTAATACTTATAACCAGCATTAAGCTTTTTGGCCTGGACTCTCACTGCTGCCCAAATGGCATTGGCAGGTTCCAAGGGTTGAAGCCTGTAGATCACAGAGGGCGCTTAACCTAAAACCTTTTATAAATTAACGAAGATTGGCTTTTGGAGCAAGCACTTTTCACATAAAATAGTGATTTTAAATGATCTATATTGATTATCAAATTTTCAGATATTTATATATATATATATATATATATATATATATATATATATATTTATTGCCAGCTACTGTAATAGTTATAAAATCAAGGTATTTGGTAAAATCAGCAATTTTTATTATATATATATATATATAATAAAATATATAATGAAATAGACAATCGACTAATTTCAGCTTCGTAGTGTGTTATCTCTGTCGCACAAAATACAATGACTGACAAAAGTTACATAGGAAGTTCACTGCTTATGTACAGCGACTTTCTGCAACCTTATGTCAGTCCATCTATGCTGTGTTTACCGGCTAGTGTTAACTCAAGGGACTGTTCCACCCCAATATTTTCTAAGGATCTCCTCATTTCTGATTCAATCACACATCAATACTCCAAGCATATCCCTCTCCATTGCTCTCAGGGTGAGTTGGAGCTTTCTTTAATGTGAAATGGTTATTATGTAGGCAGTATTAGGGGTCAGTAACATATAAATGGATGTCTAGATACATTTACATAATAGATTTTGTTAGTGTATATTTTTTTAATTCAAATGTGTAAAACAATTGTCTAATACCCTTATGCAGAAACAAGATAAATACTCTTGTCTCTGGATGTAAATATTAATTGTTTTACCCTGCATTTGAAACTGAAGTGATTATAGCACTACAGTTTAGTGATGCAGGGATATTGCGACTAACAATACAGTATTCTATACTAAGAAGCATTTGATTCAGTACTTTCGAAATAATGTGTAGTAAACTAGATGTGTCCATTTACTTGTTTGCTGTTTATATACACATTTAATTTAAAATCTGAACATGAAGACAGTTTTGATATTGAAAATGGTGAAAAAAAATTTTTTTTTCAAAATCCTTGTAATGTCCTTAATTTTCATGGCAATTTGGTGTATGGTTTCTTAATCTATTGAGTATAGATAGCCAGACACACGTCAATCTTTATATATATAGTTATATAAAATAAAATGTGTCTACAAATATATAAATAAAACATTTAAAACTGAATTCTGTTTATAAAAGATTGTGAAATGAGGCACTGCACACACTTCATTTCCATGTTAACTACTATGCTCATAGTGAAATAGCAGCATGTTAAATTTTAAAGTAAATGTTACACACACAATTGAAACAGGACAAATATTCAAAAAAATTCAAGAAAAATTTAAAAAAAGCAACCCCTGCAAGCTCACTGTTCAACAAAGATTTGTTTTAAATTTTTGTGTAATATACAATTGAAATACTCTTTTTATTTATACCAATGCTTGTTACAACTTGTCAAAAAGTACATAAATTATTAATTATACTTAAGACTTTAGATATAATCAATTTACTTTTATTAATGATAGTAACTACTAAATTATAAATACAAACTATCCTTAAAATGACTATTACATAACCAACTCACACATAAACTACTTTAGCAACGAATAAAATAGGAATTAGCGGGGTAGGAAGGATAGGGATTGAGGACTTACCAAGGGGTTTGGTTTTATCGCGTTCACTTTGTTGGTCTGTTTAACAAAAACGCAAATTAATTTTGTGTATAATATTCCGCATTTATTATTGAAATAAGAGGAATTATAGATATTGAAAGTCTGAAATAGAGAATGAATTAAGCATGGTGTAATCATATAACCTAAAAAAATTACGAATATACAAAACTACCTTTTGTGTGGAGCGCCTTCAGACCACAACCGCAACTGCAAGTATTTGAATGGTTGTGCAACAAGCTCACAGTACTGGCTCCATCCAATCTCTTGGAGCAGCTCATGTGCCATATTCCTCTGGTGAAGTCACGTTTCACTGGAGCATGGGTGCGTGATACTAGGGCGCCGGTCAAACTGGTATTTTTAACGCAATTTTGAATAACTCTATGCGCCGTTTTCACTAAACCGTTCATTTTTAAAACTTTTCCTATTACTGCGCGAAATAAAAGAATGTCAAATAATGTCAAAAGGAATCAAATTGAATTTCACACCGGTTGAAAAAATCAAAAATGAATCTAGGAAGTTGCCAGTACTACTATAACAAATAAATAATATTTTAGTATATATTAAATAAAAACCAATAATTTTAACTAAAAATTTTGCAAAACCGCAAAAAATAATAACTGACTCTAAATTAGCAGTACACATAAATTTGGGATCCTTGACAAATCTTGGGTACCATAAAATTCGCTCCCCTTTTATAACCAATCCCTCCTTTACATGTATTTGGCTAATACTACCCTTAAAGCTGCAGCAAAATACTAAAGCGTGGCAATGGAAAGAAATTTCGTGATAGTAACCATCAATATTTCCGAACACTACTTATCTCCTATGTATAAAAAATGGAGTTCTTTTGCTTCTTACTTAAATTCAGATACATTTGATAAACACAGATTTTAAGTAGTAAAGCATAGTTATGATAGGAAAGTTAATAAAATAATTAACTTTGTATTTGTTTTATAATTCTTATATTAACATCAAACAAAATATTATGAAATTTATTACCATTTTAGATATATTTGTTCTCTACTATGTTAAACTCTAAGTTTTAGTAAATCAATTATAAATATTAGGTACCTATATATATTATCGAATGTAAAGTATCTATAATTTAGCACTATAGACATTTTTATACGTCATTCTTTCGCCGGGTCCACATGTTTAGATGACATTTGTGACATTTGTCACATTCACGTGTTTTTAAACGCATTAGGATTGTAATTTGAATCAATTTACTAAACTCTTTATAGTAATAAAATGGCTAAGAAAAGGAAGTTCGATGGTCAAGTAAAGGATTCAAAAAGTCAAAAGGCTTCGTCCGTTGAGGTTATTGCTGAAGATGTAACTAACCACCCGTTATGTCTTCACGGGCCAACTCTGTTATTTTCGTCAGAAAAAGGCCGCTATTTTTCCTGTTCCCTTTGCCGTAAGAAACAGGACTGCACTGTGCATATTGACGAGGAAGACTGGAAAAAAGAGAATGTCCGCCAACGCAACGCGAAATACTATACTTTGATACCTAAGCTCGATAAAACTGCAGCTTGGAAGAACTTTAACGAGGTTAGTGTTACTTAATGATGTGTTTGATCAATGAAGAAGATGAAGTTCTGTAATTTTACTTTGAAATTATCATCACCTAGATTCATCATTACTATTTCAGTGATAGGAAAGCCACTGGAGATAAGCCTCCCCCATAGATTACGAATAGTACCTGTACCTTTCCAAAGACACGGTCATCTGTCTACATTGTGGATGAATGTCCTAAGCTACTCTTGCAGGTCTATCTCTACTCCAGTACCTTCAGATCCATAAGCATATTCCTGTTTTAATTACTACTTTCTGCACAGATGTACATTTTAATCTTGTTTTTTTTTTTTGCAGATTAAAACTAAACATGCAACTAACAGGGCGTACTGTGACACATGTAAGGAACTGTACATATTAGCCCAGAGCAAGAAACATTTGAAGGACCACAAAGTGGTCATGTCACTAACAGATGAACAATTGGCAAAGCCAACAACCTGGCTTCCTCCACTTGAGAATGATCAAAGGGAGGCGCAGTACCTGTTTTCAAAGAAATCAATAAGCACTGTTCTTGGCATACTTCGAAATAATAAAATCAGGTGAACACTGGCTTGAGTATTAGTTTTTAACCATTAATTATGATTTATTCACTAAATTTGAGACACATACCTTTTATGTATATTTGTGTACCATTTAGGTACATTACACCATGTCATAGAGAAAAAGGCCAGAGTTGACTTTTTTATTTTCACATACCATATAGTTGGTGATCATGGTGACATTTGCAACAGGCCTATGTCTTGCAGTGTGTGTCTATCAACTGACATGATGTTGATAAAGTAGTCGGTAATTAGTTTTTATGATAACTGTAGTTTAGTGATTGCTTGTATATGTGCCTTGGTTAGCTAGATATTCAAGATCAAACATACATATGTCAATTTTATTGAAATTTTAAAAAGTGCCTACACAAATAAGAGTTGATATAATCAATTTCAATGGTCATGGGAATTTGGTGGTTGTGAGCAGCTCATTCAGACCGGTCATTATACCAATCTTCAGGTGAGGCCTATAAGTGGTGTCCATTGGCTGAAAAGAAGAACCAATTCCTTGAAAATAAATTACTTTCCATACTATGGTTGTCTGTAAGAGATTGTCTTGTGTGATAAGACCGCCCATTGTACTTTTTTGTTTATTATTATACAACTATTTACATGTATTAATAATATTAAGTCTTTAAATTAAATCAAATAACATTGCTACTACATTATATCATTCAAAGAAAACTTTGCGAGAGAAAGCTATATGACCAAAAGATCATAAAGTAATGGAACTTTCAATAATCCAGACAAGGAAAACTTGTAAGTTTATTAATGTTATGTAAAATTGATTTCAGGAATATTCTGTGTGTGGGAACTCCTTCCATTCATGAGGCTGCTCAAGCTGACAAGGAATTTGATTCCATCCTTCTGGATTATGACACCCGCCATCATCTGTTTAACCCGCCAAGTAAATTCATCTGGTACAACATGTTCAACAACTATTTGTTTAATGGGAAAGATGATGAGAAAACATTGAAAAAGTTTTTTAAGAGTACAAAGTAAGGACATTTACACTGTTTTTATGTCTCTTTACCAGAGCTTGGCAATTGGGCAAAAAATCTTGCTGATGTCTTGTGTTAAAGTTTGGGTCATAGAACTTTTTGATATTAAAATTTGCTATATCACTTTAATGTAATATGTTCATTTGCTTTTTTTTTCTTTTTACTTGGTTAGATTTACTATTACCTTTGTTTTAATTTTGTTAACCACTTCGGTGCGGTGTCCATCAGCCATAAAATCTTATCCACAGCCCAACGTCGACTTTAGTTGTAAATCATGAAATTTTAAACTATATCTGCAATGGCAGTTTGTTATAATTACATTTATACACATGAATGTAATGCATTATATTGTATAAAAATGATATTGGAATAATAATTTGAAGGGTTCCCATAATCACATGGCTTCAAATATCTCATCAGTCAACAAAATGATAGTTCTGTCTTCACTTAGTGTGTCATCTGGTTGGGGCACACAGGATTACATTTGTGTCATAGTAATGTAACTTCAAGCGTGGAGACTACACTATTAATATTTGCTCTATCAATGTAATACTATACTAATAATATAATAAGATCATTTTACGACGAAGTTAGCCTTACTCAAGCCAACTCAACTCTTCAAGAAATTCCAGCAGACCCTTGATGTTGTGGGCAATCTCGGTTAGGTTCTAAAGTGATCCATCCGCAGTGGGTAGTCCTTTAGTGTTCTACCCACTGAGGGGCTTCAGGCCGTAAACAACTATGTAGGAGCCTCTCAGGGTGAGCTCATCTGCAGCATTATTGCCTCTGGAGCCTTTATAATCTTTTATCAACTAATGTTACAAGGTTGTTACTATTAGAGGTTTGTATCATATTAACAGTCTTAATTAATTGTTTCAGAGATTCTGGTCTATGCATTGTAATAGATCCACCTTTCGGAGGAAGAGTGGAACCATTGGTGCAAACCATTAAAGAACTATCAGCCTCTTACAGGAATGTGTGTGATGGCGAGGGTCTTCTTCCTGTCATCTGGACATTTCCATATTTCTCTGAACCGTATATACGGAACCTTGTTCCAGAAATAAAGATGCATGATTATCAGGTGACTTTTTAAATTTTAAAAATTCGAGTGATCGGTTATGTGTGTGAAAGTATTAAAAGTGAGTGTATAACTCACTAGTCAGCAAAAACTTTTAAAGATCTTACACCTATTTTTAATCATTCTGTATAAAGTGATCACTTTAAAAAATGTTACATTCATTTATTTCTCTATTGAAATGTAGCAGGCCAATAATTTCTGGCAGAATGAATTCTAATTTTTAAATTGCTTTTACTCTTTTTTTTCTTTATCGCCAGTATTAGAAAAAAATGAAGTGAATTTTTTAAGAAAATTTAAATTTTAAATTATCTTTTTAAACCAATTTCATCACATTCATAGTAATCTCCATATGATAAAATGCACATTAGCCAGCGATTTTTCCAGTCTTTGAAATTGAATCATCTTTATCCATGTATAGCCGTCAAGACCTCCATGCATTGGTCTTTTGAGTTTGCTGAATAGCCAGAAGTTGCACAAAGCCAAATTAGGCAAATATAGAGGTTGTGGAATGATATGAGTAGTATTTGACGCTTTTTTCTCAAAAAAAATGAAGTGTTTAACAAAATTGATTGACGACGAACAAAACATTTGATAGAAATACATGTAACTTGACAACTGAAAATATTATTGACTGTCCTAATAACCTAAGAAAACAAATATTATTTCATGCTTTCTGATCACAGTAGTATAATTAATTATTTAATTGCACAACCATTGATTTTCAAATAGAGTGTACAATGCATTCCAGGTAGAATATCAGAACCACAAGAAATTCCAAAAGGGAGGACGCAAAGTCGGATCACCAGTGCGTTTCTTCACAAACCTCCCCTTCATTACAATAGACCTGTCAAATGACAGTAATTATAAACTTTGTGACAAGTGCAAATTCTGGGTGTCACAGACTAACAATCACTGCACCAAATGCAGAGAGTGCACTAGCAAAGATGGCACAACATATAAACACTGCAAGTTGTGCAAGAGGTGTGTTAAGCCGACGTATGAACATTGCAAGACTTGTGAACGGTGTTGCCATGTTAAACATGAGTGTGGAGCTGTCATAGAATCACAGGTGAGAGAATCTTGTACATATTTTATGCAAAAAAAGAAAAATTAGGTTATGTTCAATATTCCAAAACCAAAATTTTTAAAACTACAAAACAATGCATTGTGAACTTCAACTACTAAACATATATTCACAAAATGCTATGATAGAAATTACTAAGCAGATAGAGATCCTATATGATTAAAGATTATAAATTATAAAACAAGTTGAAAAACAAATAACAGTTTGAAGCATATAACTGTATAACATTGATGGTAATATTTCTAAATTTTAAACAAACAAAGAACTCAATTCCTTCCCCATAGACAGCCTTAGGGATTAGTTTTGTTTGCGGCAAAAAAAAACTTTCCTTTGGTTTAATAGAATTAATTAGACAAATTAATTAGACATGATGTTGAATAACTAAGAAATACTTTTATGTATATTTTTTATTTCAGTCCTGTTACAAATGTAATGAAAAGGGGCACAAGCAATCACAATGTCCGTTACAGGAGGAAGGAGTCAAAAAGAAGAAGCGAAAAAATGCTTAGTTTTGTGTAAACTAATAAAAATAAATGTATAAAAATTATACTGTGGAATTATTTCGTACATTACATTGAAATATGTATTGTAATCATGTCTGTCTTCAATGCCCTTAATTTCATATAATTATTTTTTCAAAATGGTTTAAATATAGAATATTTGCGGAAAGTTTAATTCATTCAATTTTACAGATTAAAAATAAAAAACAAAATATAAAAAATTTTGATACAACATTTTTTTATGTTCATATAACTTACCTGAAAATAGGTAACACTAATAATGACATAAAAAATACCTCTACTTCCCCTATCTTATTTCAGAGGCTACAGCCATTGTTATCAATATTTTTTTCATATTACATTTTTATTACCAGACTGTCTTTAATATTTCATTTTTTTTTCCTTCGCTTTTTTTTCTCAAAAAAAGGGGTAATGTCTCGAGGTGTGTCAGTCTAATTGGCTACAAACGAGCATTAGCTGCATCAAAAATTGGAAGTTGAATTTTAATGTTTGCAGCCAGTGACACTAAAATTAACATTTTCACTCAATATAAGGAATGCACTGGGGTTAGAATTTTTAGTTAACCCTTAACTAACTTTAACTATCGTTGTCAATTGTCGATATCTAAATCAACTATTAAAAACAGTTATAATGCGAGATTACAAATGAAACAGGTAAGCCCACAATGTTATAGCAGTATAATCCATGTAATTACAAGTACAAGGTTTAGATATAAGCACTTTATAATGAGATGATACAGCGATCAATTGGCGCGACACAGGTACGCACGTGTGAGCTTTCTAGGCGTAGCGAAGACATACTGCCGACGCGCGGAGCGCGGGAGCGCGTCGTTACACAGATAATTAAATTAATCGATGTTAAAATTTTGACAATTCGCTATGATATCTATTTAAGGGTTAAAATAAAGAAAATCGATTTTAGAATTATAGAAACCTGTATGAAGACAGATGGTATTTTTTTTAATGAAATTAAACGTTGACTGCAGTATATATAACCAGTTAGATATGAACTTAATCAACACCTGTGAATATGAGTTTGAGTCAGAAATATGTCAGACAAATTTTATTAGGTTTCGCGATAAGAAAATAAATAAAAGAAACACATGTTCGCCGCCATGCTCGAGCTGTCTCTAGGACAATCAAAGTTTGCGACATCTACGTCATCGATGCTCGCCGCCTGCGCACACGGTTCTGCGCTTTGCATCCGATTTTCGTTCACGGCTACTCTGCTAGATGATCAAGAGTAACACGGTTGCCAGTGTGTTAAATTACTTTTTTTTAACTTTTTGCTTGCTTGGATTGACAATATGCATTTGGGGGTCGTGGGACATTTTTTAAAATAAATTTTGTATAAAAAAAAACAAACATAGTATATATAACCACATTTATTAAGTAAATAATCTAAAATATCGATTAGTGTTATCGATTTTAATATATTTACATAAAAATCACATATAATCAAAGTCATTTACAATCATGATCAACTTTAACACAAATATAATTATTATCAAAAAATCAGCTGTTTAAATAAATTTCTAAAATTTTCACACTTATAATTCTAATTCTATTAAAAAATTAATCGATGGATTCATTAGTGACTTAAGATTAGAAAGAAGAATATAGAGAAAAGAAAATTGCTATAAATTGTTATTTTACTACTTACAATATATAATAAAGTATTAACACATTCCAAGGCATGTGGAGCGTATATGACCCATGCACTTTTCGTTCAGGCCATTTGCAGTTCTCGTTGAATAACAAAGGATTCTTAAACAAATGAATTGTAGGCTCGAATATATATAACGAATCGAATATATGCATATTCAAATTTATAACTTTTTCCCGCTAATTATAGCTTTGCAGTATTGATAAAGTGTTAAATGTATGTTTTAAAGACTGTTTTTAATTTTTAAAGTTTGGGTCGTATGCGCTCCACGCGGTCTGAATGGAAAATCTTCGAAAATTGCCGTGTTAATTAGCATTACAGGCATGAGTATGTACCATATACGACCTATATGACCATTCACCATATCTCATGTACACAATCTCCGACTATACTATTATTATTTACTTCTTGTCTTCAACTGTTTATATTTTAGATGATTTATATTTGCCTTATATCAAAGGGCGCTGTAACAAATAAAATAAACTTTATTAAAATATGTTTTGTTGTGGAGTTTCTTCCTGCTTCTTCCGTACAACTATAACACCTTGCGAAGAAAAGTAGAGTCAAACTTAAAATAGATTAAAAAAATAAATATATTATAAGTTCATGATCAATAAGAGTTCTGTTAAAAGTTCCAACGTTGAATAAATTAATTTAACCTTTCTATTATATTTATTGACAGTAGATGTCATCTATAGTCTGCAAACTAAAGAAATGATATACACCAATACCTCACTTTGCGTCGTGGTTACGTTCCAAAAAAAACACGACGCAAATTGAAACGCCGGAAAGTGAATTAAGATTTTCTATAGCAAACCATGTAAAGATCGAAGATAGGTTCCAGGGTCACGAAAATACTAATTATTAAAAAGAAAATTGAACAAAGTAAACATTTAAAAAACAAAAATAATATAACTCTGCCAATAAATAAATTTGAATAATATTTACCTTTTTTTGAACCAGAAACAACACGTAAAAATGTATATAAATTTATTAGAAACAAAAGTGTTGCCATCTTTTAGAAAAAAAAGAAAATTTCAAAAAAAAATTAAAAACTCGAACTCAAAACAACGCAACCTCGATATTAGTACTAGTAAAGATTAGTACTAATAAAGCATCGACGCAACTTCGAAAAAAACGCAAAACGAAACGACGCAAAGGGGGGTATTGGTGTATATAAATATATATGTGTGACTACAAAAAGGCAGTTAATGTGTACTTTATATTGGATAGATAAAGTTGCATTATCTGTTTGTAATATTTAAATAACCACTTTTTACTACATATATATTACATTTTCTTTTATTCTTGTCTGTCTCTTTGTTCCGGCTAATCTCTGAAATGGCTGAACCGATTTTGACGAGACATATACTGGCAGATAGCTGATGTAATAAGGTGTAACTTGGGCTGCTTATATTTTAGAAAAATTCTTAAATTAAAAGAAATATAATTAATAATGTAATAACTATATCATATACCAGGGGTGGCCAAACTGCGGCTCGCGAGCCACATGCCCCTCTTTGAACGATTATTTTTGGCTCCGATTGATTGACAAATTATTTCAATATTTAAATTCATATAATTTATGTCAGCTGCTGGGGATTCGAAACAAATTACTGATGTCAATAATAATTATTATTATTCCACCATAAAATTATCGAAATTCAAACACCGATCATAATTAACTAACCGGCATCTTAAGTATTATTAGTAGTACTGTCATATAAGTGTGTCATTATATCTACCTTCAATACGCATGTTATGTATTTTTGTTCAAATAATTTCAATTAATATGATTTTCTTAATAATTTCAAAAAATGGTTCGCAAGGTCTATGACAGAGACCTTGGCCATCCCTGTCATATATCCTGTAAGACGTAAATATATACATAAGAAGAAATATGTATATAAGTATACAGTAATACCCCGTTATACGCGGTTCCACTATAACGCGAATTGCAAATTTCGCGCTCAAATGCCTCGAATTACGCGAAAGAGTGCGTATAAATATAATGTAGTCATCAACTTCTCTATGGTGTCTTGACCATCTGTCAAACAATTAAAAACAGTGTTGGGTGTTATGAACGTATTTTACAAGAACGTAAACAAAACGTTACCCAAAAGACAATAGATGTATTTTTCCGTTAAAAATAAGAGTATGTGTTGCATAAAGTGTTCCTAGAATTAAAGAGATTGATTAAAATGATTTGTATTTTTTTGTAATAATTTTTGACTATGTTTAATCATGAACCTCGTTATACGCGAATTTCAGTTAACGCGATTTTTTTTGGAACGTATCCCTCGCTTAAAGCGGGGTATTACTGTATGTTGGTGTAACTTGTACTTACTTAACATTGATATTATTGAGCACTCTCTGTGTTTCGGCATACCGAGCTTCCACTTTGGATGCCTGATCGAGCCACGCGTTTCGGATTCCAACCCAGCGTCTCAGGTGTTCCTCCATGAGCATCTCTCTAGATGGAGGCACGGCATCACGCTGAAAGTCACCATAACTTCATTATTTTTCCACTTCTGCTTCATATGTCTATTTTTATAGAGGCTGCTGCCATAGTCCATCGCCAGATTACTTAAGATTGTTCTCACCAACATCGAAAAAGGGAATCCCATAGAAATAAAATTGTTTATTTGATGGGCAAAATGTATCTCTGACAAGAAAAGAGTGATTTATTTGTTTTCAATCTATATATATATATATATATCCTTAACTTATTTAGCTCAGTGCCGTTTAGATAGAGAATATATATATATATATATATATACATATATATATATATATATATACATATATAGCCGAAGATGTAAAGGATATATGTTTAGTCTTGGCTGTCTTATCTATATATATATATATATAGATAAGACAGCCAAGACTAAACATATATCCTTTACATCTTCGGCTCTTTTAGCACAGAAAAACTTTTAAAACGTATCTGTGTGTGATGCAATTACGGAAAAAAGTAATGAAACTGATGATTTAATGTAAACAAACAAATCATCGTTCGCGAATTACAATACCCGGCGATAAATATTGCACATCGAACTTTGGAAAGAGACAATCGGCTAATTACGGCTTCGTAGAGCGTTATCTCTGTCGCACGACTGACAAAACCGTCACATAGGTTGTGTGGGACAGAGATAGTGCTCTACGAAGCCGAAATTAGCCGATTGTTTCTTTACCAAGGCGGATTTGCAATATTTAATGTGTAAATAAAAATAAAATAAATGTAAGATAAAATTAAAGAATAAAAATAAATAAAATGTACCTAGCCACCTTAGAGTAGGAAAATGATGGAAGAAAGGCGAGGAAAGAAAGAAGGTATAAATGAGCAAAACGAAAAATATTGTGAAGGACAAAAGTAAAGAATGAAAGATATTGTGACGCGTGAAAGAGAGTGATAAATAAAGAAAAGACTGAAAAAATAATTATTATAAAGTCCCTGATCCCAAAAAGTTAGGGGTACAAGAGGCCCCCAATAGCGGGGGCCATTAAAAAATGTCCTAGATATAGGCTATACATGGACACCCTAAAAGATTTCTAATTGGACCATTTAAAAGCAGTCTGAATTCAGTGTCTAATAATGACACTAGTAAAGTTTTCTATCATGTTGGCATATATTATTCGTGGATAGTCAGTGTATATTTACTAGAATACTTAATAACACTAAAAATCTTACATGAAAAATATTCTATAATTTAAAAATACATACATAGTTCAAATTGATTTTATCTTTGTTGCAGGCTTTCTGTTCAGGAGTAAGGTCTGGTATTCTGGATACAGGGGGTCCATCTGGCCCTGGTAATTCCACAGTTTCCTCCAACAGCTCCGGTTCTTTTTTTTTCTTTCTGTAGACAATAATTTAAATTGAGCCTCATATCTTTTAAAAATAACTAATTTTCATGTATACACTGTGATTCGTTATTTGTGTAAAAGGTTTAGGTTAGAAATATTCCTTATTGTACTTGCTAGAAAATATATACATTGTTGTATAATAATAAAGAAATAAGTACAATGACCGGTTTTATCAAACTAGGCAATTTCTTCCAGACATCCATTGTATAGACACAGTAGAGGAATAAATAATGGGTAGTTGATATGTACATATACATTTGTACATATTTCACAGCTCCATCTGATATGTGAACTCTTATGATGTAGCCTTAGGGCTAACAGCACAAAGTCCTGTTCAATGTAATACATATATATATACATATATATATATATATATATATATATATATATATATATGTATTTTTATATATATATATATATTTATATAATATGTACTAATAATAAGTATGTATGAGTTTGTAGAGTGCTTAATTAATATTAAAATTATTTGCAGAACTGAATGAATTCAACCAATGCTTATCCCCACTGATGTTTTTATGTCATTTGTAGTACTCATAAATTTAGATGACATATGTGGGGTTGCCCTGCACTTCCCTCCAAAGACCATTTTCATGGGCAGTAAAAGCTTTCAAGGTTTTACATCTATATCCAATACCCCGCTATGCCAGGCAGTGTCAAAAGTAACATGCTGAAAGTTTAAAAAACATTCACAAAGTATTTTGTTTATATTCACCATACACTAAGTTACCTTAAAATTCTTAGTAGATAAGAATAAGTTGAAGTTTGCTGTTAAGTTTTAATGTTTATTATTATTTTGTAACCTTTTTTATAACTGTAAAATTTAAGAAAAAAATAATATTTACCCCATTTCTTTATAATTAGCTTTCGGTTGATTTTGTATCCATGCCCTGCAGATCGGGTAGAGAGGGGAGTCTTCGCTGAACTGGGACAAGTCAACACTCCTATCAAATAACTTTAACACATATGATTGTCTGGCTGGTGATGATTTTCTTCTGTGATTATTTTCTTCCTCTGACATATACAATTTTTGGTGTTCCCGACTGATTCTTCTGTAAGTAAAAATATTTCCGATCATTTTATCATCGTCACATCACCATATCAACAGAGAGACGTTTATGAAAAACACACCTCCCTCAAACATTAATCTTATTACAACCTATTGTATACAATCTTCATGCTTCATATTGTCTAAAGCCTTATTTTCCAAAGTTACCTGTCAAGTTAAGACCCAGGATGGTCTCCAGGAGCGGTTGTAAGAAGACAACCAAGAAGATTTAATTGTTTTTTAAGTAACTAAATTTTTGACCTAACAATGTATGTAGATGTGGCATGAGTAGGCAACAAATAAGTGGACCAACAACATAGTTATGGTTGCGGGAAGTCACTGTATGAGGGCAGCACCAGGCCTAGTCATCATGGCAAACTTTATAGGAGGCCTATGCCTTGTAGTGGCATATATATATAGTCTGAAAAGAAGAAAATGAAGAAGAATGTATGTAGATTATATTTAATGACTCAATGAATAGTAGCTGAATGGGGTCCACTAGATTGATTCTAGTGGACATCTTACCCTCCAAATTTAGAAAGTTGTCTAATTAGGAATAACTTTCAGAACCTCTGGTTAAAAGTTATTAGTCTATTGCAGTCTGTTTCATCTCACTGGTTAATTCATGGAACATAAATAAATTACATCTCGGCAGAAGCTCCCAACACAGGTTAAAGTAATGGACATAGTGGGTTATGTACCGGTACCAAAAATGTATATATTTTTTATATCAAATGATAAACTGAAATTTGACTTCTCTTTAGTGTAATATCAGAAATCATGTCATCCATATCACTTGGATAACTATTATGAGAAATTTCTTCTGCAGCTGGACAGTTTCTACAGCTCCAACCTCTTGGAAAAATGATTGGCCATCACTTTTACCTGTTCTGGAAGTTAGTATTGAGTAACTTTAATTTAAAAAAAAAACTATGTAGGTCTAGCTTAAACAGCCTCTCATTTCCATGCTTCAATAGAGCAATAATAATATAATGAATGTTTTTCATGTCATTACACAGATTAAAGATAAAGTAAATATTTACTATCAAATAAAGTCTTGACCAGTTGGATTTTTCTAGAGTAGTGTAGCTAACAACCACACATTAACAATAATATATACAGCTTGCGGATATCTTAGGTTGTAAAATTAATGGATATGAAAATAACAAACATTCAAAATGATGTCTCATGGCAAGATGAAGTGTAAAAACCATTTTGTAAAGCAAAGTTTGCAGCAATGTAGCCATTAAACTTTTTTTTCTGGTGACCTTTCTTTTTTCTCATAACTCTGGTATGTAAACAAGTATGTACATTCGTAATATTCGTGCATATATATGAGAAGAGGAATTAAACTCACCGATCCTTTTTAATTGGGCTGTAGCTTGTGGACACATCAGATTCGTCTCCAAGAACTTCCATCAGCGCACCTTTCAAACGTCCGCGAGCTGTAGATACCTCTACCAAAATGAAGAGTTCTTAATTAAAATTTATTACTCTACATTTAATGAAATAGTTAGTACTGAAGTGTGTATATTTTTACCATTGTCGTCATCATAATCGCTTTTATTGAACGATTTCACTTTGTTCTTCATGGTAAGTAATCTTATCCTTTTCGGCATGGCTATTAATGTATAAATTTACAATAAAATTATCAAAACTGTCGATTTAAATTAATGTCAGAACTACCATAAACATTGTTGACATATTGACTATCTTTCTACATTACAATTGTTCAGAAACTACTAGACATTTACAATAAATTACAAATAAATAATTAAAAATTACAAAACCAATGAAACTTATTAAATAATTAAATTATTAAAAAATGTACAATAAATTATTTAATACAGTGTGAAATATATAACTCATAAAATATTAAATGCTTTATACAAAATCACGCTTTAATTTGTTAATAAAATATATTTAATTACAATATTAAATAGAATAACCCATATTTTTAATTAAATTTTACTATGTTAAATTAAATATTTTTTACCTTAAAAATTAAATTTTTGTTACAATAAAATACAAGAAAATGTGACAATGAATAATTATGGATATTTTTTGTTATATTTTAAATAGGAAAATTCAAAATTTTTTTGGGTATCACTTTTAGGTACATTATTGACTACCGCGAATTCGCAATTCCATTATCATTCTGTTACAAATGTCAAAACAGTTTTATGTATTGCAGATACGAAAATAGCGTTGGGGAATAAATTTCCCAGTGGAAACTTCATGACAAATTTATGAGATTGTGGGATTGCAGAACTGCAATCTCACAGCTAGAATGGCTACTACGGCTTACGAGCATGATGCTGACGGTGAGAAGTGTTTATTTTGATATTCTTCTTAACCTTACGATTCCCATAAACTTGTTTTACAACTATTAATATCTTACAAATAGTTTTAAACTCCTTTGTATTTCAACGAATTTCAAGTTAACATAGTCAAAAAGGACATTTTATATGAATTTATAATACATGAAACTTGTTTAATATATAAATATAACAAAAAAATAAAAAAATAATAAGTGTCGTATTTATTAGGATGTAAGTTTATCCCGGCCTCACAGCGCCCAGACGGTACGTGGCGGAAGCCGCGGCGGATAAAGGATGGGTATGTTCCACAGGAAGAAGTTCCCCTTTACGAGAGTAAAGGGAAACAGTTCAAGGCCCGCCAAAATACGGGCCTCCCTGTTGGACTAACGCCGGATATTGTGGCACAAGCTCAAAAAAAGAAAGGTCAAGGAGGAAACATACAACCCATCCCTGGTATGATTATAAATGTAGAAAAGAAAAAAAAGAAAAAGAAGACAGGTTGGTGTTCATATTATATATAAAACTATAAATATTTATGCAAATTAAGAAGTTTTTGTAGAGCTATATATTTAATGACGTAGTTTTAACATGGGTATCATTTTTAATTCTATTTAGAATATATTAGTGTGTAGTGTGGTGGGGTACAATTTGCAACTGAGGGCCATTGAGTTCGAAAGGTTTTTGAGTGGAGAACACAGGCCGGTAGACAATTTAGGTATGCCTTCCACTGGGTGAATCAACATTGCATGCATGCAGCACAAGAGAGATCATTATTACAAAACCAGGGGAGGGCCATGCCTTGCAGTGGGTGTCTGTTGGTTGATATGATGTTGATGAATTGTTAGACCTGTACATGTATTGTAAAAATATTAATTATACCTTATTTAAATAATTTGCAGGCATAGATGAAGCAGCAGAAAAACTATCCAAATGTGAAATTATAGAACCTACTTTTACAACACCGAATCCATCATCAAATAATTCAACACCAACCACCGATCCCGCAAAGAGATTAAAGAATCTAAGAAAGAAGTTAAGAGAGATTGAAATATTGGAAGAAAAGATCAAGTCAGGAGCGCTTAAGAGTCCTGATAAAGATCAGAAAGAGAAACTGTCAAAGAAAAATGACTTAGTAATAGAGATAGAGAAATTAGAGAAAGTTATTGAATAAAGCCAAAATGAATTACTTGTGTAAGATAATTTGTGAATGAATTGATTTTAATTATCACTGCCTGAATTGATCACTGGGGAGATTGAGTTTGCTTGTTCAATTAATGATTATTTACAACCGTCCACCATATAACAATTATTTACTTCACCCATGCATGACGCAGTTCACATAAATCCATGTTTTGACATAGAACGCAGATACAGCACGGCAATTGACTTTGTGACATTAATTGCAGTAATATAGTTGAATATTTCACAGTGAAAAATTGAAGCTATTTACCATGTTTAATTGACTTATTAATAATCTATGCATTACTAAATTATTATTCGAGAAGCAATAATTATGACTTCATGAAGTTTTAAAACAAAATTTATTCTAAAAATTTCACTACCATGTATTGACATTTACATTTTAATCTTGAATGTTTTTAATGAAGAAATTTAATTAAATATTGTCAACAACTATGAAATTATAATGTTTTATTAAAGTTTTATAATGTGTTCATGAAAAAAAATCATGGATATATCACAAAACTTTCTTTTATATGTTTGTGCATTAAATTTAATAGAATGTGTTTTAATTTTGCTGTATATCATATACAGGATGATTTGTTATAGTTGTAAAAGTTCATAAGAGATGAATGTATAGCTTATTTGATCCACTACATACCATCTTAGCCTTTCTAAAAATTAAACACCTTAAGATTAAAATGAAACGGTTAAACTCTTGTAGTGTCCAATTGCCCCTCTATGGGGTGTGGGTCTCACATTGGGAAACATTGGTTTACCCTAACCAAAAATTAAAAAAAATTAACTTTTGCTTACTAATGAGCAGTACTTTCACACCTGAAACTTCTATACCTATAAGTTATCATCCTGTATTTAAAATTTTTATTTTATTTTCTTTCATGAGTGAGTATCTGGAATAAATTGATATGGAATTTTTATTTGTAAGGGACCAATTGCAATGTTTACCAATATAAGCTGAAAGAAAAATTAAATCTTTGGTGACTCTATAGATCAGGTGTGGCCAAGCTCGTTGACAGTTCGCGCTATTGTTCGAAATTTGAAATTTTTCGCGAGCCACAATTTAATACGCATTTAAAACCCGTAAACGAATATTTTTTTTAAAAGTACAAAATATGTGTATTGAAGTTAAATATAATGGCACACGTATATGACAGCACTCCTAATAATACTTAAGATGCCGGTTAGTTAATTATGATCTGTGTATGGATTTTTTATAATGGAATAAGAATAATTATTATTCACAGCAGTGATTTGTTTTAATTTGCCAGGCGCTGACATAGGTTATAAAAATGTAAATATTGAAATAATTCGACTATCAATCTGTGCCAAAAATAATCGTTCAAAGGGTCGCAGTTAGACCACACCTGCTATAGATCATACAGCATTCAATCCCTTTGTTTGTATTGGTAATGTTGTACATTCATTAATTAAATCCTCGAAAAATATTTCAACAAATAGAACCCATTTTCTTCATCATAGTATGTTGAATATTCTCTTGACAATTATTATATCAATAAAATAAAGTTAATTATGTGGTTTATTAAAAAAAAAACTTGTGTTAATTCAAATATATCGGGCCATTTTAACAATCTGTTACTTTTACAAGATATCAAATATATATATACATGTAATTAAAAATATACTTTTGTGTACCAGTGATTGAGTATATTCCGTAGTAATGAATAGTGCTAAAATTCTATCGAAAATCAATAGAAAGATGAGAGCCAATCACAGTCTGAGTGTGGAACGATCTGCTGGCTTCCCGGGTAATAATTTTTCAAATGCAAAAACTACGGAGTTTGCATTCTTCACCTTCACATTGTCGCTTTCCATCACGCTAGTTGCTAGTCAAACGCGGACAAGAAAGCTTAAAAAAATAGAGCGATTGATCCTCCCCTCCCGCCGCACATACGTACGGCGCGGTACAGCGGTTTTAGTAGCACAGTAACTTAAAATAACGCAGAAATTAGCTATTGTATCTCATGGGGTGTTACAGACAGTTCACACCCATGAATCATATAAAAATCGTTATATTCGTTACACACGTTATAATCGTTCGCATTAGGAATATAATGCTACAAACAAGATTTGAGATGTTTCTGAAGTAAAATTGCATATACAGTCAAGTTAAATAAACTAAAGATATTGTGGCATTTTTTATAGAAACTGGATCAATATATATATATATATACATATATATATATATGTGTATATATATATATATATATATACATACATATAACAACAGTGGATATAGCATACTATAACAATTGTCAATATATAAAATTAAGAAAGGATAAATACAAAAGTTTAAAATATTAATGACCTTGATTAACGTATTTGTAGGAGCAATTTTAACTATAAAGTTACAACGGATTACTTGAAATTAGAACGATTCGCATTCGAAATTTAAACTTGCCATTTTAAAAACAGAATTAACAGACAAACGTATTATTATTTATGCTACTAAAATTATTATTATTACCTGCTTTATTAATTTAATATTAAAGTACAGTATCCTGCGATAAATATTGCACATCGATTTTCGGTAAGAGACAAAAACGGCTTCGTAGAGCTGACAAAACTTCACATAGGTAGTGTGGGGCAGAGATAGTGCTATAAACCCGAAATTAGCCGATTGTCTCTTTCCAAAGGTCGATGTGCATTATTTATCGCCGGGTACTGTAGCGATAGACCAATATACAACCAAGGATTGTAGATCGAATGAATGAAATTTAAAATAAAAACATTATGTATTAATATAACCTAAATGGTAAAATATAGCAAGATGTCCACGAAATAGTGTTTAAAAAATGGTATATAGTTTTCACATCAAAGACATTGTAAAAAGCAAGTCAGTTACACAGATTTAAGAGTCAATAATTGCATTTATTTCTTCCATCCAAAGATTATGTTTTCAGTTTATTATACTCTTGTAAAAAAATTGTTCAAAATTCATGTCTATCTTACTCCCAATATAGATGTATTTACATCGACAAAATGAAATCTGTGAATCTTTAATCACTAAATACAATTGATTTTGTGACCCTAAAACTCAGTTTCTAACAATATATTTTCCCATTTTTCTAAAAGCCGACATTTTACTTTTTTATCATGCCTCTTTTTCCTATAAGTTTGACTTGCGAAAGATCGTTGCAAAGATTTGGTACCAGCACAATTTCGTTGCCTGAACTTCTTTGAACAGATTAAAAAAAAATCTTTTTATTTTTCAATGTTATTTATAGGCCTACATTGACATTTTTTATAATTCATTAATTTTTTTGACAATGTTCAATCAATAACTCGCATATATTATTAAAATTATTTTTATGCCATAAATTTAAAAAAAAGTTCTTAAACAAATATCAGACAAATGGCTAAAAATGCCTCGTTTGTTTTTAAATCATGATACTGCTGATAGAAGCTCACTACAAGGCATAGATCTCCCCCAAATATCATTCTCATACTCCTCCTTCTCCTCTTATGCTGCCCACATGTAGCAACTTCCCACAATCTTTATGTAGCAGATCCAATTAGGTGTGAACCTACCCAAGCTACGTCTTCTGGCTTGTTTATAATTATACCTGATAATAAACAATGATTCAGTTTTTGTTGGCCAATCCGTATCATGTACAAATGGAATTATTTTTCCAGATCAAAAACATTTATAAAAGAATTACAATGAAAAAATCACTTGATACAAATAATTTATTTCACTTAATGTAAAATAATCTACAAATACAAAAACATATATACCTATAGATAGCACATATATATTTTATTTCATATTAATTAACACTTATATTAAATCCAAGACCACAAGTATGTACAAAGAAAATTATTTTTATTTATTTATTTATTTATTATATTGTGGCAGATTTATACAACAGTTTTTAATATTAGACCTTGTGCTCACAGATAATTGGAATAAATTCCAAGTTAAAAACAGAATTGAAGGTGGCATATGGAGATTCAGGCATAATTTGTTGCTTCAGATCTGAAAAAAACCCATGTATTGGTTATTTGTCAGAAGTATAGTACACTCTAAGGGTTTCAGGAATAATTAAAAATGTAATAATAAAATAGTAAGAAAAAGCATGTTCAAAATATAGATTATCAAATATTAAAATAAATTGTTGTTTATCTGTCCCAACCGACTACACTGCCAGAAGTTATTGGCCTGTTGTAAATAGTAAAACACTGAAAATTAAAAAAAAAATTGTTGCACAAAACATTATTTGTTAACCATATGTTAGTAACCTTTTTAAATATCTTTATTATATATTTTTGTGGGTACATGTATATATAGAAGTTACTGGCTTGTTGCATTCCAAAAAAAGTAAGTTTTAAGAGTTGTTGTTGAAAATTAATCATCATACATTCACATCTTCGAAGCTTTTAACAATTACCAATCACCCTGTATAATATTTAATTATTTGACTGCCATACTAAGTTTATTAGATCAAAATTGTTGATCCAAGAATTTACTGGCCTATTAGCCCGGAGATAAGATAACTAAATATATCTTCATTTACATTACCTGTTGCTAAGAAATTACAGACTGCTTTTTTAAAATTATTAAACAGCAAAAAAAAATGCCTGCACCCAAGCACATGTTATTTCTCGCATTTTTTATACAAGTATAGTGTTTTCACCCCAAATGCTTGTAAATGTACTTTTTATGACTCAACTATTCTTATGGAAAGCATGCAGGAAAACTATTTCACTACCTCATTATATACGTTTAAAACCACAAAACAAAATGATTATTTTTAATTTAAATAAAATTGTTTGTAACGTAAATACAAAAATGGTACAGTTAATAATGTTAAACTTTCTCTTGTCAATCCACATAACAGTACAAATTTGTGGTGCATCTGTCTCAAAAGATAAATAATACAAAGAATAGCAAAATGATAACTCATTGCAAAATTAAATATTTAAACACGAATTAAAGGCTAATGACTTATGTTGATATTTAAATTTATTTTCACAATTTACGCAGTTTACTATACAAGGTAAAAACAGATAAAATTCATGAGCTAATGTAGTTGTAACCGGCTTAGTTTACCTGTAGATTGCTGTTTTAAATGAATTCATTCCTTGCTTTATGCCTCGCATAATTACCAAGGCATGCCATTACTCCAACAATAACAATGCCGATAATCAGCATTGTGGCGACGGCATCACCGAAACCAAAACCTGATGATGCTTCAGCATAACCAACTACCAGCAATGTTAAAAATAAAGTAAATATATTAAAAAACATTTTTATGATTGAATGGCTATCACTCGTCTACGAAACACGAAAATCCAAACGTCAAAATTAAATTCACATTTGCGGGTTGGCTTGTTTATTTGCATAGTGACGTCTCAGTGTAGGTGTTTAACTATTTATTATTAATAAAAGTTGTAAATGGCTTAAAACGTTGAGGATTCTTTCACCATTAATACATAAAAATTATTAAATTTTTTATATAAGACATACATAAAGTATTAGAACACAGCTTACTAACATTTAATAATTAATTCAACGTGTTGAAAGCCCAAAATTCAGATTCGAATTAATTAAGCAAATTTACTGTTTTTTTTTACAATTTAGAGTACAATTCAATTAATAATAATACTAAAAATAATATACTTATTAATCGTTTTAACAATATTTTTATATGTCATAAGCTTAAAAAATAAATTATTGAAAATTTTTTTACAACGTGTGCTTTCTAGTTTTCATCAAATGCAAGTTAAATAAATAAATTAAAAATTATTGTTAATTAATATACAGAAGTAATATTAAAGACTTCTCTCCAAAAGTCCTCATAACATTGAGGTCTGCAATAATAGAAAGTTGTCTCTGGGCCATGAATTTATGGATATTAGATAAATTCGTAGGCTGTTGTTATTTTGCTTTAAATGTTAACAAATTGCAATTAGGGAATAAATTGTCATTGTGCCTTAGTTGCCGATTTAATTTACTATCGTTTACTTGTTACTCGTTGCCCAAAGCAGTTTTCATATAGTTTTAGTTGTATAATTATAAGTAACCTAATATTTGTTATGATCTATTGATATAAATCATACAATTTAAGTGGAAGCTTTAATTTGCCAAAATGAGTTATAATTCAGGCGGGAATTCAGGGAAAGGATTTGGCTTTGCCGGCTTTACAATGCCTAAACGAAATCCGTCAAATATTTCACTGCATGCTGTTCCTCCGCCGACTACTCCCATGCATGCCGTGCCGCCGCCTACATCAGGTCTGTCCAAGCAGGGTTACTCCACGATGAACTCCATAACTCAGAATGCCGTCACCGGCAACTGGGGAACACTGGGAAAAAAACGATCTAAAACGGAAGATGAGTGAGTTGTTTTTATTTTATTGTTGCGATTATAAACCTAAAGTATTTTACGATAGCACTGTGATGGTGCATTAGTAAACATCTGGTGGTGGAGAGAAATATATTCCCGATATGTAGTTATGCTGAAAAATATAAATATTTAAGAGACAATGAATATCTTAAATTTTTAAGGCATAAAACATTTTGTTTATCTATTTAAAATTTTGCAATTTAAACTAATCAGACGCCAAAATAGCTAATGTAACAATTTTTCATGGTTTTATCTTCTTGGATAAGTGGGATACCCTCTAAGTACCCCGTTAGTTAGATTATAGAGTAATTGCACATTAAAACCCACATTTAATTTGTATGGATATATATCATGGCCCTGGTTACTGTATGGTACTGTTATGTATATAATGCTAATGTCTAAAATAAATAATTTTTCATTTTTTTAATTTTAGTACTGGATGTTATTGGCATATAACTTTTAATCTAATATTTCATCTTGCAGAAAAGGATAGTTTAATTAATTAAAAATTCAGTTCAAAATTATTACTTCTCTATTAACAATATTGAAATGTAAGTGCTTGTATAACCTATGTAGCAGGTTTAGGGAAACCTCCTTGATATGCATGAGTGTTCACTTTTGTCACCTTTTACAATCTACTTATCAGTGGATGGTGATCCACTGTAGGGTAAAGGCCTAACCCAAAGATTGCCATGAAGACCGGTCCTGTACTGCCTACATCTAGTGACTTCCCGAGGCTGTCCAGGTCTACTTAGTTGGCCTACTCATGCTTCGTCTCTTACTAAAGAGCTATTTTTGGATTATGAGCTTTATTGGACTGCATGTTTCCTGTATTAGAACAATGTACTGAAAATATATATGTTACAGATATTTTGATGAAGACGATGAACCTCCAACGCCAGCCCTGGCATATATACCAGCACCTGGTAGCCCTACATATGATGCAGCTTCTAGTTCTAAGGTAAGCTCAGTTTCACCTGTCAATTCAAAATGCATATATTGCATGAACAATGTGAATATTTACAATTTTAGAAAAGCTAACATTTATAATGAATATTTAAACTTATGAGGGCTACAAAATTGCAGATTATATATGTATGTGATTTCCAACTATCTTCTGATTTATTATAATATCTCTGGAACCATATGGCTTAGAGATTTGAAATATGGTACTAATAATTTCATGAAGTAGAGATCAGCGGAGTTTCGGATATGAAAACCCGGAAAAGCTGCTTCCAACTGGTCTTACCAAAAATCTGTGTGGGTCCAGTAGTGTACATCTTACGGCTCAATTGATGATAGTTATGAAATGAATAAGACAAAAATTATTAAGTTAGGCACCAACCAATCTGGATATTCTATAGTCTTGTCTCTGCGGCCTGGGCCGAGGCACCAACCAAGAACCAACCAAGCAGCCCTGTGCTCGTTTTGCGTCGGAGTTAGCCTTACTAAAGCGAACACAACCCTTGCAAAATCACCGCAGACCTTCAATTTCTCTGTCGATCTCAGTGGTTCGAGATGGGTAGCTCTGTAAAGTGCTACCTATCTGCAGCAGAACTGTCCACAACACCTAATATAAACAGATGTTTGTTAAAAAGACTATTACCGGTTAAGATCCCTGCCAACAGGCACAGTCGGGGTCGCGATAGCCGGACCCTTCATTACATTGTTTTTTTTTTTTTACTAACATAACCATAGTTTATAAAAGCTGATCTGAAGTCTGATCAAATCATTCCTTTGAGAATATTTGTTTGAAAGAAAACTTTATTAGGCAGATGATGATGAAGAGGATCCATTGGATGCATACATGGCTGGTTTGGAGAAGCAGGCTGCTAAAGACTTGGTGACCAGTAAAGAAAATGCAATCGCAGGAAAAGAAGACAGCGGTAGGGGGACGAGGGGTGATATAGATGAACTTGATGATGAAGAGAGTTACTACAAGTAAGTTTTATTATTTTTAATAAATTCTAAGCTTCATCTAGTGGTAGGTCTAGACCCCAATGCCATAGTCAAGGTAGCAGTTGCTGGAAGTAGTGCAAGACCGGTCTTTGTGGTGATCTATGGAGGAGACCTATGCCTTTAAGTATGCGCCTAGGGGTTGACATGATGAATGATTTCTATTTATTTCCAGTATTTATAAAGCCTTTTTAAAAAAACTGCCTTACATAACAAGGTCAAGATCATGCTGGATGGAAGCCAACTAGTTCTATTGGAAATCTAGGACGGTAGGCCTGTATCAGTGGATCTCTTATGACTGAAATTATAATAAAGCAATTGTTTTTTACCATTACACTGTATGGTTGTCAAAAAGCCAATTAAAACAATATTCTAAATTAGGGTTGTCATAATTCTCAACAGTTGTATTAAAATGGAAGTATTTGTAGGAAATTAATTAAAATAAGGATAATATTAATTATTGTAAATGTAAATAAAAATGTCTTACAAATGCGGTGAAGAGTAAAAAGATGGAAGAGAAATCATGAATATAAAAATGAAAAATGAAAAAACTATTGATAATAGGAGCCCTGTCTTTAAAATATGATAAGGGAATGACAGGTCCACAATAATGGGAGCCATAAAAAAAACTTGGTTGTGCTTTTATTCAATCATAAGAGTATAAAATAAGTATAAAAACTAAAACCTTTCTTACGTTAGATATTTGTAAAAATTTAGGTCATTAAAAAAAATTAAAACAACTATATATTTTTCACAGCCCTAAATGGCTTGCTAATTTTTCACAGAATTATCAAGTTGTTCTATATATTGAAAAAAAAACCATTCTGATACACTTTCATTTATTAAAAGCTATTAATTTTCAGATACATGGAAGAAAATCCTCTTTCTAATGCCGGAGATGACTCTGACCTGGAAATTGAATATGATGAAGATGGCAACCCAATTCCACCACCAAAGAAGAAAATTATAGATCCATTACCACCTATAGATCACTCTGAAATAGAATATGAGCCTTTTGAAAAGAACTTCTATGTGCCTCATGAAGAAATTGAGAATTTAACACATCAGCAGGTTGAGGATTTAAAGAAGAATTTAGGTGTTAAGGTTAGTTGGTTTCTTTTTAATATACCCTCTCCTGAATCCACAATAAGTATATTCTTAATTTTTTTTATTCTATAAATGTCAGGGTAGGCCCAAGCCCCTTGGTAGATTGAGCCATTATTCAATATATGAAATTTTAATACAATAAAATACATATTTAAAGGGTCTGCAAAATAGATTAACTATTTTTCTGAAAATATATTTATTCAAAACTTACTTTACTTAAAATAAATCGTCAAGGTTTTACGTATTTGTTGCCAGTAATTTAAAAGACATTTGGATAGTCATACAGAACTTAAGTATTTTTTAAAATATATTGACTATTTTTAATATAATTCATTTGTTATAATGAAATATGTATTTATAACCAATAAAAGATGTAATTCATTTAAATCTAAAATTGTTATATTCATTTTACATTTTTACGTTTTATGTTATATTTTTACTAAAGTATAGTAAATTGTATGCAACAGGGACATGTCAAATTACAATTGTTTATAATTTAAAGCAATAAAAGATAAATATATAAAGTAATTACTTTGATATATTAGGGGGACTTATAGTAATGTCGCTTAAATTCACATGAAAACATTTTTGACAAGTTTTTATTTTTAATCAACAATATATTTACCTCCTTTATCAACAACCTTTTAGGTCTTTCTATAAAATATCGGTTTTCCTGTAAAATATGTACGGAACGACATTACTTTCTGGTACCCTTTATATTTTATATACTTAAATTTATATTGTAATGCGACTGGCTAATATTGTTGTCATATAAGTTAATTTATTTATAAACATTTGTAAATAAATGTAACAATTAATATGGTCTTTATTTTAGGTAACAGGTCCTGATCCACCGCGGCCAGTGAGCAGTTTTGCACATCTTGGTTTCGACGAGCAGTTGATGAAAGCCATTCGTCGTTCTGAGTACACACAGCCAACACCCATACAGGCCGCAGGAGTCCCTGCTGCACTATCCGGCAGAGATCTTATTGGTATGATTGCTTTATAAAATTATTTGTTTGTTTTGTAATGTTTTCCCAGGTTTGTCACAATGAGATAGTACTGACTATTATTTAATCTAAACTAAGAAAGGGACTAATATATAGCTACTTCCGGTATGCAGCAATAGTCGTGCAATGACGTGCACCGCCCGCCAACCCGCTGATAAATGCGCGTGCGGTGAACAATGCCAAACACAACTACCACTCTTAATTCACTCTACACGTGTATCACCCCTCCACGGGATATCCTCAGGAGATGTTACACTGACCAGTGCCAAACACCGAGTTATCATGGCGGTGCTCTTCATTGCACGACTACAGCTGCATAGCGGAACTAGCTATATATTAATCCCTTTCTTAGTTTAGATTAAATACTATTTCTTATTTAGGATGGACTTCCGCAAGGTAACGCCTGAATCTATTACATATTATTTCATCTATTTATTTACTATCTATTGTACACCATTGATAACAATTTAAAAAAAAAAGATTTATACAAGAGGTGGTCTTATCGCTCAAGGCGATCTCTACCAGACAACCTTTGGATGGAGATGAGAGATATTAAGGAGAGGGGAGTTAAGTTAGAGTGTACAAACATATGTTACTATACACATACATACATGAATGCAAACATGCTCACATATATATTATATACCTTTTCCACACGCACACACACATGTATATATACAATTATATATATACATATATATATATACATATATATAAATACATATATATATATATACATATATATATATATATATATATATTTATACATATACATTTATGTATGCATATACATATATATATATATGTATATATATATAACATGAGGACAAGGTATTATATAAATATGAGTTCTGCATCAATATTAGTGCATATATCTATGAATTTTTTTTTAGTTGGTTTATTCAACTTCTTTTTAAACTGTTTATATGGCTATTTATGCTTTGATTATAAATAAATCGGCTCAAGTCAGTGCCAAGATAATCATAGGGCTGGTGATTTGAAGCTTATAAAACATTGAACTGCACTTTTATCTCTGTATATATTGCAAAACACAAGGATTCTGTTGATCCTTTGTGATTTATTACTTCATTTATAATAAAATGATGAAATTATTCAATACTTATTAATAATGAATTTGTACATATTAGTTATTGGTTTCTAAAAAATATTATTTGATTTAATTCCAGGTATTGCACGAACGGGTTCGGGTAAGACCGCAGCATTCCTATGGCCACTTTTGGTACACATAATGGATCAGAAGGAACTGGCACCCGGAGATGGTCCAATTGGACTTATTCTTGCACCAACGAGGGAGTTGGCACAGCAGGTGTGTTATGGCACTATTTTTGATTTTAACCCTTTGAAGTCTATTGGGACATACGTGTCCCATCCATCTATTTCGTGCGCCTAGTGGTACAAATAGATCCCGTTTTTCCATTATACATAAATACAATCTATATGTCTCTAAACACACACTGTACAAGTATTTGTCGGTGTCCCCCCTCCTCCTGCCACTTGAGACGAGCAATACTTCGGATCTCATTTCTAAATCTCGCGGCCAAACTCAGCATAGCTCTCTCCATCGTTCTCTGGATGACCTTGAAGCGTTCTTATTAGGACATCTAATAAACTCATTTATATAGCATGCTTTAAACAATAATTCTTGAATTAACTCTTCTGTATATTGAAGGAATAATATTATTTGTTTAATCATCTTATTTGTACTACATCTAGAATGAGATAGAAGTAGTGTTATAGTACATTAAGTTTTTCTTTATGGTTTTCAGATTTATATGGAAGCGAAACGTTTTGGAAAAGTTTATAACATAAGGTGTGTTTGCTGCTACGGTGGTGGATCTAAATGGGAGCAATCGAAAGCCTTGGAAGGTAAAGAGAATGTTTTTTATATCTATGTTTAATTATTATCTATGGTGGTGGTATCACAGATTATATAATGTTTATTATGTATTACAAAAAATTTTGGTATTTTGTTTTATGGTATGTTTGAAAAATACCAGAAATTAAACATGAAAAAGTAATTATTTATCAATTATTTGGCCCTAATAAAGGCTATATAATCTTTATAAGCGGCCTATGATCTTGGAGGTCTAGTAATATATTAAAATAAATAATTTAATAGACTATAGCAGGGGTGGCCAAACTGCGGCCCGCGAGCCATATCATATGCGGCTCTGAACGACTATTATTGGCTCCGATTGATTGTCGAATTATTTCATATTTAAATTAATATAACTTTTATGTCAGCTGCTGGGAAATCAAAATAATTCACTGGTGTCAATAATAATTATTATTATTCCAACATAAAATTAGCGAAATCCGAACACCGATCATAATTAACTAACCGGCGTCTTAAGTATTATTAGGAGTGCTGTCATATATGTGTGTATGTACTGTACATTTGTTTACATAAGTTCAAATAATATGATTTTTGTAAAAACATTAATTTGCGTGTTTTAAATGAAATTTCAATTGCGGCTCGAAAAAAAATTCAAATTTCGAAAAATTGCTTGCACTAACAAAGAGCTTGGCCACCCCAGGTCTATGATAAAGTTCCTGTGATCTCACTTTTATATTAGCAGTTCAAGTTAAACATTAACTTGGTGAAGTTGTACATGTCATGTGTTTTATATGATGACCAAGTTATACGAAGCTTAGTTGATTATGTGATACGATTGCATGTTACAGGTTGTAATAAAGTTCTGATATAATTATATGTTGTTAATTGCAGCTGGTGCGGAGATAGTAGTTGGTACTCCCGGACGTATGATAGATCTGATAAAATGCAAAGCCACCAATCTGAAGAGAGTCACATACCTGGTGCTGGATGAGGCTGATAGAATGTTCGATATGGGATTTGGTAAGTGTGAACATTTAACACTATATGGGCCAAGTTAATAATAGATATACATTACCAGCTGCCACGAGTAAACTCATGATGGTTTTTTTGGATCACTGTTATCTCTGTTGGTATAATACAAGATGTTTCTCTCGCTTATAAGAGCCGCCAAATCTTTTGTTGTATAGAACACTTAATAATTAAAAAAAGATGATTGAACGTAACGAAGGATCTTATAATGAATTATATGCAACGCATTATCTAATTGTTCGAGTGTTTATAAATCAAATTGTGGTAACTGTGAAAATGATACTGCATCAGAAGAGAGCGACTCCATAGGCCACCAAAATATCAAAAATGAAATATTAAAGTATCAAACAGTAACGACGATTTAAAAGAAGAGTGGAACGAACATGATATTACACCAAAGATACAGAATTATTTAAATATTCCCGGTGCAACTATTGAATTAGGTGGTAGGCTTTATTTTTTGATAGCGGTGATTTTATTAAGTCACTTCACAACCTCTATTTTCTTCTCTTTTTTATCTTTCACACATCGTCTTCTTTCCCTTTTTCTCATTCCTAGATCAAAGATTATAACAGTATATCTACGTATGTAAGATTATAACTTTTAATTTTTATGCGCCTACTTAGTTAGGTTATATATTCCTCTTTAGACTTGATGACCAGAACAGGTTCTTAAATGTAGACTATAAATCAAAATCTTATGTTTTACTGTGGAAATGATGACTGATGAAATCTAGAGGAAGAGGCCTATGTCCTGCAGTAAAATATTTGACGTCTCATTGATGATAAACCTGGTCACGTGTTGTTACAGAGCCCCAGGTGCGATCGATCTGCAACCACGTCCGACCTGAGAGGCAGGCGTTGCTGTTCTCTGCGACGTTCCCTCGTCGCGTCGAGCGGCTCGCGCGCGACGCCCTACATGACCCGGTGCGCGTGCAGCACGGCGCCGCGGGAGAGGCTTGCGACCTCGTCACCCAGCACGTGCGGTACGGTAGGCGGCGCCACATGCCACTACATCCAACAAATTACCACTATATCCAACAAAATGCCATTATATCCAACTATGTGTCACAATATCCAACTATATGTCATTATATCCAGGTAAATGCCTCTATATCCCACTAAATGTTACTATATCCAACTAAATGCCGCTATATACAATTAAATTCCGCTATTTCCAACTAAATACCGCTATATCCAACTAAATGCCGCTATATCTAATTAAATGACGCTATATCTAGCTAAATGCCGCTATATCCAACTAAATGCCGCAATATGCAATTGAATGCCACAATATCTAATTAAATACCACTATATGCAACTAAATGCCACAACATCTATCTAAATGCCATCATATCCGTAACTGTTAGTTATGGTAAAACACATCCGCTTGTAGTCTGTCTGTCTGTGTCGATCTCATGATACGTAGTAAAAAAATAAATACACTAGTATTTTATCTGTTTTAATATATTTGTACAATTTATACAGAATATTCAACAAACCGGAGGAGAAGTGGCCGTGGTTGTTGAAGAATTTGGTGGAGTTCCTCTCGGCGGGCAGTGTTATTATATTTGTCACTAAAAAGGTAAAGATTGCATTAATTAAAATATATTAAATGTTATATATGATTTATATATTATATTTGTTATATAATGTTATATATATATTATGCGGGTTTAACCTGTGTTTCTCAAATTTTCTTGTGCGATGTCCCACTTAGGCCTTTTTATAATTACGCCCCACTATGTAACATATATAATTTTTATATTACACCGAAAGAGTTAAACTCGTGTCGAGTCAACTTAATTGCCTCACTTAATAATCAAATTGTCCACTTGAGGGGAGTTTGTCCCACGTGAAAAACACTGCTATTAACTCATATAAGTAGAGTAGCAGTGGAGAATGAAATAATAGTGAGAGATATGTATATGTATGTTAGTGTACCCTGACTGTTGCAACGAAGTGTATAATTGTTTTATTGAAAGTACAGTCATGTACATTCACAAACTAATCTCTTTTCCTATCTTTTATTATAGATTACTAGCTGATCCGGCAAACGTTGTTTTGCAAAAAAAATTGATATTTTAATTTACAAATTAAAAATAAGGGTTGATCGTAGAGGGGTGAAAATTTATGGTTGTATGTATTCTTGTATGCTGTATCATAAAAAAATAAAAACAAAAAATTTCGTTAAAAAAAAAAAATTTAAGTGTGAACAACCTTTATCACTTAGGGGTATAGAAAATAGATAGTAGCCGATTCTCAGATCTACTGAATACGCATATTAAATTTGATAAAAATCAGTCAAGCCGTTTCAGAGGAGTTCAAGTTCGAACACCGTGACACGAGAATTTTATATATTAGATAATTATTACACGTTTACATTGTTTCTCAACGTGGGACCCACATCCTTTAGTGGGGATATTTAGTTTTTAAGGAGGCCAATTAGAAAATGTACTCGACGTGAGATTCAACCCTTCGCTTTGGGTCATTATTTAAATGCTTTTTGTTTTAAAGTAAATTCTTTGGGAGACATGGTACAAAAAAGGTGGACGGAACACAGGCAAGGTCTCAGAAAGTCACTGGATGCAGGCAGCGGAAGACCTATCACCATGCTGATCTTAGGTAAAAGCCTATGTCTTGCATTGGCCATAGATATCCTGATGATGCAATGTGTATCTGACTGTACTCAAGGTGCATCAACTTCAGAGCTGACTTTAACTTTGATGTGAGCTATACAGTGATATGTTCTATCCAAGATTTCCAGTCGTGTGGTTGAAATAATGATGATGATATAGTGATAATGCTGAAAATTTTGTTCGCAGCTGGAGGCAGAGCAGACGGCTGCCAATCTAGGTGTACAGGAGTACGATGCGCTACTGCTGCATGGTGACATGGACCAGGCCGACAGGAACAAGGTGATCACGGCCTTCAAGCGTCAGGAGAACAGTATCTTAGTGGCCACGGATGTTGCTGGTACGTATCGGGGTGACTGGAGTTTAGGTCCTTGTAAAAGATCTTTTGCATCATTACTTAAACCATGGTTGCATAGACTTATTAAGGCTAAAGGCCACTCGGGCAAATCATGAACTGATGGCGTGCCGGCCGCCAGATGTATACGTAATTAAAGACAATAAAAAATTGATAATAATTAAAATTCAATATTTTTCGAATGTACGAGAGTATTATTTTTGCTGTCGGCGGGCCACCAGTATTCGACCGGCGGGCCGCGGTCTGTGCATCCATGACTTAATTATGATCCCTTTTGTTTATGAGGACATGGTTTATGCTCGCTTGTCGCTAACAATGGGCCTTATGAGAAGGCCAGGTTACCCAGAGAGTAATGTAAGATCATCGACGTGGCACGATGATTAGCCCGTCTGAAGTGGCAGTGGGTGGGTCAGATCGTTTGTGCAACTGGTGGCCGTTAGAGCCGAAAGGTTCCCATCAGTCCCCTACAAGGTGGACAGATAGGAACCAGCATATGCCTTTCATTGGGCATCCATTGGCTGAGAAGAAGATACCTCTCTTTAAATAATAAATATAATCGTATACCACAGACCTATAATAAAACGAATGAATCTGTGTGTTAGTTAATGTGGTAATTCTAGAATAATCTTATAGTCAAACAATGAAAAAAATGTTTTTTTCATTGTTTGACTATAAATCATTATATGTTGTCAGTGAGATAGTCATAAGGTAACAACTGTAACTAATTTTATATTCTAAGCTTCTAAGTTTGTACTTTCTTACTGCCTTTTGTTACTGTCTATCTCCAATAAAGTAAATAAATTCTAGAATAATGATTACCTAATAGATTCAGGCGTTACTTTGTGGATATCCATCCTAAGAAAGGGACTAATATATAGCTACTTCCGCTATGCATAAATACGCATTTATCAGCGGGCTGGCGGGCGGTGCACTTCATTGCACGACTACTGTTGCATAGCGGAAGTAGCTATATATTAGTCCCTCTCTTACTTAGAATAATAATTAATTATTGGTGACGCGAGTAAAAATGATTTGTATTTATTATGTATTTTCTATTATATATGCAAATGAGGGCGTTCCATCTGGCGTCCCTCTTGCACAACATCCCTTTCGCACATCCATCTCGAACATTAAAAAGGGAGTGCTGTATAAAACACGCGCTTGCGGGATGTATGTCATGGGTTAATACTGTTTGATAGTTTGAACTCATGACACATAAATTTTTTTTGCCAAAAGATAGCAACACTTTTGTTTCTAATTGCGCCGTGCCATCGAAACTCGGGGATTCCCTTTCTAACTAAAAATTAACGCAATTTGAATACAGTTTTATTTTCACTTTATTTTCCTAATTTTGGAATTCAGTTTCAATTACGTAATGTGTTGTAATGCAGTGTGTTGTACTTTTTTAAAAAGAGAATAATAAATTTATACAAATTTTTACGTGTTGTTTCTGGTTACAAAAAAGGTAAATATCATTCCAATTTATTTATTGGCAGAGTTATATTATTTTTGTTTTTCAAATGTTTACTTTGTTCAATTTTCTTTTTAAAAAGTAGTATTTTCATGACCCTGGAACCTATCTTCGATCTTTACATGGTTAGCTATAGAAAATCTTAATTCACTCTGCGGCGTTTCAATTTGCGTCGTGTTTTTTTGTGACCACGACGCAAAGTGAGGTATTGGTGTGTACGTCATAAGTAGAGTACTAAGGATTTATCTTTAGTACTCAAAACGGAGCCCTTGGCGTCCACGGCAGACTCCAAGGTTTATCTGGCTGGTCTGTAATCATAAGGTTCCAGCGGTTCATAGGATAATGTGAATAAATTGTATTCCACAGCTCGAGGTCTGGACATCCCGCACGTGCGTACAGTGATCAACTACACAGTGGCGCGCGATATCGACACGCACACACACCGCGTGGGTCGGACGGGGCGTGCTGGCGTGCGAGGAGACGCACACACACTGCTCGCGCGCGACAAAGATAAGGACTTCGCCGCGCATCTGCTGCGGAGCCTCGAGGCTGTTCAGCAGGTACTCTACTCCTGTCCTCTCCAGCCAGAACAGTCACTCACACTCTCATGCAGATATTTTGTGTTCTCTTTCTCTTACACTTAACACTTATGTCACTCATACTCTTCTTGGTAACTTTCTTCATCATTAATAGCTGTATTTCTCTCGTAAAACACAGCCAAAGTAAAAGAAGTTAAAAAAACTCGATAGTTTCCATGTCTTGTCACAATGTGCTGATCGTGTCGGGGTGGGCTTCAATCTAGCCAGCCAAACTTCTCGAGGAATCCCAGAAGACCGTTGAGGTCACTGGCGTTCTCGTAGCCCTGTTCTGTCCAGGTAGACCAGTCGTCATGAGGGTTGCTTGTTGTCTCTTTCTCTGTGAGAGACTAAATATCAAAGACTTTTTGAGAGCTTATGTCTTTCGTATAATAATTTGTTAGATGCTGGATGAGTCTAATTTATTAAATTTAAATGGGGGTAGTCAAATATTTATCTACCTACCCACTATAAAAAAAAATTTTAGCCAGTCTTTTTATTTACGTAGTATTTATGTAGTGTTAATCTGAACCGCCAGGAGGTGCCAGAGGAGCTGATGCAGCTGGCAATGCAGTCGGCGTGGTTCCGCAAGTCGCGCTTCAAGAAGGGCAAAGGAAAGAATCTGAATGTTGGTGGCTGCGGACTGGGGTGAGTGAGAAATACGTTATAACAGACACGTTTACTTTGCATTATATCAGGTAAACAGTTTTAAAACGGATGTATATAATTATTTATTATATAATTTATAATTTACATATATATAATGTCCAAATAAATCTTTAGCCCTGCGGTAGAGAACTAAGACTGTCGCGGGTTCCATTTCAGAGTTTTAATTCAACTATTTAATGGAATCAGGCGTTATTTTGCGGAAGTCCATACTAAGTAAGAAAAGGACCAATATTTAGCCACTTCCGCACATGCAGTGGTAGTCGTGCAACAAAGTGCGCCGCCCGCCAGCCCGCTGATAAATGCGTATGATGCAAACAATGCGAATAACACAACCGTCACTGCCAAATTACTCAACACGTGTTTCACCCCTCCACGTGGCATCTTCAGGAGTTATGTTCCACCGATTAGTGCCACTCTGTGTGTAGTCACTCTATGTATGGCTTTTTTGACTAAATTAAACTTTGTGCGTTAATATATAGGTTTGCCACTGTTCTTAAACAAGTTTCCAGAGGATGGACAGCACCGTCCTCTGCGTACCATAATTCCACACTGCGATCGCCAACTCGTTTACCAAGCGTGGCGATTATGGTATATCCCTCCATAGATGCCTCTGTGGGAGATTTATACCTTGCAATGGATGTCTGTGAGCTGATAATGTATACTAATCTATTTCACAGTATGTACAAGATATAGGTTTAAAAAGTTTTGTTGTTAATCATCAAGATAATCGACAAATCCCATGAAATTTGTTGTTAGTTGTTCTTGATAGGTGGCGCTTTACGACCTGACTAAAACATAATTTAAAGCTCAGAATTATAAATGATTAATGATATTATATAATAAAGTTATTTTGACTTTAATGAAAATAGTAGTGGTAATATAGGAGGCTTCAATATTTGCAGGTACAAGGAGCGGCCAGGTCTGCCGGCGTACACCGATGAGGTGACCACCACCATACCCGCGGACAAAGGCCACGGTCCAGCCACCGACAGGCTGGCGTCGCTGAAGCAGGCCTTCCGCTCGCAGTACAATCAGGTATGTATGAAATAGGTACTTATTTAAATGTATATTAGACTTACAATGTTAAAGGTTAGGCAGCATTTGGGAAATTTCATAAAATTCTCGTCCAAAATATCGAAATTTTTGGAGACTATGGTTTTAACCCTTAAATGCATAATGATGAAAAACTGCAACATACCACTTAAACGGCGTAAGTAGCAGTAAATGCATAGTGTTGTGTATCTAAAACATAAGGTTTTTTTTTTAATAACTTTAAAAATATTACATACGTATATTTATATACATTTTATATTTTTCCCTGCATTGTTATCCATTTAAGGGTTAACCAGTGTGTATAGCTGGTGATGACATATGGTTACTTACGATGAGCTTCATAAAAAAGCTCAAGATCACTCACAGAGCAATGGAGAGAGCTATGCTCGGAGTTTTTCCTCGAGATCGAATCAGATATGAAAAGTTCCATAGAAGAACCAAGGTCACTGATGTAGTTCAAAGAATTGCTTATCTGAAGTGGCAATTAAGTAAGAAAGGGACTAATATATACTTTAGCCATGCAGCAGCAGTCTGTATATAGGATATTGCAAAACTTTTGCAATGTCCTGTATATACTTATAACTTAAAGTAGCTTATAACGAAAACTTCACTAACAAACATTCCAAAATTCTAGAATATTCCTCAAATGTCAAATTTAAAATATACTTCATATGTTAAGGTGCTGAAATAAATCTAAATAAAAACGAAAAAATTCAAATGTAAAATTTGATATAACCAATTTATTACCATCTAAAATGTCAGGCGTTACAAACTTAATAAAATGAACAGAGAGTGTTATGTGACAAAATTAGATAGTACTTTAGAATAGTGGAGAATTCACCTCGATAAATGTGTTTTAATTTTGCCGACTAACCAGACGCCGTGACGGATTACGAATTGTTATATTTTTATTCTCAGAAATTTTGTTCAATTTTCTTGTTAATTACATTAAAGTTTTTATTTGTTAATTTTCACAATTGTAATTTAAAATATGTTTATTAGAAAACGTGTTATTTTTTTAGAATTGCCGCCTCACTTTTTATATTTATGTATTTTTATTTTTATGGGTCGGGAAAAAAGTTTTTTTTGAATTTTATATGAAAATTAGAGATTTTTTTTCTCTCTCAATAGAGAATCGCCAACAAGTAGACTGTTCGTTAGGTTAATATAATAATCTCCAGTAACCCTTTTTTTAAATGTAACCTTTTTAATGTCATTAAAACCAGCCACATGCAAAAAGTATAACAAAAGAGTATTTATTACTATAATTTTGTACATACTATTTGTGTATATCTGGTTTGTATATATGCGACTATATTTATTCATATTTTATATAAACCATTTTTGTCGATACGAGGGTCAAACTGAAAGTTCTTAGAAAATCAAAAACTAAGCATTCTAGCAAGTTATTAGTTTTATTATAACTTTTCAAAATAGCGTCCATTTACATCAATACATCGCTGCATTCGATGGAACCATTGAGAAAAGCACCTTGCCCACTCGGCCTTAGGGGTCTCTTCGACGGCGTTTTGAAACGCAGCCACTGCTTCTTCGGCGTCCATAAAATGTTTTCCTCGAAGTTTTTCTTTTATTTTCGGGAATAAATAAAAATCGCAGGGTGCGAGGTCGGGGCTATACGGCGGGTGACCCAGTAATTCCACGTCTGAGGTCGCCAAATAGTCGATCGTTTGCCTGGCGGTGTGCGACGAGGCATTGTCGTGATGAAGGAGGATCCTGCTGCGAGGTCGTTTCTCTCGAACTTTTTCCAAGACAAGTGGCAAACAGTTGTTAGTGTACCACTCTGCATTAACCGTTTTCTGACCCTCTAAGACAACTGTCGCGTAATGACCTGTCTTTCCGTAGAACGAGGCCACCATCTTTTTTCCAACACTTCGACCTCTCTTCACTTTAGTTGGCAACTCTTCGGAAGGAAACACCCACTGAGCAGACTGTCTTTTGGTTTCCAGATCATAACAGTAAATCCAGCTTTCGTCACCCGTTTGTATGTCGAACACAGCATTTGAGTCACCTCCGTTAAATTTTTGGATCATTTCTCGGCACCAATCAACACGGCGGAGTTTTTGAGCCTCGGTCAAATTATGCGGTATCCAGCGGGCACAAAGCTTCCTGACCGCTAAATGTTCATGGAGGATTTTGTGCACTTGACTCATACCTATGCCTAGACTTGTCCGAATCTGCTGATAGGTCACTCTTTTGTCAGTCTCTATCATACGCCGCACAACACTGATATTGTCTTCAGTCGTCGCTGTAGAAGGCCGTCCCTCACGCAAATCATCGGTGAGATTAGTTCGACCACGTTTGAATTCATTAAACCAGTTGTAAACTGTGGCACGAGATGGGGCTTCATCGTGAAAAGCCAATCGAAGTCTATCATAACTTTCTTGTTGACTTATATGACATCGAAAGTCATAAAAAATCATTGCACGAAAATTTTCTCGGCTTAAATTCATTCTGACGTGCACAGACAATTTTCAATTTGCCGCCAAATCGTAAAACAAATGACAAATGAATGAAATGTCTACTCAATATTATTGGTAAAGAGTTCTATTTTCAAAATTTAAACTTATTTTTTTAATATAATGCTTTTAAGTTGCCAGTTCTAAAAACTTTCAGTTTGGCCCTCGTACTATAATAAAATATATATTAAGGTTTATTTAACAAAAATATGAAATAAATTGAATTTTTTGTTTCAACAGTTTACAGCTTCAACAGACCACTCTTGGGAACAGACACGACCGACCTTCCAGCCCGGTGTCAACGCCCCAGCGTCACAGGCTAGCGAAGAGAAGCCAGAAAGAGTCCGCAGGAGCGGCAAGAAGAGTCGGTGGGAGTAGAAGACGGATAGAGAAGTATAGAACTGCTAAACGACTGATAAGTCTGCAAGTGAATTTCGCTATTACATTCATGCTATAATATTGTACGGCAAAAGGATGGTTAGATAGAGCAAAGCGAATTTTAATTGTCCTATTATTCTTTTTCTATGTCACGTCCGCTACTTACGAAATTAAGTAGATAATTTCAAATCTGTTTTTTGATGACAAAATAGTACATCGTTTTTGTAAAATTGATGTCACTTTTCGAAAACACTCAATGTGTTGAACAATTTTTCGGAAATTAAATAATTTGTCGTCAAATTTAATTCTATCCTGATTCAAAACTTTTGTAATAAAATATCAGAAAAATGTGTAGGAAGAACATTCAGTTAATGTTGCGTCATCCAAAAGAATAAAAATACGGCCAGCAAAAAAAATACTTTAAACAATATTTTTTTTTATTATTTGAGTTTACGAAATTTGAGTTATTTAGAAGTGAAACACTTTTGGTTGGATTCCATATAGCACACTTCGCCATCATTTATAAACAGAGATGGTGAATATGTATGAACCCAAATTAAAAAAGATATAGGATCAAAACTAACTGAGGCTTGTATTACAATAGTGGGAACATTACATAGTGAACCTATTAATACCAATGTATAAAAAAATATTAATGCAAATACTACATAATTATATTTTTGTAGGAAGTGAAATAAATAGAAATATCCAGAAAATAATTTGCTTATTTCATTAATTTCAGTCGTTGAATGTCCACCGCTGCACATAGGTCACCGGATAAATTTGTAATAGTTTTTATATTTTTGATTTTTTTATTATAATTTGCGCAATATAATGTCTTGCAATGGGCATTTATCGGCTGAGATTATAACGATAAAATATTTAATAAATAAATCACTGTTAACAATCACGATAGTGTGATTACAAAATAAAAAAAAAGTATATTTTTAATCTTGAACTTTTCTTGCTAACTGTACCAAAGTGTGTTGGCAAGATGACGTCACAAAGATGGCGGCCGTGCATTGTAAATTCGCGGGAATTATTTAGTACTAATGGCGTCTTTGACATAGTTGATTTGAATTTTGAAAATGTCGCTTTTTGCACTCGTAAAGAAATTATTTTCCTTTATTACATAATTACTTTGCCCAATTTCATGTGTTTATCTTGTTTTGTGTGATTGTTATAATTTGTTTTTATAGAGAGATATTTCTATCAGTTTTTGTTTTAAAGAAAATGATTAGTTATAAAGAGTGTTCCATTTAAATGGACTTTATTTGGAAATAAAACTTTATGAAACCATCATCTAATGAAAATGAATACTGGATCTATGGACACATTGACGTAAGCTTCCGATGACGAATAAAAAGTTTTTATTTAGTAAAACTTACAAGTTTGATGGCCATTGTTTTGAAATACAAAATGACTACTTGTATTATATGTGCTGTTACTTTATGAATTAAAATTGTAAAATAATTCGGAGTGTCCTGTACCATGTTTATTTGTTTATAATTGTAATTTAATTTCATAATTGAAATGTATATTCGATTTTTTATTTATATTATTATTCACTTTGAATCGTATAGCTGATCACTTGTATACGTCTTAGAAGAATCTAGGAAGAACCAAATTGTTTAGAAATCAAAACTTTTCCATAATGGCCACAAGAAGTACTGCGTGCTCACAACAAATGTATTGCATCATCATTTCAGATGATAGACGTAGTTGCAGACATCCACTGGTGGACCTAGATGTTAAAAATGTCGTTTGCCCACTTTGTGTTTGGACATTGTACTCTGCACTTGGTTGTGTAATCTTCACTCTAGAACCTTAAAATTCCAGCAGCCATCTGTTCTGGTTCTATGTGGTTTGCTCACTGTCACTACAACCAGTTCAACCTGCCAATTCGTTGAGTCAGGTTACTTTTGTTCATCTTCGAATCCTGATTCGACTTCTTTCTATGGTTTAACGTCTATGAAGTTCACAGTGAGAGGCCACATTTCAACGCAAGTCATCATTGGTAACACACTTTGGTAGTTGATTTCCATCTTTAGGCACCTAGGACGAGATGTCAGAACGATAAATGTCAAGACATAACTCGGTCGAGTTTTCTCATTCTTCTTTTTAGGTAGTTATTTCCCAAGATTTGACATAACTTATAATTCTTTAAACTTGTGGTATATTTACGAGTTTTTGTTGATTTTTTTTTAATTTACTGTGTAAAAGTAAACACTTGCCTACAAAAAAAAGTTACTAATTTTGTATATTGGTATAATTGGTGAATTTTATGATAATTGAAACTTGTGGTTTTTGAACCAAGGAGGTCATATGTTTCCACAAGGACATCGAGCAACATATTATTTCTTTTGTAAATAAATTGATTTTCCTATGTAAACGGTTGAATTGTAAATATCAATAAAGAAGTATTTTACGTTTGTGTTTTATTTGTGTACAAGCCCTTATTTTTAACAGCCTAGACTACACTCGCGTGCAAGTAAATCGAGCTACTCTGAAAGTGTTTTCAGAGTTGCTGTATTTGAAAATGTAAATATATATTTGTAGCAAAGGTCTGTTTTAAAGCTACAAGCACATTTTTTTTCATTTTCTTCTATCGGTCTTAACAGTCTAAACTACACTCACTTGCAAGTAAATCGAGTCTCTGAAAGCCTTTTCAGAGCTGCTGCATTTGAAAATGTAAATGTATTTTTGTAACAAAGTTATGTTTTAAAACTTAAAAGCACGCTTTTTGTATTGTCATTCTCTTTTATCGGTCTTCATATTATCATTCATTCATTTTCCATCATACATCATAAAATCTGACATTATCATTCATTCTAAATTTCTCTCTGCATCGCCGTTCTTCTCAATTATCACAATGCAGTGTTTTTTTTACAATTTATCACATTATTTCTTATACTAACGATTTAATTTTTATTTTTATCACAGATGTACCATTTATCACAATAATTTTTTTTGATTTTTATTTTATTATCTTATTTTGATACTTACAATTATACTTTATATTTATTGTTTATGTAAAACTTTTATTTCTCCGCTTAGTGCTAAGGAACGCCGTCGCGTTGCTATCTCTTGTGAAAAATTCCAACCTCACTATAGCACTCCTTTTGTTTGTGCAATTTTGGCAACTACTAAACTCATATGTAATTTATCAAAATAATTCCGATAATAACAAAATGACCAGTCTGTAATTTACTTCGTGTTATAAGTGCACTAGAGATAAAATGGCTAGATGGAAAAAATTAAGCTGAAATACATACTTACTTTAATTTTGAAAAAATAATGATTATTTTACTGGAATTTTTAAAGCATATATTGGTAAAATATATATGGCTACTAGGTTACACTGAATCCTTCATCTTTTATGGAGGTGATAAAATGAAACAATACAAACATTTCGAAATTGTTAAAATTGGTTTAATTATTTGCCATCGAACCTGCCATATATTTCCAAGAGGATCGATTCATCTGCCATCATCCAGGATCCTTTGAATAACCTTAACCTAAGGTCATAAACTCCCTGTGGGTGGATGTCATACGTATCACTTGCGGGTCTATATTTTAAAGCAAATTTTAAATGCCCTAGACATCAGTTCTTCGCACTGTGTGGTTGTCGCTGATTTAGTAGATTAATTGCATGTTTACGAATCTCCTCAACTGATAAATCGTAAATATTAAACATACCAACAGATTGAGGGGAATTTGAAATTCTTAGATCCATTGGTTTATAAATAACCTATACTTTAAAAAACCTTGGCATAAAAATAAATATAAATTAAGGTAAAAAAAATGTGATAAAACCCGGATCTGATTTGAGGAACGACGCGAAGTGAGGCGATGAATGAACGGAAATAATGTATGAAAAAGAACGATACAAAATTGTAGAATGAAAGAAGAGGAAAGATAGATCACAAGAAAAATGATAGAAGAGTACAGATATAAAAGGGAAAAAAGAAGAAAAAATCACGAGAAAAGAAAAGGCACGAGAGGTACCGGGGGCCATGAATAAACAGGACATGGCGTTGATGACGTCACCTCAACGAGATCCTACAGCTTGTGAACATATTCATGATAGTATATATAAATTGCCAAGAAATTTTGTCAATAGGACCCTGAATCTGCAAGCGTACATTCACTGAAGCTGTAATAGTTCCTGGGCTAGTAACGTCCAAGGCCATTCTGTTTGTACAAGCATCACTCTAAGCATTCTGTATGAAACGGTCATGCGGTTCATACAATAGTTTTTAATTTCAATAAGTGTAAAGAACCTCCCTTTCATCATCAACATCATGACAGTTGGTAGAGGTTCACTGCAAGGCATTGGCCTATCTTCTTCCCAACCTCACCCTAAGATCGGCACGACGACCAGTTCTGCGTTGCCAGCATCCAGCGACTTCCTGTAACCTCAACTATGTCTTTTATTTAAAGCAGAGTTCCCAAAACTTTTTTGTGTCGTAGACCCCTTGCCATGTTTTTCCGTGTTGGGTAGACCCCCTACTTACCTGATATTGATTTCCTATAAATTTCTTACTGTAGTGAAGTTTAGTGTTAAAAACTTAAAGTAAAAACACATGTTAATTTATACATTTATTAATTGAATTTAAATTAAAACTACTCAAAATAAATTTTTGTATCTGTTATGTAAATATATACGTAACATATTAATAATTTTTTACTTCATAGGTACTTTTATAAATAATGTAAATGCTTTGATATTATAAGATAGTATGATGGTAAGTAAATAGGTACTATCAGTGTATGTGTTGAGATCCACTATCGTGGACCCCCAAATTTTTTTTCGCTAACGTAGACCCCTTGCACGTTGTCATAAACCCCAAGGGGTCGATATAGACCACTTTGGGAATCACTGATTTAAAGTTATCTAATACCAAATGGTATTCTTTATAACTATATAGTTTAAGTTGTATTGATGGCGATAACATTTCTGTTTCTCTTATCAAGAGCTCGCACGAACAGCGGGCGTGTTTGCAATAACCCATGTCGTGCCAAAAGACCGTTAAGCCGGCGAATTAAAACTTGCCCGTTCTCGGAGCGCCAAATTAGCGCCGCGATAATAGCATATAGCAGGGATGGCCATGCTAAGGATCTATCAATGGATAGTCCGGGCTAAATTATATATTTTCAAAATTTAAAAATTTTCGCAAGCTATATTTGAATATATATTTTAAATTTTACACAGAACAATTATTTTTATCATAATGTATATAAAAAGAGAAATAAAATATATATATGTTGTAGTTTTTTAGTCGTAATGTGACTAATTGTCAGTCGTTGACGTGCACCATCTTAGCGCGACGCACGGTCTATGACTATAAAATAGATGTATACGCGATAAGAACCTTCGATGAAATATACGCGTTTAGCGGGCGATAGAGATTTATCACCCGAGCACTTTGGTGAAGAAGATGATAGGCGAATGTGATCGAAGAAGGTGTGACATGTACAAAGAGTATTTATAATTTACACGACCCTAATGCAACGGCAGCGACAACATCACTAATGGTGTTTGAATTCGAATTCGAACGTCAATTTAAATTTAAACGCCCAAGAATAATCTAAATTAAAAATATTGTTGCCATAGCGGCCAGGACCACGGAGTGATGAAATCTTTCAAAAAATTCATTCAGGCAAAAGTAATAGAAAAATATTAAAAATATTATCAGTACAAAATAAAGTTTTGTTTAAAATAATGCATAAAATAACTACAAATAAAATAGCCTGTTTTATATTGACATACATTGTCAACCTCTCTGACATGAGATGTTCTCGTTCACACCAGCAATACGAAGCGTGAACGCTACCGATTATGCTACGCAACTATGTACAAGGTATATATAATCTGTTTCTATTGGTTTTAAATCTGTCCATGGAAACTTGATTTTTTTTTAAATTTGGTAAATAAATATTCGGTCTAATTTTAAATACATTTATACATACGAAATGATTATGATTTTATCAAAATAATACACGGGACAGAAAAGTACGAATTTCAATTATGGTGTCAACAAATCGACGGCGGTTGCAAAATTGAAAACAGTATTCACGAAATTTTATTTGGCTATTTCTGTATATATCTCTTCCACAGTAAGTTCTAGTTATAATTCCACACAAAAATATTTTATAACGAATGGCGCGAAAATGAAAAAAAAAAACAATATATAATCATAAAAGAATGACAGATTCCAAATTTGAATGTAATATACTTTTTTTGTTGTTGTAACATTATCTGTGGTCTGTCTAAATATATGTTATTAAATACAGTGATAAACATAAGTCTATAGATAATATATTAAGCAAATAAATAATAAAATAAAACAAATTCGATACACATTTCCCGTCCGAAGGACAAATAGTAAATCAAACACTTTCAACAGACAATTCACGCGGAAACTGCAGCCGATCTCTTCCCAAGGTTTCTCACGAACTGTATTGTTTTTCAGTTAATTAGAAAGATAATAATTTTTAGATATTTCACGGTTAAAAAGGCTCTATTTATTCATTTTATCATACGCTAAAATTGATAGCTGTTTTAATTTGATGTTTGTTCGATAGGTTATTTTAAAACAATAAACTCTATTACTTTTGGTAGTGGTACTTTTGGTACTTTGGTAGTGTTGGTATAGGTCGCAGAAAGAATAAATGGTAAGAGAGTGAAAGAACGAAAGAGTACTGTCATGAGTCTTCATTTAAAAAAAAGATTTAGTAATAAGACAAAAGTTAGAATTAAATAGAAAAAGGATTTGAATAAATAAAAGAATAAAAGGAAATAGAAGGTCAATGGTTTGAGAAGATGGAAGGAGAGTGACTCGGCGGAGTGATTGCGTTTACGACGTTAGTGAACGAAGAGTGTGTGAGAGAGAGAGAGGATGTAGAAGAAGAACCCAATTTAAAAGTAGAATTAAATTGAGCTTTTCTACAACGTTCAGTGTAAATCAGGGGTGTCAAACACGCGGCCCGCTTGTCGTTTACTCCCGAAATTAACATTTTCGCAACCTAGACAATATATAAATGTGAATTAGAAAGGAAACCAGCTGATGAAATTATAATATACTTTATCTATAAACACACGGATTATTTTAAATTTTCCGCAATCAATTTATTATTATCTGTTATGAATTGAAATAAATCTGTCAGAAACTGTAATAATTCCTACGTTGGGTCAATTTTGAATATCTTATATCTTACGTGGATATTACGTCCATGCTAAGTCTCAAAAATAATTACAAGCGCATCGATCACAGTGGGACCTTTTAGTTTCCGGATTTCAATTCAAATTTCGGAATTCCATCGGCATTTGAAGTTATAACAAAACTTCTATCATTTAGTGTCCATTTCGCAACTTTCTAGTGTTTAAAAAACGTAACAGTATTCACTTTTTTTAATTCCATTCGTCACAGCAATTCGATGCGCCATTGGCCAACTCGAGAGTGAGTTCGTTCAAGGTCACCGTAAAATCAGAGCATAAAAATAAATACGCGCCACGTGTCTTTTCGTGTAGCACCGGCGACAGACGTTCGAGCAAGTACGCGTACTTATAGCTCGGCGACTTTGTTCGTCTGTTACGTCAAGTGCGCGTACTTTAACATAACAATTCAACCCGGACGCCATTTCAGCCTACCGCGTGCTCCGCAGTGTCGAGATGGATACGGTCTTGGCCCAGCTCTTCACGGGTCACGGGGGGTTCTCTGAGTACCTTCACAGGTTCAAGCTCAAGGAGGACCCCTCGTGCTTCTGTGAACCGGGTGTGGGCCAAACCGTGGTCCACCTTGTGGCCCACTGTCCGGCGTTCGGAAGACTGCGCGCAGATTCCGAATGCCGGATGGGCAAAAAGATAGAGGAAAGGAATATCTCGGCCATCATGCAAGACGAAGGGGAGAGAGAATGCTTCCTCAGCTACTGCAGGAAGGTGGTAATAAATGCAATAGGTAAAAATAAAACAAACACTAAAATATAGAAATAAGAGGAATATAGTAGTACCAAAATTAGTGATAAGATGATACATGAAAGAGAAGAATGATAATAATAAAAAATATGAATAAATTACTAGAATTAAGAAGTCCCTGTCCCACACGAGATAGGGGAACGAGAGGTCCTCAACAGCGGGGACCATAAAAAAAACGCACCGTCTAAAATCCAACGATCTTGTTCAACGCCTTTTGTTTTTACGGGAACGCTTTTGCATACCACCGCAGTTTCAATGACGGTGGCCCAGTACCTCGACTCCTCACTTGCGGCGGATCACCTCCGACTCCGTCGCCAAGGTCATGCTAACGGTGTTGAAAGGCGCGGTATAACATCCTCCGGCATTGACGACTATTTCGACTGACGTTTTGAAGTCTATCAATGGAGATATCATCTGTGATGCGATTTTGATAGGATCACTCTTTTGGACATTGTACAAATGATATTGATCTCTACTTTGCCTGTGAAGAATGTAGCATATAGAACAGATTTTGGCTCGGGATTTAACCCTTAATAGCCTGATTTACGAAAGTGATTTTTTTTAATATTACTGTGTTTGCCTGAGGGTCTAGATGAAGGGAAAAATAGATTTTTTTTTAATTTCGTTGGAAAGAATATTATACAACAGTAAAATACGTACAGCCAACCTATAAAAAAAACTAATAGTAACGTGAACATTCGGTTTAAAAGATTGGTATCAAAATTGAAACTCTAGGCTATTAAGGGTTAAGCTTTTGGAGTGGAGACTATAGACTACCATGGGACGTTAGAAGACGCTGAACGAAGACTGCTTTCGCTATAGAATGGCTTATATCTAGTTGTGAAGATCCTGTTTCTGAATTGATAATGATTCAAGCTCTGATTTATGGTAGAGAGGTTTCTAGTGATCACGAGTAGTTTGTCTTACCATTGTTAAACCTTAATATCGTAAATATAATTCTTGTCTGCCGCCTTAAATGTCCACGCCTTCGCTCCATATAGAAAAAAAAAACACCTAATTTGCTTCTACTTTAGATATGCTACCTACATGATAAGAATTAACCAGGTTATAAAGCTTAGATATGCTCGTGTAATGGAACCTTTTTAAATTCAATTAGCCACTTTGTATTCTATTTTCAAATGACTTGTGACATTATTGTAGCGTTTAGAAGGACTGTAGTTAAAATTTGACATTTAAAATTATCTATGTCATTTGGAATTTCACTATTGATCATTGTGAATATTTGAAACGAGTTATAAAATAATTTAAAGATGTATGTAATATAATACTGCGATAAAAAAGTAAAGTGAAGGTTGACTTCGCTGGCATCGGTTGGGAAGATGTAGAAAGTGCTGAATATGACCATGCTAAGATAAATATCTTTAACTTATAAGCTCTAATATTGTGATCAAATTCATCAACAATCAAAATATAAAGATGTATATCTAGAATAGATCAACAATGTGATATAGTAAAAACAAATAAATTGTAACAGTTAAGGAAAAGAAAGTATAGTATTAAATAAAAGGAAAAATGGATATGAAAGGAAAAGATAGGAGAATTGTAGAAAGAAATAAAAAGGAATGAACGATCATTGGAGGAATTATAGAAGATCGCGAAAATAAAATTATTACATAAAAATATTAAATAAAAACAGACTCCATGTGCCACATGTGTATCTATACAAGAGGTACAAGGTGTCCCTATGGCAAGGTCAAAAAATATTCTAATCAAAAAGTAAGGTGAATTTGTAAATTCTTTATTTATTCTTTCAAATCAATTTCATCACATTTAAAGTAATCTGTATGATATAAAGAACTTTTGCCAACATTTTTTCAAGTTCTCCAAACAGTCGGAATAATCTCTTTTAAGAAATAAATTATTGGAGAGACAGTTTTTGAAATTTGAAATAAGAATATTAACAAAGGAACAAAAATTTAAACATACACAAACGTATTACGTATATGTAAATAACACGTTAAGGAATTTCGAAGTTGTTCGCCCTTAATTGGTTTTTAATTTCGGCTCGCGAGGTCCGCGATGGTACGAAAGCGTACTGATAAAGGCCCGTGGCGCTGATAAGAGGATTCCTGACAGCCCCGCAGCCGGAACAATGCCAGACGCCATTTTGTAGATGCCTCTGATATCGCTTTTGTTTAACTTAAGTAACCATGTAGACAAGGTTTTAGGAATTTCCTTACAAAATTCCGTTTATTATTTATCTATTTTTGTAATTTGAATGGTATCATACATAATGAAAATATATATCGACGAAAATAGATAAATATCCCTTGCGATTTAGGTTCTACAAATTGTTAGTTTTACCTACATACGTAGATCTTCCATCAAGGGCGGCTTAACCTATAGTGCAGGGTGTGCCAAACACAGAGTGACTCTGTGTTTGGCACTAATCGGTGTAACATAACTCCTGAAGATGCCCCGTGGAGGGGTGAAACACGTGTTAAGTAATTTGGTGGTGGCGGTTGTGTGATTCGCATTGTTTGCCGCATACGCATTTATCAGCGGGCTGGCGGGCGGTGCACTTTGTTGCACGACTACCACTGCATGTGCGGAAGTGGCTAAATATTGGTCCTTTTCTTACTTAGGATGGACTTCCGCGAGGTAACGCCTGATTTCATTGAATCATGATATATCGCGGTACGCCGCTTAGTTTCGCAACAGAGATGTGCTGCAGGCATAAAAACAACGAGTGCTATTCTGCCGCCATAAGAAGAAAGGCCGTAACTAATACCATACTGTAAGCTATACCTACTTATAAAATAGCTTGTTGGAATATAAACATAACTTTCTTGTTATGACGACAAAGTTAATAATTATAGCTGCAGGGGGAGGGGGGGGGGGGTCCAGGCCTAGGGGGCGCCAGGGTTTCATTGCACACGAGCGCTACACGAGCTAGAGCCGCCCATGTCTACCATCCACAGACTATATATGATGGTTGGCTACAGATATAAAATCTTTAAAAGAGTAAATATATAGACTATTTTTCAGTAATTTTAAAGCTTTTATATATATATTTTTAGTCAATTATGTTAAATTAATTTATTTTCTCTATTAGAATGTTACAAACCAGTATCTTCTGGCAGTATAATCTGTATGTATATATAGTAAACAATATTTAATTTTAATATGTAGCAATTCTAAATTTAAAAAAAGAATTTCCTGACTCAATTATCATTTTTGAAACCATTGATTTATATTACCACACATTAATTGGTAGTAAACTATCTATAATCACACGATGAAAGTGTTTACAACTTTTTCAATCACCCTGTATGTTATAAACAACGAATTCGTGCGGTCGATTGGCTTCCGAGCTTAGTAAAAAAAATCGCTTAACTAATTTGACTCCGCTTTTAACAACACTAATCTTTTAATTGTGGATATAACATTCTACAAGCTCCTGTTAATTAAATGAAAATATCCTTAAATGTAAAAGAAAAAAGAGAAAGAGAAACAAAGCCGCTCTCTCTGGCTCGACGGCTCCAAATATAAATATTTAAACTTAAATAGGTTACAAGCTTTTGAACAGTGGTAGGCGCAGAGGAGTGAGAATTGAGATCCTATGTCGCGTGTTCGATTCCGGGGATCCAGTCTTAAATAATTCACACTTTGTGTATTAATTATCACGTTCACTGCGGCTTGAGGTCGATTCAGCCTCATGGTAAACATTGCACTGGTGCGGCGCGTAAAACTCGTGTTTTCTCTCTAGTGCGGCGGCTGTTTACACTCAACCATATGAGGTATGACAAAGACAAATATAGCTTTCTTTATGTCTGCGAAGCATTGACTCAATATTGTAAAAGAATATTGATGAACATGAGGCAGAAAAGGCCTCAACCGCACTACTAGGAAGTTCAGCTTGAGGCTGATTCGACCTCAGCCGCACTAGCTGTTTCTTCAAAATTGGGCCCGCAGTGAACGTGTTATATAAGCTAGCCATTGCTTATATAAAGTCTCAAAGAGGGTGATCAGCAGCGTTCTCTGGGTATAACACACTGCGATCGCCAGAACGCTTGCCAGGTGTAGCGATTATGGTATATCCTTCCATAAATATGCCTTTCAGTGAGCGTGCTTGGAAACGGCACGGCTAGAGGCTGATGAACTGAACAGATGGCTGCTGGAAGCTCAAGGTTCTGGAATGATGATCACTATCTGGCGAACACATCAAAAGACGTCCGTCTGCAAGGTGGAGATACGACCTTGTTAAGGTCGTCTGGTTTTCTTGGAAATTTACATGAAAGCCTACATTTACCAGAGGACGTTTTACAACTGAAACGATAATGAAGTCTTTATTAACACGTTCACTGCGGCTTGAGGTCGATTCAGCCTCATGGTAGACTTTGCACTGGTGCGGCGCGTAAAATTCGTGTTTTTTCCCTAGTGCGGCGGCTGTTTACACTCAACCGTATGAGGTATGACAAAAACAAATATAGCTTTCTTTATGTCTGCGAAGCATTGACTCAATATTGTAAAAAAATATTGATGAACATGAGGCAGAAAAGGCCTCAACCGCACTACTAGGAAGTTCAGCTTGAGGCTGATTCGACCTCAGCCGCACCAGCTGAAAGTTCTTCAAAATTGGGCCCGCAGTGAACGTGTTAATTTTTTTATTGTTAGAATCTATATTCCACATACATTAGCGTTCGTGCCTTTGATTTTACTTTTAATATTATCGAAAAAAAAATATTTCTGCTCACGTTTTTGTATGCGTTTAAGTCTCTTAAACTATTTACTAATTTATGTCGTAAACTATTAGCAACTAAGTTGAAATCAAGTAATTATTATGAATTTTTTGAAAATCATTGCCGTCTTGTTTGTTTTTAAACGAAGCCCTATTAATTCCACCACTCCCTGATCCCTACTCCATATTGTCATCCTCAGGTTGTACGCCAGTATCCGTGTGGTGGTTGCGGTATTCCCCACATCGATGAATACTACGACAAGTAATAGATACAATGATTTTTAAAATTCTTAAGATAGTCGCGGTGTACAGATAGTGGATAGAATAAAAACAATTAATACAATAAAAGTTTACACGAGGGTTCAAAAAATAATTTACACATTTTTCGCGTCATCTATTACATTCTTGCGTTTCTTGGCGTCACCACGCTTAACACCAACCGAAGTGTGAACACCTTTTGGAGGTTTAGTCTGAAAGTGTACGAACCATCTTCCAGTTCGCTCGCTAAGATCTACCTCTGCTGATTAAAAGGAATTTTGCCATTGTCCTGGATCTTAGTTTTGATATTTTTCATTGTGTCCTAGGGTACCACATAAAGGGTATTCCCCGTGAGAATTTTCACTAATATTTGCAAATTTAAAATCCAACTCCTATTAAATAACCACAAACATGATTTAAAATAAAAGTTTTGTGGTCGTATTGGTCACCACTACGTAGTGGGAACGGTACACGTCTATAGTTAATTATCATCATCATTTTAGCTGCTGAATTTCCCCAGTTGGACATAGTCATAGTCCAGTGCAACTAATGGCAGTTGGGGTCGAACAGTTCGTGAATGGCGACCAGGAGCTGGCAGACGCGGAGTGGGCAGGCGCCCACTAGGTGGACCACCAACATAGGTGGCGAGAAGTCTCTGGATGTGGGCAGAGCAGGACCTGTAACCGTGGTGATCTTTGAGGAGGCCCATACCTTGCAGTGGTCGTCCATCGGCTGAAAAGAAGGAGTAATGTTAGCTGTTGAAATTTTCCCGATTATCCTGTAACAACAACGGTTTCTCTCGTGAATGCTTGATACGCCATGCTATGTTTTGTGTGACTGTCGAAGCCAAAATCACACGTGGGCTATGTGTTCAATCCAGCATATTTATTATCCAGTGATATAGCTAATACACTAAATATAGTAGCGAGTGATACGGTTAAAAGAAATAAAACTGTATAGAATAAGGTACTTAATAAACTCTGCACAAAATAAATTGTTAACTAATATTAAGAAATAGAAAAAGAAATGTGTAATAAAGAATTAAGAGAGTAAAATAAATGTGTAAATAAAGGTAAAATTAATGTAAGATAAAATTAAGGAATAAAAATATATAAAAATAAATAAAATGTACCTAGCCACCTTAGAGTAAGAAGATGATGGAAGAAAGGCGAGGAAAGAAAGAAGGTATAAAAGAGCATGAGGTGTTGTGAAGGACAAAAGTAAAGAATGAAAGATGTTGTGACGCGTGAAAGAGAGTGATAAATAAAGAAAAGACTGAAAAAATTATTGAACAATAAAGTACCTGATCCCAAAAAGTTAGGGGTACGAGAGGCCCCCAATAGCGGAGGCCATAGAAAAAAAAATACTAAATATTAGACGCTGTAGACTCGGACACCTGAAACCCGGTGAAGCTGATAATGCTAATAGACAAATAATATTTTTATATGACATAAAATCTAGCAAGAAACCGCTGTGCTTGCTGTAAAAAAGACTGTTCGTCTAATGTTTAGTAAAATAAAAAAGTATTACTAATGAACTTATTCTTTTCAGCCCTTAGACTCCAAGGCGTAACCCCACCTCCACCAAATCCAGCGACTTGGACTTGATGGAGGGGATTTTGTAGAGTTAATCTTGAAAATCGGTAAATAATAATAATGTACCATTAGTGATAATTAGACGCAAATACTTTACAAAGATGAGTCTACGATAATAATTCAAAACGAACACAATGCGCGACGGCCATGTACCGCACAATAGGTATTTCACTAAACGCCGCTTCCGTTCTCCCATGCCCACCATCAAACGCGCGGCAGCCGCGAGCTGGCTGCATGTCTCAGTTGTCGGTGTCCGAAAAAAAAAAAGAGTTAATTCGCGCGCCAAAATTGACGTTTATTACGTAAAAAAGGTTACATCAGATTTGTAATTTTTATTATTGCTGTTTCATGGATTAGTTTTTAATTATATCAGGTAGGTTATATCTTTGTTTTTTCTGCTTTTTTAAATCGTCAAATGATATATATCAGTCGAATAAAACTAAATAAAACTAACTAAGTATGTGAGTATTAAATAAAAAAATATATCATAATTTTTTTATTAAAATTAAAATACTTAATATTCACAACAATATGATGTTAGGATTTTTAATATTAAAATTTGTTAGCCTCATTAAGACTTACTACAGTAAATATATTTTATTTAAATTAATTAATGTAAATGATAATTTTAATTTTTAATCTGTGCAAATAAAAAAAAGTAAATAAATTTTAGAAACTTTTTTAAAATAAATCTGTGTTTACGACCAGATTCAATGAACGCGTTATTGTTTCTAACATAAACAAATTTGAAAGCAAGAGTAACTAACGGCTTCCCGTGAAAACAATGTCAGGCAATATACAATTACGTGTTTATAATTAACAACAGCGGGTTCCATTTTTAAATTTGAATAAAATATTTTTATTTACACAAAACTATAAAACAGCCTTTATACTCTGTTTTTTTTATTTATTCTGTTTTGCACATTAAATAGACAAACAAAAGTGACAAATTCGATTCGTCCTTTTTTTTTATTTTCTCTGTCATTTCACTCTCGGAACGCGGCTTCGATTCCCAATAGAAGCGAACTTCATGTTAGTTATATAATATAATCATTGTTCACGAATATAGTGGTAATGCAATATTAGGAATTCAAAATACAATATGACTTAGAAAGGTATGAGATATTATTCAAAATACGCTTGGTTATTATGTACTTGCAGAACTGACATTACATGGTTAATAAAGTTCTGTAGATGTCCGTCAGACGAGGAAGTTGACAACTGCTAGATGCACACCGACTCCAATCAAGCAGTGAATGCCCTGTAGCTAAAATGATTATGGCGATTATATTTTTAATATAATAGCTGCTATAAACTCTTTTCACCGTATATATGTGGCTGAATATGATGACAATAAATAAAATAAAAATAAAAAACTTCTAATGACAGCAGTGACAGTTCGCGTATTCAGACTTTTACATATTTCGGAATTTACCAGATTGTTACGTAATGTTAGGGGAGATTAAATAAGAACAATCTAAACAAAGACGATGATATTTCTATGATAATTTTTAGTTAATATTAATAAATATAATGTAATATTTTCTCACAGAATATATATGATGCCTATTATTGAATATATGTGTATGCACTATATGCCTTTATAACAAAATATGCATTGCTAAATAAAAGGTTCTCGAGGGGTGAATACGGACTGATAGACGCGGCGTGTGAAGGCCATCTGACAGTTCGGTGTGAACTTCGCGCGTGTCACGGTCCGATTTGAAAATCGAATTGATTATTCATAATAAAGACAGGACAACGTGTTTTCTTCGGAAGTAGCCATACAAGCATACCCCGGGACCGCTATCTAAAATAGTACAGCGTAAGGGAAGAAATTCATAGTAACTATATACGCCAGGGGTGGCCAAACTGCGGCTCGCGAGCCACATGCGGCTCTTTGAACGATTATTTTAAGCTCCGATTGATTGACGAATTATTTAAATATTTAAATTTATATAACCCATGTCAGGTCCTGGAAAATCGAAACAAATCACTGGTGCGAATAATTGTTATTATTATTCCACCGTAAAATTAGCGAAATCCAAACACCGATCATAATTTACTAACCGGCATCTTAAGTATTAGTAGGAGTGCTGTCATATACGTGTCATATCTAACTTCAATACACATATTTTGTATTTTTGTTTAAATAATTGCAATAAATATGATTTTCAAATTTCGAAAAATGACTCGCACTATCAAAAAGCTTGGCCACCCCTGGCCTATGATAAAGTTCCTGTAAACTTACTTCGATATTAGCGGTTTAATGAGATTTAGGCATGTTAGAAGCGAACAACCTTTTTCTGAAATATTTTAAAATTTATTTAGATCGTAAATAAAGGTCGACATTTCAATGTATCGTACCCGGACTCTCTTTACAAGATAGAATTCCATACGGTGAATTTATAGAATGCTCAAATTACGTCTCATTGTTACAAATCGAAGATTAATATTCAAAGTAAAGTAACTAAAAAAAGTACATGGAAATTTCAAAAATCATTTACAATTATATAACAAAATGAGATGGTCAATTATAGTCCGCTGTGTGGTAACAAATCACCACAATTACCGTTAAAATGCTCGGTGACGCGTCGCTTTCAACAGTCGAACGGTTGAAGGTCACCACCAGTCCACGAAGCGCCCAATTATATACAATTCATGTAATTACCTGTTCCCAGATAAAAACAACATTAAAACACCTTATTGTCGTGAATACAGAAATAATAATTCTGTATAAAAGACGTGGAAATGATAGGCAGCATAAAAAAGCTTCAAGGTTATGCAGAAAGCTGTGCAAGGCTGTGCTTGTTGAAGAGATCCGAGGAAGAATCAAGACCACTAATGTACTGATGGTCATTGGGGCCGAAAAGTTTCCGACCACGAGCAAGATTTATGTTTTTTTTATTTGGCCCCCTTATTGGGAGCCTCTCGTACCCCCTATCTGGCGTGGGACAGGGACTTTTTGTTTACATTTATTTACTTTTTCACAGACATTTATTTTTATTTTCTTTCTCTTCTTCATACTTCATATTATCTTTCGTTCATTTATTTCTTTCCACAATTCCACTATCTTTCCCTTTCGCTCTGTATCGCCTTTCATTCATTCCTCATTACTGTTACATTTTCTCTTATATTCTATATCACTTTTTAACTTTATTTTGCTTTTATTTTAGGTATTTTAGGAATATTACATAATGATTTGTTTTATATTATTTTTTACATTTTTATTGGCTTTTATTTTTCTCTATTACATTTCTTATTGTTTTTTTTACAAAGTATGAGGAACTGTTCTTTGCGTTTTTCGTCGCATATCAAGGAGGCTATAGTTTCCTCCGCGATTTTTATTTTTGTTCTTGAACTCTGACATTTATATCTATATAAAAAAAAAACTTGTCTAAATCAATTATTGATAAAGATCTAGAACGTTCGATGTTTGGGCGAAGTGGAAACTGCGTTTGTTCGGCTTCCGGCGGAAGTGCTTTATGCGACGTCGGTCATGCGCGCCGGTGGACGTGACCCATCTCAAATCACTCAAAATACAAGTGCTTTTGTGATTATGTGAATGAACAAATTGTAAAACGTATGGATAGGACTGTAGGATTTTTTTTGTGAAATGTCGGACACGCGGAACGGTTTATTAAAGGTTAATAATATATTAAACAGGATTAACAATGCATATGTTTAATAAAGTACACCAATACCTCGCATTGCGTCGTTTCGTTTTGCGTTTTTTTCGAAGTTGCGTCGCTGCTTAATTAGTACTAATTTTCACTGCGCGTCGTTAGATTTTCGAGGTTGCGTTGTTTAGGGTTCGAGTCTCTAATTTTTTTAATTTTTTTTTCGAAAAGATGGCAACACTTGTTTCTAATTGCGCCATGACATCAAAACTCGGGGATTCCCTTTCTAATTAAAAATCAACGCAATTTGAATACAGTTTTATTTTCACTTTGTTTTGTTAATTTTAAGAGTTCCATTTCAATTACGTGTATTCATATAAATTTTTCTGTTCTATTTCTGGTTACGAAAAAGGTATATATTTTTACAATTTATTTATTGACAGAGTTATATTACTTTTGTTTTTTAAATGTTTACTATATTCAATTTTCTTTTTAATAAAGTAGTATTTTCGTGACCCTGGAACCTATCTTCGATCTTTACATGGTTTGCTATAGAAAATCTTAATTCACTTCGTCGTTTCAATTTGCGTCGTGTTTTTTTGGAACGTAACCACGACGCAAAGCCAGGTATTGGTGTACTACTAAATTTAGTATGATATGATAACCAAAAAGTCTGAATTCTTCATCTTTTACTTACTCCCTCTTATCTTAAATCTAGATTACTTACGTAGCTCACATAATTTGCTTAGATCATCGGTGAACTTGAAAATGCCTGCTCATTCTATTATGTTTATTATGGAGAAATCCTTCACTGTTGTCGCTGTCAGATTATGGAATGAGCTACCAGAACCAATAAGATGCGCTAAATCGCTGCCAGCATTTAAAAATATGGTAAAAGAGCACTTCCTGGGCCTTTAAAATAGGATATTGTGTAGCATCTTTTATTTATTCGTATTAATGTAATACCTTTTTTACGTAATTATTTATGTATGTATATATAAGTATGTTTGTATATTTGTATGTGTGTATAGTAATGTATGTATTTGTATGTATATACACCCTAAACTGCCCTCTCCTTCATGTCTCTCGTCTCCATTCAAAGGTTGTCTGGTAGAGATCGCCTCGAGCGATAAGACCGCCTTTTATACCACTATATATATAGTATTTTTTTTCAAGTTATTGTTTAAGTTGTTTTAATACATTTCCTTTTTGATTTTTTTTAAAAAGACTTTTGGTGTACAATAAATAAATAAAATGGCTGATTGTTTATTAGTGTAAAAGTTTTAAAGGGATGTATAGCTCAGTTGCACTCAATTAATTTATGGTACATACCTAAAACTAAAGGTTTTGTGTTTCAAACCCGTCAAGCCTCAATTATTCAATGTAAAACGACATTGGTTCTTCGTTACTACTTTTTTATGCCAAAAATTCGATATACCGTTCCGTAACCACCGTATTCGCCTGAATTAGCACCGTACGATTTCTGGATATTCAGCAAGCTCAAAAGACAAATACGGGGACGTTTTGACACGATTGAGGAGACAAAAATTCAGACTGTTTCGGGGACTTAACCCTTAATAGCCTGATTTACGAAAGTAATTTTTTTTAAATATTACTGTGTTTGCTTGAGGGTCTAGATGAAGGGAAAAATATTTTTTTTTTAATTTCGTTGGAAAGAATTTTATACAACAGTAAAATACGTACAGCCAACCTATAAAAAAAACTAATAGTAATGTGAACATTCGGTTTAAAAGATTGGTAACAAAATTGAAACTCTAGGCTATTAAGGGTTAAAATGCGTTGGCAAAAGTGCGTTTTAATCGGATGGGTGTGTCTATGATTATTTTGAAGGTGATGAAATTGATTCCGAAGAATAAATAAAGAATTTACCTTTGATAAACGAATTTATCTTACTTTTTTATTACAGTATTATACACGTAAATTATTCTTATATTAATTATAAAAATTATGTGGCATTATAAATTTCAAAAATATATTTATTTATATATATCTATCCCACAATAATAAATTGTTATATAACTCAGCTGCTAGAGATTTAAAGTAATTGTTTTATTGTAAACAGCTATGGGTTCCGGAGCATCAGGAATAGCTGGTGACAGTCCAGGAACGGACCTTCGTCTACCAGCATCTGGTCTACGCTTTACAACCAATCAGCTTCGAAATCTCAACTCCTACGTGGATATGCTGTTTGAAGAAGATCAAAAAGGTAGTAGTCAACTAAAAGCCTTTTTATTTTTTTACAGTAAGTTTCTGGCGTGATGTTTGCAATTGCCATTGCATATTACATATTTAAAAATGAATATATATTTCTGTTTTTCACACTAAAACTTGAAAATAATACTGATATGAATTTTTACCATTTTTATATGTTTATTTATATACACTTTATTGTACACTAAAACTCTATATATAAAACAAAAAGGAAATGTAATAAAATAACATTTATAAACTAAAAAAAAATGAAATAATTTATGTACAGATACAGATAAGACATGAAGGCGAATTTATGTTTTATTTTATAGGGTCCTTATGAAAAACAAAATTATACATCGGCATAGACCCATATAAAATTTTATACAGTGTAATTAATTTTGTAACATTTCACTGTTCGTTATGAACTTCTTTAATTGCGAGGGCGAGTATATTTCAAAGTACGACGCTTCGCTTATAAGATCTATGAAGATTTTTTTATGTATTTAGTAAATGCATAGAACTGTTTTATCATATTTCTCTAAAAACCTACTAGATGGCGCTAGTCAATAAGCTTCATACAAGTAGTGTTGTTTTACCGACGTTTTGTTCTCTTTAAAAAAATTTGGAAAGAAATCAAATCAGAAATAGGTACATTCGCAGAAGACTCAAGATTAATGACGTAGCTCGAAGGATTGCTCGTGTGTTGCGACCACGAGCAGGTAGACATTGCGTGGCCTATCCCCTCACTAGGTAGACAGACGACATAGTCACGGGAAGTTGGTAAATTGGGGCAGAGCAGGACAGGTTAATGTGGCGATTTTTGAAGGCTGTAGGCATTCATCAGCTAAAAAGAAGAAGAAAGGAATATCAGGAGGAATTTTCATTCTATTTTCAAGGATGTATTAGTTTCATGTTTGGCTATTAATATTATGATATTTATATAACACTTAGTGAATAGATTCAACTAACAATATAGGGAGATGAACACAGATCGTGACATCGCTTATGCTAATTATGGAAGTGAATACGAGGCCGAGGTAATAGCTACAATGAGTAACACTGCGTTTAAACCTGTTTGCGTGTCACGCGAGTAATTGTTTTTCACTAAGTCAAGCTATCGAAGTTTTCTCCCGTTCTTAATAACGACGTAATGATAAATTCCAATTTTAAAAATGGAATATATATAATCAAAACGCAATATATAATATTAACAAATTTAAATTTCGAAATATAAAAGTACAGGCGTAATAAGATAATGTATATTTTTGTTTATATCCCCCGCTGTTGGAGACCTTTAGTGACCTCTGTCTTGGGTTCACAGAGACAGTTTTGATTAATAATCTTTACCTCTTTTTTATCTCTCACTTTTTATTTTCTTCTTGATATTTCTCTCATTCTTCTTTCATGCGTCACATTATTTTCATTTCTATTCATTTCTTTACTTTTCATTCCTTGCATCTTATCTCCTACCTTTCATCTTGGATTGTTGCTTTACAATTTCGATTCATTTATTTTTTTACTTTATTTGTACTACTACTTCATATTTTTATATTCAATTTCCTTTTATAATTGTTTTAATTTATGTCTATATCACAGTATTATGTTTAATTTTTATATATCACAATTTCTTACCTTCCTTGTGTTCGATTACTACTGCGTTTTTTATACGCAGTATAAAAATTGTTGAGATACTAACACAATTGATTAATTTTAAATACCTCAAAATATTACATGTGGTAAAACGTCCTTTGTTCAACATAGGCCTCTTTCAGGTCTATTGGTATATAAGCCTGTCCACCTGTATTTTACAGCATTTAACCTGCTGGTCGATTCGAGTCTCGTCTTTTTGCATCGTTCGTAAGTTTTTAAAGTTATTTTTATAAAATTAAACCTGTACCTTTAGGTCGCATGTCAACAGAGATAGAGTGCATAGTTGAGGGTATAGTGCAGAGGATCGTGGATGGTGCAGGCCAAAGAGATCCGAGGTTCAGATGTTGCCACCTCATAGCATTACATAGGCATAAAAAGGTGATTGATTTTTTATTCTTCGTGACTTAATAATGTACTACTTTTCATAATTGTTTACACACTAATAAAATAAAATTAATTCAATGACAGCGTTTTTCGTTTTTATCTAATTATAGATATATATATTTGTTTTACTGTCGTCAGATTTATATGTTATTATTTTTAGCATTTTCCAAATTAAAATTACAGTTTTTTATTTAGAATTTCATTATGAGGTCAACTAATTTTTAAATAATTATATTTAACGGTAAACATATATTTTGTTAGCATTGTCGTTAGATCGTTTCAGACTTCCACCACTGGAAGGCACAGGTATCCCTTAAAGATATCTATGGGGGGATAAGTTCACTAGGTCTGGAAGTCGGGTTGACGATTGCAGTGTGATATTATGGTGCGCAGAGGACGATGCTGCCCATCCTCTGGAAGCTTTTGTGGGCAGTGGTAATCCTATATAATTAATTAAGAAAAGAACCAATATTTAGCCACTTCCGCACATGCAGTAGTAGTCGTGCAACAAAGTGCACCGCCCGCCAGCCCCCTGATAAATGCATATGCGGCAAACAAAGCGAACTACACAACTACCACCGTTAAATCACTCAACACGTGTTTCACCCCTCCACGGGGCATCCTCAGGAGTTATGCTACACCGATTAGTGCCAAACACAAAGTCACTCTGCATATATTGGTCCTTTTCTTACTTAGGATGGACTTCCGCAAGGTAACGCTTGATTCCATTAAATATATAATTAATGAACAAAATGTGAATTATACATAAGATTGTTTTCTGGTAATCGAATCTGCGACTTACGATCGCAATGTTCCCTATCGCTGAGCTAACATTGTTCGGTAAATAACAATGATTATTGTAAACAACAGTTAGTTTTAATATTTATTATCTAAATTATGAGAACACTTTTTTATTATATTACTACTACTACTAGTTGACAGTAAAGGAGCTATACATTCACCACTTCTAAGCCTATATATATATATATATATATGCTATGTAATATGTTAACAAATAGAAGTTACTTCGATTCTTCCACCAATATGTCTCGAACATATTTTTAAAAGTTTTTTTGTTTTTTTTTTTAAAGTTCAAGGGTAAGTATATTCCACAGTAAAACCTTTTAGACAAAATAAAAATATTAAAGAAAGTTAGATTTATGTCCAGGAAAAGGTATATATTCTACTAAAAAAGAGCAGTGGTAATCTAACGGTAGAAGAGTGACACTTGCAATCAGAAGTCGTAATTATATAGGATTACAACTGCTCACAAACAAGTTCCTAACAAAAGTTAAACTATACCACACTGCGATCGCCAAATCGCTTGCCAAGCGTGGCGATTATAGTAAATCTCCCAACATTTTTAGAGGAGATATAATCCTTGCAGTGGTCATTTATGGCCTGAAAAAACAAATCAAAAACTCAATGATTCTTTTTATAGACACCTTATCTGAAATTCCAGATGCGCTCGCGTTCACTAGAGTACTTGGTAACGCTAGACTCTCTGCCTACCCTTAATGCAGAGAGTGAGGATTGTCGCTTACACGACGGACCAGTTGGATACGGAAAGATCAAGCTGTCTGGTAGCGAGGCTGACAAATGGAGTGAGTTTTTGACCCCGGCGGGATATCTCTGTAGGTAAGTATTACACTTATAAAACTAAGTTATTCTTTTATTTTAAAATAAGTTCCTGTTATGTATGCTTTGTGTTTTCATTTAATAACTTGTATATTATATGTTTTGTTTTATATACTTATATGACACATGAGAAGGAACAAGGTCACCCAGAGAGAGATAGCTCGTAGTTCGACTCTTTTGTTCTCTTTCTTTCATTCACAATCCTTACACATATCGCCTCTCGTCCTTCCACATTTTTTACCATCATTTGGGATAAGGCTATGTACGGAATTTCTACATGTGATCGAAATAGAAGGAGATCGGTAGGAGATCGAAATTGGGCAATATATTCCAGTGGATTAGCAATATATAATGACTTTTGCCTTTATTCTACAGAGGCGTTTTTCAAAAAGACATTTAGTGGACAGAAACACACAGGACGGTGAAGTAAAAAAACACGCTTGTTTACTTTAAACACACACAAAATACAACCTTCAAAATTTCTGTATTTTTACTGGCTGGCTTTGTGTTTGGCACTAATAGTTGTAACATAACTCCTGAAGATGCCTCGTAAAGGGTTAAACACGTGTTGAGTGATTTGTAATTTGATTTGATTTCAATTCGTTCACTCCCTCTTATCTTAAATCAAGGTTTCAATTTCTTTATGATACACAAGAGGTCTTTTATATCATCAGAGAATCTGAAATTAAATGCCTGTGCAATACACTTCGTTTATGGTCAAATCTTTCACCACACAGGCCGTTCGATTGTGGAATGATTTATCGCTGAATATAAGACGTGCTAAGTAACAACCTATGTTTAAGAAAATGGTAAATAAATATTTACTAGACCTTCGATTATTTATCAGTTATTTAATTTCTTTTTCTACCTATGTTTCTTTATTCTTTCTGAGGCAAGTGCAATTCAAATCAACTTGATGTTTTATTTATTATTGTATTATATTTATAATATGTATTATACCTTATTTATTATAAGTATATATACTTTATACATATGTATGTACGTTAGTATATATTATATTTTGTATACGTTAACTACTTGTTATTTATACTTCTACTGTTTCAAAACCATGATTGTCTGTAAGAGATTGCCTCGTATAATAAGACTGCCTATTGTACTTTTTTTGTATATTATTATGAAAGTATTTTAAACTATGCTATGTTAGGAGATATCGTGTCCGAGACGCAAATTAGACGCAAGAATCAAGTTGGTAATTTGTAAAGATTATTAAGCATAAGGTTTTATCTTAGTTAAGTGGTGGTAAAAGAAAAAAAAATACATTGCAGAGATAAGGTCGTGGAGCGCTGGGTACAACTAGCGGCACGGTGCGCGCGCGCAAAAGGAGGCGGAGCTTCAAGGGTGCTTTGCGCACGCGCAGCCTCGTATGCGCGTCCACGACGCTACTGTTACTTGGAGACAGGTAAAGTTCTATCTATCTTAATTATATGCTCTTAATATAATACTTGTAACTACATAGCGTTAAGATAATGTAAGATATGACTTCTCTATCTCTTATTATAGGAGATCGAAGATCTACTAGAGTAGCCGATATAGTCCAGCGAAATGCCTATAAAGACTTTAAGGTTCTGAAGTAAAATCCATCAACCTTCAAGCGTAGCGTAAGATGTATGCTTTCTAGGTGGATAGGTGAGGTGGGACCTTTCGTACAACCTTCTTTGGTTCACAGGTACAGATCTGCATAATCATCTATTATTTTTTTTTCTTTCTCTTACTCTTCTTACGTCCTTCTTAATATCTCATACTCATTCTCCTTTTATACGTCACATTATTTTCCGTTCCTCGTGGATTGTTAACAAATTCGATTTATTTATTTATTTACATTATTCCAATTAGAAGTCACTGGGAAAAGCCTCTGGAGATTTGTACCACAATCTAGCAGAATATACCTTTCTCTTTTCAGCTGCTTCTTTCTAAGAGAAGAAATTATTCTTTTGCTTACTCTTACTAATATTCTAGGAAAAGGAGTAGTGATAAAGGTTGTTGTACGTCTTTTTCTCAACAGTTCACACGCATCAATTTAGAGGCGATACCATATATACATTCATCCACTATGTTCATCGTATAACTTTAAAAATATTTTTAGAACTATTCGATGTTTTTCTCTTCGACGACTAAGTCTTTTCTTTGATTAATATTCTGCATGTCACCTAGTCTTCTAGGAGCCTTACAAAGGGACATATCTAGAACAGAAATATCTAGGTCAGTCTTGTGTTTTTGTTTACGACCATATGGACTTTTAGTATTTCCATTTTGAAAGTTTTTTTAATGGTACAGGGTAATTTTTAATAGATGTAAAAACTTTAAATTTATGAATGTATAGCTAATTTTTTAAAAAACATATGATCATCAAAATAATAATTGGTTTCAGAAATAGAACTAAAGTTTCGATAATATAATAAGAAAAGGCGTTTTTAAAATTCGATTTACTACTATATGTTATATGTCTCTCGCTGTACTACAGTGTAAAAATAAAAGGACCTATACACTTACCTATATAAGCGTTGTTATGTAAATTATCACCCTGTTTATGAGAATTTTTTAATGGCATCTCACTGGTGCCCAAATGGCATTTGCAGATTCTGCGGGTATGCAGTGGCAGGATGTAGAGTGCTTCTAGCTTAAGACATCTTTTAAACAATCGAACCTTGAAGGCTCTCGTGGGTACCTCGTCTCAGGCGACTTCATACTATTTTACAGGATTGGAAGGCCGTTGAGTTCTTAAATCGCTTTGTTGGACGCTCCATGAAGTTACTAAGTTCAAAGGCTCTCATAGGAGACCTGAGCTTATCACTCCTCGATAATATCAGCTTAAAATTCTGACATAAGGGTGTCTGAGAGTGCCAAACCTTAGTTTGGAAGGTTGTTATCAAATGATTATCCAGTTTTATTTATGTGATAGTATCATCATACACGAAAAGCCCGGAGCGTCGGCTGGCTATAGTGGAAGGTGCGGCGTGGGTGATGGTACGAGTGGGAGCTGGGGAGGCGGAAGCAAAACTGGTGCTGGGCGCACGCGTGGGCGGATGCAGCTCTGCCATCAACAGCGTCAGGGTGCCGTTGACCCATCCCATGGCTTTATTACACTATACTGCGACGCAGCAGGTAATTACATCAAATTTCGGGGAGATTTAAATAAATATTCATTTATAAGTGTCCATCACGTATGGTAGCAATATCATGTCACGCGAAATTGTGCGCTTATTACACGGATGAGACTCAAGATGCGATTGCAAGATTCATAATTGTGGCGAATACGGCAACCTCCGCATAGATACTGGCGAACAACCTGAGGATGGCAATAAGGATTTTTAATTGTATTTATTTGAAAAACATTAAAATTTCTAGGTTTATCCTTGTGAGATAAATCTAGTGGGAATATAGATACAAGGAAAATACTAATTTATAATGCCATTTGGTTTGTCAAGGTTAAGTACCTGGTAGGATATCCTGGAAACCTTTCAGAGATGCCCATGCCTTCTGCGTCTATCAGCCGATGTGATAAAGGAATAATCCATGGAATCCTTTTTTCAAATTTGCCAGGGTTATTATGCAGCAGCAGTTGGATCTTCATCTACAACATCCAGTAACGAACGCGGAGTGTTATGGCAGCTGTGGCAGCCATCGCTCGAGGCTGTTCTGGACTCACATTTCTCTGATGTATCCACTGTGGCCAGGGTTGCAGGAGCTTTGAACGCTGCCATCGATAACATGCGCGAGGGATCATATCAGGTATGCTTTAGAATTTGTTCTTGCATGAATCTGATTATACGTGTTCCCTCTATATTAGGATGATCAGGAATCGTTGAGCATTCGTGCATGAAAGCTTTTGAGTGTACATCACGATAATTGGATTTTATTATTTATGATATTTATGTAAATAATATATACTTATGTAAGTTTTTTTTATCTTAGTATTATTTTTCTTCTCAATTTGATTTTACTTTTTTATTTTATTTTTAGTTTTTTTATGATAACATCTTGTTTTACCTACCTTAATAATCAATCTCTGCATCGTTCAAAGGTTTAACTGATAGAGAATGCCTTCGGCATTAGTTCCGCCGTTATACATGTATTGTATAAGAAGCATAAAGTAAATAAATATATGAGTTCAGCTTTTTATGTTATTCAAGGGATATCTTAACTAGATCGTTTGATAGTATGCCCAGCAGTGGGTTGCGTCGTGAACCCTTGAAACAGAGTATGCTTCATTATCCTGCGCCACGTATCATTGCCAACATGGAACGAAAGTAACTGAATAAGTCCAGAAAAATAGCACGTTGAGGTGGAGACGGGTGTAGAGCAGATTGACCCTTGGACCTTCAGATTTGAGACCAGACTACAGACCACAGACCAGCAAGAACAGTATTAGGAAGACGTACAAGGTGGACAAACAGTTTTATCTAAATCGTTGGAAAAGGTTAGATGAAGGGCACTACAAATCGGTCTATTTCGGAAATTTTTGGATCCAACGGACATTTTGCGGCTGAATGTTGATGATGAAGAGGAATAAACTAAAACAGTCCTCTGAAGAAGACAGTGGAAGATTAAGGAAAAAAATTGACGAGAGAAAACTGTTTTATATATTTACAATGTGTTCCATAATTGCGGAGTTAGATCCACTATATGCTTCAGGGATCCACGCGACTCCTGAGCCGTTACTTGGCGTCGTGCCTCTTCCGGCGTCGACTGCTGCGCTGCTCGCAGCAGATTCCAGCAGCTTCTAGAAGCTTTGCTGCTGTTCACGCCTCTCACCATTTTCTTCTCGTATTAGATTCGTAAGTAACGTCTTGTACTCAAGTCATAAAAGAAAATATTCATTGTGTGTGATTATTCTTAAATAAAATATTTTCAGCCGTGTGGTGATTTATGTGATCAACTCATTAGTTTTGGATTTTGATAATATAGCAAAGATATTACCTGCGATAGAAGGATTAAGTAAGAAAAGGACCAATATTTAGCCACTTCCGCACATGCAGTGTTAGTCGTGCAACAAAGTGCACCGCCCGCCAGCCCGCTGATAAATGCGCACGCGGCAAATAATTCGAGTGAGCCTCACTCTGTGTTTGGCACTAATCGGTGTAACATAACTCCTGAAGATGCCTCGTGGAGGGGTGAAACACGTGTTGAGTGTTTTAACGGTGGCAGTTGTGTATATCGCAGTTGTGCACTTTGTTGCACGACTACCACTGCATGTGCGGAAGTGGCTAAATATTGGTCCTTTTCTTACTTAGGATGGACTTCCGCAAAATAACGCTTGAATCCATAAAATAGTAGAAGGATTAGTCGAAGAAGATAGTGTAATATAATAATGTTTACAATCTTAATTCTGAACAAAAATAATTGATATCTCAAATGTACATAGTATATTATACATGATATATTTCTTTCGTTGCTTGATTATTAAGGAGTTGAATTATCTGATAATTGGTGATATGTCCAAAACAATAATATCATATTACTGCAAGTATGCCTCCGTCCGGCGACATATAGCCACCTAGAATATATCATCAGTCCAACTAGTGATAAAATATTCCGTCTACTGCTCCTCCAGAACCATACTTCCCCAACGGCCACATAATATAATAAAAGTACTATAAACTGTTATATAGTACAAAGCGTTTCGCACAGACTGAGTGTGGAACAATCTGCAGGCTTCTTTATTTCCTGAGGTCCAGGTCATTTCAAGGCCAGAGGGGACAGGTATTTACTAAGTTTGCGTGCTTCATCATCGACCATATCTTTGCTCCAACATGCGATTTGGTCAAAGGAACAAGAAAGCCTAAACCCAAGGTTTTATTAAAAAGGAAGAAACGGCAGATGTACTGTATCTCTCATATATATATAAATAGATTGTTTGTGTTTTTAAAAATTAGCACAAGTATCTAAGCGTTAGTTTTAATATTTATCTTAATTTTTAGGGGTCTTACGTACTTCCCATGTCTCGGTTACACAGGTTTTATTTTTTACAAAATTTTTTATTTCACAGATTTTATTGTTTGCGTTCTTTTTTCCTTCTTAATGTTATTAACTCATTGATCTTTTATTCCTTTCATTTTTTCCTAACCCACCACACCAGAATGATATTTTTATTTTTTTATTTAATTTATTATTACATTCGTTTATAATGTAACTTTTACTTTCCTATTTTCTTTACATTTATTACAGATTAAAGTATTCATATTGACTAGTCTAATAAACTTTTTATTTGCTTACCTGTTCCTTTTAATGGTCTCTCTTATGATCCTTCTGTGGTACCCTAGTAAGGTCCCGCGACTCTCCTCGTTGTCCATAAGTGATGCGATGTTCTTTTCTCGCACCCTTACTGCAATCGATACTGGTAATCTGTTCTTCGCAACTCTACATGTAAATAAATAATATTTCGAAGTTATTAATACTAGATTTTTCTACAGCACGGTATCTTTTTTATTGACCACAAGTTAAAGTTTAAGTTAGACTATGATAACTATCAATTATTGAGTTTTTTATATTGAGGGGACCCCTTTTGGAGATGTTCCGTTTCTCCCTGACATGTTTTTCAGTTTCCCTTTTCATTCTTTACAATCTCTTTCATTTCAATTTCCTTTCGACTTGGGGGAGTAGTTGTTGTTGTTGAGTTGTGTCCTTAAGAGGTTTTAGTTCGTGAAGACCATGCATAAACATGTATTCATCAGGGTAAATTGTTCACGCAGGATGCTGCAGGTGTGCGAACGTGGTGGTCCAGCGGGATTCCTCTTCTCAGTGGAACGTGCGTGTCTGACGCGCCGCGGCGCAAGAGACGGTAATTGGTTGCCCGATGCCGCCTGCATCAGGAGTTTCCTCGTGCACCTTCATACCCTGGCTGGTTAGTGTATTTGTTTATGAGGTCCCAACACTCATTCGAAACTTGCATTTTAATTACTTCCTTTTAATTAGTTCCTTGTGCTAGGAGAAGTGATTTGTATTTATTGTATACTATGTAAATAATAAAAAAAATTAAAAATCAATGTTATAAAATAATACAAATAATAACTTAAATAAAGAAACAATTTATGTACTGGTACAAGAGGCGGTCTGTCATCTGTGTCAACCTTTTAGATGAGAGACATGAAGGTGAGGGCAGTTTAGCGTTTACATAATAAAAAAAATCATTAAAATTTACTATTATATACATATATATATATATATATATATATATATACATATATTATCTATTTATATCATCTCTGTGTTTGGCACTAATCAGTATAACATAACTCCTGAAGATGCTTCGTGGAGGGGTGAAATACGTGTTGAGTGATTTAACGGTGGTAGTTGTGTAATTCGCATTGTCTGCCGCATGCCCAATTATCAGCGGGCTGGCGGGCAGTGCACTTTATTGCACGACTACCATTGCATGTGCGGAAGTGGTTAAAAATTGGTCCTTTTCTTACATATATTTTACTTTGAAAGATATTACATAAATACGAAGAAACAACAAAAGTTACACAATATCTTCTTTTAGAGGCCAAGGAAGTGCTCTTTTACCATATTATTAAAAGTTGACAGCGATTTAGCGCATCTTATTTGTTCTGGTAGCTCATTCCATAACCTTACAGCGACAACAGAGAAAGATTTCTCCATAAACATAGTAGAATGAGCAGGCATAATCAATTTCAAGTGATATTTAATTTTAGTGAGAAGATACTTTTGCTTTTGTTTTGGTGCAACCATTCGTAGGCATTTTTAACCCTTATCCTTGTGAGTTCGGTGGGGATCAGAGACGAGAGATGATTAATTCAACTTCAATTCAATCCAGCTGTCGGTCACAAGGATAGCATTTTAGGTAGCTCCCAGAAGCGAATCCGTATTATTAATAAAACTTTTGGATTTCAATTTGGCAAGAAACATTTTTTGTCTTTGCATCGAAACACTGTAGTAATAGGATTAGCTCTCAGAAAAGTAATGGTATCAATCTATCAATCTTTTATTTATGTAAGAAAAGGACCACCGTTAAACCACTCTACGGTGGCAGTTGTGTAATTCGCATTGTTTGCCGCATACGGCGTGCGGTGCACTTTGTTGCACGACTACCACTGCATGTGCAGAAGTGGCTAAATATTTAACCTTTTCTTACTAAGGATGGACTTCCGCAAGGTAACAACTGATTCCATTAAATATTTTACTTATGTCGCTTATTATTAATTATTGTGTAATACGTAAATAATGGTTTATTATGCTCATGTATTATCACAGTGTATTATGGTGTAATGCGCAGATAGCACTGTGTTGTACCACCACGTTATTAGGGCCACCAGCTTCCTAACCGCGAACAGCGTGGGCGATCCGAATTTGGATCCGGATCCATCCTTGGCTCGCCTGTGGTCCACGCTGATGTCCCAAGCCGCATACACAACATCAACACTACACAGCTCTACTCGGGTAGAGCGGTTCACTACGTGCGAACGTCATCATACAACCGGAATGTCCAGCTTCTGTTTTATTTTTAAGTTCACAGACCCTTCCGCTCCGTGAACTCAGTTCCTATGAAGCTAAAGCCCTCGGGCTAACAGCATCAACTTCAACCGACACCAAGTACTGTGTTATGCGCAAGAATTACTGTGGAATTCACAACTGTTACAGTGTAAAAAGTATTACTGTGTAATGCGCATGTAGCACTCTATTATGCGCAAGAATTACGCAAGTGTTACTGTGTAATTTACAAGTCTTGGTTTCTAAATATGTAGACTGGTGTACAGAGAAGACAAGACAAGACAGGTTTTCCTTGACTGATGACACGATCACTGTTTACTATCATAGTTTATGAAAAACACAAAATAATCTTAGTTATGTGTTTCAGCTGGAGAAGATATACCAAAAACTCCATCAGAATCATTAGAGATGGCACTGTTCAGTCGGTGGGAGAGTTTGAACAGAGAGACGAGGTCCTCAGTGGCATCGCAGAACTACACGAGGAGGCAGTTGGGTTATCTGACCCGTGTCGCAAGAGAACTACTCAAGTGCAAGGACTTAATGGTTTATGTAAGTTATTGCTTTAACAATTAAGACATTAATAAAAATGTTTAAAATCTTTTTATGTAATATATAGATGAATATAAATTATTATATTATATATATTTACTTTTTATTGTCGAGTAAATCAATATACATAAAAAAATGACTCAGTGTTTATACCGTGTCTTCGTCTTCTATATTTAATGGAATCAGGCGTTACCTTGCGGAAGTCCATCCTAAGTAAGACTTTGTGTTTGGCACTAATCTGTGGAACATAACTCCTGAAGATTCCCCGTGGAGAGGTGAAATACGTGTTGAGTGATTTGCCGGTGGCAGTTGTGTGATTCGCATTTTTTGACGCATGCGCATTTATCAGCGGGCTGGCGGGCGGTGTACTTTGTTGCATTACTACACTGTATGTGCGGAAGTGGCTAAATATTGGTCCTTTTCTTACTTCTTCGTCTTCTGCATATATAAATAAAAATGTTATTAAAATGAGACCTCCTTGAAGAAATTGTTAACCTCTTTGGTGTGGCATCATTTAAAAATTAAGAATATTAGAAAAAGTTTTTTTTTGAATTTAGAACAGCTGTCAACTAGTGCAACTGCATATAATGTTTATGTATTTACTCCAATTAGGATGCCAGGAGCAATAACGTGTTTATATTAGTTTCTTATGATATAGAACATAATTAAATATATGTCCATTGTAGGTTAATACAGCCTTGGTCGTAATTATACTATGTTATTTATCTAAACGTTCTGAGCTGTGGCACAGCGGTGAGGAGAGGAGTGAGACTTATGTATATTACGGGTTCAATTCACACAATGTTATATAATTCACACTTTATTCATTAATGTAAGACCGCCATTGGTAACAAGTTTCCAGATGATGGTCAGCAGCGTCTTTGTGTACCATAATACCACTGCGATCACCAATACGCCTGCCAAGATTATGGTATATCCCATAAATATCTTTGAGGGAATCCTATATCTTAGTCCATGGGTTGAAACGAAGAAACTAATAAATAAATAAAACAGATAAATAATATTAACCGGCTCTGTATGTAAAACAATTCACGGATAATCTATTGTATGTTAAATTTATTAAAGCCAAAATTTTGTACTTTCGTTACCGTGATATAATAAAAAATAAAATGTGAAGAAGTATGTAGTAGCAGTAGGGTAGTGGTAGGTGCAATCGATGGCTGTTTGGCCGATAGGTTCTCGAGTGACGACTACCAGTTGGTAGACGCGGCGTGGGCAGGTTCCCCACTGTGTGGACCTACCATACTTTGCAGTGGGCGTCCATGGGCTGAAAAGAAAAATGATGTAATCTAATATATAAAATTCTCGTGTCACGGTGTTCGAACTTGAACTCCTCCGTAACGGCTTGACCGATCTTTACCAAATTTTACATGCGTATTCAGTATGTCTGAAAATCGGTTACTATCTATTTTCCATACCCCTAAGTGATAAGGGTGGTCCACCCCTAAATTTTATTTTTAATTTTTTTGACAATTTTTTTGGTTTTTATTTTATTATGATACAACATACAAAAATACACACAAACCTAAATTTTCACCCCTCTACGATCAACCCTTATCTTACATTTGTTAATTAAAAACTTTAATTTTTTTTGCTAAACAACGTTTGCGGGATCAGCTAGTATGTTATAAATTAATCGTATTTGTCATTAGGAAGATCAGAACGTGTTTAAAGTGAACCTCATCCAAGCAACTTCGCAGCATCAGGATTCCATCGAAGAGCTGATACATATCCTCGCGATTATGCTTGACCAAGCCAGGGACGCGTACCTGACCACCTTCCAGAGCAAGAACTTCGGAGAGTTCGATCGGGAGCTGTCGATTTACAGGTGTGTTTACTCGTATCCATATACAGGTTGATTATGAAAAGGTATAAAATCTTTAAAGAGTGTTTGTAAAGCTAATTTTCTGTTAGTGAATATATGGTACTATATATGGTAAGAAAATATTTTTGCAAATTTTTTATTATAATTATATATATTTTTATTATAATTTATAATATACAGTTTTCGAGTGATCACTTTACAAAGGGTGATTGAATATAAAAACTGTAAACTACTATATGTATAGAAACTTGATAAAATTTAGAAAATATATTGCATATTGAAAAAGCACGTTTGACAGTTCGGTGTGAACTTCGATTTTTTGACCTTCTGCAAATTTAAATTGTTTTAGCATCTGCATAGGCTTGAATAATCGATAACAAAGTGATTTTACTCATATCACATTTAATTACTAAATAAAGTGATCACTCTAAAAATTGTTACATTAATTTAATTATCACATCACAATGCGACATGTTAATTACCATTGTCAGTAATAAGTCTATCGGAACTGCTAATTTATGATATCTATTTATATAAATACTGTTAAAATATAGCATATAATCGATGGTTTCATGGAAGATTTAAATTTTTCAGATTAATATAAAACTTGAAAATATTTGGATAACATTTTCCATTTTTCTTGGACTAGATAGTTACTGCTGCCCAAATGGCATTTTTAGATTCCGCGCGTTTGAAGTGACAGGTCGCAGTGTTGATAGCTTAAGACATCTTTAAAATAACGAATGTTAAGGCTTCCGGGGTAACTTGGGCTCGGGAGGCTCTTACATCGCATCGGTGAATGGTCTATGTAGTGGCTAAACTTAAAGGCTCTCGAGGGAACGTATGTGATCATAACGGTGTTTATACTAATATATATATATAACATATGTATATAATAAAAAGAAGTACGAGTAAAACGCTATGATATTATATTTTTTTATAAAGTCATATTTGTGGAAGGTAGTATTTGATATATTTCGTAAATTAATACATGAGATAGCACCATGAATGTTTTATTAGAACTGGTGAAAAGCAAACAAATAGGACTTTAAACTTTCTAATCAGGCTTAACAAGCAAGCGTGGATTGAGACAAGGGAAAACATGTGTCGACGTGACCAAAGTAGGTCACCCAGTTGAACCGGGGAATCCCGGGGAGATTTGTAATGATCCGTGTTTTTTATATATATATATATATATATATATGATACGATACATATATGTTACACACACTATATCAGAACTATAAAATAAAATCACAAACATATCTAAAAATTTAAATTTATTTTAAAATGTTACCATGTGACTTGACCACATTTTAATGAGAATTCTGAATCTAACCAGATCGAAGAAGTGGAACAAGCTGAAAGATTACTATGACGCTTCGTCCGCTTGCCTAATAGACGCAGTCAGAAGAGATCCGGAACTTAGAAAAGAAGATCTCACAGGCACAAATCTCATGAAGAATGTTCTTCTTTGGCTGCACAAGGGCGTTAAGGAGGATAAGAAATATTTGGGACCAGTGTTGAGGCCTTACTTAGATGGTCTATTCAGGGTTTCAAATGAGAACTGCTGGTTTTTGGAAGAAGTAGACGCTAGGAAGAGTGAACACGAGGTTCTGGGGCTGGAGGAGTACTGCTTGGGTGTTCACAGTGGGGAGATAGAGCCTTGTATGGGTTTACTTGATGCAGCGAAGAAAATGGCTTGGGCCAAAGTATTGGTAGACTTCATTGACAGATTCCGGCATATTGGTAAGTTTAGTATATTTTATTCATACTCTAACACACCTGTCTTTAGTATAACGTCCCTGAAAAAAGTATGTTGCGGTAAAAACTATTACAGTATACAGGGTAAGCCGTAACATGGTTGCCCATGGGCCGTAACATGGACAAGTATTGTTGTCGATTAATTTAAAACGGTGCAGGTACTGCTTGCAGTACCCGCTTAGCAGTGTGAGACGGAAAGATGTCTTGACGAGTTTTGACAGTTTTATTTTGTATATTTGCTGTGAATATACATGTATAGTGTACCATATCTAATATCAATTGATTTCAGAAATAATAAATAGCGTAATTATAATATTGTAAGAAAAAACGTTGTCATAATTTCGGTCACTATTTATAAAAACTAATATTTACTATTTCTACCTGCAGACATTGATCTGCTAGAAGTAATTATTTAGAAGTAATTATTAGTCCGTCCTAAGTAAGAAAAAGAACAATATTTAGCCACTTCCGCACATGCAGTGGTAGACAGAGGGAGGAATTGGCTATGGGATCTCCGTTATCTCCGTTAGATGGCGGAGATCTTCATGGACAACTATGACAATAGGTATATTGTGGGTAATAGTAACATCCTTTACTATTATATGTATGTGGATGATATTCTCATATGCTGGACATGTAGAAGGCAAGACTTGTACATTTTTGTAAGTAATTTAAATACATTTCATTCAAAAATTAAGTTTAAATTGGAACTTGAAAATAACAATTCAATAAACTTTCTTGATATCACGATCACAAGGGAACATTAAAAAGGGCGGTGCAATTTGTTGCACGACTACCACTGCATGTGCGGAAGTGGCTAAATATTGGTCCTTTTCTTATCCTTGAGGAAGCTTTGCAGTGGTCGTATAGGTGCTGAAAAGACAACGATAATGACATAAATATAGCAAACGAGATATATTGTTACGTTATACACTAGATTTTAAATATAAAGCCACATATATAGCCATGTATTAATTACATAGAATTGCCACTGCTCACAGAAAGCTTCTAGAGGATGGGCAGCAGTGACCATGATACTATAATGCAATCGCCAGCCCGATTGCAAAGCGTGGCGATTATAGTATATCCCCCGAAATATAACTTTGGGGGAGGCGTATACCATTCAGTGGGCGTCTATTGACTGAAACGATGATGGTTTTTATAGAGTTTATACTGACAGAAATAACGGGCCCGTTGCATTGCAATAGAGTTTTTTTTCTCACGTTTCCCTGTCTTCTTATGCATAAGGATGTATTTTGCAAAGATTTTTCACAAACTTTTCTATTTTCACCCTTTCTTTCTAATCCTTTATAATTTGTCTCTTTCTTTTTTCTACAATTCTAACAGATATCAACGTACATAAATTTACATTTTTTAAAATATTTTTGTTAAGGAGATGAAAAGTGATTTGTTAGATAAATAAATGCCTTCATCTAGATTTTTATAACAACCTTAGCATGGTCATATTTCCACCTTCGGCTGGATGTCTCTACTAAATCTTAACATTCCGTTGTTCATCGGTTCCTTGTACTATGTGACCATTTTTACTTCAAATTTTAAATTCGTAGAGTTTAGTCGGTTAGATTCGTTTCTCTACTCAATTCGATGTCATTGAGAAATTACACAATGATCCTTAGGTTTCCATTGAAGTAGTTTTTTTTTCTTGTGGCCTCCTCTATTGGGGACCTCTCCTTCCACCCTCTCTTTAATTTTAAACAGGGTTTTGTATTTCTTAATCATTTTTTTTTCACTAGAATTTTTATTTTCGTTCTCGTCTTCTATAGTACACAATATCTTCTTTCCTTCTTCTACCATTCTACAAATCCATCTTCCTTTCTCAATCATTCCATTCCTTTCGTACATCCTCAAACACTTCAGTTATTTCTATTACACAGTTTTAATTGGTTTAATTATTTTCACGTGTACATCAATTTTATCATGGATTAAGTTTATAATTTTTTTTAATATCCATGAATATATTTTAATAACTTTTATCCACCTATGTTTTGTTCTTGTCTATTGCGTATTGTGCAACTTTCCTAAAGAATTTGAGGACTCACTCTGTTTCATCCTTTCCATTATAACGGAGGCAAGTGTTGTTAAGAAGGAAAAAAGTAGAGTTCAGTGTACGTTTTGTATTAATAATTGAATTAAAGTTCAAATAGGGTTCCTTTTAGAGGGTTGCGGTGTTGTTAACTGTCCAACTGACGTCGGTGTGGACGACCAGTTGCCGTCTCTGGGGATCAAAATTTCAACACAGCTTCGCTACGCGAGCCAAATGCGTTTACATTTTAATACGTCCAGTGTATGTTGAACTCGTGCAAGCCTTAACTTAAGGCAGTAGCGCTGTTTTTACGAGGATCAAGTTTGCTTGGCGACCAGTTAATGCCAGGTCAGACTGCGCTCGGATATAAAGTCACTGGATGTGTCAAGGATTTTTCGTATATTTCTTTATATACAACTAAGATATGTAATATACAGGATGATTTCAAAAAGATATAAACTCTCTAATAGGGTGAATATATATATCGTTTGCTGTTAAATGTATGGTGCATCCTATGTAAAAAACTAACGGTTTCATAAATAATAAATAACGTGAATAAGTAAGAAAAGTGTCTTAAATATTTAAGAGTTGTCACTTTATATAGGTTGATGAGAAATTAAAAACTTGCCGATGAAATATGAGCTATACTGTATAGCTCATATTTTCAGAAATATAAAGCAAGCGTGGGTGAATAATAAAACCGGGCAAATTTTTAGTGTTGTCTGTATTAATTGTACTTAGTCTCTTTTTCTTTTTAATAAAAAAATATATTCACATTTATTAATATGTTTTCAATTCATAATAATTTTGATTGCATTTCAAATATGAAAAACACAAATTAAACGAAAAGCAAAATGAAAATGAGCCTCTTTCTCTTCTGCGTCCCGGTTTGGCTCTTCGTAATTGTGGTAAGCCTAACTATACATACAATATTGAGTTAGATATATTTATCGCCTTAAAGGATTTTACACCTATAATCTATCATCCTGTATAAGATACTTCATACTATTAGCTACAGATGACAGATGACTTTTGATAAATGAATTGAAATAATAAATTTATGAAAAATAATAAAAGTGGGTATATCCGTATACTTTCAACTTGTCCAACATTGGGTTTAGAAACCGATGTGGCTTTAGACCTATCTCTGATCATACACAGATATAATTAATACAAAAGTATATTTTTAAATTAATATTTTACAAGGTTACATTTGGTGCGTGATGGTGTTACTGCATATTTTATTGTATAAATAAATATTATTATTAATCTTGTAATATTATAATAAAAAAAACATACAGTTTCTATAGTCACATCTAGAAGTATATTTTGCTATCCTTGACTCGAAGTCGTCAGCCCCGAGCTTCCGATATAAAGTCTACTAAGGGATTTCTTTCTGCCTTTTGAGGTTCTCCCGGCTTCGGAGATTATCCCACTTTCACTTATAAACTAACTTTAAATCTACATCTGTTGAAGACATCTGTGACATTTTAGTTTTACAGATAATATATTTTTATTTGAAATTTATTAAAAAAATGTTCAATTCAAGCTTATACAATTTTTCTATCATAGTTCATCACCTGTCTCCATTCTTCCACTTCAGGCGACGCTAGAATCAATCGTATTGGAAATTTAGTAGGTAGATATAGCTACCTCAAAAATTTCCAGTTTTAATTATCTAACAATGATAATAATTTAATGGAATCAGGCGTTACCTCGCGGAAGTCCATACTATGTAAGAAAAGAACCAATATTCAGCCACCCCCGCACATGCAGTGGTAGTCGTGCAATGAAATGCACCGCCCGCCAGCCCGCTGATAAATGCGCATGCGGCAAACAATGCGAATCACACAACCGCCACCACCAAATTACTCAACACGTGTTTCACCCCTCCACGGGGCATCTTCAGGAACCATGTTATACCGATTAGTGCCAAAACAATTGTGTACAAAACAAAACGGTGTTTCGCGGGGGTGGCTGAATATTGGTCCTTTTCTTACTAATGATAATAATCGCAAATTTATATCAGTTTAATTTTAAAAAAAAGTAGTAAAAAGAAACGTCATCTTCGCTATAAAAGTCATTGCTACAAAATAAACATGTGAACCAACCCCTTGCAGGAAGTGTTTTCTCTGGGGAAATGTTACTTTGTAAAAACTTTACCCTCGTCGGACGATATATGTTACACGAGGGATGACAAGATGGAAATACAGATCAGTAGCAAGTTGTTTTACATAGAGCTTTAAATGTCAAATACAGACATAGGAGAGTCAAGTACAATTTTAACTGTTTCAAATGATGGTCTACATTTGCAGAAGTACCTTGAGGAGTGCGGATAAAATACAGTTGAAAGATCTAAATCAGAGTTCCCCAAACTTTTTTGTGTCGTAGACCCCTTGCCATGTTTTTCCGTGTTGGGTAGACCCCCTACTTACCTGATATTGATTTCCTGTAAATTACTAACTGTAGTGAAGTTTAGTGTTAAAAACTTAAAGTAAAAACACATGTTAATTTATACATTTATTAATTGAATTTAAATTAAAACTACTCAAAATAAAATATTGTATCTGTTATGTAAAATATACGTAACATATTAATAATTTTTTACTTCATAAGTACTTTTATAAATAATGTAAATGTTTTGATATTATAAGATAGTAAGAAGTAAGTAAATAGGTACTATCAGTGTATGTGTTGAGATCCACTATCGTGGACCCCCATTTTCATTTCATGGACCCCCAAATTTCTTTTCGCTGACGTAGACCCCTTGCTGGTTGTCATAGACCCCTAAGGGTCGATATAGACCACTTTGGGAATCACTAATCTAAATAGATATTTTTAGTGAGGTAATAGTTCATACAATTTCTACTATTCTTTTTAATTATGGTACTATATTATATATGATAAGGATTAATATAAGAGTGTCCGGTAGCAGAATTTGTATTTTAATTTAAATTTTTTTCCTAATTCTTAAACTATAAAGTAAAATAAAGAAAAGTTTAGATTTATTATTCATGCGTGTTTTTAAAACATGATGCGCTGATGGTTTTTTTTGTCGGTATAATATTCTACAGTTATGTGATACTCTAAGTGACGATTTGAACCGTTCGTGGGTATGGAGGTTCCGGGCAACAGGTTTACTTATATTAGCTCCCGTTTTTGGGGGCCCTTATTCCCCCAGTTTAGTGTGCGATACGGACTTCACAACATCGGGTTGAATAAATATTTCAGTTTTTAAATTATTTTAATTTTACAATCTCTTTCGCCCTTCACGTTATCTTTTATTTTTATTTTACTTTATTGAATATAAACAGAAACAAAAGGCAGTAAGTAATGACGAACTAAGAATATAAAATTAGTTACAATTGTTATCTTAAAACTATCTCACAAATAAAACAAAAACATTACCAAACAGGGATCAATAATCCAGCGCATTCTAGTAATAATAATCAACGCATTCATAATAATGTTTAGTTGTTATAGTCGATGATATTTAGAATGACAAAGATGTTTATTAAAAATGTCGTTTTATTGATTACATGGCATGTTGATACTTAAAAAAAAAACAGAAATTGTATTATTTTAATTTTTAGTACGTATATCCTGCATAAAATACGAGTTACAGAACCCTCTAAACAATAAACACTGAACCGTAGGATCAAGAACACGCGTGACCTTGAAGTTATTCATATTTTTGTGTACGGTTCTCGGAAATTCTAACTGAGTACTATCTCGAACTAACTAGAACCTTATCCGTAGTATAAACGAGTGTACTCTCCATGTCGACAGTTCAGTGTTGTTTTTCGAGTTATAAGATTAAGATCTACGATCAGTTATACAAAGTGACGATTTGGTAAGTTATATGGACAGTGATTTCTTGAACGATTTGGAAGCGTCTGGACTAATCGAAAGTGTAGTTTGTGTTAAAGTAGGGAGACCATCTGATTTGTGAATAAAGGATTCCTTGTGAACCAGTGGTGTTTTATTTCGAGTCAGAACCCACAGTACGTAACAATAGTGTAATAGATCCCAATTTTCTCTATATACTTCTTTTGGAATGTTTATTCAAATAGACGAAGCTGACAAGAAACTCTATGGTTACACTTTTAACGCGTATTTAACAATTTTAATGTTATAAGTATGTTTATTTGCTATATACAATGAGTATTTTTAGATTTCCGCCTGGTCTTTCCAACTGGTGATGGTCTGGCGGTGTCGTACGTGATGAAGCTACCTTCCCGACGTGAACACAGTTCAGCACGGATACTGACACTGAGTCGAAGGGACAAGGTCGAGGCCAAGCTGCGGCTGGCCAGGAGATGTGTCCTTGGAGCCTTCCACTCTGCCCTCGTCGGTGACAGAGGGTAAGTCAAGTTATAAACTTTGGACGTTAAATTTTTCATTTAACTTAAAACACACCACACTCGCTGCAGACTCAAACAACACTTTAAGCGCTAACATCACAACACCAGCAACTACTGCATCTGAACACTTGAATCAAACGCTACTTACCATACCATAACACCCGTTTTGTGATATGGGGGCGGCAGCTTCCCAACCGCGAACAGCGTGGGCGAACCGTGGTTGGATCCGGATCCCTCCTAGGTTCGCCTGTGGTCCACGCTGCCGTCCCAAGCCGCATACACAACATCAACACTACACAGCTCTACTCTGGTAGAGCGCTTTACTACGTTGTTTATTTTCATGTTCACGGACCCTTCCGCTCCGTGAACTCAGTTCCGAGGAAGTTGTAAAAGCCTTCAGGCTAACAGCAACAACATTTACTGAGAATAAATAGTAGTAATAAATCACTTCATTCGTCATTCGTTCAGTCCTAGAGAGAGGCGAGTAACACTCCTGCTCATATAGCAGAGTGAAATATCTAAAACTGTTTTTTCTGGACATGTTAAGTCTAGTGTGCGAGCGGCCTAAAATTGCCGGAACCTCTCCATCATACTGCAGTCGGCGTCTCATAAATAATTCGGTGCACGCGGAACCCATTCTCTGGAAACTTGGTCACGATAAATAAATTAATGTTAAAATTGAAAACTGGAACACGACGAGCGGGGCCGGGAGATGAAATCTTTTCTACCATCCTATATTTGAGGCAAAAACATTTTTACTATTCTCTAAAAATTTGATTATAAAAATATATATCTATTTGTTAGTTCATTGTGTTATTAATATATATTTCATAATTTATTTAGGCCTAAATAAAGTATAATAATAAATATTAAATTAAAAAACAATTCTTATGTGCTTACGTATTCGAAAATCTAAATGAAATAAACAAATAAATAGCTAAAAGGGGGACCGGAAAGTAATGTCGCTTAATTTAAATTCACACGACTACATATTTAACAAGTTATTATTTATAATCAACAATATATTCACCTTCGTTATCAACAACCTTTTACCATCTAGTATACGCTTGCAAGTACGAAATGAGCTACCAAATGACACTCAAATACCGACATGCACAGAAACGACATTACTTTCCGGTCATCCTAAAAATAGTATATAATTATACAGGTTGATTGTTTTTTTTTATTCATACATCTACATCATACATTTATTCAGTATTAAACATCACGGAATGTAATCAAAAACATCGTCTTTTTTACTTCTTATATTATATGCGTTTCGATTTTCGTAAAGTTACCAAGAATACTCTGAGATCTTTTAGAAATGAACTTAATTAAAAAGATCTTAAATAGATATAAATCCTTCTTCCTTACGTCTTGATCTTCTAAATAATTCTGCTGTTAGAAATACATTGGTAATGATACTGAAAGAAGTTTGTACATCTAGAACCAATCACCCTGTATAGACTTATTTTGTTTTTAGTTCCAAATCCAGAACTATTAGACGCCACGAGAGCTCCGATGAAATCTTACACAGCGTGAAGTCCGGGAACTTTTGGAGAAACAACACGAAGCCTGACATCATCCCAGCGCACTCTGTCCAAGATATTTCCAACCTTGACAATATCCCGAAGGTCAGGAGAAGATCCCGAAGGAACAGACCCGTGTCGTACGGGTTTCCAGAAATTTCGATAACAGATCAGTCTGACACAAAAACTTTGCGACGGAAGTATCATACTCTGAAGAATCTGGTGTACACGGAGCCGGTGGAAAGTTTCAAGGAGTTGAAGAGACGGCCCAGGTCTGCTGGTTCCACCGTGAGGAGCAAGGAAGCTCTTAGCAGACCAAATATCCTGGAGACCCTGGACTTCATTAACAGCGTTAAGGAAGCTTTATACGGTAAGTTAGTAATAATTTGATAGAGAGTTTATGTGAGTCATAAATTATACATATATAAACAAACCAGGGGTGGTCAAACTGCGGTTCGCTAGCCACATGATTCTTTTTGAACTTTTTTGGCTGCGATTGACTGTCGAATTATTTCAATATTTAAATTTATATAACCCATGTCAGCTCCTGGGAAATCGAAACAAATTACTGATGTGAATAATCATTATCATTATTCCACCATAAAATTAGCGAAATGCAAACACCGATCATAATTAACTAAACGGCGTTTTAAGTATTATTAGGAGTGCTGTCATATACGTGCCATTATATCTAACTTAAATACACATTTTTTTTCTTGCGTGTATTAAATGCGTATTAAATTGCGGCTCGCAGAGAATTTCAAATTTCGAAAAATAGCTATCAAGTCTATGGAAGTAAACACATAGACACAAAAATTCATCGAACACATACACACAAACTTGGTTACTATTCCGTTTGAACAAACTGGGAAAAGTTTTTTGAAATTTTCTTATTAAATAAAGTGTATTTATTATAAGTGTACACCTATCCCCCGATTTACACGGTACTTGTTTTACACGTTTTCGCTTTTACACGGTTTTCCAAATAAGTTTTTTTTTGGTTTTTATCGCACTCTACTAAATGCTACTGTGATTAAACACGTGTGCTGTGTACACATTTCACGGGCAATCCCGAGCTTATGTGCTGACTTGGCTCATTATGAAGAAGTTTACAAAGATGTTACAAAAAATTCGAAGCAATTGTTAATAATCGATTTTATTACCATCTCTCATAATGTAAATTATTGCTTCAAACATCGAATCGGCACAAATAGCTTCGAGTGATGAAAGTGAATTCGAACCTTCAATTCCGAAAAAAGGAATGAGAGTATTTTCTGACAGTGATAAAGGATAATAAAAAACCTTTGGTTTTATTTTTTGTTCTTCTGTTTAATGTATTGTAATTAAATAAAAAAAAAAACAGTGTTTCCGTAATATATTAAATATCTTAACTTGTCAATGCATTTGATTTTGATTTCTGTACACACCTAAAAATATTGAAAAAATCACAACTGTTAAATAGCAAAATTATGCATTTTCTGCAAGCTTTTCGATTTACACGGTTTTGACCTGAAAATTTTTAATTTTCGATTTACACGTTTTTCTTGGGAACGTATCTACCGTGAAAATCGAGGGATAGGTATAGTTTCTTTTGTGCATCTAACTTTCAGTTCATCAGTTAAATTACTTTTATGGTATTGTGTGCCATAAATATATTATATTCAAACAGTACCCGCGATTACGTCTGCGAGGAATTTCCCAAAAAAATGAGCATATCTACTTATTTCTTTAAGATTTTTTCTCAAATAAAAATAGCCAAATTTACTTCATATAACATCAACTGTAGGTAGTTGTAGCCAAATAAATTTCGACAAAATCGGTTCAACAATTTCAGAGATTAACCGGAAAAACAGTCAAAGCGACAAAAATAAAAAAATGTTATTTAGGTAAACGTACATATTCATATGGATATAGTAAAAAGAGTTTTTTTTAATATTATAAATAGAAACTCCAATTTTATTTATGTGTATAGATTATAATACATATTAATATTGAAAATAATCAGGTTATAATATGAATAAAACTTAGTAGGGATTTTTTTGTCATCACTAATGTTCTTCGTGAAATTGTATTGGTTACATCTTTTTCACGTTTTCGGTAGTATAATTATAATTATATGGCACAAAAGAGTCAAATTGATTCTGGATTTATTTATATCTTCTCAAATATTTAATGGAATCAGGGGTTACCTCGCGGAAATCCATCCTAAGTAAGAAAAGGACCAATATTTAGCCACTTCCGCACATGCAGTGATAGTCGTGCAATGAAATGCACCGCCCGTCAGCCCGCTGATAAATGCGCATGCGGCAAACAATGCGAATCACACAACCGCCACCACCAAATTACTCAACACGTGTTTCACCCCTCCACGGGGCATCTTCAGGAGTTATGTTACACCGATTAGTGCCAAACACAGAGTCATCAGTCAATTATATCTTCTCACTCTAGTGGAGGAGTCAGGAACATCTGATGCAGAAGATTCAGGCTGGTCATTCGAGGACGAATGGCTGCTCAGTGGTCGTTCTCCCGCCAACCTGCTGGCAGCGCGTAGTTCAGCTGAAGTTCTGCATCTGGCACTTGGCGACCTGGTGGCAGCCTTGCTCCAACGTGGTAGATTCACGGTAACGGATATTCCATGTTTTTTAGGAGAATTAGAGAGTAATTTTCTTAAGTTAAATTCACACGATATTTTCAACAAGTTTTTATTTCTAATCCGTTGATGACCACTGCATTTTTTCATCTGCAATAGTAATGTATTAGGAGGACCGGAAAGTAATGTCGCTTTGTTAAGTTGAATTTACATGACTACATTTTAACAAGTTTTTATTTCTAATCAACAATATATTCACATTCGTTATCAACAACCTTTTGTCATCTAGTATACAAATCAATGCCGGAGCGGTAACAAATCAATCGGTTTTTCTGTAAAATATGTCAACAGAAACGACATTATTTTCCTGTTCCCTTAATATTTTTGATGCTGATTAGCATTTGGAGCATTATAAAAAACCTGGGAAGATTCAACTTATTGACAGTGATGCCTTAAACAGGCCATTAATCTAGGGCGTTGACCCAAGATATCCTAACAGCGACAGCCGCCACTATTTTATTTGAAAAATTGCCACAAATGTAAAAGTTTTGAAGGGGGTGAAAATTTAGTATATAAAATACATATATTACTTCCAATCAATTTGTGTAAAGAAATCACTCTAAAATAATACATATACATACAGTACATTATTATTTTTTTCTATTTTAATGGAACTAGTGAATAACTTTTTGGCAGTACAAAATCTGTACTAATTAGTATATTTTAGATCGTTTTTATTTATTATATTATCATTGCGCTATTTATTATTTATAAAAATACTAGCTGATCCCGCAAACGTTGTTTTGCAAAGAAAATTAAAGTTTTTAATTAACAAATGTAAGATAAGGGTTAATCGTAGAGGGGTGAAAATTCAGGTTTGTATGTATTTTTGTATGCTGTATCATAATAAAATAAAAACCAAAAAAATTATCTAAAAAATTAAAAATAAAATTTAGGGGTGGACCACCCTTATCACTTAGGGTTATGGAAAATAGATAGTAGCCGATTCTCAGACATACTGAATACTCATGTAAAGTTTGGTAAAAATCGGTCAAGCCGTTTCGGAGGAGTTCAAGTTCGAACACCGTGACACGAGAATTTTATATATTAGATTGATTTTTAAATACAGTGTACCATACTGTTAAAATGTTACTTATTTCTGTCTAAACATTGTTAAGTTTTGTTATCTTTTATTACCTTATGTTTTAGATTTCTGCAATATTACATGAAGGCCTTGTGATTTTCCTCTTATTCTATCAATCAAGCTCCTCCTCCTTCCTCTATTCTCTCCTGAAATCGAAACCATATACGGGACAGCCGGTGATCAGGTGGATGAAACATAATTAGGTATGGTCTCTTTTAGACCTGGATATGATATTGATAATCCATGATCCGTAGATACTGCAAGAGTTGTGCTGCTTCCTCGGTGATGGCAGCGAAGGTGCTCTATTCGCTCTGCATCGGCTGGCAAGGGCAGCTCGGTCTAGAAGCAGCGAGAGGGCCACTAAGTGAGTACCTTCTTCACCTTCTATTCACGATACGAAAGGTTTTATAAATCATATTAACATCTTCATTCTTTATTTACGAACAATTAAAGAAAATAGTTTCTTCAATTGTTCGTAAGATTTATTATTATTACAGTGTGTTAGTTATATATAAATAAAAACAATTAAAAATATTTAATATTATATTAAAAGGTCTTCATTGGTTGCAATACAGTCCTTTAAACTTTGAGGCCTGTTATCAATAGTAGCTCGCACATTTTTATGGGAAAATTCTTCACTGCAGATTTAAGGGTTAGTTTTTCGGACTCTCTAAATTGACCATAAATCATAATGCATAGAGATCAGGACTAGATGACAGCCTGTCTTCAGCTATGATGAAGTCCAGAATGTTTCTTTTTAACTAAGATTGTGAGATATATTTTATATTATAGCTATATGTGCAGTTTGCTGAAAGGACCATTCTTGACTATTGAACATGGAGTGGTTTAAGGGAGAGTTAAAATAAAAAAAACATATGTATAATGACAGATTCCAAATTTAAAAGTAACAGTGTTGTTTATTTTTAATTATAACAGTATTTATGGCTAGACTAAGTATAACTAGATATATAAATATTTCATATAAGTGCTGACTTATCACGATATCTCTGGAACTATAAGGATTGTAAACTTGATATTTAGAAAGAATATTTGTGTTATCAAATCGAGGTAAGCTAAGAACGAAATTTACAAAATTATATTCGCAAGAGGATTGACGGGCTGTCATAAAAAATGTATTTTTCCAATCTATAGCTAAAATTATTAGTGTCAAATTTATATAAATATTTTTTGGCATGTTAAATGTAACCAAGAAATGATTTTATGAAATCGCATATCAAAGGCAGTGTGGGTCACGTGAAGTAGGCTGTAGACAGCTAGTAATACATATATAATAAAGAACACGTAATCTTATACTTATAATCTACACATATAAAATTCATTACATTCATATTTATGATTATAAGTAGAAATATAGATAAAAAACACTTTGACATTTTACTTTAAAATCACATGTTATAAAGTCATATTTGATGGAGGTAGTATTTGATATATTTTGTAAATCTATACATGATATAGCACCATGAATGTTTTATTAGAACTGGTGAAAAGCAAAACAAATAGGACTTTAAACTTTGTAATCAGGCTTAACAAGCAAGCGTGGATTGAGACAAGGAAAAACATGTGTCGACGTGACCAAAGTAGGTCACCCAGTTGAATCGGGGAATCCCGGGGAGATTTGCAAAGATCCGTGTTTTATATATATATATAAATATATATATATATATATATACATACATATATACATATATATATATATATATATATATATATATATATATATATATATATATACGTAATGAAAGTATCAGACTAAACTTATAGAATACATACTTATACAAAATTGTATTATCTACTACTTCCATCGGAAGATTTATTTTGGACAGAAATTTGTAAATAAAATAATTCAGTGTGGTCACTCTTAAAGAGACTGTCTCTTGGAGTAAGAGTTAATACTCGAAAGCAAACAAATTTAATTTAGAAAGAGATGCCTTCCTTAGACGTCAACAGCCTGAGTGCTTATCATGATGCCTTGGCAGTTGTTTCTCGACTTAGTATTCTCCATCCCGTTGATAAGGATCCACGGATTTCTTGATAGATAACTTGTCGCGGAGAAAGATGCGCGAAGGTTTTATCCTTAGCATTAGGACCTTGGGAGGCTGTTGGGGCTCCTTACTGGAGCTCATCCTTTTGAGGACCTTAAAGCCATGTCGTAGTACTTGGTGAATATAAACCTAGACGAGGTTTCTATTTAGCCGCCAAATCCTGCAAAGCCTTCGATTAATTGGAGCGCTTTCTGGTTATTGCAGCTGCATTTAGCGCTCCTTGCCACTCTTAAAGCGGAATTTCAATAAATTCCTCTCGTCATATCAACGCTACGACACACACCGCACATGAGGTCCTTGTAGCCCACGTGCAAGCGAGGGCAACCAGGGTCAGCCTGCGTCGTTCCCGACCGCAGATTAGTCCTCGCTACGCAATACACACCACACTACAGGCATACTATACACATACACGGGTACAGTCCGTCCTCGTGTATACGTCTTCGATGTATCTGAAATACGACCACCCATCGTAAATTTTCAGCTCTCGGACCTCCTGTTTCAGCGAGTTCAATTCCGATGAAGCTGCACAAAACCAAAATAGCTAGCAGTAAAAACTTACAGAAACAATGTCGTTGTAGCACATAGTAATCTAAATAGCTCTATTTTTGCTAAGCCAAATCATAATAGAACAGTTCAAATTGTGTTATTATTTAAAAGTTCCTTTTGATTTTTTTTACTAGCTTTTATTTTGATTTTTTTTTAATTATTATCCTAAGCATCCGCAAGACAATTTACTGTAAGCACATTAGCCAAAATAATTAAACCATGATATTTTATAAACAAGTTTTTCGTTAATTTCGTATGAAACTTGAAATAAAGTAATTTGTTATGAATATAGTTCTTGGAAGCTGCCTGAAGCGGTTGAGATGACGAGAGAACCTGCCCAGAGGTATAGACGACGAACGCCAGACGAAGGTTCGGGAGATGAAGCCCCGCAGCCTCCGCCCCTGCCAAGGAACCTTGGCAAACCTAACCAGGTGAACTCCTTATACCATCAGTTTAATATTTAAATTCAGTTACAATTATTCTTCCTGGTTTTCTCCAAATTGTATCATCGAAATGGGTGACCTGGTAAATATCAGGTAAGCAAGCTTTAATTTTAATAAAAACACTTTAAAGTTTTAAAGGCTTCATTAGTGATTTTTATTAAATAAGAAAACATTTTTTACCGAGTTAAAAATCTCATGGTCTGTCCTCGAAGCGAAGCAGGTAAGTAGCAGGATTACTTAAATTAATGATAATAAGTAGGAAAAGGATCAACATATAGCTACTCCCGCTATGCAGCAGTAGTCGTGCAATAAAGTGCACCGCCCGCCAGCCAGCTGTTAGTGAGTGATTTAACGGTGGTAGTTGTGTAATTTGCATTGTTTGCCGCATGCGCATTTATCAGCGGGCTGGCGGGCGGTGCACTTTGTTGCACGACTACTCCATGTGCAGAAGTGGTTAAATATTGGTCCTTTTCTTACTTGGGATGGACTTCCGCAAAGTAACGCATGAATCCGTTAAATATTAATGATAATAGTAACAAAAAATTATTTATATTAGTCATAATAATAAATGGCAAGAATAATAATTTAATTCAGTTATAATATTAATAATAATAATAATTAACAACAGTAATAATAATATTTAATAATAGAAATAACAATAATGATAATAACGATAATGACGAGAATATTATCATAGTGAAAGTAATAATAGAAATATTTTTGGAACCGTGATCAATATTACAAAATGAAAAAATAATGTAACAAAAAAATCTGTGATAGTCATATGGACACCTTCATCCGGCATTGACACGGTATAGCGATTACCAACCTATATGCTGGACTAACACCAATGGTGATCATGGATTCTTGCCACAAAAGACATAGGCTTTCTGTGAATGAATCCACTCTAGCGTTGATAGACAACACTAAAGTATGTACCTTAACTTGAAATGGTCAAGCGAAGTAGCTTTATGTTACTGTACTACAGGTACAGTGACATAACGGTAAAGCCTTCGCTCGAATATACATAGTGAAACTACTGCCTTGTAAGGGTCTGTTCCTAATAATGAAAATGGAGGATCAGGGGTTTTCCTTCACAACACTGCCTTATTCAACTGATTGCACCTCCTTGTCCTCACCAAAGAATAAATTTCAGCTTCATTACACACTTCTGTTACAGGTGACAAATTATTATCCAGATTACATACCTTCAAAATGCCTTCAAGACCTGGAGAATCATTTGAACTATTTAGAACAAGTCAAATCAAGACTAAACTTGGATCCAAGGTTAAACCAATCTACAAACTGTACTGGCATTATTAACCCGATTTACGATATTAAAATGCCAAGAGATAAGTTCGCGGTGAAGAGAACAAAGTCCTTGGGTAGAACGTTCAGTTCCAGACGTCTGGGTCTGGAGATAACTAGGTATAACTTGACCCTGGGTTCAAAGTCAGGGAGGAAGACGAACGACGTGGTCACAGCGATAAATGGCACGACAGGGGAGACGGGTTTGGATCTAAGAAGCCATTTCTTCCAACGTTATACTCCAGATAGTGTTGTGGGAGACGCATATAGAGTGAGCAGAGTTACTGTTGATTGAAATAATTACTGGTTGAACTAGAAATCGTCACGATAGTTTACTAACTAATATATGTATGCATATATTACAATTTTTAAAGGTAACTTTGTTTCTTTTTATAACCTTTGCGAAATGGTATTTCAAAAGTCAATTCAAAATTAAGTAAGAAAAGGACCAATATTTAGCCACTTCCGCACATGCAGTGGTAGTCGTGCACAAAGTGTACCGCCCGCCATGCCAGACCGCCAACAACACAACCGCCACCGCCAAATTACTCAACACGTGTTTCACCCCTCCACGGGGCATCTTCTGGAGTTATGTTACACCGATTAGTGCCAAACACAGAGTCTATTCTTCTTACTAAGGATGGACTTCCGCGAGGTACGCCTGATTCCATTAAATAAACAATTCAAAATTGTTGTATTTTTTAGAATACGTGAAAATCGTATTTAATACACACTCAAGGCTTTTTTTATTTGAAAACTGCTTAATTTTTTTTTGAAATATCGTGTATAAAACTGTGGTTCGTAAATCGTAAACTGTGGTTTTTTATTTGTTTTTTAAAGAGTCAATGGCACATCGTGCAACCGAGAGTCGTTGTGTTTAAATTATGTCATTCTGAAAAAGTCTGGAGAATTTTTATTTATATTTTGAGATACTTTAATTTAGTAAAACCTGCCATGAGAGAATAACCAATCAATTGGAGATACGTAAATACCATATTTCTGAGCTCTTTTCACTTTTGTGGGTTGTGTCCGTCTTACAACGTCTTGACGGAATCGATGACAAGCTCTTTCCATACTACCTTATCCGCTGTTTTCCTTAGGGAATTTGACTTTATAAGACCAGCGCGTATATCTACCATGTGGTCTTTTACAGTTTACTTTGTTTACAAGGCTCTTAACCCTTTCCACTCCAAGGCTGTTATGTAGCATCGATGAAATTTAATTGAATTATAGTATCTTGCGATTCTAGAATATGTTTCATTCATTCGTGATTCAAACATTTTAGTAAGAAATATCTTTGCTGTTTTAAAATTTTCCGCAAAAAGAAGTATTACACCATGTTGAGTATCACTCGACAGTGGAGCTTGTGGAACAAAATCAGTGTCGAGTGACACTCGACATTGGAGTGAAAAGGGTTAAATTCCGTGTTAAGAGTCTTTATATCGTAACTTTTCGCTTCACGTTGCAGTATTTCACAGCGTTTCGCTCTAGAAAAGACCGTTTTAAGGATATATTACTTCGTTAAATGCCAACGTTGACTGCCTCTGTAGACTTCGTAACTAAAATATATATACATAGGTGATGATAGTTCTTTAGCATTTTACATGGAATTTCAGTAAATTTTTTTTATTTCAAATTCCTCTCCCTGTTTCAGGCCATAGATACCCACAGGTAGCCAAAGGCCTCCACGACAGATTTCTATAGGAGGATATTATAATTCATATAATTATATATCACATAAATGTATGTATATGTATATAAATATATATATATATATATATATATATATATATATATATGTATAGGATTATTGTTTGTAAATTACTATGCTTGAAGGGTTGAATATATCTCATTTCGTTAATAAAGGTATAAACATGTTACAACACCTTCCAATCACCCTATATAAAGTGACTCTGAAATATGTTACATTGTCCTTTTCTACTGGAATATGACAGTGCAATAAATTTTGACAGTACAAAGAGCAGATATTAAACAATAATTAATTATATTATGTAGTACATTGTTCCTCCTTCCAGCCCCTAAATGGCCACTGCAAGGAATAGACTTTCCCAAAGATATACCATAATCGTCAAGATTGGTTGTGTCAAGAGAAATATATAGTGAAAAGATAGTTACGTAGCGAAAAATGAAATTAAAAGAACAAATATAACTCACGTTCGGGATCCCTGACGTTGTTTGACATACCCTTAAATATGTATATTTATATATAAATACATATGTATGTGTATATATATAAACACTCATTTAAGTAATAATAATATTGACACTCTCTCATTCTCTCTCTCTACATATATATATACACACACACATATATATATATACTAGCTGATCCCGCAAACGTTGTTTTGCAAAAAAAAAAAAATTTTAATTTTCAATTTAAAAATAAGGGTTGATCGTAGAGGGGTTAAAATTTAGGGTTGTATGTGTTTTTGTATGTTGTATCATAAAAAAATTTCGTCAAAAAAAAATAAAAAAAATTTTTTAAGGGTGAACAACCCTTATCACTTAGGGGTATGAAAAATAGATAGTAGCCGATTCTCAGACCTACTAAATACGCATATAAAATTTGGTAAAAATCAGTCAAGCCGTTATAGAGGAGTTCAAGTTCGAACACCGTGACACGAGAATTTTATATATTAGATATACATATATATATTATACTATAGTATAGTACAATCGTACACAGAGAATAGTTAGCAGCTAGTATTGAATCTCGACGTCCGACCGTCGACCTTGGCGCCGACTGGCTATTGGCAAATTGCACTGCATTGTCACATACTCGACTCCAATCTTTAACACTTTACAACCGGAGTGTACACGACTGACATAGGTGAATAATGAAACCTGTTACATTTATATGACATTCAAGAAAATATATCGAATTGACCGCGACTCAGTCGCGTTATTTTTACAAATATATGTCTTGGACAGATGCACTAAGTTGCTTATATATATGTAAATAACGATAAACCGATAGTATAAGGAGTTATGTCGATAATTGAAGATGTTTCGAATAAAATAGACTAATAGAATAACAACTTCTTATAAAAAGATTCACCTGAATTATTTTTTTACATTTTTAAGTAGAATCTATATTCCACAGATATTAGCATCCGTGCCTTTGTTTATACTATCAAGTAAGAAAAGGACCAATATTTAGCCACTTTCGCACATGCAGTGGTAGTCGTGCAACAAAGTGCTAAGGTATAAACTATAAGTATAAACTCTGTGTTAGGCACTAATCGGTGTAACATAACTCCTGAAAATGCCCCGTGGAGGGGCGAAACACGTGTTGAGTGATTTGACGGTGGCAGTTGTGTAATTCGCATTGTTTGCCGCATACGCATTTATCAGCGGGTTGGCGGGCGGTGCACTTTGTTGCACGACTACCACTGCATGTGCGGAAATGGCTAAATATTGGTCCTTTTCTTAGTTAGGATGGATTTCCGCAAGGTAACACCGGATCCCATTACATATTATACTATCAAATTTGATATTTAAAAAAAAAATACTGTGATTACTAAGTCTCTTAAAGTACAATATTTCCAAACTTCTCGTGCCTCTGTGAAGCTTGTACCAGACCGTGCTCCGCTTGGTAGCTTACTGTCCCGCATTCGGAGGACTCCGGGTCGATTCCGAATGCTGGTAATGAATTAAGGTTAGCTAGGACTCTATGGCCTCGCTTATCAACGACGAGGAAGCGAAACCAACGTTCCTAAAAAGTGCAGAACGATTGCGAAAAACGTGATAAAAACAAACAAGAGTTGAGCTAAAAATTGTAAATAAAAGTAAATAAAATAATACATATAAAAATGTATAGAAGAATACTAGAAAAGATCAAACACATGATATAGAATAAAAACGAAAAAAATTGTAATTGGTATATGGTATGAGGAGAAGAAAGAATGGTATTGAATAAAAGGAAAAATGGATTTGTAAGGGAAAGAAAGAAGAATCGTAGAAAGAAATAAAATAAAGGAATAAAAGATCATATGAGAAACGATAAAATAGCGCGAAAATAAAAGAATTACATGAAAAAAAATTGTTTAATAAAAACAAAGGACATGTCCCACAATAGATAGGGGTACGAGGGGTCCCCAAAACGGGGGGGGGGGGCTATAAAAACAAAAAAATATTTCCTGACATAAATCGTAAACTATTTAAAAGTAAATTGAAGTGAACTATTTTTTTAAAATTATTGATGTTTCATTTTTTTTAAAATATCAAATTTGATAGTATAAACAAAGGTACGGATGCTAATATCTGTGGAATATAGATTCTACTTAAAAAAATAAATATAACAATAAACAAATAAAATACATTAGATGAATCTTTTTTTGTTTTTAACGACGCCATAACAATGTTCAGTTTTTATAAATGTGTTTCATACGACCACTTCCTGATCTGTCCTCTATATCGCCATTCTCAAATTGTACTTCAGTGTACATCTGTGCGGTTGTCGTATTCGCCACATCGATGAACCTTGCGATCGCATCTTCAGTCTCATCCGTGTAATACACACATGTAGTGATACTGCTACAGTTGCGTGTTGGACACTATTACACAGCCCGAGGGTGTCTCTTGTTTGACGGACTCGATCGCCTCGCTATTTAGATCCTGAGCCTCGTGGATGTTCAGCATCCTTGTACCTGCCTCCAAACTTTGTTATGTTGCAAGTGTGATGTAAATGAGAAGCCTATATTTAGTAGAAAACGTTCCATAGCTGATATGATGAGAAATATATTATGATTACTGTAGGGCAGTTGTTTTGTAAACAATTTATTATTAAATAATAATTATTAAGAACCCATTGCAAGGTATAGGTTCTTCCACCAAAGATCACCGTCATGACCCGTCTTGCTTAATGGTACTTATTTAACGGAATCAGGCGTTACCTTGCGGAAGTCCATCCTAAGTAAGAAAAGGACCAATATCACCTGAACACCAACTGTGCCGTTATTGGTTTCGATTTCAGGAGAGAATAGAGGAAAGAGGAGGAGCTTGATTGATAGAATAAGAGGAAAATCACCAAACCTTCATGGAATATTGCAAAGATTTAAAACATAAGGTAATAAAAGATAATAAAACTTAACAATAGTAAGAAAAGGACCAATATTTAGCCACTTCCGCACATGCAGTGGTAGTCGTGCAATAAAGTGCACCGCCCGCCAGCCCGCTGACAAATGCGTATGCGGCAAACAATGCGAACTACACAACTGCCACCGTCAAATCACTCAACACGAGTTTCACTCCTCCACGGGGCATCCTCAGGAGTTATGCTACACCGATTAGTGCCAAACACAGAGAAACTGTGTGTTACTGCAATCACTTCCCGGGACCTTAAATATGTCGGCGGTCTACCTAGTGGAGGCTCGAGAAGCTTTTGCCCCCCAACGGCCATTAGTCGCTGTACCGTTGTACTCTGCTCATTGCCACTTAAACGAGCAATTATTCAAGCTAGGTCAGTGATGTTTGTTCTTTTATGGATCTCCTCAATTCTAGTTCGATCTTCTAGCAAAACTCCTAGCATAGCACTCTCCATTGCTGTCTGAGTAAACTGGAGTCTTTATGAGGTTCTTTGTAAGAGACCACGTCTCGGATCCATATATCATCACCGGCAACATACATATGTCAAAGACTTTCGACGTCAGATATTTAGTTTAGTTTAGTTTTTTGAACGTGGAGAGGTTTGAAATCGTACACATTTTTCTAATTACGACTAAGGCTATTTCTCCGATAGACATTCTTTAAACATAAAATGATGTTTATCTTATGCAAAATGTCAAATTCATCGTAAAATTAGAATATATGTTAAAGCTCGGATTTATTTAATATTCTTTATTGTACACGCTAGGGTACATTTAAATATGGCATCCTTATCATATAAGGCAAGCTCTTACAGACTACTATAATATGAAAAAGGTCGATGTATACATAATGGGTAGTTAACGTGTAAAATACATACATACATATGTATGTAATATATATATATATACATACACACACACACACACACACATATATATATATATATATAGTTATAATAAATAAGGTATAATACATATTATAAATATAATACAATAATTAATAAAAACTTCAAACTGATTTGGATCGCACTCGCCTCAATAGAATAAAGAAAGAGAGAGAAAAAAGAAATGAATTAACAGATTATTAATCAATGGTAAATAGTGCTTAACCATTTTCTTAAAAATAGGTATTTAGCACATCTTATATTAAGCGGTAAATCATTCCACAATCGAATGGTCTGTGTGATAATAGATTTGACTATAAACGAAGAAATATGCGCCGCCATTTTTAATTTTAGATTCTCTTATGATCTCAAAGACCTCTTACGTATATCGTAAAGAAATTGAAACCTTGGTTTGAGATAAAAGAGAGTGAGCGAATTGAAAATAATATTATAATGTAGATAAGGGTTTTTTTTTAGTAAACCTGACAAAGATGTTTAATGTAATTTGTATTTCTTTGAAAAAGAGATAATAAATACTCCAAGCTAAGATAAAATTTTCAATTTTGTGGAACTGTGGAAATTTTTAAACTAAAAAGTTTGTGCTCTGTGGAAGTCTGTACTATGTACGGACATCTACCGCAAATTAAATCCGCATAGAACTAGCTAAGAGTCAGCGCTCGTGCATTTGCAGCCACAATTTTACACGCGAGTTATTCAGAACAAAGGAGAAAACACAAAATTTCTTATATTTATAACATATCATTAATAAAATATACTGTACTATTTCAAAGTATATGTAAAAATAATTATTTTAATATACACTTTCGTTTATTTATCAAAAACGAAAGTGAAAGTAAAAGAAATTAGCAAGAGACGAGAGAAATGAAAGCCTTCGCTACGCGAGCCTACGGCGTAGCGGCCTGGCAACATTATTACATTACCGCCCGCTACATGTGTAAGTAGAGGAAGCCTAATTGGGAACAAGAGGCGGTAAGAGGTTCTATATATAGATATATGAAACGCAGACCTTTGTGTATTATGAAAATGAAAATAAATAATGAAAACCACTTTATAGTAGAGATATTTCGTTATGATAAACGGAAGTAACAATGATATTGAATTGAAATCTTAATTCTTATCTTGATAATATATAACACACAAATACATACATACAGGCGCGTGCACACACACTTTTATGGGTCTTGATCAACTGCGGTTGATCTTCTAAGTGGTGTTTAAATTCTTCCTTCCTTATTTATTACTATATAAATTACCGCCTTCACATAATTAAATATATATCTGTTATTTCTTATGATACATAAAATTATTTTAATAATTACGTGGGTGAGATAACTAACTAAAATTGTTTTGAAATATATTTGTTTTTAACAAAACAATAGTGCTTAAACAATATTGAAGATTGAGGACCTAAGAAGAAAGAATATGATGTTCTATTTTTAATTCGTCGTGTATATCCTACTTCTTCTGCAGTGTAATTTGATATAATACCATAATGGTATCTCCCAAAATTTAAAAAACCTTGAATGGAAAGAGAAATGTAAAAAGTTCTCTGTCGTTCTTTAATTATGTCTCTATGAGAAAGGTCCAGAAGATTACAAAACGTGGAATATAGAAGAAAATATGCAGTTGTGTATAGAAAGTTGAGGGCACGCTTAAACAGACAGTGATACCCTTCTATATCTCTCGTAGAAGAATTATATCGTTTTCTTCTTTTCAGCCGATCGACACGCCTTTTAAATCTTCCCCAAAGATACCCACGATGACCGTCAACCAAGAATTATATACATTACTAGCTGATCCCGCAAACGTTGTTTTGTAAAAAAAATTAAAGTTTTTAATTAACAAATAAAAAATTAGGGTTAATCGTAGAGGGGTGAAAATTTAGAGTTGTATGTATTTTAGTGTGTTGTATCATAATAAAATAAAAACTAAAAAATTGGTTTAAAAAATAAAAAATAAAAATTAGGGGTGGACCACCCTTATCACTTAGGAGTATAGAAAATAGATAGTAGCCGATTCTCATACCTACTGAATACGCATATAAAATTTGGTGAAAATCGGTCGAGCCGTTTCAGAGGAGTTCAAGTTCGAACACCGTGACACGAGAATTTTATATATTAGATTAAAATTAATAATGTCCCTAATATAAACTTTATCTGATATAGACCAAATAACCGTATTGTTGAAGATTAAATTCACCTTTGTCAAGTTCTAGAAGCATCTAGACGGGCGCGGATTACGTCGGATCGCAATTGATTACACCCCTACCATTTATAGATTTTTCATTACGAATATATTTCTAGAATATATATTTTTAACACATCATAGCAGCAGTGTTTGTATATATCAACATATAGGGTTATTCCTTGTAGACAGATAAGTTTGAAGGAGTGAATGTATAGATCATTTCGCTATAAAAGGTAACCAGCTTTTATATCTCCGTTCAAACATCATGTATAAAGTGTCAACACTTTACTTTTTATTTAATAGAATCAGGCGTTACCTCGCGGAAGTCCATCCTAAGTAAGAAAAGGACCAATATTTAGCCACTTCCGCACATGCAGTGGTAGTCGTGCAACAAAGTGCACCGCCCGCCAGCCCGCTGATAAATGCGTATGCGGCAAACAATGCGAATCACACAACCGCCACCGCTAAATTACTCAACACATGTTTCACCCCTCCACGTGGCATCTTCAGGAGTTATGTTACACCGGTGTAATGTGACCACTGCATGTGCGGAATTGGCTAAATATTGGTCCTTTTCTTACTTTACTTTTTGTACATTAATTTCTTTCTACTGGAATCCAACAGGTCGATGGTTTTTAGCATTACAAAGTCTACAAGGGCAGATAGTAAATAATAATTGATGTTATTATGTAGTAATAAGAATTTTAAAATGAATTTTTCAGTCCACATACACCCACTGCAAGACATGTCTTCTCAAAGATATCTATGGGGATGTACCCTTATCGCCTCGCCTGATAGGCGAGTTGGCGACCACTGTGTGGTATTTATTAATGCATAAAGTATGAATTATGTAAGATTGCATTTCAGGATTCGAAGCCATGACCTTCAATCGCAAGTCCCATTCCTCTACCGTTGATCTACCACTGCTCCTCATCTGTTACTTATGTTCCAGTAATTGACAAATAAAATCATTATGTTAGAATAAATATATCAATTAATTTACCACATTTCATTCCTGTATATCTTGTTTATTATCCTGTTTACTCTTTAAGGCGTATAGTTGCCAATGTTTATCGTTACAATTCGTTTCATAGAAAATTATGTTTACTTTTGTTTATATATATAAGTGTTTGTTTTATATATAGACAGTAAATCTAGTAGAAAAGGTTGAATAAAAAAAGTAATCTACATATTTTTAATAATAAATTAAACTTTAAATCAATATTAAATATATTTAAATGTTAAATTAAACAAAAGAATAGGTTATTTATTAATATTATTGAATATTTTATAATAATAAAATAAGTAAATGATGTATTCGCAAATGGTAAGGGACATGTGACGCGGTAGTATGTCAGGACGATCGAAGTGCGAGAATGAATTCACACAATATGAGAAGTAAAGGAAGACATATATCTCACTTAAAGCAACTATTTATTCTTTACAAAGCATGGAATATTTTCTGGTGATTTTTTTTATGTGAGGCAATGTAAATAAATGTTCAGCCTGGCTATTTCGGAGATTTACCGGAATATACAGACAGATAAAAATATTTTTTTTTTATATATGACTAGCTGATCCCGCAAACGTTGTTTTGCAAAAAAAATTAAAGTTTTTAATAAAATGTACGATAAGGGTTGATCGTAGAGAGGTGAAAATTTAGGTTCGTATGTATTTTTGTATGCTGTATCATAATAAAATAAAAACCAAAAAAATTGTCTAAAAAATTAAAAATAAAATTTAGGGGTGGACCACCCTTATCACTTAGGGGTATGGAAAATAGATAGTAGCCGATTCTCAGACATACTGAATACGCATGTAAAATTTGGTAAAAATCGGTCAAGCCGTTTCGGAGGAGTTCAAGTTCGAACACCGTGACACGAGAATTTTATATATTAGATATATGTTCCATATATATATATATATATATATATATATATATATAGTAAAAAGCGCTTACTTTAATCTTACAAACAGACATTCCAACCCTATTCATTTGTAGAGATCATTAGGAGATATTTGAAAATATAAAAGGTAGAGATTCTCATAGATGTTTTAAAGAAATTTACATTCTAACAAATAGTGCGTTAATTACATAGCATTGCAATCGCTCACAAACAAGTTTTCAAAAGATGGGCAGTAGCGACCTTAGCGTACCATAATACCACACTTTCATCACCAACCTGTCTATGCGTGGAGTCTATGGTATATCCCCATAAATATATTTATGGGAGATCCGTGCCTTGCATAGGGCGTCTATGGGTAAATGACGATGTACTTATTTGCCTGATTACTTCATACCAGATACTGAATATAATAGATATAAATATACCATTTTTAATAGTACACGAAAATTTTTTTATTACAAGTTCTTATACATAATGACACTTTTACATCGATCGTGTATATTATTATTCTGGGGTAATTTTCTGTAATATTATAAAAGTATCTCACAAAAACTACATCCTGAGAGGAAACGGAAATGTAGAAAAAATTTACGTGGCTTTTTAGTTATGTCTCTATTCGAAGAGTCCAGAAGATGACGAAACATGGAATATGGAAGAAAATAAGCAGGTGTGTAAAGTATAAACCAAAATGAATTTCTGGCTCTCTCATAGAAGAATTGTTTCTTCTTTTGTCATTGAACAGCGACTTATTGCGAGATTAACAATGTTGTGGGTCCATCTAGTGGAGGGTTTATTCACGCCGTGTCTTCTGGTTCGTGGTGGCCCCTTGAGAACCTTCCGGCTCCAACGGCCTACCGTTGCACTTCTGACTAGCAATTCTCCCATATACAGTAATACCCCGCTTTACGCGACCCCGTTATACGCGGTTTCACTATAACGCGAATTGCAAATTTCGCGCTCAAATGCCTCGAATTACGCGAAAGAGTGCATATAAATATAATGTAGTCATCAACTTCTCTATGGTGTCTTGACCATCTGTCAAACAATTAAAAACAGTGTTGGGTGTTATGAACGTATTTTACAAGAACGTAAACAAAACGTTACCCAAAAGACAATAGATGTATTTTTCCGTAAAAAACAAAGAGTATGTATTGCATAAAGTGTTCCTAGAATTAGAGCGATTGATTAAAATGATTTGTATTTTTTTGTAATAATTTTTGACTATGTTTAATCATAAACCTCGTTATACGCGAATTTCAGTTAACCCGATTTTTTTTTGGAACGTATCCCTCGCGTAAAGCGGGGTATTACTGTATATCATAACTAACTTTAATTCAATTCTAACTTAAGTTGTGAAACTTATAAGTGAGTATAATATACTTGATAAATAGATACAACCTCTACGAAACCTCTACGCCGTAGAGGGTCTACGTTAAAAGTTTGCTTAATTAAAGGCGCTGGAGCGAACGAGTCGAGTAATTAGTTTCCATTAATTGATCAGGCTCTACACGGATACGTACGTAGATGGGCGGGGCGGAAATTTACTGATACTTTAGTCTACTATATAGATATGCAGGTCTTAAAAATTGTAATGTAGGTAATTTTATTTAGGCAATTTAAGGGAGCAAATTTATAGCTCTCTCTCTCTCTCTATATATATATATATATATATATATAAATATATATATATATATGTATATATATATATATATATATATATATATACACACACACACAAACACACACAACCGAGCGTACCTCCATAGGTTCAAATACGAAGATTCCCCTGACTGTCCTAATTGTGTTGGAATGATTGAAGATGCAGAGCACATCTTTTTCGTCTGCCTCCGATTTAACGAAGCCAGAAAATCTTGGGAAGAAGGTGTAGGATGCAAAATCTATCCTGAAACTGTGATAGCTACAATGCTATCCTCACCTTCGGCCTGGGAACTTACGAGCGCGTATTGTTCGACTGTGCTGAAGGACTTGCGATAAATAGAGCAGGAGCGAAGGAAGTTGGCCTGAACAGCCAGTTTATCAGAGAAAGCTGCGGCTAAATCCCCCCCGCGAAGTAATGCCTAGCGGCCATGCCGCGGGGACCAGGGATACCAAAGAAAGAGGATTGTTTTTAGTCGGTATTGACGCCTAGATCGAGTCCGACATACGGGGAACCACCATCAGGCCCTATGATACGTAAACGTATTTTTAAACTTCTTCGAAAAAAAAAACACACACATATATATATATAGGGTGTACTATCCAAAAATCAATGGTATCAGAAATAATTAAAAACATAATATTATTGTAGTAAGAAAAAGAATTTTATTTAAAAATAATTATTGTTTACTGTTTGTACCTGTAGACCTTGTACTGCCAAATGTTATTGGAATGTCATATTCCAATAGAAATAAAATAATATTTATACAGTGTGATTCGAAATAGGTGTAAAACCTTTAAAACGTTTTGCTGGAAATGAGATATGTATTCACCTCTTAACTTTTTCACTCATAAACAATAAACCTATATAATAATATCAAAAGGAAAACATATTAAAATGGGTCTAAAAGGTCTCAAAACGCGCGATTATCTTAGAAGAGACCCCAAGAAACTCAGTTTTTTTTTAAATTCAACCCAAAGAAATATTTAAAAAAATGTGAGTTTGTGTAGAGTATGAGTGAATTTTATACCAGATTTTGCTCATCAAACTATTTAAATTTATTCCATAGGAAGTCAGGATATTACACAGGAGTATGCAATAAATATATTATTTTATTTATTTTTATATCATAACATGATTATGTAAGAGCGGTTACGAAATGGCAAAAACATTTGTTGAAAAGTCACCTTTTTAAAATTCAAACGTGAGCGAAGTACAGATGGAGTTGATTATATGCATTTGCTACTGTCGATGTTTCTGTCCATCTCTAACATACGGGAGCGCGTCTTCCGTTTCGCTCTGACTTTCTGTTCCGCGCATGCGCTGTTAGCTCTTTTCCAAAAGATGTAGGGCGGTCGAAGCTACGTATGTTGCGAAAAATGAGAAACATTTTCGCTTTGCGAAATTATTATTACAAAATATCTATTTTTTTTAGTAATAACATTAATATTTTAAATATAGATCAAAGATATGATAATTTGAATTAGAATTATTGAATTTTTAAAGTGATATATGTGAAATAAATATATATATTTGACGAAAGGTGTTAGTATTATGTTTTCGTATGTAAAGTCCACGGAAAAATACTGAATTGATATCAGAGGCGTTGAGGCATTATCCAATTTGTGACAATAGTTACGCAAGAGGGGAGGAGGGAGTACGTAGCTTCGAGCGCAGAAACTCTGGGAGTCGGCCGCGGCACGCGACCTCTCCCGGCACTCTCTGTGTCCTCCCCGGCTTCGGTGTCGAGATAAAAACCTCATGACCTTGAGATTGACATCCACGATATCTCCAAAAATGCAACACCAATCCTTGCTCAGGACAAAAGATATGTGATTCGTAAATAAATCCCGTGCGTTGGTGACTTTTCGTGAAAACATTCGCAGCTTTAAAGGTGATTTGTGATGATTATTCGTGTCTCATCTGAACTGCTTGAAGTGGTTGTGTGAAATTAAATTCTATATCAATACAGGTAAGTCTTATTTTTAATTACATTTAAACGATCATTTCGTAAAAAGCAAATATAACATTCTATTAATAATATTTATTATTTCTTTTACTGTCACAGATAAAATATATTTTTCTAATTATTAAGATGGAGTACCTAAATTATTATTCATAAATATTCTTTACAATAACTTACTGCATTAATAATTTTTATATACGCTAATAAATATATAAAAATTCATAAACTGCGTAAAAAATTTTTATCACGCTTATTCATTTTAAAGCCTATGAAACGGAGGTAAAAACATTCTATTATCCCACTTAGATATAATTAATAAAATGACATTATATTTTTTTTCTTTAATTTAAAAAAGTATAACGTTATGTGAACATGACAGATAAAAAATAAAATTATAAGCAAAAAGTTTTTATATTCGAAAATATCCTGGGATAAATTCGAATAAATTTTTCGTTGTTTCTCCTTTGTTCTCGCGGTATACTAAACGTGATATAACAGATTGTGGTTGCTGATTAGACTTTAGCATTTTTTGCAATAATAAATAAAAGTATAAAAAAGTAGATATCAAGGCAAAAACCTTTTAATTGGTGAAGGCTTAATAATGCCTTAGTATAAAGTAATTAAAAATAATCTTTCATCAAGAATTTATTATTCAATATATTCTATAATAGACTGTATTTTGAAGAGTATGCATAAATGTTATATTAAAATTTTGACAACAAGATTGTTTATTCACCTATCTTCTTTCTTCCATCTAACAACAAGACGTGGTAATTCACATCATCTATACACGGTTGAAATCCTTCCAACCGGCACGTTTTTTGCAAACATTCAAGGTATGGAACAATCTACTTATTTCGTTGTTTCCAGCCAAATATAACTTGGTAATCTTTAAGTAAACAATGAGTAAGTTACTTCTAAGCAATCATGTAGCATCGTAGACCTCGTTTAACATCAGGCGATACAGAGGTCAAATTGCCTGTAGTCGATATAAAAAACCACAATAAATATATTATTTATTGTTATCTAGACACTTTTGTTGACAACTGTACACTTCAATAATAATCTTTTTTATTAAACTCCAGGATCATGATAAAAAAATTAATCTCAAATAAACACGCAATTTATAAAATAAGTTAATATATGTTTTATATAACATAGTATATCATTAAATATGTTTCCTTATTGTAAGCCTAAACAACCTCTTCAATAGGTTATATTGTTAGTCGCTTATTTATATTTCATTGCTGAAGGTTTTTTTTTCTGGAAAGCCTTGGTCGCAGATACGAGTTGCTACCGCAGATTTCTTTGACCTGCCTCTCTTAGCGCTTCTCGCACTGTGAGACTCATCACTGATCGCACAGAGTCCGCCCATTGGGTTGGTGATGAATAAAAATGAAAAAAAGACACAGATAATCTATTATGTGTTAAATTTATAATAGGTATGATTCTATACCTTACTTATGGTGATATTACAGGAAAAAACAAAAGTATATGATTTAAGCATTCTTTTCCTGAAAACATTAGATTGTATATTTACAACTATAATCATATTTAGGTGAAAGATATCATTATAAGCGCCGCTTGCTTGGTTTCGGTTGAAGTTGATGCTGTTAGCCCGGGTCCTTTTACAGCTTCATAGGAACTGAGTTCACGGAGCGGAAGGGTCTGTGAACTTAAAAATAAAACAGAAGCCGGACAGACGCGTTCCAGTTGCACGATGACGTTCGCACGTAGTAAACCGCTCTACTCGAGTAGAGCTGTGTAGTGTTGATGTTGTGTATGCGGCTTGGGACGGCAGCGTGGACCATAGGTGATCCAAGTATGGATCCAGATCCAACTTCGGTTCGCCCACGCTGTTCGCGGTTAGGAAGCGGGCGGCATCTAGAACGAGTATTTAATGGAATCAGGCGTTACCACAGGAAGTCCATCCTAAGTAAAAAAGAACCAATATTTAGCCACTTCCGCACATGCAGTGGTAGTCGTGAAATAAAGTGCACCGCCTGCCAGCCCGCAGATAAATGCGTATGCGGCAAACAATGCGAATCACACAATCGCCATCGTTAAATCACTCAACACGTGTTTCACCCCTCCACGGGGCATCTTCAGGAGTTATGTTACACCGATTAGTGCCAAACACAAAGTGACTCTGTGTTTGACTCTGTGTAATTTGTCACGTAATCACGACTACCACTGCATGTGCGGAAGTGGCTAAATATTGGTCCTTTTCTTACTCAAGAACGAGTGTTGTGGTGTGGTGAGTAGTGTTTTATTCTATCGTGAATGACGCGATGTCCTGTGCGGGGTGTCGCAGGTGAAATGGTAGCTGGTGCTGTGTGTTCAGCACTTGTAGTGTTGTGAGTGTGGTTCGTGTTCGGTGGGACCCCAGTGATGGGCGTGAGGAGTACGTTTTTGGGACGTCTCTTGGCCTTTGCTGAGGTATGGAGGGAGTGGCTTGAAGCACTCGCCATGAAAGGGTTTGGGTGAGATGAGGCCGACTCAAAATATGTCTCTGAGCAAGCCTGAAAGAATTCTTGGATTCTTGGATGGATCCTTATTATAAGAGAGCTCTCTACCTTTTAAATATAAAATCTGAAAGTAGGCTTCTAGTGTTACAAACGCGTCTTGATCAAAGACAAATCCAAAACCTACTCCGCTGCGTTTTTATTTCTAATATCCTATTTAAATTATTTATTATTATGTATATCACTATTTCATGCTATTATGAAGCGTCTTCCACCCAGCGTCTTTTTATATTGACTGTAACAAGGATATTTCTTGTTTTATTTTTCTTTACTAGATTATTTTTCGATCATCTTCTGTAAGTATTGATAGTGTTAATATTTCTTCAGTTTCAGTTTTTATTTCGTATTTCATACTTCATATTATATTTGAAGCTTTTTCATTCTGCCTTCAAAATTGCATCATTGTTAAAAGGAATACTTTTGGGGGCCTCTCATACTTCCTCTGTCTTCGGTGTACAGGAATATTATAATAATAATTTCTTTACAGAATTCCATTATTTACATCCTCATTTTTCTTTCGTCTCAATGTCAATTATTTTATTCCTCACATATTCTTTCATTCCTTTTTTTTCTTGTTTCCATTTATACCTCACCTCATTTTCTCCATTACTTTATTTTTCTCTTTCCTTTTTTATCGTCATGCATTTATTTTACGTTTTGTATTTATTTTTATTCTCTTAATATTATAAGTACTATATCTCAGTTTTGCACAGATTTATTAGTCTAACACAGTTCGTATCTGTATGTTTTTTATTTGTTTATCCAACTTGTTTGTTTCTCTTTATACACTCTCCTATGACCTTCTTGCAATACTCTACGAAGATCCAGCTACTATCTCGACTGTTCACCAATAAGGTGATGGTCCATATACCTTCTTATCATTGATACTTACAGATTGTCTCTTTTATAATTTTGTCTCCTAATTTTATACATTTGTTTTACTATAATTATAACTTCTATTATTTCGTTTCTTATTTGGTTTTATACAGTCTATATTTTACCCGAACTCTTTTAGTGGGGCGGTGGTCGTCGTTGTCTATTTTACCAAAGTCTCTTATTCTTCCTTTATCCTGGGTAGATACTGTCAAACTTTACTTAATTATTAATTCACATACATTTTTTATTTGCTCACTCTTCTTACGTCCTTTTTAACATTTCTCACTCTTTTTGAAATCAAATTATCTTTCATTCTTATCTTTCATTCATTCTTTTACCTTTCATACCTCATCATTCATTCACCATTCATTTTAGATTGCTTCTTTACAATTTTCCAATTTATTTAATTATTTGACATTATGTTACATTCTAATTTCTTATTTTACTGCTTATTGTTTTAACTTATGTCTGTATCACAGTATTATATAGCTTAATTTCTTTATTAAATTTATTATCTTCTTTTCTTTTACAATTATCTACTGCATTTTGTTGCTTTTTATCGCTCTGCTAATTACCTTCTGGCAGTAATTCAGTCCTTGCAGACATAAACGTAATATATTTCTGAATGTTCACTAAAAAGTTTTTAGTTGTAGCTTAACGAGTTTACTCCTATACGCAATCATCCTGTATATCTCACATATGTTACATATTAAGTATTATAAATCATGACTTAAATTAATCTATTTATTAGATATATTTTGTTAACAACAAATTCAAATTAAAATTCAAAATATCTTTATTCAAGTAAATATTTACATGCACTTTTGCTGCCAAAAACTAGACAGTTGCTCTTCAAAAAAAAACTTAACAAATTTTTATATGTACATTATAATATCATCCATCTAAATGAGTCAACTAACCAAGTTCGAAATGTGTGGCATTTCGATCTACTAAAAACTTTTGAATGCTATAATAAGATTTATTTAACAATATACTTTTAATTTAAGATTTATGATTAAGAAAAAATATGTATAAGATATCTCGTGGAATTTTACTACATATGCGTACACTAAAACCCTTGAAGGATTTGTACAAAAATGTAGATGTTACGAGTATATTTTTATTTATTGTGTTTATTAAATGCCTGTCACTATTATTTGAGTGTAACAAAAACAAATGCGAAGGTATATGGAGGTCACGTTTATAATATTGCAAGATTGATGAGTGGTGGTGTTTTGACCGCAATTTGTCAGCACGATCCCTCGACGTTGCCTCGACGTCCAGAAAATGTCACAGCGCACATAAGTGGCTCATTTGTCTTCTGAATTGCGTTATCAATATGATAGTAATATCGATAATTTTGCGGTAACATTTTAGAAATTGAAATAGAGCGTTAAAATGTCGCACGTTTTTTATCCTTACTTGTTTATATCGGCAATTCTGAATTGCGTTATCAATATGATAGTAATATCGATAATTTTGCGGTAACATTTTAGAGATTGAAATAGAGCGCTAAAATGTCGCACGTTTTCTTATCCTTACTTGTTTATATCGGCAATTCTGAATTGCGTTATCAATATGATAGTAATATCGATAATTTTGCGGTAACATTTTAGAGATTGAAATAGAGCGCTAAAATATCGCACGTTTTTTATCCTTACTTATTTATATCGGCAATTCTGAATTGCGTTATCGATATGATAGTAATATCGATAATTTTGTATTGCGGTAACATGTTACATTTTAGAGATTGAAATAGAGCGCTAAAATGTCGCACGTTTTCTATCCTTAACTTTTTTCTTCGGCAAATTATTTCTTTATACGATCCGCTAAAGATTAAAATGATATATTGATTTTTACAATAACAATTTAATTGCATTAGAATAACTATGATATTCTTATTTTATTTTTTTTCGAAAGAATCAACATTCTGAATCTGATAGTATTAAATAAAATTAGGTTTTTTTGAATGAAGAAAATTAGGTTTTTTTTGAATGACGAAATTTTTTTTTAATGAAGAAAATTAGTTTTTTTTTACATGAAGAAAATTAGGTCTTTTTTTGAATGAAGTTTATTGTGTTTTTTTGAATTAAGAAAATTAGGTTTTTTTTTTGAATGGAGAAAATAAGTTTCTTTTGAATCAAGAAAATTGTTTTTTTAATGAAGAAAATTAGGTTTCTTTGTGAGTGAAGAAAATTATTTTTTTTTTGAATGAAGACAATTAGGTTTTTTATGGAGATGAATTACACTGCTGCCATTTTGCAGATTCTGCTTTCTGCATTTGCAAATTCTGGTTCGAGATGGAAGAGCAGAAGGCGCCTAGTCAAAGGCTTCTTTTAAGGCTGTTCAATTCTACTAATTCATCGAATTGGGAAAATTGAATAAAGATTAAACATGTTTATTCAACATTGGAGCTTTTAACAGAACTCTTATTGATCAACGACACATCTATTTTTAATGTATTTTATTTTTGACTCTACTCTGCTTCGCAAGGTGTTATAGTTGTGGAGAAGAAGCAGGAAGAAACTCCACAACAACACGTCTTTTAATATAGTTTAACACCAATGATCAATAATTCTATTTATATCATATTCTTCTCCATCTTTTTATCCGATAGACGCCCACTGCAAAGTATAGGCTTCCACTATAGATGATATTTATGATCTGTTTTACACATCCAGCGACTTCTCGTAATCTTAAACTACCTACACCGTCTACCTACTCCTGGTCGCCCCGAGAACCTTTCTGTTCAAATAGCATCGGTTGTACCAGATATATGCCTACCGCCAATAAATATACTTAGAATAAAAACATATTTAAATGAATATTATACTGTTACGTACTGTGGGTTCTGATTTGAAATAAAACACCACTGGTTCACAAGGAGTCCTTTATTTACAAATCAGAGGGTCACCCTACTTTAATATTTAATGGAATCAGGCGTTATTTTGCGGAAGTCCATCCTAAGTAACAAAAGGACCAATATTTAGCCACTTCCGCACATGTAGTGGTAGTCGTGCAACAAAGTGAGACACAGAGTCAGACTCTGTGTTTGGCATTAATCGGTGTAACATAACTCCTGAAGATGCCACGTTGATCGGTGAAACACGTGTTGAGTGTTTTAGCGGTCGTGGTTGTGTGTGTGTGGTTTGCTGCATGCGCATTTATTAGCAGGCTGGCGGGCGGTGCACTTATATTGGTCCTTTACTTACCCTCCTTTAACACATAGTATATTTTCGCTTAGTCCAAATTTTCGTTTCCAAATCGCTCAAGAAATCACTGTCCAAATAACTTACCCAATAGTCACTTTTATATCACTAATCGTAGATCTTAATCTTGTAACTAAAAATACAACACTGAAATGTCGATATGGGAAGTACACTTATTTACACTACGGATAAGGTTCTAGTAAGTTCGAGATAGTATTCGGTTAGAATTTACCGAGAACCGTACACAAAAAATTATAAATAACTTCAAGTTCACGCGTGTTTACAGCACTACTTGATCCTAGGGTTCAGTGTTTATTGTTTAGAGGGTTCTGTAACTCGTGCTTTGTAACAATATTTACGTCTTTACTTCTGAAAGAATAAATGTTAATTTCTTTGATATTTGAAACAGAGTAAACCTTGAAAATAAGTCAATATTGTAATATTTAATGGAATCAGGCGTTACCTCGCGGAAGTCTATCCTAAGTAAGAAAAGGACCAATATTTAGCCACTTCCGCACATGCAGTGGTAGTCGTGCAATAAAGTGCACCGCCCGCCAGCCCGCTGATAATTGCGTATGCGGCAAACAATTCCAATCACACAACCGCCACCGCGAAATCACTCAACACGTGTTTCACCCCTCCATGGAGCATCTTCAGGAGTTATGTTACACCGATTAGTTATTAGTTAGGCTCTGTGTTTGGCACTAAGGCTTTGGCGGAAGTGGCTAAATATTGATCCTTTTCTTACTTAATATTGTAATATTTCATCTTTATTCAAATAGCTTTCAGTATTGACAGGAAAAATTAATATGAAACGGTCGTTCACTTCAGCTGAAAGGCGTGATTTATTTACTTTTAATGTTAAAGGTTTTATCAAAGATCTTTTAAAATTTAGTCTAACCTTAAATCATAAGACTTTATATATTTATATTGGATATTTTAGATTTCAGATACAATCTACAGGATGATTTTTATAACAGTTTATTATACTATTAATTTTTTTTACGAAGAAAGCAGTAATTATGTTTGAAGAAAATAGTTTAAAGAACCTCACACGGTAAACCACTATTACGAAATGATTCGTATATGAAATTATTGCTAGTATAATTGTAAGAGCGAGTACGATTTTATTATCAGTAAAAATGTTCGATGATTTTCCAGTAATGTATACCACTGGCTAGTATTACACTTTTTTATGGTGACGCCTTATTACCATAACTTATTTTAAAGAATCGATCGTAAACTAAGTCATTGTGACTCGAAAAATACTGTAAAATACTATTGCGGTGAAGTTGGCAGAAATGTATATATATATCATCTGTAAGGCAATACCATATTTATATTATATATTTATATATATATATATATATATATATATATATATATATATATATATATATATATATATATATATATATATATATATATATATATATATATATGATATCGTATTGTAGCCTTACAGATGACGGTTAATATCAAATTTCGACCGAATAACACCGTAAAGGATATTACTATCAAAAACGTTTAAATTTTATTCCAGTAAAACCTATTTTCTGTAATTATTCAGATAATTTCAAGAATATATAAACAGAAGTTAAAAAAATGCGGGAAAAAAATGCTTTGTATTGGTATATAAATAACACTTGTAGGTTGAATATAAAGGAAGTTATTAAATAAATTCGATTTTATTATTTCTTCTATAAAATTAAATGCAAGGTTTAGGTGGGGGGGATGATATGGAGGAGTGTACAGCTTGGAATGAGTTGCACCAAAAACTTACCGGCACTATTGGGATTGACATCACGTTACCAGGCTTCGTAAAAGCTATGGTACAAAACGAGCAGTCATCAGAGCTGATATAACCTTCTGCGAAGTGATATCACAGAAGGAGGCTGCGGAGACAGAAAGAAAGAGACAGAGAGAGAGAGAGAAAGAGAGAGAAAGAACATATGAGCTCCCCATCCACAGTTGGAGACCTGAATATCCGAGTGTGTTATACCGCACCTTTCTCCAACCCCCTTAGCATGGCCTCGGCGACGTAGTCGGGCTGGACCGCCGTAAGTAAGGAGTCGAGGCATTGGGCCACTTCCGTTGAAACTGCGGTAGTATGCGAAAGCTTTCCTGTAGTGTTAATAAAAGGCTTTCAAGGAGACCATGGGGTCTTAGCTGGTAGGAGTCCTCCATAACGCTTTCGTCGCCCCTACAGCGGAGAGGTATCCCATGCACGATTTCTCCACGAGTAAAAAAAGCAGGCGACGATATCGATCATAAATTAATGAATCAGATAGAGTAAATTTATGTTTTGTATTTTAAATAAAAATACAAAAATTCAAATAAAAATAAAAATAATCGCAGGTATTTCCACATATGTATGTACATAGAAAAATCTAGAAGGTCTGTATTGAAATAATTGAGGTCTCAACTACTCCGCGCCAGTTTTCCCCGCAATTTTCCCGCGCGGAAACGTTTACGACGTGAAACGGGGCGTCGGTATTCTTACTGCTAGAAGGGTCTTTACTGCTAGAGGGGCCTTACTGCGGAAGTAGACTTTACTAAAGGAGTGGTTTTAACTACTGAAGAGTTCTTACTACCAGAATGGATTATTCTTTGATATTTTCTAGAAATAAACAGACCCCAAAACACGGATGTTTGCAATGATACCCCCTATTCAAGATATAGGATTTTTCAAAAAATATCTACGGGATATATATCATAATCGCCACGTTTGGTATGCCTGTTGGCGATTGCAGTGTGGTATTATGGTAAGCAGGAGACGCTGCTGCCTATCTGGAAATTTTTTTGTGAGTCGTGGCAACTCTATATAATTTATGCACAAATTATTCCGAGAATCGAACCCGTGACCTACAATCTCGAATCACAGTTCTCTATCGCTGGGCTACTATTGTTCATGATTATTTATATATATACATACACACACACACACACATATATATATACATATATATATAGACACACATATATGTATACATATATATATCCATATATTAGTAAAACATGAATAATGAATTAATTTTGTTTCGCTTCGAATAGTTATAATTATTCACTTTTATTAAAAACATCACAAGACATATAATACAAAAAAAAACAATTTTAGAAAGATCAGTACAGATCTATTATGCGCATTATCTATTGTTACTTTATTACTGCGAGCAAATAATGAAATAAAACAATTGAAAATAGTTTTTGTCTATTTATGTATTTGATAATATTATGAATATTATTTAAAAATAGAATGTTTGTTTGTGACAAACTTCGCAATTAAATATATATATACATATATATATATATATATACATATATATATACACATATATATATATATATATATATATACATATATATATACACATATATATATATACATATATATATATATATGTATATATATATAGGAACTATATTACATCATCGTCAACGGCGCATTGAACAGGGGAATCCCATGCTAGAGAGCTATTCAATACTTCTAGCATTGTGATTGGCTGTTTTTTTATTGGCTGAGTTTGATCAATATACACATATCTCAAACTAACATGTGTCCCAGCGGTGGACCGAACCGTGGGCACGTAATTGCCTGGTGTCCCTTATATGGAAGGAGAGTAGTAGAGTGCGAAGTAGAATTGGGGGATAAAAATCACCAATGGCTTGGCTCCCTCATTGGACAGCGAATGCCTCCACATTTCCTTGCGATTGTATAAATAAAAAAATTCAGAAGTAATAACACAAAGTAAAACTGACTTTTGGTCATAGAAATACATATAAAGATAAAATAAATTACTTCAGTATAGAATAATAAGATATGATATTTATAATAAATCAAAATTTTAATTGTATTAAATCTGTATCTAAATTTACTATAAATATTGTATAATGTTAAATAATAAATATAATAAAAATAATAAACATGGATTATGTAACATTTAAAAATGTATGAATTGTAAATAAAAGCCGCGAGTACGAAAAAAACTATAATGCTAGATGAGAGAGCGAAAGGGATAAAGATAGATGAGAAAAAGAGAATGCAATATACACATAAAACTGATAAACTTATTTAGATATACAAGTCAGTGTCATATTATAAAAGATAGAGAAATGGTGGCCACAAAAAAACTAACATAGTACACTTTTGGAAATCGCTACTGAAGCTATTTCTCTGATTTATTCAAGGTGGATATATAGCTTATTTTGTGTAAGAAAAATCGTAATTTAAATTGGACATACAGATTCTACAGTTTAAAAAAAAAAACGTAATTTTCTTCAGAGTTTTCACTATATAAAGTATGATTGGAAAAATATATAAAAGTTTTAAAGTTTTTTGCTGAAAAATGAGCTATACGCTTATGATTATGCCATGTGTTTCAAAACTTAAGTTAATATATGTAAAGGTTAGGTAGCTTCGTGTAGACGAATCCGCAGCATTAAGTAAGTGAAAAGCTTAAGTAAAGCGACCGCGTCCGGAACGGGAGAATCTGTGCAACTTAATTAGTCCGGTTATCCGGAACGAGAGGCTTATCCGGTTCGAGGCTTGAATACGGATAAGAAACCTCCGTTCTGTGGTATAATTTCGCTGAATTGTGGAAGATGATGTTTTTGAATTGTTGCTGTTTTCAAGAACAATGAATAAACGGATATACAGGTTTTTAAAAACATGATCTGTTTAAAAAATAACATCAAAAATTTTGCAGACATGTTATAATGTTAGTATGTCCAATTTTATTAGTCAAGTGTTTATACAGGGTGTTACAAAGTATTATTATAAAGGTCTTCGGGAGAATCTGAATGAAGACAGCTTCTAACATATCTATGTCCAAGCTGTCCAAAACTTTTTTTAAGAAATAAAAAAAGCAGATGAAAAGTTTTTAAAAATCATGGAATTGCTATCGCAGTCACATGTTCTGTTTCCAATAGAACTTGTCTGGTATGAACTAGATAGGAGAGTGAAAAATTGCTCTCCTTCTAGCTCAAAACATTTATGACAGTTATTAGGGAGTGAATGGAACAAGTTAGATGAAGATAATTTTAAGAAGTTAATTAAAAGAATGTTAAAAATTTATGTTGAAATTATTAAAGCAACAGGTGGTCATATTTAATGGAATCAGGCGTTATTTTGCGGAAGTCCATCCTAAGTAAGAAAAGGACCAATATTTAGCCACTTCCGCACATGCTGTCGTAGCCGTGCAACAAACGTAAAGTAGTCGTGCAACGTGGCTAAATATTGGTTCTTTTCTTACTTATGGGGGTCACTTTGTTGAAGCTAAAATTTGATTAGGTTTCCCATTATTTGATAATTTTATCTTTGGTCTAAGTTACTTTTTGGTAATTTTTTATCAATATAAGTAATTGAAGTTCGTTAAATTTTGTTTTATTTGATTTTAATTCACTGCTTCCAAACTTTTGAACGGTAGTACATATATATATACATATATATATCTTTGGGGGTGGCATATGTTGTGGCTGCTGTGGGCGTCTATGGACTGAAAAGACGACTAAATACTAAATTAAGCTCTCTTTCTTAGTCCGTTCATCAAGCACAATTGTGCTTTTTGCAAAAAAGAATTTCGTACACGCGAATATCCTGACGTTGAAAGTTTTCTAACTAGTGTGGTGCATTCGACGTGGACTCTCTAGTGATGCGACGATAATTACCGATATCGATTAATTTAATTCTTTTTTTACAATATATCTTCATAGTTTTGTATTTAGTTTTAACTAGATCCATTATATTATAATTAGAATTATAATTTCTAATTATAATCATTCCTGATATAAAAAACTATTTATTTATTTATAAAAGTAATTATATTAACATCTACTTTTTTTATTATAATAATATGAATAAATACTTGTAAATATATACTTAAATAGCAGGACATGATATTTACACAGAATATACTGGTATATACACATAGTAATAATAATAGTAATCTCTTCTTTCGCGCCAAATGTGGGGCAGCCGGTGATTAGGTGCATCACAGCCTGGTCCACTCCTAGCTCACAGGTGCACGAGGGATTCTCGAGCTTAAACCAATGAAGGTACTCGGGAAATCCCCCGTGTGCCGAGATCATTTGGATCAAGACTGTGTCTAGCTTAACCTGAGAGTTGAAATCGTATCGTGGTGATCTTTGACGGAGGCATATGCCTTATAGTCTATTGACGATGATGATGTCTCCATTTAAAATTACCCCACAATAGCGGCATACCTAATTAACCCTTTCCAATCCAATGTCGAGTGTCACTCGACACTGATTTTGTTCCACAAGCTCCACTGTTGAGTGATACTCGACATGGTGTAATACATCTTTTTGCGGAAAATTTTAAAACAGGAAAGATTTTTGTTACTAAAATGTTTGAATCACGAATGAATGAAACATATTCTAGAATCGCAAGATACTATAATTCAATTAAATTTTATCGATTCTACATAACAGCCTTGGAGTGGAAAGGGTTAAATCTGAATGTAACAAATTTAAAAATTAAATTAAATAAAAAAATTATCGATGTTTTAAAAATAAAGGGTACATCACTACGGTGTAAAACACGCGGTTGCTTCGACAAGCGAAATAGCGCACGCTATTACGGCTAGAGTTTTCAGCTTTATTTTCCAACCGGTATTTACTTTCCATTAGTGAGAAAACCAACGGCTAGCGCCAACCGAATTTTAACTTTGTCGCGATAACTTATGTTTTTTTTTCTGTTAAAATAGTTTTCGCCAGGAATACGTGCTATTTATTCTTTGTAATTTCATTTGTATCATACATTATAATGTTTAGTTTAACAATTTATTTTAGATCTTTTTTTCTTAATTTTCTTGGTTTGTTGAATTATTTACATGGTTGATACTATGTTATACGTATAACATTGTTAAATTTCTTTTTAAAACGCAACTGAGTTACAGGCTTTTCCAGTGGTAGCTTAGTACTTGTATGCTGTAATAAATACACCAATACCTCGCTTTGCGTCGTTTCGTTTTGCGTTTTTTTCGAAGTTGCGTCGCTGCTTAATTAGTGCTAATTTTCATTGTGCGTCGTTAGATTTTCGGGGTTGCGTTGTTTTGGGATCGATGCTTTAATTTTTTTTTTTATTTTTTTTCTAAAAGATGGCAACACTTGTTTCTAATTGCGCCATGCCGTCAAAACTCGGGGATTCCCTTTCTAACTAAATCAACGTAATTTATTTTCATTTTGTTTTGCTAATTTTAAGAGTTCAGTTTCAATTACGTAATGCGTTGTAATGTAGTGTGTTGTGCTTTTATTTAAAAAAGAATAATAAATGTATATAAATTTTTATGTATTGGTTCTGGTTGCAATCAAAGGTAAATATAATGCCAATTTATTTATTGGCAGAGTTATATTATTTTTGTTTTTTAAATGTTTACTTTGTTCAATTTTCTCTTTAAAAAGTAGTACTTTCGTGACCTGGAACCTATCTTCGATCTTTACATAGTTTGCTGTAGAAAATCTTAATTCACTTTGCGGCATTTCAATTTGCGTCGTGTTTTTTTGGAACGTAACCATGACGCAAAGTGAGGTATTGGTGTAATTCAAAAGTGCATTTAAATGCCTATTTGAATATACTTTTAATTTGAAATTTTAACGCGTTTACGCCAATGAATGTTTCTGTATTTTAAACATTACATATAAATATAAAATAGATTATTTAAAACTGATGTATATTTCATAAATAATCTCATATTTAACGTTTTCGTGATAAAAACATGTAAAACACGAGACGTTTTAATTTTTAAAAAATGTTAAGAACCCCTGACCTAGTGTACGAGTTATCAGATACCTAAGCCGTTACGACGACGAACTATGATCGTTCGCAAAGAGGCGAATGAACGGCGATGAAAACTGAAGAGGCTCTCCGGGATACGACTCTCCGCCTTTGACGCGGATTTCTCAGCCACTTTACGATGAAACAGTATTCATTAAGTTCGCTTGGTTTAGTCAAAGTAAACGCTGCCTTTTCAACTTGAACTTTTGGAGCTTCTTTAAACTTTAAGATGGTAAATTCATTTTGGCTATTTTTGGTGGAATGGATTACACACACACACACACACACACACACACACACACACACACACACACACACCACGGGCTGAGGTGTACTGCTACGTGGCGCGTCCCCAAGGTTGCGGATAGGGGAAAGCCCGAGAGTCGCAATTTGCGAAACAGGGTAGGGGTGAAATAAAATAGCCCTCGCGGACAAAACACAACCCGATGTCAGTGGTCTAGCGTGCCCAGGACTGGAAGGCGACAGGGAATGGTCGTCGCAAGCGCTCCCCTGAGGGTACCAGGTCCCACCTCAGGCGTACTTAAGTGGCCTTACTTCGGTAACCGGGGCTCTGCCGAAGCGGACTGTATATTTCCCTAGGTTCTCGTGGGAACAGCATGGATAAATTAATCAAAAAAACAAACGAAAATGAAAGTAATATGGAGCTGAAGAAGGCATTACAGCTCCACGAAAATACAATCACTGCCCTGGCGGAGTACATAAAGGGCAAATTAAACGTTCATGGAGAGATCCGCAAACATGTGGCCGCGCTAGGTACATCGTTTGCAAAGATCACCAGGGAAATTGGAAGCGTCGGAAAATCAAACGCCACCACATCTGTAGGAGAAGTGCAAACGTCACCGTCTCTTTACAGATTGTATTCGGACACGACTGTAAAAGAAACCGAAGAAGAAAGCAAATCGGCAACACCGAAGAGCCGAAAAACGCGAAAAGTCAAAAGGACGGAACGCTCTTCACCCTTGGAGATCAGCCAGGCACCGAAACTGCGAAAAGCTAATACAACGGACTTAGCAGTTACGGTAAGGCCAGAGCTGAAGCCAAAGCCGCCACTTCCACACGATCACTGGGAGTGGAAAGAGGTAAAAAAGAAAAAGCAACCCAAGAAGAAAGTAGCAACGCGTCCGAGTGCTCTTATCATTCGCCCAAGCCAGAAGGACCAGTACGCCGAGATCCTTAAGCGGGTCAAAAAAGATGCTTCCGCGGATCATATAGGCAAATGTGTTGATAAAATTAGAAGGACGGCTACGGGCGATATGCTTCTTATCCTAGCGAAAAATCAAAAAGATAAAACGCAGGAGATAAGAAACACCATTTCCACAGTTCTTGGAAAAGATGCTACGGTAGTATGCAAAGTACCTGAACAGGAATTAGAGATTAAGGACCTAGACGAAACCACGACGGTGCCTGAAATCGTAGAAGCCCTACAGAAAATAACTGGCGGAGGAAGCCAAATTTCTGAACACTGTGTCAAGTCCCTTCGCAAAGCATACGGAGGAACACTTACGGCTTCTGTTAGAGTAGCAGCTGAACTGGCAAGAACCTTAACAGAGCGGCAAAACATCAAGATAGGTTGGGTCAATTGTAGAATAAGAGCTACTCAAAGGCCTATAAAATGCTTCAGGTGCTGGCACTATGGTCACGTTGCAAACAAATGCAGCAACAAACATGACAGATCGAAGAGCTGCATCAAATGTGGGGAAATAGGCCACAAAGCCAAAGAGTGCGGTAAGGAAGCCCGATGTGTCCTCTGTGTTGACATTGGGAAATCGTAGACTGTGCTCACATTGCAGGATGTGGTCATTGCCCTGTATTTAAAAAAGCACTTCAGATGTTAAGACAGCCTCAAAAATGATCAAGGTACTACAAATTAATCTTAATCATTGTGAGGTTGCCCAAGACCTACTCATGCAGACTGTACGGGAGCTAAAATTAGACATAGTACTAATTTCGGAACCCTATAAGCACATCAGTGGCCTAAACTGGATCACCGATAAGGAAGGAAAAGCTGTCATCTGGGCATGTGGCACTAAACCTCTCCAGGGTAATCAAAATAATTGTTCTGGATTTGTAAGAGCCAAATTTAATGGAGTACATTTCTACAGTTGCTATGCACCACCTAGCCTAACACACGATGAGTTCGTCCGGTTCCTGGCCAAATTAGTGGAGGATGCCCGAATGTACTCCCCGGTAGCTATAGCTGGAGATTTTAACGCTTGGGCAGTGGACTGGGGTAGTAAAGCTACTAACACTAGAGGTTGCCAGCTTCTGGAAGCGATGTCACTGTTGGACGTCGCCTTACTTAATACAGGCGATAAACCCACGTTCACAAGAGGCGAGGCGAGCTCAATTGTGGATCTGACTTTCGTCAGCAGTACACTGGCAAGAGGAAATAACAGTTGGGAGATCTCGGATACTTACACCGCTAGCGACCACTGTGCCATATACTGGGAGGTATCATGTAAGCCAAATACAAATAGAGTACCACACACAAGAACTGGCTCAGTGGGTTGGAGGACTAGCATGTATGATCCCGGCCTGTTCAAGATAGCACTCGAGGATCGACCACTGCTTTCCAAAAGTGCCAGTGAAAAGGCGGCTGAAATCATAAGGAGGCTGACCGAGGCCTGCGATGCAACAATGCCAAGGCGACGCAACAACAACCGAACCCCACCGGTGTACTGGTGGAATGATAACATTGCTGAGCTTAGGAAAATATGTGTTAAGGCGCGTAGAACCTCCCAACGGGCTCGGAAAACACCACAATTCGAGCAGCTCTACGACAAATATAAGGAAGCGCGATTAAAATTAAATAAATCCATTAAAGAGAGCAAGAGAAACGCGTGGAAAATATTGTTGGAAGAGGTTGAAAAGAATCCATGGGGCAAGCCGTACCAGGTTGTAGTTAAACAACTGAGACATGAGAATACAACGCCCACTTGTCCTATTCTACTAGGAAGAATTGTCAGAGCTCTGTTCCCCACGCAACCAAAATCCTCCTTTCAACTAGGGATTGTGGATCCGAATGAAATCCCCCCTATTACCGAGAAGGAGCTAATGGTAGCATGCGGTAGGGTTGGAAACAACAAAGCTCCGGGACCGGATGGGATCCCCAACGTAGCTCTTAAGCAAGCTGTTGTAGCAACACCAGGAGTCTTCTTGGAGGCCTACAATAGCTGCTTACTGGAAGGCACCTTTCCTACCGCGTGGAAACGACAGAGACTGGTACTTCTCCCTAAAGGTAAGAAGCCACCAGACGAGCCATCGTCATACCGGCCCCTCTGTATGCTGGATACTGCGGGGAAAATACTAGAACGTATTATCCACAGCAGGATCGAAGCAGCAGTTGAACCCCACCTAGCTAACTCACAGTATGGGTTCAGAAAAGGCCGGTCTACGCTGGACGCTATAGAGCAAGTAGTCAATATAGTAAAACTAGCAGTGTCTGGGAAAAGATGGAAGAGAGGCTCGATAAAATACTGCCTGGTTGCCACCTTGGACATTAAAAACGCCTTTAACTCAGCAAAATGGGAGGTCATCATGGGGGCACTTAGCTCACTGAATGTACCTCTATACCTACGTAAAATAGTCGCTAGTTACTTCTCTGATAGGGTCCTCATATACACTACGGAAATCGGGACGGAGGAGTACAAAGTCACCGGAGGCGTCCCACAGGGGTCAGTACTGGGGCCACTTTTGTGGAACGCTATGTACGATGGACTCCTGAAGAAACATCTACCCAGCGAAACTAAACTCGTCGCATTCGCTGATGATCTAGCAGTCGTTATAGTAGCGAAACACGTGGAGGAAGTGAAGTGGGCATTTGAAAGATCCTTCCAAATAATCACTCTGTGGATGAGGTCAGTCGGACTAGAACTGGCTAAGCAGAAGACGGAAGCAGTGCTCATTACTGGCAGGAGAGTTGCGGAGACCATCATACTCAATGTCGGCAGCTGTGAAATCGCAACTCAACCAGCTATACGGTACCTTGGAGTAATGATCAACCATAGGCTAAACTTTAAAGATCAGGCTGAGAGAGCAGCAGCGAAAGCGTCTCTGGTGACAGCTAAACTCTGCCGACTCATGCCTAATGTCGGAGGTCCCAAGCAAAACAGAAGGAAGTTATTAGCGTCGGTGACTACGTCAGTGCTTATGTACGGAGTACCCATATGGTCCGACGCACTGAGCAAACAGGAGTCCCGACGGAAAATCGCCTCTGTTTATAGAGTCAGCACTCTACGGGTAGCTAGCGCCTTTCGTACAGTAGCGGAGGATGCGGCATGCGTGATAGCAGGTATGGTTCCTGTTGCGCTTCTTGCAGACGAAAGAACTGATCTGTACCGAAGCAAAAAAAGCAAATCAGACCCAACTTCAGCTGAACTTAGAATTCGGGGAAGACTGAAAAGCTTGCAACAGTGGCAATCGACCTGGGATAAGTCGACGAAAGGAAAATGGACGCGTAAGCTTATACCAAACCTAGAGCCATGGGTGAACCGAGATCATGGAGAGTTGAACTACTACCTGACTCAGATGATATCCGGCCACGGCTGTTATCGAGCGTATCTCCATAGGTTCAAATACGAAGATTCCCCTGACTGTCCTAATTGTGCCGGAATGATTGAAGATGCAGAGCATGTCTTTTTCGTCTGCCCCTGATTTAACGAAGCCAGGAGGTCTTGGGAAGAAGGTGTAGGATGCAAAATCTATCCTGAACCTCTGATAGCTACAATGCTATCCTCGCCTTCGGCCTGGGAACTTACGAGCGCGTACTGTACGACGGTGCTGAAGGAGTTGCGTAAAATAGAGCAAGAGCGGAGGAAGTTGGCCTGAACAGCCACTCTATCAGAGAAAGCTGCGGCTAAATCCCCCCCGCGAAGTAATGCCTAACGGCCATGCCGTGGGGACCAGGGATACCGAAGAGAGAGGATTGTTTTTAGTCGGTATTGATCTAGATCGAGTCCGACATACGGGGCACCAACATCAGGCCCTATGATACGTAAACGTATTTTTAAACCTCTATAAAAAAAACATATATATATATATATATATATATATATATATAAGCGGTAGCTCCGTGGTAGAAGACTTAAACTTTCGCTCATAATTCACGGGTTCGATTACTAGGATAGTCTTATATAAATCACACTTTGTGTATTAATTATACAGGTTTGTTACTGCTTACAAAAATATTCCCAGAGGATGGGTACCATAATATCACACTGAACGCTAACTCAAGCTAAGTATGGTATTTATGGTGTATCACTCCATAGATATATTTGAGGGAAGACTACTCCTTTCTTGCAAGTTTTTTTCATTTCATTTTATTTATGTTTAAAAGTTCATGTCCGTATAAAGTTATTATCTATTTTTATAGAGCTTCTATTATTTCTTCTTCTTCTTCTAATATTGTTATAGTAAGAAAAGGACCAATATTTAGCCACTTCCGCACATGCAGTGGTAGTCGTGCTACAAAATGCACGGCGGGCGGTGCACTTTGTTGCACGACTACCACTGCATGTGCGGAAGTAGCTAAATATTGGTCCCTTTCTTACTTAGGATGGACTTCCGCAAGGTAACACCCGATTCCATTAGATATTGTAATAGTGTTGTAATGTTTCCTTTATTGTATCTAAATTACGTTACACTTTTATAGAGTGATAGGTCTGTATCTTTTAAGTGTATAATTATTAAAGCTATCATTGATACGCATAAACACTTTATTATCTTCAAAGAATTTAGTTAATTTTTTTACCAATACCTTGGTAGTATAGAAAGAACTTTGTAACTACATCACATAATTGAATAACTTATTTAAAAAAAGGTTCAAAAAGAAAATTAAAGGTCTGTAGAATTCTATAAAATTCAATGAAAAACTCATAAGAATTTTTAATTGAGTTCGTTGGTTCTGAACTTGTATGAATGACTCCTTAAAAGTTTTTGCAATGGTCGGTAAAAAGCCAATTTCGATTCAGCTTCTAACCACGGCTACGGGTCACTTGCTAAAGGAACTTATAAAGTAAAAAATATAAATCTGTTCAATTTAAACGAACACGTATGTAAAATACTTACATTTTATTTAAATAATTTTCCTTTGTTCACAGGTGTTCGGAGAGTATAATGCATTCGAAATATGCAAGAAGAAGCAAATAAACGACGAATAAACATTGATAAAATATAACAAGTCATTCTGAAAAAATAAACAGATTTCAAAAATGACAAATGTGAAATTAAAACTGATGTTTTTCATTTTGAACGCAGTACTCTCACCGGATATAGTACAAGCGAAACCATATTTAGATCAGAATGCAACAATATCAAGTGATACGCATTTTACACTACCAGTGGATCCAAATTTGGATACATTGGTTGTTGCAAACGTTGAAGAGAGTCCGGAAGAGACAAAGAGTTATAAAACACAGTTAGACGATATCATGAACGCAGAACAAGATAGAGACGAAGCCTTATCGGAGAAGGTTATGAAAGATTCGACCGCTCTCGAAATGCATAAAGACGACGCTGAAGGCTTAGAGAAACAATTAAACATATCAAGTTCGCTTTTAGATAAGATCATTGATTCTGAAACTGATAGAGAGGAAACACTTACTGATATCTTACTCAGACCAGATTGGGATCTTGTAGAAGATGCACCGAGATTTGAATTCCTTATATCAAGAAAGCTAAATGAAACAGCTGTAGTTAATGGAACAATATCAAAAGTTTCCAGTGTCAGTGACAATAGTTTAGATGGGGTGAATAAAAATATAAGTGATGTGATAAAGAAAGTGGATTATGTTGAACTCGTGGAAGTATTGAAGCCGAGTAATGAGAACAAGAGTGCATACAATTTAGCCAATATGACAGGACACGAGGTTGACAACGATTTAGCGCCGGACACAAGTGAGTATAAATATTATTTAAAATTAATTTAGAATCGATTTAGAGTCGATACATGTCGATATTTATATAGTTTGCCCAGAATCGATGCATTGAAGATCACGGAGCGATGAGCATAGCACATTTACTTACAAGGTTGACATTTGAGAAAATAGACAAAATTTTGTGTGTTTTGCCAAACACAGGGCACTAATCGATGTAACATAACTAACTCCTGAAGATGCACCGTGGAGGGGTGAAACACGTGTTGAGTGATTTGACGGTGGCGGTTGTGTAATTCGCATTGTTTGCCGCATACGCATTTATCAGCGGGCGGTGCACTTTGTTGCACGATTACCACTGCATGTGCGGAAGTGGCTAAATATTGGTCCTTTTCTTACATCGTATTAGAACTTTATGGAACCCATGTACAGCCGTGCACTTGAATGATGATAATAAACAATAAATTTAATATAAAATTAATAATGTCCAAAGTGGTAATATTCAGTGATAGAATGTAGAAACAATAATAAATCATACTTAAGGTCTACATCAGGTTTTTATCATTTATAGGCGATATATTAGACCTCTGTCTCGCCAGATGTTAAACGATGGCAAGGTCTATAATAGTGCTTGCACGGAAGATAGGTGGTAGTTGTGTAATTCGCATTGTTTGCCGCATACGCATTTATCAGCGGGCTGGCGGGCGGTGCACTTTGTTGTACGACTACCACTGCATGTGCGGAAGTGGCTAAATATTGGTCCTTTTCTTACTTAGGATGGACTTCCGCAAAATAACACCTGATTCCATTAAAAAACTAGGCATTGTTACGGCGTCGTTAAAATAGATCAAGAGATTTTGTAAACACTATAATTTTCAAAAACGTGAGCAAATAAAAAATAGGAAATGTTAAACGTAAATATAAAGCAAAGACACGGATGATGTCTGTGAAATATAGGTGTAATAAAAAATATAGTTGCGGTAAATCTATTTAAATTTGACTAATTGCATAACGATGTCTTTAGGGATTAATAAAGTAACCAAAGGAAAGTTGAAGTAGTAGTTGGTAGGCTACATAGGCTGGTGACGCCTTGAAGTCCTGAAGCGGAGACCATTGACCAGCAAGCGTTATGTAAGACGTCCACCAGCAAGGACAGATGGCTTTGTTAAGTTCGCTTCTGAACTGTCTTATTGGAAATAGAAGATCCTATATCTAGAAGTGAACATTATTTAACTGGAATGATAATGATTGATATTTCTTAATTTTTCGTAATTTTATAATAGATTTTTAAGTATATAAATCTTTATTACATTTACAAAGATTACAGTCGGTAAAACGATACAAAATATATCCCAGCGTAGATGAATTGGTCTTTTAAAATAAAAGCAATAATAATAATCAATTGAGAAGAAATCTTCGTAAACAATAAACATTAAAGAAGATTTTTGAGAATCCGTAAATTTATTTACCGTTTATATTCTTTTGTTACAAAATATCAAGTGAATATAACACGTTTTCTTTTATCCGAAGTACAAAAGCGATTTCATTATTAACGTCAGACCTTTATCAAAATGGCCGCCCAAGTGTTGCTCCTTGAGGAATTATTTACATAAAGTAGAAAGAATGATTAATTGAAAGGCATTGTTATTTTACTATACAATTATTTATATTATCTACAGGACTAATCTTTACACACACATACACACACACACACACACGCGCGCACGCACACGCACACACGCAGCTTTGCAGCAAGAGCGGAAGAAGTTGGCCTGAACAGCCACTCTATCAGAGAAAGCTGCGGCTAAATCCCCCCCGCGAAGTAATGCCTAACGGCCATGCCGTGGGGACCAGGGATACCGAAGAGAGAGGATTGTTTTTAGTCGGTATTGATCTAGATCGAGTCCGACATACGGGGCACCAACATCAGGCCCTATGATACGTAAAAGTATTTTTAAACATCTATAAAAAAAAAAACACGCACACACGCAAACACGCGCAAACACACACATACACACACACACAAATATATATATGTTTGGGGGAGGCATACGCCTTGCAATGGACGTTCGTAGGGTGAAAACTAGAAGAAGTGTATCAAAGAATTCAGGCTTCAAATATAATTAATAACATATAGTAATATAGTAAAAAGCGTTTTTGAAATTCGAACTAATACATATTAATTGTTGTTTACTACATGATCCTGTAGACTTTATACTGCCAGAAGTTTTACCCTATCGCATATTAATAGAATTAATAAATTAGTATAGTAATAGTAATATACAGAATGATTGGAAATAGGTGTACAAGTTTTAAATCCTTTAATATTTATCTTGTATACTTACATCTGCTACTTCGATATGAATATTATAATCGAATTTAAATTAAAAATAGAAAACTTAGAATATACACATCTTAAATGAGAATTTTTCAGACTTTATTTCATTCCTAGCTGAAAATATTAAGATTTATGTCGATGGATTTTTTGATAATGACGTAAATATATATAATATATATAGCTTACATATAATCTAATATATAAAATTTCCATGTCACAATGTTAGTTACCATGCTCCTCCGAAACGGCTTGACCGATTTTTAACAAATTTTATATGCGTATTCAGTAGATTTAAAAATCGGCTACTATCTATTTTTCATACCCCTAAGTCATAAAGGTTGTTCACTCTTAATTTTTTTTTAATTTTTTGACGAAATTTTTTGTTTTTATTTTTTTTATAATACAGTATACAAAAATACATACAACCCTAAATTTTCACCCCTCTACGATTAACCCTTATTTTTTATTTATTAATAATTTTTTTTTTGCAAAATAACGTTTGCGGGATCAGCTAGTAATATATATATATGGACCACTTAATGTAAATTTTTGTCAAATTATCGATATCCATCTTGCACATCACTATAGAATTATTATAGTGTTGTTCAATCACGTATAGGTGGTATATCGATACGAAACACCATTCGAGAGTAGTCATGTCCAATAAGACAGGAATTCCGTAGGGATTGTAACAGGAAATGAACTAAAGGAACGTGTTCGGTCGACCAGTCGGCGCATCCCCCTCTAGTCAGACCGGAGGATACAACCCCCCTCCACCCGGTTTGCTTTTGTTTCATATCCGCTTATCCCTGTATTCTATCGGCGTTAAAACATTGACTTTTTATATCACACTACCTTCGTTTATGGCTCTGACTGTACACATATAATAAAGTTCGACAAGATATCTTAATCTTCCCTTTCTTTCAAATCTAAAATTAAAAGTAAATATTATTGAATTATTGTCATTATAGCATTCAAGTGTTTGTATTTGATCTAAATATGTGAAACTTGCTTTGTTGATTTATTTACAGAGTCCATATAATAATGTATAAATGATTATAAGTTTTATATGAAAAGAGAAACTTTTGAATGGATCTAGTGGATTACTATTTATAATGTTAAAATAATTGACGATTCAAAAGCGCTTGTAAATATCTATTTGATTAAAGATTTCTTTTAATTTAATTGAAAATTAGAAAACTTTGTTCACATTGACCAGTTGAGATAAATCTTTCGGGAACTATGGAGTTGTCTTTACAAGATACTTATTTATCTAAATTTGTTAATTTAGATAAATAAGTATCTTGCTTCATTTATATCCATATAATATGATAAGATATAATATATCTATTTAACATTGGATTTTTTTATAGAACTCTTATGTATTATCAATATATTATCTATTTATTTTATTAATCTATTTTATTATTGACTCAACTCTGCTTCGCAAAGTGTTATAGTTGTGTAGAAGAAGCAGGAAGAAACTCCACAGTAACACATCTTTTAATAAAGTTTAACAAAGATATATACATATACACTTTATCAGATATAGCCTAAATGAAATCAAAATAATCAGGCGACATCACTGCCAAGGATTCTTGTCATTTAAATATTCGTTTATTGAATAATAAACCTTTTTCAGAACTGTGTTTGGACTTAACAATTTAGTTTGAGTTTCTATAGGCAAGCAGCTGTCTATGTAACTTTAATTAGGAACCTTCTTAAAGGTTTGGCTTGAATACGTAACATAAGTGTAAATCACTTACCATACTATCTTAACTTTAATGTACTGTAAATGTAATTGGGAACTTGCAATGTTTTTTTATTAATATAATGGCATACAGGCCTTTCGATTGTGGAATGATTTACCGCTGAATATAAGACGTGCTAACTCACTACATATTTTCAAGAAAATGGTTAAGAAATATTTACTAGATCTATGATAATTATCCGTTAATTCATTTCTCTTTCTTTCTCTATTTCTTTATTCTTTCTTAGAGGAGTACAGTTCAAGACAGTTTTATATTTAAGATATGTATCATACCCTAATATGTATTATATCTTATTTATCATAAATATACATGCTATATACATATGCATGTTTGTACATTTTAACTACCCATTATTTATACTTATACTATTTCCATACCATTGTTGTCTGTAAGAGATTGCCTCGTATGATAAGACCGCCCATTATACATTTTTGTTTATTATTATGAAACTATATAAATGTATCTTAGCGTGTACAAAAAAGAATATTAAGAAAAATGAAATTTGGGATTACAGGATCGTACACTATAACTATATTTATTTATATTATTTATTTACAACTTAGTTGGATGCGGGTCGCCATAATGCCTTGCAGGGACTTGCATCAGCTGACAAGATGATTGTGATATATTTATTATTTAATGGAATCAGGCGTTATTTTGCGGAAGTCCATCTTGATTAAGAAAAGGACCAATATTTAGCCACTTCCGCACATGCACTGGTAGTCGTGCAACAAAGTGCACCGCCCGCCAGCCCGCTGATAATTGCGCACACAGAGTCTGTGTTTGGCACTAATCGGTGTAACATAACTCCTGAAGATGCCACGTGGAGGGGTGAAACACGTGTTGAGTTATTTAACGGTGGTAGTTGTGTAATTCGCATTGTTTGCCGCATACGCATTTATCAGCGGGGTGGCGGGCGGTTCACTTTGTTGCACGACTACCACTGCATGTGCGGAAGTGGCTAAATATTGGTCCTTTACTTACATATTTATTATTTATTTATTAGTATATAGTAGCAGCATTTTTAATGCTATTATGTCGTTTGCGGACATATTAGATATAATCTGTATTAAACCGTGTAGCATCCTTCTCTATGAATAGCGAAATATTTAGAGATTAGCCATCTGTGGGGGAACAATAATCGCCACGCTTGGCAGGCAAATTGGCGATCACAGTGTGTTGTTATGGTATGTAGAGAACGCTGCTGCCAATCCTCTGTAAGCTTGTTTTGTGAACAGAGGCAATTCTGTATAATTAATCTAAGAAGTGTGAATAATATAAAATTGTGTCCTGGGAATCGAACACGAGATTTACTATCAAAAATCTTATTCCATACCTTTTAAACTTAACTAGAAAACGTGGTTACATTTTTCAAGTCAGTTGCCATAATACGTGAAAGTTCTCATGAAACGCCTTTCGTTAAAACTTAGTTGAAGGATCGTAGGTTTCTACGAAATTACTTATTCTGTTCACTTGAAACTATAGTCTATTGTTAACTTATATTTAACTTAAATAAATTGTTTTGCTCGTAGAACAATAACAAGTTGTCTTGGTATAGTTGCACTAAATTAACATATACTCACTTGAATATACGGTAACTAACTTTATTACGTGTAATATATTAAGTTTATATCAAATTTAAATTATTCTCCTTGGCTGGCGATGCTTTTATTCCACAATTGAAAACTCTTCTGAAAAGCTTCTTTCGGAAGGCTCTTCAGCTGTTCTGTTCTAGTTTCTTTCAATGTCGTGTCAATGTCGTCATCCTAAGTAAGAAAAGGACCAATATTTAGCCACTTCCTCACATGCAGTGGTAGTCGTGCAATATGCAATTTTCTTGAATACTTTCTAGATACAAGTAATCAAAATAAATGATCCAAAGTTGATGGTATGACTAAATAAATAAAAGAGCGGGGTATCAACTGTGTGTAAAGTTTTGGCAAGTGACGTGTCGCAGTTCTTTCTGTGTTTTCAGGCTTCACGGACCTTCAGACGCTGTTCCTGGCCTGCTTCGGGACGCTGCTGCCGTTGCTGGGTGTGCTGTTCGCCACCCTTGCCCTCAGGTGAGCTGATAATATCACATGGAAACAGTCTTGACTTCAATTTTTTTTTTTAATAGTAATGTTGCTAGTGATGTACACAGTTAAAAATTACGTAAATAAAACAAATAACAAAAAAACAAATTAAGGAATAATATTTAATGGAATCAGGCGTTACTTCGCGGAAGTCCATCCTAAGTAAGATAAGGACCAATATTTAGCCACTTCCGCACATGCAGTGGTAGTCGTGCAACAAATTGCACCGCACGCTAGCCCGCTGATAAATGCGTATGCGGCAAACAATGCGAATCACACAACCGCCACCGCCAAATTACTCAACACAAAAAAAGAAAAAGTTTTTTGGCACTAATCGGTGTAACATAACTCCTGAAGATGCCCCGTGGAGGGGTGAAATACGTGTTGAGTGTGTGGAAGTGGCTAAATATTGGTTCTTTTCTTACTAAGAAATATTAATAAATTAATTCACAAGAAAATGTAATGTGTATTCTAGTTGGAAAGCGGCGAAAGTGGGTTGATGAATGAAAGGTTTAGGAAAAAAAATGAAAGGAACGAAATAATTTGTGAGGAATAACAGTCGAATGAATAAATGCATTGAGAAGGAATAAAACATAAGAACGCAAATAGTATGACGAAATAAATATACATTTAGTAAAAATTGTCCCTATGTAACAAAGAGTGAGGAAGTATGAGAGGCCAAAAAACGAATGCTATAAAAAAAGATGTTCACATATATGTTAGCACGAGATGAGAGCTGTTAGGTACTATTTTAGCAATAGATACATACATACACACTTAATAATTATAAATAATAATACATATGAATTTCTAAAATGTCTATAATATTTAGTATCTTGATTAGGCCGCCTCTAGCGATTTCCAGTGTGGTTTGTCCCGTGCTACTCTCTCTCACATGTAAACAGCTATCACATATTTAATAACACACATTGATATGAACAAACATACATTGATACAAACGTATATACATATATAATAAATAAATGAGATACATTCTTATATATAATATAAACTTTGTGCATTAATTATAAAGGATTACTATTGCTCATATCCAAGTTTTCAAAGGATGCGTAGTATCGTTCTCTGCATACTATAATATCCCACGAATCGCCAATCGGCCTGCCAAGCGTGGCGATTATAGTATATCCCCATTTATATATTCGAGGGAGGGTAAGCCTTGCGATGAAGTATATGTGGGAGTGAATCACGCAGGCGAATAATAGATGTAAATATTTTTTTAAACACTTTAATTTTTTACCTCTTACATAGTTGACACAAACCGGCCCATCGCCATCTTGACAGAGAATCCATAATTCATTCCTACTTTTCATTCATTCATCAATCAATCGCTCACTTCCTTCACTCTTAAGTTCCGTTCCCACGTATATATCGAAATAAAATTGTTCGAAAAAAATTCTTTCGACTGAAACGTAAAATGTTTTAGTATGTGAAAAAAAAATGTCTTCGAACGAGGTTTGAAATTTAAATTTTAATTCAGTCCAACAGAAGATTCAAAGGGAACGGTAGTAATTGAACGAAATTGGGACACTATCGCGCGAAAAATTTGCTGACCCCTCTGCATGCAGTATCCGACAGTTGGATAGGATTTAGTGTATCCATTTCGAATCGGGTTTTTTTTATTTTCAAAGTGTAAAAAACTGTTTCAGCAAAAAGTCTTTTCAATTTGGAAAGTGTTCATACATGTTTCACTACATGAATGTGATATCTAACCATTTGATTTTTACTTCTGTCGTTCTCTACAAAATTTTTAGGTTATTTATTTAATATTCTTTATTGTACACGTTAAGATACATTTAATAAGTTTTATAATAATATACAAAAAGGTACAATGGGCGGTCTTATCATACAAGGCAATCTCTTACAGACAACCATAGTATGGAAAAGGTAAAAGTACTAATAATGGGTAGTTTACGTTTACAAAACAATACATATTCACAAACAAATGAACATAAACATTTATAGACATACATACATACGTATATAACATATATACTTATAATAAATAAGGTTTAACACATATTATAAATATAATAACTATAAATTTCGATCAGTATTGATTCGATCGCACTTGCCTTAGAAAGAAACAAAAAGAAAAAGAAATGAATTAAGAGATAGATAATTATAAGTCTAGTAAATGGTTCTTAACCATTTTCTTGAAAATAGGTAGTGAGTTAGCACGTCTTATATTCAGCGGTAAATCATTCCACAATCGAACGGCCTGCGTGGTGAAAGATGTTATTATGTTACCTTTTTAACATGATATTTTAAATGTGTGATATTTTTTTTAACATAACAATAGATCAATAGCTATTTTAAATATATACCAAATATTGTTTGAACTTTATTGGGAAGCGTTAATAATAAAAATATATATTTTTTAAATCCGGTAAATCAACAGGACAGAGACATTACAATTTCGGGTAATCATTTTTTCAGATAAATTTTATTAATATTTGTCTTCTTTCTTCCTTCGCAATATCTTCTATTCTTTTTCTTTAACTTAAGCATTATTGTCATTCAACCATTGCCTTTCTTCATCTCTAATCGCAATGGATTAGGAGGACCGGAAAGTAATGTCGCTTTTGTAAGTTAAATTCACACGACTATACTTTTAACAAGTTTTTATTTCTAATCAACAATATATTCACATTCGTTATCAACAACCTTTTGCCATCTAGTATAAAAATCAATGCAGGAGCGGTAACAAATCAATCGGTTTTTCTATAAAAACATGTCGACAGAAACGACATTACTTTTTATTTCTAATTAACAATATATTCACATTCGTCATCAACAACCTTTTGCCATCTAGTATACAAATCAATGCCGGAGCGGTAAAAATCAATCGGTTTTTCTATAAAAACATGTCGACAGAAACGACATTACTTTTTATTTCTAATCAACAATATATTCACTTTTGTTATCAACAACCTTTTGCTATCTAGTATACAAATCAATGCCGGAGCGGTAAAAATCAATCGGTTTTTCTATAAAAACATGTCGACAGAAACGACATTACTTTTTATTTCTAATCAACAATATATTCACTTTCGTTATCAACAACCTTTTGCCATCTAGTATACAAATCAATGCCGGAGCGGTAACAAATCAATCGGTTTTTCTGCAAAAATATGTCGACAGAAACGACATTACTTTTTATTTCTAATCAACATTATATTTACCTTCGTTATCAACAACCTTTTGCCATCTTGCATACAAATTTTCAATGCAGGAGTGGTAAAAATCAATAGGTTTTTCTATAATATATGTCGATAGAAACGACATTGTTTTCCGTTTCCTTAATATCACAGATTATTTATCACATCATTGTCTCCTTGTTTTATGTTATTACTTTTATATTTTACATTTATATTCTTTAACTAATTTATTATTCTTATTTAACACTCTTTTATTTATTATTAAATACATTTGCATTACTCTGGTTTTACTCGGACCTTTGTTAACTTTGTTAATTGTGATCTAATTTTTATTCCTCTCAATTACTTTCTTTATTATTCTTTTGCAGAACTTCAGAAATGGTAGGACGTGAGGCAATGATTTGTATATAATGTTAATAAGCTAGCAACCGTCAATATACCGGATTTCTGGCGTTGAAATCAGGGAGGAGACAATAGCCTCCCTGATAAGCGAAAAAGAAACTAGGAAAGAATTCCTCGCTTGTTGCAAGAATATAGTTAAAAACGTTGTACAAAAAAATAAAAATCCAAATATACAATAAGAAATGTGATAAAATAAAACTCAAATGTGATATATAATGTATTATAGAAAATAAGTAAAAATGTAAAAAGAAAAGAGGAAAGAATGATAGATGAACAGAGCAAAAGGGTAAGAAAGTAATGTAGCATGAAAGATAGATAATAGACCGAAAGAGAAAGTAAAATATGAAAGAAGAGAGAGAAAATAAAAAATCATGGGAAAAATTAAATTGAAAATAAGTCCCTGTCCCACCATAAATAGGGGTACGAGAGGCCCCTAATAGCGGGGGTCATAAAAAAAATATACCGGATATATATAAAGAATGTTTTCAGCTAATTACGTCGCAGGAAATGTTTTTGACGTACACCTTCTTCTAACTGATTCTAATATTACCTGTTGGACCTTTATACTGCGTCTTTTAACTCCTGCTGGTCCATGGAGTCCACTTCAGAAACTTCTTTAACTGACTATCTGTTCTATGTGGCCTGTAGTATTGACACTTATATTTGTCTTGCGGCAACATCCCTTTCCAAAGAAGAGAGCTGCCATATTTTCTTGTGGTTTTGTTGCAGGGTGGTGGGTGATGTAATTAGGCATAACAAAACCGTGTAACAGTATGTGGCGAGGATTGGTAGGCGATGCATGAATGTAATGTTGGTGAATGATGTATGTTGAATGATAGAATACATGAAGGATGAAAGAGAGAAATTGTAAAGGATGAGATAGAGAGAAGGTGAAAGTAGGAGGGTGTATATCTCTGTTCCAAAAGGAAGATAGGAGAAAGAGTTTATAAAAAAAAATACTTGTCAATCGGTTTATCTGCGAGGGATACGTTTGTTTGTATACGAATGTCCTCATTTCTTATTTTACTATAGGACAGTTTCATTTCATTATATTTTTTATCAAATTTGGCACTTTTGGCGTTGTCATGTACATAAGAGATATTTATAAAAGATTCATTTTATGTACACAACACATATTCATGTACACACACACACACATTTATATATATATACACAGCATGCTATCCATGTCTTAATATATATATATATATATATATATATATATTTGTATTGGAATGTTTCTATATATTTATGTATTTGTATGTACGTACGTACTCTCTTAACTGCCCACTCCTTTATATCTCTTATCTCCATCCAAAGGTTGTCTGGTAGAGATCTCCTCTAGCGGTCAGACCGCCTCTTGTACCATATGAATTGCTTCTTTTTTCCCTCCACTTATTGTCTATGGTGTACAAAAAGTGTTAATAAATAAATATATAAACAATTACGTAAATGAATATTTCTAGATTTTAATTTTGGGAACCGCATTTTTATTAGTCACGTTCTCGGGAAACCACTGACCCTTTAAAACCCCTCCACATATGCCGTGACCTGAAAGTGTAGTGCGATTACGGGTCATCACTAATTTGGGTTACATTTCAATATCTTCATATTTAAAAATCGAATATAAAATTCATTTACATCATCCTAATTAAATTTACATACGCTTTACGCATGTACAATAAAATCACACAATTAATTTGAAATCTGCCACTGGATAGATTTAACCCTTAATAGCCTAGAGTTTCAATTTTGATACCAATCTTTTTAACCGAATATTCATATTACTATTAGTCTTTTTTATAGGTTGGCTGTACGTATTTTACTGTTGTATAATATTCTTTCCAACGAAATTAAAAAAAAAATCTATTTTTCCCTTCATCTAGACACTCAAGCAAACACAGTAATATTAAAAAAATCACTTTCGTAAATCAGGCTATTAAGGGTTAAAACGAATATTTAAAAATATTTGACGAAAGTATATCTTACTAATCACGGTGTTCGAACTTGAACTCCTCTGAAACGGCTTGACTGATTTTTACCAAATTTTACATGCGTATTCAGTATGTATGAGAATCGGCTACTATTTATTTTCCATACCCCTTAGTGATAAGGGTGGTCCACCCCTAAATTTTATTTTTAATTTTTTAGACAATTTTTTTTGTTTTTATTTTTTTATGATACAGCATACAAGAATACATACAACCATAAATTTTCACCCCTCTACGATCAACCCTTATTTTTTATTTGTAAATTAAAATATCAATGTTTTTTTTGCAAAACAACGTTTGCGGGATCAGCTAGTTACTCTATATAAGAATACTACACTGATGTTAATGTTTAGAATTAGTTAATCGATGTTCACTATATTCGAAGTTTCGTGGTCGTATTGCTTGTCTGGTGTCAGTCTTGAGGAAGCTAATTATTGTGGCAGACTCTTTATAAAACTATATTTGTAAATAGCAACTGTTGAGTTTCTGGCTGCAGCAGAACTGCCTTCCGAGCTGATACCTTCCTATGTGGACAACAACGCCGACATTTTATGTTGATTGTCATCTCGAAAGTACAACAGACTTTTTGAATATGGAATATTTTGTTTTCTGATTTTGGTAACATGTAAAACTGTTCAATATTGCTTTTAATACGAAACTGGATGCAGGTTTTCTATATATTCTTATAAACACACACACACACACACACATATATATATACCTATATATATATATATATATATATATATATATATATATGTGATATGTTTATAATAAAACAGGTATGTATCTCGTTGTATTAAATTGAAATGAATGTTGTTTAAAAGAATTTCAGATTGAATAATTTACCAGAACACGATATCATCTCTACAGAGGCGTAGCGTTAAAATGTTGCATGCATTCCAATCTTGTATATAGATCTGAGCGCTTCATTCCATTCGGTTGAACATTCGACACAAATGCCGCGCATATTTGCCTGTTTGTACATTGAATGTACGTATATAAAATTTTCTAATATAAAATAACACTAATATATATGATGAATTTATACAGGGTGATAGGACATAAATATAAAATGTTTAAATTGGTAAATAGTTAGCTTATTTATCAGGGAGAAACTTCAAAGATTTTACATCTATTTTCAATAATGCTATTTAAAATGATCGTTCTGAAATGTTACATATTTATTTATACAATGCGATAGACGTGTTATTGTTGGTTTCACAAATATGGTAGAGACAGATATTAGAAACAGTAATTATTTTAATATGTATTAATGACATTTTCCTAAAATTCTTTTTAGGATATATTTCATTAAGTTATTTATTATTTTTGAAACCATTTTTTATTTAAAATTTTTATGCTTGTTATCAATCACATTGCAGTGGTATAGATCAGTATATTGGTACATGTTTCTGAGGAATTAAATAAATAAAGCTTTTTCGTGCGTTATTATAAAGTGTTGGAATAGAAAGCAACGAACTTGTACCTGATTCCGAATTTTAGTTTTTAAAAAAAATAACAATAGAGCTTTGAAACAAGTATGAAAATATATAAATAGATTAAAAACTTTTTTGATATTAAAATAAAAATCAATGTATGTCGCGAAAACAAAAGTATTACACCCAAAAGATGACAATTCGTAATCTGTCATGGCGTCTGGTTCAAAATTATAATAACATCAGCTGACAGACGTTCAATGTAAGGCATATATGTGTATGTATATATATATATATATATATATATATATATATATATATATATATATATATATATATATATGTATACGTATACAATTTTATAAAAATGATAGATTCTAAATTCAAAATTTTCTTGTGATTATTTTTAATAATAACAGTATTTATGGCCAGACTAGTATAAATATTTTTTCTTTTACATTTATACATTTGCCTGTTTGTAATTTCTGCATCACTTTGGGTTGACTGGACGGATGCACACGGCATTAGGTCCGCCATTAACAGTTTTGCAGTCTATCGCTGCGAGTTTTTTTTTAAATAATAATAAAGTATATATTTTAGTATAACAAATAGAAAATTTCGTGAATACGAAGTAGCTTTTCGATTTACCGCAATTTTTCTGAATGATCAGACATCGGAGAATTAGACCCGCAGGCCAAGTGTTAAATATATATATATATATATAAATATATATCAAGTGTAAAATATATATCTAAATATATATACATTTATTTACATATTATATTATAACAGTAGAACTTTGATAATCAAAGTAACACTCAAATACAATTTTAATAATATACCTTTTAAACTACCAAATAATACAAATCAATTATATTACATATACAACAACATAAACATATTATAATTAAAACATATTATAATAGGTTCTTAATGTTGACGATATTAAATACGTAAGTTATATTTGATTATAAGGCTTTGCATTTTGTGAAGTGGCCTTTCAAGTCACTGGAGTACGCTTATAGACCCTTCACATACATATAAGTAGAGCATTTTTAAATCATATATTTTTTAAGTTATTAATTATTATTGAGGTTAATATAAGTTTGTAATTTATATAGGTTAATAAATGCTAAGTAAAAGGTAGCATAAATCGTATTACCTTTCGATTGGTATATTTATAATTTAAATTTGTTTATCTCTCACTGAACCATGGCTGTGATCGTATTTTTATTTAAGATGGAATCAGGAACATAGCCCAGCGATGGGAAGTACAAAACAGATCGCCTCTGGGTCTTCGAGGTTCCGAAGACCAGACCACGGACTGGCATTCGAATATAGCACTTCTATTAAAGTTGAACAGATGACTGACCAGAAACGGCTGCCTCCAGGCCGCTTCTAACCGGTATTTTTGGAAATCTGTGGGTCAGACGTATGTCCAACAGTGGACGATATACGACAGAAACGGTGATCATTCATTAATATTTATTTACATATTTTTTTGGATTTTATTCAGAACTGTACAGAAAAATACGACACTAACATTAAAAGTGATTAAACGAGATATAATTCACAATTATTATTAGATTATAATATTTAATGGAATCAGGCGTTACCTCGCGGAAGTCCATCCTAAGTAAGAAAAGGACCAATATTTAGTGCCAAACACAGAGTCAAGTTGGCACTAATCGGTGTAACATAACTCCTGAAGATGCCCCGTGGAGGGGTGAAACACGTGTTGAGTAATTTGGCGGTGGCAGTTGTGTAATTCGCATTGTTTGCCGCATACGCATTTATCAGCGAGCTGGCGGGCGGTGCACTTTTGCACGACTACCACTGCATGTGCGGAAGTGGCTAAATATTGGTTCTTTTTTTACTTAGATTATAATATGTAAATAAAGATAATTGACATGCAGTAATAGAAAGTACGTTTCTAAACCAAAAAAGTAAAATTATGTTTATTTAAATGATTTATATACTATTAAGAGAGGATGTCATAAAGGATGCACAGCAGCGCCCTCTACGTAATATGTTACACTGCGATCGCCAACCCGCCTGGTAAGCGTGGCGATTATGGTATATATCCCCATAGATATCTTTGGGGGAGGCATATGCCTTGCAATCAGCGTCCATAGACTGAAAAGACGACCACGAAAATAAAATAAAAAAATCTAGAATTTTTATTGGGTAGGTTATTTTTACAAGGTAATTTATATAAGTATATAAATATTTTATTACATGGTATATACAGGCTGATTAATTATATATTTAATGGAATCAGGCGTTACCTCGCGGAAGTCCACCATAAGTAAGAAAAGGACCAATATTTAGCCACTTCCGCACATGCAGTGGTAGTCGTGCAATAAAATGCACCGCCCGCCTGCCCGCTGATAAATGCGTATGCGGCAAACAATGCAAATCACACAACCGCCTCCGCCAAAATACTCAACACGTGTTTCACCCCTCCACGGCGCATCTTCAGGAGTTATGTTACATCGATTAGTGCCAAACACAGTAATTAATTATAGGTGTCAAAACTTTAAAGGGGTGAATAAATAGCTTATTCGCTGTTTTATGTGTAGCCTTCGCGTTCGCACTGACCACTATACATCAATACTTCTGCTAAATTATACTTTGAAAGCCGAATTAAATTCAAACGCCATTATTGATGGAATCGCTGATATTGTGTAATGGTACAAATTGTAAATATTAAATAATTTCTGTATACATGTAAATATATAATATACGTGACATAGATCACATCATAGTATTTGTAAGTTCAAGTGAAAGCTCTGTTTACATTAGGACAATCGACAACACCATCATACCCACACTCCTCATCACCATAACCTTGTACTACTATACAACTGACCCTCGTTGTTCACTACAGACACTACTCACCTTTAACATATGTCCACTCTTGCTTATACATATAAATGCAGGCCGCTTGTAGCTGGTGCATTTGTAAATCTATGGGTGAAGCAGATCTTCAGTGATGAACATCCTATTGCTGAAATGATGTTGATGATGTAATAACATCTACTCATCACCGTTTAATCAGTATCACTAATAAATTTTCGACTGCAAAAAGTTTCCAATTGTTTTGTAATTTAATCAGATTTTTTAATAAAATGCTGCAAAATATTATTGGACTAACATAAAAAAAATTAAAAAATAAATTGTCAAAAATTATTATTCAATAAATGAATATTTAAATGATAAGAATCCTTGGCAGTGATGTCGCCTGATTATTTTGGTTTTATTTAGGCTATATGTGATAAAGTGTATATGTATAAATCCGAATTGTTAAACTTTATTAAGAGATCTGTTGTTGTGGAGTTTCTTCCTGCTTCTTCTCCGCAACTATATTACTTTGCGAAGCAGTGTAGAGTCAAAAATAAAATAAATAGATAATAAATTGTCGAGCAATAAGAGTTCTAAGTATGTATTCTGAATAAACGTATTTTATCTTTATTCTTAATATTACAGACATCGAAAACTTTTCATTCGAATTTAAATTGGCTTTTTGCTATAAAAAGGTCTCCGGAATATTCTCGAATTCCACTGAACTATATTTCGAACGAACGCATAAAATGTTTGCGATAGAATAACTTTGTTTAAGCAACTAGGTTAACCTGTATAATTTTTAACGAGATCTAGACTGAAAAGTAAAGTTCAGTTTCAGTTGAAATTGTTTTCACGTATGTATGTTTCGAGTTGGTACAGTAAAATTAGTTTATGCAATTCATTTATTGGTAGAGAACTGAGATTATGATCTTGGGATGTAGGTTCGATTCCGGATACAACCTTATATAATTCACACGTAGATTTGTCTCTGCTCACAAACTAATTTCTAGAGGATACCCAGCAGCGCCCTCTTTTTACCATTGTATCACGTCATCACCTGAAGCCACTTTAAACATAAAATAAAATATTTTATTATTAAACACATATTAATGAAAGAGACTTCAGGCTTGTAATATAAGGGTCCTTTAAGAGGATGCCTTCAGCTATTCGTCTACTCAAAGGACTATCGAAGATCCTGATAGAAATGTTAAGAGAAACAGTAAACATATGAAGCTTTTTGCAGATGCTTGTTCCGGCGCTGGTGTCCTGGTTGGTGCAGAAAACCGACCGACTCCTCGGTCTCTGAGAGCAGCGAGAAACACGAAACCAACCAACAAGTAAGATTACCAGTTTCAGGAACATATTAATGCGTATAGGAATGATCGCCCTGAAAGATCTCGTTTCACTAAACATTTATTAGAGTCGGGTCATAGTTTACCGCACGGTCATTCCTATGACGTGCTGCATACCTGTAGCAAAGGATTGCGGATGTTGGAAAGGTTAGAAATAATAACTATATTTAACGAGCAGGTGAAAGTTTTCTCTTCTCCATTATTACAAACTTACCAGGGGACTCTCTCAAGGCACTCATCTATTATGTAAAATCGCAAATATAACTCACGCGTAAGAGAGGGTATAATAAAGACCCAAGTGATCTGTCACGTGACTTTGAGTGGTAGTGGGGGAGGAGGTGGCATATAAATAACAAAGCGGTGATGGAGTGAGTTCTCTGCCAGCCGACTGGGTCGCGCTGGAATGTCCTCGAGGACTGGCTGGGTGATCCCCGCTGCTACTATCTCGCGGCCACTACCTATGTGACTTCCTCGTCTTCCGCCGAGTACTGATATGGGTTCGGAAACTCGAATCCTGTAATTTTATATAGTTCACGGACCCCTCCGTTCCGTGAACTCATTTCCGATGAAGCTGTAAAAGCCGCAAGGCTAACATCAAAAACTTCACATGAGACAATAGACAATAGGAATGAGCTCACTCTGTGTTTGGCACTAATCGGTATAACATTACTCCTGACGATGCCCCGTGAAGGGGTGAAACACGTGTTGAGTGATTTAACGGTGGTAGTTGTGTATTCGCATTGTTTGCCGCATGCGCATTTATTAGCGGGCTGGCGGGCGGGTGCACTTTATTGCACGACTACTGCTGCATGGCGGAAGTAGCTATATATTGGTCCTTTCCTTACTTAACAGTTTCATTTATATAAATTACTAATGCATTTTTTTACCGACGATTGAAATAATACCTCGTGTATTTATGTCAAGAGCATATGTTATTATAGGGATTATTTAAACAAAACGTAATATATTTTAAAGTATGTAAGATTCTCAAATGTCCACGTGCCGGTAGACGCGTCTAGATGGTTAAGATCACACCGCTCATGGTGCTGATCATAGGATCATTACGTCTTTCAGTGGGCAAATTGCCCACCCGTGAGGTGTGGCCCCACGTAAAGCGTTGAACCACCGTTTAAGAATGGTATACAATATCACTATGTAATAATACTTGTTATTTCTTTTTATAGAAACATTTTAAACACATGAGAACATAAAATTTGTATATATAAATAGTATTATATAGATATAAGTAAATAGAGAAACATAAATTTGACCCGACTATTGTTAAAGTATTGCGGGAATTGGCATTGGCCAGTGGCTATATTTACGAGTATGTAAGGAAGGTAATAAACAAAATAAAATAAAATGAAATTGAAGTAGTTACAATGAAAAAGTAAGTCGTGTTATATATTGTTATGAGTCCTCGTAAGTTACGACGTTATGGATCTAGGCCTCATCCACAGATTAAAAAAGTACCGGTTTGAAGCAGTTTACATTCAACGTCTTATGAGACGAAAATTTATTAAAAATATTTATTTATTTTTTTTATAAAAAAGATATTTTTATCCAAATAACTATTGTATCTATTAAATAAACTAACAATTATTTACAACATATTTAATTTTTAATAAAATAAGGTGTCAATTACGTTTACTTGTTTTTTTATAATATATATCTATGAAAATATAGTACTAACAGATTCAATTTCTTTTTTTCGTGTGAACGCTCCGACATTTTTTATTACAATGTAAGATTACATACAATGATACGTAATAGATTACATAATATATAATTAAAAAGTATGAATCGCCTACGTAAAATGTCACAAATTGTTTTAGTTTGAAAAAATTGCAGATTATTTTTGACAGGCGTTTAAAAAATATGTATCAGTAAATAATAGTAATAACGGAACTGCGGAAGGATATAGTAACATAGCCCCACTATTTAGCCAAGAGAGAAGACGCCAGATTTTTCTGGAGTACTGTAGGGGGATAATCGTGGCAGAAATTAAAAGGAAGACTAAGGTAATAGAAGATAAATTGAAGTAAGCTAATTATTTTTTTAATAATTTCCCCTAAGTTTTATAAGACGGAGGTTTACTATCAAAGTGATCAATGATGAATTGATCAACGTGGTCTTTTACTTCGTGGCTTTTTTAATTGCGATATTAGGGAACTATCGTTTCCCTACCTTTATTTTGGACGGAGATATATCCCAAAATGATATTTTCACAAATTTTTCCATTTTCTCGTCGCTCATTACCCTAAAACTCTAGGTAACATCTGTCCAATCATTCATAAAGAGAACTATGCAAGGAATATCACAACAAAATAGAATGAGGAATAAAAATATCCATAGACGAAAGCAATTAACCTGTATTGCTTATATTGCAAAGCGTGGACGGAAGGTTCTAGAATCTTTCACGAACCTGCGTAGCGAAGGACAAGGTGAACAGAAGACCTGGTCCATCATAGAAGACTGGATGACATACAAAAGCTTGTGGACAATATACAGCTGAAATTATGATAATAAATACGCCCGTGTGAAGTGAATCGAAATTCAAATCAAAAATACATCTAAACTAAAACAAGCCTCATTGAATAACAAAAAATTTTTTTAATCTATATTTGCAAATGGCGTGATATAGCCTGTTGCGAAAAGAAACTTAGTAAAGTCTTTTTAAAAACTTAAGTAATTTCGTTAATAAATAAGTTTACGACGCATTCGAGTATTGCGAGTTTTTTTAACTCTTTTAAAATTAGACTCTATTGCACTCTTTTTTTTAAACGAGTTTTGATTAAACTAAAAGTTGTAAAGGGAAGTTTATTAAAAAAATTTATGACTATTCGTTTTAATCGTCGTATAGACATATACATAGGCATTGTCTTGTCAAATTCTAAGTCCTGTTGGGTTCCTCGCAGGCATATCGACAACGTCGATACAAATTTACACTTTTAATGGAATCAGGCGTTATTTTGCGGAAGTCCATCCTAAGTAAGAAAACGACCAATATTTAGCCACATCCGGGCTGGCAGGCGGTGCACTTTGTTGCACGACTACCACTGCATGTGCGGAAGTGGCTAAATATTGGTCCTTTTCTTACAAATATAAACAAAAAAAAACTCTACACAGTAAATATTAAAAGTAGCATATACAATAATAATAGATGTGGACTTCATTTTTATTATTTAAATTTGGAACAAATAAATGAAAAGTAAACATAACAATAATAGAAGGCTTTGCCGTTGTTGTTATTTCAGCACATGGAAGCCCATTGTGAGGAATAGGCTTTCCCAAAGGTCGCCACGATGATCGGTCATGCGTTGTCCACGTCCAGCGACTTCCGGTCACCTTAACTATGTCGACGGCCCACCTAGTGGGACGCCTGCCCACTTCTCGTCTACCAGCTCTTGGTGACAACTTGAGAACCTTTCGGCCATTGATGTGTCCAGTCTACTACCACCCTAGATGAGCAATTCTTCGAGCTATGTCACCGAATTTTAGTTTGTGAATCTCCTCAATTCTCTCCATTGCTGTCTGGGTCACCTTGAACTTTCATATGGAGCATGTAAGTGACCACGTCGGAATCTGTATATCATCATCGGCAACACACATTGGTCAAAGACCTTCGTCTTCAAACGTTGCATAAAACAATCATAAGAGCTAGAGTTAAGTTATTTGATATAATATTAGGGGAACCGAAAAGTAATGTCGCTTTCTTAAGTTAAATTCACACGAAAATATTTTTAGCAAGTGTTTATTTTCTAATCAATAATGTATTCACCTTCGTTATCAACAACCTTTTGTCATCTAGTATACAAATCAATGCCGGAGCGGTAATCAATCGGTTTGTCTGTAAAATATGTCGACAGAAACGACTTTACTTTTCGGTCCTCCTAATACATAGAAAATTAGGAAGAAATAAATGTATTGTAATGTATTTTGACTATAAATAAAAAAAAATAACGCCTGTGTCTATGTGATATTGCTATTGTTAATTTTCAGACCGGATTGGGTACTAAATATTTATTTAAACATACTCTAACGGTATTATTTTATATTAAACTAGTTTACCTAACATAGCCTTAAGGCTTTCATAAGATTCTTGGAACAGGTTACATCCCGAATGGTTAGTTATATGAAGTTTTAAAAGTGTGAACGTAATACAAAATTAAGTAAGAAAAAGCTTTTAAAAATTCGCATTACGATCTCCGCGGATTTTTATTGCCAAAGTTATTAACAGGTAGCATTCCAATTAATTAATGTAACTATATAAAGTGATCACTTTATATAAAGTGACTGAATATACATTCAGAAGACTTACCTGTATATTATGCATATATTTGTATAAGTATGTTAGTATGTATGTGTGTATAGTAATATATATATTTGTGTACATATTGTACACTTTTAGATGCCCTTTACTTCATGTCTCTCGTCTCCTTCCAAAGGTTGTCTGGTAAAGATCGCGTCGAGTGAGAAGACCACCTCTTGTAGGATTATTTCTTTTTTTTTATTATTGTCTATGAACAGAAAGTAAACAAATAAATAAATAATAATATATGATTAGCCATTAAGTATTTAGCGATCAAAGCCAAAAACCTTGTGAAAGCATTGGGTTTTTAGGTAAGCTATTTAAGTATAATATATTACCAATAAAGCCTGTTAATATACTAATATCAAAGAGCCACAAATGTTAACATTAAAATAATTTTGTTTGGAGACAGATAACGAAAGATTTCTTTACGCTATTGGTTTATAAAATAGTTCATATTTAAATGTTATGTCAAATTTTTAAAGCATTCTATTTTGAATAGTAATGTTATGTATGTCTGGAAAAATTTTAGACACCCGAAAAGGTTAAAAAAAGTGTAGATAGTTTTTCTCTCGAATTCGCGTGATGGGGTTGCCGTGTGACATTAATATGAATATCAGTAATTCGTAATTGAGCAAGACGTTTCACCATCGCAAATTGTTCGCGTAACCTTTTTCAACACACGGCCCGGCAAAATGGAGGCGGGCCAACAAAAACTGGTCAAAAAATTTCTCATTGCATACTTTGTGATGGCGGGCCCGGCTGCATTTTTGGCTGCAAGTTCTAGAGAGCATCTAGCGCCGTCTCGCTCATGCTCGTTGGGGAGAGGGAGACGGGTGAAGTGTGCTTGACCTATGCGCTTGGGCCGCCTCGAATGATTTCGGCGATTCGGTTTTGCTGCATGGAAGTGCTTGGATTCCAAATTAAAAACTATTTAAATGCACTCACATTTTTTCTACTTTTAATCATTTATAGCCTAGATACAGCCATAGATACGGCTTTATTTATAAGAAACTATAACAAAATCGAGTTCCTCTATTATGACATTTTTGTGCTAAAATTAAACTTTTTTTTTTTTTGGAGATCTTTTATTTTGAATAAAAGTTACTGCTATTATTTCTATTATTATCATTTGAAAACAATGTATTAAGTCTTTTACAAAGTATTAGAATAATTTGTTTTAAATATTATGATTTTCATCAGTTTTTATTTGTTGAAATTTTAAGTTCACATTTTTAAATTTACGAATTTACTATAAATATGTACTTGTAAAAGTATGTAATACGGCGTTTTAATGTCCTGCAACTTAATTTATCACTTTGGGCCAGTTAATCTTTTAGATTAATTATTAAAAAATTAGCCCAAAATAACGCTTTTTATTTTAAAATTTTTGTAAGCAGCCGGTTAATGAAATCAAACAGAATTTGAATTATTGAATTAGCACATAATATTGTAATTTAAAGCCTTTTCGGTAGATCATGTAGAGTGACGACCCAAGCATAGTTCACTAAGGCTTTCTACAAAGAACCTCAACATAGCAAGGCTGCCTCCCAAGCCGGAAAAATAGTAGAGAGAGGTTAGCTACTTTAAAAGAGGCTTGGTATACTCCGCTCTCTGTCACTTTAAACAAGTGGAATCTGCAAATGCCATTTGGGCAATAGAAACTGTCTGGTCCAAAAAAATATGTTACAGTAAGAACAGCTTTCAGTGTTCTACCAGGTGAAAATCGATTTAAAAAGTTTCCAAATTTAAAGATAACAGACATCTCAATTTATATCAAATCGGAAATCTTTCACATATGTATATAATTAAAATTGACAACTTTATCGATTTAGAAACATTTTAAAATTTTTTATAAAGCACAAATAAGGGGATATATGAAAATTAAAAAAAAACTCTTTTCTTTCCTTTACAAACCACAGAGTATATTAAAACATAAGTTTTTAGCTGTCAAATATTTGAAAATCGTAATTAAAATAAAGGTTTTTTTACCGCGAATTATTTGAATGGATATATAATCTCATTACTATTGCATTAAAAACATATGTTTTTAATTAATACTTGTGTACGATTAATATATTAAATCAGTAAAAAAAGTGATCGATATGAAATACGTAATATTTTTTTTACTATACTGTGACATATCAATAATTGTTCACAGTACATAAATTATTTTATTAGCGAAATAGCTTATGCTATATGCTATTATTTTATACGGATGCTACAATTATACAAGAATTTCTACAAATGACGAGTAGGGTCAAATCAATATCAGCTTTACACTATCAAGTTTCTTTGAAGCTGTGCCAGGCGTTTCGACTCGTTACTGATCAGCACAGCCTGAGGATAGAAGGTTCTTCCGGCTTACTTATTACTTGATTATAACCTAAGTTTCTTCAGGGTTAGAATAAATAGGTGATAGTCTGCGTGTTTCATCTTCGACCACAACGTCAGTTTCTATCAGACAAGCTGGTTATCAAATGTGGATAAAATAGCGTAAAGATAATTACAATAATATAGCATACATATATAACGTTATTTTAAAAGTACTTATACGATATATTAAGTGAGACATTATACTATATTCTTCCCTAATGCTTTTACTTACGTCTTAATGTATCTAATATAGTATTAATTATAATGTCGAAAGTGCTTAAAAGCGACTTAATTGAATTAATTATAACTTCTCTTAAATAGCATCAATTTGATGTGCTATTTTACTATAAAGAGATTAAAAACTACTAACTAACACTAGGTATACACGTTCATCCATTGTTGTGATATGGATCCAAATGAATATATCTAAATAAAAAACCAGTATAGATGCTTGAAATATTAATTGATGAAAAAGAAAAACAGTTTTTCAATTGTAAAATCTTCTCGGGGATTTACGTAATAATTTAACAAATTTTTAAGGCAGTTGATTATGGGATTTTTAAATCTATTGAGCACATACAGAGACATATACATTTATATATAAGTACTAGCTGATTCCGCAAACGTTGTTTTGCAAAAAAAAAAAAAAAATTAAAGTTATTACTTAACAATTAAAAATAAGAGTTGATCGTAGAGGGGCCATAATTAATGGTTGTATGTATTTTTATATGCGGTATATAATAAAAAAATAAAACCAAAAAAAAATTGTCTAAAAAATAAAAAATAAATTTTAAGGGTGAACAACCCTTATCACTTAGGAGTATGGAAATTAGATAGTACCCGATTCTCAGACCTACTGAATACGCATATAAAATTTGGTAAAAATCGGTTAAGCCGTTTCGGAGGAGTACGGTAACTAACATTGAATGGAGATGAGAGATTAGAATGAGACGGCAGTTTATAATGTACATAAATACATACAAATACATACGCATATACAAATATATAAACATTAAAACATATGTGTGCCGATTATTAATCTGTGATGGTTCACCCTTTCAAACATTAATGTTTTCAAAAATACATAACGTAATAATAGCTCCTGTAACACCAAAGCCTTGAAGTTTAGTAAAGACATATAGACTTTACTATATACAATGTGGACAAAATGTTGCTTCAAAAAGGTTTATTTATATCTTTTCTAATTCATAGTATAGTAAAGAATGAAAAACAATATAAGTACTATTTATATTAAGGAGACCGGAAGGTAATATCGTTTCTTTCGACATATTTTACAGAAAAATTGATTGATTTTTACCACTCTGCCATTAATTTGTATACTAGATGGCACATGGTTGTTGATAACGAAGGTAAATATATTGTTATAGTAATAAAAACTTGTTAAAAATGTTGTGTGAATTTAACTTAAGAAATCGACATTACTTTCCGGTCAATACAACCTATCACGCAAGTTAAATTAGTGTTTATTAGTATTGCAGTAAATTCCTTTTGAGCCGTGCACTCACAATTTGAAGGCTGTACACCCGAAATGTATATGTGCAGTGTGCCTATCTTCTAGTACTTACAAATAATGATTGCCTTCAGCGTTTGCGCTTGCCGCTTACACACACATTCAAAAACATTACAACTACATGCATGTTTTACGTCCCGTCATTGTGCACTGTATGCGCTAATTTATACTGCGTTCTTTTAAGTTTGTACATATAAAAGATGCAGTTAACACGTTCACTGCGGGCCCAATTTTGAAGAACTTTCAGCTGGTGCGGCTGAGGTCGAATCAGCCTCAAGCTGAACTTCCTAGTAGTGCGGTTGAGGCCTTTTCTGCCTCATGTTCATCAATATTTTTTTACAATATTGAGTCAATGCTTCGCAGACATAAAGAAAGCTATATTTGTCTTTGTCATACCTCATACGGTTGAGTGTAAACAGCCGCCGCACTAGAGAGAAAACACGAGTTTTACGCGCCGCACCAGTGCAAAGTCTACCATGAGGCTGAATCGACCTCAAGCCGCAGTGAACGTGTTAAAACATCTACTATTAAATACACAGTATGATTTTTTTTAAATGACCCCCGCTATTGGGGGCCTCTCGTACCCCTATTTATGGTGGGACAGGGAATTTATTTGCAATTTAATTTTTCACAGAATTTTTTATTTTCTCTCTCTTCTTTCATATTATACTTTCTCTTTCGATCTATTATTTATCTTTCATGCTACATTTCTACTTTCTTACCCTTTTGCTCTGTTCATCTATCATTCTTTCCTCTTTTCTTTTTATATTTTTACTTATTTTCTATAATACATTATATATCACATTTGAGTTTTATTTTATCACATTTCTTATTGTATATTTGGATTTTTATTTTTTTTGTATAACGTTTTTAACTATTTTCTTGCAACAAGCGAGGAATTCTTTCCTAGTTTCTTTTTCGCCTATCAGGGACACAGTATGATTGGTTATACTTGTAAAAGTTGTTAAATCAAATTACTGCATATTAAAATTAATTATTATTTAATATCTGTACATACACTGCCGGAATGCAGGCCTATCGCATTTAAATAAGTAAACGCGTTTAAAAGTGATCACTTTAAACTTGGTGATCGAAAAAATGTGTTGAAATTTTAAAAACTTTTTGCTGATAAATGATCCTTACATTTACCCTTTTAAAGCTATTACAAAACATACTGTATACATAATAACTTCAAAAATGCAACCACATATTCCATATCCATTCGATTGTTGTGTTAAACCGTAAATAAAATTTATCCGGTTTTATTTGAACCGGAAATTTTTCAGTCCACTTCATCCGGTTCGAACGTAAATAGGTCGAGGACTTTAATCGTTCACTTGACTGTGTGAAGTACTTTTGTGAAATGCTTAATAACTTATGTAACCAAGTGTGTAACTTGAAATAGCTTGTACACTCAACCGGCCGGATATGACTCGGTGTTTCTTATTTAATACTAGCTGATCCCGCAAACGTTGTTTTGCAAAAAAAATTAAAGTTTTTAATTAACTAATGTAAGATAAGGGTTGATCGTAGAGGGGTGAAAATTTAGGTTTGTATGTATTTTTGTATGCTGTATCATAATAAAATAAAAACCAAAAAAATTGTCTAAAAAATTAAAAATAAAATTTAGGGGTGGACCACCCTTATCACTTAGGGGTATGGAAAATAAATAGTAGCCGATTCTCAGACATACTGAATACGCATGTAAAATTTGGTAAAAATCGGTCAAGCCGTTTCGGAGGAGTTCAAGTTCGAACACCGTGACACGAGAATTTTATATATTAGATTTATTTAAATATATATAGAGAATTGGTTGCTAAAAAATTGACGATCGAAGTTAAAGGTTAGAATATAGATAGGCAAAACATGTACAGGATGATTTGATATGTGTATACTTTAAAGTGATGGATGTACAGCATATTTGCTGTCATTTAATGTGTGATGTATCCCATCTTTTCATCTATATTAAATAACGTTATATCAGAAAATATATATTTCTATAATTAAAATATATATAGCATAATTAAGACTCACGTTTATACAGTATGACTGTAAATAGATGCAAAATACAAAGCATTTTTGTTACAATTGTATAGTTCACACATTTAATCATTTAAATCTTTTACACTTAAAACCAACCAACAAGTAAATTATTTTAAAATTCATCTAAATTTTAATATAATGTCAGCTGTAGTGTGTTAAGCAACCTTCAATTTTCTATTATATATACAAAGATATAATTACAGATAACAAAAAAATGATACATTACTTAAAAAACTTTACCCTTTGATTGCTTTTTACTTAGGCGTTTTTGAAAATATAATTGAGATAGCTTTGTAAGTAATAAGTACAATAGAAGTATGTAAATTTACTAACAAGAATTTCAAGTAAAATAAATATAATTATTATAAAGATGTTTATATAGATCTTGCAAAACGTAACATTTCTCGAGATTGAAATATAATAAATTAAAATCTATTCTTACTTGTAATTTACCATTACTTGATCGACCACAAGGATTCTATGGTAGTTTCTATGGATAAAGGAATATATATATCTGAATGTGTATATATATATATATATATATATATATATATATTTGATACGCCTTGATGATTAAAGAAAAATTGATATGACGTTTTTTATTACGACAATTGTAATTTTATGCTTGTTTAACAAATAGTAAATTTGTGAATTAAAATATAATTAATTAAAAATTATACAAGAAGATACCTTTATTACATTCACATACTCTGGCATTTAAAAGCCTTCAATGTCCCAGGATATCATCCTTTTCAAACTAGGTTCCTATTGTTATGTACCTGGCTTATATTTACAACGTAAGGTTTGTGTTCAATTACGTATGTAATAATTATTATTTCATGTACGTTTCAGAATAAACTTCTTTGGTTTTATAATAGAGTCTATAAGGTTCTACAGAATATCTTAAAGGCTCATCGTGAAGGAAGTAGTGTCGCTTTGGCTTATCTTAGTATATATACGCTTGAAAAGACGAGAGAAAATTCGATAGCTTACGTGAAAAGTGTATAGAATGAGCTTTCAGTGAAGTTCGAACGCCGGAAAATTATTTTTGTAACTGAAAGATGTATTATAGATATGTTAAGGTTGTTCTATGATATCGAGAGTGATGAATATACTTGTTTTGGTGCTGTAATTATATCATCGACATCATCTTTCATCGATCGCCACTAAAGAGGGGAGGCTACCCACTGCGTCTACCGGTTCATGATCTCGTAGGATGGTCGAACGATGTGCCTTATTATCTGCCGCTTCGGATGGGAAAATATTCGTAGTACATGAGTTACCTAAGTTGTTTTGCGGGTAAATGTACAACTGTATAATATAAAGATACTAAAATAAATACAAACATTGAAGTGACATTTTAATTGTAAATTTAAGATTAAATTTTCTATTCATTCTATTCTATTTTTGAAAACCGTTGTAATTAATATATCCTATTATTTTTTTAAATCATTTATTGAAGTTGAAAGGTTTAAGACAATCAAACTTAATATGAAAAGTTTGCGAGTTGATGCAAACAATATTCGACCAAGAGGACCTATACTCTACATTTACGAGTCAATTATATATATATATATATATATATATATATATATATACACATATATGTCTAGACTAAATTTATCTTGGATTGTTTCAATAAATAATTTAAGGAGATTGTACTAGAACAGGTATGAACCCTAAACACATTAATGGGTCCCGCTGAGCATATAAAAGATTGAATTTATTTTATCGACTTTCTCTCAACAATATATTATAACATTTATTATAATAAATCGGTAGTATATACTAAACCACATTCTTACACGCGATTTGTTGAACCTTGCAAAACGAACGCCACACGTGCATTTATTTGTATTGATTTTGTATATCAACACCACTTTTCTTTTTTAAATTTGACGTTCTTATTCTAATCAATAAGTGTTACAGTATGTGCAGTTCGTCAAACGATTTTAAAATTTAAATTGGCCCTCGATTAAAGAGATGGCTTACCCCTGTACTAAACAATTTAGAGGTCAAATAATTTTACTTCCTCTCTCTTCAATATCTTCTCAATGACCCGTCTTGCACTGCTCACATTCAGTAACATCCTGCGAACTTAATTACATTGTCAGTTCACTTAGTGCAGTACCTACCAGCTCGTGATCGCCAGTAAAGAAAAAAAATGCGATTAAATCCAAAATATGATCCATACGTTGTCACAAGTAAAATTACTTAGTTAAATATGATTTAAAACGACACAGCATAATGCAACGTGTCTATATTAAAACACAAATTATTGCCAAAATTTCCCTTTGCCCTTCCGAAGTGTTTATGTGTGCGATGCGCAGGCGCACATGACGTACGTGTGCGCGATCGCTTGCCCGTGCGCGTGCAATCCGGTTTGCTGGAAAGTACATTTAGAGTACCTATAGTGTTGGAAATGGCTTAACCTATTTATAGCTGTGTATGCGCTGACGACTTTTTGTTGCCCCTCATTGTAAGTTAGGATACGCGACCGAATTTCGAATGCTGCTTCTCGATTTAAAATTTGATTTTGGAACGCTTTCGTTGTGATTTTTGTAACGTATTTGAGTTTATTACGTTGTTAGTAACATTATATATATATCTATGTATATAGTGAAATAAATATTTACTTTATCTAATGTATAAAATTCTCGTGTCACGGTGTTCGAACTTGAACTCCTCCGAAACGGCTTGACCGATTTTTACCAAATTTTACATGCTTATTCAGTATGTCTGAGAATCGGCTACTATCTATTTTCCATACCCCTAAGTGATAAGGGTGGTCCACCCCTAAATTTTATTTTTAATTTATTAGACAATTTTTTTGGTTTTTATTTTATTATGATACAGCATACAAAAATACATACAAACCTAAATTTTCACCCCTCTACGATCAACCCTTATCTTACATTTGTTAATTAAAAACTTTAATTTTTTCTGCAAAACAACGTTTGCGGGATCAGCTAGTAATCTTATATAATTGTAATAAAAAAGATCAAAACTGTCTCTTATACTACTGAGCCGATACTATGCAATTCTTTATACACTTAAAATATACTGAAACATATTAACATATAAATAAATATTTACACATAACACAATTTTTTACTTTTATTTCTTCTTTCTATATGTTATCATCTTCAGCCCGTAATGATATATATATTCATTATTCATATAAAAAAACGGTGTAAATTAAAACACCTGGCTGTCGAATATTTAACATCAATTTAAGTACATCACCGTCATCATCACCGTTTTAGCAGCATGAAGATCTGAATGAATATCTCATCCTAAATATTCAAAAGGACAGGGATTAAAAATACACTTTTGGATGCAATCAAACAAATAAACATTCTATGCACTAATCTTTTGTATTTTGTTATACGTAATAAATAAGGTAATATTCTAGTTAAATGTTGTTCATTATTAAGTAATTGAATTAATAAATAAAATGATAATTCTAAAATTGGCGTCGTTTGAGCCTATAAACTGCAAGGCTTAAGCCTTTCGAATTCATAATCGCCACGCTTGGCAGGTGGGTGGTAGATCGCAGTGTGATGTTATCAGCTCAGAGGACACTGCTGTAAATCCTCTGGGAAATTATTTGTGAGCAGTGGCAATACTACATATATATATATATATATATATATATATATATATATATATATATATATATATATATATGTTTTCTTGTAATGAAAATAATAGGCGGAAGTCTGTGAAGGCAGTATATAATATTTTTATGATCATAAATTAAATAAATAAAAAAGATAATACGTTAATATTTAAATAAAAAATAAGCGCATTAACCTTATAGCTTTAAGTTAAACCTTTGTACATAAATATAAAGGGTGATTATTAGTTTATAAGTTTTAAAGGGATAAATATATAGTACTTTTAGAAGTTACTGGTCTTTCGTATTACTATATATATATATATATATACATACATACATCACACATACACACACACATAAACACATACATATATATATATATATATATATATAATATATATAATATATGTATGTGTGTGTGTGTGTGAACAGTAAACACGCTGTAAATGACTTTATGACCATGTCATGGCTGCACAAGCTCTCAAGGCTCTCAAGGCTTCAAGTTTTAGACGACTTTATACCTGGGACAAACCGTCTACCTTGGTTAGTCCAACTGCGAAGAAGAGATCACTCGCCGAATCCAACTCGGATGGGCAGCTTTCGAATAGCTCCGAAACCACTTCTCTTCCAATACCGCAATGTTTCATGACGAAGGTCTTGCTGTATATTGCCGGTGATGATATACTGAACCGAGATGTGGTAACATACATGCCTAGGCTCAAGGTGCCTCAGAAAGCAATAGGCTATCTCGCTCTAATAGGCTCGGAGTTTCAGAGACATCACTTACAATAAGCCTTAACAATTTTTATTAAGTAAGAAAAGGACGGGGCATCTTCAGGAGTTATGTTACACCGATTAGTGCCAAACACAGTCTGTGTTGAATATAGCGGTGGCGGTTGTGTGATTCGCATTATTTGCCGCATACGCATTTATCAGCGGGCTGGCGGGCGGTGCATTTTATTGCATGACTACCACTGCATGTGCGGAAGTGGCTAAATATTGGTCCTTTGCTTACTTAGGATGGACTTCCGCGAGGTAACGCCTGATTCCATTAAACAATTTTTATTATTATTTCCACGCTTATCTTCTGTCCTTCTTAAGATATCTCATTTCATTTCTCTTTTGTCCTACTCATTCTCTTAAAATCATTTCCATACCTTGTTACCTATCATAAATCGCCTTTCTTCCTACACCTACCTTCCAGAATACTGATGATCTTTGATGTAGTCATTCCGAGGGGCATCATAGGAAGGCACATGGTCACCCAGGGAGCAATGGAGAGGGCTATGCTTGTAGTTTCGCTACGAGAACGTATCATAAATGAGTAAGAAAAGGACCAATATTAAGCCACTTCCGCACATGCAGTGGTAGTCGTGCAACAAAGTGCACCGCCCGATCAGCGGGCTGGCGGGCGGTGCACTTTGTTGCCAGCCCGCTAAATATTAGTCCTTTTCTTACTTAGGATGGACTTTCGCAAGGTAACGCCTGATTCCATTAAATATAAAAGAATTATAAATGAGGAGATCCACAGAAGAACCAAGAACACCGACGTATCTCAAAGAATTGCTCGTCTGAAATAGCAGTGGGCGGCATTGGCCGTTGGGGCTGAAAGGTTCTCGAGTGGCGACCACGAGCCGGTAGATGGGGTGTGGGTAAGCCCCCCCCCCACTAGGTAGACCGACAACACATTTAAGTTCTCTGAAAATCGCTGCATGTGAGCAGCGCAAAACTGCCGTGGCAAACTTTGGAGGACACCTATGTCTTGCAGTGGGGATCCATCAGCTGAAAAGAAGGAGAAGAAACCATTTTGAAGGTTGTTTTGTATCTCAAACGCGTCAAGTCTCGATTAGTGAGAAAAGCGTCAAAAACTCGACTGAAATCTTTAGCAACATCGGTATTCTATCTATTCTAATTTGACTCCGTACGACTCCTGGTTTTTATTCAGCAAACTCAAAACGCCAATGCAGAAACGCCTTTTTAACACAATTGAGGAGATAAAAATCGAATCGAAGAAGTTCTTGAATGCTGTACCGTTAAAAGATTACTCCGTCTGTTTCGATTTCCCAACAATATATAAAGTAAACAATGTGAACATCGATTTATACTTATCGATTCGGAAAATCGATTCGTCATCGCTGCTACATAAAAAGTATATTTTCGTGACAATGCGAAAATGGGGCGACGCTATATGAAACGCATTGTTCGCGGATAACACTCGTGTTACGGGGACCATTTCGCGTATTGTCTTTCTCTGTAACCACAACCTGGATGATTTGCAAAGTTATTTTGCCGTTTAAAAACAATCGATCGTTTGATTTTCGACCCTATTCGTATAGGTATAAGAGATTACGGAGATTTGCGTGGTAGTACAATTGTTGCGGTTACGAAGCATCTTTGTTACTTCGCATTTGTTCGAGACCTAACGGTAATTCGGGTTTGGAAATGTTCTCGGAAATGCTATTTGTTGTTTTCTTATTGATTGTACGTACAGTCGTGTGGTATAACCGTGTTTTATTTCTTTTTGTACCTAAAAGTGACGAGGAGAGTGCGTTGACCCGACTGCGCTGATACCGCACCAACTCCGCCACAAATTTTAAAAATATTATTATAAAATAATAAAGAAAGTAATCATTTATTCCTATATCCCCTAAATGGGGCAGAGGGCGTTCACAGTACGTCGCCATCCCGAGCGGTCTTGAACTTCGCGCTTTACTTCGCTCCACGTCATTCCAACTGCCTTCACTTCTGCAGTGATCATTCGCCACGTTTGCTTTGCCTCGGTATGTGATCAGGGTCCCTTCGGAGCGTGTGGCCTATCCAGTTCCACTTGCTGCGTTTGATCTGCTGGTCGATCGGCATCTCACCGCAGCGTTTTCAGAGATCTACGCTGGCGATCTCAGGCCAGTATATACCGAGAATACGTCGAAGACAATTGTTAACGAAGACTTGGAGCCGATGCTAGATGTCTTTGGTGACCTTCCGTGTCTCGCATCCATATAGCGACACGGTTTTCACATTGGACTGGAATATTTTGAGCTTAACTCGCCTAGTTAGATTCTGTGATTACCTTATAGAACGGAGCCGTGAGAAGGCTGCCAAAGGAAGTAATAGATAAACTTAAAATTTAATAAAAAAAAAAAACAAAAATTGTAATACAAAAAGAAGAAGAGACGACATATGTAACGATTGTGAATGTAAGAAGAGAGCATACAAGAAGATGTAAGGAATAAAAGAAGATATAGTAATAGAACTTGAGAAGGAAGACAGAAGAGAACACTAAAAAATACTGAAAATGATTTAAAACACAAGTCCGTCATAGATTTAAGATAGGAGAACGAAAGGCTCCAAAAAGTAGGCTGGTTGCATTTCGAAATGAAAATAAATTTACGGAAAATATACAAAGATATACAGTGCGAGAGAAAATAGATGTAAAAACTTTAAAGCTATTTCATTTAGTCTTAATGATTTTATAACTATTTTCAATCGGCCTGTATATAACTCTCAAAGAATTTATAATAAAAATTAATTAATTTCAATATACAACTGAAGTTATAAAAGATATATATTAAACAGTATTTCATAAGAACGAAATTTTTCAAAAAGATTTACGAATTTAAGATAATGGTGATTTGTGCCAAAATTTATCTATACGCGTATGGATTAAAATTGGCGGAGGTCGAGTCTTCCGGGTTCCTTTATATCGATAATCCCTTAAGGGCTTCAGGCGTTGTTGTAAGGTCAGCAAAAAAGACTTTGACGACGAATTAGTAATAATTTTATTTTTTATTATTTTATATATGAACCGATATTTAGCATGTATAACATGTGAAAATTCTTACGATAGGACTAAAGATACGGACTACTCCTTTAAACGCATCAAACCACGTAAAAACTTCAAATATGACTGATACATGCCCAGTTTTCAAGAGATTTATGAGTTTTATTTTTCAATTCATCACCGTTATCATTTCAGTCAGAGGACGTTTACTTCTGGGTATAGATCTCCCTTCATAGAATTCCAGAAGAACCGGATATGGTTATTCTATGATTTTTTTTATTTACTCTAATTTGTATCGCTAGTGTTTTTTTACAATATTTATTTTTCGCTTTAACTAAACGCAGACAATTGGGAGAGGGTTGCCGCTATTTGATACGGATCTTTCTTCTCTCAGCTATGAGGCACGACAGCGTTTTATAATTTTTAACAATTTTTCTGACACAATTTTCTCTTATGGCTAAATACAGCTAAAATTTATACATATTAACAATACAATTTGGAATACTCAATTATATATTAGTTGGTACATTATTTTATTTCAAGTCGCTGCCCGAACACTACAGACCGTTAAATGCCTTGAGATTTAGGACAAAGTGCCGGGCCAACTCATCAAAAGATTATTATTCTATGGTTAATTGTTGTTTAAAATGGTTTGGGTTGAACGACTGATTAACAAACAATTAAGCGTTTGTTGTAATATTACCTACACAGGATGCAGGCTTCTATTCGGTCCTATTTGAAAGCTGGGGGAGGTCTTTGCCTAGCTATGGACTTAATGATGATGATTAAAATAATCACATTATTGCTATTCTTGTAGTGTGCGAAATAGATAAAGATAAAATACGTTTATTCAACATAGGTACATATAACAGAAATCTTATTGATAGTCATCTTGTTATCTATTTACATTTTAATCTATTTTATTTTCGAATCTAATCTGCTTCGTAAGATGTTATAGTTGTGGATAAGAATCAGGAAGAAACAACACAACAACACATCTATTGCTAAAGTTTAACATAGATTTATATATTAACACTTTATCAGATATAGCCTAAATAAAATAAAAATCAGACGACATCACTGCCAAGAATTGTCGTTATTAAAATATTCGTTTAGTTTAGTTATTTTTTGTGTAACATATTAAAACCATAAACAGAGTAAACACTCTGAAATACGTTGTATAATATATGAGAATGTGATATATATAGTTTGATAATAATTATGTATATATTTTTTTAATATAGTTAAATGTATATGCTGACGGTACCAACGCCCGGAGGTTCAACCGTTTTAGCACGTTATTTACCGTTTTCATGAACCGCTCAAAGCGACGTAACATGCGATAATCTGTCATTATCATATAGTTTCTGGTATAAAATTCTGGAAAGTTCTTTAATAATGACACTAGTCTTTTGATACGAGTGTCAGTGAAGGCTTTTTGTGGTGGTAATAAAATAGTTGAAAGTCACCGGATGCTGGCATCGCAAGATCTGTCATCGTGGTGATGGGATATGTAAAATAAATACATTTAATAAACTTTTAAGTTAAACGGTTTTTTGATACCCACATGTGGTGGTTGTGAAAAATATTTTACCAAGTCCGCCATATTGGAACGGCGTCCATCTTGAATTTCAAATTTTGACATAATCATCGTGTTTTACTAGTGTAGCCCTTTCATTTGATACCCATATTGAGGGGATTAAGGAAAAATACGTAATTCGTCATTTTGTATCGGCAGCCATCTAAGATTTATAATGTTATTGATTTTATTATATTGTATTGTCATCTAAATTAAATGTGTGTCCCAAATTTCAGATCAATCTGACGACGGGAAGGAGCTTAAATTTCAATTTCTAATTTTGACCCAAACAAATAAATTCCGTACGGGTCGAACTAAATAAAACCGTTTTTTACCGACTAAATTTAGTAGGTTCTTCCTCAGTTCCTTAAGATGAAGTATTTTTAATAGATTCAACCCGAATTAGATTGCTCTACCACAAGAGAGAGATTTAAAAAATGCTAAAAATGTCTTTGAAAATTCGATGTTCTCCTTTTGAAATTCTATTTTTAAATTAGACCATAGTATAAGTGATAATATATCTGATATTATTGATGAGATAATTTTTTATTGATTTACATACTTTGTAATTATTTGAATAAGGAGATAATTTTTTTTTCTACTAGTTCTTTTATTTTATTTCAAGTTTATTACTGTCATAAATACAGATGTATTTATTGTATAGTCCTCCAAGAATTTTATCATTAAAAAAAAAACAAAGCACACAGACTTTTTAAATTATGAACGTTCGATTCCTCACCACAGCAGGCTTTGTGTGAAAGTCAAAGTGGATTAAGATTTTCTATAGCAAACTATCTAAAGATCGAAGATAGGTTCTAGGGGCACGAAAATACAAGTTTTTTAAAAGAAAATTGAACAAAGTAAACATTTAAAAAACAAAAATAATATAACTCTGACAATAAATACTTTGGAATAATAATTACCTTTTTTTGTAACCAGAAACAATACGTAAAATTTTATATAAATTTATTATTCTCTTTAAAAAAAAACACACTAAGTAATTGAAACTGAACTCTAAAATTAGCAAAACAAAGTGAAAATAAAAATGTATTCAAATAGAGTTGTTTTTAGTTAGAGAGAAAATTCCCGAGTTTTGATGGCATGGCGCAATTAGAAACAAAAGTGTTACCATCTTTTAGAAAATTTAAAAAAAAAATAATTAGACTCGAACCCAAAACAACGTAACCTCGAAAATTTAACGACGCACAGTTAAAATTAGTACTAATTAAGCAGCGACGCAACTTTGAAAAAAACGCAAAGCGAGGTATTGGTGTATTATAATAAATACCTATGTGCTGTTAATACAGATAAACTATTATATTTTGGAAAATTGAAGTGTCGATAGCCAGGCTTTATAACACAAAAAACAAGTTTCCGCTGGAGCCTTATTTTATGGAAGGGAGACCACGGATCGACGAAGTAACTCCAATCTAATCAACTTTGTTAAGTTCGTTTGAAGACGATGTATGTAGCCTGCTTCTAACCGGTCCTATTGGTAATCTATATGGAATACTTATATCCAGCAGTGGGCATCCTAACACAAAAATGATGAAACACTATTCTTAAGATAATCATCACTGGTTCATAGACATGTTTATTTTAATATTTTGAAATAACATGAACGAATGAATCAAAGATGATTACGAATAATAATTTTATTATAATTTTGATCGTTATCGTATTTTGAATTAGAATTGATGTTGTAATTTTGATAGTTATTAATTTAAGTTTAATTTTTCATTCTGATTTTGATCGATATCGTAAATTTAACTTGTATTATTCTTGTAATATTAATCATAATTAATTTAAATTTTCATTCTAATTTTGATCGTTATCGTAATTTAAATTTTAATTTTTCTTGTAATTTTCACTTTGATTACAATTTAATTTTTATTTGAGACATAATTACAATTGTTTTTGTAATATATTATTGTATTGAGAAATGAATGAGAAGAATTTAAACCAATAACCACAATAAAGTAAATTAAAATAGAAAACAGTGTGAAAATTATGTTTATATATGTATATAAGTCCTAGTAGTCACCTACTCGCTTCACCTCCCTCGCATTTTCGTGGAAGTAATTTCAAAGAACCCTTTTATGGTTATTCTTAACATGGTGAAGAATATCTTCTGGCCAATTATCACACCTACTAGAGCTATTGTTTTAAAATATATATTTTTATGACTCCCTCTCAACCTCCTCTTGCGGGTGAAGATTTTTTAAATCCGACCTCTAAGCTGATCGCTATTTAGTGCAAGGAATATTTGTGCTAAATTTCAAGTCTCTAAGGCATATGGTTCCAGAATTATTGTGATGAGTCAGTACATAAATGGAAATCTCTTATGTATTTAGATTTGTACGCGTATGCATTTGTATTAGTATTTAAATTAAGATTAAAATTCAAACTATCACTTTAACGGAATATATCTGCTAAAAAGAGAAAATCAGAATCTCAATAATTAGTCTTTTTATATAAAATTAATTAAAAAAGGTTTTATGTTAATATGAAAAAATTAAAGCCTGTAAATGAGATGATTGTTATAATAAAATTTATCTATCTATCTTCTTCTTCCTGTGACGTAACAACCCTTCTTGAATCTTGATCTCTTTCACGATCTTCTTCCATCTCGCTCTATCTTTCGCTGTAGTTTGACAAGATGCCTCCCTTCCAACACTCCTGAGATCGTCTACACAATCTATAGATCTTTAGACTATTGGCTATTTAGATCAATATGCCTGTTTGTAACTTGTCTGCTCGTTCCAGGCTCCGATTTGAAGTCATCGTGAGTTTGTTTCAGATTTCTTAACGGAGGTTCTTTTCACCATTTTATCTGATCTTGGGAAAGGCTGTATCTCTGGAGCAGTAGTACTGGCATAGATGCATCATTTAACTATTGTTTTTTTATTTATTTTAGATTTATAAATAAGAAATGTAAGGTCTAATATAATATATTTTGTGGAACTTTATAATATATGTTTATACTCATGAAACATTTACTTATTATAAAGATTGTATTGGATAGTATAGATGAAAATTTCTATATGTCTAAATTAATATGTAAATGAAACATAAGTGAATTACGACGAATCAATAATTCCCTGTCGTGTAATGAGGTCATAACTTGAAAATAAAACCTTTCAAAGTAATATTACTTATGGTTATAAAATAAAAGGATATTAAAATACCGACAGGGCTTTGATATCGATTCGTATTAAATTGATAAGATAACATCTCTCGGCTATAAATATATAACTGTATATCTAATTAACATAGTTTATTCGTATTTATCTCGTGGGCCTAATTTAAATAAGGTACAAGATGAACGGTGACTTTATTGGACAGTTGATATATAGTATGTTAAGGAGTCGATAGATGGCGTTGGAAGACTATTACCTCGCGTTCCGTTCTGTTTACTTCGTAATAAACATAGAGAAGTATGTACGAAGACCCAAATGATATAATACTATGATATAAAGTATAAATTCTTTATTTATTTTTCCAAATCTCTTTATTTATATTTCATCACTTTCAAAGTAATCCTCATCTAGTAAATGGATCTTCGGCAACGCTTGTTCTAGTCTTCGAAACAGTCGAACAAGAACTCTCCAGGGTTTGAGTGAAGGAGTCTGTAGTCTTCGTGCTTCATCTTCGATCATATCCTCACTTTCCATCAGAAGAGTTGGTAGTTGTATTAGTAGTAGTTGTGTAGGTTGGTGGTTGGTGGGAGAATTGAGCATGAATAATAAAAAAATATTCAGGGCACAAAAATTGGGTCTCAGTGTTTGGAACGTCGATTTAATTTAGTGTATGTATATATATATATATATATTTATATATATATTGTAAAAGTGTTTTTAAAAAATGAAGTGCGTCGATTGATTATAATGTATATATTAATATTAACATATACAATTACTATTTACGTATATGTTTGTGATTATACATATCGTACGTACGTACAAATTTTCAGCGAAATATAATTGACATGATTTTTACTTCGTACTCGTTTGGTTATACCATGAAGTGTTCATTTCTAAGTTTCTAATATATAATTAAAAAATTCTAAAAATATCTCGACTCTACATGTTTGTGTCCGAAAAAATTTAACAAAATTTATTCAGGTAGATGTTTAAATAAATATTTTTTTAAACGCGTCTATAAACTGCCAACAAGATTTGTAACATCATATAACATAATAATATATATAATTGTCACTTAGTAAAAATAAACAAATGTAATGAAGCGAAGTAATATATCAGACGAAATTTCATTCTCTAAGACATTTAGTGCACATAAATGCGATGCGAGTTTGGGGCGGGCGCGGGGCGAGAGGCGCGGGGGGGGGGCGCGGTGTCGAAGCAGCCCACTCGGCCGTTGCCAAAAATCTAGTCAAACTGGCTCCGGCGACGCATGCATGCGTGGACAGAGATTCCGCGGAGTCGAATTGTACCTAGAACAATTTTTGTTAACGCACAACTTTTTATTATTAATATATTTTTAAGTCATCACCATCATTTCACTCGAAGGTCTTTCACTGCTGAACATAGACCCAGATATAGCATGACGAACATTATTGACAACAAAAAAGCTTTCAATGAAAATAGTTTTAATTCTGAACAAGACAATGTTTAGTTGCAAAGCAGTAACTAAGACTGTGATAATAATGCAGGATAGGAATGTGAGAAGTCCGAACGAAATGCAAAGAATACAAAGAGAGACAGATATTGCGAAGATTAAGATTATGAACTAAAGAAATTATGAAGCACGAAAGGAAAAAATATAATAATGGCGTGGTTCGCTGATAACTTATGACTTACTTAAGGAAAATAACATACACAGGTATTCACATATTTAAATTATTCACACAACGAAGAGTGCTACACTACAACTGAAACTTGTAGTGTAAAATGGAGCGTTTATGAATGATTTTCTTCAAAAAAAATTGTCTTGAATCTGCGTGGTCTATTCGCACCTATTTCAAATTTATGCCAATGATTTGACATTTAATTGTCAATAACAAGGCTTTTACTAGTGTTATAGAAATGAAGACAATTAGTTTTTACATATTAACAATGTTATTAAACAATAAATATTACTTATATCTAAGTAGATAATGTCTTTGGATGCGGGCGGTGTGAGATCGGTCATTTTGGCTATGTCTAAGTTAGGTCTAAGCATAGCATTGTGCGTCTATCAAATTACACTTTGATGGTAATATCTAAGACATAAAGTCTAGTATTAATGATTGTAAAATGGCCCAGTGTCCGGCGTTCGGAAGACTGCGCGCAGATTCCGAATGCCGGATGGGCAAAAAGATAGAGGAAAGGAGTATCTCGGCCATCATGCAAGACGAAGGGGAGAGAGAATGCTTCCTCAGCTACTGCAGGATGGTGGTGATAAATGCAATAGGTAAAAATAAAACAAAGTTATAGATTCAAATAGACTTGAATATGAATAAAAAAGTAAAGCAAACACTAAAATATAGAAATCAAATAAATAAAGTAGTACCAAAAATAGTGCAATAAATATTATAATATAAGATGATAATTATAAAGAAAATATGTGTTAAATATTTGAACAATACATGTAATGTTGCAAAATAATAGTAAGGAAACCTACAATGTAGTGGTTGAGGATGGATGTATGGCTAATGGAATGAAAAGAAAGACTGGGAAAATTGTAGAATGAAAGAAACAGTACGACAGATAATATGATACATGAAAGAGAAGAATGGTAATAATAAAAAATATGAATAGATTACTAGATATAAAAAGTCCCTGTCCCACACGAGATAGGGGAACGAGAGGTCCCCAACAGCGTGGACCATTTAAAAAAAATCATTGTAAAAAATTAAAAAATAGATGTAAGAAATATTAACTTTTAGATAAAAAAAAAATAAAATTAGAAATTGCTCCATAGATTTCGCTGTTCGGTCGTTAGATACTGGTACAGCAGGAGTAGGTGCATCTAAAAAGTGCAACCCGATTGCAAGAGGCTGCGCGAGGCGGTGAAAAAACATGGCCGAAATCTCAGCGGGCGTCGACCGGCCAACGACCCCATACTCGCCAAGTTAGACCTAACTGCCTTCTAGGCTTTCGAAGGTGACTTGCGACGCGTGGACCTTGATTGCTGCTTAGCATCGCACCGTTGTTTCAACAACATTTCTTTGTTCGCCTAAATACAGTCATTTCTATACATGTTAATTCACCCGGCGTTGTTCGGACACTTTTATAATCGACATTTTTTGCGATAAATTTGATTTGATTATATTTAAGATCATTAAAGAGGTTAATGTATATAATGTGTGTATCAGAAATTATAAACAACGTAATGAGGATATGGCAAGAAAAATCGTTTTCGAATTTCGAATTGTCATTGTTAAATAATAAATTTTGTACTGCCAGTCTCACTTCTTAGTCTCACTACTCCAGTTCTCAGTAAAATAAATTAAAAAAAACATTATTGTTATTATTATAAAGTGTACAAGGTGAGGTTATAGATAAAGCCTTCACATAGGTTAATTTAAAGCCTATTTGTTAGTAAAGTTTTAAAGCCTTTATACTTATTTACAGTCAAGTTACATAAAACTATGTCTATACAGACTATATACTAAAACGAATTTATTGACCTCTTGCATTCTAATTAATGAAATAAATTAATTTATTACATATATGAGTGATCACTTTATTTATTAAAGCGAGTATGAGTGAAGAGAGTGAATAAATAAATTTAGTATATCGATAAATTGTCAAAAGCGTGGTAATTGGATTTTCTTAAATATTTCAACAATAGTAAAGTTTCCTTTATTCGTGTTTTCACGTGGATTAAAAAAAAGCGACCTACTTTCTTTATTCGCTGATCTAATAAGTACATACATAATAATAAAAGTATGCCCTCAATATGTATGCAACCCAATATCCTTAGTAAATTCCGTCAAATGAACTAAAAAAAAATTTATGTTAAAATGTTAAATTCACAGCCCATTGTAAAAGAGGCTTCAACGGGCACTGAAAACGTGATATTTAATTTGAAAAATCTTAGTGAAGTTTTAAGAATGTCAAATTAGCTTCGCGATTTCTTTATCAACATCGATCTTTATGTGGAATGAAGTTTTATTTTTAAGAGGCAAATCGCTAACGCGAATGCTGCGTCGTCTGGATAGAAGGATCTTTCAAAAACTGCCAAGCGAGAGAAAAGCCTTAAGATAATTAATAAAAATGTTCAAAAACGTACACTGACTTTTTTATATATTTATTTTTATTTTGTCACCTAGGAACGTATCACATATAATCGCATATAAACTAGCATTCCGTGTTCACGGTGTGTATATTCGCGGCATATTTATGGTACATATACCGCGCCAATAAAGAACTTTTACTATATTTAAAAATGAGGAATTTATTACGTGAGAAACAAGGATCGTGTATATATTAGGGGGACCGGAAAGTAAAAACGTTTTTTTCGACATATTTTACAGAAAAACCGATGGATTTGTTACCGCTCCGGCATTGATTTGTATATTACATGGCAATAGGTTGTTAACAACAAAGTTGAATATATTGTTGATTAGAAATATAAACTTGTTGAAAATTTTGTTGTAAGAATTTAAGTAAAGAAAGCTATATATGTATATATATTTATATATATATTTATATATATATATATATATATGTATATAAATATGTGTGTATGTATTAATGAATAAAGACTCCTTTTAAGTATATACATAGTGTTAATATTCAAAACAGTAAATACTGCGTATAATTAAAAAAAGAACAAAAAATAAAAATTTTAAACCGTTGGACAAAATTTAAAAAAGGAATATTTGTTTCTTATACACGTCATAGGTCAATGTATTATCAATTTACTTTGCATTTTGCACCTGAGACGACGCTTAGAGCGGTTGACGTGCTGTTTATTATATTTGTAATATATTTTGCTGGTAAAACACTTTTTTATTTAATTTCTTACGTCACATGGCAATGTTTTATGGCTATTTTAAAAAGTTTATTTAATATAATAATTCCTGTAACAACAAAATATGTATAAGTGTATGTTTAAAAAGGTTAACATATATCTAATCGCCTGAAGAAGGTAGCTCGATCATTTTGAAGTAGGTGTATATTAGCTTTGCACATATACACCTCATTTGATAACATACTAAGAAAATTCATTATAAAATTTCTTGTAAAAATGACTTTGTACTGAAGTTTTTGACCTATCACGTTCCAAATACAACGTATTTAGAGAGTCATTTATACAGGATGAATGAAAATAGGCATGAAAACTAAAAAGTAATTGGACTGTCCTTTACTTTATAAACGCATATTAAAAGTAAATTGATAGAAAAATCTTATTATTCAATTAACGAATATTTAAATGATAATCCTTGGCAGTGATGTCGTCTGATTTTGATTTCATTTAGGCTATATCTGATAGTATATGTATAAATATGTGTTAAACTTTATTATGAGATATGTTGCGGAGTTTCTTCCTGTTTCTATTTCACAACTATAACAGTAGAGTCAAAAATAAAATAGATTAATAGATAAATAAATAATAACTAGTCGAAGAATGAGAGTTCTGTTAAAAGTTCCTAAGTTTAATAAACATATTCACATCTTTATCTATTTCACACAATACAAGAATAGCAATACTGGGATTATTTCTATCATTATCATCAAGTCCACTAGTGGACATACTCCATCAACAGCTTTCCAATAGAAGAAGCAGAGTAGAGTAAAAAATAAAAAAGTAAAAAAATAAATATGCTGTTAAAATAAATGAATTTTAATATCATGTGTTTACTTACCCATATCTTAAGTTGAAATATAGTCATATATATGTTGGTAGTGGATATGATATAGAGTTTGTAATTATGCTTTGATATACACACATACACAAGGTCCTGAATTGAATACACCATGTTACCTGTGACGAATTGAAGTAACAATATCTTTTGATCTTTTTTACATTTCAAACGAGAAAAATCGCTAAAACTAATTTAAGCTCTATTCTAAAGTAATAAAGTTTTATATCGCATGTCGGTAATTTTGAATACATTAATATAAAAAATTATAACGAATTCTTACGATGTGACGAAATAACCAAAATATTTTGACCCACGATGCCTTTCATATATGCGCGTACACTGATGAAATGTAGAGATTTAGACAATGTTACATAGGTCAAAGAAATTTGGTAACAAATTTTATCACAAGTGATTATATATCGGCGAATATATATGTCTACATTAGCAGAGTATCTGGCATTTTTATAAGAAGATTCATAGTATTACTTCGATAATATATCATATAAGAACAGATTTAAATAACTTCGCAGTCAAATAAATCGTCGTTTTTATGGCGATGATAGCCTTCTGCATCATTTTCAATATCATAATCATTTATGCCATTAAACTTTCACTGCGGGACCTCCTCATAAGCCTCCTCAAGGTTTACAATAGGATCAGGCGAATGTAGCCTGCATATAGAACCTTATGACGACATTAATAAAATAATTATATAATTATAATAATAAAGTATATAATTATAATTATACGTAATTAATTTGTTCGTTATAATTTGTTCGCATTGAGCCCCAGATTATTTCTTGCAGCAGTAGGAGGAGCTGGTGTGCTGTGAAGGTTTACTAGGACATATATTCGTCTAAGAAGGTGGTGCTCACGGGGCACGGGGAGTTCTTTGAGCACCTCCACAGGTTCAAGCTCAAGGAGGACTCGTCGTGCTTCTGTGAACTGGTCGTGGACCAGACCGTGATCCACCTTGTGGCCCGGTGTCCCGCATTCGGGGAACTCCGGCACGGCTTCGAGTGCCGGTCTGGCGTTGAAATCAGGGAGGAGAAAATAGCCTCCCTGATAGGCGAAAAGGAAACTAGGAAAGAATTCCTCGCTTGTTGCAAGAAAATAGTTAAAAACGTTATACAAAAAAAAATAAAAATCCAAATATACAATAAGAAATGTGATAAAATAAAACTCAAATGTAATAAATAATGTATTATAGAAAATAAGTAAAAATGTAAAATAAAAAAGTAAAATGAAAAATTGTAATAAGAAAAGAGGAAAGAATGATAGATGAACAGAGCAAAAGGGTAAGAAAGTAGAAATGTAGCATAAAAGATAGCTAATAGACCAAAAGAGAGAGAGTAAAATATGAAAGAAGAGAGAGAAAATAAAAAATCATGTGAAAAATTAAATTGCAAATAAAGTCCCTGTCCCACCATAAATAGGGGTACGAGAGGCCCCCAATAGCGGGGGTCATAAAAAAAGAAGGTGGTGCACTCCCTGTATAGGCGTCCTTACACCGAGAAGAATATTTTGAAATAGAGAAACACCTTGTATCTAACTCACACCCAAGCCAAAAAATAAGCATTTAGCCAAGACTACGGTATACTGACAGGTTGAAGGACGCTCACCATCCACGAGGCTCAGGATCTAAACAGCGAGGCTGTCATCGTTGATCATCAAACACCAGATACCCTCGGGCTGTACAACATTGTTCATCATGCGGTGACAGCAATATCACGTGACACGAACTCGTGCGTGTATGACAGAGACACAAGATGCGATCGCAAGATTTACTGTTGTGAATACGACAACCGCCGCAGATACTGGCGTACTACCTGATGATGGAAATATCGAGTATGATGAAGTGGTCGTTAGAAATGTAATTAAAAACTGAACATTGTTAAGGCGTCGTTAAAATAGGTTTAGACTTAGTAAACATACATGTTAAGAATGTAAGCAAAAAAATGTCTGAAATATTAAAAGCGATTATAAAAACAAAGGTACAGACGCTAATGTCCGTGGAATATAAATCCTGATAGTAATAAAAAATAATTACTGTACATTATTAAAAAAAATCATCAAACAGAGAGAGAGAGAGATATATATATTTATATATATATATATATATAGAGAGAGAGAGAGGTAGAGAGAGAGAGAAGATAGAAGAACCTACTTTGATAACAACCGTAATAAAATTGAACTGAACTATTATGTTCGACGGAATTTTTGTCAATACATCTTTCTCTATTAATATTTATAAATCATTAGGTGTGTATATATAATGAATTTTTTACTTGTGTTCCTTCTCTTCTTCAGCATTGGGAAGCGAAATTGGAAGGGAATCCCACAGAAATATAATTCTTTATACACATCGTGCGAAAGAGAACTCGCTATAATATTTCTCGACTTGTGATTGGCTGTCGATTTATGTTAGTTTAACATTATTTTCATATTTATAAATCGTTATAAATATAGGCTATGCTTGATGAATATACACACTTCTATTTCTAGCATTATCGGTTGGAAGAATCCCACAAATTACAGCACAAGACTGCATAATATTAAAAAGGAGTCAATTATTTTTTTTCATCTTAAAAACCTAATTTAAGAACGGATTATAAATAAACCGCTTCATCTTATGCCTTGTGTTCTATACGTGGGCGGAGGTGAACGATTCGTTAAAACACAAGTCATTAGCGACCTCTAAAACGCGAGACAAATAGACCCTTCGAACCTCTCTGTCGCACATCGACATCACTCGACTCTTAATTTGATGTACCAATAAATACATTTAAAAAACTTTTAAGTTAAACGGTTTTTTGATACCCATATTGTGGCGGTTGTGGAAAAACATGTACCTAGTCCGCCATATTTGAACGGCGTCCATCTTGAGTTTTAAATTTTGACATAATCATCGTGTTTTACTAGTGTAGCCCTTTCATTTGATACCCATATTGAGAGGGTTAAGGAAAAATACGTAATCCGCCATTTTGTATCGGCGGCCATCTTAGATTTATAATGTTATTGATATTATTATATTGTATTGTCATCTAAATTAAATGTGTGTACCAAATTTCAGATCAATCTGACAACGGGAAGGTGCTTAAATTTCAATTTTTAATTTTGATCCAAATTAATTCCGTACGAGTCGAACTAAATAAAACCGTTTGAAAATATACGTCAGTTACATTGTCAAATATTTATTCTTTTTAAATAGGATTAGACTCTTTCTGCTACCTAAATGGCATTTGTAGATTTAGCAGGTATAAGGTGGTGGGGTGTAGAGTGTTTCCAGGTAAAGACATTGTTTGAAGTAGCGAATCTGGGGGGTTCCCCGGGGATCTATGTAATAGTTTACCGGATTGGAAGGTCGCTGATATCTTAGCTTCAGTGAACGCTCCATGGGGTGATTAAGTTCAAGGGGCCTTGCCTTGAGTTGACACTCCTCGATACTACCCGCTTAGCATTAATCACAAGGGCGCCCTAGAGGTCCGTACCTGGGTTTGTCCTGTTGCTATTGCCTGGCTAATATCATTATCACCATTTCAGAAAGAGTTAGCGCTGGAAAAAGCAGAAGAATCTCTAACTATCCTTCTATTCTTTCTTCTTCTATCGTATAACATACTACAAATATATTTGCCTATTATAAACGTACGCATTTCTGACCATAATTATATTTGCAAATATCGAATAATAATATTTACTCAATAAAACAGACAATCAATAATAAACATCTTTTACAATATTAATAAAACAGGGTATAAATAATCTACTGAATATGTAAAACTGGTGTAAAGTGTTGTTTTCAATTCATTTAGATTTGATCCGTTTAACATCTTACATTCTTTGAGGTTAGAAAAATGGGAAAAGACTGAAAAGATTACTGAAAGAAATTTGAATGTACCATCATCATTATTTCAGCTAAAAGACGTTCAATGATTAACATAGGCCTCCTGAAGACATTTACACGTCCTTCGAGGAGTTTGTCAAGTCTGACTGCTCGCTGTTCTGCGTGCTATGTCCGACGCTGTCACTTTAATTCAATTTAAAATATCTTTATTAAAATAGAAATAACATGCGCTTTTAACCATCGATTCTTCATCCCTTTATTTTCAGCCGGTGAACGCCTTCTGCAGGGCATCGGTCTGTCCCAAGGAACGCTATGACGACCAATCCAGTGACTTCCCCTGATCTTAACTATGTCGACTGCTCTCCCAGTGGGGGGACCTGCCCCTCGTATACCGGCTCTTGGTCGCCACTTGAGAAACGGCCCTAACTGGCATCCTTTGCAGCAATTCTTCAAGCTATACCAGCTACCTTTGGTTCTTTTGCGGATCTGTTCATTTTCGATTTCACAGCGAAACTTCGAGAATAGCTCTCTCCATTGCTTTGTGATCTACCTTCATATGAGGTTGTCATTGGTGACCGCGTCGCAAATTAGTCAAAGATGTTATTGCTGATTATTTTAACATTATAAGTAGTAAGCTACCACCGACTTAGAATCTGATCTGCTAGGAAGAACTGACCAGAAACTTAAGTAAAGTAAGGTACAGTAAAAACGTCTAGTTTATGGAGTACATAAATAAATTATCGGATGTTATTGACGAGTGACTACTCAAGGTCCAAGGTCTTTTAGATGGACTTCTGCCGAAGCGATTTGATAGCTCTGTGACCATTCAATTAAGTCAAATAGTAGTATATACCCTAGCCGAGGCTCCACTAGGAACCTTGGAGGTTCTATTGATAAGAGTCGGCTAGAAACTCAACAGTTGCTCTCTTAAATTAAATGTAACAATTTTTCTTCACGTGTACATTATAATATCAATCATTTAAGTAAGAAAAGAACCAATATTTAGCCACTTCCGCTTAGGATGGAGTTCCGCGAGGTAACGCCTGATTCCATTAAATATCAATCATTTAAATGAGTAAGCAAATCAAGTCCCATACATTTGCAACTAACTATAGTATGCTTTAAAAAGAGTTATTTAATAATATACATTTAATTATAGAATTAAAACTAAGAAACGGGAGGTCTAAGATATCTCGTGGAACCTTATGTACATCAATGAAAGATTTGTTAATGTTTTAAAAGCGAATTTTATACGAGTATGTTACGATTTTATTTATATTTCTTGTATTTATACTGTCAGTTATTATTTTCCATATCAGATTTTAAAACATGGCGCATAAATAATATGTTATTAAAATATATAGTGTGGCAGCCGTTAGAAAAGTCTTTCCAAAAACATTTCTCAGTGAATCTCTAGCTTTTAAGTTCTATTAGTTTATTATTATGCAAATATCATGATTAAATAATTTTACAATTTTATCTTAAGTTTTATGGACTCTTTGAAATGATAATATATTCGTCAATAATTGCTTATTCTGGTAAATAAATTATGGTGTTACAGGTGAAGTCTGCCGAGGAAGGAGGAGTGGATGGACTGGAACAGAGAGAGACACAGCCAGCCAACGGCTCCATCTTCACCATGACCCTGAAAAACAATCACCTCATAGTGGAAACTGAGGAAAGAAATGTACGTATCTACATTCATATTATTACAGGTTGATTAATTTTGTATATAAGGTTTAAAGAGGTGAATGTATAGTTCATCCGCAAAAACCTATTTTCAAACACTCTATATAAAGTGATCAGTTTGAATTTTTTTTCTATAGTAATACGAAAGATCAGTAACTTCTAGAAGTACAAAGTCTGCAGGGACAGAATAGTAAACAATAATTGTTTTTAATAATTCGAATTTTAAAAATGCTTTATATTTATATATATATATATATATATATATTTATATATTTATATATTTATATATATATATATATATATATATATATATATATATATATATTTGTATATATATTTTAAATGTGATACTTAATCATGTCCTTTGTCCTTAATTTGAACGTATCCAATATGTTTTTTTTTTAATTTTTCCTGCTTCCTGCTTCAACTTTCCGTGTCATTTCCATGTATTAAATTGAAAAAGGAAAGTTATTTACATGAGTTCATTTAAAACATAATTGAGGAAAGAGTAAGTTAATTTATACAACTGAATATATGAAATTTTATTGCATAAATTCTTGAGAAGTTTCTCGAGGAAAATGTGTACTATGTTCCAATTTAAAAACAGTTAAACGGCGAATAAACGAAAATTAACCTTAAAGTGTCTGTGGTAAGGTTTAAAGTATATATAAATCTAAGTTAAAGGAATATTAAAGAGATCATTAATACGATATGAAAGGGATGAAAGAAGTTATCTAGGCAGTGCACTAAGTTTTAATTGAAGTTATTCCTAAGTACATTATATTAAACATTCATTAAGATCAGTTCCTTTAAATGCGAAGGTTTAAAACTATTTTAACATATGCATCATACATATACCAATAGCAGTAATAGTCCAGTGGTAAGAAGTGATAATTGCGATCGTGAATCGCGGGTTCTATTCCTGGAATAAAATCTTATGTAATTCAAACTTTGTGTATTAATTATATAGGCAATTCTGATAAAAAAAAGTTTTAAAAATTACCACAATGTGATCGCGTACAACCCTGCCAACAGTAGCGTTTATAACATATCTCCCTATAGATATATTTGCCTTGCAGTTGGCATTTATATATTAAGAAGATAACAATACATAGTATGATTGATTTTATTTATTTTTAAAAGCTTTTTCTTACTTAATTTTGTGTTATACGTTCACACATTTAAAACTTAATATAACTAACCATTCGGGATGTAACCTGTTCCAAGAATCTTATGAAAGCCTTCAGGCTTTATTAGGTAAACTAGTTTAATATAAAATAATACCGCTAGCGTATGTTTAAATAAATATTTAGTACCTGAAAATTAACAATAGCAATATCACATAGACACAGGCGTTATTTTTTTTTATTTAAAGTCAAAATACATTACAATACATTTATTACTTCTTAATTTTCTATATATTAGGAGGACCGGAAAGTAATGTCGTTTCTGTCGACATATTTCACAGAAAAACCGATTGATTTGTTACCGTTCCGGCATTGATTTGTATACTAGATGGCAAAAGGTTGTTGATAATGAAGGTGAATATATTTTTGATTATGAAAATAAACTTGTTAAAAATGTAGTCGCGTGAATTTAACTTAAGAAAGCGACATTACTTTCCGGTTCCCCTAATACTTTGGTTCCAACTTTCACAGCATATCAAATTACTTGTTTTATCCTTCATAGAGGAAAACATTTGACCATTATTTCATTGTTCTGCTCTGTATTCTGTCAATAAATTTATGGTGAACCCAAAAAACTCTTAGTTTAAAATTTCCGTTCTCCTATATAATAATAAACAGTATCAAGTGCTGGTAGATAGTTGAAAATGGTTTGATATTCAGACATCGCAGAATGGACTTATTGTTGCAGATTACATTCCAAGTTTGCGATTTTTTCCTTAAGTGACGTATCAAATTTATCTACAAGATCTTGATCAGGCTTTTTTTAAGGTTCTGCGAATTTATTTAAGAGTATTAAAACAATATATAATCTATATCGCATTGGTAACATATATCGCATTGGTCTAGTAAAAGAGGTTTTTATTATTTTAGGTATTTAATTCTTTCTTAATGGAGTCTTTGATTCTTCAGTAACGTTTTTCAGGTAGGCTATATAGCAGTCATGAAGCCTTAAGGTTCTTGTGTGAAAACCGGACCACCAAGCGATAGATAGAAGACACTAATAAGGTCGTTAAACGTTTCAGCTTCAACTGGTCTTATTGGGAATCTATCAGGAGACCTATGCCCAGCTGTGGGTATATTACGGCTGATGATGATATTGATATGTGATTATTTATACAGAGTACTATGCTTCACTCTTTTTGTCTGGTAGGTTGTGTTACGTTATGAAGGCCATCGTTTGTTACGCAGTAAAAAGCAGGTTCCTTCACCTTTGTTTAAAGACATTTCGTTAATTACTTCTGTAATACCCACTTACGCACCGTGATTAAATGCCCATAAAGTCTTTTAAACAATCACCCTGTATAGCCTATTTAGTATAGTGTATTATTGTAACCGTTGTTCATATATTTTGTTTGTGTAGCAAATCAATTAATAATGAAGTAAGATATATTTTTAGTTAAGGTTTGCTTGCAAAAATCAACGTTTCTAACAATCAAGCAGAGGTATAGGCGTCCTCCAACGGGATCTATGGGGGACATATCATAATCGCCACGCTAAGCAGGTTGGTTGGCGATAGCAGTGTGGTATTATAGTACGCAGAGAACGATGCTGCCCATCATCTGGAAACTTATTTGCGAGAAGTGGCAATCCTATATAATTAATGCACGAAGTGTGAATTATATAAGATTGTAAAACGGGCATCGAAACTGCGACGCACGATTGCAAGTTTCAATCCTCATCACTGGTATGCCACTGCTATATTTATCTACATAATATCATTTTATTTTATTATTACATACGCCTAAAACATATAAATAGTTCCATAATAATAAACCAAATAAATTAGAATGGGCGGTCTTATCACACGTAAGATTATTGTGTGTGATATACACAAGAAAATAATTAAACCAATTAAAATTGTGATACTCTAATAGAAATGGATAACTGAAGTGTTTGAGGATATACGAAAGGAATGGAATGATTGAGAAAGGAAGATGGAATTGTAGAATGATAGAAGGAGGAAAAAAGATATTGTGTACTATGGAAGACGAGAACGAAAATAAAAATTATAGTGAAAAAAATTATTAAAAATACAAAACCCTGTTCCCAATTAAATAGGGGGTGGAAGGAGAGATCCCCAATAGTGGGGGCCACAAAAAAAATTATTACACAAATCAATATATGTAATAAATATATATTTCATTATTTGATCGTTGTTCTATATAGATATTATATATTTAACAGCATTAAAGAAATAAAAACGATTATATATCTACATTTTTACGACACGAAATGGTCGCATGCATTCACAGCGAAATGTATTGTTACATTCTTGCTATGAAACGGCTTTTGTAAAGTCAACGACCTGTTGCATTTTTGAATTGCTTTTCTAAGAAAACCAAGCCGACTGAGATCTCTGAGAGAATTCTATTTGAAAACCTGTTCTTTTTTTGTTTTTATTACTTTTTGTTTTATACCTCTGAGGTAACTTGTTTTTATATGGTTCAAAATAAAGTCATTCTCAATCAAAACGTCTTTTTAACGCTAAATTGGTGATCCAAAACAGCTGACATCTCTGATTTAGCTACCAACGCTTTAACTGTATATATAGCACTCTCTCAAAGACCGCGATTAGTGTTAATATGTCCGTAACGAACGACTTCTCGCGGCTAAACCAATGCGTCAGTCATCTTAGTGGAAAGCCAAACTTAGGTAGATTAAAACAATGAGTGAACCTAGTTTTTTTATGGCCCTGTTTTTATTGTCTCTCGTTTAACTATGAGTGAACAGGATCTTTATTTACATTGTAACTTATCATATAATTTTAACTAATATCCATACTCATCTTTCATCCATCCCAATGTTTTTCATTCTATTTAATGGAATCAGGCGTTATTTTGCGGAAGTCCATCCTAAGTAAGAAAAGAACCAATATATAGCCAGTTCCGCACATGCAGTCGACAGAGCATTCTGTGTTTGGCAGTAATTGGTGTAACATAATTAGAGGTGGTAGTTGTGTTTCGCATTGTTTGCCGCATGCGCATTTATCAGCGGGCTGGCGGTCGGTGCAATTTATCGCACGACTACGACTGCATGTGTGGAAGTGGCTATATATTGGTTCTTTTCTTACGTTATTCACTCTTTCCTCTAATCTCCTTCGCAATATCTCTCATTCCTTAACATACTTTCCTTACATAGATCGCCTCACTTCTTTTGCCTTCTCTCCAGGTTTCTGCAATTTTAAATTTATTATTTATATTGTTTTGTTCTTTAACCTTTAAGTATTTTTTTATTTTCTCACTATCTAAGTCGCTTTTAATTTAAATTTCTAATATCACAGCTATTTTATCACTCTTGTTTATTACTTTCATCCCAATAATCCCTTTTTGTGGTATATTGCTATTTATATTTATTTTTCCTATTATCATTTTGATTTCAGAATTCCAAAAAAGTCTGGCGGAAAATCTTTTATTCCTTTCGATACATCTCTATGTATAACTAATAAAAGTTAATAGTTTATCAAAGATATCGTTTAAAGTAGAAAACGCTATATGAGTACGTGGTTTACAAATCTTCAGTATATTTATGACTATAAATGGACAAGGATTAAGAGCAACTTTAAATTATTACATAAGGAATCCATTTGTCTGCAATATTACAGTATTTTATTAGTTAAAACAATATATTGTTTAAAGTCACATAGTAGCTTTTTACCTTAAGACATCGGCAGAAAAATGTTTACCCAGTTGCAATAGATCAAACTTGAAATGTTAGGTGCTTACAGTATATTTATATACATATATATTTAAATTATTTAAAACGTTCTATGGTACCTTAGTAATTTACTGTCTCATGAAATTTCCACGTGTATAAAAAAATCATAAGTCAAATCACTTTTAATTCTATAATTTTTGAATTTTGTTTTTCCAAAAACAGGTGCAGTAGAAATGTCTTTATCACCATCATCTCAATATGATTCTTTGTGATAATACAATAAGAACTGTGTTAAAAAATATTCAAGTAAATCTTCTTCTCTTTCCAGGACATAACGAAGAATGGCCGCGAGACCAAAATGAAGTATTCACCAGACAACGACGGTATCTTCGTCGTGGAGGTCCAGCAGTCTGCGGCTTACCGTCCAAACAAGTCAATCCAGAATTCTCCACCTCACGATCCACAAATATCCACCAACCAAGCTCTTATACACCGGGTTCCTGAAAGACTAGAGAAGAGAATCGTAGAAGAAGACAGTGAAAGAAGCAGTGACAAATTTGAGAGACAAGCATTGGCATTATCTTGCACCGGACTCTCTATTTCTGACCTTAGCATGTCTTCTATTGGTTCTCATAACGTAAGTTATTCGTATGGAAGTCAGATGGGATACGAACAAGGTCCTTTCGGATATCCAGTGTACGCAGGATATGAAGTTTCAAAGGATGACACTGATGGTATAACGCATGATGATTCACAGGAACCGCTGATTGGTAAGACACCTACTGATCCTGATAAACCTGTTGTTACTGCGGCGATTTTTAAACAGGACTCCATCATTGGTAATGACGCACTGCAAGGACCAGGGTACTGCATTGAAGGTTCAAGTGATGGACCTCTACTCTCTGATGTTCAAGCTAGAGAATATAGCTTGCAGCACCTACACGATCAGAAAGAAAAGAAGTTAGAAAACGGAGTTGCTATACCAATAGCAGAAAGGAAAAAATCTCCAGAAAAGAAATTAAACAGAGCCGAAAGTCTTTCATATAACATAGAGAATAATGCTTCAGGTTCTAGTGCAGTAGTAAAGGATATAAAAGAAGATTTGACATTGAAAGATGATGTTAAATCCAAAAGAGCATCACTTCCGACAATAAGAGGTGATGTTTATGAATCTGTCAAGGAAGCCATTTTACCAGGATCGTCTAAATTTGAGAAATTACAAAACGACTTATCACCGGAAGGTTTATCGTTCGATAATCCACCACCAATGATCACCATCACGGAAGAAAGCGAGTCTGGTAAATCGGATAGCACCAGCTAAAGTTTAAAGTTTAAATTTCATTGTAAATAGATGTAAGTAAATGTTTTTGATTGCATTAATATTTTCTGTGAGATATTTTGCAGGAGAAAATGATTGGATTTTACCTAGAAGATAGTACGTGATAAACGTTGGAGGAATTACATGAAAGTTTAAATTTCAAATTACTTATGAATCCAGATGTTGAGGAAGAAGATAAAGCTATATGTAAATGCTACTAGATATAATTTTGTAAAATTCTCGCAATTAAAAAAAAGGTAGATTTAATTATACTTAAGCTCTAAGCTTCGGTGTTGGATTTATGTTGAATAAGTTAAGTTTAAGTTATTTGTCGTTGCTACTTTTTGAAATTCTAACATAGTTCTAAATACTCTAATCATGTAGGTACATGTTTAGGGAATCGCTAGATATTTTATATGTAATTGGACTTCTCTACAATACTGCATTTATATCTAGATAGACTTTAAACTTTTGGTTTTAAGTGGGAAATTTTCTGGATGTTCAAGATACCTTGCCTTCTGGGGTTAGAACAGGGTTATATTCCTCAAAACAACCTAAAGAACCCAACGCTTTAGTGATGCGTAGCAATCAAAAAGTATTGTTAAAAATAGGCTTTATTTCTACTATATATATATATATATATATATATATATATATATATACATATATAGGATACGGTACACTGGCCTGAGAAAGTTTCCAACGTAGATCTCTGGAAATGCTGCGGTGATCGAACAGCAGATAAAACGCCGCAAGTGGAACTGGATAGAACTGGATAGGCCACACGCTCCAAAGTAACCCTGATCACATACCGAGGCAAGCCACAGAATGGAATCCTCAAGAAAGCGCAGATGTGGCCGCCAAAAGCAAACCTGGCGGATGATCACTGCAGAAGTGAAGGCAGTTGGAATGACGTGGAGCGTAGTAAAGCGCGAGGCTCAAGACCGCTCGGGATGGCGACGTACTGTGGATGCCATCTGCCCCATCTTGGGGACATAGGAATAAATGATGAATGATTTACTAAAACTTGTAATATATATGTAATATTTTAAATTACTAAAGATATTATTACAGATTTTAATGCTTCAAAAATAAGTATGGATAAATCGAAAGGTTTAGAAGTGACCAACGCCAAAAAGTAGTTTGATACTTGTAATATTTAAAATCACTTTTTTCACTTATAATGTCATCATTTTTCAAAACACTAAATACTTATTCATCGTTATGAATTTAGAAAATATTAAAACAAATGTATGTAGCTTTATTTAAACGACACCGTAGTTCACGATAATGTCAGAATTTTCTCTTTTTTTTTATTGCAGTCGAAAAATTAATTATGTGCACCTCTATTCAAGGATCGTAAAACCTTATCAGGCACTTCACGAAAACCATAAGAAAGTTGTATCACGAAGTAAAATAAAAAGAAAAATAACTCGTAAAACATACGAATCGTAAAAATATTACAAAACCTTGCAGAGATGTCCGCTGGACATAAAAGATTTAATTATCCTTTTATGACGACCCCCAGATTTAAATAGGTGATCTACTCGAAGTTTCTCAAGTGTTATTTTGTTTTGTTCTGTACGTTGATTCGGAATAACATTCAATATCATCGTCATTTTAGCTGCAAAACGTGAAAAAATTAGAATGAAATAAGTCAATTTTGCTCCCAACTATGGCTTGAGTTAGTAAAATAGAAATTACACACACTCGCACACACACACACACACACACACAACTATATATATATATATAGTTGTGTGTGTGTGTGTATATATATATAATAACGAAGAGTATACTGTGTGTATATATATAAAATAGATATATAAACTTAAAACAATATTATGTAAAGTATGTACAAATAAACAGCATGAAAAATAAAAAAAAAATCAAAATCCTATAACTGAGGTATTAAAACCTATATAAACCGAAAATCAGATATCAAAAATAACATGATATTATATGATGATTTTTATTGTTCCTTTGCAAAAGTGTTAAAGTGATTATTAGAAATTTCTACTAAAAACAAAACCAATTTTTTTCCGAACTCTCACAGTTGACTGGGAGATCATGTTGGACTGTGACACGACAAAAACCAAGATCATTACAGAGAATACAATACATAAAACATTCTATCTCTGTTAAAAATGCCAATTAAAAACGTTATAACATAAGTCATTTTCTCAAGCGTAGACTTCATCATCGTCATTTCAGTCAAACCAGCATAAATATAACATAAATATAATTTAATCAGATCTTTGAACAGAACTCTTATTGATTGTCAACATTTATATTTTGTTTTTAACTCTGCTTTGCAAGATGTTACAGTTGTAAAGAAGAAGCAAGTAGAAACTCCATCACAACATATATTTTAATAGTTTACCAAAACAGATATATACGTATGCAATATATAGGAGCATATATTAAATCAAAATAATCAGACGACATCATTGCCAAGGATTTTTATCATTTTAATATTCGTGTATTGAATAATAAGCTTTTTTCGACAATTTATTTTTAAAATAAGTTTTGAATTTTTTAAATGATAGTCCAGTATTGTTTTGTGTTTACTTTAGTTCAAATTCGTGGTCAACATTTTAAACCATAACATTTGTATATTATACTTTTGTTAGAGTATTCTATATCTGAATATGAACAAGCACATATATAAGCTATGATATACAAGCTATATTGTAGAGAAGTCTTTAAATTATCGTAATTTTAATTTCGTAGAGTATTGGCCAATCTAGGATATTGCATATAGTAATAAATGACTTGGTTGATTGTATAATTACTACGTAAATACTGCTGGCATTATATATGTTATATATTTTTTAATATGTTCCCTGTTTTTGGGATCTCTTGTTCTCCCCTATTACAGTAAAGCATGGAATACATATACAATTTATAATCCTCTCTCATCCTTTTTAATATCTTCTCTTTTTTCTCTCTTTTTTATTTTCTGTTTTTTTTTTTAAATAGCTCCGTTTTGAAATCTTTTGGTGCTCTCTTACAATGTTTTAGCTGAGATATTTTTTACAATAATAATTATTCTAATATCCTTTTTAATCTATACCCTTCGTACACCTTTCTTCATTTCACTTTAACTTTCATTCCTTTTTATTCTTTTCCATACATCGCTTTACTTCCTTCCGCTCCTTCCGCTCCGTGAACTCAGTACCGATGAAGCTGTAAAAGCCTTAGGGCTAACAGCATTAACATCAACAGAAACAATAGAATATCGCCTTCTCTTCTGGATGCTACATTTACATTTATTAATTTTATTACTTCATTTATTTTATTTTTATTATTATATCTAAAAATCGATTAAATTTTAATATTAATATTTATTACCTTTCGATTCGAATCTGTTCAACTCTGTCTCCTTTGATATTTTATTACAAATTAAATGTACATGAACGTGTGCGTTTTGCGTTATTGTAAAAGGATCGTAAATTACCTTTTAAGACATATACGAAAAGCTATATTTGTTTTTAATTACAGTCGAAATGCATTATTGATTGATTCTAAATACGTATTTTTCATGTCGATTTTTTATTTTTTATCTTCCTAGGTAGTAATCAATTAAAAAAATACCTTCAAAGATGAGACCATGATACCTTTATAAATAGCATAATAATAGAAGCGTTAAGTAAATAATACTGCTTATAATGTAAACCTATAATTGGTATAGATCAGCGGTTTTCTTGTACTTTTGGCTAAAATAGGTCTGTGCAAATAAAACCAAATGTAATATTAAATTGTTCCTATATGTGTAATAAGGTAATTTATGAAATTTATTGCGAAAAAAACCTGATTTAGTTTGTTATAATACTCACTAGCTCAGAAGCCTTATTTTAAGTTGAAAGATGACGTCATAGGGGGGTGTTTATTCTGTTTGTAATTAGATTCGAAATTTAAATTATTTACACTGCAAATAGTCGGGGAATGTATAAATCTTTTTGAAAAATTTTCTTGGAGGATTTTTTTGATTTTTTTATCACTTCTATCTTTGTAAGATCAGGGCTTTTTTTACAGTTTAGTTTTTTTTTGGGGTCTTTCTTCCACCACAGTGTCTTTCGTACTTTTATCATTATTTTCTCTTTTCATACAACATCTCTCTCTTTTCTCCATTCTCCTCCTTCTATTTCCTCTATATCGCAGTTAAAGCTTTCCCTAATAATTACTTTCGTTTAGTAACATATAAACATACCACATCAATGTAATTAAAACATTTCATCTTTTAATTTATTTTTAGTGTTATTTACTACATTGTTTTGCATTTTTAAAATATTTTGACTAGATATTCCTTATTTATTTCGTTTTATAACCTCCTGAATTATTGAAGATATCTTAAAAGTACATCTAGTACTTTTCTAAATTTATATTAAGTTAAAAGCCTTTTTAGAAGTCATCAATTTGATTCTAGACTCTAGGCAGAATAGTTTCGAATTGATCTCACGAGGTACACATGTAATACTATTAAATAATCAAATCGTGGGTTAATAAGATTAAAAAGTTGAATTGAATAAAGTAAGATTTTGACAGAAGTTCAATTTATGTTCAAAAATAACAATCAACCAAGTTAAAAACACCAATTTTACTAGTATTAATAGGTATTACGTAATTTTTTTTAAACATTGAATGTTTGAGATAAACGTGTGTTAAACACTTTATTTAACATAACTTATATGTATCGGTAAATTTTATTAAAAATAAAAAATCACATGATTTTATTGAAAATGTTTAAATACCTTTCACACGACGATATCGTGTCGTTATAACTTCAGACGAATTTTTTGAATTTTTAATCTAAGTTCGACGGAGATCTATTACAATAGGCCTTTCCTATAACAAAGCCTATCCACCTTGAGGTTCGATATAATACGCAGGACTTGGATGCTTATCTTCACTTAAGGATCTGAAGGTTCCGACGGATGTTTTAACTATCAATAAGGCCCAAGACTAGTGAGAATATACCAGTGCGATGATTTATTATGTTCGACGATCGATTCCATGTATTTGAAGTATCTATGTACAAAATTCAGTGTTGAACTAGTTTAAAAACGCACGTCAATAAGTCGTGGTGTGAAAGGTATCTTACATTATATTTTACGCCATTGTATTTTTGTAATATGTACATGTAAATATATGTGAATGATTTTATATATATTTCTGTTATATTAAGGTATTTTTGTCTTTCATTTCACTAGTTAGTGCCGTCCTGAATAAACGAAATATATCGTGCCAAACAAATTTGAATTCTATTAATAATTGATTTTAAGTATGTAATTTGAAGTTTATTGTAATATAATACATTATATATGGGTTTGTTTGCGAAACGTTTGAGTGTTGTTAGGTGTTATTTTATCGGACTTTAATTTGCTAGGTTGTGGATGCCCGGTTTGTTCATAATTTTACTTTTTATAAATAAATTCTAATGTAATTTGCCGATCTGTGAGTTTTATTATGCCGTTACGTTTTATACGTCGTATTTTATCACTTTATTTATTAATTATTTAAACACTTTATTTACTAATTATTTTACCACTTTATTTATTAATAAGTTTATCACTTTATTTATTAATTATTTTATCGCTTTATTTATTAATTATTTTATCACTTTATTCATTAATTATTTTATCACTATATCAATAAATGTCTTAATAAGAAACAAAGATTGAATATAAAAATAATTTTTCCATTTCGTACACTGCAAGGCTTTAAAAATTTTGCTAATTATATTTTCAATGTTTTAAGGTACGTAATATATTTTTGATAATTCTTTTAGTTATTCTATTTGCGATGATTTATTTAGAAATCAGTGGTAGACGTGCGTCAGAGTATTGAAACTTTCGATAGTGGCTGCAATTCTCGCTATACTAAACTACTCAAAACAAAATAGGGCCCACCGCAACTTTGTCTTTAATCATGTTTATAAATAACTCATATACTGATCATTGACAGAATGAAGCACTACCACTTCTAGCACACATGTTTATTATAATAGTTCATAATGATGTTTTGAAAGTTAACTTTTTTGTTGATTTCAAGTGGGTAGACAAAAAAGTAAAGTGCTTAAATTTATCCATTTCTTAAATTTTCAATCGTTTGTGTTCTCAGTCTTGCTTTAAGCGCAATACTTTGATCACACTTTGTTTAGCTATGTTTTTTTCGTTTCGGCATTATTCCCGATAACAACGTCATGTTCTCGTCGTTATATGGATGTGGAAACTTCGACAAGGGCAGTTCTTTTGCTTCAAGAGGGAGAATCGCAAAGATCGGTTGCATCTCGCCTTGGTGTGTCACGGCGAGCAACGTATGGTATACGTTCACACTATGCATTAATTATTGCCACTGCTCACAAGTTTCCAGATGATGGGCAGCAGCGAGTACTGCGTACCATAATACCATACTGTGATAGCTAATCCATCTGCTAAGCGTGGCAATTATTGTATATCCCACTATATTTTTGGGGGAGGCCTATACCTTGAAGTGGGCATCTATCGGCTGTAAAGCTAGGGATAGATGTTTTAATTTAGTCTATGGTTTGTGGGAATCATAAGAAAGCGAAACAAAATTTGTGTATTTCTCTGTCTGTGAGCAGAAGAGTGAAAATATATTTATTTAATATTTGGAGTATCGCGTCTTAATTTATTTTATCTATTAAATTGTATGAAACGAAGTAAATCGATCTTGAAATTTTACTATGTACAAAAATATACCGCGTAATGTTTTGTATGTAATATTATGTTTAGCTGTCAATAGATGGCGTTACTAGTATGATAAAAGAAAATCTATTTTTCACAGTTAAGCGACATCTAGCGGGTGGAGGATTACATATTGCATGTCGTAATAAATACATAATATTTTGTAAAGACAATTGAATAATCGGTGATGGGAGTTTTCGTTAGATGACGTAAGAATAAATGTTAATAAAAAAACATGTTTAATATTTTTTCATGTCACTAAATAATATAGATTGATATATTATGGGCATAAAGGTTTTAAGAAGTGAAGGTATAGCTCATTATTTGCTAAATATTGTTAACTGTACCTTATAAATACAAATGTTTTAAAAAATAATAAGTATTGTTTAATAAAAACATTTTTCACTCTATTTTTGTGTATATTTTTAGTCTATCGCATTCCGATAGAGTTTTTAATCGAACTTTATACAGGGTGATCGAAAATAAACGTGAAAGATTATATATTCACCCCTTTCAAGTCTATAACCTTGTATAGAGTAATTTAAGACAATATGTATTGTGTTTTCTATTGGCTTTTCTGACCCAAGGCTGACAATTAGATATCAAAAATTAATATTCTGTGTAATTTTTGATATATTCCGTGTGAGATGCTTAAACCAAAAATTGGGAAATAATGCGGTTTTACTTATCTTAAAAATTGTGATGGTTGAATAGGCTCTAAGCGATCATGAAGCTTATCACAAAGGTAATATATATCTGGTTAGTTTAATAAAGAATTCGAATGCTAAATACTAACTATTTAAAATATTAAAACTAGGAATAATATTTTAAAATCATGAAAAATCTTAATCGGGTAGTGAAAAGGACTAAAATAAAGAGTCGAGTGATGCCCGACCACGAGAACACAAAATGTTATAAAGTATAAAGTGAATTATCAATGTTATTTAATAAATAAATAAAAATTAAAATTACAAATAAAAATTTGTAAATTGAAAATTGTTAATAAAGAAAATATAATAAAAAAGATGATGTAATAAGAACCAAATTTAACAAGGAATTTAGATGAGAAAAACAAGGTGATATACGGAAGAAGATCGAAATGTGATAATTTAAAGAAATTATGAAGGATGTAAGAAGAAAAATAGATAAAAAATGTGAAGGGTGATAAATTTTTACCCCGATATTGTAACGTCCTTGCCACACAAACCAGGGGGAATATAAAAGCCCCGTAAAAACGAAAGCCATTAAAAAATAGTAGAAATCTACATGAATTAAATCAAAGTCTCTATCACCCGCACTTAGCGTTTTGCTAATACTTTTATAGTGCGAACAAGCATGGTGTGGAAAAACCTGTCGGCGTCATTTTCCAGACAATTATAACTTAGGTTTCTTCAAGACAAGAGAGAATGAGAAAAAAGTTGCAGTAACTCTGTAAGCTGGAGGCTGTTTTCCGATCGTAGATTAATCATCGATTAGCGTAATTTTTTTGTTTAATAATAATACATTTCCTTTCGTATAAATAGTGAAGCAAACATTGTAAACATACCTAAAATATTCTCTTTGACATCTTAATAGATAGCACTTGCCTCCCAACAGTGGGATATCTTTAGCCACAATATACATGTCGACGGGAAATATGCCTGTGTTTGTGGTATGTATATGTGGTATGTGGTATGTATGTATATAGTGGGATAAGGGTTATAGACAATTTTTACATAACAGAACATGACAGATTTAAATCTTATGTTATGTTGTGATTCTGTTTTTTTATTTTAAATTTTCTCAAATATATTTTTGTTGAGCTTTACGTATTATCTTAGGGATATCGTATTATTACTTAATTTACTTACATTTTAACAAAACAATCTGTAGCATTAACACAAGTTAAAGTTTTGATTAATACATTGATAATTGCAACTTAGATACGGTACGTTATCTAAGTATTTTACGATTTGCTTTTAAACGTGCGATAGCTATCGCGGTAGCTGTAGAGGTAGTTGTCGCGGTAGCTAACGCGATAGCTGACGCGGTAGCTTCTAGGCAAGCGTGTGGCATCGCAGACCACGTCATGCCTTAAACATCCGGCGAGACAGAGGTCAAATGTTTCGCCTATAATGGACAATAAAAAGTGATTTAATACGCTGTGGCGGTAGAAACTAAAGGATAGCAGGTAAATTTACATTACCAATTAAATAAATATATTTTACTACCATAATTATTACTAAAAATACAATTACCAAAATATTTGTTGAATTTTTGCTATTTACAATATGTTATATTCTGATATTCTATGAAAAGATTCAAATAATGACTGCATCGTATCCGTTTAAATTTCGTATTTTTTTTTTCTAAACTTTCAACACTGTATAACCCTGCACGACAATACACTTTACTAGTCAATCTCTGCCTAGTGCAGAGTGTTTTGTTAAGCAGTGTGTTTTATTGTAATTTCGTGTGTTATCTAAATAACAAATATTATTATTATAAACCGCTGAAGGATTTAGGTTTGTTGAGAACGAACGTCAACTGATTTCTGTGACGATCTTTTGAAAGAATTTTAGTAGGAGTAATTCGATTGGGTAGATAATAAAACGAGTATGGTGGGTAAACGACAATTCTTTACTAGATGGTCGTCTGAAATATGATACGCCGGCTTTTAGCCCCAAGCACCGTACCCAGCCCCTCTATCTACATTGCAATGGACCCAGCATCCGCACCGGAAATCCGTGAAATGATAAGTCATCTCATAATCAATAGTTATTCCACCTCATCACTGGCTGTCTTCTATTTGACTCTATAAGAGCAGAATTCAAGTCTTCGTTAGCAAAGAGAATAGAGGAGAAGAATATCGTCTTACTGATGAGTCAAGAGGAATGTCGCCAATGGAGTTCTGCAAAGCAATAAATAAATAAATTAAATAAAGTCCAATAAAAATTGTAAGAAAATAAACAGTAATTTTGAGAAATAAACAATGTGGCGATGTATGGAAGTGAATGAAAGATATTGAAAAGGTAATTTGAGTAAAGAATGAAGGACAAGTAACAAGTAAACTAAGGATACATTTGACTTGTACAGAGAAAAATTAACTAGTGCAGTTTTGAGAAGAAGTAATGGTAATTCTCGTTCCTGTTACCATAACACACAGAAGTGAAGAAGATGGTTAATATTGTAATTGTACTATAAGCAGGAATAAGAAAATCCGTTGACGATCAAATTATACAGTCATCTTGCGAATTGGTAGGTTGTAGTGGAAAAATATAGGCTACATGAAACACGTTGCCCCAGCGCCTTATCGTTCTGAAGTAAAGATCATAGGCCAATAGGTGCAGCATATACGTCTATCTGGATCTTTCAGCTTCCAACCTGTACTGACACAGGGCGAGGAGGGCTGGTGAGTGAAACTTTTAATAGAAACAAAAGAGTATAGATAAGTAGGTACCAAATAAACTGCACATAAAATAACTAGTCAATTAATAATAGGAAAAATAGAATAAGGAAAGTGTAGTAATGTATTAAGAAAGCACAACCCAAAGAAAACTGTGATAAAAAATAGAATATGTAAACAATAAAATAAAGAATTAAAAAAAATGTACCTAGCCACCTAAGAGTAATAAGATGATGGGCGGCGATAATACAATTAGGAAAGATTTCATAGAGTATTGCAAAATAATAGTAAAAAAAGCAATACAAAAAAACCAAACCTAGGCATAAGAAAACAAAAGACTGAAGCAAAATAAATAATAAATATAAGCAAATAAATGTGATATACCTAGTAAATAAGATTTATAAAACAAAATAAGAGGATGAAAGAAAGAAGAGTAGAATAAAAGGGCATAAAAGAAAAGAATTATAACATGAAAAACAGAAAAGAATAAAAGATAATAAGAAGAATGAAAGAAGATAATGGAAATAAAAAATAATGTGAAAAAATAAATTAAAGATAAAGTCCCTGTCCCACAACTAGATAGGGGTACGAGAGGCCCCCAATAGCGGGGGCCATTAAAAAAAAAAAAAAAAATAAGATGATGGTAGAAAGGCGATGAAAGCAAGAAGGAATGAAAGAACAAAATGAAAGATATTGTGATGGAAATAAGGTAAGAATAAAGGAAATTGAGAAGTACAACAGTGAGTGAAGAATAAAGATGAAAAATCTGAAAAACTTATTTGTAAACAATGACCCTGATCCCAACTAATTAAAAATAAAACCTGTACTGAAATTTGATTCATTTGACTGAAAATGATGAAGATATACAAGATGTGTGTTAGGTATTTCTGAAAGATTTTTTCATATATAGATGATTGATTATAAGTGAAAAAGCTTTATAGGCGGTGAATGCTGAAAGCTAGCCATATGAGCTTTCAAAATCAAAATACGTTTTAATAGAACAGTCTGTTACAAGAACTTTCGAGTCATCAATCCATATAAAATGTCGGCATTGTTATTCCTACAGGAAGCTACCAGCTGAAGGCAGTTCCGCTGAGTGCCGTGAAACTCAACAGTTGCTCTTTACAAATGTACTTTTATAAAGAGTACGCAATAATTAGCTTCCTGAGTATTATTTGATAGAATAATATACTTTTTTCAATAATATGTTTTTATTATTGATTTTAAATTTCTTCAGTGGTAGATCTGAAATTGCTTCTGCAATGAGTGTACAGTTTATTTTTATATATTTTATTAACATCCTGCATGTCATTGTTTTTTTTTTAAATTTTGGATGTTTTGGCGGACAAACTAAATATTATTATAGTTACACATTTATATTCGGTAAAGCCAATACAAAAATCAATGAAAGTATATTAAGAAAAGGCGTTTTTAAATTCGTATTATAATATATTCAAATTAGTAGTTACTTATGCCTGTAGACTTTTTATTGCCAGAAGATATTGGCATATCGCATTCCAGTAGAACTAGTGTACACATTATAGGTGTATAGAGACTAAAACTTTTATGAAATGTGCCTATAACAAATCATCCTGTATTTGTGTATATAATAAAAAAAATTGTAATTAAACATCGGAATTGGCTTATGAGTACGTTACGCGGTGCAATACATCTGGAACGACGTATAAAAGCACGAGTGAGCGCTCTAGAGAGTTCTACTGGCGCGATCGGGAAAATTAAGAGCCACATTACGCAGCCGAACTTAATTTTAAAAAGCCTCTACACGCCTCGCGATCCGAACTACCCTCATCTCATCGTTATTGATTCACTGCGGATAATTGAGTACACGCGTGACACCCCCCCTCGGGGCACCCCCCCTGGGGGGACTCCCCCTACCACCGCACGCCCCCACACACGTCGCACCTCATTTGATTACAACGGAAAAAGCGGCGAAAAATCGAGTAGATGCAGTAATCGCCCGGTAGCCATGGTTACCGATATTAACGGGGGGTTAATGTGACCAAGGGTGCAGGAGAGGGACGCCCCCCCGTCGCGCCCTGCCCCCAATTAGGCCTCTTTTAATTTAATACACTTTTTAAAAACTATAATGATTATTAATGTGTATACATCGATGGTAAATTTTGATTAAAAATCATACAAAAATATCAAACCCATCGTATATATGTAAAGTAATTGCACCATAATATGTTATATTACCTTATTTTTCTATAGTAATTCTAAAGACATATAACTGAAAACATACATACATAAAATAAGATCAGAATATATCAATTAACGAAACCAAAATAACGAATGCTTTAATATAAGCCTTAAGAATAAGTTACTTCTGAACTAGTCGTTGTCGAACTTAATAAGAAGGTTATAGATCACCCAGAGAGCAAGGGAAAGGATACGCTCGGAGTTTGCAGAAGAAGATCATCGACGTAGCTCGAAGTAAGGCTGTTGAGGTTGAATGGTTCTTGAGTGGCAACGACGAGACGGTAGACCCGGAATGGAGGCTTTCCAAAAGGTCAACCGACGACATAGTTATTGTCACTGGAAATCCAGATGCAGGTAGCGCAGGACCAGAGATAAGGCTTTGCAGTGGACGTCGTAGTCGTATCTCGAGAATCAAAGACAATAGATGAATCATAGAAATACACGTTGGAGAAATAGGTATAAAATTGTCAGTGAACAACGAAATGTTAAGCTGGTGATATCTTAGAAAAACCGGACAGATTTAGGTGACCATCGCTAATGAGAACTCTGAAATAATACACAACCATTTATAATATAAAATATTTAGATGATATATTACAAATTGTTAATTATTATTATATTATTATTATTGAGATTTGACGGGAAACTTTTAGCAATATAAAGTCTGCAGAGGTTGATAAACAATTATTAATTTTAATACGTTGTGAATAAAGACACTTTTTCTATATAATCAATAAGTTATTTATTATTTCTAAAATCATTTATTTTTGGATGGAATTTAAAATGACTTATATATCCAACCCATAAAAGTTTTTACACCTATAACCAATACTGTATGTTTATGGATGTTAAACATTATATATATACATAGACTGTCAACCAGGGCGACCGGAAAGTAATGTTTTGTCGACATGTTCTACAGAAAAACCGATTAGTTTTTACAGCCCCGGCATTGAAAATTTGTATACTAGACGGTTAAAGGTTGTTGATAACGAAGGTAATTATATTGTTACAGAAATAAAGACATGTTAAAAATGCAGATAATTGAAAATGAGACATTACTTTCCAGTCCCCCTAATACTTTCGTTCCAACTGTCACAGCTTATCAAATTACTTTTTTTTTATCTTATATAGGAGAAGCATTTGACCCCTGTCTCACTTGATGTTAAGTGACGACGAGGTCTACGATGCATGCTTACCTGTAAGAAACCTATTCACTTTTGTCTTGAAGGCTTCTAAGGTGAATATATTATTAATTAAAAATAAAAACTTGTTAGAAATATAGTCGTGTGAATATAACTTAAGAAAGCGACATTACCTCTAATATATCTTCTCCTATCTTGGATGGATGGGTAAATTTTTTAATAAATAAGTAAATCAGATATTGTTTTATTTCGACACTCTTTTTATATACGTCTCAATATCTTTCAATTATTTTTATTTTTTTATCACACCTTTTATTCTTATTCATTCTGTATAACCTTTCATAAACAGCCTCTTTTTCTTCACCTTCCTCCTACAACTTTACAATTTTTTATTTTGTTTCTCTATACTTATTTCACAATTCGCTATACTACTATTTATTATTTTACTATCATTATTATGTTTTTTATCTATATCACTTTAATATCTTTATCACAGTTTGTAGCCTCTTTTGGTTTTGATACATTTTATCGCCTTGCGTATTATCTTCCGGCTACCTTCTACTTTACCATGGACGATTCCTAATTAGTTAAATATGACAAATGTTTTAATTTCTAAGGTACAGATTAACTAGTAATATACATATTTTTATATCGTCCATTTTCTTTAATCAATTAAATTTAAAAATATTAAATAACTTAGTTATTGAAAGTTGCATATAAAAAAATATCTACACTTACAAATAAAATATATTTTGTTATAATATAAATCAACATAGCTGTCCACATCTACGTCTTCGCTACGACGTAGCAGATATCTATGCTACGCGTAGATGGCGTAGCACATGATCGTAGAAATTCGTAGCACATCCGTTTATACTTCATTTTTCATTTCGTGATGGCCAGTATTGCTTGTATCTTACCTGTATAATTTGTCTACAAATGCTAAGGTTTTCTGCTATTCTAGAAGCTTTGCAAAAAGACATATCAAGACCAACCACAACTTCCCTGTTCATTGTTTTAAATCTTTTTCAACTTAGTGTTCTATTTTTAAATCGACAGAATGTTTTCACATGTATCTCAACTAGTGATTATAAAAACAAAATAAACTTATATTGTAATATTATTATTGTTTTTAAATCATTTGTTCGCAGTACAAGTACTGTATACATACCGTAACGGATGTACGGATAATGGTTTATCTAAGGATCATAATAAAAGGATTAACACTGCATTGGGTCAATCGTCTGTCCAACTCGGCCCGTATACCGTTAACGTCACGTATCTAAACTAAAGTGCACGTATAATTTCATATGTGTGTATTATTAAATATTACGTGATATTATAAAATAAATATGGTTAACTATCATCTTGTTTATTATATGTATAATTCAGCCAAAGAAGGTCCTTATTATGGATACAAAGGAAGGTCATTTAATTTATCGTAAGCGAGTTATTCTACATTTGGGTTGAAAGATTCTCGAGTCGCCCCATTAGACGGACTGGTGATATAATAAAGGTGGTGAGGAATATCTGGATACAAACAACGCAAAGCTGGTTATCCTGACTATCTCTCAGGAAGATCAATGCCTTGCAGTGGGCGTCGTTCAACTGAAAAGGAGAACGCTATTTTACAACACAGTCACGCCGACGTTAATATTTAAGTCAAAGGTTTAATAGGAAAGGAAAAAAAATTACAATGGATACATAAAAGTATTTCCTGTGTGATATAATCTTTCCTGAATTACAAACACACGTAGAATTGTGTGTAATAATCTATTTAATTTTATGATAAAAAAATCTGATATTACTACGCTTGCATTTCTCATCGGTAAATTTATTAACATTTTAATTAAAACTTAAAAACTATATTCACACTGTCTTCCATTGCTTAGATGTAACTTATTTACTTGATTATATTTATTTAATTCTCGAATTGAAGTTTGAACGTACAAACGCATTTTAGTATAATTACTTTTACTTATATTTATAAGTTAACTTGAGAAAAAAATATTTAAAAAGTACAAAATTCATAAGGTTTTCATATATTATAAGTTATCGTCTCTACGGCTGTTTTAATTATCAGATAAGATATTAATAGATATCATAATTAATAGTAAGTTTTCGAACGACTTTCCCATGATCTCCACTTTGTCGCCTGTCCAACTTACGCGTTCTACTTACACTGCGTCTACTGTGTCGTGGTTGCCACTCTAGAACCTTCCGCCCAACCTTCCATCGCTTGCACGAGCGATATACCCCGCCCACTCTTACTTCAGAGCTAAGTCGGTGATCTAGGTCCTTTTGCGGATTTTCTTATATCTTATTCAATCTCGTAGCGAAACTTCTCACATAGCCCTGTGTGTGACTCTCTGAATTATCTTATATGTAAGTACCCGCGTCTCGGATCCGGAAAACCATCAACAAACCGCTTTATTATGTAATTATTATAAAAGGCGTGAAGAATTTTCTAAATATCTGCTAATTAATAAGTAGTTTTTACCGAGGTACGTTGATTATTTGTATGTCTTGTATGTAGGAATAAATAAAAACATACCGACGGCAAATAAAAGAGAGAGTCGTCGCTTGAGCCGTCGGATAGTTTGAAACTTTAAATACATTGTTACGTTTGTAATTGTATATATGAAAATTATTTTATTCTGTGTTATATCGGAAGTATTTATTTGTTGGTGCATCTGTTTTTATACATATTTAAATAACAACAAATTCATTGAAGTTAAATGTATGTATTTATTATCATAAAACTCGAAAAGGACTCTACCGCTTATATTAATTTTTTAATTAATATTTTCGTGAAGGTTGTATGAAGGTTTTCCTAGCAAGTTGTCGGCGTCGTTTCAGTTCACTGCAAAACATAGCATCCTTTCAAAGATATCTATGGGGATATACCATAATCGCCACGCTAAGCAGGTAGGTTGGCGGTCGTAATGTGGTATTACTGTGGTATGACACTTTCATCTATCTTTATCAATCTCTAGTAAGATCCCACTTAGAGTATCTATCCCCCGTTTGGAATCCACTGTATGCAGTCTACGAAAATAAAATTGAAAGAGTACAAAAAATTCCTTCGTATTTTGAACTACCGAATGCATTGCCCCTGGGATTCTTATAAAATGTTTTTAAACAGATACCGAATGTTATCATTGGAGGATCGACGATCTCTAATGGACGCCACTACACTTAAAAATATTTGTGGTGGCAATGTTAACTGTTCGGAACTGTTGTCCGAGGTAAACTTTAGAATTCCTGCAGCAAGAACGCGTTCTAGATCTCTCTTTTTTATCAACGGCTAGGACAAATATCGGTAAACGTGCACCCCTATACAGAATGTGTGACCTCCACAATTCATATGTTAGTGATATTGATATATTCTCGTGCTCTCTTGTATCTTTTAAAAAACAATTTCGTTCAAAATTATTGAGTACATACAACGCAATTTAAACCATAATATAAATATATAAACCATAGTCTTTGATCCCTGTTTAGTAATGTTTTTATTTGTTTTTTCATTGTTTGTCTATAAATCATTTTATGTTCTCAGTGAGATAGTTATAAGTTAGTTATAACAATTGTAACTAATTTTATATTTCTAAGCTTCTAAGTTTGTACTTTCTTACTGCCTTTTGTTACGGTCTATCTCCAATAAGGTAAATAAATATGGTGCGCAGAGGACGCTGCTGATCATTCTCTGGAAACTTGATTGTGTGCTGTGTTAATCCTATATAATTAACACACAAAGTGTGAATTATAAGATTGTAAACCAGGAAGGGAACCTGCGACCTACGATCATAAGTCAGCCCTCTACCACTGGACCACTAAAGTAATAAGCATTATATATTTTTTCTATTATAGAATGTTTTTAATATTAATTTTTAAATATTTAATGGATTCAGGCGTTACCTTGCGGAAGTCCATCCTAGGTAAGAAAATGACCAATATTTAGCCACTTCCTTGACTCTCTACATTTAGCTGTTATATTTAGGGAACGGAAAGTAATGTCGTTTCATCATATTTTACAGAAAAATTGATTGATTTGTTACCGCTCCGGCGTTGATTTGTATACTAGACGGCAAAAAGTAGTTGATAACGAATGTGAATATATTGTTATAGAAATAAAAACACGTTAAAAATGTAGTCGTGTGAATTTAACTTAAGAAAGCGACGTTACTTTCCGGTCCCCCTAATAGTGTAACTAATGACTGTAGTTCCTACAAAATAGATTGCAATACCAACTTCGTACACACCAAATTTCACTTGCAATGACATTGACTCTCTCTCATATTCCTGGCACATTCAATACATGATGAACAATCTGTTCCACACCACACAAACTACTATAATATTTTGCTTTCGTTCCAATTATCACAGCTTATCAAATAACTTGTTTTATCCTTTACAGGAGAAGCATTTGACCTCTGTCTTGCCTGATGTTAAGTGATAACAAGGTTTGTTATAGTACATGCTTACCTAGAAGAAACCTATTCACTTTTGTCTTGAAGGCTTCTAAGGTGAATATATTGTTGATTAGAAATAAAAACTTGTTAGAAATATGGTCGTGTGAATTTAACTTAAGAAAGCGACACCTAATATATCTTCTTCTATCTTGGATGGACAAGGTAATTTTTTTTTAATACATAAGTAAATCAGATATTGTTTCTTGAAGACTCCTAAGTTATAATTGTCTTGCAATTCGATGGTATTTAGGTTGACTAGTTGCTGATTCGATGTTTTTAATTGTCTATCTATAATCGGACTGTCCGGTCGAGTCCGGCACGTGTGGTCACGACAGCCTACACATAAATAGATCCGGGCATAATACATCCGATTTCGCTCGCCTCATTTTTGTACATCGCTAAAAATCCCTAAAACCTCCCCTTCGGCCCAGTTTAAACAGCCTCACTCCCCGGTCGCCCCGCGACTCCCCCTCATGCAGATTAGCTAAAACTACGCATTTTTTACCCCACTCCAAAGGGATCTTTTTTCCCGTTTCGCCCACCCTCTAACTACCGAAATGTGGGCTCCCGACCGTGGGGTTGTGGGGGCACGGGTAAGTTTGCGTTTTAAATATGTCCAAAGGCACACATTAAAACGGTATGCGAAATACAAATCATTAGTGAAAAGGAACCCTTTCTGGACGGACTTTTCTAATGGATTTATTCATTTTCGCATAAAGGCATGACTAGGATGGAATGGACATATGAAAAATGAACCACAACGGAAGATATAATATATTCTGTATTGGTAATACTACAACGAATCTTGATATACCTGGTAAACGATGAAATAGAACACGAAGAAGAAGATAAGGAAGAAGTAGAACCTTGTACGTAACTAAATTTGGAGCACTGTTCTATAAAGAAAATAAACACACTCTTCATGTGCCAAATCAAACGCCGGGTAATATACAAGTTGTATTTTAGTTTTTGATAGTTATTTGTTAAATAAATATTGTTGGTCTTGTAGATATGGTTTAAATAGGTTATCAGCAAGACGCCCACATGTGGAAATGAGATTTTAAAATATATATTTTAGTATGACCGCTTGCAACTGGCCTGCATCTAGGATCTAGGTGATACCTCTGCGATAGGTGTAGTCTTAATGAAAGATATGGAAAGCTGCGGCCACATAGACCAAGATGGTTCAGGTAAGAGTCAAGTCGAGGACACGGCGTTTGTTAGTGGTTTCAATCAGCTGACTTGATAAACGCTAGGAAAATTCAATTATAGCTTTTTAGCTTCTGCTATGCAATGTTTTCTTGCATGAATAATAGATAAAAATTTATATGACTCGGATCTTCCTTGAGCAATATTTGAATTAAGAATTTATTATTGATTTATTTACCAACTAGAATGAAAATTAAGACCAGCTTCGTCATGCTGATTTACACCGAGATACTTAAACCCCTTTAATAATTGCTAAATATACAGGATGGTTAATTTTACGTATAAAAAACCTTTTAAGTGGTGAACGTATAGCACATATATATGTTTGTATTTTACAACATTTTTTTTAGAATACGATAAGCCTGTTACCTCTGGCTTTGTCTACAGGAACAGCTAGTAAACTATAATTAATTTAAATTAGTCTCAATTTCTAAACGATTTATTTTTCTAACAATATAATTTTAGAAACCCATGATATTTGGTTATTGTGCGCCATATATTACCTGACGGCAAATGAACAATACTCACCCCTTTGAAGTATTTGCATCTATATTAATCATCCTGTATATCGCTTACAGGTACAGATAGTAAATAATTAATTAAATTCTAATATGTAGTAATCTAAATACTGTAAAATCTTTTTATTGTATTATCATTACGTTATTGTTTATTTACGAAATTATTGATTATTGGATACGGTGTATTTTGTCAATTTATTATTATTTTCTTGTTAATAATTTCTGAAACCAATTAGTAATATTTTCACAACTTTAAAACTTTCACAATAATAACCAATCATTCTGTATATTACACAATACTTTAGTATAGCTAGATTATTTTAATTTAATTTTTATTCGTTCAGGAAACTTGATAAACTAGTTACATTTTAACATTCGACTTATACATCAAGGCGTCAATTCAAGTTTCTGCCTTTAACATTACTTACATTATGAGAACGTGCAAAAGGATTATAATCCTACATAGACAAAAGTTACTCAGTAAAATCTATAGCACATACAGGGTAAGGAACAAAGTCTTACAAGATACATATAAACATATACTTACACATATATACATGTGCATGCGCACATACATATGAATACAGTATACAAATATTTAAAAAAAGATGTAGAGTATATCAAAAACAAGCTTCATTTAAACAGAAATTACTTTTTAATTACTCAATGTAATGGTCACACAACATAATCAACCTGTATAAAAGTTGTACCTCTCAATTGTTTAACAGAAAATGTTTCGCCTGTTTATAAAAGCAAAAAGTGCAAAAGGTGCATATATCGTTTCGTAATCATGCATATAAATAATAATAAAAAAATATTATTAATTAAAAATCAGTATATCAGTCATTTACATTCGGAATTATTGTAATTATATTCAATGCGAAACAAATTTTTATTATTCATAATTATTTGTGTTAAGGTTTTATCTGAATTTTTAAACCAAAATGAAAAAAACATTAGGACGTCAACCTCATGGTGGATGTGCGCAAAATCTAAAAGACTTTTGTTCATATCAAACACAAAATACTTTGATGTACCAATCAGCGCTTGACTAATAAAACCCCCCCGAACTTAAAGTGTTACCAAAACCTCTTTACCGCGCCTTAGGAAAGCGCGGGGTGGAGAGGGAAAGTCAACGCTCGCGGCGGCGCTAGTGCTCTTATTTTTCTTGCTACCTCACCTCGCTGGGCTTTTAAAGCACGGTAGAGTGATCTCGGTAACACTATAGTATACGTAATTATAATACGATTAAAAAAACACAATAAGCGTGATAATATAATAAGATACTATGCTGACTTTTACCTTTATATTAAAATATAAAAATGTTCATTTCACCGTATTCATTATGAGTATATTTTCTATATACTTATATATGTTAGTTTGTATATATGTATGTACTCGTTAACTATCCGTTATATATATTTCTACTGTTTCCAACCTATGGTTGTCTAAAAACTTGCTTCGTGTGATAAGACAGCCCATTGTACTTTTTCTTTACTATTTATATATATATATATATTCTCTAAAGTGTACAATAAAGATTATAAAATTTAATTAAATAAAAATGTAAATAATTAATATAAATTAGTCAATGACTTTAACAATGTAAAAATTGTGGTAGCCAATGAAAACTGTTTTTCTGGGAATATAGATGTAAAAAGGAAGGCGAAGCATGGAAGAAGAAATGTAAGAAAAAGTAGACTTTGTGATATATGAAAAGATGATATAAAAGAAAATTTAAAGGAAGAAAAAATAATATATATATGAAAAACGTATATACTCGAATCTCTAACATACATGTCAGGAGGTAACGTCATCAAAAAGGAGAGACATGAAAAACCTTGTCACCACCATTTTAGGTACATGATGTTCACTGCTCGATATAGGCCTCATCTGTGGATTTCGAATAGGACCATCTGTAAGTGGCTTGAATTCAGGGTCTAACGAGGAACTTAAAAAGTTCGCATGTCCGTCTTTTTATAACGCCGTTTTTGGGTCCTTTAGTTCAACTTTTATCATGGGTATAATAATTTTAAAAATAAATTTCCATGATATCTCATAGAGACTAACCATTACTTCATTGTTGGTACAACTCTCTTAGGTCTTGTTTTGTATGACCTCTCTTTTGACCCTTTTCAGTGGACAGGATCTTTATTTACATAATAATTAATTCTCGATATCTTTCATTATTTCCTCTAAATTCCTTCACAATATCTCTCATTCCTTTCCATACTCTCCTTCCACACATCTCCTTACTTCCTTCGCATTCCCTCCTAGGTTCTATTTACATTTACTAAATTTATTTCTTTATTCTTTTGCTTTCATATAATTTCTCACTTTGTTGCTATTTATATCGCACTTAATTTACATTTCTAATATAATACCTATTTCATCATTCTCGTTTATTATTTCCATTATTATTGATCCTTATTTATTTATTGTTTCTTAATTATAATAAATTACTAGTTCCGCAATGTTTGATTTATTATTTTTATCATTTGTTGTGCAACAATTTATTTATACCTAATTCATATATATTTTCTTACTATCAAAATCAGCTTACCTGCTGTTTTATCATTCTTTTTCTATTATTTTTATTATACTTGTTCTTCTCTATTTAATTACTGTTTTATATTGTTTTTTATGTTACCTTTTTGCAGAACTTTAAATAGGTCTGGTGGTACTCCTCCTTACTTACTTTATGGACCTTGCAACTCCGTGATCTCTCCTACGGAATATAAAACATCTTTTGCCATCTCTTTTGCGCACTGTGACTTTCGCACTGCCAAGGATAAATAAATGAATTAATGAATAATTAATAAATTATTTATTAATTATTTGCTCGTGGTCGCCACTCGAGAATCTAACGGCGATCACGATGTGCCCCGCCCACTATTACTTCAGATGGGCAATTTTTCGAACTACGTGCGTGATCTTAATTCGACGGACCTCCTTATTTTTGATTTAACACGTTCACTGCTACTTGAGGTCGATTCAGCCTCATGGTAGACTTTGCACTGGTGCGGCGCGTAAAACTCGTGTTTTCTCTCTAGTGCGGCGGCTGTTTACACTCAACCGTATGAGGTATGACAAAGACAAATATAGCTTTCTTTATGTCTGCGAAGCATTGACTCAATATTGTAAAAAAATATTGATGTACATGAGGCAGAAAAGGCCTCAACCGCACTACTAGGAAGTTCAGCTTGAGGCTGATTCGACCTCAGCTGCATCAGCTGAAAGTTCTTCAAAATTGGGCCCGCAGTGAACGTGTTAACCTGATAAATTTCCAATAAGACTGACTGGAAGTGGGATGAATCCAGCGTTGACGATATTTACAAGGTCATCTGTCCACTTGTGGGACGCTTGACGGTCTTTAATCTCCACTTCAGAACTTTAAGCCGCTGCCGTCTGTTACCTGAGCTACGTAACCTGCTTTTATCACTCAATCTTGCTAATCCGGTTGACTAAATCTGATATTTTCCTGGATTTTCCTGTTACTCCTGTTTTTTATACAGGGTGGCCCATAAGTCCTTTGAAATGAAAAAAAATTATTAAAATAAAACTAATTACATTATGAATTAAATTTTTATTTACAAAAAAAGCTTAAAAAACGGGAATTATTTTTTGAAAATAACATCTTCTAAATGTAATCCGTTGCGATCACGGCACTCTTGCAAACGACGTCTAAAATTGTCGATGACTGCGCGGCACGTCACTGCTGAAATGTTTGTCATTTCTCTGCGGATGTTTTCTTTTAGGGCCTCAATTGACCGCGGGTTTGTGTCGTATACTTTAGCCTTAAGGTAGCCCCACAAAAAAAATCCATCGGGGTCAGATCTGGACTACGTGGAGGCCAGGAAATGTCTCCTCTCTTAGAGATCACTTTGCCAAGAAAAAATTGACGGATAACGGGCATAGCAGTGTTAGAGGTGTGAGAAGTGGCCCCATCCTGTTGAAACCACGTCCTGGCATTAAAGCCTGAAAAGTTTTGCAATTCTGGTATGAAAAACTCTTCGATCATAGCCACATATCGCTCCGACGTAACAGTAACTGCGCGCCCTCTGCCATCCTCAAAGAAGTAAGGCCCTAGGATACCATGGGCTGACATAGCGGCCCAAACAGTCACTTTCGGACTATGTAAGGGCTTCTGATGCTTAAGTTTTGGATTGATGGGGCCCCAATAGCGGCAATTTTGTTTACTAACATGCCCGTTAAGATGGAAATGAGCCTCGTCAGAGAACATTATGTTATTGAAGGAAGTAAACCGATTCAACATTTCATTCGCATAATTTTGTCTTTGAATACCGTCAGTTTCCTTTAATTCTTGAACCAACTGAATTTTGTAAGGGTGCATATGTAAATCTTTCTTCAAAATCCGTTGTAACGATGTCCTGGATACGTTTAATGCTCTGGCGCGCTTACGAGTTGACTGTGTCGGATTTTCGCGAATAGACTGTGTCACTGTGTCTATGTTTTGTTCCGTACGTGACGTCCTTGGGCGACCCAACCGCGGTTTATCTAACGTCGAACCGGTCTCCTCGAACTTAGCAACCCAGTTCTTAATCGTTTGAAGAGTTGGAGTGTCGTCAAAGTTGTGTAAAACTTTGTGTTTTCGAAATTTACGCCGCGCAACGGTTGCCGAATTGTCGTTTTTATAAAACTCGCGCACACAAAACGCACGGTCTGCTCCGGTAAAATGCTCCATCGCGACTAAATTCCCAGAAACCGAAGTTACTCCCATCGCTTCCCCTGCACCGCTCACGCGCGCCCTGTTCGTTTTATTCAAATTTTACTTTTCAAAGGACTTATGGGCCACCCTGTATAAAAATTCAGAACAGCGCCTTCTTTATGTAGTATTTACCCAAAAATTTATTACACTAAATCATTTGTTACTGGCAAATATCTTCTGAGTGTATATACTCTATTAGCGAATTGAATATGTAATAATATGTTAGGCTAGCCTGCTTATAAACATGCTTTTTGTTGCTTGATTGAATATATATCAATAATATCTTTGGCAATGATAATATAGTAAAAGTGTTTTTTTTTTAAATTCCTGTAACTAAGTATAATAATAAATGTTTCTGTCTTTGTAGACTTTGTATTGTCACGAATTATCGGCTTGTCGCATTCTAACAGAGTTTTAGAGTGATCACTTTATACATGTAAGAAAAGGATTAATATTTAGCCATTTCCGCACATGCAGTGGTAGTCGTGCAACAAAGTGCACCGCCCGCCAGCCCGCTGATAAATGCGTATGCAGCAAACAATGCGAATTACACAACTGCCACCGTCAAATCACTTAACACATGTTTCACCCCTCTACAGGGCATCTTCAGGAGTTATGTTACACCGATTAGTGCCAAATACTAATAGTGGCACTAATCGGTGTAACATAATTCCTGATTCCATTAAACACTTTATACATGGTGGTTGTATTTAAAATGTAGTGGTGCAAATTGTATGTTCGTTTGTTCTGTTCGTCTATTTTAGCGTATTATTTTACTGTTGTATTTAAATTGCCTGCATAATTATCATTTATTTAATTCGTTTATTCAGTGCATAAGCTTGCCAATATTAGACTTATTTAGAATGTGATGGTAAATTTTAATGACACTAGAAAAATACGAACCTAATTTATTTGAACTAAATTTTGCGTTATCTGCAACAGCGATAAACTTTTGTCCGGTTTTGAAATACGCTATCGTAGCCAACGGGGAATACCAAAACGCAACCCTTTCAAACAATGGCCGCCGACTGCCCCGGAATTATTTTTCGATTTATTAGTTGTTAGAATCTAGAGGGATTATTCCTACTGGAACATTGTATGAGCGTTTTATTTTCTAAAACGGTTTTAGATAGGGGTCGGGTTGGGGACGGCGTCTCTATTTCATAAGCTGTTAGCGATTTATATATTTATATTGACGGATATATGCGTATATACTCTGAAATAAACACAATTATATCAGGCAAATAAGTTTTACGTTAAGATAAAAATTATATATTGATTTTTACTTAGCAATACGTGTATAATAATGTTTTTTATTCATACACTATACCGAAGAGCCAACTTCATTAAATTTTCTTTTATAGGCAATGTACACGTTTTTACAAGTCGACTGACGCCCACTGTGAGACAGGCCTTCTCCTAACATCACCACAATGACCGATCTTGAACTACCCGCATCCACTTCCTGCGACCTGCAAAGGCTGGTAATTTTTTTCGAAGGTTGATAGGGCTGTCTATAACATTTGCCAAGTTTCAGTTTGTCAAAAGTTGGAATGAGAAAAGGACCAATATTTAGCCACTTCCGCACATGCAGCGGTAGTCGTCCAACAAAGTGCACCGCCCGCCAGCAGTCAAATCACTCAACACGTGTTTCACCCCTCCACGGGGCATCTTTAGGAGTTATGTTACACCGATTAGTGCCAAACACAGAGTGATCTATACATCACACTAATCACACATCATACAACACACTCCTGAGGATGCCCCGTGGAAGGGTGAAACACGTGTTGAATGATTTAACGGTGGTAGTTGTGTAATTCGCGTTGTTTGCCGCATACGCATTTATCAGCGGGCTGGCGGGCGGTGCACTTTGTTGCACGACTACCACTGCATGTGCGGAAGTGGCTAAATATTGGTCCTTTTCTTACTTAGGATGGACTTCCGCAAGGTAACGCCTTATTGCATTAAAAAGTTTAAATATCATTTGGCTTAACCCAAACCATTAGAGACTAAAGCGTTAAAAATTTATTATTATCATTTCGCAACCACCGTATTCATTTGGCTTCGTGAGAATTCTGGCTATTCAGAAAACTCAAAAGGCACAATGCGGGTACGCCATTTTGACACAATTGAGGAGATAAAAACCGAATCTAAGGTCTTGAAGGCTATACCGGAAAAAGACTTTTCCAACTGTTTCGACGACTGGAAAAAGCATTGGGAAAAGTGCGTTGAATTAGACAGGGTTTGCTTTGAAGGGAAATTAATTTTGAAGAATAAATAAATAATCAATATTTTTTAAAGAAAATCACCTTACTTTTTAATCACAGTATCATATGCGCTGTTTATAATTATAAAATTATTTACTTGTTTTACGTATTATCTAAAAAAACAAATCGCTCTTATTGTAATAGAACATAGTTTCCAGAATCTTCTTATATTAGATTAACAGTAGCAATGTCAAATAGTTCTGAACGCGCTGGTAGTTCAAGGTACAATTGTATTTGTTCCAGTGCATTATGATATACACATCCTAAAAATACTTACAAAACATTCTCTGATATATTTACTTGCATTTTATAATAATAAGGGGATATCACAACTCGTTCGCGCCGATACATAAAACAGTTTATTAAATCTAATATACAAAATCGCTGTCGCTTATCAATTGTACTGCGGACGTTGTGGCCCAAAACGTACAGGTCGATGTCGCCCGAAGGCGTTGTTACGTACGCCAATAATGTTTTTTTTCCCTGGATTCCTTTACATGTTCGCGATTTGAGTAAATTACAAAAAAAGTGTTTTGAACTGTGTTAACTGTACGGAGTTTAGTGTCGAACGTACCCTAGTGAGTGAGTTTTATCACAATAATAATTCCCCCTGTATCTGTGTAACAAATAGATTATATTGTACCATTCATACATGTTATAAAAATAATAATAATACATTGATTATCTAATGTAATACTTTAGCATTGTAATTTTGAATAATACTAGTATTTAAACACACACACACACACACAAACACACACACACACACATGTACACACACATATATATATATATATATATAAAACAAGCTGTTTCGATATACTTGTTCACAATAAAGTTATTTGCCTGTGTAAAAATAAATTAAATAAAGTGTATTCCAAAGTAGTGTTAGCCGCTTGTTCAGGAATGAAACTAGGTCGTGTGTTCAAATTCCGGATTGCAGTGTTTGTAACAAGTTTCCAAATGACAGGCAGCGGCGTCTGCGTACCTTAATAACATAGAGATCGCTATCTCGCCTGCTAAGTGTGGCGATAATGGTAAATCCCCTCTTAGATATTGGGGGAAAGATTATGCCTTTTAGTCTTTTCAGCTGATGGACGCCCATTGTGAAGCATTAGTCTTTCTCCGCCACTTTCGTTTACTAGTTCTTTTTTTCTCCAACACATTCTCTTTCAATCATCTCCATTTTTACCTTTCACATTCTCTCACATCGCCTCTCATCTCACGCCATTACTGGATATGTTATAATTTTGATTGATTGATCTGAGTGACAAAAAAGTGACTTTAAAAAATTTCGACTTTTTCTTCGGTGACGACGCTTTTGGAAACATCGGCTTAATTATATATTAATAAGATTAAATATGCCATTATAGTGAATGACATAGATTCCACCTTCACCCGACCGTCCATCACCACCAAAGATATCACCGGTTGAAATACCCTACAATCAGGGTCTTATACCTTACGAGAGGAAGTCCTTAGTTTCTGTAGCCGCTCTTTACTCAAGAACCATACAGTATTTGTTCTATGTGACATATGACCTGCCACAGCTACTTCCAATTGCTGATCCTCTAGACTATTTTGCTGTTTATTATTCTTCTCTAAGAACACTATATCATATGAAAGATGCTAGGTATAAGTCACTTTAAAACTGTCTTATTGGAAATGGGAATCGGAGGCCTTTGTGGCAGTAAACGTCTGGCTGAAATTATTAAGATAATGAATATTATTCCTCATTACTCAACGGACATAGTCGAGGCTGCTGAGGAAGGATTTTCATTATCATTTCCATCGTACGATTTTCACTGCTTTATATAACACACAACCTTTATCAATAATTTTGTAAAGGACCCATTGAAAGCGTCTTTAGCATGATCGTTTGACCTTGTGGTCATTAAGATTTTAGCTTTACATTAAGTTAAATCTGAAAAGTGTTTAAATGTCATGATGATTAAGCGAAATGTACATAATGTGTATAAAAAGAATTCTTGTTAAAAATTAAAATCATTAGACAGTTGCTAACAGCGAAATCAAATTAGATCCATCCTACACTTTCACGTATTTGTTTGGGCGACCGCTGTCCCTCCTTACACCCTCCCGGGGACTCCCCACGCACGTTGGTCCATCGAAAAAACCCTTTAAAGTGAAAAGTTGGGAATCCCCCCTTATCCTCATACCCGCGTTTATATATCGCGGTCTATTTACCCTAAACATGTACAAAACGTTTCAAACCACCCCGCGAAAGGTCAGCCCATATTAGCCCGCCTTTGTGGATGGACATAGGAGTTGTATTCTAAACACTTATATTAAATAAGTACGTTATTAAGAAAAGTTTACCCGGTCTAGTATTAAAAAATATATTTCTATCATACATATATACATACAATAATCTATTTAATCTCCGTCAAATATGAAAAAAAAATTATTTTAATCTGGCATACACATATGCCAAACTGGCATTTATAGATGCTAGAGGATAAAACATTCTTAAGGTAGTAAAACTCGAGGACTTCCTATGAAGCCTTAGCTTGTGCCGCTACATACTACAGTTGGGATACCGCAGAGCTATTAAATCATTTAGGCGGATGCTTCATGGAATAACCAGGGTCAAGGGCACCTTTGCGGGGATCGAGACTTCGAATATCTCTTGTTGATTAGCAATCTAGAGCATGGGCGCCCGACAGGGCTGAACCTATGGCCGTTGGGACTGAAAGAGAAGACTGAAAGAGAGGGTAGGTTAGAGGATAAAGCATTCTTAAGGTAGTAAAACTCGAGGACTTCCTGTGAAGCCTCAGCTTGTGCCGCTACATACTACAGTTTCACCGGGTTGGGATAACGCAGGGCTATTAAATCATTTAGGCGGATGCTTCATGGAATGATAAGGATCAAAGGCACTCTTGAGGGAATCCAGACTTCGAGTATCACTAGTCAATTAGCATTCCAGAGCATGGGCGCCCAACAGGGCTGAACCCCGACTTAGTCAGTTGCCAACACCCAGCGCTTGAAGACGTGATGGAGAAATCTCGACTTCAATATTACATATAAATTTAATTATCAAAGTTTGATAACCTATTTACCACTATATAGTACATAGAGGTATAGTGTGATATACATATATATTCATTATACAGTTCCTATCACGTACGATATATTATATCGTAATGTACCAACTTCATTAATGGTTGCATTACGTTTTTTGGCACAAAATATGACTATAGTTCGTTCGCGTTAAGAGTATAGGAAATCGTCGTTGTCTGTCATTAATCGCGTTAAAAAGTATGTTATCAATATCTCTTGTTATTCAAATTAGAAAAGATTCTTAACGCGAACGAACTATAATTCATGATTTGAAATATAAACGCGTCTTGTGAATCGTTTGAACATAATTTTTTGAAATTCGAATTTATATATACTTTACACGCATTTTTGAATTGTCAATAATTAACTTTATAAAAGGTTAGTGTAGTCAGACTGTGAATAGGCTTCAGCGGCACAAATCAGCTGAAAAGAGCCTGCCTGAAACTCAACATTTAGATATTTTTAAATGTTATTGAACAATGTGTAATGTTAACATTATAATGTAAATCGTGCAAATGAGTCAATTAAATACGTTAGTTTCAATCTCCTAAAATTTCCTGAACGTTTTAACAAGATTTATATAATAATATAGTTTTAATTATAGATTTGAAACTAAAAAGGCGTACTATATATTGTGAATCATTACTATGTAAGAAGGTGTGATAATTATATTCTTCTTATCTGCTACTGGTTGCCCACAGTAGGGAATATGCCTCCTCCAAAGATTGCTACGATGAACAGTCCAGTGGTGGACGCGTTCTATGTCGAACTATATCGTCAGTCTACCTAATGGGAGGCCTACCCCCACCGCGTCTACCAACTTGTGGTCGTCAAGAACCTTTCAGTCCCAACGACCATCGGTTGGACCAGCGATATGTCCCGTGCACTGCTATTTCAGATGAGCAACTCTTCGAGCTTTCGTCGGTGATCTTGCAACAAATCTCCGAACATAGCCCTCTAGGTAACCTCGAGCATGAGCATTTATGAGGCATATAAGTTACCATATCCGGGATCCGTATTTCATCACCGACAACAGACATTGGTTAAAGACTTCTTATTGCGGTATTTAAAATACATTAAATAACTTATTTAAATACATTAAATAATATTTAATAATTTTGTCAAATATCTTCTATCTAATTATATATTAACACGCTTAAATAACATATAAGTTACACGTATATTATACACGCGAGGTGAAAACGCAAGAAATTGAACAGTGGTATGTAATTAAAAATTATAATAAAATAATTATGTAATTCACACTTTATGCATTAATTATATAGGTGAACATTATTTAAAAGTTTCTTGAGCAGAGGCGTACTAAACTTATAATACAATACAGCGACCGCCAACCCGCCTGCAAAGTGTGGCGATTATGGTATTTAATAGACTAAATAGATGTTTAATGTAGTGCCTATTTTATTTTAAAAGGCTTTTACAAGATATTTAGAACCTTCTTTAAGAATATACAACGAGTCATTTTAAACCAAAGTGAAAACGAAGTCTAGATCTGTAAGAAAAACCCTAACCTCATAATAGGATTTAATGGAATGAGGCGTTACCTTGCGGAAGTCCATTCTAAGTAAGAAAAGGACCAATATTTAGCCACTTCCGCACATGTAATGCGTATGCGGCAAACAATGCGAATCACACAACCGCCACCGCCAAATCACTCAACACGTGTTTCGCCCCTCCACGGGGCATCTTTAGGAGTTATGTTACACCGATTAGTGCCAAACACAGAGTGGCACTAATCTGTAGTTGCACTTTGTTGCACGACTACCACTGGTGGTTAAATATTTGTCCTTTTCTTACATAATAGTAAAAGATTATTATGGTGATATTAGATGTCTTTTATGGTCTCCACATATAAAAGTGATCATGGTGTAGGTTTATCTTTCTAGTAGCCTTTTAGGTAATAGAAAATATCTTAGATCGCAATTCCACTGAACAAACATGAGTCAATAAAAGTTCTCCATTATACAGAATAATTGATTATAGATGTAAAGGCTTTGAAAGGGTTAACAAAAAAGGTGGTAATCAATGTTTTTAGAAATAATTACGTAATGATAATATAGCAAGAAATTGCGTTTTTGAAATTAGACTTCCTGTATATTAAAATAAATGATTATTTACTATCTGTCCTTGTTGATTTTATACTCCCATAAGTTACTAGCTTGTCGTAAAAATTAATTATTGTAATATATTTCAGAGTACACTTTATACAGGTTGATTGAAAATAGGTGTAAAATCTTTGATTATTTAAAACAACACGAAATTAGAATGAAATTTAATATATTTTCTAATTGATCATACTCTGCAAGTATTAATATAGATCTATATATTAGGTGCACAGATATTAAAAAGTTTTTTTTTTCTCTGTTTTAATTTAGCAGTTATTGTTTTAATACTTAAATGTTGCAACTGAACATGGAGGTTCCCAAAAAATAGTTCCTTAGGAGACGGGAGATAAAGAACAAAAACAATTACTAATTATTTCCAAATGTCATTACAAAAAAAAATTGATTTTTTTTTCAAATATATTCGAACTTTTTAAATATTTTTTTTTTCGCATATAGCAGATATTCGTTTAAAAATAACGGTATTTAATAATAATCGTTAATTAAAACAGCAATGTTAAACGAACAAAAGATTAGGGCCCTTGTAATACGGCGCAGGGCCTTTAGGGCGTGCGACGAGGTCATCGGCCTAGGCGCACCCGAAATTCGAAAGCACTAAAAAACTTTTTTCAAAATGGCCGCCGTGGACCTGTTGCCCATGTAACATTACTCTATGCCAGGTGTCATCAACTTTTGGACATTATTTCTCTTAATACATCATTACAAATATTAATTAATATAAACTTTAATATACTTTGTGAGTAACTAGTTGATTCCAAAGAAACATATTCTTGCAATCGTTGATCCCGGTTCAATTTCGAAGATACAATCTTACATAATTCAAACTTTTTACATTAATTATATGCCAATGCTTACGAAACTGATTTAAAAGAATGGACACCACCGTTCTCTGCGTACCATAATATTGCACTGCAATCGCCAACCTGCCTGCCAAGAGTGGCGATTATTTTCGCGTTAATAATGCAGTGAAATTATTAACGCAAACGAACTATACAACGTGATAAAATAATAATCTAGTTCTTTCTGTTTAAATTCTTTGTTTTAGTTGTGTTATTGTGATAGATTCAATAATATTGAATCATAATTTATTCCTATGTCCCCAAGATGGGGCAGAGGGCGTCCATAGTACGTCGCCATCCTGAGCGGACTTAAGCCTCGCGCTTTACTTAACTCCACGTCATTTCAACTGCCTTCACTTCTGCAGTGATCATCCGCCAGGTTTGCTTTGGGCAGCCACGTCTTCGCTTTCCTTGAGGATTCCATTCCAGGGCTTGCCTCGGTATGTAATCAGGGTCCCTTCAGGTCCCTTCAGTATATATATGTATATATATATCTAAATTACATTTTTTTATTTTTGTTAGTCTTCCTGTCTGTTCTAGCTAATCTCTAAAATGGCTGGATCGATTTTGACGAGATTTATACAGGTAGATAACTTAATAAGGAGTAACTTAAGCTGCTTTTGCTTAAATTTGCTGTCTGTCACGCGTGGCGATTATGACATATCCCCACATATATATATTTGGAAGAGGTTTATTCCTTGGAGTAGGCTTCTGTTTCAAGGTCCTTCGATATATACTTACTATGTTTACTAAATACATCAATTAAGAATAAGTAAAATATATTCCGGTGAGGACGAGTGTTTAACCTGTTTATATTTATACATTTTTATAATTATACAATAAGCTTATAATGTATTATAATAATATAATTAAATACATGTAACTTATCCTTGTTATTAATATGTCTAAGTTGCTTGATATATAATGTAAGTGCTATGAAAAGAAGTCTTTATACTTAGAGATAGAATATGAATAGTGTAGTGTATTTAATGTCACAGTAGAGAAAAGTTTCGTGAAGAAATGATGGCTTAGTAACAGAAATTCGCCGCATGCTGGCAGCGAAGAATTGCTCGTTGTGGCGCTCTAACAGGCAGGCTTTGCAGTGGTCGTCCATCAGTTGAAAAAAGGAAGATATCGCCTAATTATTTTGATTTCATTTATGCTATATCTGATAAAGTGTATGTATTTTAATCTGTATTATTAAACTTTATTAAAAGATACGTTGTTGTGAAGTTTCTTCTTGCTTCGATTCTATACTTTTCGAAGCTATGTTTAGTCGATAATAAAATAGATTAATATAATAAATCGATAAGTTGACAATCAATAATAATTCTGTTAAAAGTTTAATAAATATATTTTATTTTATTATAGAAATGCATGAGGTGGTTTGACGTTCTCTTTTGAGTTGCTGGGAGATTTAGGTCACTTTTATATATGTATCACTATATATAGTGTATATATATCAGTTCTAAACTGTTGCAAATATTAACAGCTACCTTCGTAGTATAAACGACATTGTTAATTCCTTAATATAAAAAGTTTTAGCAAAAATAAATTGACAAAAGAATCAAATTCTTTCACGTATCCTAATGATTGCTTCGTATTACATTTTTAATAACATATTTACGCATAATAATTTAAAATCTGAAACGAAAAATAGTAACAGACACATGATAAATACTAGAAACAAAAATAAAAGTAATGTCTAAATTTGGTCTAGAAAAGTTAACAAATCATTGGTTTAACTGTACGCTTACATAATAAAGTGTCAAAAGATATCTTATACATTCTGTTTCTTAGATATAAATCTAAAATTAAAAGTACATTACTAAATAAATTTTATTCTAGCATTTAAAAATTTATACTTAATGAAAATGTGTGAAACTTAGTTTGTTGACTCATTTACATGATTGATATTATAAAATACACATCAAAAATTGTTAAATTCTATTTAAAACAGCAACTGTTGAGTTTCTAGTTGGCTCTTTTCAACAGATAAGCGTTGACCCGGCGGCAGCTTGCTGCTTATAATGTTAAAATAATCGACGATTGAAAAGTACATATAAATGCCTATTTAAATATAAATATTTTAAATTTGGAAATATGTAACATTAACGATTTATATATATATATATATATATATATATATAGAGAGAGAGAGAGAGAGAGAGAGAGAGCAGTATATTTAATTAAATTCAAGCATAGTGAAATATAGCCATTAGAACAGCCTGTAGATAGTTTGTGAAACAATATACAGGATGTCATTGTTTTTATGGATAGTAAAATGTACCCTTATAAAGTTTGATTGTTTACAGGTGTACAGACTTTAAACAGGTATATATGTAGCTAATTTATTAGCAAAACGCTTTAAAAATATACCATCTATTTTCAAACATCCTGTATATTTTTATCTCCATGAAATTAGGTTTCTTTCTTTTGTAATGCGACATGCCAGTAACTTCTAGCTGTACAGTGTACAAAGGCATGTAGTAAACAAATGTTAATTTAAATATATAGTTATCGGAATTTTTAAAACGCTTTAATTGCTTTTTTATTATTACGTAATTTATTATTGAAAGCAAATTAATATATACAAAACTTTTGACACGAATAATCAAACATCATGTATACTCTATGTACCACAATTACCATGTATGATACGTTTTATAGTATATATCTTCTAATAAAACTCTTTTCGATGAAGCTGTGACAGCTTGCAAGACTACCAACGTAAAAAAAAGAGAAAGAGAGATAAAACATATTTAGAATAGTTGGTACTCTACCGTCATGTAAATTAATCTCTACCAAATAATAAACCAGTCTTTATTAGAGATGATTTAAATTTAGTCGAATATCAAGGTTGACAACTCCTGCTGCAACTACTCCTTAGAACAAGTCGAATTTCACCCGGCACTCACACAAGCGCGGCACACTCACACACGTATCGTATACGTATACTAACGATTCGACGGACCCGCTGTACGGTTTTCTTTGACTTATTATTTGGGAACCTATAGTTACATTTTAAATTACTTCAACCAATATATAGGCTGTTAAGAAATAAGGTATTATATTTTATGATGATATACATATATATATGACTGAATCCGATTCGGATGGCAGCGTTCAGGGAACTCTGAAACATCTTCTCGAAGAAGACGAAGGTATTTCACCAATGTGTGTTGCCGGTGATGATGTAAGAATCTAAGACATGGTCACTTACATCTAAGAAGACTCAACATCATCAAATGAGCTATGAAGGTTATGCTGAAAGTTTCGGAAGAGAACGAATCAGAAATGAGAAGAGATGAGGAGATCAGAAGAATCAAGATCACGTACGTAGCTCAAGGAATTGCTGAAATGGTATGAATGGAGCACATTGCCCATGCAATCCGTAAGGATCCCAAGTGGCGACCACGAGAAGGTATGCGGCATGGGTATGCCCTCCACCAGGTGGACCGAAGAAATAAAGATCCTCGGAAGTAGTTGGATACGGGCAGAGCAGGATCGGTGATCATAGACATTTTTTGGATACTCCTGTACCTTGCAATAGGCGTGCATCGGCTAAAAATAAGATGCCATTGTAAAGTTGTTTTGTTTTTTAAATTAACTTCCTGCAAGAAATTCAAGAACTCAATGAGTACAACTACATCTCTTTTTTTTCTTCTTCTCAATCCTGTTGTGATAAGTTCATGATACTTAAGTTAAGACCTAATGCAACTAAGTGAATAAGCATTAACGCTATTTTGTTTCAAATGAACCCTGTTTTACGGCCTCTCGCTCCCCCGCCTTGTGTGAGACAGGGACGTCACAAATTCGGGTAAAATGAGTTTTTAATACTTATTCTACATTCTCTTTCGTATTTCACATTCTATTTTATTTATTCGTTTTACGTTTCACGTGATCATTATTCGATTGCATCTTCTTCCTTCGTTTATATTCCTAGATTTTTACATTAATTATCTAAAACACTTTATATTTAATTTAATTTATTTACTTTTCTTTTATTATTTAACTATTTCGCACTAAGTTACTAATTTTTTTTTTTGTAAAATCCTTAGTATATTTTAATTTATTTTCTTGACTTTTGCAAGTGCTACCATTTTTTTTCTATTTCAAAGTTTGGCGTCCTTTTGTTGCAGTTTGTACAAATTTTCTACCAAATAGTAGGAATGATGGGCGCATGTTGTCGTCGCATATGAAGGGCTATTAACGCTATTGCATCTATGACAATACAAGAGGTGCATCTATCGGTTGCACTTGCGATGTTCATCGCCAACTGCCACTTTAGACAAACGAACCTTCAAGCTACGAAGGTTATATTGATTCTTCTGTCGATCTCCTAATTTCTGAATCGATATTAGAAAACTCCGAGCATAATTCTATCCATTGCTCTCTTGGGGACCTGGAGCCTTTTTATGAGACATGTGATAATGTTGCGACTCCATATGTCATCATCGGCAACACAAATTGTTCAAGGACCATCGTCTTCAAACATTTCGATATTTTGGACGAGAAGATAATTCAGCGAGTGATCTCTTTCCCGAAGTTGGACTAAACAAGCTGGACAGTTATTTTATCACAGCTAACCTTTGTCATATTAATTAATATTTAATAGCGAAATCTATTTTGAAAAGGAAATCTGTTTACTATTAAGGGAAATTTAGTAATTTTCCTTTCGGAAGTAAATATGTAGGCTTTTCTCTGTATTACGATTTTACAATAGACTTAATTAGTTGCTAAATTAAAAATTAAAAAAAAAATTGTAATTCGTTTTCCGGTTCTTTACCGGAATATCCGTATAACGTGCACATAAAACTCATTAGTGCGTCGGTATCTCACTAAAGCTGAATTAATTGTCTGTGAAATTAAAAAAAAAATAAATAGGCCATTAGCTCCGAGAGTTATTCGATGAATGTATTTCGGGGTAGGGGTGGATGCGTAAAGAGTGCGTTCGAAGCTGATGATGGGTCTAGATCATCAGGTTTAGCTGGTAATTATCGACTCCAGGATAAGGCTTTTAGGGCTAAAAGGAACAAGAAAGCAGGTCTCCAGAGGTACACATGTCTGATGTTTCATGTGGAGTCAGAGATTTAAGATGAAGGATGCCATTATCTTCATTATTTCAGCTCCGAATCCATTTCAAAATATAGGCCTCTTACAGAAATTTCCAGAAGGTTCGGTCGCAATAGGCCTGTACCTTCATACTCACAACACATAAGGTTGTCTATCCATTTTATATTTAGCCATCTGAACTTAAGCTGCCGATCCGTGTTCTGCATTCCAGAAACTTGAAGCCCCGGCATTAATGTGAGGTCTCATCTATTCATAGACCTCCGGATAAATATCTATGAAAGATTTACCATAATACCCACGCTTGGTAGGCGAGTTGGCGGTCACTGTGTGATATAGAACCTTATCTGTAAGCAAAGTTTTGTAGCGCACTATATCCTATGAAGCCTTATTCTCTCTACAATTAATAATTATCTACGTATATAAAAAATAACTATAAGCTACTAACTGAATTAAATGAGATAATTGATTTCACACGTCCATCGAAAAAACTGCATTACAAATAAGAAATTCAATTTAGCTACTTCAAGCGAAAGAAAGTAACTTAATGTAATCACTTAACATTTTATAGCGGAACCGTTGCGTTGTATATAGCTTAACAGCTGCTGTAAATTATAATCGCTTATTAGAATCGCAAATAACTTGAGGCAATTAAGTAACAGGCAACGAATAAGTTATACACGACGTGAAATATAAGCTAAAAAAAACTAATTAATTGTTCAATTTAGTAGTGTACCGTTTATTATGTAGTTTAGTAGAACAAGGAACATTCAGTAGTTTAGTACGAGAACATTTATTTAGTATTTTAGTTTAGTACCAGAGAAACGTTTTACAGTTAATTGATAAAAGATAATTAAGTTATAAATGTTAGTAGTAAAATTATTATTAAGTTGCAAAGTGTAGTAGTGGAACGATTCTTTAGTTGTTTAGTTTAGTAGTAGTACGATCATTAAATATAATTTAGGAGTTTGTTTTAGTAGTACAGCGATCATAAAGTTATTTATGGTAGTTTTATATAGTAATTCATATATATATATATATATATATATATATATATATATAGAGTCATTATATTACTAATAAAGTTATCATTAGTCTGGAAGGTGTAGTAATAGATAAAAATATTAGTAAAGAAAAATTTTGGTATTACAGCTAAAATAAAGTTGTTTTTTCTAGTAGAAGAACGGTCAAAACAGTTATTAAATTGATAGTAAAATTATCATTAAGTTACAGTGTTGTAGTGGAATGATTCTTTAGTCGTTTAGTTTAGTAGTGTTATGGACATTTAATTAAAATTATAGTATTACAGCTATAATTTAGTAGTTTATTTTAGTAGTTGTAAGTTGTTTTAAAGTTATGTTAGTAGGAAAGTTATCATAAAGTTGCAAAGTGTAGTAGTATAACGATACATTAATTATATAGTTTAGTAGGATTATGATAATTCAATTAAAATTATATTATTACAGCTATAATTTAGTAGTTTATTTTAGTAGAAGAACGATCATGTAGTTCATAATCAGTTGAAAGAATCTTTAGTTCTTCTAGTTTAGTAGTCGTGTGATTTTTAAATTAAAATTTTAGTTTTTTTGTTTAGTTTTTGCTTTACTTCTCATAATAATTAGGTAAAACTTCAGAGCTAACATAAAAGATTATATATAAAAAAATATTTTCAAAGTATAAACTATGAAATCAAGTATACATTTTAACATTTTTGGTTTATAATTTGCAGTTAATTTTTGAGAAAGAAATCTTATAGCGATACCTAAATACATCTTTTTTCTTTCTTTCTAGTGTAAGTCCTAATTCCAAAATTGCTTTATAGTTATTAAAAATTGCACTAATATTATGAGGACTGGAAAGTAATATCGTTTCTGTTGAAATATTTTGCAGAAAAAACGATTGATTTGTTACCGCTCCGGCATTGATTTGTATACTAGATGGCAAAAGGTTGTTGATAACGAAGGTGAATATACTCGTATTGTTGATTAGAAATAAAAACTTATTAAAAACGTAGTCGTGTGAATTTTACTTAAGAAAGCGACATTACTTTCTGGTCCCCCTAATATATATACATGTTAATTTAAGCGTAAACTTCATGTGAAATTTTTTGTTGTTTTTAATTGCCAATATCTGCTTATTCTGGTTCACCATAATTCCAGCTGGAAGACATCCACGGCCAGGCATATATGAGCAAAAAACATTATTTCCACCTGGATTCTTCTAAAAAACTTAACGAGAACATCAGCTAGTCCAAGGTCTATATCTGTTCTACGCTATATGGCAATAAATGTACTCGATAAATGTCTTAAACAGAGTTACTTTTGTTATAAGATACCTTTTATTTAGCCGATCTCTTAGAAGAAAGAAGTAAGTTCTGAAAGCGATCTCTAAATAAACGCATGTTTAGTTTAGTATTGTAATTGGAATCCACGGTTGATTTTACACAAAGAAATTTCTAGAAATAAATAAGTATCGGACTCCGAAGGAGTTCCTATGACATTGATACGTCGACAGTACAAAGAACTGTATATATAATAATATTGAACGAATATATCTCTGTTTTGAATTCCATTAAAATAAGTAAAAACAGTTTGTAATATGTTTACTTGCGCAGTTTATACCGTAACAAAGAAACAGTGTCCATGAACGCGACGAATTTCATGGAACACTAAAATGAGAGAGGAAAAAAGATAGTCGATAATATATAATTATATCCGCCAATTTTTCTACGCACTTTCGCGTTCACACAGGCGTGCGAGCAAACCGCGTGTACAAATGCAACCGCAAACGCACACACACGCACAACCAATAAATAGATTGAACTAAACGGTGAAATTTAAAAAAGGAACAAAACGAACGAATCGCATTGGCGCACACAACGAAACAAATGCAGCCCAATCATTAAATTACAACCAATGTAATTCCAACTTTGAAACTATAATTTTAAAGTCGAAACTCAAATGTACGTTTCATGTTTGTAGAACTAGCATGTGAACACATTCAGCATGCGTGGGAATGACGGCCTCTCGCACACATTTGCAGAAATTTGGATTGTAGGAACACCGAATTTTGCGAATGTGTAAACGTGTTTGCGTGTGTGAGTGGAGCAATAAACGCAGTATCTATGCAGTTGTGAGCGGCGCGCGGTGCGTGTGTGCGTGCGTTTTCGTCGTCCGCATGATGGATTCGCGTGTGTTGGTCTCTTTTTCTTTTTTCGGCACACAGAGAGGGACGGGCGAAAAAATAATTTTAACTGGCACACTGCGCCGTGTTTAATTTTTGAGCTCTCTGTCCCGCGCGAAATGGGACGTCATTACTTTTTTAAATTACGAATGTCGACGATGGTGTTTTTTTTTTTGTACTCCGCGCATCCATTCCTGTTTATTTGCTCATTTTAATTAGTATTGTTTGATACACGGAGTTGGATACTTTTTAATTACCTCTCATTATTCATTATTATTATAACTCGACGAATTTAACTTATGGGCAACATTCGGGAAACTTCGAAACGTCTTCTCGTCCTAAATACGACTTCTGAAGATGTAGATCTTTGCCCACCGTGCGTTTACGTCAACCATAGACAACGGCTTTGCTTGCAATTCCGCTAGACTCTTCTTGGTTCTTCTACTTGATCTTTTCCGCTGATGGACGCCCACTACAAGACATAGGCTTCCACATTAGTCACCATGATGACCGGAAATGCGCTGTCTGCAAGCAGCGACTTCCCACGAATAACTATTTCGGCAGTCCACCTAGTGGGGGAGCTGGCCCACGCTGCATCTACCCACTCGTGGTCACCGCTCTAGAACATTTAAAAAATAAACAGCTAAACACATTCAATAACCTTAATTTTTTTTTGGAAACACTTACCAGTATATATTAGAAGACATTATTATAGTAATCTGAGATGGAAGCCTAAGATATGGTTTCTACAAACCGAAGATTGTAGAACCCTATTCTACCAACCTAAATCTCGATTTTGACTAAATATCTTGAAAGGTACTTCCTAAGGCTTGGCTTGGTTTGGACATTTACTGGAGACCTCTCCAAGCTTTTCGATCTTCGGTCAAGCTCGGGTGTGATGGGAGACCAAGCGCTGCGCGTAGCTCGTTTTGTACCAGCATAGGCCTTCCTTAAAGATGTATAGAGGATATACCATAATCACCATGTTTGGTAGGTGGTTTGGTGATTGTAATATGGTGTTACACTATGCAGAGGTCGCTGCTGTGCATCCTATAGAAATTTGTTTGTGAGCAGTGGAAATCCTATGTAATTAATGCACAAAGTGTGGATTTTTTTTTGTTTTTTTTTTTTTGTTACCCCCTGTCTTTTGTGGGACAGGGACTTTTTGGGCAAATTTATTTAATTTTTCACAGAATTTTTAATTATTTTCTTTCTCTTCATTTATACTTCACATTGTCTTTCGGTCTATTCTTTCATTCCACAATTCTACTGTCTTTCTCTTTTGCTCTGTATCACCTTTCATTCATTCCTCATTTCTTTTTACGTTTTCTTAAATTACATTGTTATTTTATATCACATTTTTATTACTTAGATTCTATAATTATTTTATATCACAGTATTATATATTATTTTGCCTTTATTATCTATTTATTTGCAATATTTACTTTTTATTTCTTTATAAAGTGTGGATTATATCTCAGTAATCGAACCCGTGACCTAATATCACAAGTCCCATTCCTCTACCCCTGGGATAATAGTACCCATTTAGAGAGGGCGAACTTATTGGTAGTTACTGAATTAAAAATATTTGTGACGGTGATCATAAACAATTCCGATTGGATTTTATCAAGGGTTTTTTTTCTCTTTAGGTAGCATTTAGAAAAAGTTATAGATTTATTTTTAGATGATGTTATTACTAGAAGGTAATTTTCATTCTTCTTTCAGTCAAATTGGACTCTTCTGGTATTCTTTTTATGGTGTACATAAATGATCTAATTTAATTTTGAATTGTCGTTTTGTTCCATGAGAGATTGTTTTATAGGTGGCGGAATCTATCATGCCAACACCGCTATATATAACTTCGCCAAGAAGATACTATTAACATAAGGGGGAATGTTGAAGATTATTATTTATTTATTTAACTCTTTATTGTAAAACAAAACAAAAAAAAGTCATATAAAACAGCAGTAATATATACTCTGTTGAACATAGGCCCTTTAAATATTTGTTATTGAAATGTAAATTCTTTATTTATGCTTCCAAATCAATTTCATCCCCGTTAAAATTAATCCGCATCCGATAAAACTCAGTTTTACCGACGCATTGCCAGTTCCGTTACAGCCTTAAAGACATTCGATTCGATTTTCATCTTCTCATTCCTATCACAGCGTCCCCGAATAAGCATTCTGAGTTTGATGAATATCCATAAGTCGCACGGAGTCAAATCAGGTGAATGAGGTGTGAAGAACCAATACAGTGTGACATCGACCAACCGAGACAACGCGCTTGACATACAAAACATCTTTCAAAATGGTTTGAGCTCATCTAAACGATATTTAATGGAATCAGGCGTTACCTCGCGGAAGTCCATCCTAAGTAAGAAAAGGACCAATATTTAGCCACTTCCGCACATGCAGTGGTAGTCGTGCAATAAAGTGCACCGCCCGCCAGCCCGCTGATAAATGCGTATGCGGCAAACAGTGCGAATCACACAACCGCCACCGCCAAATTACTCAACACGTATTTCACCCCTCCACGGAGCATCTTCAGGAGTTATGTTACACCGATTAATGCCAATAGTGACTCTGTGTTTGGCGATGCACTTTATTGCACGACTACCACTGCATGTGCGGAAGTTGCTAAATATTGGTCCTTTTCACACAACGCGTTTGACACACAAAACATCTTTCAAAATGGTTTGAGCTCAGACGAATGATGTTCTAACTTTTGACCAACAGACACTTGACAAATGACAGTCCTACTAATCTAGTAAAAAAATACCTGCTTTTATAATGCCCGTGAGTGTTAAATGAAAATTTCACCTTATGTTTTATCTATAGATTTTTGATTAAACATATCGAATTCATTTGGTCTTCTTTTCACCAGTCGTAAGTGTTGTGTTATACTTGTATAATTTATATGTGCTCTACCGGGATTTCAACCTGGATTCACAAGGCTACAACTAGTAAAGCCTTTGATTAATTTGAAAGCTCAGAGCCTTGATCGGTGAGCTTTAACACCGAAAATACTTTCCGTCGGCTTGTTCTCTAGGGCGTTTTACGTATCTTTTACATTCTAGTTCATTTGATTTGTAAACTTCAACGATATCTAACTCCGCAAGTGAAATTAAATGAAGTATATACAGTTTCGTAACTGAAATACAAAATATTGGATTCATGAAATCCTCTGACCGTTAAAAAGGTTTACCCGCTAATGCCGCATTACCGCCGGCATGCTAACTCTTTATGCAGTATCTCAATCTACACCTGTGTGTCTGACCTGCATAGATTATTTCATACGTCAAAAGTACAGTCAGCATAAAATTTAACAATGAAATATATACTTACCGGAAATAACGAAAATCACAGACGTACATCGAATAATTGTATGGAGTGGCAGTTAGCGAGGCTGTCACTCGTGCAACAGATGGCAGTTGGGGAGGAAAGGTTCTCGAGTGACGACCATTCGATGGTAGACGCGATGTTGGTATGCCCACACTAGGTAGATGACCACATTGTTAAGATGGGAAGTCGTTAGATGTGGGTAGCACAGGACAGCTCATTGGGACGATCTTTGAGTAAATCCTATGCCTTGCAGCAGAAAACATGAAAAGGAAAACATATTTCTGTTGTCATAGTATTGCTATCTCCTACCTCCACTTTTAGGAGGTAGCTTTCTAAGTAATATCACTCTTCTGCACAAATAACGACACAAAATTCGACAACAAATTTATTTAAAAGTTTATTTCTTTTACAATAACAGCATCCATATCTCCACTTTTGGTAGTTACACAGACCAACATAAGTACGGTCAGCAGAACACATTTAGAAATAAATTTGTTGCACTAAAACTTATTTCTACAGCCGAAATGCTTTACTATTCATCATAAGTATAGTCATAAGCAAATAAAATCAATTGCCAGTTATAACATTTTTAATAATATCGCAGTTTCTGAGTTTCCTTATGTGAGATGCATCTTTTGATTTAACACTTCATCACAAGTACAGTCAGTATAAAAATTGAAAAAACATATTCATTACAGAAAAACCTATTTCTATTGCCATAGCATCTCTTTCTCTACGTTTGGAACAGGTATGCATAGGTGATATCACTGTTCAGTATAAATACGGTCAGCAAATAATTCATAAACAAATATGTTACTGAAAAACTGACTAAACTTTGTTTTTTTTTTTAAGTTCGTTATTTAAACGATTGTCTTATCTAGCTTGCCGTATTAGCTAGCTATAAGTTTAGTTTTCCCCGTTTTAGACCCCAAGCTCCCTCTGTAAGGCATATACCTCTCCCAAACATATCTATGGGAGATATATCATAATCGCCACGCTTGGTAGGCGGGTTGGTGATCACAATGTGGCTTTGTGATGTACAGAGATCACTGCTGTCCATCTACTGAAAATTTAATTGGGAGCAGTGGCAGTCCTATATGACTAATATAACAAAGTGTGAATTGTATAACATTGTATCACCAATATCTGCTTATAATGTATAAATCTTAATAAATAAATAACTTTGTCTTTTTGTATTGATTCTAATTTGTATCGCTAATTTTTATTTATACATGTTTTTTTGCTTTTACCAAGCGCAATGAGTCGGGAGAGGGTTGCCGCTATTTGCTACGGATCTTTCTTCTCCCAGCTGCGAGGCACGACATCTTTCTATCATTATTTACAATTTGTCTTATAAATACAGCAAAAATTTGTGTATAAACAATACAATTTAGAAGATTTACTCAACTATACATTAATTGGTACATTATTTAATTTCAAGTACCAAGTTTATTGTTTATAATTATAGATTCAATTATTGATATACGTTTTTCTGCTGACTGTACTTCTAAGCAACCCGCGTAGGTGTTCTGACCTTGTCCCATGCGGTCGTTCCACCGTCGCGTCGCATCTACTGCCTGATTATGTATGCAATCGCTTACCCACAACGTGTAGGGTGACCATTGTAACTTTGTCACACGAAACCGTTAGAACCTTATTAAGTTGCACAGTAAAAACTTAACGAAAACGGTGTTATTTTGACATAATGTCTTCATTTAAAACTCAAACATATAACAATGTGACCAAAAAATAAATTAAAACTTTTTTATAACTGACAGTTTATACGTTCTGCGCCAAATACTTTGCCTTAAAAATAAATTAAATACGTTAATACTAATATTGAAAATAACAGAAATAAGAGAACTATGATATAAATGTATAAGATGTAAAATTAACTAAAAAAGCCATGATATATTATATAAATTGTATAAATAAACTGCAGTAATTGAGGATGGATGAAAGGAAATTAGAGCAGAAGAGAAAAATAGACTGAATTATGAAATGAAGAACAGAATGATAGAGATTGTAAGGGGTGGAAGAAAAGTATGAAAATAATAAAAAGGAAGTAAAAAATTTAATAATGAAAGTAAATCTCTGTTCTCAACAAAATAGGGCCTGGAACGAGAGGTCCCCAACAGCTAGGGTCAAAAAAATATTAAGAGAACCGTAACTCTGTACCTTTGGTATTAGTCAAATTTTTTAGGTACAATAAAACCTTCTCTGTTTGTGATGGAAAAAGATCTGGCAGTTCAATTAGTGTCCGTACAGTAAAGGTGATCAAAGCGGTAAGGGAAGTAATTCAAATAAATTCTTTCCGAAAGCAAAAGGTTTTATCTGAGTAGATAAAGACAGCATCTAGGATCATATCACTTGTTTTAAAAGATGTCTTTGGGTTTGCAGCCTATAGGACATGCACTGGTTATTTAATAAATGACAATTATGAAAGGATAGGATGGTAAAATCAAAAGGTTCTTGAGTGATGATCGCAAGCTGGTAGCCCCGGCGTGGTTAGGTTTTCCACAAGGTGGACCGAAGACATGTTTAAGGTTGTGGAAAATCTCTAGATGCGAGAAGCGCCGGACCGTAGCGATCTTTGTCTAGCAGAGGGCGTCAAAAGAAGTATTTAACGGAATCAGGCGTTACCTTGCGGAAGTCCATCCTAAGTAAGAAAAGGACCAATATTCAGCCACTTCCGCACATGCAGTGGTAGTCGTCCAACAAAGTGCACCGCCTGCCAGCCCGATGATAAATGCGTATGCGGCAAACAATGCGAATTACACAACTGCCACCGTCGAATCACTCAACACGTGTTTCACCCCTCCACGGGGCATCTTCAGGAGTTATGTTACACCGATTAGTGCCAAGCACAGACTCTGTGTGTGGAGGGACGAAACACGTGTTGAGTGATTTGACGGTGGCAGAATAACAACTAAAACTTATTTTCATCATAAAAAGAATAAGTAAAAACAGAACTTACAAAATTATAAAACATTAAATATACTGCTACACAAAGGTAAACAAAAAATACACCCGCGCCGAAAGTTACAACTCTTGAAAATATATTTATGTACGAGTGTTATTTAGACAAATAAAATAATGTAGTACATATAACTTCTTCTTCTTCTTCTTCTTCCTTCCCTTTTCCCTTTATTTGGGGTCGGGTCTCCTTATCAATTTGCGCCAGGCCACTCTATCCTGGGTTGTCCCTGCATCAAGTTGAAGGGTTTCCAGTTCCTTTCTGATATTAGACCACCTCGTAGCTTTTGGACGCCCTCTCCCTCTAGGGAATTCTGGGAGGCTTAAGGCAGTTTTCACCACGTGGTCATCTGATTTCCATTGAATGTGGCCATACCATCGTAATCTATTTTCCTGTAATTTGCTGGGGATCGGAGCTACCTTAAACGAACCTCTGATATATTCGTTCCGTATTCTGTACATTCTAGTGACGCCACTCGACCATCTAAGCATCTTCATCTCATTGACATGAAGCGTTTGCTCGTGTCTCTGACTTACAGTCCAGCATTCCGAGCCGTAGAGCATAGCTGGTCTGACAACTGCTTTGTAGACTTTACCCTTGGTCTTAATGGGCATACGGATATTACATAGAACGCCTGACACTTTCCTCCACTTCATCCTTGCAGTTTGTACCCTGTTCTTGACATCAATGTAGTACATATAACAATGTATATAAATAAATTTTAATAAATTTACCTTTGATTTCCAGTCAAATTATTTATACGATCTATATTTGTTACGATATTAAAAAAATCACATAACATATTGTCACCCTACAGGCTTTGATGCAACATGCCGCTGTTCATATTAAACCTTTTTCGAGATAAATAATGCAATCCTTAGATATGGTTTGCGTTCGTATTAATGGACACCGGATAAGTTTTTAAATCAGTATGACATACATGTATTAGCTATTATTGTTTAAATAAATTATTAATATTTATCGAAAGAGGGTAGAAGGCTATGCCCAGTAGTGGACATCTGACTGAAATATTTCAAAAAAAATATATTTGAGTAGGAATTATTTTAACATTATAGTAGTAATAAGCTACCACCGAATTGGAACGCTGATATCCTAGTAGAACAGAAACACAACAGTTGATATTTTTATAAGAAATTTAATAATATTTACTGTATATTGCTGCACGCAGTCATATTGAACTACACCTTGTATTATGTGCGTAAAGAAATTAATGTCGTCTTCCTCACTACGGCAGCAATATCTCAAATTTTACTCACAAATCTATAATTTTTATACTAACACTGTTTCCAATTTAAAAACGCATCCACATATAACTACACCTAATATTCAACTTTATGTGTGTGTTAAAAACAATGATATTTCAATGTGTTGATTTATAGTTAATTTAAACCGATAGTGTCTGTGCAAATATGATCTCAACTCGCAATGAAAGAAGTTTTTGTAGTGTCTATATGACGTCACAACGCACCAGCTGAAACTCGCGTGCAAACTATGTCGCAGTAATCGTGTTAAAAGAACAATAAAATTATTACCTCCTTTATAAGCGTTAAATGTGACTACATATATATATGTAATCATATTAATTACAGTAAATTACATTTTTTTATTATATTACATTTCAGTTATAGGAACTTTTAATTTTATTTTTAATAATTTTTCCATTGAAAATTTTTATTATCACGCTCTTCTTTCATGCATCTCAAGTTCTTTCGTAATTTCCCTTCCTTCCTACAATTCATTTACTTTTCTCTTCTATTCTATGCCTTCATTTCCTCTCCTCAATTTTACATTTATTTTTTTCTAGTAAATACTTTACATGGGAGTTGAAAGGGTCTCTATCGATCAATCGTAGAGTCATATCTACTTTATTTAAACTCTCCTATAATGTTTGTATAACAGCGAACTTAAAGCTGAAGGCATTTTCTACCAGATAACTGTTTGAATTGTCCAGAAATAAATTAACGAAGGTAGGTGAAATAAGTATATATATTACAGAAAAGATAAATCAAAGTGTTATACACATATATTTAAATATGTATATATGCTATATATATAAATATAAGTAAAATCCAATTACTGTAATGTTTCTGTATGTTTGTCAAGCAACAGCTTTCGGAACCTTCGCTATGAATGCGCAACGATTCCTGATCATCCAAATTTTGGGAGGAGAGCGCGTACCGGTGAAGAATACTTTGTATTGCAAAGGAGTGAGTAGAGACAGTATTATGGGAGAGACACAAGAAAACGATTGCTCGTGGAACGAAGAGTTTTTGTAAAAGAGGCAGATGGAGTGAGATAAGAGAATAGTGTAGCTGTTGTCAGAAACTACACTCAATTTGAAGTATATATAATGAAATCTTTAAGCGTAAGTTTTCAAAGTTTACCAGCACGTAGTGATCTAAAAAACACTACTACTTACTGTTTATTACTAATAAGTCTTTTCAATTGTGGTAGTTATTTTATATTAATATATGTTTGATTTATTGATCGTCAATAAAATTAAGTATATAGAGAGAAGGAGAGATTGAGAGAGAGAGAGAGGAAGAGAGATAAGATGTCGGTAAGTATGTTGAAAGCAGGCAGCGTAATACCAAGAAGAGAGATATTTTTGGAGGCATTGTCTATTGGTTAACATTATACCGATAATAAAAAACTATATTGTAAAAGCCTTATTGAACATAGATAAAATATAAGGACGTGTTTACACGACACCTGTTGCACGGATGCCACGATAAAGGGAGAAGATAAGCCAAGCCGCAACCGGTTTGGCCGCAGGATCCACAACAAGAAAACGTCTGCCACCCTTCCCCGGGAATAGTTCCGCATAATTTTCTTCTCACGCACACACAAGCGTTGGCTACGTGTCGTCTACACACGACTATTGACGCGTCCTGCATGTGTGCGTGTGTGAACACTTCACTATTTTGTACGTCACAAAGCGATGTAGTGTAAGTAAGGTTAGCAAAGAAACTTGCAGGATTAAAGGCTTTAATTTTAAATAGTTTTTTTTTTATGTAATTTGAAATATCACTACTGTGGTATTTGTTCTTTAGGTAAACATAAACATTATATTTTTAACTGTAATGTTATGCCTTTATCGCTTCTCTGGGCGGTATATGAGATAGAATACTTTAAAGAAAAATAATCGGACTACGGATATGTTTTTTTTTTAATTTAATGTAATTTATGTCAATTTATCTAAACATACCATAAATAAAGACCAGGGTAGACTATACAAGACATTACCAGTCAAAAAATGACAAAATAGTTTTACTAAAATTCGATGTATCTTATATATTCTTTATAAATTAAAAAAAAAAAACATTTTTGAAAATAGAAACTAATTGTAATAAATAGGAATATATTAACCATCTACAGATGTTAAATACTGTATTAAAAATAACTGTAAATTAATTAAACACTGAATATATATATATTATTTTCACAAAGATAAGTTCATTTTCATATGTGATAATGGAATAAGAAGCGATACGTAACTGTTCAACAAGGATTCGATTCCCAAGATACAATTTTATAATTCACATTTGTGCACTAATTATATAGGATTGCCATTGCTCAGAAACAAGTTTCCAAAGGATGGACACCAGAGTCCTTTGCGTACCAAAATACCACACTGCGATCGCGTACCCATCTGCCAAGCGACGGCATAATGTTGAATCCCCCATAGATATCTCTAGAAATAGCCTTGCAGTGATATATATGTACTACTCGTATTGTGATACTGTAAATATATCTAATCACCTCAACTATTTTATTACAAATAAATTATTTATTAATAAAACTAACCAACAGAAAAGTAATTAATAATTATTTTTATAAGTTTTAGGATATTAATCATAAATGATCAATTAAATACGTTAATATATAGGGTGGGCCAAAAATATTTGCAAGAGCATGTGTCAACTAGTTTTCCAAAGTTTACGTAGTCGATTACAGGAGTGCCAACGGCGAGACGGAGCACATCTCGACGATGTCATTTTTAAAAAATAAATTTTAATAAATGATAATTACGGTAAATAAATCATTAACAAAATAGCATTTGTACTTTTATTTCTACACATGTTTCAAAAGTGCAAAAATTTATGGCCCATTCTATATATTTTAGTAATAAATAAAATTATTATTAAATTTAGTTTATCACAGACTAACTAGCAGCCTACGGTGTTCACCTATAAGATGCACAAACTACCTTGTTGAGGAAGATGCTTCACACAGACCATTTCCGATTGGTCCAGTTGGAAATATATTGGGGATATCCAAGTTCAACATGTATAGATCTTATTCAAATGATCCTGAATAATTCGACATATCCCGGAATGGTTGTTTAACTTCTATGGTGTTTTTTTAAATTTATATACACATATAGTATGTCCTTTAATTATTTGTTGTATTTTTTGGACAAGATTTTGTATTTGTTCATAATATACTCATGTTTTTTATGGACCTCCACTATTGGGGACCTCACACACCCCAATCTTTGGGAAGGACAGGGTCGTTTATTTTCTTTATTGTTTATTTCACGCTCTTTTTATCACATTTCTCTACTTCCATTCATCACAAAATCTATCTTTCTACTTCTTTTATTCCACAGTTTTCTCAACCTTTCTCTTCTGTTCTAAATATATAAAATATATATATTCAAAATTATTAATATATAAAATATAACTTAAACCTAAGTTAACTTACATTGTTATGTTTTTGTTGTCTTTATCTAACTTATAAAAACGTTTCCGGATAAATGGATTTCTTTAAAATATTTACTAAAAACACAATATTGCTTTATAATTAAGTGCGCTTTTCTGTAACTATATTTTTGCAAATTTTTTTTAACACAAATCCTACCTTGAAATTATCAACTTTGATTTTAAGGCATATAAGGCATTTGATTTTCGAAATCCTTGTTAAATGTATTGAATTTATAATATTGTACATAACATAGTAAACATTGATTTAAAATTCTGATTTAAATTTTTTGTTCCAAATTTAAATTGCCTTCATTTAATATAGAAATAATTGTGCTATCTCCATTTGTAATGGTGATTGTAATTCTCTGTAACATATTTTATGTTGGATATAATAATATTGTGTTTATCGTTGAGGGGTTTAAATAAATAAACATTGACGTGTCAGTTCAAAAACGCCCACCACCAGACAGACCTGCTCCAAAGATATCTATAGATATACCATGATCGCTACGCTTGATAGGTACAGTTCACACGTCATCCATTAATAACGTGATTTCCACTGCTCATGAATAAGTTTCCAGGTGATGGACAGCAGCGTTGTTTTCGTAATGATGGATATGGTATATCCCACCAGAGATATCTTTGGTGGAGGCCTTTATCTTGCAATGGGCGTCCATGGGCGAAATGGCGACGGCGACAACAAAGCGTTTGCTTATAATGCCCAAAATTAAAATGGGTAAATAACACAGACAGTTGTAGCCGTCTGCTTGATTCATATATTGATAGAAAGAAGAATATATTTAGTTTTATATGTGTTATGAATTATATATGACATGTATGTTTTTTTTTCCAACCGTACCACGCGCTGGTGTGTGTACTAGACGCTGCCTAGACACGTTGACCCACTGCCCGGTGACCTTTTGTTTTCTTATGTTATTATTCCGTCTCGCTCGCTCCGATGCGCTCCCTATTGCTGTCTCGCTCGCGTCCTGGGTCTATTGATAGTCAAGACGGTTATAAGGTCGCGTGAAGGTACCGGACGGGTTTTATATGGGGCTCTGGAGCAAGGCTCGCGTCGTGGGGAATAGCGATTTGTTCGATATCATAGTTTGAAACTGCACGGTCGCTTCGGACTTTGTGGGGTTGCTTTTTGAACTTGACATTGGACTTGTATTCTCTACGAATGGTTTTTGAAACGATTTGTACCTTATTTGATATATTTCTTTTTAATTATATTATAGTTATGTTTTTTTTGTACAACTGTAAAATGACAAAAATTTAGCAATATCGAGTGTCAAGCGTTTTGAAACTGACCATAAAAAAGATACACACGGTATAGGGCTATATTTATAGAAAAACATACTGATCAAGCGGCTCCACGTGCTTTAGTAGTTAATATATCACTTCATCATTTATTCTTATATCCCCAAGATGATGCAGAGGGTGTTCTCAGTACGTCACCATCCCGAGCGGTCTTGAGCTTCGCGATTTACTTCGCTCCACGTCATTCCAACTGCCTTCACTTCTACAGTGATCTTCGCTTTCCTTGAGGCTTCCATTCTAGAACTTGCCTCGGTATGTGACTAGGGTCCCTTCGGAGCGTGTGGCCTATCCAGTTCCACTTGCGGCTTTAGATCTGCTGGTCGATCGGCATCTCACCGCAGCGTTTCCAGAGATCTACGTTGGAGACTTTATCAGGCCAGTATATACCGAGAATACGTCGAAGACAGTTGTTAACGAAGACTTGGAGCCGAAGCGAGATATCTTTGGTGACCTTCCACGTCTCTGAGAAATTTTCTATCCTTTTAAATATAGAATAAATAGTTCAAATTTACAAAGAACGTTCAACCAATTCCATTAAAACATCAGACATTTATCTATCCTGTTCATTGCACAAAATTATTTTCATTACTTATAATGCATCTAAAGTAACTAACACTTTGATTCATATATGGCAAACAATATTACTATGTAATAGTATCTTATATGGATAGCAACATTTAAGTTGATAGTATATACATAAACTTAAGTCTTTGATAAAATAATGCGAAATTTTTACTGCCTATATCATTCAATAATTTCAATAAAATTACGTCAAGGGTCAAGTTACCTAACAAAATTACTGACCTGTCAATAAATACATTGCGAAACGGAATCTTATTTCGAAAGTTTATTATAGTCTTAAAGATTATATTAGATGGACTGGAAAGTAATGTCGTTTCGTGACATATTTTACAGAAAAACGGATTGATTTGTTACCGCTCCGGCATTGATTTGTATACTAGATAACAAAAGGTTGATAACGAAGGTGAATATATTGTTGATTAGAAATTAAAACTTGTTAAAAATGCAGTCGTGTGAATTTAACTTAAGAATGCGACATTACTTTCCGGTCTCCCATAAGTGATAAAAATGCTAGGAATTGTATTGCTCCAACGATATATTTTCATGAAAGTATTGTTAGCGCCAGTAGGTTCCTTCCTATGCATAGCCTTTAAAAAATATAGTGAAGAATTTAAAAAGTTTATTCCGGTTTCTTCCCTGAAAGATTATTTTATTCTTTTCCATATCTTAAATCTATGGCATCCTTGCCTTGCCTTTTGTTTTAAATAATTTTCAGTACATTTGTTACTAGCGTTCTCTTCTGTCATCCGTCACAAGTTCTTTTACTAAATCTTTTTTCATTCTTTATTCAAAATACTTACGCAAATCGCCTCTATCTTCGCCGCATTTTTTAGTTTTAAAATTCATTTGTTACTTAACCTTATATTTAATTTTTGTTTATTTTTTATCTATAATTTTTATTATTTTAAAAAATTTGGGCAGATTTCTTTATTTTTAATTATGGAGTCGATGGTGTCTCTTTCTATTACCTCCAGCTCTACTATCTGATAGGTTAGGTTAGGTTAGGTTAGGTTAGGTTTCTGAGGCGGACGATGGTTCGATGTGGTCCCGAACCATCGTGATAGTACCACGAGGGTTTCGGGGGTAGCGTATCCACGCATACCCCGGGACGGGCTATCGAAAAATAGCAAGGCGCGAGGGAAGACCGCGTGGCGATCCCTGACCGGGAGATACCGCGGTCCCCCGTTTAGCGCAGAGGGCGACCACCGGGGGAGTTTTAGTGGGTAGGAATCCCACATACCCCTGTCCTCCCCCCAGAGGCAGGGCATCTTGAATACCAGAAGATTTCCCCTACCGAAAAAAAAAAAAAAGGTTAGGTTAGGTTAGGTTACACGTTTAAGTTCCCAAAGCCCAGGTTCTAGAAAGTACTCGAATTTGGTTAAAACTTATCACCATCAAAGCTCTAACTTGTCGGATATTCTTTTAAAAAATTTTTACGACATGTTTTAATAAATGTCAACTGTAATAAAACGTATATGAAATAATTTTAACAAATTCTCACAGATAACAAAGAAATGTTTTTCGTATTGTACATTAATAATAATATAAAATTTAAAATAGTTTCATTCGTATTCTAACTACACAAGAAAGGAAGAGATAATTTTGAAACTGTTAGGTTGACAGTTACATGGAAACATTGTCGACAATAACATCTCTATTCTCACCGGAACTGGTTTGAGTTTAACAATAATCACTTCCTGTTAACTGTCGCTGGACGTCTAGACACTATTGTTGGAAACCCCTTGACCGGGACAAACAGCCAAGGGCATATTTTCAACTAAATAATTTTGAAAATTAAAAAAAAATCATAACAATGAAATCATAGACTCAGACGTAACTTTTTGGTATTCCATAGTTCGATGCAAAGGGTTGATGACCCATGGTACAGGTTTAACGTTGGCTTCCAACAACGTGTTCATTCTAGAACCTTCAAGATTAAACCTGTGAGCAATATGGCTCTTTTCAGTCGATAAACGCCTACAGCAAGAGTGTGACTCTGTGTTTGGCACTATTCGGTGTAACATAACTCCAGAAGATGTCCCGTGGAGGGGTGAAACACGTGTTGAGTGGTTTAACGGTGGTAGTTGTGTAATTCGCATTGTATGCCGCATACGCATTTATCAGCGGGCGGTGCACTTTGTTGCACGACTTTAACTATGTAGTTAGTCCACCTAGTGGGCGGTATGCCCACACGTCTACCGGCTCCTGTTCGCCATTTGAAGTCCTTTCGGAACCAACTGCAAACAACAGCGCGTGCGATATTTATTATTAATTTATTAATATAGCTTGCCCACTGCTATTTCATTTAACCAGTTTGTTTTATATCCCCTGTCAAATTTGGCACAGGAACGTTACAACTCGGGTATATTAATATTTCATTTATATTTATATCTTTTAACTCACTATATCCTTTCACCCTTTACAAGATAATATAACAGGGGGTGCAAAAGTAATGTTATATTTTAAATCGACGGCCATTTTATTATAAATTTGACTATAAATATTTTATTATAAATATATAAAGTTTATTTAAAAGTACATTGATGACATTAATTGTAAAAAATTATATCATTCAAGTGGCCAACTCCCGAGTTGATGCATAATTGTGATAGTTTTACTGCATTTGGAATTGTTGCTCGCAATACATCTGACTATAAATTGGCGACATCTTCTTCAATGTTTACTTTAAAGACTTATTACATACGTGGTTTGTTGTGGTAAACACATAATTTTAAACGCTCCAAAGGAATAAGTAACAGTGCTGAGACGACGAAATACACGCTATGTTTAAACAACAGGCTGAAAATTCGTTAAATAAGTTGTAACAATAATTCCAAGTTTTTGAGGTGTATATCACTTCATTGCTTATTGATAACTAATTCTTTATATCTATATCATAAATATCAAAGTATATTGACATTTGACGCCATTTGTAAAAATTAAGGTACATTCGCATTATGACATTACTTTTGCGCCATCTGTTATTACAATTTCCTTTTGTCTTTCACAATCTCTATTATTTCTTTACATTCAAAACGCTTTTGTTATGCCCCTAGCATAGCTCTCTTTATTAAGTAATACACATTAGTATTAGACTTTAGCCTTGACTCGCTTAAGGATATTGATAACTTTCGTAGTTTCTAGAACGCAACTTTGTCGAATTTGATTCGAATATTGAATACGTCGATAATATATATAGCTTTTTATAAATGATCTGTTATGAAGGGTCAGTTACTTGAATTGTAGGATCTAAGTGGTTTAATAGACCCTGTATTATGTATCTTAGCACTAACGTTATACGTACATAGAATATCTCATGACTAAAACAAAGTTTAATTAATATATGTCTATATAAGAAATATATATATGTATATGTCAAAACTCATTTCTCCCACTGAGGACCGGAAGAGTTATTTGTGTAGGCGAAACCAGAGCGTCGCCATTTTGTAACTCATTTATCAATCAGTGTAATATAAACAAGTTTATTATAGCTTGGCCTTTTTCAACGTTTACTTTGTTTTTTTTTTTTTAATAAAAAAAAAAACAAATTTTAATACAAACTTTTAGCTATATTAAAAAATAAGGTTAGACAAATAAAAATAAATAATTGTATATAACAAATGTTTATTATGAACTAGCTCACAGATGGCAATTCTTAAGACAATGTGCCATTTTCCATGTATATTTAAAAAAAAACTTCTTATTCTATATTTGAAAATACAAAATTTATCTAGTCATTACTTGCTCGTCGAAGTCGTCATCGTTTCTATGTACGCCCACTACAAATGATAAGCTTTCCCCAAAAATTTCTATAAGGGGATATACCATCATCGCCACGTTTAGCAGGCGAATTGAAGATCATAGTGTGGTATTATGGTACGCAGAAAACGCTGCTGCTCATCTTCTGGAAAACTTGTCTTTCAACAATTGCAAATTTAAATAAATAATGCACAGTGTAAATAAAATATTACATCCCGTCTGCTTTATATAGCTAGACTACTACTGCTTATTATTAAATACATCTTTTAATTTATATATTTTTAACAATAGATAAATGAACTGTCAAATTCAATTTGAAATTCGAAAATTCTTTATTCGAAATGGTTTACATCTGACGTCAAATTGACTCTAACATCCGTTCGGATAAAATGCCACAGACCTGAGAAGAACAAGCGAATAAAACTCAGCACGTAAAAATATTTTTTTTTAAATAATATACTATTGTATGTTTATTACACTAGAAATTAAATAGCCTGGAAGCGAACATGACACCTCTAAGTTTTTTTATTATGACATTTTTAATTTAGCAAAAGAAGCCTTATATATGTATGTTATATACATATAATTTCTTTTGTTTCTAGAATTTATTTTGTGAATGACAATTCCTAAAGAAATCGGTAATGATTTTTAACGCATACATAGAGGTTAGTATTGCTTCTCAATATGTACATATAACATATATATATGTTTATTTAAATAGGCATTTTTTATTTAAATTATATATATTTATGACTTATTTTGAGAAAACACTGCAACTGTCTTCGGCTAGAAAAAAATTGATTATTATGAAAAAGTTAATATTTTACTGATCGAATTGTCGCTTGAAGTTAGTTCGACTTAAAATATTCGGATAAAATTAAATTTAAGAATCTCAAAGCGGACGGTGAATCTAGACCGCTGGTACAAGACGCCATTAACCTTCGAAATTACAAGTGAAGACATTAAACCGCACACATGCGCAGGCGCAGCCCACATGCGCGTCCCGGGGCGCCGATCTAAAACACTCCGTCGACTCCGATAATGGCCGCCGGGGTAAATGACCGACGGTTACATATTTAGAAAAAAATTTTTGGCAAATGCTCAGTACGATGCACTTTACACTTGCGTGCAATAAAACCGATCCGTCACATAAATTTTTTTCACATATATTCCTATTGATCCGACACATTCAAACAGATGACATCGCAATGCAGAGGGCCATGCTCGAATATCCGCTGATGTGGAGATAGACCGAGCACATGGCTTGTGCAATCGAAGGCTATTAACACTGAAAGGTCAAAGTAATGGTCGTGAGATGACACTGAATACGGACAGCACAAAATAAGTAGTAAGCCGATATTAACAGGAGACAGAAGAATAGAAATTAAAAATAATCTTAAATCGTATAAACATATATTTACAATAAAAAATAAGTATTTAAATGTGGACGTAATGTAAAAGTAGATGTTTAATGGAATCAGGCGTTACCTCGCGGAAGTCCATCCTAAGTAAGAAAAGACTCTGTGTTTGGCACTAATCGGTGTAACATAACTTCTGAAGATGCCGCGTGGAGGGGTGAAACACGTGTTGAGTAATTTGGCGGTGGCGGTTGTGTGATTCGCATTGTTTGCCGCATACGCATTTATCAGCGGGCTGGCGGGCGGTGCATTTCATCTACCACTGCATGTGCGGAAGTGGCTAAATATTGGTCCTTTTCTTGCCCACTGCAAGGTTAAGTATTTCCCAAAGGTCGCTACAATGACCGGTCCCGCGCTGCCTGTGTCCAGCGACTTCCCACCACTTTAACTATGTCGTCAGTCCATCTAGTGGGCGGCTTGCCCACATGTGTACCAGCTCGTGATCAAGTGAAGTGGCTAAATATTGGTCCTTTTCTTGCCCACTGCAAGGTTAAGTATTTCCCAAAGGTCGCTACAATGACCGGTCCCGCGCTGCCTGTGTCCAGCGACTTCCCACCACTTTAACTATGTCGTCAGTCCATCTAGTGGGCGGCTTGCCCACATGTGTACCAGCTCGTGATCAAGTGAAGTGGCTAAATATTGGTCCTTTTCTTACAAAGTAGATGTGTACCGTTTTTCTGACCTCAAGTGTACGCGCGTCGATGGTACTGTGGTAGAGATGCGGTTCAGCAGCCTTCGAGCACGCAGACAAGCGAATTTCGTACACCAAGTTAGTGCAACGCGCAACACGTATCTAGATAACTCCGTAGTAATATATTTCTGGGCATCTGACGTGGCCGGTGGTCACCGAATGTACGGGGCGTTGATCTCTATAGCTATGCACTTTGGTTATGAACGCGACGGAAAAAAATGTATATGCAAACGATTTCGTTGCTCCAACTATTATGAATATAATTTTAAACGAAATTCACATCAAAATATATTTATGATATCTCTAAGTCTTTTCCGTTTTATAAATGAATCATTTAAATGGTATGGTAGTAAAATAGCATGGCATAGATTTCTTTTAAATAACTTCACAACGATTTCTTCTAGAATTTTCATTTAGATCCGTTACATTATTTATTTTACAAGGTATATTTTTTATTTGTTCCTCTGCTATGGGTGTACCCACCGCATGCACAAACAATATATATATATATATATATATATATATATATATATATATATATATATATATATATATATATATATATATATATATATATCCAGCGACTTACTGCGACCTTAAAATATATTGAGCAATATTTTAACCGCTATTTTATTTAACATATACTTTTAAGGTTTCTGTTTTTAAACGTAAACAAGATTGTTTATTTTATACGTTAATATACAGTGAAGAAAGTTTCTTCGCATTTATAAGATGTATATAGACATTTATTTTGAGTCTGTGAAACCTTATCGATCTTCGAACAGAACCTTTTATGCATATTCTAATCATTAGTGATCCATCTTCCATCACCATTTATCAATCTCTTTAAAAATGGTAAGGTATGTAACAGTCATAGTAAAGAATCACTAATGAGTATAAAGTGGCAGTGAACATAACGCTCGTGCTCGTGCCGTTGGTGCCGAAAGATTCTTAAGTGGCGACCACGAGCTGGTAGACGGCGTGGGCAATTCCCCCACTAGGTAGACCGACATACTTGTAAGGCAGGACTTGTCATCGTAGCGATCTTTTGGGGAAGCCATGTGCCGCGCCCATTGCTACTTTAGATGAACATTTCTTCGATCATCAGTCATCTCGGTTTTCTACAGATCTCTTCATTTCTGGTTCATCACAGCGAGATAAGCATAGCCCTCTTCATTCCTCTCTGGGTGATTTTTCTACAGATCTCTTCATTTCTGGTTCATCACAACGAGATAAGCATAGCCCTCTTCATTCCTCTCTGGGTGATTTTTCTACAGATCTCTTCATTTCTGGTTCATCACAACGAGATAAGCATAGCCCTCTTCATTCCTCTCTGGGTGATTTTTCTACAGATCTCTTCATTTCTGGTTCATCACAACGAGATAAGCATAGCCCTCTTCATTCCTCTCTGGGTGATTTTTCTACAGATCTCTTCATTTCTGGTTCATCACAACGAGATAAGCATAGCCCTCTTCATTCCTCTCTGGGTGATTTTTCTACAGATCTCTTCATTTCTGGTTCATCACAACGAGATAAGCATAGCCCTCTTCATTCCTCTCTGGGTGATTTTTCTACAGATCTCTTCATTTCTGGTTCATCACAACGAGATAAGCATAGCCCTCTTCATTCCTCTCTGGGTGATTTTTCTACAGATCTCTTCATTTCTGGTTCATCACAACGAGATAAGCATAGCCCTCTTCATTCCTCTCTGGGTGATTTTTCTACAGATCTCTTCATTTCTGGTTCATCACAACGAGATAAGCATAGCCCTCTTCATTCCTCTCTGGGTGATTTTTCTACAGATCTCTTCATTTCTGGTTCATCACAACGAGATAAGCATAGCCCTCTTCATTCCTCTCTGGGTGATTTTTCTACAGATCTCTTCATTTCTGGTTCATCACAACGAGATAAGCATAGCCCTCTTCATTCCTCTCTGGGTGATTTTTCTACAGATCTCTTCATTTCTGGTTCATCACAACGAGATAAGCATAGCCCTCTTCATTCCTCTCTGGGTGATTTTTCTACAGATCTCTTCATTTCTGGTTCATCACAACGAGATAAGCATAGCCCTCTTCATTCCTCTCTGGGTGATCTTGATCCTTCTAAGGCATGTAAGCGACAACATCTCGGATACGTATATCACTGCCGCATTAGATCTATATATGTAACTTATTTTATACCTTGCGTTGCATTTATACTATCTTACGCAATAGAAATTATTACTACATCAAATTTCATAAATTCATTGATTTTGACAGATAGAAAAAAAAAACAACGAATCAAAAGTATGCCAATTTGTTTCATTTTTTAAAATATCTTTTAATGACGTTAATACCAGCCAGTTACAATTGGTATAACGAAAGAGTTTTTATTACAAATTTTTATATATTATTAAACCTAATATTTATATATAGAATGATTAGTTATTTAGTAATTTTTCTGTCTATCTGTGTATTAATGTATTGTACGCTTTTACTAAATATCAATTGTTTTATAATTCAACTAATGATTACTACATATTAAAATACTTTTTGTTATATGTTTTCCAGACTGTTAGAAGTTATTGGCATTTTTTTTATAATGAGGCCTCCGCTATTGGGACCTTTCCTTCCACCCCTATTTTGTTGGGAACAGGGTTTTTTATTTCTTAACAATTTTTTTACATGAATTTTTAATTTTCGTCCTCGTCTTCCATAGTTCACAATATCTTTTTTTCTTCCTACTATCATTCCATAATTCCATCTTCCTTTCTCAATCATTCCATTCCTTTCATCAATCCTCAAACACTTCAGTTGTATTTTCTATTGCAGTATCACAGCTTCATTTAGTCTATTTATTTTTCTCGTGTACATCAATTTTACATCTTTTATTTTAATTTCAATTAATCTTAATAAGATTAAATATATAATAAGACTTACAATATTTTATGTTTAACTATGTTTTATTCTTATTAATTACGTATTGTGCAACTTTCCTAAAGAATTTGAGGACGGACTCTCTTCCATTCTTTTCCATTATAATGGAGGCGAGTGTGAGGAGTTATTGGCATTTGGCATTCTAATGGAGTAGGTTTGATCTCTTTATATAGGATGATGTGAAATAGGTGTATAAATTTATAACTAACTAGCTGATCCCGCAAACGTTGTTTTGCAAAAAAAAAATTAAAGTTTTTAATTAACAAATGAAAGATAAGGGTTGATCGTAGAGGGGTGAAAAATTAGGTTTGTATGTATTTTTATATGCTGTATCATAATAAAATAAAAACCAAAAAAATTGTCTAAAAAATTAAAAATAAAATTTAGGGATGGACCACCCTTATCACTTAGGCATACCCCTAAGAATAGATAGTAGCCGATTCTCAGACATACTGAATACGCATGTAAAATTTGGTAAAAATCGGTCAAGCCGTTTCGGAGGAGTTCAAGTTCGAACACCGTGACACGAGAATTTTATATATTAGATTATACAGTGTACATATTCTCTATGATATAGTCTTCAGTAACGATAATCGAGGGTCTGGGGTATTGGACGAATCCCCTCCCGTCGCGCAAAGGTTAAACCGTTCAGGTAAAATATGATAATACCCGAATAGATTACCATTCGTTCATCAAACCCATGGTAATTTCTTCACCGTTTATCAGGGTCGTGATGAATTAAACTCCTGATACCGTTAGGATATAGACGAATTGTAAATGAATGCCAGTGATCCTTGGAGATTGTTGAACTACAATCCTCTGGCGGTCAAGGTGACAGCTGTTCATATGATCCGGATATAGCAACTGACATATCGAACGCACGATATATTAATATTTTTTTTCATAGGCCAAGCCTTTGATCTCTGTCTAGGGTGCTATATGCTGCCTAGAAGAAACCTATTCACTCCTGTCTTGAAGACTCCTAAGTTAGATAGCGCCGGCATGTTGTTACTGCCCTTGGCTCTTTGCACTATAAAAGTATAAGCAAAACACTTAGTGCAAGTGGAAGAAATTTCAACCGTGTATAGATGTTGTACATCCGTATGTCCCGTTGTCCGATGAAACTGCACATTCTCCAAAATCAACTTAAAAGTAGACAAAAATGATTTTAAAACTTAGTAATTTGAATTGAGAACACTTTGTTACTAAACTACTCAAAACAAAATATGGCCCACCGCAACTTTGTCTCTAATCGTGTTTATAAATAACTCATATACTAATCGGCAAGTTTATTAAAAACAAACAGTGACTATAAAAGTGTTTATTATCAGTCTACTTAGTGCTCATTTTCACTAAAAATGTGTATTTGAGTGTATTGTGATAAAATTAAACAATTCAAACGTTATTTTGTGTTTACTTAATGTGTAGAACCCTAATTCAACATCGACTGATTGTAAAAATTTAATAATCATGTATGCACATAAATTAAGGGGCGAAATGATGGTGGGCCCTATTTTGTTTTGAGTAGTATATATTACTATTACAGTATTTATAATACGCGGCGTTGGTGTACCCCCAATAGTGGGACAGACTAAAGAAGTTTTTTTTTTGTCTAGCAATATATTCTTTTGTATATTACTAATGAAGATCCCATCACGGGTGTCATGAATCAACTGTCTAAACAGACTATATATTAGTCTTCATCATTTCAGCTTAAAAACGCCCACAGATGGACATACGTTTCCCCTAGATTTACAATAAGAGTGGTACCACGTGTCGAATATTCGAGATAATAAAATTATATATTGATTCTTAATTTTACTTGTTGTTTTCAGTCTGTAGATACCAACTCAAAGGAATTGGCCTCCGCTGAAAATCGCAACCAAGACTGATCTTGCACTGTACATAAACAGCGACTTTCCATGACCATGTCAAGGATACAGCAGATTTATTTTTTGCCCCCGCTATTGGGGTCCTCTCGTACCCCCTATCTTTTGTGGGACAGGGACTTTTTGGGCAAATTTATTTAATTTTTCACAGTATTTTTTATTATTTTCTTTCTCTTCTTTCATACTTCACATTGTCTTTCGGTATATTCTTTCATTCCACAATTCTACTGTCTTTCCCTTTTTGCTCTGTATCACCTTTCATTCGTTCCTCATTTCTTTTTACATTTTCTTAAATTACATTGTTATTTTATATTACATTTTTATTACTTAGATTCTATAATTATTTTATATCACATTATTATGTATTATTTTGCTTTTATTTTGTCTTTATTATCTATTTATTTCCAATATTTACTTTATATAGCATTATTTATAATTTTTTTGTAGAGGGTGATGAATGAATTTTTGGTCTCTATTTCGCTTATCACGCTTATTGACTCCTCCCTGATTTTTACGCCAGACCGGCACTCGAATTCGAGCCGGAGTCCCCCGAATGCAGGACACTGGGCCACAAGGTGGATCACAGTCTGGTCCACGCCCGGTTCACAGAAGCATGAGGGGTCCTCCTTGAGCTTGAACCTGTGGAGGTACCCAGAGAACCCCTCGTGCCCCGTGAAGAGCTGGGCCGAGACCGCGTCCACCTCGATACTGCGGAGCACGCGGTAGGCTGGATACAGCAGATTTAGCAGTGGTAGTCCAGTGTGAGAGGACTAAGATATCCAATCTTATATAATTCACACATTGTGCATTAATTATATAAGATCGCTAATGATAATAAAGAAGTTTCCAGAGGATGGATAGCAGCATCCTCTGCGCACCATATTACCACACTGCGATCGCCAACCCTCCAAACGTGGCGATTAAGTCATATCCTCTCATAGATATCTTCGGGGAAGGCTTAAGCGTTGCTGCAGCCATCTACGGGCTAAATTAGTAGTTAAAAATTTTGCAAATAAATATGATTGATTCTTTCGTATTTACATTTGAGTAAAGTGTTGAAAAAAATTGTAATAAATAGGGAATTGTTGTAAATAAAACATAACATTTACAGTTAGAAATATTAAATTATTATTTTAATATTTATCAGTAATTATAATCGAAAGATTATTTTGAAATTTAACATATATGTTTACGGTAATAAAAGCATATATGGATGGAAACTAAATATAAATCAAAAGTAATCTGGTTTCCCGATAATTTCCTAAAAAGAAAACGTGTGTTTAATTCAGTGGGAATTTTTTCAGTGTTTTCACTTATATATCTGTAATATAGTAGTTTGTTTATTTATAAGCTGTAGTAGGTTAAAAATAGTTTTTATATCTAGTTTAAGTTCGCTTTTATAAAGTGATACGTATTTTTTTTTATAAAACAAAGATTTTTTTTGGAAATATGTCATCGAGTTGTCCAATTTCGGATCTATAATTCCAACACTGAATTTTTTTAATAATACATTAGTAAATTCAGGGTATTAGGAACCGCCGCCATTTTATCTCAAAAGTTACGCTTTATTTCACTAAATGTTTATGAAATGTTTCAAAGTCTCTGCTTTTAAGATATCCACGTTAAAATCACACGGTAATGAATCTGGTCTGCACGATGGCAACTCAACATAACCTCTCTTCGATATGACTCTTCTTAAATTTCTCCTACGACTTCCATGTTGGCGTTAAATATGTCAAGTGTATTTAGTTGCCAGAGTTATTTAAAAAAAAAACTGTAGCTTATTACGGCATATATACACATATTTATATATTTTTTACTTTGATATTGGTTGCAATCCTTGTGGTTATGTGTGTCGAATATTTAGGATTAAAACAAAACAGGATCTTCGATACGTGCCTTGCTTAATAACTGACCTAGTGTTAGTTGTTGACACGGGCTGTAGACGCCATCTTGATTAATGTGTAGTTTTTTTAAATGTCGTTTTGGATACACGTTTTGAATTTTAAGATTTTTTTTATGTAAAGTCAATTTAGTTGATCTGTATTGATGAAACGTCGTACAAAGAATACCTATGTTAATTAATGATGTATTTATTTAAAATTTATGTATTGTTTTGATACAATAATATCATCGCCATCTTTATTATTAAAGTTCCATTAGTGACGATGATATAAATATTATATAGAATGATTTGAAATAGGCGTCAAAACTTTAAAACCGTCTATGTATAGCTTATTTCTCAACAAAAAGCTTTCTCATCTATTTCTAATCACTCTATATAAAACGATTATGTAAATTTGTAATCAGTAATTTCTGATATTACAAAGTCAGTACGAACAGATAGTAAACAATAATTAATTATAATATATAAAAATTCGAATTTTGAAAATGCTTTTTCTTACCATATTATAATTACGTTATCTATTATTTCTTAAAACCGTGATATGTATAGGGTGTACTATACATTATTTGGCGGCAAATACACCCTTAAAAACTTTTTTTACGTCAATAACTAATCACCCTGAATATATAACATACTTTTATCTAGGTTTTCGCTAAAGAATTATTTTAAATTGATAGAAGCAATGTAAAAGCATTAAATATAAATACAAAAAATGGCGCCATTTTTGAATTAAGATGAAAAGTATTCTGGAATCGGAAAACCTCCAAAAATAATATCACTAATATCCGCTAATAAAGCACTAAAACTGCTCAATTATTATAAAGCGCTGAATTATTTATATTCTGTAATACTTTTAAGAATATATTAACCAATGAATATGTTTTTTTTTTCAAAAATTGCAATCATTTATATATACTCTGTAACTGTGTCTAAATTTCATCTATGTATATATGCAAGGCATACTTAGTTATTAAATTACGCAAAACACTTAAAATATATTCATTTACATTCATATTTTTATCTAAAATTAACGCACAGATTCAAAAATCCATTTCTAATACGATATCTTTTTTTTTAATCGAATGAAGACGTCATCATTTTCGCGCCATATTTTTATAACTGTCACAAATTTAAAAAAAAAACTCATTCTTCTACAATTATTATTAAAAACAATTTAAGGTATAACAAATTTAGATTTGTTTGTATTTATAAAGGTTTTAGTATTTTTAAAACGGACAAGGAATCGATTTAAAAACAAGCATTGCCAAATTCACGCACCGTGAGCGGCGAACATACAATGATGTACATAATATATGTATGTTTATACATGCCGGAGCTATTGAGAGGAGTAGGTACTCGATCTTAGAAGCGGCAACGACCGTACGTCCATGACCCTCTGTTTCAGATGTGGACCTTGGGCGATACAAAGGAAGCATTTTGTTTTGCGCGCGCTAGCTCAACACATGCATACATAAACAATAAGTTTGCATATCTAATACTATTGACTGCATTATATTTGTCCCCTTATTATAAAACGTATCAACACCGACAAAACAAATAAGTATACTTATTTAAATAATACATATTTTAGGTTTTAAAATTTGACATATGTCAAACTTAAAATGGCGGGAATCTCAGTGATTTTGCAATTGACATTTCTGACGTTTGAAATTTAAATTTAACTAAAAATAATAGAATATTTATTTTAATTTATACTTAATTATTTCAAAACGAAATTTAAAATAAATAATACATATGTACTTGATGTATTTGTAATTTATTTTCATTTTGTATTTAATTGTTTCTTTTTAATTATGTTTAATTATTGTTTATATATAAATACTGGAAGTTTATGTGGAATTGTGATATTTTTTGAAATTAAACGTATTATAACTTGTTGTTTTAGAAGCGTGTGTGTAAAGCGTGTTTATCTAAGTCTCCGGTCAAAGACCTAATGTCCTCTGCCGTTAAATTTGTCTTTTATTCAATAAACAGGGTGATCGGTTAAAAGTGTAAAACTTTAAATGAGTAAATATGTAACTCCTTTGTCTGCATATTATTTTTAAATTTCTACTCCTATTACCAATTATTTTATATAAAGTGATCACTCTAATTTTTTTTTATTTGTTTCTGACAAGGTAATAACTTCGTAGTACAAATTTTACAGGGATAGATAGTAAACATTAAATGAAATTAAAAATAAAGTAATCCGAACTGTATTATCAGTTTGTTATTCATTATTTCTTAACTCTTCATTAAACCCTTTTAAAGCTAGTACACCTATTATTAATCATCCTGTATATATAAGTACTATTTGGAAATTTTATTTGACTATAAATTGATACATAGTTTTAGATAGGTTTTAGCTACAATATTTATTTGATATCAACGGTTGTAATGTAAAAGTATATATTTACAAAATCTTCTGTCAAATGTTTGAATTTATTGGCGCCATTTTTGTATTTACATTTTGAATTTAGAACTCGAAAGTATACAAAGGAGTTTTTTTTTTTAATCGTGAATCATTGTACGAAGCGATAGTCGAATGCAATTCCTTTGCGCACACCTCAAAATGCAACCTATAAAGCATCTTGAGATTGGCCAGTCTGCATCTGTGTTTAAATCCAATCAGATTGGTACTATTTTCGTTACTCGCAAAGTTCACGGCCTGTCCTCCTAGCGAGTTCAAAACAAGTTGATGTTTAACAGCAACAAGCATTATATTATTAAATTAAATCGATTATTAATAATAAAAATAATATTTTAATAATATATCCGAATTTAAGTAGACTTGTTGTAAGACATTGAAACTAGTATCTTCTTATATCATGATTTAAGGGCAATGATAGACTTCTTCTTCTTTTCAAGTATATTGATGCCCATTACTATGAAAAGTCTTGTATTGTCTACAACCAGAGACTTCTAGCCTTAATTATGTCGCCAGTTCATCTAAAAAAGGCTTGCTCACGCCGCGTGTACTATCTGGTGGTAGCCACTTGAGGACCTTGTCTAATGGCTGTCGATTTCACTTCTGACGAACAATTCTTCAAGCTTCTATACATATCATAGTGAAACTCCAAGTATAGCCTTGTTAATTGCTACCTCTGTGAACAAGAGCCTTCCTGGGTCTCATATCATCGTAAGTGACCACGTCTCGGATCCGTATGCCATCGCTCACGCATTAGGGTCTATATATTTGACTAATTTTATAGCATGCGTTGCATTTATTCTATCTTACGTAATAGAAATTATTACTACATCAAATTTCATAAATTCATTGATTTTGATAGAAAGAAAAATAATGAATCAAAAGTATACTAATATCTTTTTTTTTAAAACATCTTTTTAATGTCATTAAAACCAGCCAGTTACAAATGGTATAACGAAAGAGTTTTCATTACAAATTTATTCATACTATTAAATCTAATATTTATATATAGGATGATTAGTTATAGATGTAAAAGCTTTACATGTGTAAATATTTACGTAATTTTTCTGTCTATCTGTCTGTTAATGTATTGTATGCCTTTACCAAATATCTAAAAAAACTAATAATAGCCGCAATCAAAATTATACTAACTTGTTCCTTTTTTATGTCATCAAAAATGTCTTCTGCATTGCTATCTGTGTGACCATGAGCCTCCTTGTCAGGCCCATCAAAAGCGACCACGTCTCAGATCTATATGTCATCACTCGCAACACATATTGCTCAAAGATCATCATCTTAACCCACTGCGGTATTTGGACATTTAGTAAAACTATCTTTACAGTTCTATCTAGTTCCGTAGTAGTAGTATCTAGTTATACTATCTTTCTTCTACTTAAATTCTACGATTTCTATCTTTCTTTTCCTTACTAACTACCGTTTATACATCGCCTCGTTTTTTAATAACATAAGTTTTGTTTATCATATTATTTTACTTTATCTTATATTCTATTTTATATTTTATAATTTGATTATTTTAACCATAGTTTATATATTTATTGTTTTATTTCTTTACAATCATAATGGGTATAATATAAATACGGATAAAGATAAAAAAAAATTCTGCAGAAAAAAGGTACATGTGACAAAGGCGGTTACCTTAAATAAATATTCCACTTGTCCCACGGAAGACATTCCCAAAATTTACCCTCAACGTATTTTATATTCACTTTTATATTTACGTACCTGTTTATTGCACGCGATGGTCGTTCAATGAGACTTTTTATTGTTTTAATGTAAGCGACATAACAATTACATAAATGTGATGACATTTAATAACTTCTCTGTTCAAGCAAGCATTTTTTTTTGACTTTTACAGTTTATTAAAATATATGTACATATAAGTTCATTTGTTATATGTGTAAAACCTTTTATGGTACATGTAGTTCGAAAAATTGCTTGTGACAGTAGGAAAGGCACATCGTTCATTGAACCTATTGCGGTGAGGGCAGAAAGGTTTTCAAATGGCGACCACGAGCAGGTAGACGTGGCATGGGCGGTGTGCCCACACTAAGTAAACCGACAGAATGGTCACTCGAAGACACCGGATGCGGACAGAGTAAGACTAGCCATCGTGTAGGCAACGCACGAGACATACTTGAGCAGAAAAGAGAACCAGCGCTAGAAGCCTTCGGTCCTGGTCTTTTTACTAATTACTTTATGTTTACAATTAATTGTTGTAACGCTAGTTGCGATTGTGAACACACGTCGACTTTTAAGTTTTACACAACTGTTGTCATGACAGATTTAATACCGTACACACATTCCGTGCGATATGTAATTTCTATCCAAAAATCAATGATTATAGTAATAATAAATCACCTTGTTATTGAAATAGGAAAAAGCATTTTTAAAATTCGAATTACATCATATCAAAATTATTTTACAATAGTACTGTCAGAAGCTATTGTCCTGTAGAATTGTAATAAAAATAACATATTTCAGAGTGATCACTTTATACAGGATTATTTGAAATAAGCGTACATATTTTAAAGCTCTTTGCTGACAAATGTCATATACCAAACACCCTAGTGAAGAAATGTCATTTGAAATAAGGCATTTCCACTGATCGAAATATTTCTTCGTATAATTCATACGTATTTTAATTCACCTTGATCTAATATAAAAATTTCACATAGTAATGACTATTTAAATATATATACATGCAGATAATTTATATGTGACATATCAATATTGTTAATTTAAACCTTTGTAGCCTGATTTACGAAAGTGATTTTTTTTTAATATCACTGTATTTGCTTGACGGTCAAGATGAAGGGAAAAATAATTTTTTTTTTAATTTCGTTGGAAAGAATATTATACAACAGTAAAATACGTACAGCCAACCTATAAAAAAACTAATAGTAATGTGAACATTCGGTTTAAAAGATTGGTATCAAAATTGAAACTCTAGGTTTAAAAGGGTTAAAAAGTCTGTGCATTAGTGTGACAGCGTAAAAGCGCGGGATCTGTCATTGCACAGACTACATATGGCGCGATAATATCGTGCACAGAGTAAACACGATCTAACCTTCACCTTTGTAAACGCGTATGCGACGCCCGGCGAATAATAAACATGTTTGTTTAGGTCTAACTATTTAATTAATTGTTACTGGAATAACCAAGTTCTATTTTCCTTATTAAATAACACAGTGTAACGTTTTTATCTTTTTTTAATTATAAATAAGACATGTACTTTTATTTTTTAATAATAGATCATGTATGAGTCATGTAATACTTTTTTTTCGAATATAAATCTAATTATTTTTTCCACAGATAAATATCAAGGATAATTAAACGTTTTTTTTTCTTATGCCTTTATTTTTTTATTAAAAAAAAGATATGTACTATTATTTTTTAATAACAGTTCATGTATGAGTCATGTAATTTTTTTTCGAATATAAATCTATTTATGTTTTTATATAGATCAACTTGTCTGTAAAGAACTTTAAATTAATTCTTTGAATTGAAATAAATATATAATAATTTCCGCTTAGTTTTTTATTTTAATTATAATCAAATATCCCGATAAAAGATGCTTCTAAGAAGATATAATTCATAGAATCCATTAATTTAACTTGTCGAACAAGATGAAACTCTAAACGATTTCCCGGAATGCTCTTCAACGATTTCACAAGCTAAATGGAAACCCTACAACATTACGTACAATTGTACTGGAAAAAACCTTTATTTACACAAAAATACCAACTTTGTTTTAACTGACAATAATAAATAACGCAGTGTGTGAAGACGATGATCTTTGTCCAATGTATTGACGGTGATGAAATACGGATCCGAGAAATGGTCACATACGCTAGCCAAGGGTCATCCAGAGAGCTATTGAGAGGGTACGCATGGAGTTTCGCTGCGAGATCGAATCACAATTGAGAAAATCCGTGGAAGAAACAAAGTCACGGACGTAGGTGGAATAATTGCCTGTTTCAAGTGGCAGCGAGCAGAGCACATCGCTCGTACAGCAGCCATTTGAACCAAAAGATTCTCCGGTAGACGCCGGTAGCGCCTCCCTCTAAAACAGAGTTCCCCGAACTTTTTGTATCGTAGACCCCTTGCCATGTTTTTCCGTGTTGGGTAGACCCCCTACTTACCTGATATTGATTTCCTGTAAATTCCTAACTCACTATAATTTGTGTGATATACTATTATTATAATTTTCTTAGCACTTTCTTTTTCAAGATTCAGGAAACGAATAAACGTATTTGTCCCACATTCGTATTTATAGAGTGACGAATTGAACAAGTCTGTGCAAGGTAGCGAAGCTCTTAGACTGCGACTCTCAGTTTTTTATAAGTTCAAAATGTATTGCGACCACAAAACGAATACCAACATCCTACAACTTACACAATTTTATAAACATATATAATAACTTTTTTACTTCATAGGTACTTTTATAAATAATGTAAATGTTTTGATATTATAAGATAGTATGATTAAGTAAATAGGTGCTTTCAGTGTATGTGTTGAGATCCACTATCGTGGACCCCCATTTTCGTTTCATGGACCTCCAAATTTTTTTTCGCTGACGTAGACCCCTTGTAGGTTGTCATAGACCCCTAGGGGTCGATATAGACCACTTTGGGAATCACTGATCTAGAAGGATCGACGACATAGTTAAGATTGATAGAAGTAGCTGGATGCAGTTAAAGCATGTCCAGTTTAATGGAGATCTTTGGGAGAAGGTTGTACCTTGCTATGGGCGTCTGCTGAAAATAAGTATTGGCAAAATTGAATTAAAATATCATATATTAAAAGGTTTACATTACCCGGCGATAAATATTGCACATCGACCTTTAGAAAGAAACAATTGCACGAAATGCAACTACTGACAAAACGTCACATAGGTAGTGTGGGACAGATATAGTGCTCTACGAAGCCAAAATTAGCCGATTGTCTCTTTATAAAAGTCGATGTGCAATATTTATCATCGGGTACTGTAATTATATGAATTTACTTAATTTCTTCATAAGGAATATATATCAATACCCCGTTCTAAAGTTAAGTGAATATGAAAAAATGATACATTTTTATTTCTATATATAGTCTGTAAGCTATTCTAATATTATATATCGATTCTTAACTACGATTTTATTTTATCTAGAAGTAGAAATTGTTTTTATTTATACATATATAAGATTAAATTAAAACTTGAAAAAATTTAAATTCTTTTTAGAGAAGTAAATACTTATAATAAAAAAACCATAAATAGCACTTAATTTTTAAAATTTTTAGTCATTTAAAAACTGTATTCATTTGTCGATGAATTTATAGTTTTCATGTGTAGATGTGAGACGTTTTCTTTATTCAAAAATTAAATAAAGATATTGTTGATAAAAAAAAAACTAAATTTACAACTCTACCTAAATTCAAATCATATGAATTGCATCAGCACGTCGCTAATACGTCATTCTGAACTAACCTAGGAACATATTTTGTCGTCATTCCATCCACGCACGCCAATGGCCACGATGGTGACCACACTTCATTAGTTACGAAGATAATACATTTTTTAATATTAATTACAAGTCACTGACGTTATTTTCAGAAATGTCCACCACTAGTCACGTTTTTTAGAGGAACTACATGCCTTTCAGTGCATCTGTCGGCTGATATTATCATAAATTATGAAAGGTCCAGACGCGAAACTTCCAGATGGATTGAGGGCCTTGAATAGCGGTCAGATTTGGTTCAGAGGGCTGCCTAGTGTTGACAGCCGCTGCATTCTCCAACAGCCCTAAAATTAATAATGCAAGTATTTAAATATGGCGTTGTCAATAAGGTAGTATCCTTCTTGGAACCTCATTTATACAATGAGTGTGTCACCGAACACCATACAGACAATTACTACAATTTTAAAAGGTTAAATATGGAATAGGTAATTGACTTCTGATATCTTCATACCGAGACAAAAGAAATATTAATTACTTTTTAATAAATACAATATTTTCATTACGTTTTTCTTTGTCCTATTTTTTTTAAAGATTTTACTGATCGTAAAATCATCTGGTGAAATGATCGTGATATTGTTTTACTTTTTTTCTTTTTTTTACATAAGTTTTAATTATGTTATTTCAGTCAGTGTAATTGCATAAATTTATTATCTCTAAAAACATGAGAGAAATTGTAATGACATTTCCAAAGAAAAAATTATTAAATGGACCAAAAAAACAATCAAAAAGTTAAGTTTTACAATTAATTTTATACTCACATTTTTTGGATCGGTAAATTGAAGTGGCAGGCGAGCGTGCCGTGGGATGTTCACCCACAAGGTGGACAACTTTCAACCGGTCCTTTGAAAATTAACGTCGAAGACCTAAACCCAGATGTAGTGGCCGGTCCACCACATCTGGATTTAGATTCAATAGAATTATGATTAAATTTATGAGTTTATGTCGTATTATTCTATTAAAATAAGTTTTAAATAAATTCGTTGTATAAAATCCGTTTATCCGTCAAAATAATGGCGACCGTAGTCTATTGCGACCTAATAACCTTGGTCTATGCGGTCATTGGCACGAATGTATCCGACATGTTTGCGCTTCTACGCTATTTCAGACGCTATTGAATTACAAATTTAAATGAACACATTATACATTAGAAATGTCATTGAACTCTGCGGTTGGTATGATTGTTATTAATTTTCGCGCCATTTTCGTAACTGACAGATTAAAAATGTTATTGTTGTTTTCTTTTAAATTTTCCCGCCAAAAAGTGACAGTTCAATACTATTAAAAAATTGTTTCTTATTTAAGAAAAGATTTAACTATTCCTATGCTATATGCTGAAATAAAATAAATCATTATTATTTCATTTTGTTAAATTTTAATATACACGAAGGATAATAATTTAGGTATAGGTTATTTTAGCGAACTATTTATTGTCATGACATATTATTAATTACTATATATATAGATTACTAATTCCACGCGCTATTAAATATATATTATTTTAGATAATAATGCTAATTAAATTTTCCATATTAACCGCAACATGTTTTAAATCTATTTATAATTATTATATTACATGTCTTAGTCGTATAATATTCCTGTCAATTTGACGTAAAACCATATGTATTAATACATTTGTAATAAACTTGTAGCAAATTACAGAGTGATTGTTTATAAGATTAAAAAGTATAAAGCGGCAAATGTACAGCTAGTTTGTTAGCAAAAGGCTATATATTTTATACCTATTTACGATCACTCTATATAAAGTGATAACTCTTAAATATGTGTACATCAATTTATTATTTCTGTTTGAATGCGACAAGCCGATAGTTTGACAGTACTAAATCTACAGGACAGATAATAAACAATAATTGATTACTACATGTAAATCTAATATTTAAAACACTTTTTACTATATTATCATTAAGTTGTTTTTATTTCTGAAACCATTCACTTTTGAATTGGTTGTACCATTTATTAAAAATTTATATATGTATACTAGTTCGGAAAAAGGAATTTTCACGTATCTAAACTTTTAGTTTTCTTTTGTCTTTTTATAGTGGATTAAGGACGGCATATCAATAATTGGACATAGCTGAAGAATTACAAATGCACCACAAAACACCATTATACCATGTACGATGCTTAATTTCACTGCAAATGTGCTATATATATACACACAAATATATATATTTATATATGTATACCTATTTAAAACCTTCACACATATAACCAATCATCCTGTATATGACATCGTTACAGGCTATAGACGTATACTGCAAGGCCTTCCCTAAAAACAACTATGAGAGATATATCATAATCGCCACTCTTGGAAGGCATATTGGCGATCGCAGTGTGCCCATCCTCTGGAAACTTGTTTATAGTGGCAATTCTGTATAAATAATTCACAAAATGTTTAATATGTAAACGTATAGAATGATGGAATGAAATATTTTTATCTGTATTACGTCAGAACAAAATTTGAAATAGACAAACAAATCAAATGTGTTTTCCGTTGTGACTAATCTATTCCTAGAGTCAACGGCCGCTAGAATTGAAGGTCAATGTTAGTGACTAGCAGCCAACGTTGCGGTAGGTTATAAGTTTCGCTGGTGTCATGCGGGACACGAAACGTTTTCGTGTGGTACAAGTCATATGCTTAAGCGGATATAATATTTTTACACTTTTTTTTTAAATTATTTAACGAAAATTCAAAAACCTTTGTATGTTATCTTATGACATATTTCGTAGATATACTAAACATACCGACATGAGTCAGTTGATTTGTGAATTGAAATGACCGTGTTCAGATAGAGCGCCGAAAAGATGGCCGCCCATATGGTGGACATACTTTTTAAACAGTTTTATTTAGTTCGATCCGTACGGAATTTATTTGGATCAAAATTAGAAATTGAAATTTAAGCACCTTCCCGTTGTCAGATTGATCTGAAATTTCGTACACACATTTAATTTAGATGACAATACAATATAATAAAATCAATAACATTATAAATCTAAGATGGCCGCCAATACAAAATGGCGGATTACGTATTTTTCCTTAAACCCCTCAATATGGGTATCAAATGAAAGGGCTACACTAGTAAAACACGATGATTATGTCAAAATTGAAAATTCAAGATGGACGCCGTTCCAATATGGCGGACTAGGTACACATTTTTCCACAACCGCCACAATATGGGTATCAAAAAACCGTTTAACTTAAAAGTTTTTTAAATGTATTTATTTAAGTTTGGAAGACATAGATGCAGATCGCTGTCAATCCGTACTTCTGGAAATATATGAGTTATCTTGCGTCCAATAGTTGACGTCATGTTGCTGAAATATTAATGTATATATATAATTAAATATAAATATATTAAAGTAATTTTTGGAGGCAAATATGTATGTAGAGACGGTATGATTATATGAAATTTATAAACTTGTAACACTGACCAATATATTTCGAGCGACGAACAATGGTCGACGGATCGGGCGACCTTGATGCTATCACCTTGGCAAGCGGCTACGGTCAGTCCACCCAGCTCTTCTATTATGCGCAGGAGTTGATTCTATGTTCATATCAATTACATTTACAGTAAGTATAGCGACATTTATATAAAAAAAACTAGCTGATCCCGCAAACGTTGTTTTGCAAAAAAAAGTTTTTAATTGACAAATAAAAGATAAGGTTTGATCGTAGAGGGGTGAAAATTTAGGATTGTATGTATTTTTGTATGCTGTATCATAATAAAATAAAAACCAAAAAAATTGAATAAAAAATAAAATAAAAATTTTTGGGGTGGATCAACCTTATCACTTAGGGATATGTAAAATAGATAGTAGCCGATTCTCAGACCTACTGAATACGGATATAAAATTTGGTAAAAATCGGTCAAGCCGTTTCAGAGGAGTTCAAGTTCGAACACCGTGACACGAGAATTTTATATATTAGATGTGTAAATCATTTCACAGATTAAATATAAATTTTAAAAATAATAATACGATTACATTGTGGTTATGAAACAAGAATCAGATGCTTGGAATCTGCCAGCTTCTTCATCATATCATTCTCTACTAAATCATCACGATGACCAGACTTTTCTTATCCTTGACCTTGATTATGTCGTCTAATGCGAGGTCTATTCTTGTCGCGTCTACCGTCTCGGCCAAAGGCACCATGCGATCTACCATGAGTGATCTAAAGCCTTGCGCAGGAATCGACGATGCACCCATCACCAGAGACACACCCACAATCTTTTTAATAATTTCAAAATTTTTATTTAACGCATTGTCGCAGGATGTCCTGAATGGGTTTATTTTTCCTGATGAGTTGAACTCTGGAGCCTTTAAGAGTAGAGTGAACAGGTTTCTTTTGGATGGGCGTGTACCATCTTCGTCTTCATCTACACTTTCCACCAGGTGAGATGGAAGACAAACCAGCCTATTCCATTACAGCTAAATAAAAAAAATGTGAACAGAACTAAACCAAACATAGTGGCGATCTTTTTTGGAGATAATTATAGATAAAAAATATATGACAGTTTTTTTAATATGATTAGAATGTTTATAAATTAAATATTTTAAGAATAAACAACTTAAGAAATTAAATCTAATGTAAATGTAAATAAGCTTTAATATACACGACATTTTTAAACGTCTCTTTAGTTTTCATATGCGATTGTTAATCTAGGATATAGGATATAGGTGTTTTAATTTAGTCTGTGGTTTGTACGAAACGTAAAACCCTACTTTTACATAAAAATGGAATAATTAATGAAGCTGTCCTCGACTTTTGTTGATTAAGACAATTAATAAATTTAATTTTATTTATTAACAGATATTATTTACAAATGATTTATAAATACAGCGTTCAAGTCTATGACATTTATATATATTTTTTATTATGTATTCCGTAGATGAAGCTATGAAGCCATAGCCTAGTGGATTCGCAAGTTGAACAGGCAGTAGGTAAAGGCTGCTGTGTCTATTCACAAAACAAACATATAAGCTTGTTGAGGTCGTCTGAAGACGCTTTCAACCGACCCTATTAATCATTAAGGGATGGTTATGTCCACTTGTGAATATCCTATGACTGAAATATATATGATGCTTTTTGTTGATCATGTTTTTACAATTTCATGGTAATTTATAATTTTGCTCGAAAAATTTCAAGTGACTTACTGAAATTGTGAAAAAAAAAATCACCAAATCGATCGAGCCTTTCTCGGGCCGGAGCAAGACACTTGACGGTACTTTAATAATCTATATATTTATTTATTCAAATCATTAATCACTTTGGATTATTTGAAGGGACCACTAGTGTAGTGAGAAGAATCTCTTTTAATGGCATCCTTCATTTCAAACGCTCGCTAATCTGAAAAGTGCCCACGACAAACTCAAGCCAATCATTTTTGTGGTCACATTTACAATATAAAGGATATTATAATAGTAGAGGAATTCAGCGTTCATCATCTGTAATATTACTAATACATGCCTCATACACTTAAATTAATATTTTAAATTAGTTGCCTGAAAGCCTGATTCGACTGAAACTAGAATCAGATTTAGCTAATAAAGTACCGTTCAATATATAGCAACGAGAGTTACAAGAAAAATGACCACTGCAAACTCAGACGAGTCATTTTTGTGGTCACTTTTATAAAATTAATGATATAACAATTGTAGAGGAATCTCTACATCTTATATGTCATTTAAAAATCTGTCACACGTTTATAGCATTAGTTGCCTGAGAGCCTTATTCGATTGAAACTAGAATCATATTGAACTAATAAGGAATCATGTAATATATAGCAACTAGAGTTACAAGAAAAATGACCACGACAAACTCAGGCGAGTTTGTGGTCACTTTAATAATTTTAATGATATTACAACTGTAGAGGAATCTCTACATCTTATATGTCATTTAAAAATCTGTCACATGTTTATAGCATTAGTTGCCTGAGAGCCTTATTCGATTGGAACTAGAATCATATTGAACTAATAAGGAATCATGTAATAAATAGCAACTAGAGTTACAAGAAAAATGACCACGACAAACTCAGGCGAGTTTGTGGTCATTTTTATAATATTAATGATATTACTATTGTAGAGGAATCTCTACATCTTATATATCATTTAAAAATCTGTCACACGTTTATAGCATTAGTTGCCTGAGAGCCTTATTCTAGAATCAAATTGAACTAATAAGGAATCCTTCAATATATAGCGAAGAGTGTTATAAGAAAAGTGGCCACAATAAACTCAGATTTCAAAACAATGATTCTTATACAAATTAATAGCGATTTATGAAAACTAACGCGATCGATCATTGACCTATTAGTCCATTGTTAGGAAAATAAATTTAACTAAACGTCCTTCCAATTCTCCATTAATGAGCACAGATCAAAATCATCTATCGCATTTAACCTTCGTTATTATTCTAGGATGACAGAGAGGGCAAACCGATTTGAGCTATTTGAGCAGTAACAAAAGTTACTTATTTACATTTAACGTAATGCTAAACTATTATACTCGTATTTCAATTTATAAATATCTTTGTTCAATATTAACACACAAAATAAATTTATTTATTATTTAACTCTACTTGTTACTGGCATAAAAGCTTTAAACCTTTTTACTGAAATGATCTAGAAATTTCTATTCAAACAAGTATCGGTTTTGCTGACATTCTTATTGCGAAGCTAAATATATTTCAAAGCAGAACGTTTAGACAGAAAAAAAAGGAATTAATTAAAATGTCTTTAAATGGTGATAATTTTTAAAATATTTCAATAGATTTTTTACTAAATTTTCTCGGGTTAGGCCCTACTTGTCCTATCACCCTATAAAAAATCTGAAGTACACTTATTTAGCACGCTTTTTAAATAAAGTGTTATTATCAAACTAATAACATACTTCTACTTCATATTTTTAGCAGTCACCAATTACAAGGCATAAGCCTCTTAAATATTTAATGGAATCAGGCGTTATTTTACGGAAGTCCATCCTAAGTAAGAAAAGGACCAATATATAGCTACTTCTGCACATGCAGTCGTAGTCGTGCAACAAAATGCACCGCCCGTCAGCCGCCAGGCTAGCGAGCTATAGCTTTGTTGCACGACTGCCACTGCATGTACAGAAGTGGCTAAATATTGGTCCATTTCTTGCTTAAGCCTTTCACAAAGGTCCCCACGATGAAAGGGAAAGGTAGGCTATATTTGTTTCTATTGAATTTCTATTCAAAGGAAATATTTCTATAACTAAGTTAGCACACACGTATTCGAGTTGAACATTTCTAGACACTGGTAATATCAATTTGATGGAAAAATAAAACCTCTCGTGTCTTGTTTTATTGTTATTAAGGGAGAGCTTGTTGAGAGTTTGATGTGTTATTTTTCTTTTATATTTATTTACAATCGTTTACAGATGTTCTTTTCAGACGATGAACGACCACTGCAAGGTACAGGCCTCTGCCAAAGACCCCACTGACTTCCGGCGACTTTAACAATGTCGTAAGTCCACCTTGTGGGGGGCCTTAACGTTGGCTTCCAACAACGGTTCGCTCTAGAACTTTCAAGACTCACCCTGTGAGCAATATGGCGTCTCTTTTCAGTCAATAGACGCCCACTGCAAGGTTAAGCCTTTCCCAAAGGTCGCCACGATGACCGGTCCCACGCTGCCTGCATCCAGCGACTTCCCACGACTTTAACTATGTTGTCAGTCCACCTAGTGGGCGGCCTGCCCACGCCGCGTCTAACAGTTCGTGATCACCACTGGAGAACCTTCCGGCTTCAACGATCAACGGTTGGTAACATATATAAGCATAAGTCAAATAAAGAAAGGAAAAAGTATATGCTGTGATATAAGAAGCAAAGGTAATCTGGAATGTACAATAGATGAGGGAAGTAATAAAAGAAAATCAAAACGTGAATAATGTAACATTTTGTGTAGAATGTGAAGAAAGAGAGATAGAATTTGTATAGAAAATTTGTAGAGAAAGAATGAAAGAAAAATTTAAAAAATTATTTACACATGAACTGTAAGGTCCCTACTCCACATATGGCAAGAGAAAAAGTCTAAAATTTGAAGTCGAAGAAAATCATTCTACTGTAAAATTAAAAATATATATATATCTTTAGCATATTCAGCCCTCCGTAATTATATTAAGTAATACTAATATATAATATAGTTTTATTAAAAACTACTTGGTACCTTCTTAACAGCCAATGAATGAGCGACGAAATCATACGTAATACAAATCTTCAAGTTATTTAGACATGTCACCCGTAGTGAGGACTCAAAGGAACGTGCAGTGGTCCAAGGCAAAGTGGAAGGCAAGTGATCTCGTGGGCGCCGTCCAGAGAAATGGACAGACATCATCAATCCTGTCACTAATAGTTCAGTAAATGAATGTTCTCACTCCGTCAAACACCGAGCTACATGGTGACGAATTGCGTGAGCAGCAGGGACACCAAAACCTACCGGATCATGACCACGACCACTATGAAAAGCACGACTAATATTTAATGGAATCAGGCGTTATTTTGCGGAAGTCCATCCTAAGTAAGAAAAGGGCCAATATTTAGCCGGATTATTATTTTATTGTGCGGAAGTGGCTAAAGATTGGTCCTTTTCTTACTAAGCACGACTAATTAATAGAGTTTTAAATTATAAATATCATATTATAAAACCTACTAACTTATGTTGGACTAAGACAAATCAAAAAAATCCAAAATTTTTAAAATCGAACCAGACATTTTGGAGTAATATGTATTTATTATCACTTTGTACACCATAGATAATAAATAGAGGAAAAAAGAACCAATTCTTTTAGTACAAAAGGCGGTCTTATCGCTCGGAGCATTCTCCACCAGACTACCTTTGAATGGAGATGAAAGATGTGAAGGAGAAAGCAGTTGAGGGTGTACATAGAGACATGGAGTAGAAGGTAGGTTAAGGTGTACATACATACAAATACATATATACAAGAATACTTACATGCTATATATGTACATATACATAAATATATATATATACTTAAGGGAAAGGTAGTACATAAATACGAATATTTAAGAGATGCTATACAATATGCTATTTTAAAGGCGAAGGAAGTGTTTTTTTTAAGTGAACATTTTTCAAAAATTACCTGACAGCAACAACAGTAAATAACAACACAAAAATAATACAAAAATAGTAATAGCGTAATCTCAATATTGAAAATAGCATAATTTTGTAACACAACAATGTTATGCTAATTAAAATGCTATAACATCATAGTGCAGCCGTTTCAACAATTTAAAATACAATAGCTCCAATATAATAACCTTCAATCAGGTTCCTTGATCTATGCAAACAACACTCGTGTCAGGAGCAACATCCTTACGGGAAGGTGCTTCCATGATCAGCGCTTCGGTGCGCCTGCACTCAAACGTGTGCACTCACACATGTGCAACACGTACGAATTACACACGTGTGGGTGAGCCAACGAATTTTTAGACCGAAGTGAATGACTTCTATACATAAATTCGCATCGTGTTTAAAAATTTTATCGAAACATATGCTTTTCCCTTGACTACTCTTACAATTGCGTATCTACGATCTAATAGTATTTATAAATAAAATGAATCAAAAAAATTGTAGACAGTACGACCAAATCGGGTAAATTTTTTTATTATGACACGAAGAAGGTTCTTATGGAGAAGAATAATGAAAAATTTATAAAGAAGTGTAAATAAAAATTCTTTAACCAACAATCACATAGCTATTTAGACAACTGAATTATTTCTTACTATTTTATTCGAAGCTTCGGCAATGGAGTCCGCTTTGAGTTTACTTTATACCGGTATCTTGAAGGCAGTATACTTTCACCTTTACTGTTCCTTCAGTTCATTAATCTCTTCGTCCAAAATCATCAAACAAATACGTCGAACGTCGACCCTTAATATTATAAACACTTTTGTGGACAACTGTACTGTATAGAATTGCCCAAAAATGTATACTTCTTTACATAATTCTACACAAAACACTTGTATGTCTTAATTATCTATAAAATACAGACGACTAATCGCATTACTATAGTAATATGTTTAACATTGTAAAAATGACCACAAAAAAGCCTGAGTTTGTAGTGGTCACTTTTCTTCAGATCAATGAGTGTTTTAAATGAACGATGTCATTATATAGGAGTTCAATCTAATTCTTATTTCTATTAAATTGAATTCTTCTTACATTCTTCTCATGATACAAGTTCTACTATAAATCGTCGTAATCCAGATGAACTGTCTGATCTGATTTTAATCCTATCTGCAATCCTGAGTCTGGTCGGGTCGTCTATTACATCGAAATGTCAGACCATATCATCGGCAGTCCAAGGTTGATAGCAGACAGGATACCTTGTCCATTCCACCTGTCTTATTAAGAATCCTGGTCTCCTAAACTGGTCAATCAAGGGTATTTATTTGCCAGATAGGTTGATACCAGGTTCTCTGATTGTTGTATACCACTTTAGAAACTTATATCTTACCAAAACTTAACCAATCATTGCGCAATTTGCCATTATTACCACAATTGATAATGTGCTCTATTTTTTATCTGCATTCAAACCGACAAAACTAACTTTCTTCATCTTCTGTTCAGCCTATAGTGGCGTTGGTGATCGAGTGTGGTTTTATGGTACGCAGAGGATGCATTGCCCATCCTCTGGAAATTTGTTAGCTGTGGAAAATTTAATAAATGTTTAATTGAATCAGGCGTTACCTTGCGGAAGTCCATCCTAAGTAAGAAAGGGACCAATATTTAGCCACTTCCGCACACGCAGAAGTGCGGAAGTGGCTAAATATTGGTCCCTTTCTTACATATAATAAATGCACAAGGTGTGAAACATATAAACTTACAAGACTTATGGCCAATCTCTCATATATGATAATACAGCTTAATAATGTATTTCTCTACTACTGTATTGAAGATATTATGAAAGCGACCACAAAGGAAAACCCTTCTGAATTTACTATTCGCTCTTTTAGATCAGGTTGCAGTAAAGCCGAATCTGATTCTAGTTTTAATCAAACTGAGGTCTAGTGTTATTCTTAAAAGAAGAATTGTTGTTAATAATTCTCAGTGAATAAGGCGCTAACTAGAAGACATGGGTGTGCCTCAAAGATCGCCATGATGACAGGAATTGCGCCTGAATTCAGTAAATTCACGAAACATTTATGTTGTCAGTCCATCTAGTGGGGGGTCAATCTACCCCGCGTTTCCCTTCTCGTGGTTTGCCACTCGAAATTTTTTCTACTACAATAGAACATAGTAATTTTAAAAATATTCTAAATTCAATTTTAGAAAAAAATAATTTAACTTTTCATTACTTTCTTCATATATATATCGTAACAAACATACAAAACATTCAGATACATTATAGAGTACTTAAATGTTAGTGTTTTTAAATATAATTAGGGTTTTGCACTTTTTTTTTGTTTAACTTTGTTTAATTACGCGATAATCATTACTTAAAAATTCCTTCAAAGTTAAGTGTCGTTTTGAGGATAGAAATACATTATATTTAAATGATCCACAAGTAGACAGGTCGTTGAATAACAAGGTTCATAAATCATGAAGAATTAAACGTCTCATCATTTAAATTTTATATGTTACGGCGCAAAAAAGGCTTAATCCTTGTACCCAAATGTTCCTTAACAAAGGTGTCTACAAACCTGCGCCGGCGCAGATAACGTCTGTGTGCGTGTCACACACAAGCATCGTTTAGATAAGCTCGGAAAATTATGTAGACACGACATCTAATGTTAGGTAATAATTAACTTTTAATGCATCACAGCTGTTCCTGTTTGGGGTCTCTCGTAGCTCCCCTATAGGCGGACAGGAACAATATTTTCTTAATAATTCATTCGTATAATAGTATTTATTTACTTCATTTTTCCATCACCTTCTCTTTAATTTCCCTTTCGTAGGTTCTTACCTTATAGGTTATACCTATTATTATACTTAGTCTTGCCATAAATATTGTTATAAAGAAAAGCACGATTTTTTTTTTATACGTAACATTTATTCCTTTCATAGTGAGTTAGTTTAATACATCAATATATAACTATTAAAAATATACAATGTTTATTCGAAGTGGTCTCCATTGGCTGCAATACAGTCTTTTAAACGTTGAGGCCAGTTATCAATAGCAGCACGAACTCTTTCTAGAGGAAAATTCTTCACTGCCAACCGAATGGATCGTTTTAGGGACTCCAAATTATCATGGCGTTTAGAGCAAGCCTTACTCTCTAAAACTGACCATAAATCATAATCCAATGGATTTAGGTCAGGACTTGACGACGGCCAGTTTTCAGTGCTGATAAAGTCCGGAACGTTAGTTTTCAACCAAGATTGGGTGGATCGAGCTCTATGACCCGGTGCCGAGTCTTGTTGAAAGCACCATTCTTTGTTATTGAACATGGTGTTAGTTAAAGGCTTAACTACCGTCTCAAGAATGGTATTTTGATAAACTTGTGCCGACGTTTTAATACCTTTTTCACAAAAATATGGCTCAGTCACCCCTTCATAGCTAACACCCCACCAAACCATCACTGAAGTGGGATAATGCCCACGTTGTACTCTGTTTACTAATTGCGAAGCTTCTTTAGAGCTTCCAGCATAAATACGGTCATTTTGTTTATTAAAATACTGCTCAATTGTAAAAATTTTCTCATCCGTAAACAAAATTTTTTTGTGACCTCCCTTTGCGTACCGCTTAAGTAGTTGTTTGGATTTTACCACCCTATTCTTCTTTAAATTATCAGTTAAGAAGTGACCAGTACGTCTCTTATAGGCTGCAAGTCCTAAGTCATCTTTTAATATACGCGACATGGTTCTAGGAGCTATCTTCATCTCCCGAGATAAAATCTTTTGCTTACGGACAGGATTTCTTCGAATTCTTTCCCTAACTGCTTTAATCACCTTTTTCACACGAACGGTACGTGGACGGCCAGATCTTTTTCTGTCACAAACAGAGGAGGTATCATTGTACCTATCAATAGCCCGGTAAACAAACATTTGACTAATACCAAGCGGGTGGAGGGTTTTAAAAATTGCACTTTTCTCCATACCTACTTTATGTAAGGCAATCACAGCGATTCGGTTCTCTTTATCACCCCACTCCATTTTAATATAACAAAATATTTAACAATATAATGGCGCGAAAATAAGAAAACACATCAAGCAATCATATAAAAATGACAGATTCCAAATTCAAACGTAATATTTTCTTTTTTTGAATAGTAACAGTATTTATGGCCAGACTAAGTATATATTACATATAATTCTTTTTTGCTTAACCAGCTTACTCCATCTTACCTTAAATCTAGATATCTTTTCTTACATGACTCATATAAGTTGTTTAGATCATCGAAGAACTTGAAATTGACAATGCCTGCTCATTCTACTATGTTTATAGAGAAATCTTTTACTGTTGTTGCTATCAGGTTATGGAATGAATTTCCAGAAGCAATAAGATGCGCTAAATCGCTGCCAGCATTTAAAAATGGTAAAACAGCACTTCCTTGGTCTCAAAAATGGGATATTGTGTACAATTATTGCTTATATATACACACATTCATACATATATCAATAAATAAATGTGTATAAATATGTTTGTATATATATGCGGGTATAGTAATGTACATATTTGTATGTATGTACATCCTAAACTGCCCTCTCCTTTATGTCTCTCATCTCCATCCAAGGGTTTTCTGGTAGAGATAGCCTATTGTACCATATGAATTGTTTTTGCGTAAATAAATTCTTCTCCATTTTTATTACTTTCATCACAGTGTATTTAAACTACTTTCTTCCACTACTCTATGTATTTGAAAATCGAATGATCGCAAACAATTATAGAAAGAAAGAGAAAACCGGTAATCATATGATCAAAAGGAAGTTACATTCATACAAAAATTTATTTGTAATTAATATTAACAGAAGAGAAAAGATGTCCTCTAGAGCCTTAAGATACTGGAGTGCAGACCACGGACCTGCAAAGTAGGGCATCCACCCAGAAGGTGCATTGATGACCTGGTAAGTTTGTCGGAAGACGCTGAATTCAGGCTCCTTCTAAAAATTACTGGATCCTTAGAACAAGAGGTCCATCTGTGTACGTCTTACATTATAATGGTGATGAACTAAAATAAACCAGTGGTTGCTTTACTAAAAAAGTTGTTAACTTTTATAATGAATCTATCTATGACAGATTTAAAAAGTAAATGTTTAACTATTGTTCTCTTATATCTTACTTATTTGATTATAGGTATAAAAGGCTTTAAAAGGGTGAAAATATAATTATTTATAGGAAAAAAGTTACTAGATATTAACACGTTCACTGCGGCTTGAGGTCGATTCAGCCTCATGGTAAACTTTGCACTGGTGCGGCGCGTAAAACTCGTGTTTTCTCTCTAGTGCGGCGGCTGCAAAAATATTGGTGAACATAAGGCAGAAAAGGCCTCAACCGCACTACTAGGAAGTTCAGCTTGAGGCTGATTCGACCTCAGCCGCACCACCTGAAAGTTCTTCAAAATTGGGCCCGCAGTGAACGTGTTAAAATGAATTATTGTTTACTATCTGTACTTGTAGGCTTATATTTACAGAAGTTATTGGACTCTGGTGTTGAAATACACTAAAGAAATAAATTAAAAAAATATCAGAGTGATCAGAACAGTGTCGAATAGATGTAAAAGCTACAAAGGTTTGTAATAGCAAAGGAGTTATATGATGTATTTTAGTGTAGTTTTATGGATTAGGCATAAAGTAAAAATAGCGGAAAAAAATAATTTAAAAAAATATCAGAGTGATCAGATGAACAGTGTCGAATAGATGTAAAAGCTACAAAGGTTTGTGATAGCAAATGAGTTATGTGGTGTATTTTAGTGTAGTTTAATGGATTAGGCATAAAATGAAAATATCGGAATGTCGCATCTGAACGTTGGCTAATCTAGTTTTAGGTCGCGGATGTGTAGTTATACGAGGATTCGTCCTTTTTCTAACAAGGGCGCGCGGCCGACAACCCGCGCTATCGATCTAACACGCGTGTCTGTGTGCGCGCAAATGCACAGGGTGACTTTTAATTTCAATGGAAACTAGTTATCGTCGTCAAATTTAATTGAAGCGATACGCCTTTCCGTTCCATCGTTAGTTCGAAATTCGAATTTTAATTTTTTAAACGCCCAAATACGCCCCCGCTCTCCTGACATAGATAATAATTTTTTTTTTTTTTACTTAAATTATAATACAATAATTTGCTTGAATTTTTAATTACATTTACACTTTACGAAATATAAAAAACTGTCTTCAAATTTATATTAATATACGTAACATTATTTTTATTTAACAAATACAATAATAGTCGAATATATATCACTCCATTTACTCTCGTTAAAATTTAAAAAAAAACAATATGTCAAATTATTTTTTTTATCAAATATACGAGTGAAAGAATACTTATTCCATTGACTCTTCTCTAAATTAAAAAAGTAATTTATTTGTGCTGAAATATTTTATTAATCTTTTTATTATAATTATTATGTAAATTTATTTGTATTCTTTCTAATCAGCCGATATATATACACAAGACTTATTCCTCAATTTATTGGACACTCTCATTTAACATATTTTAATAAATAAACTAATTTTCTTTTTTTTCTTAGGTACATTATTCTTTATTTTACATGGCTTTATAGGAATCAAATGCAAGGATATATTGTAAAGAATTTAGTCATCTCTCTTAAGTATATATTCTATGATATATATTATAAATTGAAAGATATAACCTTGAAAAAGATGATTAAAGTATATAGCAAAAGATATATTTTTAAAATTATTCTCCTATTAATTTTCTCGATGAAAAATAGACGCATGTATATCTGTAACAGTATTTTCTATCTCTTCAAAGTTAAATAAACTTAGATACCTCTTCAAAGTTAAATAAACTTAGATACCTCTACAAAGTTAAATAAACTTAAAGTATGTAAGTTATGCGATATATCACAGGCTGTATTTCTTGGCCTAACTCACTAACACTCGACAGACCTTGGTCAGGCATTGAGTAGTCACACAATGTTTCTTTTTTACTATTTTTAGGGCATCTGCACATCCTCGACGACTTTACTTCTGTGCGTTTTATTTTTAAAAATGTCTAACTTTTGCGACATTATCAAAAAGGTTTTATATATCTCTATGAGACTGGCATCTTTTTTGTTTTCTCACTCTAAATTATTTATATGAATTCTACATATAACTGCACATATTTATTAAAAAAAATTATCTTTGTGACATATGTAGAAAATAAACTTTGCGAATTGTTATATAAAAATTGTCTAAATTACTTTTATTATGTTGTATATGTAATTATATATTTTATTAACTGAATAATAAATCAATGGTGTCTAGCGTTCTAGAGTCGGTAGAGACTTCTTTTATTTAAAAGAGATCTAGTAGCTACTCTTTTATTAGCTACTTCTTCTAGTTTTTATGTATTTTTGGTTTTATTTATAAGCCAATATATATACTTCTCGTTAGTAGTTCCTAATGGAATTATCTTTTATAGTTCCACATTTTAATTTACCAGTCAAAAGCATTCGTACAATTCGGACACTTGAATCGCCTTACCTTACCTGCATACCTTAAATTATAAAATCTCAGAAAAAACAAAAGACTTATGACGTGTTACCAAAATAAATAAATGATATTTTTATTAAGCGCATTGCATATATAATAAGTTACCTAGTAAATAATAAATTGTTATGTTACTGCATAAAAGTAATGTTAAAATAAAAAAAGAATGATTTTACAGTCCGTCGAGTGTTTTAGTCCGTCGATGCGTTCGCGCGGCGACGAGATGACCTTGATTGTGCGTGCATAAACCGTCTACTCCTGAATCACACGTCCTAAAAGGAAAATGACATATTCAAATAGACAATAAAATATCCTGTATATTATATTGAATATATTAAAGCCTGTATAATATACGCTTATTGATCGTAAATCGGCGTGATCGGAGAGTTTCGCGTCGCATAAATGTCTCGAAATCCGAAAATGATGCGCCTGCGCCGAAAACCGAGAGGAAGCGAATACAAAACACGGCTTCTGTTGGCGAACTCGCGAATGGATCCTTTTAGCGAAATTAGTCAGAGTTCCCGAAAAACACGTCGACCCCTCAGGGCGGCACCTAAATATTTTAGTGCCGGTTGAAAAAAAAAAAAATCACATGTTTACATAACACCGCGAAATTTTGAAAGAAACCCCGCGCAGAAGGGCCGCGGCCGCACACACGCGGAAGTCGCGTGTGTGCGAGTGACACACACACGGAGAAGACATAAAAATGCCCAATCGGTACATGTCGCACCACTACAATGAAGGGACGACGTAAGTCGCATACAAGTGCATAATTCGGCCGAGATGCAAAAAAAAATATTTGGCAATGCGGCCCCTGCGCGCCAGTCGCCCGCCCGCCAGGGTTAGGTTAGGTTAGATTTTTTGGCTCAAAACGCTCGGTGGGACTTTTTGAAAAGTATTTTGTGCTCACCGCCGGGAGGAGACGATCTTCCTGCATCTCTATCGCCATTGCCTCGCAAATTTTTAATCGGCACACGTGCTAGTGCGGTCCGCTCGGACTCCAATCGGAATTTATGAATTTCCGATTTGTTTCTGTTTTATGCTTTTATCTATATTTAATTGCATTTCGGGCGTTTTGTGCCAAATCAGCCAGGGCGGGGCTGTAATACGTTCATTCCGAATTCCAGATACGGCATACGATGCCATGATTTTTATTTTATCATAATCTACAATTAATTTCAAGAATTTATTCTTCATATACAACAACTCGACTTTAGTGATCTGTGACGTGTAGTGATTTATTTTTGATTCTTTATTTAGAATTACTATTATTATTTTTTTCTGTTCGGACACTCTGGTGTTTTTACGATTTTATTTTGGTAAGTACTTTTTTTATTTTATTTTATTTTTTCATTTACAATATACGATTATTTCATTGACTAATTTTTTTTCATGATTTATTTTCGTTGATTAATTTTATTAAAACAACGCGTACGGAATAAGTTTTATATAAAAATAATTTAACGATATATTAAAACACTTTGGTATATCACAACGAACGGAGAACGTGCGGCGTATCAAATAAGGCCTATACACATTAGCGGAAAACATTAAAACACGGACTTTTGAGGAATATAATGTATTTCTAATGAAAAACGGGCTAGACTAAACGCAAGGGCACGTCGTCCAGTGACGTCAGCGTCCCTAGGCACTGCCGAGAAAGTCGGCCATCTTGACTCTGTACTCTTTTTTCGAAGCCTACAAACTGCGCGTGCGCATTCGCCATATTGTTGTACGCGTGGAATTAGAAATTTTACGCAAATTAAACACATATGTATATCACATACACACGTACATATAAAACACTCATTTTTTTACGTATTTTATCAATTTTTATTTATTTAATGTTAATATCACATTTCTATACCAGTAACAGGTAATTACAAAGAAACTGAGTAATATAGGCATCTTACTTAACTAACCAAACTTATACCTTTGTTCATAATATTAAATCTTCATATATAAACGAAATTTATAACTATTATTAGATTAGATAAAAAATTCCGTTGTACATAAAACTTTTAAAGTAATCTTTACGAATCAAACAACTTTAAAAATGTGACTAAAAATAAATATATTAATTTATAAAACGCTATAGTAAAATTAACAGTTATTTTGGGTTTTATTCATCAAGAATAATAATTTTACTAACCCATCTTTTAAATAAATACATGAATTGCAATAAATACATGAATAAATTATTTTTTTAATTTTGTAAGCCTTAAGACATGACTAAAAAGTCGTAAAAGGCAAATTTTACAAAGATAATTAAATAAAATAAAACTAATATTTTTATTTGTAAGATATTTAATCGCATTGTTAACTAAATGTATCTTTACATATAGCATTAATAAAAGAATAAAGACATAAATTTTAAAATTAGAAAATCAACAAAAACATATTTAATTTTAATATTAGGTTATATACATAAATATTTATTAATCTGTTACGTAAACTTTTTTTAAAAAAATGAGAGTCAACTGTATTTATCCTATAATTTTAAAAGATAAATACAAATGTACAAAATACATTAAAATAATGTGCATTTAGGCTTTTATTATCTTTCTTTCTTATTACATATATATATATAGTTATGTAATATAGTAAAAGTTTACTAAATCAGATAATGTGCTATCAAATGTTCTAGAAACTTCAGGAGATCTCTATGGATATAAAAAATGCATTCCCTTCTATTCACATGTCTTTATTATATGTGATATTTTAGCGCATGATGTTTTTCCTGAAAGACAAGAATGTTGTGAACTAAAGAGATCATATATTTTTTAAATAAAAAATGGATAGCATATAACAAATATGGCTTCAGTAACGACAGAAATAACAAAGAGTTTTAAAATATAAAACTACATCACGGCGCTTCCATCCGCCATCTTGGAATTTGAAATACGTAACATTAATCCATTATTTAGTAACTTATTGAATTCCTTAAACTTTAAATAAATTATAGCGATCGCTTGTAATTAAAAGAACGATATAGGAGATTGATTTGATATACACCAAGATAAAAAACTCTTCCATAATAACATCTTTCGAATTCGAACGAGAGGTCCATAAGCGTACAGATCTAATAGTTGCTTACAACATACTTTCTTTAATACTTTTAAAACTTAGTGGTATTTAAAAAGAAACCTACCATATGGCTTTGAACTTGTTGTAAAATAGAATCAATAAAAACCAGAATTTTTAATCATTCTCATTGCATTTAGACCTAAATACATCCGTTGGTAGAGAGCCTAGTTTATTATAGAAAGATTAAATAGAATATTCTATCACAGGACTCCATCTTGATATTTACGTCAGTAATGTATATCCTTTTGACGTTTGAAATATTTATAAATGTAAGAAAAAGTTTTTACATCTATGATATTTTTGTTCAGAATTTTTTTCTAATTTAAATTATATTTAAAAACAAAGTGATTGAAACATCACCCATCATATCAAAATCTAGAAACATACTTTTACTACTGCGAACAGACTCGTCATTTATAATTCAACTTTTAATTGTTTTATTTAACTTTTTTTATTTCATTGCAACTTTGCAACTCCTATATACCAAAAATTGTAATTCTTATTATTTATAATAGTAATTAAATACTAAAAATACCACGATCCTTGTTCTTTTTCAACCAAATCAACAGTTCATACATGGAATATATTTTGTTATTTTTTTAATCATTTAATGACACTGCTATAAAATCTCCTTGGTTAAATTTTAATAATTAGTCAGTGAATCACGTACAATGACATTGAAGTAATAGAAACGAATGCGCTAGTCGATTTGTATCTTGAATATGTTTTTAGATTCGTCCGAAGTCATTTCAAAGCGCGCTAAAATAAAATATCAGAGAATAGAATTCTGAAAGAGACGACATTAGTTGGGATTAACCTTATAATATCTCTGTTACGCTAATCTGTTCTTGATAACTTCAATAAAAAAGGTTTTATATATTTATGAGTTTGAAATAATTTGAAAAAACCTATACATGTATTTTTTTTATTAAATAAAGTGTAATGGGTTATAGATAAAAAATCTTTAAAGAGATGAATGTTTAGGACGATTGCTGTCAATTAAGAAAAATATACGGTACATCTTATTAAAAAAACGCTGATCATTTTCAAAATTCGAAAACATACATATTAAAATTAATTACTGTTTATTATCTGTCTCTGCAAATCGTGCTGCCAGAAATTATTGCGTTTTCGAATTACAATAGAAAAAACTAAACCAATGTAAAATATTTTGACAAATGAGATGTCATTTCAAAACATATACCTATAATTGATCATCCTGTAATTACACATATAAGATATTAAATGTAAGTAACAAAATAATTTTTTTCGAATAATAAATAGATACAAGTATAAGTCATTAAAATGAATGTAATAAAATTTGGTTTTATTCCATACTAAATAAAACAAATAACTTAAGTTATGTAGAAGTAAGTGCAATACTAACAACTGTAATTTTAACATTTCTAGAAATTAATGGATTGTTTTTAGAATATAATCATTGATTTTATTTCATTTGACATTGCTGTAAGGTTAAATAAAATTGTTATAAAAAATAGCAAAACCAATTGTTTTTAACTGGCAACATTATTTTAATTTGGCTTTTGTGTTTCAAAAGTATTCTTTTTAAAACTACAATACATGTTCTTTTTTTACGATACATCCTTACGTATATAATAAGTAAATTAACAATAATAAACGTATCTCTGTTTAAAGAATCTTTCAGATTATATTATCCGAGATATCAAGCTCTCAATATAACAAAACACTATATATACACAATATATATTACAAATAAAAATTTATATACAGGCCCTTATAGAAATAAAAAATAACGAAATCAATTAATGCTACAAAACAAGTTCAATATATTAGATTTCTTATTTTTGAAAGTCTTCAATCGTAATCAACTGCAGAACATCCACAGCTGGACATAGAACTCTCCCAAGAACTACGGAAGAACAGAACCACAAAGAACTCCCCCATAAATGTTAGTAGAAGGGAGTGGCCTGCATCCCGCGCCTTATGACGAAGTTTGTTCTGCTTGCTGGTCCCTGGAGTTCACTCTAGAACTTTAAGACCCCAGCGGTGGTATCGTACACTATGTGACAACCCAGTATCTCTTCACAGTGCCAATTCACTGGTCTAGAGTCTCTATTTCTGATTCTCTTTCGTAAGAATATCCCAAATAAACGTCTGGCTTTTTGACGGAATGTAAGTTAGGCAATGGTAATTTATCAAGATATTTATTAATCTAATACTATGTAACATACAGTGTTGTGATGGTTTACGTCAAAATGTGACGCGGTGGAGGTATTCATTTAAACACAGCCATAGAGAGAATAAGGCAATACCAGAGCTCTATAAAAGTATATGGAGTATAATTACGTGTTGTAATTATCAGGTAAACAGAACTATTAAACTAAAAAAATATATTACATGTTATCTTCCCAATAAAGTTTGTACGTGACATAAGTGTATTCGATAACAATGTTAATACAAAAATATAGTTAAATAAAGATTCGAATACGACAATTATATAAAAACAAAGATAGATATATATATAATAAACACCACGTGCAATAATTGTTTTCCATCTAAAATGTTGCGCAGTTTTTTTATTGCTTCATACCGTCATGTATTTGCAGATTTAGAAACGCGAAATTCAAGATGGCGTTCGATTAAAAGCGACATCTGTGTAAATAAATATCAACTACTTTTACTTTTCGGCGCGGCTTCTTTTTAATTTCTTTTTTATCAATTTTTTTTAATCTAAATATATATATTATATTGTTATATACTGGTTTTCGATTTTATTGTTTTTTTTTCATTAAACTATCTATTTTAAAGTTAAATACAGGCATACGATAAACTTGATGCTGTGAAATGTGTACGTTCTTTATTTGTAACATTAACTGCTGCCAAAAAAATGTTTCTTAATTTAGTTTTTATATATTTATTTTACACACTTTACTTCTGTCAAAAAGTATTTCGTTAATTAAATCTTTTGCACCTAAGGTCTATTGCATGACCTCTTGGTACCTTCTCATCAGTACAGAATGTCTTCATCAGCAACCCAGGTTAGTTAAGGAGAATGAAGATCTGCTCGTATCTAGAACTTCCTGTGATCTTGATTATGTTGACAGTCCATCTAGACGGATCTTACCCACGCTGCGTCTACCAGCAGGTCATAACAAAAGAATCTTTCAGTCTCAACTGCCATTGGTTGCACGAACGATATCCTTCGCTCACAGACATTTCAGTCAAACAATCTTCGAGCTACGCCAGGACCCTTGTTTCTTCAACGGATCTAAATCAGAAGAATTCTTGTAAGGTCCAGTGTGATGACCACATCTCGAATTCGTTGATAACTTCGGTAAAATAGGTTCCAAATTTTTTAACTATAAAATTAGAAGACATATTTGTATAGATCTTGCTTGAGATCATATATAAAGCACATTGTATGTAACATCACTTAAAGGGTATCTAAACAACGTGTCCTTTTTAATTACTTCTTTCAAGTATTATAAAGAATAAAAACTAACTATTTGCCAATGGTGCCAACCTTGCGAGCTCATCCTATCGCTTTGAAATGACATATACATCTTAAACTAAATTATTGGTTACTTCTTTATACAAAAAATTAGATTTTATAAATATTTTACTTTTAATTTTCGTCTATGATTTTTTTATCAATGACACCCGCTATTGGGGACCTCTTGCTCTTCCCTATCGTATTTATGGAACATTACAATCTTATTTATAACACATAATGTCCTTTATTAATACATATTTAATTTCACATTTAAACAATTTTTCTTTATTTATTTATTTTCTCTTTATTTCATCTAAGTTTTGTTTAATAATATATTATATATTTTTTTAAAAGTCAATCGGTTGACAGCCATTGGTAAATAAAGATTTAAGAATGTCTACCGCAAGTAGATGGATTCGGCATGAGTAGAACCCTCAATATATGGATTGATATCATAGTCCAGGTCTTAAAAGTCAATTGATACGGGGAGTGAAGACTGGCCATGACGATCTTTATAAGAAGCACGATAAAGGCTTCAGTCGACAATAAAAAGGAATAAAAGATATAAATATGTTACTGGTTGAATATAGTCAAGACCATGTTCTTACTATATGGTTTATATGTGCGCATTTCTAGATAAATTATCCAGTAAACACTTATATATAGTTCTACTGAAGTGGAAACTGTTAATAGAAGTGCATATGACATGATTCCCGTGGTAAAAAGATACATATATACTTATAATTCTGGTGATAAAGAAAGACTTCGAATCCTCTAAAGTTTGTTATGTTTTTTGATCTTTTACTAAAGCAATGGTTATTAGAAAAAAGTAATTATTTTGATTTTAATTAGAATGGAGGAATTTCGAATTTCGTACCATAACATAATATGGTTTTTGATTATCATTTATTATAACTTCGTAAAAATAACCTAAATAACCAATTATAATATAAATAAGTCAATAAATTATTAAGTAATTAGATATTTCTTTTCATGCATTAAAAATGTATTAATATTTAATTAAGTTATATATATTGTGATTCATTTAGGTTATAATTTCGTATTACATGTCAAAGAAAAATTATCCCGCCAAAATGTCAAATTTCTTTTTTATTTTGGCCAATGGACAAAGATCGTAACCCACTTCCAGCCAGTTAAGACACACCAACACCGATTGTACGCTGACGTGTGGTCTTGCGTCTCACTCGCGCGCTCAAACACATCGCACACGGGGGCACTGTGTCAATTTGCAATGCACAAATTCACACTGCACTTGTATAGCTGGAAAACCACGCTCGTGAAGAGTGATAGGCATAACATAGGACCAGTTTATCATGACACGCGACACCATATGTAATGCAAATAATCTTGGTTTAATTTAATATGGACATTTGCTTGGAAATTGTGGACTTTTTTTATACGCTATGCGAATAGTTGTTTGTTTTTGTTATTGAATCGCTTGATAATTAAAGATTGAAGGATATTTGTTATAAATATAAAAGGGAATTGAGCTTTGGCGTGATTTAATAAATGGTAGCCATTTTGAATGTATCGTAATGCACAATAACATTTTACCAAGGTCAAACGCTAGTGGATTGTGCGCATTAGTATATCAGTACAGAATTAGCGCATAAATTGTCGGTTAATGTATTATAGAACATGTTTATCAACGTACACTCGCATAAACATGAGACAAAACCAAAGTTCTAAGGCATTATATACAAATTACCTTCGTTTATACAAAATTAAAAAGTTATTTTGACATTACACCTCGCATATTTTTTTATAATTAAAAAATAATACAAATACTATTTTATTATAAATATTTTTAATATCCTACCATTCTTTGACTTGGTTATGTCTAGTTTTATCAAGTATTTTAGAGGAAAATAAAAAAAAATTTCTAACCTCAAAAAGTTCTATGACGTTTAAAAAAATAATTATTATTAAAATAAAACTATAACGTTGTTTATGTAAATTAAACAATAAAGTGATTTTTTAATTAAACAAAAACATAAATAAACTAATAGATTTGATAAATAACAGTTTAAATGGAATATAACGAATGAAACATGAAATTTGAATCGCTCTACTAACTGATCTCAATAAAAATCATAAGTAAGTGGTTTATTGAAGCTCTTATGTCAATTTAAGTTAAACTTTATTTTAAACGAAGTGATGATTGCCCATAGAGTTGCACCTTCAATCTACCACGAATTTTCTACCAATATTTGAATTTTTATAATACCAAAAGATGAAATTAGTTATGTTTTTATTTTACCAAACGAAAAAATTATACCATAATGAAGGGATTAAATAATTTACTATATGCCAGAGTTGAAATTAAAAGGCATGTTTGCCTAATATATTTATTAGTTTTTTTTAGCAAATACATATAAAGAATCCCAAATATACGAAATTTTAATACTAAATTTATATGTCTTAATACGTAGCACTTTGATATCTTTAACATAGACTATGTTATATTTTTTTTACATTTCTATAAATATATTTGCATAAAATTATTTTATGAATTTATTTATTTAATAATTAGTAAAAAAATATCGTTTTACAAGCTAAACTAAATAACATACGTAATCCAATAGTTTTTATTTCGTTTTTCAATAATAAAAGTAACATGTTAAGTTTAAATTATATATTAAATAAGGTTATAAAGAATAAGTTTTTATATTAGATAATTTAAAAATAGAACACATCGAAATTGATATGTTGCTGATATTAAAACGTAATTTGTGGTCGATTTTATAAAAAACTTTTTTCTTGAACTCTGCCTACCCCGGAGGCGGATAGGTGGCGTGATGCGCAGGTGTGGATCGGGCCGATGTCGACCAAGGTTGAAGCAATGAGTAACACAATGCAAGCTGCATGTACTTTTCCTTATAGACTTCTCCTTGTTGCAGTTCATACGAATCCAAAAATCTCTCGCACTTACCGCCTTTATTAATCTGAAAAATAAACATTAAAATCTTACACTATATCGTAAACCATAATATTAAATTCATTTCTTATATATCTTAACTTAATATGTTAATATATTTATTTATATATTAGTAATACTCGCAACTTTGTTCGCGTGGAATATTATATTATTGTAAGAATATTTTCAAAATATAAATAGCATAATTTACTCCTTATTAAGTTACTTACCTGCCAGTATAATACCCGTCAAAATCGATCCGGACATTTTAGAGATTAGCCGGAACAAACAGACAGGTTGACAAAATTAAAAAATGTAATTTTGGTATACGTACATATATATACTGAAGGGACCTGAAGGGACCCTGATTACATACCAAGGCAAGCCCTGGAATGGAATCCTCGAGGTAAGCTAAGACGTGGCCGTCCAAAGCAAACCTGGCGGTGGACGATCACTGCAAAAGTGAAGGTAGTTTTTTTTTCTTTTGAGGCCTCCGCTATTGGGACCTCTCCTTCTACCCCTATTTTGTTGGTAACAGGGTTTTTTATTTCTTAACAATTTTTTCACATGAATTTTTTATTTTCGTCCTCGTCTTCCATAGTTCACAATAACTTTTTTTTCTTCCTTCTATCATTCCATAATTCCTTCTTCCTTTCTCAATCATTCCTTTCATCCATCCTCAAACACTTCAGTTGTATTTTCTATTGCAGTATCACAGCTTTATTTAGTTTATTTATTTTTCTCATGTACATAAATTTGTTTCACAGATGTTTACATTTTTTATTTTTATTTCAATAAATCTATCTTAATAAGATTAAATATATTATAAGACTTGTAATATTTTATGTGGTGAAGGCAGTTGGAATGACGTGGAGCGAAGTAAAGCGCAAGGCTCGAGATCGCTCGGAATGGCGACGTACTGTGGACGCCATCTTCCCCATCTTGGGGACATAGGAACAAATGATAACATACACACTCATATGCATGTAGTAAAAAGCGGTAATATTATAAACAAACACTCGATTTTTATATATATAGATTTAATATTCATCAGATGCAGTGTGTGGTCGATACACGCTACCCCACTAGGGGGATTGATATAGTTAAAGTTGTTTACGTTAAACGTGGCATATTTGGAGGAAGTCTACTTTCAGTGGGCATCTATCTGCTGATATAGTCCCATCATTTCAGCTATAAATGTTCACAGCTGGGTATAGCCCACACTTATAGGTTTCCAATAACATCGGTTGTAAGTGACATGCATGAAGTCTTCCAAGAACTTTAACAAGGTTTGTCTACCTTGTGGGTCTTATGTGGTAGCCGGTCTGTGGTCTCCAATCCAGAAACCCCTGTGACACCAGTGGCCAATATGAGTGGCAGATAAATCTGTTGAAATAGACGAAATATTAGGTAAAAAGAGCGGTTTTATCTACAATGGTGATTTCTTTCAGAAATCCATTTGATTAACTTGGTTGATGAGAGAGAAATAAAGCCGGCGGTCAAATGATAGGAGATATTTTAAATGGAGATATTTATTATAAATACAGGCAGCGAAACACCGATTATAGTGACCATCTTTGAGGAAGGCTTATCCCTCTATCCTGGTGATGATGAAGATGATAAAACATTAATAAACATTTAAAAAATAATTACATACAATTATATCACAAAAAGTACAGATGAACAAATTTCGATTATTTTTTATTTGTTAATTTATGACAGCAACTTTTTATTTTAAAATATTTTTTTAATTATTTGTTTTACTAGCATTCTCTTATATAACATTCATTTACAGGACTCCCATTCTTCGCCACATTTCTTGAAATTTTTTTTTGATTTTATTTCAAATTTGCATTTAAAAAACACAGGTTTTTATTTTCAATAAAATTATCATATTTCATTTTTTTATTTATAAAACCTAAGTGTTGTTTTGTTTCATAACATTTTTATTACCTTTTTACAATATCGCAAAAAGATGCGACGATTTCCAACATTTTTTTAGGGAAACGATGCTGCTGATGGAAATTTCCTCTTCATTATGACTGTTATAACTAGCCATTAAACATAAAAATAGTTTAAAAAGAAAGCTGATTGAAAGCATTATATTATCTGTGGTCGGCTTAAAATCGTGCTATATAGCTATATAGCTCTATAGTTTTTTTATGGAATAATTTTAAACTCAATATGACTGACGTCTTACATCTTAGACACAGATAATAAATTGACTAGAACTATTTATTTTTCTTTGATTTTAATTAATGTCAAAAGTTAAAACTATTATTTTTAACATAATATTTTTTTTTGACATTTCCACTTTTTATCTTTTTCATGTCTCAGCATTTCCGAACTTGATTTTAGTAGATATAATTTAATTCTTCTTTATTTCTGGTTTTACATTATGTTAGTTAGTATGTTTTTAATGGGAATACTATATGAATAATAATATGGCATAAACTAATCAAGTTAATTGTAATGGAATTAGTACACATATTTAAAAAATGTTTTGACAGATTAAAAAATATTTTCGTTTCGTTACTGACATGTTTAATTATATGTTTAACTGTCACCATATTAAACATTCGTTAATATTAAATACTGCAAAGGCAATTTAATTACAATTACAAATTTTTTAAATTAATTTTTAATATTTATTATTTCATAGAAATCTCTATGAATCATTTACTAACTATAAAACTATTCAGCGAATGCGTTTATCATTGAATGCTCTAAACGTGAATCATTGGAATTGCGCAGAATTTTTTTATTCTACAATTTAAAAAAAAAGAACATCTCATTTTACCTATCGATGAAAATGTCAGCGAACTAAGTAATTAAAAAAATTTTCTAAATTCAAATTTGAATAACCTATTACATTTATATGACAATGAAGGTTTATATATGTAAAATCTTTAAAAGGTTGAATAAAATAGTATTAATGTATGGTATACCCTTTTCAAAAATACCGTAACGATTTATTTATTTATTATTAACTATCAGTCCTTGAAAACTTTATACTGCCAGTTGTAATAGGTCTGTCGAAGAGTAGAGGAAATAAATAAATGTAGCATTTTTCAAAGTGATTATTTCATACAGGATGATTTAACTTGTTGATAAAAGAAATGTATATAAACCTCTTTAAATCTTTTACAACAAAAATAATCAACCCGTTATGAACGTAAAGCTGGCCAGAAAAGTTTCATGTATATATAATGTGATATTTAAAAAAAAGGTTGCAAACAAAGGCGTAATTGGTATAGAGCATCTAAGGTACTTCCTGAATGTCGCCCGGCTTTCGAGGACGACCGGTGCACCGCGTCCGAAGCCTTGCACTGGTCTAGCGACTTGTTGCGCTCAACACGCTAGGTGGGCGTGTTCCCGTCGATAGAATTCAATTTACCTACGGGCCGACCTTTTCAACTGGCCGCTGTCCGTCGGTGCGAAAAAAAAAACGTAGAACTGTCAAAGTGATTTTCGCGCGCTTTTTCGACGACGCGTGACAGATTATTATTTAACCTAAAAACTAAAAATGTTTCAGCTTTACAATTACATTATAATTACTTAAAGGTACTTTATTTAATTAAAAAATGAATTGTAATAAAATAACAAATGTGTTTAAATTATTTAATCGAACACGGGACAAAATTTAAAGTGAAAACATTCCGCGAAAGTAGCTATTGTAAAAATGCATGTCGATAACTACACAGCGAGTGGTGATGCACCTGCTTTGTGGCAGTGTTAATAATATGGCGACATTAAAACCCGAATTTATATTCCCGTTAGGAAATTTTTTTTTAACGGAAACAAGCTGGCCTTGTTAACTACTACCAAAGAAACGAGATGGACTCTGTTGTTTTTTTTTTATAATTGCGAAGGCGGCCAAGGAAATTCACAACTATACATCATAAAATTTAAAAAGAAAATCACTATATTTTTTATCATTTTGCGTAATTCAAGACTTTTTCGTTATAGTGACTTAATGTATTCCTAACGGAATTTCAGTATCTTAAAATCTGTTTGTGACTTTTCTGGTATGTTCTTATTAGAAACATTTCGAACCCGACAGTCCATGTATAAATATCTATAAATATATGATCTTTAAATGTCCCTTATATTAATAGTTTTTGAAGAAACTTAGCAAAGCCTAAAGGTTAGATAAATTATATGTTTCATTGTGTAAATGTTTTTATATTCATCGATATTTCTCATAAATTATTAGACGAAAAGAAAACGGTTCATTGACTTTCGAATAATTTTTAAATAAAATCCCGCAAAACATTATAGCACCAACAATAAAATTCAAAACGCATATTAAAAATAAATTGACGAAAAATGTTTATTATTCAATAAAGAAATATAACTCAGAAATCCTTGGCAATGATGTCGCTTGATTATTTTGATTTCATTTAGGCTATATCTGATAAAGTGTATATGTATAAATCTGTGACAAACTTTATTAAAAAATTTGTTGTTGTAGAGTTTCTTCCTGCTTCTTCTCCGCAACTATAACAACTTGCGAAGCAGAGTAGAGTCTGAGAGAGTTCTGTTAAAAGTTCTAATGTTGAATAAACTCTAATCTCATATATAAGTACTTCCGACTTACATAGACAATAAAGTCTTGGCATTACTTTCATTAAACAATTAATCTGATGTAGTTGTTCTTAAATATAGATTACTAAAAAAGTAAAACTTTCGTTTTGCCTACTCCGTGATTATAAATTTAAAAAGTTATAATTAATCATATGATTTTTAAACTTTACAATTTCACCTGTCAAAATCGATTTAAAAGTTCAAATGTCAAAATACTCTGACAGATGTCAGTTAATTTTGACAGCAATCTGGCAGCTAATTCGTATCGATTTTACTTTTAATAGAACATTCAAGAATGATGTTTTTTTTTTTCATTACGTTTCCACTCGTATTTATCGAGACATCTCGCCGATGGAACCTTCTAGTATGTTTGTTATATTGTGCGAGTTTGTCAACCCTAACCTTGAAGCTTATCTGATCGCTACTTGCTAATTTGGGGTCGTGGAACACGGCGCATGGACCTATTCTTGTAAACCGTCTTACATTTTGCATTTAACGTATTTCATTCGATTAATAATATCGTAATACATTTACTTATTTTATATATTAAATAATAAAACATTCAAATCTATTTACATATAACTGTATTTATAAATAATTTAATTCACACCACTCACGTCATTGATATAATGCACAGATAAAATAATTTTTGACCCGTTATTCTCATCATGAAGAAATAACTTCTGTTGTGACTTTCGACCGACTAGAAGTGCTTATTGGAAGACGACGAAACGAACTGTAATAGCCTATTAAATCTATATAGATCTGTGATATAGTACTAAGTATAGGAAATATAAAAGTTTAGAAAAACGAAATGTAAAATTTTAAATATATACTGCGAAAATTGTGGTAAGAGAGTGAAACGAGATATAGAAGATGAATAGAGTGAAAGAATTTGTTATTCGCGCAAGAGGAGACTTAAAGACTGTCGCGCGACTAGTGTGGGACAGAGATAACGCGCTACAAAGCCGAAATTAACCGATTGTCTCTTTCCAAAGTTCGATGTGTAATATTAATCGCCGGGTACTGTAGTGCTCTGTAGCGTAAAAACCTCATAAAACTGTAAACGACAACAGACAGACGGCATTTGTATATAACAAAAAAAATAGTATAATTACCATAATTACTTCCGTCAAACAAAATAATTAAAACAAAACTAAAAAAAAAATACAATTAATCAAAAGAAGTTACTAGAGTTAAATAAAATTTTAATAACAATTTAATTATTTCTACAACGAATATATAATGACGGCAAAAAAATAATTACAAACACTTCGTAAAAATATCAAAGAATAAAATTTACATTTGAATTATAATATAGTAAAAAAAAATTAATACATGCTCACTCAAAATGCAACTATTTTGCAATTCATCTATCGAAATGCAATTTTAAACCTTTGTACGTTTAATATAGGATATACAATGGTATGTACAGAGTATGGCAAAGGACAAACATATTTTAGAGCCACTTGCCTTCCGCAATCATTAAAAAGCCTACAAGTATGTTTATAATACCTACTTGCTATAAATAACAAAGCCAAGCAAGGATATTGCGTTTGTGTAGTAAGGCCACGTGGGATCATTTGCGAGGACCTTTCCTGATTTTTTTAAAGGCTTCTCATGGTTACACTTACAGTGTGAGAGTATTCACACGATTTATGCATTTAACAATACTAATTAATTTATTTTTGCTTATAAATTATTATATGTAGAGAGTTAAACTTATTTTTAAATATAATACCTCTGTGATACCATTATTTTATTATAAGTATATATATAAACTGTCTAGAATTACGAAATAAAACAAATATACAGTATTAATTGACATATTACTTGTAGGTTTTTCGTGTTTTACTTCAATTAAGTCCAAATTATTTTTATAGCAATTTATTTTAAATATTAAGGAGGTTGTAGCATTAAAACTCAAATACTATATTTTACACAATAAACAAAATAACTACTACTACTACTCCGCTGGCTCAGTGACCCAAAGTGGGTCTTGGCCTCCGAAGCGAGAGACTTCCACTTTCCTCTATCTTGCGCCATCGTCTGCCATTGGCTGACATTCAATTCGCGCAAGTCTGCCTCAACGCGATCGATCCAGCGATACGGCGGTCTACCCACTGGTCTTCGACCCCTCGGTTTTTCCAGGTACGCTACCTTCACGCTCCGATCCGATCCCATTCGCTCCAAGTGACCAAGCCAGCGGATTCGTTGAGCTTTATATTCGCCAATGATATTTGGCTGTGCTACTAAACTCTCAATTTCGGCATTCTTTCGGAGCCTCCAAGATCCGTCTTGATTTCTCGCGCGAGAAATCAAACAAAATAAAAATAAAAATATTCTTTAGTCGAATAGGCCGTTACAAGCACTTTCGAATCATCAATCAACATAAAATGTCGACATTGTTGTTCCTATAGGAAGCTACCAGCTCGGAGGGCAGTTCTGCTGCAGCCGGCGAGAAACTCAACAGTTGCTCTTTACAAATACATTTTTATAAAGAGCACGCGACAATAATTAGCTTCCTAAACGAGCATCAACATTTAATTCCACGCATTAACATCAGTATAGTATTATTGGATAGAATATTATACTTTTTTCAAAAATATTAATATCTCTCCAGTGGCGAAATTTATTGTGCATAAGATACCTTGTGCCATAAATGATTTATTTAATATTATAATACGAAAACTAGGATATACAGAATTTTTTTACACCTTGAATTAACACTGTGATATAATATATATAAATATATCTATATTTATTGTGTTAATTTAGGATACCTTCAACTTTTCACGAAGTATCCCTCAATGTTAAGGATCTTGGTTTGGAGAATTTATGGCTCAGTATGTGATACCATCTTTGCTGATCTTCGGCAGTGTGTATTGATTTAGCTACTGTAGTATCTTCTAGACCTCTTCTAGATCAAAAGTTTATCGAAGTTGTCGCTGTTGTCCCTGTGTTTAAAAATCTGATGAATCCACTTGGTCCTTCTATTTATATATATATATATATATATATATATATATATATATATATATATATATATATATATATATATATATATATATACTTTCCTGGCGTAACAAATGGCAAACTTTTTAAATTTGTAAGTACTTGTGTTTTTAATCAATATACAAAATAAAATAAAGAATTGGAATAGATAAAAGAAAGTAATAAAGACGAATAATAATGTAGTCAAAGAATATAAATATAATTAAATTTATAATAAAATTTGTAATACAAATGTCAAAACATGAAACAAGAAAACAATAATGTGATAAATAATCTGTGGTACTTTGGAAATATAGTAGAGAGACGATGGTTGAATATATTGACAAAGAAAAGAGAAATTAAAGATATTGTGAAGGAAGAAAGAAGACAAATATAAATAACAATATATCTGAAAAAATTATTACTCGATTTTGTAACAACTGTTCCACACGAAGCAGGAATAATAACAGGCCCCTAAAAACGTGTGTCATAAATAATAGAGAATTGATTTGAAAGAGAAGTGAATTAAGTTAAAGTAATTTGTTTTTATATATATTTGTATTTAGTTGTTAGATGAAAATAAAAAGAAGACATGCGAGACGATCCTGGGACATGCGTACAGAGGGCGACCCTACTGTGTGTCGGACGTTGAGGGCTGCGGTGAGGAGGGGAGGCCTCACATGGGGGGAGGTGCATTTCGAAAGTTGCACCAAATGCGTCGCCTTGACCTCGATCCGCGTCGAGCACACTATTATTATTGCAAGTTGCATTTTTTTTTTCTTCTCGCCGCGATCCGATGGTCATTTTAAAAAGATGGCGATGATTAGTAATATATTATGTTTAAGACCGCATTACTCGATCACAATATGAAATTAAATAATACGAATTATAACAAAAATCAAAATTATACTTTGAACACAAAAAAATATTTATAAAAATCTTAATGTATAAATTTAAGATATTTTTTTTTCTCCGCGACCAAAGGTACAGAGTCCATCTTTTATTTAAATTTACCTTGACCTCCGTGGATGTGCAATTTTGGTTGCAAAGGTTGACAACGTGAAATTATCACTTCATCTCTTTTATGAGTGAAATATTTGGCTGTAGCACATCTTCCAATGTGTCAGCGTTCGCTTTCACCAACTAGACTCCTCTAACAAACCAATTTTGATGATCCTACCAAACCGCTGCTTTAATAACCTCTTCTATAGTTCTATGTGTTAAAGAGAGATACATATATAATTTATTTAGTTGAATAGGTTGTAGTATTTGCTCTTTCAAGTTTTTTTTTTCTCTAATTCATCATGCCATGTCGAGGCAAAGACGTTACATATTCGAATAAATATATTTTACAGCAAACAATTTTATTTCTGAGTCTCCTATTCTTCTCAAATCCTTTAGGGCTTTCTTTTTTTTTGCCTTTCAACACCTTCCTTCTCTCATCTTCGCTATTATATCACAGTTTGAATCACCATTTGAGTGAGTTTGATCTTCTTAGTTGTGTGGTATTTGGTTATATTTGTTTTCCAAGGAAAAGTAAGTAAGGAAACGTTTCTTCTACTTCTTTTTAGCTGATGGACGTCTGCAGGGTATAGGTCTCCCCCAAAGAGCGCTGTCCGCCTCCAGCGACATCCGGCGGCTTTAACTGTGTCGTCGTTTCACCCAGTGTGGGTCTACCCTCGTGGTGTTGTGACCAGGGAACCTTTCAACCTCACCGCCATATCCTCAGAGATTATATATTATTTAGAGAGACGCGTTTGAACTTTTTAAAGAGCTAACTTCAAATAATCAATGTGAACACTGCTTTCTAATTTTAAATGATTTAACCACGCCCGTCTATCTCAGTGAAAATATTAGTCACTTTTTTTTACACGGAACGTAGCTGTAAAGGAATAACATTTTGTATCACCCCATACATTAAGTAGCAACTGCATTAAATTTTAAATCATCCATTTACATGATATTAGAATCTAGCAGTGAAACATTATAACAATGTACAAGTCAATTAAATACGTCAAATCTTTTCTACAACGAAAAAGAGTATAAAAATGAAAGTGTTACCAACACATATTTTACGTCAGATTCGTGAATGTCAGTTATATTTTATATGTGGCAACACGGTTGACGTCGACGGGACGAAGTCGGTGACGTCACTAGCGCGCCAGCCGCGAACGTGTGGAGGAAAAATAGAAAAGTCAGTTGTATCACAACACTGACATTGGGGGGAAAAACACGTGTTCGGTGTATTCTAAGTTTCATTCCTATTTATATTTTTATCGCTTGCTTTTATTTTGGAAAAAATATAATGGAAATTTTTCCAAATATGACTAATTTATTAAAACACTTTCAATATAAAACATTATGGGACTCTATAATATCATATCAATATCGATAAGAATATAAGTTATAAAAAAATTTAACCTTTTTTTTTGTTTGACAATGATAATTACAACCTATTTTTGATATATACTTTTATTATTAAAATCATTTATCTCACTCCAGAGTAAAAATGATAGATATTAATATGTTGGCATTGTTTCTTATTTTTAATCTGTAATTTGATATTTTTAAATTCAAGATGATGAGATGAAGATGTGTTGATCGGTGTAACAGAATAAATGAAAATTTCTGCTGTTTTCTTGATATTTAAGTAAAATTTGTCCAAATTAAAATATTTCAAAATAAATGCCGTGGTTAAAAAAAGACTAGTTTTAAACATTTTTAACGTTTTAAAAACATGATTTTAGTTTAAACTAACGAGAAACATGTTACATTTAAAAGGCGTTGTAAAACATTTTATTTATGTTTATATGTATATATTTTTATGGTAACTAATTTGAAAATCCTTAGCTGGTTCGAAATAGATCATAGATCATAGAATCATTTACCACGTTAAGAAATATTAACTCGTTAGCCATTAAATTCAAACCTAATTAAAATTTTAAACTCATCTCACAAACATCAGTGCGTATAAAAGTCCATTCAGAAAAACATCATATTTCTTCCGCCATATTTACATAAAATCCATTTATAAATGTATACATATTGATTTAAAACCATTCCGCTCTGTGAGACGGAATTACATAAATAAAAACAGCTTATTTCTCCTTTTCACACAAATCGGCTTATTGGTTTGGCGTCTGTTGCTATAATCTGTGGCGTTTATTCATTTGGCGGGAAATAAGCTAGCAACGCGTGCAAATGTAGATAATTAATTCTATCTTTCGTTTAATCATATGTATCTAAATAATATTTAATACGACTTTAAATATGACATTTAAAATAATTAAAGAGAAACAAATATAATATTAAACATAATATTTATGTTACGAGGTTGGATAAAAATGCAAATATTGCAATGTCATTATAATTTATTAAATAAATATTAACGTAAAATATTCAAATTTTTGTTTATAGATTTCACTCTTTACTTACCTGTTACATTAAAAAATATATTAAATTTTGATTTTCGAAATTTAAATTATGTTATTTTTACTTCTGAAAGATATTAAAATGTAATTGTTTAGTCAAAATGGCTGCCGTGTTGATTTTCTTGTCATGCCTTATTGGGAAAACGGCGGCTAATTTCCATAGCAACGTATCTTCGGTGACATCTTTACGTGCTAAGGCTATGTCCTAATGTACACACGGTCACACATGCACTTTCTCACAATTCATATGTAAATTTAATCGGCATACGTCTGTTTAGTTGTGGCAGCCATCTTGAAATTCTCCCGTGACAGCTGTTATGTCAAAATCACTTTTTAATTCACATATATCCAAAAACAAACAACTTTATTACTTTTATAATGTATTTATCATAATTATTAACGATTAAACTATATATTTGTGGTATTAACAATGAACTAAATTTTGCTTTATAATTTTATTTATTATAAAAGTAATTATTATTTTTTAATCTTGATTTATTTGAAGTGAAATAACAGTTATTGATATGGTATCAGTTTCGCATATATAAATACTCAATCAAAATTTACACTTACATAGTTCTTTTATTTCATCTCTACTGCTTTTGTCGTTTTTTTTTTAATACGTCCGAGGCAAAGGCGGCTTACCTTGGAGTGCAGATTAAAAAGAGTTGTTTCAAATCGATAATCGTTTAACTTCTAAATGTAAATATAGACACAGTTGTGTGTGAATGTGATTTTTAGTCTTAAGCTCGTTTCACTTAAAACGATGATTCAAATAATAAAAGAATTTAGGCCGCCGGAATGTATTTTTCCTTTTAAAAATCAGAATTCTAAACAGGAATTCCGGTTTGTTTTCCGATATTGTTGTACCGACTTCTTTATGAACACTAAATATTTGTTGGAATCGTGTTAACGGCTGATACCGTATGGTATTCTTTTTTTTATTCCGAAGTGACGAAGAAATCTTGCATGCAGCCAGTTTATACAGACCCAATATTACAGGGCTAGAACACTAGCGAAGGCTTTTTGCACTTTAAATTACGAGTACATAGCATAACATAAATAAGCTGTTTTATTTACCATTATATAAACAAGGTTATCGTTCACAGATAAAAAAAACTTAAAGGGTATTAATGCATACCTCATTTGGGAATAAAAGTTATAAAGCTTTAACACTTATTTATCATCCTGTATAAAGTGATAAAAAATGTTTCATTAATTTTTTTTATTGTTATGGGAATGGTCAGTAGCTTCAGCCAGTACCAAGTGTACAGAGATAGATAATAAATAATAATTGATTTTTATACGTAGTAATCTGAATTGTGAAAACGTTTTATCTTACTATATTATGATTACATATTCGTTATTTCTGAAACATTGATTTTCTAAAAGGTGTATCATATAATCATTGGCGGAAGATGAGTTGTACATTCAGTTTTTACAACTATGACCAATTACCCTGTATAAAGTTGTTTTTAGTTTATTAAGTCTTTATTAATCTGAACGTATGTTTCTTGTTTAGTGCAATCTCATGAACATAAAGCTGCACGAATAACAAGGGACATTTGAAAGAGGTCAATGCTTTATAAGATCTAAAAAATATCACGCGTAAAAATTGTCAAAGAAATTTGTGTTTTAAAAGTTTCTATACTGTAAATTACTACATAAAGGTTATCGCATCTTTTAAATGAAGTATATGTAATTTTAAATTAAAATATATGCATATCAGGTCAGTTCAGTATTGTTCTTAAGTCTATGGTGTCAATTATCCGAACAGTTGCTAGACTTACTTAGACGTCAATAATGTAAAAAAAAGTATGTTTGAATTTCGAATTTTTGGATTACATTGTTTTTTTTTTCCTTTAATAAAATGGCAGTGAAATCTATCGCAGGAGCGCAAGCCATTATTTCATGAAGCGAAACCAAACGAAAATTCAGAGAATTGCGATCTCGTTACCGCTCCCTAATTACGCCGAAATAATACACGAAACGTCGGCCATTGTTTGTCCGAAAAAAAATTTTTTCCGAACCGAATTCGAAAAATGCAAATGGCGCAATTAAAAAAAAATTCCTCCCGCCAAAAATGACGACGCAAGATGGCCGCCCTATTTAGATCCTGCCTTCTATTGGCGCGCTAGCTTTAAATTTAAAAACGGAATGCACTGTCCTTGGCGGGCGAGGTTCGTTGACCTTCCGATGCATTTCGGCAATTTCGCCACAGTGCCGTATAGTCTAAAGCGACGCGATACATAACAAGCCGTTTCATGTTCTATTGCCTAAAGTATATGGTTGAATTTTAATTGAACACGACTAACGAAGAGTTTAGGCGAATCGTATAATAATGTTAAGCAAATTTGAACTTTAATCACTTGAGTTAAGTTTCATTTTCGTGTTTGATGATGAAGTTGTGAATTTTTTATATTGTTTTATTTTCGATCTTGCAGCTTTGGAGGTAAAGATAAGAATGGGTTGCCAGCCCGGGTAATGATGTATGAAGACTTATTATACCCGCTGAAGGTGAGCTAGACAGAGGCGGGTTTTTTTTTTTTTGGACAAAACCTTTAAAGCCGATGCAGATATGTTTTCAGACAGTTGCATTCCAATTAGGTCTTCGTTTTTGGCAGATTGCATTATGCATGGCATGACGCAGGCTTCGAGGCACAACTATCGAAACTACCATGTGCTATACATGTTACTATTAACATTTAGAACCTCTGATATAAAAATATATATATTCTGTAACATATATTTGTAACTACTGTGCGAAAGAGATGCCGGTTTCATTGAGAAAAAAGGATGTAAACTTTTTGGAGATATCTGTATTACTTATAAATAAGTTACATTATGCTTAAGTTAATTAGTTGCTTATTAGTATATTATTTAAAAAAAAAAAACCTTGAAAGGATTGTATAGGTAGATGTGCCTAAAGATTTACGTAAACGGAATATTTAGAACCTTTTTTAGAAATTTAAAATGAAAACTCATTTTTTTACAGTTTACTACATATTTGCCTCTCTCTCTCTCTATATATATATATATATATATATATATATACATATATATATATATATATATATATATATATATATATATATATATATATATATATATATATATATACTGTAAAGGCCTCCCAAAAGTAAAGATGACCGGTCATATACTGCCTGCATACATTTTAAGGCACCGACGGAAGTTAGAAGGCTAAAAAACATTTAATACAGTCCAACATATTTAAAATTAACAAACACGTAGCGGAAATACAAAACAAAATGGCGTCTAATAAAAAAAGAACACTAACGTTATAAAAAAACAATCAAGGCAACAATATTACGCATGATTTGCTAAGGAAATTCCGTTGAACTAGCAACCAGTGAAAACCGGTTTGAAATGCGCAACTTATAATTCGTTGTCATGGTCCATAATAAAGCCGTGACCTAGGCAATTCGGATAGTGTTAGGTATTCTAGATAAACAAACGCTAAATAACACTCCAGGTTTAAAACAAGAAACCTACGTCAATTATTAGGGTGCCAACACATCTAAGCTGTTTTATTAAATATATCACATCTATAGACAAATTTATTAACATTTTATGCTCTATACCAGGGCTTCCTAAACTATGGATCGCGACCCCAAATGGGGTCGCGTGGCAAAATTCTGGGGTCGAGGGATATCAATGTCAAACTAATATACATACAATTATATAATTTTTTGTGCAATTTTAAATTTTTGTATGTTTTAAAACGAATTCTAAAACTGTATAATTTCATATGTATATGCATATTGTTACCTAGTAAATAAATCATCAAAAAATATTAATTTTTTTTTATATTTGTATGGGGTCGTTAAGAAACTTTTAATCATAAATGGGGTTGTGAATGACAAAAGTTTAAGAAGCCCTGCTCTACACATATTAAATGATATATGTATTATATATAAGTATTTACAGTATCCGGCGATAAATATATATCGATCTTTGGAAAGAGACAATCGGCTAATTTCGGCTTAGTAGAGCGTTATCTCTGTCGTACGAAATACAAAACGTCGCATAGGTAGTGTGGGACAGAGATAATGCTCTAAGAAATTAAAAAATATTGAATTATTAATAACATATTCTCCCGAAAAGGCTTGACGATTAAATGTAAAAATGTAAGGTCAACTAATGTAAAATAAAATAGTAAATAAATAAGATAAATAAATAAATGCTGTGATATAAGAAGCAAACGTAATCAGGTAGATAGACGGTGGAAGAAAGGCGATGTATAATAAAAGAACGTGAAGAATGTGAGGAAATAAAGGAACAACTTAGCCCCAAAAAATCATTTATTCCTGAAATGTAACGCCTCTAAACATAGCAGGGGACGAAACAAAAATAGGCTTGGCGTGGCACATTTAATAACATATTTCTACTTAATATTTCCGTTCCTGTATTCTCATATACAACTGCCTTCTCATATACAAGGCACCTGGCAAAAAACTCGAAATATTGTCATTTTAAAATCGACAGTGTCGCATGCAGTGTGTTACAGGCCTAATGTTGCGGGCGTTGGAGCCTAACATTACGAAAATAAACCAAGAGTGGCTTCAAAGCAAACAAGCCAGTAGTGAAACTGAAATTAGTCACTTCGCCTTCAGTGCAACGACTGCCCTAGTGATGTACGACTATATTTATCGATAGATCTTTTTAATATTTTTATACATAACATATAAAAGTATTTTCCTACATATGTATAAGTGTACAGTAATGCATGTACACCCTAAACTACCTTAGCATTCCAATTAATTAATGTAACTATATAAAGTGATCACTTTATATAGAGTGACTGAATATACATTCAAAAGACTTACCTGTATATTATGCATATATGTTTGTATAAGTATGTTATTATATATGTATGTGTGTATAGTAATGTATATATTTGTGTACATATTGTACACCCTTAGCTGCCTTTTACTTCATGTCTCTCATCTCTATCCAAAGGTTGTCTGGTAGAGAACACATCAACAGATTAGACCGCCTCTTGTACCATATGAGTTGTTTCTTCTTTTTGTAGTTATTATCTGTGGTGTACAACAAAGTGTAAATAAATAAAATTTTCCGCAACCACGACGGTTTATTTATATTGAATAATAATTATGTAGTAATTAATTTTGAAACAAAAAAAGAACGATTTTTTACAAATGAATATATAAGCGTAATATTTATAAATGAATTTTTTTACAGCACGTCTAACATTTAAAACGTTGTAATGTTTATTTATTTTGACCTTCAACAATTACAATTGTAAGAAATAATTCTCAAGCTCGTTTTAAATTCAGACAATGATGCAATAAACGGCTGGATTCAAATTAAAATGTCTGCTTCTTATAAATCATTATATTTGCTGTCGTAAAAATGGCAGTTACACCTACATGGGTGTTAGTCAATTGAAATATCACCCTTTATGCTTTGCGATATAGTCTAATATCGAATAAAAGGATGTAAAAAGTGTGTTAAGATCATAAACCATGTATAGTATCATAAATGCACATCGACCTTAGGAAAGGGACATTCGGATAATTTCGGCTTCATAGAGCACTATCTCTGTCCCACACTACCTATGTGAAGTTTTGACAGTCGTTCGTATTTCGTGCGACAGAGATAACGCTCTACTAAGCCGAAACTATGCGATTGTCTCTTTCTAAAGGTCGATGAGTAATATTTATAGTCGGGTACTGTAATCAATATTAAAATATACGTGTACTCCAGGGACGAATTAGTATGGATGTGAAATATTTGCCCAGGAAACGTTTATTCATAGCTGGACATCCCTGAAGTCCTGTTTCGTTCATTAGCATGCAGAATTCGTTGGTTGATAATTCAAGAGACTTGTAACCCAGAGCGCTATTCCAATGTAACAAAATCCGATATTTACATAGCACTCGTCTCGTATATTTTAAAGGTTCATTGCACCGCCAAAATGCTTTATTCAGATGTAGTACGAAAAATTTTAAAATTGTAAATTACCTTACGACTTAGTACGGGTGTATGAATTAAAATACATTGTCTTTGTATAACAACAGAAGTACACAACCTTCGTTTATTTGACTTACACTTATTATCTATATTACAGTTCATTATAAAAGTGTTCATTGTAATTGTTCCATATTAATATTCAATCCATTTGTTTGCACTTTGAGTTTATGTTATGACCTTACGTCAATTGAAATATATGTTTTTTATTGTTCGACCAATGGATATATGTCAACTTAAATAAATAAATGTTAATCTATACACAACTCATACATAATATCCTTTTGCTTATAATATAGAATTTTTATATGAAATTTCAATTTTACGTTCTTTATTTAACTTATATATTCTACATAGAAATAACGTGATAGTAATTTTAAACTTAAAAATACACGTCCACTGTTGAATATAGACAAAACCATAGATTTCTTACAAGATTAATTGAAAATAGTCTGCATCCAGTGTTTTACGATGATTTTAAAAATATCGTCTGTCATTGAGTAGAAGTCCTTAAGGCTTTAGCGGCCATCAATCTTGTCCACTTTGTGACCTACTGCTATTTCAGCTTTCCCGTTCTGCCGGCCAACTGAGTCGAGCTGGGTTTGTGTCCTCGATGGCTGGCTGGGTGAGCCCCGTGGCTTCTATCTCGCGGCCACTACCTTTGTGACTTCCTCGTCTCCCCGCCGAGTACTGATACGGGTTCGGAAACTTGAATCCTGTAAATTTTATATAGTTCACGGACCCCTCCGTTTCGTGAATTCGTTTCCGATGAAGCTGTAAAAGACGCAAGGCTAACAGCAAAAACATGGGACAATAGACAATAGCTTGCCCCTGGAAATGTCGGCTATTGTCGTATATCTACGGATATCCTCATATGTAATCTGATCTCAAAGAGAAATCTCAACCTTAGCTCTTATGTTTGAGTGACTCTTACCAATGAAGAAGTGAAAGATCATGTTTCTTCAACATACTTAGTGTAATTTGTTAATTATCATATCAGTAAATAAATGCCAACTGCAGAACATTGGCCTCCACAAAAAACCGTATGCAACAACTTCACGCGATCTTGAGTAAGTCGTCAGTTCATCTATTAACGCAGCTAAATAATCTAATAATAATTGTCAGTAATTAAATGAAATATCTCATTTTAAAAATAAATGAGAAACTCATAAATAAAATTAAAAAACGCATCGATAACCCAAGCGCGCGTGGGACGTCACTATTATTTCTAATTTCACGGTCGGCGTGTCTATGTGTGTAGGCGCGTCGGTGTGCGTGACCTTGCCGCGCGATGCGTTTCGGCGGTCATTCACCCCGTTGCATTCCCATCCCTGACTTACAACATACGTACTTATATCGCCTCAACAGCTTGATATAAGCTATATTAGCTATCTATAAATGTACATTTGAACGGATGCAAACGATATTGATACATAAACTAATTACAATTAAGTGTTATTTTGCATATTTTAATTGTAACATTATTTAACTTCGAATTAAATGTGAGATAAAATGTATTCTCGTCTTTTATCAACATTAAAAGTCATGGTTTTTGTAAGGTTATTAAATTCTGTACAAGCTGATTGCCAATATTATGTAGAAACCTTTACCGATGTCATATTTTATTTTTTGATCATTTATTTACTTTATTGGAGATAGACAGTAACTAAAGGAAGTTGAAAGTACAAACTAAGAAACTTAGAAATATAAAATTAGTTACAGTTGTTACCTTATAATTATCTCATTGAGAACATATAATGATTTATAGTCAAACAATGAAAAAACAAATAAAAACATTACTAAACAGGGATCAAAGACTATGGTTTATATATTTATATTATGTTTGTTTATATATTTATATTATGGTTTAAATTGCGTTGTATGTACTCAATAATTTCGAACGAAATTGTTTTTTAAAAGATATGAGAGAACACGAGAATATATAAATATCACTAACATTTGAATTTAACTTTAAATATTGAAATGAACTATATGATATACAAGTTATTTTGTAATAAGTGATGACTAATTTTTTTTTCTGTTATAATGCGACTGGCCTATTACTTCTAGCTATAGGAACAGATAGTAAACAATAATAAGTTCTAATATATACTACTACTATGATTTTTGGATAGGGTATATTATATTTGAAATAACAGCACATCAGCTATATATTAGTTCATATTCGTCAAGGATAAGGGTACAAAGGCAGGTTTAATGACGCTCATCATCCACGAGGATCAGGGTCTGAAGAGCAACAGACACTCTCGGGCTGTATAACAGTGTCATGCGGCGGTAGCGATATCAAGTCGCACACGTGCGTGTATTGCACGGACGAGACTCAAGATGCGATCGCAAGATTCATCGATGTGGTGCAGCAAACGCAAAAATACTGGTGCACAACCTGATGGCAATATTGAGTAGGGATCAGGAAGTGGTCGCATTAAACGTAACGTTAAAAATTGAACATTGTAAGGGCGTCGTTAAAATAGTTTAAGTCAGGGCTTCTTAAACTTTTGGCATTCACGACCCCATTTATGATTGCGAGTTTCTTGATGACCCCATACAAATATAAAAGAATAATAAATTAATATTATTTGATGATTTATTCATTAGGTAACAATACACATATACATATGAAAATATATAGTTTTAGAATTCTTTTAGAAACATACAAAAATCTAAAATTAAAAATTGCACAAATATTATAGAAATTGTATTTATATTAGTTTAAAACCTTCAAGAAATGCGCGTGTCTAGACGCTGCAAGTACACTGTATTCCGCCAACTCTAGTGATGTTATAAAATGGTATATATAAATAATTGACATTAAAATCCCTCGACCCCAGAATTTTGCTACGCGACCCTATTTGGGGTCGCGACCCATAGTTTAAGAAGCCCTGGTTTAAGTGACTTAGTAAACAATGTAACATGCAAAATTGTGAAAAAAAAAGTTATACATACATCTTTTTTATAGCTTTAATGTCAATAACCAATCACTCTGTATAATTGTAAAAGAAGCACAGCCTGTAACCCCAAAAACCTTTGTCCAATTATCGAATACATATATGGTGATCTTCATGAATCGATGCCTTTGGCCTCGTGGCGAAAAGTCAAGGATCCGAAGCCGCAATTAGGCGGAGGAAGTACATCAGTACATGGCCATCTCGAACTGAAAATGCCACGTAGCGTATGTTAATTATTTCGACCTAATTTTTGAGCAATTTTAATTTCATAACAGTTTTTTAAGGTGTACGGAGAACAATGACAAGGTATACGACGTAAATAATGGCGTATTGACACTTTAAAAGATTTTGAAATTGGAACCTTTCAATGTAATAAGACATATTGTATTACAAACCATGTTCTCTGAAACTGAAGATAAAATTCCAACAGAATAAATTCTCTTCGAACAGTGGTATCTTTGTGGTAAAGCACTGAAATACAAACTTACATAAACCCTTTCATTAAAAATATAGGATTGCCACTGCTCACGGAACTTTCCAGAAGATCGGCAGCAGCGTTCCCTGCGTACCAAGCATGGCATATGGTATGTCACACGATATCTTTGAGGGAAGCCTATGCCTCGCAGTGGGCACCTATGGGCTGAAACGAGAGTTATGAAAGAATTCTTTTAAATCAGTGTTTCCCAACGTGGAGCCCACGCCCCACAAAGAGGCAATTTGAAAATGGAATCAATACTAGTTTAAGTCTTCCGCTCCGGGCCATTTAAATGCAATGCCAGATGCCAAGTTTAAAGTCAAAGCAAATTCTTAATTAAATATAAATGTATAAATAAATTTGAAATGCTGACCATAAGAATTGTAAAAAAAATGGGACATGATATAAAAAAGGTTGGGAAACACTGTCTTAGACGGACATTTTCACGCTGTAATATAAATTCTGTATGCAAGTGCTAACTTATTGATTTTTAGATATAGTTAATAATATATTTATTGACCGTAGAGATGTATGTATTCACACTTTTGCAGTTAAAATTTAAATATGAAACTCATAGATTACAATTGTCATATATGACAGGCATCATAAGATCTAAATGTCACCTAGAGAGTAAGAGAGAGAACTATACTCGTAGTTTTCATGTTGTTCGAAGAATTGCTCGTATTGTAGTTGGGGCAGAAAGGTTCTCAAGTCACGACCACGAGGTGGTAGTTGCGTGATTAGAATCCCACTGGTGGACTGACGATATTAAACCTTCACGAACTAGTTAATATATTCCAAAGACGATGAATTCATACCGCGTCCCACTGGTCCTATTGAACATATGAAGATCTTTGTCCAGCTGTGAACTTTCTACGGCTTAGATCATATTGTTGTGTGCTTGCTTACACTATTGAAAAATAATTTCATGAATTTTTAATTTATCGTTTAAAAATGTAGTTAACTTAAACAAATGAATATAAACATCTTTTATGAATTTTTAAATATCGAATCATATCGTTATAACTCGATATTTAAAAAGTAATTAAATATGAATCGATAAATCGATAAATAAAGTCACATCACTATCGCTACAAAGTATGTACTAAACTAATTACAACTAAGCCCGCAACAAATTACAAATTCTAACCGCCGTGTCGAAGCGTTTGCGATGCCAACATCCATTAGAGAGATTGCCGTCTACAACTCGTCTAGCCGTATCACACGTCCAAAATATCCAGAGCCGTCAAGTTCAATTCAAATGCACCGCTTGCGCCTATATCTCGCATGCGGGGGAGTACGGGGCGGGTCAATTTAAACTGGACGTAGTGTATAGTGGTCCTGACCTAGAGACGATAGTCGCCGCGCTAGGTCAAGGAAGGATAGACGCACACATGAACGATAGTTTTCACGCACGGCACACACGCGTTACCTTTGTGTTAGTAAGCGCAACACAGCGATGTAGTTCGATTTGTGAATTGTTTTATTATCTGTGCCGTTGGCGGGAAACGCGCATTATTGTCTATAGTTTATTATCTTTAATTTAAATTAGTTATTTTAGATATATAACATACGCCATTTTATAATGATTCTTTATAATATTATACATTTTACATAAGTTTAAATGCATGTTATTATTTCTTATGAGTATTACACAAATTTGAGATAGGTTATTTTTAACCAAATAACAGATAAGATATTCGTGATTTGTCTAAAATAATAATGTTATTTATATCGTATAAAATTAAAATACATTTTTACTTAAAATGGTGATTAATTGTAAAGATGCGTTCATAAAAATTAAATATCTTGATTTGTCCAAACTTTTTAATTTTTGTCCATGTGTTTTTCTTTTAACTATAAGACTCTATTTTCTCTATTGTATGACATAGGATTGTAACTTCTGGCTGTACAGTCTTTAGAAACAGATAGTAAACAACAATAAATTATAATATGTTCATTACGTTAATTATTTTTTCTAAAACTATTTATTTTTGTAGAAAGTGTACTATACATCAATTGACAGCAAATATGCATTCACCCCTTTTACATCTATTTCGAATAGCCCTGTATAAAATAATTTGTCTACAATATGTTACATTGATTCATTTAAATGCGACTGGCCAATAACTTTTGAGAGTACCAGATTTGCAGAGACAGATAATAAATAATTATTATATAAATTGAAATTTAAAAACTTTTATCATACTATATTATACTAATGTTATTTATTATTTCTGAAACCCATTGATTTTTGGACAGATTATTCGAAAATCATACTGTATAAAGTTATCAATTTGAAATATATTACATTGATATATATTTTTTTCCATTAGAATGTAACTGGCCAATAACTTCAGGAAGAATAAATTAAAAATAATTTTAATTTGTTGCAATTCGATTATTGAAAACGTTTTGTGTATGTCATCATGGCATGATTTTTTTAAATTGAAATCGGTGATTTTTTGTGACATTAAATGAGATATATTTTTACCCACTTAACCCTTAATAGCCTGATTTACGAAAGTGATTTTTTTTAATATTACTGTATTTGTTTGAGGGTCTAGATGGAGGGAAAAATAGATTTTTTTTAATTTCGTCGGAAAGAATATTATACAACAGTAAAGTTCGTACAGCCAACCTATAAAAAAAACTAATAGTAATGTGAACATTCGGTTTAAAAGATTGGTATCAAAATTGAATATCTAGGCTATTAAGGGTTAAACCTTTTATATATCCATAACCAAACATCCTGTATATAAATGTCTATTCATCAGTGAACATTTAAAAGAATATACGTATAACGCCAATATAAACCTAACTAAAACGACTAAGCGATGTGATATAGCAATAAATTTTATTACACTCAAGTTCTCCTTGTTTTTTTTTTACGCTTAAATTTAACCATAGACACAGGCATACGCGCCGGAATCCAGTTTGTGCGACCTCGTGTCCTTCCCAGCTAGCTCAACAGTTCCACAAGGGCCCTTGGTTCTTTTTATCAAGCCGACCGGTTTTAAGCAACTGTTGACGAACGAATATAGTCTCTATGCACTTGGAAATAGAGTACGTAACAGTGTAGAGGGTAGTTCAAGTTATAATGGACGCCCTGAGTGTACTCTAAGAACCGAGAGACGCACTCTCACCCGACTTTTGTAAGTCGATTCGGAAGTTAGTAACTTATTTTTCGAGGATTTTTGTATGTTTGTTGGTTAAGGCAATGTCCTTTGTGACTTTGTTATATACATTTTTATTCCTAACTTATATATACATATATATATTTTATACAAATTAATATCACCATCATATTCAAAACATACATTACAGTGACCTTGAGTGTGTCATCTGTTATATATCTACAAATTAGTATTGAAATATAATATTTCGCATACTTTGCATTGAATATAATCAGTAATAAGTACATAAATCCATTTCTAAAGGCTTCTATCTCTTAATAAATGCCTCATTCCTTCAATAATCGAATCCATTCAATGGTTTCTCGAATAAAATAGCCTTTTTTTGAAATAGACTATATATTTTTCGTCTTTATATGTATATATACACGGTTATTATTTTAATAATTTATATTTCTATTCTAATTTAGAGATATAAAAATAATTATAATTAAAAATGTGATGAAACTATGAATCTAGTGTAATAAAAACATTGAAATGAATTTACAAGCATGTTTTTGTTTGAGTGGATTTAAAAAAAAAATTTTTTTCGTTGATTAATTTTTCTAAAAATAATCTAAGTTACTCATGACATCAGCTACCTACCAATGTAAGTCACGTCAAAATCTGTCTAACCATTTCAGAGATTAGCAGGAACAAAGAGATAAAAATGAAAAAAAAAATATTTTGATATGTGTACTGTATATATATGCATGTAGTAATTAGCGATTATTTTAATATTAAGAGATATTCCAATTTTATATAGTTTCTATTAAAAACACTTTATACCAAACTCATGTTTGAAGTGAAGTATTTTTTCTTGAAATTAGTTTTAAATCTTCTAGTAGAAATGAACTAGAGATTTTGTAATATATTTGATTCGGTATAAGTTATCTTATTTGTTTCTCGCTAGACATACTTCCTGTACAATACTATTACTCCTAATGTGTATCCTTACACATATACATATATAATTATATGCAGAAACATAAATATAATAACAAAAAGAGGAAAAATAGTCGAGATAAAGCATGCGTCACTTTAACATGAAATACAGATTAAAAAAGCGCTCCCGTTCCGAAATTACGAATTGAAAAAAAAAAACGCAATCGGGCGAAATAAAACTTCATTTCAAATTTCGAATTCTGCTTAAAAAACATTCGCTAATTATTGAACGCAGCCGGCCCATGTACGAAAGCGCGTGTACATTGTACATAGTACATAATTTCTTTTTGTACGTGGCCAGTGTGAGCGTACGCGTTATATAAAATAAAAAGGGTGTTTTTGTCTATGTGCCAAATAAAAATGAGGGCGTAATGTCCGGTAGCATGCGCCGTTTATCGTGCGCCAGTCCATTGGGAAAGTGTGATAAGGTCAAAATTTTTATTAATTCTACTAATTATTTATGTAGCCTCGTGATGAAACACAATTACATTACCCGGCGATAAATATTGCACATCGACCTTTGGAAAGAGACAATCGGATATTTTCGGCTTCGCACTATCTCTGTCCCACACTACTTATGTGACGTTTTGTCTGTCGTATTTCGTGAGTGTCTCTTTCCAAAGTTCGATGTGCAATATTTTTCGCCGGGTGCAGTATATCATTTGAAATAACACTTTGTATTTTCTGAATACTATACAGAATGATTAAATGGCTAATTTTTCTATAAAAAGTTTCAAAGTTTTTGCACCTATTTTCAATTACTTCAAATATATTGCATTAATTGTTTTTTCTATCAAAATGCATCCGGCCAAAAACTTCTGACATTACAAAGTATACACATACTAAATAATTAATTTATATTTTAAAAGAACTTTTACTACGTTATCAATTCGTTACTTATTATCTTTTATATAGGATGTACAACACAAAATTATAAACACGTTTTCAATCACTCCATATAACCTAAAAATAAATGAAACCTAATTTCAGATTAAGGTTAAATGAACACAGAGTTTAACGTGTTAATATTAAACAAAGGATAAACAAAAGAAAGAGCGAGCTTAGTAATCAACACAATGTATTACAATACACTTTCACGGTCTGACGGACTTAAAGGTCTTGATACTTGTAATACATATGCACGTCTGTATTTGTAAGTTGCACATTCCAATTGATCGATTTGAACATGGTTTTCTGGGTTTTCTGATTTAATCGTCATCTTAGTGTAATCCTTGAAAGCCTGTTTGTTTTCCATAAAAAAAAAATGTAAAAGAGTCTTAAATCGAACGTCACCCTTCCCCGTTGCCTTTCAACCTTTTTAGTCTTGGACCTCTTTCTTACGAATCTGTGATCTTCACTCCAGAACCTCAAAGCCAATTCGCAGGGTTAAGTCAATTTCTCTGGTTACTAATTAGATCTCTATCAGTCTCTTTAAGTATCTTTCCAAAATGTTAATAGTGACATTAGACATTGGCGTTGTTTTTGGAGGAGATCTTTGGTTTTTCTTTTATTTTTTGGAACAGGAACTTTGATATCACTAAGTTTTCTTTACAATATCCGGCATTCTATCTACCTTCCTTTATATTTTCTTTTATTTACGTGCTTTCTTGCATCACCTTTCATTCTGCACATTTTTTAAAGTACTCATTTTAACTACTAAAGTGCAGGTGTATTGTAGGTAGGATAAGATGGTCTCCAATGAGATATAGTTTACCTTTAATGCTATTAATGCATTAGTCGATGATCGATCTATTCGAATCGAGCGGGGAATAACCTTACAATTTTATTTACTATTATGATCATACAAAACACGAAAATATTTATCACTATCATTAAGAAATGTTATTTGAGTTATATGTCTCATATATAATATGTTAAATACATTACGTATTGTTTTTAGTTTTATATACATATTTCTGGTAGAATTAATGTAAGTAGTTTCAGTGTTTCGCACAGGGTGTTATTATTTAGCTTGTCGACGTTTCTAGTTCTTTTAATGGAATCAGGCGTTACCTCGCGGAAGTCCATCCTAAGTAAGAAAAGGACCAATATTTAGCCACTTCTCCACTTTGCGAATCACAAAACCGCCACCACGAAATTACTCAACACGTGTTTCACCCCTCCACGGGGCATCTTCAGGAGTTAGTCCTACGCATTTATCAGCGGGCTGGCCGGCGGTGCATTTCATTGCACGACTACCACTGCATGTGCGGAAGTGGCTAAATATTGGTCCTTTTCTTACTTAGTTTCTAGTTCTGTCTGATGTCTATGCTATTAGCTTTGTAATGCTTATATAGCTCCATCAGTTTATCTACAATTAATCTAAAATTGTAATGTGCAACATTATTTATTTGAACTGAAATAATTTTAGGCTTTTATACTTCCACAAGAGCTAAAATTAAGTCCGACTTTCTCTTTAAAAACAAGTTTAGATATTCCGCTATGCGACAGCCCGAGTTGCGAAAAGATAAAGAAATTTAAAACACCTGTTACTGGCAATATCTGATAGGAGGTAAACATTTAATATTAAAGTAAGGTTATTAATATTCTATACGCGACACAAGTGAAAGTTTTCGGCTCATTCGACGGTTCTGTCAACCCATTTTTTATCGTTCACATGACGCAATAAGCTCACAGAGATAAATTAATTGCTTCACGTGTCAAGTAATTGGTTGGACTAATTAAGATATTTAAAGAATTTATAGTGAAAATTTTAAGGAAAAACATGTACCTCTCTACCTAACAATTACCTACAAATAAACATCAGGAATTTCGTTTACGACATTAGCATATATAAAACTTGAATTCATTATAAATTGTTTGACATTTAAATTTGGAACACTATTCATTTTTAAGAATGAAAAATAAATTAGCATTTCATCTGTGTGTCATTATTATCATTCTTGCCATAAGGCTTTCAATACAGGACATGCATTTCGAATTGCAGGACATATGCCTGTCTATTTAATTACATCATCATCACCCATTCATCCGCAGGAAAGTCGCTGCTAGAATAAAGCCTTTCTCTTAGATTACCAAAAGATTAGTTGAATGTAAACAGCATGCGTGTAGTGTCCCAAATATCTATGAAATTAATTTAAAAGACGGAGAAATAAAAACTTTTCAAGCTGTAGAAAATCTACTATTGGATATATCTCGTCTATCGTTTACATATGGTCTTTCATTCTGAAACTCAAGTTGTTTGAGTTCAATATGCAGTATTCTTCAACGATATAAAGGCAAAGTGTATGTACACCGTTTATCTTTTACGCAAGTGCGCTGCAAGCGAAGACATAATAATTGATTAAAACTTACTTATGCACTTTCGACAGTGGAGCGGCTGACATTCGAAATTTAAATGAAGTAGCTATCGCAATTAGTGCGCACACAGCCACGCCGAGACACTCACACATAGCCGTATGACGAATAAAAATGTTGTGATCAAAAATGTGTGAAAGAATGACGCGCACACATGCAAGCTTCGCCACAATTCAATATTGCTTGTCATTGGACGTACGGACAGCATAAACATGTATTTACATTATTTTTTAATTGCAAATTATGCCTTTCATATATTTATGCCGTCTGAAAAAACAGCCCACTTTCAACTTTTTCTTTTCGCCTTTAGGTATCATAGACTATCTTCTTTTTGACTTCATACTTGTTCACGTCTACGTCTGAAATGTTTAGTTCTATCTATATATCTACGTTATGTAACACAACATATTGTTTAAATCTAAACTTCAATGATTATTTTCATATTTTTTTTCTGCTCATATGTCAAAAGTAACTTTAATCTATACGAATCAAATATGTATAATGACATATTTTAAATTATATTAAACGAAATAATATTAAAATATTATGAATAAAATAAAGTAATTATGAGTGATTTAAATGCAATATATTTTCTATCGCTACTTGACAATCCAACCTGTACACACTGACATAACTAAACGCACACGAACACACGATATCATGTCGTCACAAAGTTGTACACGAATTTAACACCGTGTCTGTTAATATGGCGGGACTACAATCCAAATTTCACTTTGTTTTCGATGCAGCCCAACGAACTTTGGATCATTAAAAAAGCTATAGATAACATGATAAGATATATAATAAAAGAAACGGTATATTTAAAGCAAAAAAAAAAAAAATTTAAATTAATTAATACTCGAGTTTATCTAAGAAGTGATAAGAAATGAACAAATTATAACATTTCAAATATTCGCAAACAATTATATCTGCCCTTAATTTAACAAATAAACATTTAAACAAGACTTTTACGTCCGATAACATCTCGCCCTGCGGTTTTTAAAATGATAAAATTGGTTAAATAAATGAAGTTGTATTTCGTTCGCCTTTGATGAGATTAATATCAAGATAACCTCCACAGATAATAAACACTTATAACGTCTCAAATGTCGTGACCGAAATAACGGGCGAATTTCAAAAGGCGATCTCATCTCTGCGGCGTCCGAATGTTTAAAATCAAAATTAAATGTCCAACCGCATTGTGCTAATTAGCTTTACTGCAATCACAAGAAAAAACATTTATGTGAATGTATATCCACTGAAACTTAAACTACATCATAATTTAGTATATTTACGAAATATCGGTAAAGTATAAAGTTACAACGTCTGCACAGTAATGCCATCTATCGGCAACTTTATATCCATATGCATTACAATTACATTTTTCGTGTTCATATATGTGATACATAAAATTATCTTCTAGAACAGATTTTAAATTAATTTAAATTATATTTAATTTAATTATCGCACTAATAATAATAGCACAATATTACTTAAATTTCCTTTGTCCAAAAATGCTGTAAAATAACAAAAATCTTCATTTTGTTTTTGATTTACATATAGTACTCGGTGATAAATATTGCACATCGATTTTGGAAAGAGACAATCGGCTAATTTCGGCTTCTTAGAGCACTATTTCTATCCAACACTACCTATATGACGTTTTGTCAGTCGTTGTATTTCGTGCGAGATAACGAAGAGTGTAAGAAATAGCTAAAAATGTAGCAAAAATTAAAATTTCCCTTTTTGTATATTCCATGCATAAACCAGAAGTTAATGTGACCAGCATTGTTATCGGCAATATGATCAAAGAAAGAAAAAAGTTAATCAAAAACTTATAAAATGGTTTTATTTTTAATAACTCTTGGGATTTAATTGCTCTATTAACTGTATTAAACATATTTATGTATATGTATATAAAAATGTACTAAGTTTATTACAGGCTATAATTAAGGTGCATTTAAAAGTCTAGATGACATGTGGTTAATGTTGAAAGACGCCATAAGAGAGCAACCCAGTTTGATTCTTTTTTTAAATAATGCTTTTCTGATGTTCAAGTTAAGACATAAGATATCTCAATAGATTATTCTAAATGTAAACTTAAATTGTAATTTATTACAGTGTAAAATGTACAGACATTTATGTTGTTTTTAAAAAGGTCTTGTTACATTCAAATTTTTTCGGCTACGCACAGGAAATATGGCGTAGTGTGTATCGCAATGCAACCTCTCACATGCCGGCGAGCTAAAAGTTTGTTTATGCATGTACCACTCAACGTAAAAGACAAAGGTCGCCGAGACTGGTTCCTTGAGTCATTCGCAATCGATTTTATCCGACTTATGTCGATATATTAGCGCTGTTACTGGTGAAATTTAACAGACTATTGAGTTTTATTTTTCTTAAAATTTAAAACGTTTCGCGGCTTGTCGCTTTCTTAACGTCCGGTTCTTGTTCAATTTGTAATTTCGTTTTAACGCTTTCTACCGTATGCTTTATTAATTTATATAACGTTATAATTGTTATATTAAATTTATGCTAATTAGCTAATGCTAATTATAACTTTTTAAAAATTAAAATTATTATATGGTACCGCCGGATTAACATACACTCGTTTGTTGATTTTTAATGTATGTTGGAACAGGTCTGCAAATTTGGAAATTGGGGATGGGCGCGAAATATATAAAACTAAAATGTGATTCATTTTATTAATTAATAACACTTACCTATAAATCAATTACTTAATATGTTGATTATAAGAGTGTAAACAAAAGAAATCGTTTCAAATATTCGAAGTGAAATTCAAGATGGCGCCGAAATCCGTTTCGGATAGTCGCATGTGTTATTTCTGAATCGACCCATTTTTAAATCGATTCGCCGTCACGAGGACGACGTATGCACTCGATGTACCTAACCAATTCTCAAACAATAAACACTTCAAAACACTTTGACCCAAATTTCGTCTCCAGCCAATCTGGGACACGTAAACATGAGTTAAGGGATTCAAACAAGATGAATTGTGAACAGTCGAGAGCAGATTGCAACGTATTTATGTTTCCAAAACTGCACGCGATATTTTTGTGTATAACGACATCTATTGATGGAAAGAAGAAACTATTTTTTTTTATCAACCCGCAAAAAGTTAATGGGTCGAGTTAGACGTTAATTGATGTTGCTCCACTGGACAGGAAAGGATAAGTCGCCATTATGCTTTACGATGTCAACATATACTAATATATCTGGCAAATGGATCTAAATATACTTTTAATATACTAACATGTTTTTTTATAATCAAATTTTGACATTAAAAACTGGTAATATTTAAAAACGAAATCATCTCTTTCTATAACAGCGCTTTGTGTTTAATATTTTCGCTTGTTTCATTTGATTTATTTTTATGACATGTTTATATATAATAAAAGGAAAATAAATAACTATTTATTATAGATTATATATGTTCGCTTCTAATATTTCACAATTTTTCTCATAATTACACTGTAAAATTTTACTAACAAATTAAATAACTGATATTGTTACAACGACATTCTTTTATATATAATAGCGCATTCGCGTTAAGAAAAAAGTTATCGTCGTCACTCAGATATCGACTACTTTTGACCTATAGGTGTGAAATTTATTTTTAAAATAGCAAAAGCTTCTTCTGGTCAATGTTAACACGTTTTTTTTAATTTCATTCTCTAGAAAATAGGTCCCCTTTCTTCTTCCTTTCATCTGGTAGATGCCCACTGCAAAGCATAGACGTAAACCAGAGATCTCCACGATAGTCAATCTTGCGCTGCTGGCATCCAGCTTATCCCGCGGTCATGCTATGTTATCAGTCTACCTAGTAACGAGTTACTAACGCCGTGTCTACTAGCTTGTGGTCGTGACACCAGAACTTTTTGACTCCAACGGTCAGGCAATTCTTGGAACTACATCTGTGATCTTGATTCTTCTGCGGACTTTCTCGTCTTCAGAGTCTTTTGATGATCTTAGCAGTAGCGTCTGTCCAAGTTATCGGTGATCCTCTTTAGAAAACTGCTTTTACAGATCCGCACTCTCTTCTCCACAACTTTAAGGCGTCAGCACTGTTACCTCTGTTCTTTTACATATCTCCATATTCGATCTCGTAGAATAATCTATTTTTCTAATTTACTGTTAACCTTAATATCAAAGTTGAGTGACAACGTATCAATATTATCTTAACGCGAATGAACTATACTTGACAATTTGCTAAAACAATTCAATATGTCATCTAGATAATCGATTACATAAGTTTATTTGCTTATGCGAGTATCCGAACTTCGATGGGAGAGTTCTTTTGACATATCTGTCACATACTTTTCGTTTAATTTTCTGACATATTAATATCCGGTTCTAAGTTTTTTAATATACCGGTTTATGTTAAACTTTTCTTATACTGTATCATTTTGATGTTTAATAAACGGAAAATTTGTCAAAGATACGATTAGAGGTTACCTTCTAATTTATTTTACAAATGATACATTCTAAATTAAATTTTTAATTAAAAATACTTTAGACGTTCATATGAATAAAGTTTTATGTTTCTCTCAGTTTTAAAATATTGATTTATCAATGTATCACACTTTATACATATCGCTTGATTAATAAAATTAGAAGGACATGTTTACAATGACCAGTTTAAGTAAATTCTTAAGGAATAGCGTTCTATATCCACTGATTTCAATAACTTTAAGAAGATTATATGTACACCTTATTAGTGAACATCTTACGTTTCGCTAGTAAAACCTTCCAACGCCCTCTGTCAATTCGACTTGCTAATCCACACTGGTTAAAATTTTAATTATTTTGAAAATGCATCGTCTTATATATGATATTTGTTAGAATCTTGTAAGAATAAAAGATATTTATGAGGTACATGAAAAGGATTTCGTCTGTGTAAGCGAAGTACAGTTCAGTATTTAGTTCGAATATTGAATGGAGAAATATCAGAACAACACTTTCCAAATTCGAATTCGATAATTTATATATCATTCTTTTATATTTTTTTCTCTCTCTCTCCCTCTCTCTCTTTAGGCGTTGCATCACGAACCACAGTTGCAATGTGACCTCGATACCCACACATGCGCGGCAACGTACGATTATCTCGTTTGCGGGTGTGTGTGAGTGAGTGATGCGTGCGGATTCACCAACACATGTTCGTTTAAATACAGTACGTTCGTTTTTTTTTCGAATTTTAAATTTTAAATATTACCATCATAAATAAATATTAATAATATCAACAGATATAATAGAACAATTTTATATGTCTTACAATAAGATACATCAAATATTAACGCATATAAATGCCCACTGTAGGGCATAGGTCTTATTCTTTGGAGTACATACAATATTGGCGATCGAAATATAGTATTATAGTATACAATGGACGCTGCCGCCATCTTGGATCATATATATGTGAGCAGTCGCAATGCTATATAGTGAATGAATAAAATGTCAATCACCTAATGATCAACACGATGATTACTAACCCCAGGATATACTGGTGTACATACAATTCCCTTCACAGTTGATGATGAGAAAGTTATTATTTTTTTAAAGGCATTTTTTTCGATACGAAATATCGATTGTTTTCCGAACACCCTGTATAATGGGCGGGCTCCGGTACACACAATCACGAAATTTCCTCTCTCATCTGATCTGCTCATAATAAAATGTGGCTTTTTTATCACTATTTACTTTTTTCTATGTACCGTTTTAATCTGCATATACTTTGTACATGGCTCGCTTCGTATTGGCCAGATATAATAAACGGCCGAAGGATATCCGTCTGTATATTCGTCGCTGTCATTGACATTAAAAAGACAACACGGTAAACAGATTATATATGTACTTCTTTAATACTCTTTTAACTTTAGAACATTAAAAATGATAACTATTTCTCTATTAATCACTAGTAATCGTGTACATAATACATGAAATGTTAATTTATAATTTTAAAATCAACTTTGACGTAATAATCTCAAAAATCGATTTCTAGTAAATAAAATCGATATTCATATTTAAAACTTTAACTGTCACTAGTAACATCACAAGTAAATTGTAAAAAGTTTTTATTGATATATATTAAAAATGTAAATTGATATTTCTAAATAAAACTATCATTTTCACTGGCCACACAACAAAATTGATACGTAATAAAAAAAACAAATCAACACGCGTACGCAAAATTAAATTAAAATTTGTATTTCGAACGGAAACGCGCGCCAAAACTAGCTACGGGCTCGCTCAATCATTGAGTTGGATGTTTTTCGTCCGGCCATTTTAAATGCAGTCACTATTATATATTTATGTCGATCGGCGACCGCGGCATGTTTCGACATATATTTGTTCTATACGCGGCACTAATTTGCATTTGCATCGCTGATGCCCTGTCTCTTTTATTTTTACCAGTCCTATTGATTAAAGGGTTCAATTTTATTGTTACATTAGCTTTTTAATATATTCATGGTAAATATATTCCATACATTACAAAGTTTTAACACATCATTTTAGACACGGACGCCTTCTCCCATAGTGGCATACAAAGATTCGGGTGAAAAGTAAAAGATCGTAGATCCAAATTTAAAAGTTTCTCGGGAGAATCTCGGCTCAAACTGAACATACTGCAAACACACTTGTATTATCTCACCAGATTATTAAGGCGGTGAGCTTTTAGATCTGCAAACAATCCATCTAGTTTCAGGGAACTCCACTAAAGGACCTTGGTTCAAGCCGCCTGTTATATATATATATTTATATATTTATATATATATATATATATATATATATATATATAGCAATCTCTCTGTTCCACACTACCTATGTGACGTTTTGTCAATCGTACGACACAGATAACGCTCTACGAATCCGAAATTAGCCGATTGTCTCTTTCCAAAGGTCGATGTGCAATTTTTATCGCCGGGTATTGTATTACTTATGCATGCCTGTTAATTGAAATTTTCGGCTTTCCACAACGACCACATATCTAATTTATATGAATTAAATAGTTATTTTATTTATTTTAATGCACAAACAATTCGCCATGTTATCATTTTTTGGCGCCATTTTTTTTCAAGATGGCTAACCTAAAGACGCCATTTTGTTACAATCTTATATTAATTTCTAATTATCACCCACGTACGTTAAAAGCACAGTTTGATAGACGCTATTTTAAATTGAGAATCGCTGTAATTAAATAACAGGTGGTGCAAAAGTAATGTCATAATTCTTGTGTGTTAAAAGCTCACAACAAACCCACTTGGTGATATTTTAATTGGTTTAAAATCATTATTAAACTAAAAGAAATTCAATACCGAGTATTATAATCATTTTAAAAAAAATATTTAAAGTGTAATAAACTTGTAGGTTAACATAATTTTAAATGATACAATCAAATGATGAAAGATGCATTATTGAAAAAAAAACCTATTTGATTTAATTGTGCGCTATTCTCATGGCATCGTTTTAGTTCTATCGAATCCTTTCTTGAATTATACTCATGAAGTCACAAGTCTTTTTTCAGCCGACGGACGCCTACTGATAGCATAGGCCTCCTAAAAATATAGCCTTCGTGAACGATCCTGCGCTTATTTCATCTTAGTTCATCTAGTGGCGTGCCTATTCACTCTGGACCAACAGACATCGGTCGCATGAGCAATGTACTCCACCAACTGCCATTATAGAGGAGCAGTTCTTTGAACTATATCGATGATCTTTATTCTTACTTCTTCTTTACTTCTTTACTCATTTCTGTTTCGATCTCGCAGCGAAACTCCGAATGTAGCCCTCTCCATTGCTCTCTGGATAATCTTGAGCCTTCCTGTGAAGCCTCCGAAGACAGCCCTCTCCATTGCTGTCTGGATAACCTTAAGCCTTCCCGTGAAGCCTGTTGTGAGTGATCGCATGTCAGGGCGGCGTGGACAGGCAGTACAGTCGGATGAAAAGAGTTAGAAAAAGTATTATTAAACGAATAAATTAAGGCCTACGATTTTAACAGCCTTCTAATCAAAATGTCATTTAACGAAAACTCTCAATGCTTCTTTTATAAAAAAAGAAGAAAAGTAAGGCAATGTTATGTTTTTTTATATCAATTATAAAAGATTGTCAAAGAAATTGACAATATTACACACAGATACAAAATAGTAAAAGTACACTCGATTAATTTCAAATTAAACAGACAACTGCAATATACGCTTTAAGTTTAAAAACAAAATAAATATGAGACAATAAAAATGAAATAAGTAACTTATTTAACAACATATGGTTAATATTAATTTTAATACAATAATAATAATATTAACCAAAAAAGACAGTTTTGACAGTTAAATTAAAATGTTTATCAGAATCTGTGGAAGGAATGTGTCTATTAATAGAAGCCATGGCTGAAATGCTAAAACTTTTCGATTGATAATATAATAAACCATCGAGAACGAAAAGCCTGAATTAAAAAAAAGAACGGTAAATGTTTTACATCGACTTGACAAATATCGGGTGCGAGTATCCGAATAATAAAAAAAAAGTAAACCGAAAAAAAAATAAACAACTATGGCGGGCAATTTGAAAATAGTACTCTCGCTTTCGGCGGGCATTCGCCATCTTTTTTTTTCTTCTATTTTCATTCCACGCTAGAAATAGTGACGCATTTTTTTTTACCCCGACGCTTTCACTAGTCACTCGGTAAAGCAAATAGATAGCTTAAAAAATACGGCACGAATATTTTTTCCCGTCGCTCTACCGACCGTTATTGATTTGTTATTTTTTATTTTTTATTTTATTGTAAGTTCACACCGCTACGGGTGTTAGGTTGAAATATTTTCATTGCACCGTTTAGTGTTAAATTATTAAAAGTTCAGAGAGATTTTTATTTGTATGATCCTTTTATTTTCACGGTTAAAACTTTTGTGTATATAAAAGAATGTATTTCGGATATATGTTAACAGATAACTTACTAGAAAGAGAGCGTAGGGCGCTGGCAGATTAGAGTTCCCTAAACTTTTTTGTGTCGTAGACCCCTTGCCATGTTCTTCCGTGTTGGGTAGACCCCCTACTTACCTGATATTGATTTCCTGTAAATTTCTAACTGTAGTGAAGTTTAGTGTTAACATAAAGTAAAAACACATGTTAATTTATACATTTATTAATTGAATTTAAATTAAAACTAATCAAAATAAAATTTTGTATCTGTTATGTAAAATATAGGTAACATAAAATAAACTATAAATAAAATAACATAAGCAATAAGTTAATATTTTTAGTGAGAAGGATGAACCTGATGCTTTAATAATAAATTGTCAACATTTGGCGTCAATTTTGTAAGGGTTAATCTTAAATCTCCTCGGCTAATGATGTCCAGTCTGTTTCTTTTTTTCGTTAGGAGATTGGTAACAGCGCTGAACCCCCTTTCCACTTGGTATGACGATGGAAAGGAAATTAAAAATTTCCTCGCTATATTCCATAATACGGGATAAGTAACGGGTATGTTGTTTTGCAGCCAGATATAGCCTATAAGATAGTATGATGTAAGTAAATAGGTTCTATCAGTGTATGTGTTGAGATCCACTATCGTGGACCCTCATTTTCATTTCATGGACCTCCAAATTTTTTTTCGCTGACGTAGACCCCTTGCAGGTTGTCATAGACCCCTAGGGGTCGATATAGACCACTTTGGGAATCACTGGTTTAGAGCTTACTGCTAAAGCATCTACACATGCCAACTTTGAACGAATTATACGAAGGCATCGTACAATGTACTTCGAGTACAGTGTACGCTTTTCGTATAATATGAAAAAAACCCAGATACAGAAGCGACAAAGACATGTTCACGTACGTCAAGGCTTCCGATTACTGCGCAATCTTATGATATCGAGCAGTTAGTGTATGGAACAGACTACGTAACTGTAGTAATGATATTTTAATTGTGATCCTTCGTGATGTGTACAAAAGTGGTTTCTTTCACAACTGGATATAACTACACAAGAGTGTGAATGGCAAATATTCACTACTATTTATGTTATTCATTTATTCAAAGATGTAGCATAATTTTGTATTTAGTTTTAACTAGACCTAGATCTATTTTTATATTAATTATGATTATAATAATTTAAATAATAATATGGATCACAATTGTACCACAAATATGAGAAGATTTCTGAATAAGATGAAACTGTATCTTTATATTCTTCTGTTCTCCTAGTTCTTCTGTTCTCCTGCTCACATTTCAGATCAACTAAATGATAATTTTTACAGGAAAAGGATACGTTACTACGCTACAATTATTAAATATACTTAAATATGAGTAAATATGGTTAAATACGTTTAAATGTGATTAAAAATATTTAAACATGATTAAATTTGATTAAAAACTTTAAAAAAATTAAACACGATAAAATATGATTAAATAGGATTAAATATGATTAAAAAAACTTAGACACGATAAATTTTATTAAATATGATTAATTATAATTTAATACCATTAAATATAATTAAATGTGATTAAATGTGTTTAAATATGATTAAGCTACTTGTCTATGGGAGAAGCCGATATCAATGACAACATCATTTAGCTGAAAATATGTTGAAGATGCTTAAATCAATTATATATATAAAAAAAAAAACAAATAATTATCAAAAATAATTTAAAAAAAATCGACTGCAATTTTTGCGAATTAAAACTTTGTATATTAATATAGGATTGGCTCTGCTCACTTAGGTTTCTAACGGATCGGCAGCAGCTTTTTCTGCGTACAAAAATATGTCACCAACCAGCCTGCTAAGTATGGCGATTGTGATATATCCCTATTGATATTTTGGTAGAGACCTAGGCCTTGCAGTGGGTATCTATGGACTTAAAGGACGAATATTAGAAGGTTTTTTCCAAGTATGTGATTGACTTTATAAATCACTTTACATAGGGCCTGTGGCGTTAGTCAGTTGCAGAAAGAAGATTTTATTTTAGCCCAAGTTTCCAAAGGATGGGCAGCATAATACCACACTGATCGCCAACCATCTTGCCAAGCGCGCAGGATTATGGTATATCTCCAATTGTCGTGATCCAAGTCGCTTCAAAGATGGTGAATGTATTCAACTATTAGATATATAAGTAGAAAATTAGTATAGACTTTGATCGATAGATATCGAACATTGCAAAAATGTTCGAAGCAATATTTAACTACAAATAAATAAACGAACTGTCTAAACTTCCGTGATTGATAGCTATATAGTTTTCTTAACATTTTACGTAAAGAAAATTCATAAATAAAATCAACGTAACACGTGTAAATAATTATTAAATTAATTTATACCTAATTAAACATAAAATTAGTAAAAATGTAACTCAGTTTAATGATTTATAAATAAATAAATACATAAATATTCAATCTTTTTGTATAATATGAAGTTACACATTTCAATAAGGAGATGTATGTATGATTTTTTTATATAACTGTCTAACTTCCTGCCTACCTCTGCATTGATGCCATAAACTTAAGCCTTAAATAAACTTAAAACAAACAAAAAGAAACTAGTGAAAGAGAGAGAGAGAGAGAGAGAGAGAGAGAAAGAGAAGGTGAATATACAGCTTTGAAAATTTTTCCTTTAACCACTGAATCAAAGACGTGTGGGATTTTTCCTTGTGCTGGTAGGTTTTGGAGGTATTGACGAGACGAAGTAAAAAGTCAGTATGTATTAATCAAACTTAGCCCATATTTATACCGATTCATAAAACGTAAAAAAAAACCTTGTGACAGTTGTAAGTAGTGTGGTATTCCCCTGTTCTATGCTCCTGCGATTACGTAATAAAGCTCTTATAGACGTTTGAAAATGTCATCACAAAGAAATCCTGATTGATTTTGCTGTGGGCTCTTCTCATAAAGAAGTACGTAGAAGAATGTCATCATCTTATTAATTTACTCGTAGAAAGTCAATTTGACAATGGGTCTTTTTCACAGGACCTTTGCACACAACTTAGGAAGGTTAGGTCTTATCATAAGACCCGATATATTACAATATTGTGGACTTTAATTTTACGATATTTTTGAAAAATAGTTCAGTGCTAGATGTCAGTACTAAATGTACTATAAATTAGATTTGAACCCGTAACCTGCGATCGAAAGTAAAGGGCTATCACTGCAACACTAGGGATGATAAAATAAATTATTACAAATCGATTAATGAATAAACAACTGTATTTGATTTGTGATATGATCACGCTAGTTGCACGTAGGCAAGGGTGCCGGGACATTGCCCCCGGAAGTAAAAATCAAGTCCCAAACATCGGCGCGGATTCTGTAACTCTAACATTTAGGTTAAAATATAACCATCTTGCATAAGAAAACGATGAGGGGTGGGCCGCCCCTTCGTATCTCCGTTTTTAGTATTTTAGTAAGTTCAGGGGGAAATTACCCCCCGGCGGCATGGGTGTGGGGGGGTGAAGTGAACTGTGGGGGGGTTTGTGTAAGATGTTGATGTTTCTTAGTTTTATATTACTGGTGTGCTTTATTGCCTATTTGCGTCTGTGTGTATTCCGTTTGCGCGTGTGTGGAATGTGATTCGGGAGAGCTATGCAGATGGTTTCTAAGCGTTGCCTGGTGGGACCACCACCCTTTATGGATCTATTTTAACTGCCGCAGTTACTCTTGGGTTAGGATCGCGAGGCTGTGATTTCAGCAGGTTGAGGCTCGAGTGGCCGCAATAAGCTCGTCGTTCAAATTACGACCTTCAATAAACGTCAGGATACGTGAGCAAGTTTTTTTTTACATCTTTTATTTGGGGGTCGAAATTCAAATTTACTTACACACTGGCTGTATATAATAATTCATATGTTTATAATAAATATATTCCAAATACGATTGAACTGTTGTAACTATGTTTTTTTTAAATTACACATCTAGTGAAATCAAGTGTACTTTAGTATACGAACTGAACTGGCAGTATTTATAAGTTTATAAAAATATAATTCCAAATTTGAATTTTAAAAAGTATGTTATTTGAAATTCGAACGATGCCGCATGATTTTAACTTGTGGGTGTTTTAGTTCTGACGAAGATTCGATTCCTGCCATTTATTATTTTGTACTTCATAATATAAATACTAGAAGAACATAATTATATTGTAGTTAAAATCAAATTGAAATAAAACTTCTTATAAAAGAAGAATCCACAGTTAATCACCGGATTTTTTGTAATTTAATAGTACGTTTAATTTATAACTGTCTTTGATACAAATGTCCGGTTTAGTACATGCAATAATCTTTTTTCAAGTATCCTAATTATTTAGCTTGTAATTTGTTTAATCAAATAATAACTAGTTAACAAGATTTACGGTAAATATATGTAAAAACTCATAATGTATAAGTCGTTTAAGAGTTTCAGAGATGATGAATTTAAATTCTTTAACCTATAAGATCGGTGATCATGACAATCTTTGAGAGAAGCCTTCGCTGTTACGTAGGCGTGTATCAGCTGATCATTGATTTATAAACTTTTATTTTTTATTTATTTATTTATATTTGTATACTTATCATTATTATCGTCACCGTATATCCATAAAATATATAGCTTAAATTACAATACTTTTTAATAACTGTCAAATTTTTGACATTTAATCGAAACCAAAAAAAAAAAGATACCGAATGAAGTAGATAATATATTTATATAAGAACTCATTGCTCAATTTTAATATATTAAATCAATAATACGCATTATTTTTTTTATTTAACTGCAATAAGCTTATGGCTTTTAACAATATGTAGTCTAACCGGTCTGGTATCAATTAAATTTTGTCACGTTGTAATCTGCTTTTTACACGAGGCATTTATTATACAATACTAAATATATAAACTAGCTTTCGTTAAAAACACAAACAAATATTAAAGTAAATTATATATGTTATAAAGATATATGTACCAGAGTGTTCGTTTTGCTTTTTAGGTTATTTGTCCCCCGGATCTTCACAGCTCAGGAACATATGCATTTCTCTTCTATCTCATCTTCCTATCCACATGTTTCTCTTCCTCTCTTACTTTCCAGCATTTATCTTCTCTCAGGTTCCCTTTTATTTCATCTTTTACCCTCCTCCCTTTGTATCTTACTTCTGTAACATTTCTGAAGGTGGTTTATCTCCATATAGTTTTGGAATAATAAGTTAAAAAAAGTATAATAGGCGGTTTTACAATAAAATTAAACTATTATCGTGATCATAAGTCACTGTATGTAAAATTTAAAGTCACACACCATAGTTTACTTAGTTTATCTTACGTCTAAACATGCCTCACATTCACTAATTCCCATAAAGCCTTTGTGGTGGATTAAAGGCTCTATTGGAGGATTATAAGAGGTAATATTTCAAATATCACTATGTTACACTAAAAATCAATCTAGACCTAGAGAAAATCCGATGTAAACGCACTATATACTATAGTTATATTGTATAAAACATTGTAACCAGCTAATCAAACATTACGAAATAATATTAAGTTCACAGTTTGTTTTTATTTTTGGTCTATCGCAAACCTGTAATACTGATCAATTATTATGTATATATAATAAATAAAAAGATAATTTTCTTTTTTATTTATTTATATTCCAACACATAGAAACTACAATTGAATTTAGTTCTATGACAATTATTATCAATTATATTAAAATTTATTTTTTCAATGAACTACGAGATGGCAAGGTGCATACTGCGCCTAACCTATAAGATCTATTTTTAAGTAAAGAAGCTCGATAAGGATATTTCAACTTAAAATTAATTACCTAGGGCGGTTCCAAGGATCTAAATAGAACCTATAAGTTCAGTAGTTTTATTTAAGTGTACACGAAGATGAATTGTAAGTTTAAAATATATTTACACTGTGATATTTTTTTATTTGATCCAGTTTAATAATATTTTTAATCGTGCCATGAATTTAGAGATGAAAGGCTTTTTTGTATACAATGAGCCGGTAGACGGAGCGTGTTTAGACCTCCTATGATATAGTTTAGGGCGCGAGAAGTCGCTTGAAGCCCTAGACTGGTAGTTGTGTCGATCTTCCGTAGAAGCCTTGCGGTGGGCATTTATCGACTAGATAGTTATATTACCTGTAGTAATATTATTGTTGCTGCTGTAAGATGCCCACTGCTGGTCATGAGTATTAGAGATTACTAACTAGATATATAATGAATATTAAAAATATGGATAATGTCAACGTCCTTACTTAAATCAAAGTTAAATGTATAGTAGGGTTGCGTAGTTCAACTTATGTTATTACATACTATGTAATAATCTAAGAAATACCTTCCACGTAAATGTTATACGACATCGATATTTATTACACGTAAACGTAACACGACGTATGAGAGAAACATAAAACGAAAAACAAAATTAAGTTCCCGACATAAACGCATACAGACGCGATATGAACTAACCGATGCCTCCACGTTCCGTATTTAAAATTAACATACACAAGTATACGGGGCAACGCGGGAACATCAAAAACTCTAATCAAAACATAACGACCCCCCCAACTCCACACCACTTCCCCCCCCCGCAAGTTTCCCCCGTCAATATTCTTAGTAGAATATAATCAATTCTTAGAGAGAAAGAAACAGTCTCGGTGTATTGATAAATGAGTGCTCCCTTCATATTTCCGCGTTCGCCACCTCCCCCCGCGGAGGGGGGGTGCTTTAAAGCCTCCCGAGGGGGGCGTCTTAGGAACGTGCAAGATAGTAAGCAGCAGGGCTGGGGCTAATGAACTTTTAGCTTTTTAGGGTGTTTCTTGTGAGGGTCTTGAATATAGTTGGTGTACAACAGCTTCCTTTGGATTCTTTAAGCACGAGGGAACGATTCCTACGCTTGTATTAAACAGGGTGTTTGATTATAGATATAAAATCTTAAAACGAGTCAATGTCTAACTCATTCACTCCTAATTTATATATTGTTATCTTTAAAAATCATTTCAAAAAACAAAATATCAAATATCGTAATTATAATATAGTAAAACATACAACCATTACTTAATGGCTTATTAACCCAAGAGGACTTCACACTTCACTTAAAATAGAGTGATTTGAAATAGGTGTATGTTTTAAATATTTTTGCTTGGAAACGAGCAATGCATATATATAAAACTTTTATACCTGTAACAAATCAACCTGTATATCAGTACAGTAACTTAGACAGTTTATTTGAATCATCATCACCTTTATCATTATAACAGCTGATGATAAAAGCTCACAGCAAAGTAGATACTCTCCTAAGAATAATAATAACAATTATTGTATTACAAATGTTATTTTATAAAAGAAAATACGAGTAAAAATATTTGGATAATTTTCTCTTTTAAATTTAATTATATTCATAGAATCTTTCTGAGAACCTTAGAAAGTTACTGAGGCAGCGAGAGAAGGGCCCGCAATTAAATGTTACGAAAGCTTTCTACGCGGGACCAGCCCTGCTACGGGCCTACGCTCGTAGCGGCTACGGCGTAGGCGCTAGTTCGCCCCCCAGCACAACTTTTTACCAAGAACCGCGCGAAATGAGTGGATAAAACATAGGTAGCTTCACTTCCCTTAATTTATTTTAAATTAGTCAAAATTATTCAATTCAATTCAACACAAAGCAGCGGGATTTGAATTCGTGAACGAATGTAAAAGTACTCTGTTATGAAAAACAGTTTTGAAATGATTTAATAAAAACTGTATAAACGAAACGAAATTGTTTATTAAGGCACTGTACGGCTCCAGCTGTAAGGCATAGACCACTCTGAAAGATCACAGGTGATAGATCTTTCACCAATCCAACGATTTAACATAACCTAACATTTTTAACATATTCCAAATAAAATAAAACATAGCATATTCAAACAAAAATAATCATAAAATTGAATATTGATCTGTTAAAATTTATTAATATTGTAAACTAAATTGAATAGATGAGTGACCGGAAATCGAATGCCGAACCTCCGGGACCAAATCCGTTGCACCGCGGGCCCTCGCCCGCTCTTATTTTAAACAACTACCGTCTTATAATACATCCCGTTTTGCGACTAAATATCGCGAATGTAGCGATGTACTGCGCCCACACGGTCTTGATCAACAAAAATAATTAAATTTATGTTTACCAAATTTATTACTGCAATATTCATACGCATATCATCTAGATATATCGTTAGTAAAATATATTATTAATATAGTAGTTACAAATAGTTTAAGATATATGCTATTAACCACAATCTTCGTCCATTTTATATCAAATGATTGCAGTGTTAATGTTATAATCAACAAAAATATTATCTACAAAATTTTACCGCAATCAATGTATATACAAGTTTATATATCAATAACACAATTCCATGTTCATCTTATTGGTTTCTTTTGTCTTACTTCGAATTCGACAATTTTTTTATACCACAAGTCACAAAATTATGACAAATTAATGTAAAATGAACAGTAGCAACATAAGAGGTTGTTAAAAACTGTTTAATGAAGCCAATTTCAATGATCTTTGAAGTTTGCTGAAGATTGTTAATGTCGAATTGTAATATTCAACATAAAGAAAAAGGAATACTCTAATAAATACCTCGTGGAAACTTCTACCACTGTAAAATCATTACAACAAGTTTTACAAGGATTGCAGTTATGTAAATTTCACGAAAAAACATTTAAACAGCAAATATAAATCGTATTTATCAAAATGCAATGTTTAATAAAGCATAGGATAGATTCTACGAGTTATGCTAATCATTGCAATTATAAATTTTCTAATCAAAGAAAACTCAAGTATCAAAAGCGTGAGGGTGAAGTACTTCCGGGTGGCGTATTTACAAGTATTGTAAGTATAGAATTATATATTTTATAACGCCTCCCCACGCTCTCGCCGCGCAAACTAAGTCTTTGCGCATCTTTCTATCCCCACCTTTTTGCCTTCTTCTTTTAAAACCACCCGTCGTATGAACCCCTTTCCCCCATTCGACTAATTTCGGGGTACAACTGAAGAATTATTTCTTGCGATCGCCGGGCCATTCGATTTTCAACTTAAAGCTATCGCATTAAGGTACAATACCAACGCGGACTCGCACACAGTCTTGGGACTGTATCTTTTCACTTCGGAAACTAATTCGGCATTAGAAAACAGAAGCAAGCGACGGTCAGCGCCGTTTGAATTTGTACTTTAAGTCGAAGGATGTAAGACAGTTTTTAGTTTGTAGAGTGTGTGAAAATTAGAACCGTTTCGTCAAAAATATGAAATTAAAATCTTCATACTAGCGAAAGAAGTTTTAGCATCTTTGTTTTAGAGCGAGACGGGCGACGCTGCATGCTTAGTCTCGCTCGCACGGAGGGTGGCAAGAGATGGGTAGTTTGAAGTAAAAAGCCTTGCTTCGTTGATCAATGCGCGCCGCATTTGGAATTAATCATAACCGGGTATTTTCGGTCCATGTCCCGCGGTGGAAGGGGCCTTAAGGGGGACCTGGGCGGGCGGGAAGGGCGGTGGTATCGAGAATTCGTATTCTTAATGAAAATACGCTCTCTTCCTGTTTACATTTTGTAATAAATTGTTTTACTCCGATGTTTGCGAGCCAAGTGATGGAGGATTTATTATTTGAGACGCGAGGACGAGTAAAGACTATTGGGGGATACCGCAGGCATGACTAAGGAACCACACAATACGACTCACAGCCACGTGTTTCGAACAATTATGCTTTCAAATCACGTTCACTCTAACTTCCATATACTCTCGAAATGTCGACATAAATTAGTGATCCTAGTGTCCCAAAATAATTCAATCCAGCTAAGTTAATCTAAGTTGGCTACCTGTGACAATGATGTTAGAATCAAATCATCAGTTGCATCATCATTAAGTTAAATTTGCATTAAATAAGTTAGTAAAACTAAGCCACACTTTAAGCAAGAGCAGTTTCGTAGCTAGAAATTTAGATACAATATTGTTAGGTATGCGTCGTCGTTTCATTTCCTATACTCCCACTGCATGACATAGGCTTCACCCAAAAATATCTATGAAGGTATATCACAATCATCACGCATGTGATCGCAGTACAATATGGTACACAGAGAACACTGCAGCCAATCCTATTGTAACTTTCGTGTGCAGTGGCAATCCTATATAATTAATGCACAAAGTGAATTATACAACACAAGCTTAGCGGTAAGTACTGACTTATAGGTCGCGGGTTCGATACCACACATAATCTAATATAATTTAAACTTGTGTATTAATTATATAGTTTTTAAACTATCGCTAGCACCATCCTATTTGTACAATAATATCACACTGAGATCTCCAATATGCCTACAAAGCGTGGATATTATAGTATACTAGCTGATCCCGCAAACGTTGTTTTGCAAAAAAAATATTTTTAATTTTCAATTTAAAAATAAGGGTTGCTCCTAGAGGGGTGAAAATTTATTGTTGTATGTATTCTTGTATGCTGTATCATAAAAAAATAAAAACAAAAAATTTCCTTTATCACTTAGAGGTATAGAAAATAGATAGTAGCCGATTCTCAGACATACTAAATACGCATATTAAATTTGGTAAAAATCAGTCAAGCCGTTTCGGAGGAGTTCAAGTTCGAACACCGTGACACGAGAATTTTATATATTTGATATAGTAGTACGTAATAAGTAATGAACTTATATATAATTTGAGTATATATAACTTAATTAAGTTACGAAAATTATTGGAATAAGTATAAGTAAGCTAAGTGAACTGTTAAAGGTATTGTAGGCGCGCGAGAGGGAATGCCGCCCTCGACACACTGCCCCAGTGACGGGCAGGAAGTGACGTTTCGTCCTTACTCCGGCCGCGTGTAAGGATATGCCCTACTACGTACGCGAGAAATGCAAAGATCCTTTTTAAAATGAGTCACATACCATTTTTATTTACACGAATAATATTAAACTGTCTGTTTGTAATATACAGAGTAAATTAAAACACCACTAGCTTTAAAAAATTTATTGTCATTAAAAAGCCTTGTTATAATCTAAACGAACAGAAATTATTTTGTACCGTGACATATTAGTATAAATATTACAATAAGAATTATTTTTCAAATTTTTATTTAATTAATATTTACGAAAAATATAAATACTAAAAAATCTATATAAATAAATAAAATTGAATTGTCTGTTTATAATATTAAAATAACCGGTTTTAACTACGAGTATATGTATATTTATACACAGTACATAAAAAGAAATTCGGACGAATATACACAGACAATAATTAAAAAAAAATTGTCTGTGTTTATTTCTTCCGGCGAATCTCTGAAATGGTTGAACCGATTTTGACAGAACTTATACTAACATATCGCTAATGAAAGATGTAACTTAGGCTACTTTTATTTTAGAAAAATAATTTTACGAAAAAAAAACAAAAATTTTTTGTTAAATTTTACGCAGACGAAATCACAAGTACAGCTAGTTTAAATATATATGTTGTGGTTGTTCTTTTTATAAAATAACTTATTTTATTAATTTAAATTTACTTATTCTCACAATCTCCTCTGTGTGTAGTTTTAATATATTTATTGTACTATTTCACTCCAGGAAAATTCCGATCATTTGATCTAAGAGCGGCAATAAAAATGTATAAAAATTCTTTTGCGTCATTACCGGTTCGAAAAATCGAAAATTTTATAAACAGCTGATTATTAAAATAATATTAATAAGTAAAAATAACAAGAATGATGAAATGAAGAATAAAAAAACGCCTGATGATTTTGATTAGCAGATTCTTATAGATAAAGATTTACTCGTATATAATTTGCAGGTACATTACGAAATATTATGTTAGAAGGTTAAATGTCTTAGTATATTTTCCACCATTTTGAGTTTGTCATAAAAATATCATGAAGTGCATTTTTTATTTTTAAATGGCGTCTAAAATAATGTAAAAAGTACGATAAGAATAATATTTATTTAAATTAAATTCATGCCCATTTCCTGAAGAATAAAACTTACTTTAATTACCGCAGTGCTTGTATCTTTTGGAGGAAGAACCTAAGGAATGATTAATTTTGATTATTGAATGTAAAATATAAGAAACAAAAACAAAGATTTTAACAAATATTTCAAGCTATAAAGAACATATGTGTTCAGCTGGTTTATTTTTCCGATTATATATTAATAAAAAAAAATTATACTTACTTATCGTTAAGGATTTTAAAACAGGTGTATATATTTGGGTGATGCTAGAAATTATCGTAATGAATCTAACACATCTTTTAATGCTTCTTTTTATTATATAGTCACATAAATTACTTCAGTTTACGACTATTTATTTTTAAGTTAAGATTTTATCTTTATATCTCATTCTTTCGGAAAACACGTTGCCTATAAGCTGGAAACGAAGAAGAAAACCTTGGTATAACTCCTTACGTTGGCGCATTAATAATAATTACATTTATTTAACTTCCAACCCTGTTTAAGGTAATTAGATTATTAATTTTGATACTTGTTACACGTGCATACTATGATATAAACATTCTTGATAATTGAAGCGTAATTTACACCAAATTGTAGTTTATTAATGTTATGGTTTTCCAAGACACAGGCTTTGTACCACTCCTTTATTTTAATAAAGATGTATTTTATAATATTTACTTTAGCTTTTATATAATGGTATTAAAAATGTTAGATATAATAGTTTATTTATTTACGGTACATCGTTTTATATAAATATTAAAAGAATACAAAACGAACTGCAATAAAATTTTCCATAGCGCCTAGCAAAAACTTAATAGTACTTTTCATACAATGCAACAATTACCGTTGCTATTGTAAAATATCAGGCGCCGTGTTTTATGTTCGGTCCGCAGTTAGAGCATTAATAGCAGTGGAGAACATTAAATTTAGTGGATTCGACTGAAACTGGGCGATTTAATACGCTGTACTGAAGCGCTGAATTGGTTTCAGGCGTTTTCTGTAAGCTTAACGCTGAAAGAATTCTAAGAAAGCTCTGCTGCTGTTATGAATGTTATAACACCAATTAATTGTTTATGTATTACAGTTAAATACACATTTATAAATTAATTTTCTAATATTAACTTTAAAATGGATCAACGATATAATCAAGGTCGCGAGAAATCGATAAATGAAGGCAGCGGACGATCGATAATTGTGTCCATCTTTGGCGGAGGCTTTATTGCGGTAGGCACCTATCGTCTAAAAGGAAGAAGAATTAGAAGGGAAAACCTATTTTCAGTAGTCAATCTTATTAGAAAATCACGTTTATCAGTTGAAATAGTCTATTCGTAAAGAAAAGAAGCTTCTCCTATTCTAAAAATAAACTCACCTATAGTTCAAGAGGATAGCATCGACGCAGTTAATGTCGACGAAGAATAACATTTTTCTTAACGCAATTGCGATATAATATCTGAATGACGTCGTAGTTTTAAAAAAAATATACGCATAAATGTATAATTAATAAAAAATGTTATTGATATTTTTTAAAGCATCGATAGTTAATGTTATATCGTTATAGTAACATTTTAATTTATTTTTCTTTTATTTTACATATGTAGTATTATACATAAAAAGAAATCAGATGATGATGTAGATGATATACTTTGGATCATTTATAATGATCACTAGTTCATGTTACAGTATACCTCCTTCCATGCATCGTATTCATCACCACTGAGATTCATGCCACCTTCTGAAAAGTTTATCAGGCAATATGTTACGATATCTATATCAGTGTTTAGCGATGTGTATATCTTAGGATACTATATCTACGGTGGTCAAGTTATAAAATGTCAGATCAATTAAATTCAATTGAATCTCTTATCACATTATAACATCTTTTTAACTTGAAATATATCTACGAAACATTTTCAGATTTGGAGAGCCCATAGAGAAAGATTTTTTCTTTGTTTTTTTTTTCGTAATTTTTTAGTATTTTTTATTCTAATTTGTATTAATGCCCAATAAAGCCTTTTACATTATGTAGGAATATTACTGAAATAAGCAGAAGGTCTTTGGGATATTACAATAGAGTTTATTTTAAAAACATATACGGTTGCTTACAAAGGAGTTATTTTTAATTTTGAATTTACTAAGCATAATACAGTTTAAATATAATTATGATTGACGCTTATTTGTTATATTTAAATAATATAAACTAAAATCTACTTAAATTGTACAAAAGAACATTAATAAGCGTATGCTTTAAGGGTTGATATAAAAGTTAAATTAAACCATTTTTAGTGCAGTTATTTATATGTTTAATCATCCGTACATATTTTATAACATATCTTTTATAGATATAAAATTTAATAACCATATCTCTTGGTTAAGCTAATGATATATATAAATAAATCTAATATTTTATATAGTTTTAGTTTAAAAAAATTAATTTGTGAAGAAACTATACAAATAAATATTTAAATATAATTGATACTGGCGTTTGACAGTTTTAAATTGACATTTGACATTATGAAATTAATTCGAATTTTGAATTTTTTTTTGGTTTATAATGCAAAAGGTCACTAATGACAGTACAATGTCTGACAGGTAATTGCGCAATATAACCAGCTGGTAACTTAAATTATTACTTATTGTCCCTATTAAGTAATTATTGGCTATTTTTTGATTGATATGGTTGATTTAATAATGAAGTTTTTATTTAAATAGAATTATAAGTGTTTTTAAATATTATAAACTTAACTTTGGTTGTTAAAAAATATATTCTTTGTGCATGGGAATGTTTTGAAATATAAATTTATAATTAAATTTTGGTTTGACAAGCGCGTTATGCTGGAAAGATTGTTAGATAATAATGTGAACGGAGACAAAGGGCTGCAGCATCATATTAGAGGAACGGACCCTCAACGGGAGCCCCACAAAAACAGGGCTCCATAAAAAAAAGCAAACAGTTCTATTTGATTTTTTTTTATTCACAATGGAATAAAACCCGAGGCCCGTCTCATAACCTAACCCGCGGCGTCACATCGCAGCCTCCCGAAAACTCGGTACGTACCTACTCGTATATTCATTTCCGTTCCGTTAATACCGCATACTTTTAACTGTCTAACTAGGTGGCGCCCGCCCGTCGTCCGCCCTACCCCCCCTTTTTAACACCCCCAACTCACACCATCACTACTTACACGCGGTAGGCGCAACTTTTATAATACTACGTACTCGGGAGCTTTTTAACGAACCACCCTAAGGGAGGAGGGGGGTTGCCACCTGCCACGCATACCGAAAAATACGTAAAACAGGGGGGGGTGTGGAGACTGTGCTCCCCACGGTTAGAAGTGCCTGTATTTTGCGTATTTTTAAATTATTCCTCACATGCCGGTTGTAGGACGTTTGGTGCGGTGCCGCGGGATCCCATCCGGTACTGATTGTGATATCTACCCCGAACGCGATCGATCCGTGATGCTTGGAATTGTTCTAATTCAAATTTAGAATTTTTTTCTTAATTATTTACACGTTATCACCTCTATTACTTACTTTTAAATAAGCTTTACTACCACTTTCGAATGGTCAAGACATATAAAAACATATATAGTAAGTTTAAATATATATTTATATATAGATCATGCAATGTTTCAATGATGGGATGGATGAAATGAAAGAGAAAGACTGGGAAAATTGTAGAATGAAAGAAACGGTACGACAGATAATATGATAATGGAATTGTTCTAATTCAAATTTAGAATTTTTTTCTTAATCACCTCTATTATTTACTTTTAAATAAGCTTTACTACCACTTTCAAATGGTCAAGACATATAAAGACATATATAGTAAGTTAAAATATATATTTATATATAGATCATGCAATGTTTCAATGATGGGATGGGAATGAAATGAAAGAGAAAGACTGGGAAAATTGTAGAATGAAAGAAACGGTACGACAGATAATATGATACATGAAAGAGAAGAATGATAATAATAAAAAATATGAATAAATTATTAGAAATAAAAAGTCCCTGTCCCACACGAGATAGGGGAAAGAGAGGTCCCTAATAGCGAGGACCATTTAAAAAAAATGTTTTAATGAATTCGATAGTTATTCATTTAATTCAAATTTTAAAATTTTATCATGTTATTAAAGGTGTATTTATCACATGAATAACTTTATTTATTTACAATTTTATTATAATTAATATTTTTAAGACAATATATTTATAGAAAGTAGTCCGATGCAACGCAAGTTCGCTTGTCGAGCCGTTCTTTGCGAGGGGCTTGCTTATCTTCTATAGACTGACGTAATTATGAAGCATATTTGAAAGCCTTTAAGATAAATCAATCTCTCTCCCTTTCTCCCATTATAATCCTTTTTGTTAATTATTTTGATTTCCTGTTTCTTCCTAACTCTACTTGTTCTTATTTGGCATCGTAGAGCGTAGAAGTTTTGTGTCAAGTATCAAGATTTTTAATGGAATCAGGCGTTACCTCGCGGAAGTCCATCCTAAGTAAGAAAAGGGCCAATATTTAGCCACTTCCGCACATCAAGTATCAAGATTTAGTCCGATCATAACCTCGATCTTACGGATGTTTGTTTTAGATTTTTCCGGTCACCATCTTACCATGTTAAAAACGCACTTGTTGCCAATAAATGACACAAGATTTAAAAATAAATGTATTCGTATCGTCTAAATTTTTTTAAAAAGATAACAAATCCTTAAATCTAAAAACTCCAAGTAAATATCTTAAACATTCCTACACTTATTTTTAAATATAATTATATAAGTATATTATTGAATAAACCTTATAATTGCTATTATTAGGTTTATTAGTGTATGTGAAACTACTTACACCTAAATTTATAGTTGAAAAAATTAACAAATCTTTCATAATAAATTTCCGCGAGATATTTAAGAGCTTCCCATTCTGAGTTTTAAATCTAAAATTAAAAGTATATAATTAAATAAATCAAGAGTTTTTAGTTCATCAAAATGTGTGAAACTTGGTTTGTAGACTCATTTACATTATTGATATTGTAATGTACACATTAAAAATTGTTAAAATTCAGTATCTGTGCGTCTCTTCTGAGCAGACCGGCTTTCCGAGTCAGTCATATCTTACTACATATAATGTTAAAGTAATTGACGATACAAAAGTGCATTTAAAAGCTAACTTAAATTAATATATTATAAGTTTTAACCCTTAAATGCATGACTTTTATTTATACTATAAAAATGTATCTTGCAGATAAGTACACTATAATGCAGGGAAAATGGAAGATATATATATATATATATATACACACATAAATAATAATTTATACCTGTTTATTAAAAACCTTATGTTGCAAATATACAACTCTTCATTTACTTTTAAGTGTGGTACTCGTTTTACGTTTAGATGGTATTTTGCAGTTTTTTATCATTATGCATTTAAGTTTTAAATCACTTAATGAACAGAGTTTGCCACACGTCTAAATATGAATAGGTGACGTAACACAGCGCAGGTATTTCAGTCTCTCGAAGGCTCCACTAAAGATGATTCCCGCCTAACTTCGTTGGCACAGGCGGCGTATACTTCATGTCTGCCAACGCATTGCCAAATTAGAAACGATCTCGTTACAGGCTTTTAAATCAGGTCATGCCTCACAATGGCGCATTTATTAGATATATGTGTAGTTTAGAAGCCAATTCAATTATTTCTACTCTGTTTTCTTCCATAAAGTACATTTGGTATATTCGCAAGACGGCAATAAACTAATAAAGTTCGCTTAGTACAAAACGAAAAGGAAAAATAGTACATTAGAATAATTGAAGGCTTTTAGGCGAAAAGCTTCGTGTCGTAGACGTTTTTATTACTACACTATTTAATCTTGAAGACTAATTACATATAGTATATGTTTAAAAACAAGACATGAAAAAACTAGATACTATATTATTCATGTATTCAAATTGATTGATGGATTTAAAATATTTAGCGGAATGTATGTATATCTATGTTGTTGTCAATCAATGTAAGTTTTTTTAAAGTTACCACTTAATATAAAGTGATTGGAAATAGAATAAAAAACTGTAACGATTTTTATTTATAAACTAAAGGTGCCCGCAACTTCACGCTATTGGAATTTAGTTTTCTTTTAACTAAAATAATCTAAGTTACATTTTATTACACCAGCTATTTGCATGTATAAGTCCCGTCAAAATAGGTCTAGCTATTAGATTAGCGGAAACAAATAGATAGACATAATGAAAAAGATAATGTAATTTTCATATATTTATCGTATATATATTCATATACATATACAAAGCAGTTACTTTAATATTATCTATAGAAACTCCTTAAAAGCTTTTACATCTAGAACTTATCACAGTTTATATCTCTCTGTATCAAAAGCGGAAATATTGGTTGGAAATCTGAATTTGATTCAACAAGTATCTCTGTGAGAGATTTCACACGAATCCACCTAGGTAGATATCTATATCTATATATATATATATATATATATATATATATATATATATATATATCACCTAGGTAGATTCATCTATCTCGTAGGTGAGTCTAGACTTGCCTACGACACGCCTACGTATGTCGTAGAGATCCTCTATGCGCTTCTACGATTAAGTTTACATGTTAGAAATGAAATTAGATTTCATTTAATTACATAAATTGGTAAATGTAACTTTATGTCGTGTACATCCTACGCTTTTTTATTGTTTATAACTTAAAACGTTTTGACATTTGAGACAGGTATTTTAATTTACAATATAGTATTTAAAGAAATATCATTTAAGTACTTTTTTGGGAATTTATGCCTTTCATTAGTAGAGAAATACTATAATACTAGAGTTTTTCTCGTTTCAACATATTTAGAAAATTATTTATGTTAATACAGATGGATATAAGGCTTCGAATCGTCGGTAAGTTATCTCCAACGAGAGGAGATCGTTAAGCATCACGCACTGCGAATGTCACGATATAAAAATAAGGGTACGTCAGATCCCTTCACGTCGCGTATGGAGGGGTTGATTTTTGTAACATACGACCTATTTAGCATTACTTACAATGAACCATTTGCTGTAATTTTTCAGAGATACCTAATAAATCGTTTATCACTTACTGAATATATTTCTTACATCGATGTCTATTGTATCTTCTAGAACCTTCTTCTCAAATAAATTAATTACAGTATCACTTACGATTTTAATTACCTTTTTTTATTTGAACTTTACATTAGTCTATGGACCACGTGCCGGTAGACCTGGCGTGTATAGACCCTCGACTAGGTGAACTGGCGATATAAATAAGGTTGTATCAAGTCGCCGGAAGTAGACCGCGTAGCGATCTTTGAAAATGACATATGCCTTGCAGTGGTGCAGTCCATTAAAAATAAAAAGAATGCATAGACCTTTTTGACCAAAGACATCTATGGGAGATACATAATTGCCACGCTTGGTTGCGGGTTAGTGATCGATATACTAGCTGATCCCGCAAACGTTGTTTTGCAAAAAAAATATTTTTAATTTTTAATTTAAACATAAGGGTTGATCGTAGAGGGGTGAAAATTTAGGGTTATGTGTATTTTTGTATGTTGTATCATAAAAGAATAAAAATAAAAAATTTCGTCAAAAAAATAAAAAAAAAATTTTAAGGGTGAACAACCCTTATCACTTAGGGGTATAAAAAATAGATAGTAGCCGATTCTCAGACCTATTAAATACGCATATAAAATTTGGTAAAAATCGGTCAAGCCGTTTCAGAGGAGTTCAAGTTCGAACACCGTGACAAGAGAATTTTATATATTAGAGATATATATATATATATATATATATATATATATATGTGTAGCCTATCCTATAGTTCTTAGTGAGAGATAAAATTTCTTAGTGAGCAGTGGCAATTCTATACAATTAATATAAGAACGTATCCCCGGAATCGAACAGGTGATAAACGATCGCATGCCTCAGTCAACAACCGTTGGGATACCATTAGTTTTATTGTCTAACAACACGTCAGCACAAAATGTTTTATCATCATCTTCAGACAGATTCAATTTATGATTAAAACCGTTGGAAAAGAAAGAGATAGTTGCAAAAATTTCAAAAATATTTCTCGTGTTAACAGATAAATAATAGAGAAGGAATCTTTATTATTATTATTTATACTATTTATTATCTTTAAACATTATTTTATTAGTCGACTGCCCTTAATCATTGTTTACCAGTCGATCATAACAAAATAAAAATATATTTAGAAGGTTTAAATATCAATTATGATTAATACGATATTAAAATTAACAAATATGAATTGGTACGTGGAATTTCGTCGACAAGAGTTATGACCTCTTGTACTATACCTCCTGTAATAAAACCTAATATCCACGATATATTTTGTGAGTAACTGAAAGTTCTATCGGGTATATTCAACAGTTTCTTCCTGCTTCTTCTTCACAACTATAACACCTTGCGAAGCAGAGTAGAGTCAAAAATAAAATTCTTAAAATAATTAATAATATGTTGACGATATATGACTTCCTTTATAAGTTTCAACGTTTAATAAATTAATATTATCTTTATTTTTGATAAGTTGATAAATACAAAATTCCCATTATATAGATAATGATATTTATAAATAAAAAACAATAATTAAATAATTCTTCTCAGAAATCTTGTTGAGGTTATCGAATGAAGTTGAATACAGGGTGTTTCTAAAACATCATCATGGAGGAGGCCTAGGTCAAGTAGTGGAAGTCTTGAATGATGAAATATCTATGTTTTTTTAGTTTAATGACCTCCGTTTTACTTGCCTCTCATTGTTTCTGCTTTGTGTGAGATAGGGGCGTTACAAATTCGCGTAAAATGAGTTTTTATATGTTTATTCTTCGTTCTCTTTTGTCCTACATATTATCTTCTATTTTATTCCTTTTACGCTGCAAGTGGTCTGTCATTCTTTGCTTGCTTCTTCTTCCTTCTTTTGTCTACATTCCTAGATTACATTTTTTTATTACAGACTCTTTATATTTATTTTATTTATTAGCGTTTCTTTAGTTATTTTACTATATGGCACTATAATACTACATATATATAATTTTCAACACCATCACGTTACGACAATCATTTTAAAATAATATTTTATTACCTTATCTTCAAAAGCCTTTAACTGAACCATACATGGTTAGTATTACTGCAATACAATCTGCATGGCCATCATCAGTCCATGAAGTCAATTCATAATTTACTTCAATTTTAAACAATTACATCAATTGTTGAAGCAGACGATTTTCAATATAGCACACGCGACCGAAACTTCCCCGCGTTGCCCCTATCCTTTTGTCTCCTAAACAAACCTTCGTTTAAATTAAAAACCACGCATCCTTTATATAGACAGCTGTAATTAAAAATGAATTTAATAAAACACTTTTAAGTTTATTTAATAAGATATGAGCTAGGATATGAGTGGGTTTATTGTGGGCTTTGATCACATGTCGTTTAGAACCTTATTAGCTGGCCTCTGCTGGATATAGGCCTCTCCTAAATATTTACAATAGGAATAGTTGGTAAAGACCTATTTTTTAGAGTCTTAGTAGTACCTTGTGGGCGGTAGTACGACGGAACTAATGACATTCCTAGGTCTCTAAAACCTTAAGGCTTCAGTAGCCATCCATTCAGAGCGTTATATAGCCTGTTTACTTCCATATAAACTTAATATTCCTCTAAGTTGTGTCATAATTATTACACAGGCTTAGTTTGATTATAGTTTGTGATACTGGACTCTAATCTTTTTGTCTAGACGTAAAGAAATGATCACTGTAAATGATCCAATGTGGAAAATTATTTGAATAAATGTTTTCTTTTTATTTTACTTCGTTGCATTAATAAAGCGTTTACATTTACAAAAATGAAGATGATCTTTTAAAGAAATGTAAATAAGAGAAAAGTGATTAAATAAAATTTTTGTTTATGATAATAGTTAGAAAAGAAATGCTTGCATAACAGATAAATTAATTAAAATCGTAATTAGCTTATAATTAAACTAGTAAAACAATGTATGTAATTATAATTTTCATAATCTAAATGCAGATATAATAAACCAGTGATGTTTTACACCGAAAAATACTATTTTAAAAAAAGCTAAACTAAAAAATAAACGCCCGAAAATATCCAAATCAACACGCCCGGCGCGAAAACGAAGCGATAACACGGAAGGTTACCGGCGAAAAAAAAAAAACACAACACGCGAAAATCCGGGGAAAAAGCGAAAATAAAACCCGACCCCCGCAATGTATCAACAAAGGAACTTTCTAATGACAAATTTCCAAACGGAAAAAAAAAATTTCTAATTCACGCACAGAGAGACGCCGCCATCCCTTCCATATGGGGGGGGACTGTGGTGGCAACTTCTCCCCGCGTGCACATACACGCAATTTTTGATCAATACTTAAAAATTAACCCAGCCTCCGCTAGTTTTTAAATTACTCTGCGCATGTCATGATTTTTAATCAGGGGGGCACGATGTGACGCCTACACCGCCTCGTGTACGTCCGGATATTATGTTGAAATGAATACAATATAGAATTGTCTTTACATACGGCCATGTACCGATACCGGGGCTTTTTGCCACACCGCCGCCTGTTCGTTTGGGACGCCGTATTAAATTAATATTTGCCCCTTCCACCGGAAGTAACATCGTAACATTATATTTGTTACACATCTACTTCTGCCTTCAAATTTTAAAAACCTTATTAAGTATAAAATATTTTCTAATATAAAATATAAAGTTTAGGTTCTTTTTATTCCTTCACTTTCTCATAAAGTTATTTATGATGATGTCTGTAAATTTAAAAAGACTTATTTCTTACTCAATCATCTCGTTTTAAAATAATTTATGACTAAATGGTAACCGGAGAGTTAATTAATTCAAGTTCAGGTAGACAGTCCACATGGCATCAAACATATGTACTCTAAGGTTCTAGATGTCATTCCGGACGTCGTCGGATGCGGTGCAACTCCTGGGAATAGGTACAAAAGCTTTAAAGGGATTTAACTGACAAATGAGCTAAACATTCACACCTAAAGACGTGTTTAAATCACGCTGTATAAACATATACTTCATGTCACTCCCGTCCCGTCTCTTATAGTAACCTGTCATTAACTTTACCTCTTTTCATGTTAATTTTTGTACTAAATAATGACTTATATAGACTTATTTAAACAAGTAAATAAATAATATTAAAACTAATAATAAACATATTACTACGGCTTAGACATTCGTAGACAACGTACATTTAAAATCGTAGAGAGAAATTCCTAACGAAAGGCGTCAAATAAAAACCTTTAACAATATCCTTACCTTAGCATAATCAGTGATGAAAATGAATGTTTTTTATGGTAAAATCAACCTTAATACAATCACAATTTAATTATCGTGATCAAATAGGGAAAGTCGTCTCCCCTGTCCCTTTCATCTTGCGAATAAAAATAAAAAACTAGCTGCATTTTAATCTGTGGGTATGTTTATACCAGCATTAGATACCTTCGTCATCGGTCTTAGTGAGGGAAGTATGCCCCTCACTAGGACCTTAAAGTTGCACTTTAGACGAACAATACTTCGACCTACGCCTGTGAAATTAGTTCTCAAGGGAAGACCTGATGTTGGCAGCGCAAGGCTGGTTACTGTAATGTTCTTTAGATGAAGTTTTGCATTGAAGTAGGTGTATATTGGCTCCCTAAACTCCCACCAGCTTCAACGACTCCGAATCAGACGATGGATCGATCTAGTCTAAAATCATCGTGATAGCACCACGATGGTTTTAGGTGTAGCTTAGACTACGCTTATAGGGAACTGGCTAACTAAAATAACAAAGGAAAGGGAAAATTGCAAGGACCGGGAGACACCAAATTCCAAAGAGCGATCATCGGGGGAGTTTTAGTTCAAGCTATCCCGCGACTCGCGTGGAACTTAACAAAAAAAAGTATTTAGTTAATTTAGTATTTTTCATTTTTGTTTGAGAATTTTACTAAAATATAACTGCTCTAAACCCTATATTACTTCTTATTACATCAGCTACGTGCCAGTATAAATCTTGTCAAAATCGTTCCAGCCATTTCAGAGATTATCCGGAACGAATAGACAGACACACAGATAATTTGAAAAAAAAATGTAATATTGTTTATGTGTACCGTATATATATAAATATGCATGAAGTAAAAAGCAGTTATTTTATTATTACAAACAGACAATACAATTTTATTTATTTGTATAGAATTATCTGTCACTGTTTTTAATTTAAGAATTATGGCGCATAAATAATATGTTGTTAAAAATTTGTTGCAAAGCAAACATTAGAATATCAAATTACTTTTAAATTTCTTTTAGGAAAGATCTAACTTCTTAATTGTGTATAGATATGACAACATTCTTTTTAATGCATCAATGAGAGTTGTCAAACCATCTCTCTTACGTGATATACATGAGACAAGGAGGCTGTTTTTTCAACTTCACCAATTCCAGAGGAAATAAAACTTCGCTTTCGTTTATGATCTTTCGAGCTAGGATAAGAGTTTTATATTTATCAAAAATTTTAATGTTTCAACTAGTTAATCTTATTACTCGGCATTCAGAATATTTATAGACATTGTTTTTATAATAATTATTATGATAATAATTCATAATTTTACCGGCAGAAATTTCTATGCCGAAATTAAATTTTTATATAGAAAGAGAAACAATAGAGTGGAACGCAATAAGGAAACGAATCATATTTTCCTTGACCGAGTTATTTTTGACCCAGTTCGCGTTCTGTTAAAATTATAACGATTACTCTCATCGGGTGAACTTGTAGCGACGGCTGATGTAACTGTCTAATATTTTTAAATATATTGTTACGTACTGTGGGTTCGGACTCGAATTGAAACACCACTGGTTCACAAGGAGTCCTTTATTCACAAATCAGACGGTCACCCTATTGTAACACAAAGTATACTTTCGCTTAGTCCAAACTACGCATCCAAATAGCTAAAGATATCACTGTCCAAATAACTTACCAAATAGTCACTTTGTATCACTGATCGTAGATCTTAATCTTATAACCGTCGACATAGAGAGTACACTTATTCATACTACGGATAAGGTTCTGGTAAGTTCGAGATAGTACTCGGTAAGAATTTCCGAGAGCCGTACACAAAAGTTTATAAATAACTTCAAGGTCACGCGTGTTCTTGATTCTAGGATTCCGTGTTTATTGTTTAAAGGGTTCTGTAACTCGTGCTTTGTAACAATATGAAACAAACAGACTTTATATTTAATGAATATATATGAGATTTCCACCTGAACACTGACTCATCACAATATCTCTAAAACCATAAGGCATAAATATTAAAAATTTAGTAGTAATATTTATTTTTTTAAGTTAAAATCAGCTAAGAACGCATTTTATGAAAATCGAGAAAAATACTGCTAATCTTATGATATAAGAAAGTGACCCAATATTTCATATTTCATATTAGTTGTTAGCATATTATAACACACACTCTTTTTATAAGTGTGACAGAGTTTATAAAACCAAATTAAGGCTTATCAACATCATATTTATAGTCACAGGTTTTCCCATAGCTGGATATAGACCTCCTACAAAGATTCCCAAAAGTACTGGTCGTACGTGATCTGCATCGAGTGTCTTCCAAGAACCTGAACAAGGTTATTTGTCCAACTTGTGTTCGGACGTCTACCAGTCCGTGGTCTCTTGGTAACTTCAAGGCTTCAGCGCTCATATTCCAACACTTATCTTAATTTTTGAGGGATATTTAAGAGGATATTCAATAATCATATCGTACTGAGATCGAGATGCTTTCTTGACTTACCGGACGATGCAACGCCCTTGTCAACCTTATTACGCAACTGTATAATTCAGTAAGCTGAAAAAAATTTCTAGATGCTTCTAGCAGTAGATATCCTGAAACTGAAATGATGATAATATCTTCTATATATTTAGGAAAGATATGAGAAAAACATACACTACGCTTGCCGGTATGTGGTCTCTAGGAAAACTAAAATATAAGCTAACCAAAGTTGATCGTTTATATTAATTGTACAATGTCTCTTTACGAATGTTGGAAAGTGCTTATTAAAGAAATTGTCTTGTACAACATGCTACGTTTCATGTCATTGTTAAAAATAGAATAAAATTGTAGGCTATATCAATATAAAAGTAATAAATGAGGTCAAAAAGTAGACCCAGTTAGAGTTTCTTTTGTTTAAAATAATAAATCACTTCAAGAAAGTACGATATCCTTGATCTTGAAAAGTAAATTAATTCAGTGAATACTACGAGAATCATTTTTATTAACCGTGGCCTCAAAATGGATAAACGAAAACAAATTCTGTTGTAACAACGTAGAAAGGCTACGCCGTAGTACTACGTCGTAGGCGGCACCGGGGCAGGTTCTGTTGACCTCTTAGGCGTATCAAGGCGAATTGTGCCAACCCATTTTGCGAAGCTGAATAAACAAATTCATTGATTATTCAGAGATTTCTTACATTGACGATATATAAATAACATTAACTTGAATCGGCAAAGTATTGACCTGATTTTAATAATTCTTTAGACCTTTATTTACTTAGATTCCTTTATTTTACGGTGCCCCGTCATATTTGTGCTATATAAAGGAAGTCCTGTGAAAAATGAAGCTACTATTTTAATTCTACTTTGTAAAAACTCATATCTAGTATTTTTTTTTTTGGATAAAAACCTTCTTTAGGTGAAGATATACCTCCATCTTTATCGTGTTTTTCTGTCAATTAAACAATAGAAAAAGAGAGAAATTAATCTAGGTGCAATATATTAAATGATGAGCAGTGGTTGCCTAGCGATAGAGAAGTGAGACTTGTGATAGTATGTCGCGAGTTCGATTCCTGAAATACAGTCTTATATAACTCACATTTTGTGCATTAATTATATATAATTTCCGCTATGTTTTAAAATATTTATTTTAGTTTAGAAAAGGACCAATATTTAGCTACTTCCGTGCAGTAGCAGTCGTGCAATAAAGTGCACCGGCTGCCAGCCCACTGACAAACACATATATGGCAAACAATCCGAATTACACAACTACCACTGCTAAATCACTCTCTTAGAATGGAACTTAGGTTGGACTTCCGCAAAATAACGCCTGAATCCATTGATTATTTTAGTTTCTTATTTATATATTCATTTAGAACTGTTGGTTAGTAGATCACGGGTTAGATTTCCGAGATATAGTCTTAAAGAATTTACACTTTGTGCATTAATTATATAGGATTGGCACTGTTCAGAAACAAACTTCTGAAGGATGGGCAGCAGCATCTTCTGCGTACCGTAAGACATTGCAATCGCCAACCTGCCTGCCAAGCGTGGTGATAATGGTATATCCCCTACATCTTTGAGGTCTATGCCTTGCGGTTGGTGTCTATGGGTTGAAACAACAATATATTATCCTAAGTCATTAATAACTTGAATTAATTTATAACTTAACTTTATAAATTTCAAAGTTGATGTATACTAACAAATATTTTGATGTCAATTATAAAGATGATCTTTAATGATAATATGATGGAAAAGAATGTAGCGGATGTAGAATCGAGGCAGTAACATCTTATTTCTAAAGTTAAAAGCAAGTAAAGCAGCAATTCTTGAACTTTAGATATACTTTGACTACCTTATGGGAAAGGGAAACAAAGATAAGAGGGACTTGTTGTCCAGGGGAGAATGAAGGCTTTAAGATGTAAAGAATGTTCAACTTTATGATGGACGAAACAAATCAAATATCTCACAGGATCATCCATAAATAATTGTACTTGGATTAAAAATACACATAAATATCACAGATAAAAAATGAAAGTCTAAATCGTGAATTTTTTAAAATACAAATCACTGTGCTGTTTTATATAGATTTGATTCAATAGTTTGGTGTAGTAGGCAAATAGCAGGAAAATCGAAATATGGTGTTGTACTTAAACAAGGTTTTTCTGGAAAGGCCAAGTAAGATGAGTGTCGTGGAAGAAGGCTGTGTTGTAAATAATCCGGAATAGAGTAAAGCCTAGCACAGCCGGTATTGCAGCTCGCCGCCTCGCGAATAAAATTTAATAATTACTCGCAAATCCAGCCGGCACATAGTTGGCGCGAGTCTGGGATAATGGCGAAAAAAGTGTATCGCTGGGAGGGTCGCCCTCCTCCGCGGAATTCGCACACCCTTCGTCCGTGGCGTTCGTTTAGCGAGATTCGATCCCGCAATCGGGAGGTTTGTTTCGTGGGGGGGGGGAATTTTTGGCCTATCCCCCCCTCATTTCCCCCCCTGTCGTAAATTGGAGCATATAATTTTTATTGCGAGCCTGTCGTGTGAGCGCCCTCGCGTTGGAGTTGTCAGAGGTTGAAGTCGTCCTGTTCCATCCTAAACAACTGCTCTGTCATAGATGTCCCTCTGAGAAAGAGAATATTACTTCCATATGATCCGTTTCAAAGATATTTATTTATATTTTCCAATGTAAGAATAACAAATTGTAAAACAATAATTGTTATCATGCGGCGTAAATGTGACAACACTACATTATTTATTTTTTATTATTCCGCATGCTTTCTATTACAGGTAACACCCAAATACATAATAAGGTACTTCATATTAGGGCGACCGGAAAATAATTTCGCTCCCTTAAGTTAACACAAGATTCACACGACTACATTTTTAATAAGTTTTTATTTCTAGAGGCCCATTGGCGTCTATGGTCTGAAATAACGATAAAGAAAAAGCGTTTTTAATATTCAAATCACTACATTTACATTAATTATTGTTTACCATCTCTCCCTAAAGACTTTATACAGAATACATATATATATATATATATATATATATATATATATATACATATATATATATATATATATATATATATATATATACATATATATATATATATATATATATATATCAGAAGTAAAAACAAATCTTAGTAACCGTCTTCTTAAATATTCTGTTATAATAAACGAATAATGTCAATATTGTTACAAATAAATATGAAAAGAGATTATAAGAGATCTCTATACATCTCTTAAAAAGGCTTCTTATTTCTCGAATCGTTAACCTGACTTTTGACGATGTCTTTCTTGGTTATATGACCGAAGAACTAAACAGAGTTCTGTTTTTAACATCGTATAGAATGAGTCAAATTTGCTGCGGTATGAAATTCACTATTAAATTATATATTCATGCACACATTGAACATGCTATGAAATTATTTATAATGGTTCTATATACAGGCACTACATATTTGACTAAATAATTTCTTCCATAATAACCTTATAATAAATAAAATAATCAACAATTTTACTGATATTTTATGTATGAAGTTTTATTTTTAGATTTTTAAATTGTTATTTATTATCCTAATAGACTGTACTGCGAGATATTATTGTCCTGTCTTACTCAACTTCCTGTCTTGTTGGAAATATATAGCCCCCACTTTAAGGGTAATGGTTATTGAAAAATGAAGAATGCAGACAGCTTCCAACTGGATTTATTTTTCTGTATGTAGTTGTAATGGAACAGGCGTTTGTTTTTCATCTCACCCAATGGAAAGTGTAGATGAAGACGAAGGTGGTACACGCCCATCCAAAAGATACCTGATCTTAAACATCTAATAGATTCAGGCGTTACCTTGCGAAAGTCCATCCTAAGAAAGGGACTAATATATAGCTACTTCCGCCATGCAGCCGTAGTCGTGCAATAAAGTGCACCGTTCGCCAGCCCGCTGATAAATGCGCGTGCGGCAAACAATGCGAAACACAACTATCACCGTTAATTTACTCTACACGTGTTTCACCCCTCTAAGGGGCATCCTCAGGAGATGTTAGACCGACTAATGCCAAACACCGAGCGAGCCACATAGGGCTGGCGGGCGATGCACTTTATTGCACGACTACTGCTACATAGCGGAAGTAGTTATATATTAGTCCCTTTCTCAGAAAAGAAACTTGTTCACTCTACTCTTGAAGGCTTATAGTTCAACAGTTCAAGTTATTTTTATTATAAACTAATGTCCAGCTGTGGACATTCTATAGCTAAAGTGATGACGATGATTCAAATAAAATAAATAAACTAAAAAAACAGAATTATTATTTTTTTAACGACTGTACACAAACTATAGGTAAACGTATGGTTATTATATGATAGTTAAGACAATTTAAGCTAAGATCTAAGTTACATCTTCATTAGTTAAAGTATCATTAGTAGAAATATCATTAAGCTAGGCCTCCCCCTCTACTCCCTTCTGGTGGACCGACAGCATAGTCAAGATCGAGGGATATCGCTGGATGCGGTCAAACGCGCAAAACCGATTATCATGGCAATCAGCTGACATGTTGATGTTGAAATTAGCTTAAGTTAAAATAAAATTTAAGTTAAAGTTTTATAAGTTAGTAAATGTACAAAGACGTAATTGAAGTTGCAAATAAAATTCTTTTTAGTTCGCGAGCCAAGGTTAATACTCCTATTACAGTCTAAAGGATGGTAAAAAAATTATTTATTATTATTAAACAGTAAGGTCTTAAAGTCTTTGAAAATCTACTACTACACATTACTCTATTTCGATTTGAAACCGGTTTTAATAGTTATCATAAGGAAAATCGTAAATTTATTTATTCAAAAACATGTGTGAAAAACTTGGAAAATCATATTCAAAGTGTAAGTGAACAGCGCAATGAAAACATTCGATAAACCAAACCGTATGGTGCAGTACATCGTGTGAAAAACAAGGGGGGTAAAACAATGGTGTCATGAACTCGATGAACTAAACACACGGTAGTGAAAATCTATTTCAGTTCCATCGCACGAACAAGCGGTGGCCAAAAGGCCCGAATTTCGATAGCTGTAGTCAATTTTTTTTCTGTTTGCAGTTTACCGTTGCCTTTTTTTTTACTTTTTTTTTTCGCATACACAGACGGCGATCTCTAAAATTGGCGCCGGGGCGGCCTAAAAAATATTTTTCCATTCATTTGTCGGTGCGTTTTTAAAAATGGAACACTAAAAATTGCCCGCACACTCACTCTCACTTTTCGTGTCGTTCGAATAAAAATACGTCCATTTTTTAAATCCGCCCCCCCCCCCTTCGACGTGGGGCGAGCGGGACGCGATTCCAAGGTCGTTTGGTTTTTTTCTAAAAAAAAAAACTGCACTCACAGAGGCCGCGCGTTGCTACTGTCAACATTGACCATATGATTTTTACGTCACACGATACGATGTTTTTTTTATCGAAACGTTTTTAATTCATTCACACAACCCACCTCATTTTCATCACCTAATCATCTGTAATCATCATCATTTTAGCCATGCAATTATCGAGGTTGCGTATTGCATCTCTCTCAGAGAATACGGATCTTTACACACACTTTCAAGTGTTTTAGATTTGGATATTCCTACTTCCGCATTCCCTTACAAATAGACATATAATAAAAGATACATGTTCTGAATTGATCCATCCCTGGACATCCCTTAATTATTTGAAATAAGACAAGTTTTAAGCGATTTGCACTCAGCGTCTTACAACTGTAACAAGGTCTTGCCCACCTTGTATTTGAGTATACCACGTGGCAGGTGAACATTTACAATATATTAATACAAATTGTTCCAAGCTTAACATCGGCCTAACATTCCAAGCCATCAAACAGCGCAAAATTGCATACTAGTATAATGTCTGATATAGACATTGTGCAGCTCATAATGATGAGATAAGATGTTGAAAAGAGATATAAGGATAACAGCATAGAGGCCTTCATCTAATTCATATCTGCCGATAGACGCCTACTTCCGCCGAATATCGACACAATAACAGGTCTTGTTGTGCCTTCAAACAACGACTCCACATCCTTGATCTTGTCATACCAAGCTACTCGTAACTTCTAGTCTTCAGCATATTAAGAGGGGGTCCTTTGTTCATCCCTATAGTAGGTGGAATATGGTTAAGTATAATATTTAATAACATATTTCACTTTATATTTTTATTTCTGCACTCTTCTTTCACACTTAACACCATCTCTCATTCTTCCCTTAATTTCCTTAATATATGTCATATGAAGATATTCCATAAGATATGACACATGCAACATTAAAAAAGATTTTGTAATGCACCTAGCTGATTAATTCCGTACATCAAAAGGTGAATCCAACGCTGATAAATTATTTTAAATTTCAACCATTACGCTGGGAGTAAATAGGTCATTTATTTATTTATAAATTATTTCATAACATTTATAAGCTTCACGAACAGTGAAAGGCTTGTATAGGTCACGAGTTAGATTCCTGAGATACAGTCTTATATAATTCACGCTTTGTGCATTAATTATATAGGAGGGAATTAACAGTGCTCAGAAATAAGTTTTCAGAACTCAGTAGCGCCCTCTCCGTACAATGATACCACACTGCGATCGCCAAACTACTTGCCAAGCGTGGCGATTATGATCCCCCTATAGATAACTTTGGGAAGGCTTTTGCCTTGCAATGGGCGTCTACCGCTGAAACGAAACCTACCCCGTAAACCTTCACGTGTAATAATTTTAAAAGAAAACCTATTCTACACAAAGCATAATTATATAGCATATTTAATGGAATCAGGCGTTACCTTGCGGAAGTCCATCCTAAGTAAGAAAAGGGCCAATATTTAGCCACTTCCACACATGTAGTGGTAGTCGTACAAAGTTCAGAGTCTCTGTGTTTCGCACTAATCGGTGTAACATAACCCCTGAAGATGCTCCGTGGAGGGGTGAAACACGTGTTGAGTGATTTGACGGTGGCAGTTGTGTAAATCGCATTGTTTTCTGCATAAGCATTTATCAGCGGGCTGCCGGCCGGTGCACTTTGTTGCACGACTACCACTGCATGTGCGGAAGTGGCTAAATATTGGTCATTTTCTTAATTATATAGCATATTGTCATCATTATAATTCCAGTTGTTAGATGTCCACTGCTGGGCATAGGCCTACCTAATAGATTTCCAATAATATGGTAACGAAGCAGCATCTAAAAATATCCAATGATTTTAACAATTCATATTCTAGCAAATTGGTAGATTTGACTCGTCGATCAAAACTTTTTGCAATTTCTCTAAACCTTAAAATATGTTACGTAAATCTTTAAAAATATAATCAAATGTAACGATTTTGTATTAAAAGTAAATAAATTAATTGCATTATATATATCTGTATTAAACATACACTATTTTAATTTACAGTATGTTACTATTGAGTAAACATACAAAAAAACCTTGTTTGTTTTTATATATGTATATACAAGAACGACTCGACCATTTCATCCGATTTTTCTTATGTTTTCGTAAAGATACGGCGTATGTAATAGGGACAAAAAATAATAAAAGCGGTTAAAATTGAACAACACTAACACACACAAACTACGTAGTAAATTTATTATACATACATATTCTCTTACATTTATAGAAACACAATTTATATCGTATTATATCACTAAGTAATTTGTGTTAGATTTTATTTTTCAAATTTTGTATTAATTCTAATTTATTAAAATTCAATCATATCTAATAGATCGTAACACAACGATACAAGACATTAATGAGAATATCCCAAATACATTTCAAGAAAAGCGAGGAACTCTTATTCTGACTGTAGATCTACATCTACAATAGGAGACATATTTAAATATGTACGTTGTGTTGATAAACCATAAAAGGCAAAAGACTCTCTCAAATTTCGACATGATGATGATGATGGTTTTGCACTGCTATGGGGTATCTCTACCTACCCACGTCGCATCTACCTGCTTGTAATAACTACCCGAGAACCTTTCGGACCCAGCGGCCACTGGATGCCACTGCCACTATAGACGAACAAAACTAATGTATACTTAGTTTTTGTATAGCTATAGGCGTGTCTATTTAAAATAAATGATATAAAAATATAGTACGAAGTACGTGATTGTCCATCATTACCTGTATTTAAAAAGGGAGTCAAAGAGCACTATTTATCGCTAGTTGTCTAGTATATATAATATTTTTAGTTATATATGTTATATATGTATTTATGCTTATATTATGTATATATATTATTTATTATGCTTATTTATGTAAGTATATAATATGTAAGTATACATTTATGTTCATGTTAAGTATGTAATTATGGTCAAAAGTCGTATCTATTGTAAATATTTCAATTTAATTATTGTGCACGTTGTGTCTGCCTTACTTTTTATGAATCTCCTTCCGTAGGCCTACTGGAAGAAATTTCTGGTTAGAAATAAGTAGTGCCTGTTGTGTCAGTTATATTTGTATTGTTACTTTAGTGTTTTTATTGTGTACAATAAACTGTTAAATAAATAAAATATATAACATTAAAGTAAGGGAAGATCGAAAAGGCTCCCTCTTGGAGGCTGTCAATATTGTACAATGTTACTTTAACTTAATGATTTCCCGTGACGTCTGCGAAAATTTTCTTGTTCTAAGTTACCGAACGTGCTCACATTAATGCTTGCCTGTGTGGGCTCGCCCCCTAAATTATTTCGACGTATGCAGATTTGTACTCACCTACAGATGTCGGCATAGAGTATACAACGCAGACAGGTGTTGTGTAAAATTACTTTGTAATGAGTCATTTCCTGTCTTTCAGTGACGGAAGTGAATTCTTCTTTTCATACGATGAATGACAAATGAAAGGTATATGTCACCCACAAAGATCGTCACGATGACCAGTGTTGAACTGCCTGTATGAGTTCCCGCGACTCTACCTATGTCAACGGTCTACCTGGTGGAAGATTTACCCACGCTTCATCTACCTGCTCGTGGTCAACACTGAAGAACCTTTGAATGATGTCAAATGAGCAATTCTTGTGATCTTAGTTCCTCTGTGAATCTTCTCATTTCTGATTTAATCTCGCAGCGAAACTCCTAGCATATCCCCCTCCATTGCTCTCTGGGTGAACATGAGCCTTTTTAAGAGTTATATATGTTACCACGTCTCGGATCATTTCATCACCGGCAACATTGGTCAAAGATTTTCGTCTTCTAACATTTTTAATTTCATATTTTTAAGCCCTTTTGGTACTTCTGGTGTTTATAGTTGTCTTATAGAGAAATCAGCGCATAAGATAAAGAGATTTTGAATTACAAAACGTGTACTTAACAAGTGTTTCTTGTTTTGTCACCTTGTGATAAAAACAGGATCCGTATTAATTGTTATATCATAAACTTAAAAATGGAATAATTATTTATACTGTGATAATCTAATTATGGTCATAGCCTAGTGGAAAGGCAAGTTGAATTGTCAATGTTTGCTTCACTTATGCTTGTTTCGATATTTATCTTACCGATACAATAGTGACATTACAGAAGAAAGAAACATATAGTTTTTCTTCTATGGATTTTTTTTCGATTTGTAACAAAAAAAATGCTGTTTATGATTTTTTTGAATACCCACATAAACCGGCACGTGGGTAGAAAAATGTGTCGCGTCCGTATTTCATGTTGATCTATGCAAACACACCTAGCGATGCGAGGCTCCCAAAAAACGGAACGGCGCAGTTGTAAAATTGTCTAACTACCCACCCCCCGCGCGCGCTCATTACGGCGCGTGCGTGGGCCGCACACGGTCTTGGGGCGGACAGATACATCCGCAGATATCGCATTTTATGATACAAAAAATTACGACACTAGAATTTTAAAAAATTACAAACCTTTCGTATTTTGTAAATACGTGATTGTGAAAAAGTTATTATTGGTAATTGGCGAATAAAACCTACATCCAAGACGACACAAAAACGTACAAAAGAGAAAGTTTTCTCGTTGATTACTAGATGTTGGTATGCTACTAGTCGAACATACGTTTTTCTAAGTATGTGTTGAGTTTTTGTTATTGATTACTAAGTATATATAGACACACACATACACATACAATCATCTATGTTCAAAAATTTAACTTACTTACTTTAGACTTAAAATTAAAAAATATTCTTTTTCGATGTACAGTTTATTAAATCGCTTAATAAATGTTATGTTTAAGTGTATTGAAATGGTATTATAATTTGGTTATTTCATTCTCTAAAATCCACTATAGCCCATCGCTGGACTTTTAATATCTCTTAGCTGTTTCTAAACAACTAGGACTGTTTTTAAAGAATGTGTCCATGCAGTTTTTTTTGGTCAATGATACGTATAAATGTAGTCTGAAAAAAAAATATCTCGAGGAATGTCTTGAGATCTGTCCCTTCTAATTTCACCTCGTGTGCGCACAGAAACCGAACCGCGGCTCAGATCGCGATACTAAAGCGTGTTCATCTCTTTCTAGTTTTGAAAAACCTCCCCCCCCCCTCTCACCCTCGCTTCACCCTTCCCCCCTACGCCACTTCAACCCCCTCTCCTAATTCCTTACATATTTAAATTCCACTTTCAACGTTGGCTGGAGTCTTCATATTGTCTCCATATGGGTTTCCGCGTTTTTTTTCTATTCGAATGATTTTAATGTAAATTTCGTTTATATTATTAAATTGTTTAAATTATTTTACCATGGTAAATATTTCAAAGCAATATGTAGGTTTAACTTTCATCTCGAGTTAGATTTATTTATTTAATCTTATTATTTATCATGTTCTCTCAACGGGTTATAAGTTACTTTGTAAATATACAGTCATTTCAGACAAAGATCTCCACTAGTGGACTTTCATATTCTATTAAGATCTTTTCAAATCGGTCTATATCCATCTTCGATTTTTGCAAGGTTGTCTGTCCTCTTTGTGGATCTACGGTGCAAGTCTTATGGTGTACGGTGTATATTAAAAATGGAATAATTATATTTTCATCAACATTTCATTGTAAACAGTTGCGGACACCTATCTTATATATTTTAAGAGTCCAATAATATATAAAGGCTGTATTTTAGTAAGTAATTGCATCTGCAAATGTATTTTTGGAGGAATATTTATATGTCTATATATATATATATATATATATATGTAGATACCAAAATCAGGCATATTTGAGAGTAAACATAAGATTAGTAGTAAACAACTTTTTTATAATCTAAGGTAAGCAATAAAATATGATGTAATGCCTGGATCAACAATAATAAAAATATTACTCTATTGTGATTTATAATTGGTAATACGACTTTATTTTGCTCTTTTATTAAAAAAGTTGAAGAGAACTAAGACGCATTTTTATAAATACTGAATGTACTATTCACGATTTTGATTTACAAAATAATAATTAACATTGACATAATTTAAACCTATGTCTGAATATATCTATTTTAGAGTTTTTTTTTTATTTTTATATTCATTTAGAACAGTAGGTTAGTAGATCATAGTTAGTGGATTAGATTCCCAGGATATAATGTTATATAATTCATACATTGTGCATTAATTATATAGAATTGAAACAATTTTGTAAAAGTGATGACAAAAATAAATTCGACTGAGTTAGTTGAAGGCTCTTCCTAGGCTATGACGCGCTTTATTCGATTAGATTCTTCTTCAACTTCAGTTTAAATGAAGTTGTATATATCTTTCATTCTTCTCTTGGAGCGGTAAATAATAAGAATAAATAAAATGGTGTTTTAATAGATATAAAATTTATAGAAAGAATATGAATGAATGTTTATAAAAAATATTTTTAAATTTGGAACTTACTTTTATGACACTATAATATCGTGGAACATATAAACTTTGCTTTCGTATCCTTTGTACCAAAATATCCCTGTGACATGTTAATGAAGTTATAAAGAAATGACTATAAACAGTCGATGGCCCCCTCCTCCGTTAGTCGAAGCAGGGGCGAGAGAAAATTTGAAATTTAAATGACGGAAGAAAAACGATTTCAATTACAACGTAACTAGTTACGTGTTCAACATTTTTTGACCTTCCATCTCGACCACTTCTTCAGAGCTTTCCTCACGTATCTATAACACTAGATGCAAACAGCTTGCAGGTGAAGGTTTTTGTTATTATTTTTTTATTGTTTCGTATGTGTAATGCGTGCCTAAATCCCAGAGAGCAATGGAGAAAACCATGCCCGCAGAACAACCACGGTCAACAACATATCTTAAATAATTACTTGTTAGAAGTGAGAGTGGGCAAGACGCATGGTGGCGACCACGATCTGGTAGACGCAGCGTGGGCAGGCCGCCCACTGGTGGACTGACAACATGGTTAAGCAGCACAGGACCAGTCAATAGAAGTCCTATTGTGTGTATCCATCAGTTGAAAAGCAGAATTTTGTGTGTGTGTTTGTGTTTATCGATGTGATATAAAATAAACATTTACATTATATTACACCGGATACTAGTTATAATAAATGTATTTAATTAAAACAAACTACTTGAAATTAATTCAAGTTTTTACTAATATAACACCAAATAAAGTGATCACTTGTCTCCGTCGTAGAGAATGCCTGAAAAGGTCAATTTGATTGAAACTACAATCAAATTGAGCTCCATTATAGTGCATTCAGTATCAAGATCCATTACTGATATCTTTTAAAAAATCCTTCATAATATTATAGGTTTTTTTAAACGCTGTAAAACTAAGATTATTAAATCTAAAGCTGTAAAATCTACACTTCCGTCTCCCCTGAAATACTAAATCAAGAAGGTTAAATTTGATAAAAAGGACCCTTCATGTTAAATATCCTATAGCGATATACTTGTATGTGGCAGTCCGACCCAAGGCTCCATAGCCCTTCACCTTCGCTACCTTAAAAGAGGCTTTGGCGCTGTCTCCTCGCACCCGAAAATTCTCCATATGACACTTGGACAGTGCGATTCAGGTAAAACAAAAAGATAACCATAGATTATATAAATCAAAATCAAGTGTGTACATTTTATTACAAAAGAATTAAAATGAAAAGAAATGTATTGTAGTTATATGTGGAGAAAATTTAAATCATCTTATTTAATTTTCAAAGCTATGAACCGGAGAATAGTTTGCACTTTGAACTAACTTCCGATGCGCAGAGAAAAGTTCGAACGTTAGCTAGGAATCTTTTGCGAAGGGACGCCATTTTGCTAATGCGGGAATGACGTTTGTCTTAACTTAGAGATAAGTTATGCTTCTCCTAACTTAAGTTTAAAAATGCAAATCCGGTTTGTTTTAATATTTTCTTCTTGCGTAAAAGTTTATTAATGATTTAATAATTATTATTAATGTTTAAATGTTAAGTTGGATCATCGGATGAGATATGGATCCGAAACGTTGTCATTTACGATGGACCTCATAAGCAAGATGATATAAAAAGATGGATCTGTCGAAATTGAGATCTATGAAAGCACACGTTTAGCTAAAATCTTGATACAAATCACTAAGCAAAATAAACCCATCATTTTTTATTTTAGCCGTCTCTCCTAACTCTTCTTTTATTCAATCAAATATCTTAGATATATGAAAGAAACCTATGTTTAGTGGTAAATATTTATTGACAAACAATTGTTGAAACTTTTTTAATATATTAAAATGATCTATTGCTTACCTAAATCATTCGAAAATATCTTTATTAAAAAAAATGTTCAGTTTCTAAATTGATTCAGCTGCACGCTTCTAATAGAGTGAGACGGTAAATACAAAATTTGTTCAGGTGATAGCGGCTTTCAGGGACGTGAAGGAGCACATTATTACAAATGTTTAATTAATGTCTGGCATTGAATGACACGGTCTAGTCCATTCGTTGTTCCTAGTTTTAAACATAAAACGAAAACTAACAAAAACACCCGCTGCAATATAATTTATTTATAAAGCTTGTATTTTAAATTTAAATATAATTGATCCTGATGAACGCGATATAAGGCTTTATAATCTTTGACTACCTGCCTGAAATCTAAATTTCAGGTACATCCAAACTTTTGCGTGTAGAAATATACATTTTAAGACATGTGACCTGATTTTAAAAAATTATTTATAGTACAATCTGTATATGTATATTAATGAAATTAAATAAGCCTTTATTTGTATTTACAATTTATACATATATTAAATAATTTACACTCGGTTTATTGTCTTTATACTAAATTGGTTTTACATACTAATAGTTTAAATATATGTCATGTTGGTTTTACATACACAATACATATACATAGCATATATGTGGACGATAGGTTTTTTAATCTTGTCAATGACAAAAAAGTCTCCTCTGAATTCTTCCATATTCTTCTATCTCTTGTTTTACTCCCTTCTGAACCAACCACTTTATTAAGGTCGTCTATCCATTGTTTCAACTGTCCCGCTTTCTCTCTTCCTTTCATTGGATACCACTTTAATCTCAATTTAAATGACTTTTTATTTATCTCGCTTTACATGTCATGTTCATCTCATCATGTCACCAATTTAAATTCTCACATGTTTTTTTTTGCATCTTTAAATGTAGTTTTGTTTTTAATTATTTATGTGCATACTAGCTATGTTCGTGACTTCGCCCGCGTGGATTTTAATAAAAAACTTCTATTTTTTTTTTCGTTAAAAAATTTTCAAAATCAAAGCCTAAGTTACTACTTATTACATTAGCTATTTGCCAGTTTCAGTTACGTTAAAATCGGTCCAGCCATTTTAGAGATTAGCCGAAATAAACAGACAGACAAAAATGTTAAGAAATTCATATGTACGTAGTAAAAAGCGATTATTTTAATTTCTCAAACAGACACATTAATTTTAATTACCATAATACAAATATTAAGTAAATATCTTCTTGTTACAGATTCTTTCGGGTTTTGGCAGATTAATACAAAGGTAAGGTACGAATTTTAAGTTATATACATAAGTAACACGATTGTATTTTTTTTCTTTAGAGGTAAATGTACCAGTTTGAATCCAAGGTGCACTAAATGTGTATTGTATTTTTTTTAAATGTCAACTTTTCTCCGTTATTTCGTGTTGTATAAGAAGCAAAAAGAGAAACTATATTTAATAAGAAATATTTCAATTAACTGTAACGGAGAAAATAATATTGTTTAAGTGTGATTCGCTATGTAAGTAAAGGTGAAGCCTTCGCGGATAACTTATTAAATTTGTAAAAGAGCTTATCTAAACATATATCATATATGTCTCTTCAAAAATTATAGTGGCTGTATGTGTCAATGACCATGTTCACATAGGTAAAATTAAAAAAAAAAATTTTTACTTTTACTTACACTGTTCCAAACTTCTTTATAGTCTAATAGATATTTTCAATTAATCAACCTAGAGTTATTTTTACAACCAGTAGGCATTTATTAACTATTTTAGTCATACGACATATACTGTTGAACATATATCTCCCCATAGATTTGCAATAGAACATATTGGTAGCTACTTGTATTCACCATCTTCCTAGGACATATATAGCGCCATCTGTCCACTTCTTAGACAAATGTCGTGGTTACCCAGTTTATTATATATGATAATCAATATATTTTATTGAATAATAACCCATTTTCGTTCTCACTCAATTGCTTTACCTCATAACACTAGAAATATGTTGGTCCTAATATAGGTTATAATCCAGGGGTGTCAAACTCGAGGAAATAAAATTGTTCCCTCACAATTTAAAATTATTACTTAATAAAGTAAAATTACCAGCAGTGGGAACCCTTTACCCAGCTACATACCACTTAAACCGTACTGCGATGATATTCAGTAAGGAACATATATTATTAATGAAAGATTTTTAAAAAATATATATAAAACCTTTTTGATAATTCTTTCGTAAATATTTACTATATTTGTAACATTTCGAAGCACTACTAGATCTCCGTATTGCCTTAAGTAAATATAATTTGACACTGGCAGCCGTCTTGATGAATTTATAAATGTTGCCATATATTTCCAAAGTTTAAACGTATGAATAATGGTTCTGTTACGTGTTCAATAATAGGTGATACAACATTAAAACATTTACTATGTAACATTGTATAAAAATCAAACAAAATTACATCAAATTGAATATAAAAATTATTGCACGTAAGAGGAAACTAACTTATGGCTTTAGATTTCAAAAGAACTCTTAATTCGATTATATCTTCCGTAGTTATTTGAACATTACAATTAAATGCATCTACTTAAAAAAACCGTATTTAATCTTGTTAAATAGAAAATATCTGGTAAAAAGAAGTCGGTAAAGATTGTCAAGTGGTGATCACGAAAACAATTGAAGATTAAATTTGAATTGTTTTAATCCTTCACGTGGATATCTCGTTCACCTCTTGGTAGAAACATGGTTCTTTTGATTATGTTAAATATTTTTTTAACATTTTTTATTTTCTTTTTTCATTCTCTGTTTATTCTTAACAATTTTAATTATTACTTATCTTCTTATACACGTCAACTACCTTCTCATTTTTCTGCTCTTAAAATATTACCTCATTTATAACACAGTACAGTTTTTTTTTTGTTTTATCTTTGGTATTTTCCTCCTTTTTATATATTATATTTCTTTTATTTATATACCATTTACATTTTAAAATTTAAATTTTTTAGACTCTGTATAACTTGTTTTAATTTGTTTATCACCTCTTTATCTGCTGCTGAAATTCAGGAACGAAAAGCGACTCTTTTCATCTGGATTCAATGTTTCAAGCTTCAATCTTCTTTTTTACATGTATTTCTAGTTGAATAAACGCATCGTGTTGACACGTAAAGGACAGAGGTTTTTTTTTATGGCCCCGCTTTTGGGGGCCTCTCGTACCCCTTTTTATGGTGGGACAGGGACTTTATTGGCAATTTTTTTTTACATATTTTTTTATTTTCTCTCTCTTCTTTCATACTTTACTTTCTCTTTCGGTCTATTATCTATCTTTCATGCTACATTTCTGCTTTCTTACCCTTTTGCTCTGTTCATCTATCATTCTTTCCCTTTTACTTTTTACATTTTCAATTAACATTTTTAGGACAGAGGTTAGGGCAGTATCACACTATAAAGTGTATATTTGCGAGTGTGTGCACCAGCTCAGAGCTGTCACGTCACATCCGCATAATAAGTATAATATAATGCCCGTATTGTGGAGGCGCGGGGTGGCGCCCCACGTTTGCTATAATAAATTCATTTGCTAGTTTTTCCAATAATTCCCCCGATTGGTTGAAAAATGATTGCTTCTCATATCCGGTGCGTTTATCTCTTTTTATCTTTGACTGGACGAACGCGCCGGGTACGCTCGCGTTCGCGTGAGCTAATTCGATAATTATCGCAACATAATCACCAAAATATATCACCAGCACTGTTCACCGTTACACAGTTATGTGATAAAAATATTTATACGTCATCCCTTCAAAGCTGTTACATATATATACTAGCTGATCCCGCAAACGTTGTTTCGCAAGAAAAAATAAAGTTTTTAATTAACAAATAAAAAATAAGGGTTTGATCGTAGAGGGGTGAAAATTTCAGGTTGTGTGTATTTTTATATGCTCCATCATAAAAAAATTAAAATAAAAAATTTGTATAAAAAATAGGATAAAAAATTTAGGGGTGGACCACCCTTATCACTTAGGGGTATGGAAAATAGATAGTAGCCGATTCTCAGATCTACTGAATACGCATATAAAATTTGGTAAAAATCGGTCAAGCCATTTCGGAAGAGTTCAAGTTCGAACACCGTGACACGAGAATTTTATATATTAGATATACACTCTTTACATATATGATGCATTCCTTATTCGTCATTGATTAATAAAAAAACTAACATATCGTATTTAGCTATATGTTATATGTATCATATATATGTTGATCACTAATTAGCCGAGACACTCTGTCCTATTAAGAACCTCTCATACTACCCTTATCTTAGGTACACACGGATAATATAACCTTATATTATATATTATCTTCCTTCAATCGTGATGTCTATTTTTCTATTTTTTATTCCTCACATATTCTTTCATTTTCTTTCCATTCATCATTTTCACGATTACTTTAAATAATAAAATTTCATTTCTTTTTAATTTTTTCCTTTATTTTCTTAATAATATTAGTACAAACTCCCTGCATTCGTGATTTTCGAATCTGAGAAATAAGTAACATCCGAAGGTTCCTGAAGGCTTCGTACCTAGTTCAAGTAGGTGTACACGAACATATAAACAGCGCTTGCTACTAACAAAAACACGTTTGACAGTTCGTTATGAACTTCGCGCGAACAGTTCACGCTGTATATTTATATATATCTGTGTATAGTAATGTATGTATGTACATCCTAAACTGCCCTCTCCTTTATGTCTCTCATCTCCATCCAAAGGTTGTCTAGTAGAGATCGCCTCGAGCGATAATACCGCCTCTTGTACTTCTATATAAATTGTTTCTTTTTGTTAGTTATTACCTATTGTGTACAAATAAGCGTAAATAAATAAATAAGATTTTTTTACTAATGATTTGCGGCAGGCCTTTAGAAACGTCTCATAAATTTTGGAACCTTTTTTCTATTAATGAATTATTATTTCGTAATAATTGTATATACAAAAACTATGCGAAAGAAAAAAGTCGTTAAAAATTACGGCGTATTGTAACTCTTTTTGTATCTAATATATAAAATTCTCGTGTCACGGTGTCCGAACTTGAACTCCTCTGAAACGGCTCGACCGATTTTTACCAAATTTTATATGCGTATTCAGTAGGTATGAGAATTGGCTACTATCTATTTTCCATACTCCTAAGTGATAAGGGTGGTCCACCCCTAATTTTTTTTTAAACAAATTTTTTGGTTTTTATTTTATTATGATTCAGCATACCAAAATACATACAACCGTAAATTTTCACCCCTCTACGATTAACCCTTATTTTTTATTTGTTAATTAAAAACTTTAATTTTTTTTGCAAAACAACGTTTGGGGATTAGCTAGTATTCTATATGATTTCTTTAAAAAATACACAAATAAAATCAACACACATACATAAACGATTTCAAATATAAGGGTGATGTTACATCGATTACTTCGTCAAAAGGTCGAACTTTTTTCACGTGTAACGGTTTGCTGACTCTGTTATTGAAATCGGACGTTAATTCCAGAGTAGAAGGCTTTAAGAAAAGATGAATGAACGAAGTCAGATTTGTTACAAGTAAGGTAGTAAAAATTATTCTATTATCGTAGATTTCTCTTAAGATTTGAGTCAAGAAATTACAAATGACAGATGAGAATATATATATATATAAATATTTAATGGAATCAGGCGTTACCTTGCGGAAGTCCATCCTAAGTAAGAAAAGGACCAATATTTAGCCACTTCCGCACATGCAGTGGCAGTCGTGCAACAAAGTGCACCGCCCGCCAGCCCGCTGATAAATGCGTATGCGGCAAACAATGCGAATTACACAACCGCCACCGTCAAATCACTCAACACGTGTTTCACGTCTCCACGGGGCATCTTCAGGAGTTATGTTACACTGATTAGTGACAAACACAGTCATGATAGAAAAATGATGTTTTTTTCTATTTTCTATTCGCGCTGAAAATTGAAAGGTAACTTGCTTGCGAGCTCATTAAAATATTTGTAACCTTATACTATCGGAAAGCTTTTAATTACCTTTCTAATTAAAATACACCATTGTTTTATATAATTACATACGGTTGCCAGTCCTCTATGGTGTAAATAACGACTTCCTCGATTTATAGTTATAAATGCTTGTGTGTTTCTTTTATTTCAAGAGCTTCGCAATTTTTTCCGGGTTCTAATCTAGGTGTTTTAGGAGAATTCATGTTTATTACATCTAATGAAATAAGAAGTGTTAATAGATGTTTAAAAGCAGCATTTATTTAACAGTTTTAAAAATACCGTTGTTTGAATTTCTCTGATATAGATGCCAACATTGCCTTAGATACTGAAAATATATTTAACCCGAAATAAAACCACACAATACTATGTAGTATATATGTATAATATATATACATATATGTGTAATACCTATGTAGATCAAATAAAAATATTTTTTTCACCATTGCTTGCCTGATAAAGCAAAGTATATCAGTTTTAATATTTTTTCACTCAATATTATTATTTTCATGCTCCTTTCTCGTTTTTCGTAACACCTTGCATTGGTTTCCTTACTTCAACAGCCTTCTCTGTAGGATCTTACATTTACATTTATTTTTGTTTGTTTATCTTTGATTTTTACATTTCTTCGCCTTAGTTTAATATTTATATTATAATTTATCCTTATTATCTATATATAAAAATTTATTTTTAGTCAACTTTAAAAAATATCACAGTTTATTATCACTTCGTATTCTTTTTTTGTTTTATTAAGACAATTAAAGTTAAAAAAACTTATTATTTATCTTCATATTGCAATAACTATGACATGTATATGTCCATTAATGATATATGGACATTTATATGTCATAGTGTAATATCCAGCGAACATAAGTTAAAAACAGAGATGTGTACATTATCTTTTAGGACATTGGACTTCAGTCTCTCTTCCAGACTACCAATAAGATAAGCGTACAGGTCTTACATTGACTTTAACAAATCCCTCAATCCTCCTTGTGGGACGATGTCATTCATTTATTCCAATATCCCCACGTTGAGACAGAGGTCTTGGACCTCGCGCTTTACTTCGCTCCACGTCATTCCAACTGCCTTCACTTCTGCGGTGATCATCCGCCAGGTTTGCTTTGGACGGCCACTTCTTCGCTTTCCTTGAGGATTCCATTCTATAGCTTTCGTCTGTATGTGATCAGGGTCCCTAGGAGCGTGTGACCTATCCAGTTCCACTTGCGGCGTTTGATCTGCTAGTCTACCGCGTTGAAATTGGTTTGTTATTTCATGAGTCGAGAAGTTTATTAACTGATATAAATGAAGTAACGCGTATAAGGCTTAAATTTTATTGAAGTTATATCAAGTTGTGTTCGAATAAAAATAACAGTGTGATCAAAGAGTTCGACGGATTTTTCGTAGATGCGTAGAGCTACGAAGCAAGCTACGTAGCAATTCCTTCTTAATATGATTTTATACAGAAATTAGTCTATAGCATTTATTCTTTCTTCTTCTTCTTCTTTTTCCTTCCCTTTTCCCTTTATTTGGGGTCGAGTCTCCTTATCAATTTGCGCCAGGCCACTCTATCCTGGGTTGTCTCTGCATCAAGTTGAAGGGTTTCCAGTTCCTTTCTGATATTAGACCACCACGTAGCTTTTGGACGCTCTTTCTCTCTTGGGAATTCTGGGAGGCTTAAGGCAGTTTATTCTTTCGAAAATGAAATTTTTTTGAAGACTCCTTAGTTATAATTGTATGGAAATAATGATGCCGGTAGGTTTTTTCTCTCCTTGGTTGTTTTCATTGTAAAAGTATTAGCAAAACGCTTAGTGAAAATGGAAAAAATTTCAACCGTGTATGAATGTCGTGAATCTGTTCGTCTTTTTGTTCTAAAAGAAAGGATATAGAGGTATTTTTGCTATAATTCCGCTGCACACTCTTCAAAATACATTTCAAGCTTGTAGGCTTTGGCGCTCACCAAGCACCGTTACAAATCAGCCTATTGAATAAATCTTCTAGGTTTCTAAACGTAAGACGATTTAAGAGGAATTTACAAAAAAATCACTTGAGTTTTCTTTGTATCAATTTCACATATATTCATTATCTTAACCATCTCTAAGCTTTATTATCACTTAAAAGGCTTTCACGCTGAAATAGATTGATTTTAAAGTGATTTTTTTTGTAAATATTACAGTAAGCTTTCGTTAAGCCGAAAACATACTTATGAAGACACACGGTATGTACACGCTTTCAAATAATCGAATCATGAATATATTGTATTTGTAATTGCCTTCATAGAAAGTACATAACGTATCAAGATACGTAGTGTTACTATTTATAAAGTAGAAGTAAGGTAGAGAAAATTCCCTGCTGATAATTCCGACAGAAACTGTCTTACATTCCGCATATTCCGTCTTCCTTCTTTTTACATTACTTATGTATACATACTTCTATATTCATGTACTATCATTATATAGAATATCATTATATGATATATATATATATATATATATATATACATATAGTTACATATAGCTACATAAGTAACAAACGTGAACCTGGAACTTTTAAAACAAGTCCATCTGATAGTGCAGCTGTCTCTGCCAAATTATTATTTTTGAAAATATCCATGAAAGCAAACATAGCTATATATATACACACACACACATATATATATATATATATATATATATACTGCTACCATTGTACATGCATATATATATATATATATATATATATATATATATGTATAATGGTACCAAGATCAGGAAGTATGTTTTAACGGGAAGGAGTTCCATATTCACACACTCATGTCTTTACATCCGTAGAAAGGATATGTTATGTACAGAAATTTCTCTAAAACAACACACGAGTGATAATTTTTAGGTAGAATACATAGTATTAATCGTAATGAAAATTGAAAATGCATCTAACACAAAGTACGCGAGCCAGTGAAAAACGTCTACGGAAGTCTACGAAGGCTTTCTTATTTGTGAACTTGTCGCTTTCCGCTTTCCCGGCGCGACGTCCCCGTCTCAGCGACGGTCGGAGGCTTCCAGCATCTTTTAAATTACCGCTATGCCCGCGACTAATTACCATTCCCTCTGGAGATTAAATCTTCTCTGTTATTTCGTCGACTCATATTTTATACGTCTGCGTCGACGGACGTTACACAAAGGCCGCGACTTCAATTCTCCAAATAAACCGCACTTTATCTTAATTTTTAAAAAAACCTTTACAGTACCCGGCGATTAATATTGCACATCGACCTTTGGAAAGAGACAATCGGTTAATTATCTATTGTTAAAATGAGTATAACGGTGTTTATTATGTACAGTTGTAATTTTTCTAAATAATTAAATACATAAACATAATATTAATTTTTTTTTATTTTACCACAACCTAAAGCTACCATTTAAAAGAAAAATTGTTTTTTTTTCACAAATAATAAAAACAATTATCAAAAGAAGCAAATGATACTGGTTGTAACAGCTCCTAATAGATACCGAACTGTTTGTATCGTGCGACAGAGATAACGCTCTACCAAGCCGAAATTAGCCGATTGTCTCTTTCTAATGGTCGATGTGCAATATTTACCGCCGGATGTTGTACTTATGTAGCTTAAGAATAATTGAAATATAATAAAATAAAGATTTAGGAATATTTCTATTGCCGAGAATATATCAATTATGTCCGAATTTTACGAAGCATATTTTAAATGTGTATCTTGAAAATATAGCTATCATAGTTTCAAAAATTGACTATTATATCTTTTTTATCATGTTAAGTGTGATTAAGAGAGGTTTTAATAAAATTACATCCTTAAAAGGCGGTGCGGGCGACGTAAAGCGCGCGTGGGTAGATTGAAAATTATGTAGTAATGCTACATATATAAATATATACAATGGTCGCTAAATAACCAGAGTTTGTTGAAGGCTCTAATTAAATCACGGTATATTCGGTACTTTGGTAGCATTATGTTACATATTTCATTATATAGGAGTTCAAATTCATTGTAGTTTCTATTAAACTGGACTAGAAAATTTCAAATAATAATAGTAGAGAAAATTGGAGGCTTTTTGATATAGATATGCTAGAGCTGTTTGAAAAACTTTCTAAATAATATATGACATGTGAATACCAATGCATAGGAGCTTAGTTTATTTTGTATTAAGGCTTTTCTGCCCAACGAATAATTTATATATATATATATATATATATATACATATATATATATTATATATAATGATATGAAGATATAAAATAGAAAAGTTAAGAATGAAAGGCACTAATAAGTTTGTAACTAGTTTGTTACTTAAATGTCGAAATATATAATAAATATATATGTTTTTTATATCTACAAACCTAGGCTAAATAATTGAGATTTAAACATAAAAAATCTCACGTGAAAATCATGAATAAAAATTACATTTACTAACATAATATATTGTGAGATTAACGTTTTAAATGTGAAGAACTTATTTTTCAAAAGTTTAAGATCGCATGTACATATAGCCTTAAAACTAAATGTATCACAAAACACAGTCTTATTTACTTAAAATTTTACACAATTTAACAATCTCTATATAAAAAAATATCCATGTTTCTTTTGATTACACTGTTATTCGAGAATAATTTTATTATAGTTATTTCATAAGCATTTATGTTTAAACCTACTGTATATATATACATATATATATATATATATGTATATCCATAAATTTCGAAGTGTGTTTCTAAGCGCGACCAATTCGACCAATTTTTCCTTTTAAATTTTCCTTAAAAAATCCAAAAGGTTTTTGTGTTGTAAAATATAAAAAACAACTGCATGATAAACACTTAAAATAAAAACTTATTTTCCCATACAAACCATAACAAGTTAACATTGAAGTAAAAAGCGAAATCAAAATCAGCGACGTAGCAATACTTGATTGACTTAAGTGGCAATAGATATGGCACATCGCTCGTGCAATTGATAGCCGTTGTGGTCGGAAGATTCTAGGGTGACGACTTGCATTGGCGACATAGTTCAGGCTGCCTTGCAATGGGCGTCTTTTGACTGAAAGAAGACTTTGTTAGTTATTATGAAAAAAGATTACAATGTCTATCACGATTTGTAATTTCGTTCATTAATTCGTAGAGTCAAGTGTTTTTTGCATCAATTTTTAATATTCGTGATTTTTTAAATGAACAAAGGGACCCGGCGATAAATATTGCACATCGATCTTTGGAAACAATCGTAGCCGATTTCGTCTTCGTAGAGCACTATCTCTGTTCCACAATATCTATCTGACGTTTTATCATTTGTATTTCGTGCGATATTGTACGTAGCCTGTTCGTGTAGGTAACTCATAAATCTTATTATATCGAATCGGCCATATACGCGCACTAATGCTCACAGTAAAACGAAGGAAAATCGCTTACTTGGGACACGTTCTTCGACACCAACGATACAATCTCCTTCAACTTATCATGATAGGAAAGGTCGCGGGTAAAAGGAAGGTTGGTAGGAGAAAGAAGTCGTGGCTTCGTAACATTAGAGAGTGGACCGGAATCGCCAGCGCTGCTGAGCTATTACGCAGAACCAAAAATAAGGAAAAGAGCAGGAAGCTGATAGCCAACCTCCACTAGTTGGAGAGGCACTTCAAGAAGAAGAAGAAGAAAATTGACTTGCAACTATCAGAAGAAATTATATTTTTTAGAAAACATCATTTATTACGTTTTTCAATTGATAAAAATTGAAAGGCTTTTTGGGCAGTATTCGACTGACATATAACCTTATTGTCATAGGAAGAGGTTAGATGCAGAACTCTCCCGACCGGTTTTATTGGAAATCTATGGAATAAAGATAAAAGACTACGTATATCAATGTGTCTAACCTTAATATACAAAGGTTATTAGTATATGTTTAAGAATATATTGTGCAAGTTACTACAAAAAAAAATTAGGTTTAACTCGTTGTAAACTTTAAACTTAAGTATATAATAAGGGAGATGAATTTGATACAACTTTGTATCAAATTGAACTCTCCTTCGTACAATCTTTTACATTTACAATCGCTATCAAATACTCAAAGAACTAAATAAAATGAATAAATAAAAAAATGCAAGCGTTTTGAATAAAACTAAGTGTCAATAGTACGGTTGTTTCTCTGAGTATTGAGTAAGTAAGTCAAATTAGAAACGTTTATTTTAAAAATCAATTCATTTGCACAATTTTACATAACGAAATCGACATTAGAGAAAATTACTGTCACCTATCAACTATAATCATGATAACAAATTGCTTGATTTTGTTGTTGGAAAACTCCGAATACAGGCCGCTTTCAAATGATTCTATTGCAGATGAAGACATATGTCCATCATTGGACGTTTTACAGTTGAAATAATTATGAGAACTATAACGATATTTATATATGTATATGTTATGCATATGTGTGTGTATAATAGTGTATGTTTTTGTACGTATCACTTCTTACTATCTCTCATCTCCAAAGGTTGTCTGGTAGAGATCGCCAAGACCGCCTCACGTACCTGTGGTTTCTTATTTTTCGTTATTATCTATAAATAAATTCGTAAATTGCAATTTATTTCGAAATGTACTTAAGCAGTAACAAATGGCCTGTTCGTTTTTTGAATTATTGTCGTTTAAAGGATGCGTTCTCATGCGATCATCGAATTGCGATGTAAATCGTAAGGTATAGTTCAATCAGAAGCGGGGCTTCCGTGACCCGGCCGCCGGCAGGGCCGTCACAAATCAGCCGTGAAAGCGAAACGCGAAAAAACGCCAGAGCCTTATTGTTTGTACTAATAAAAAGTTCTAATAAACATGCAACTAAGCTACGGGCTTCCGGCAAATAAAACATAAAAATATATCCTATTTTCATAGGGCGAGGGTGGTGGCTCCACAGGGCGGGGTGGGCGGACCCCCCATCTGCGCAAAAACCCAAAAACATCGAAATGAAAATGAGTGTACTGGGGAGGCAGTAGAGCTTGTGTTGGTAATTCATTTTTAACATTATACTTGTGTGAGTGTTTAAAGTACATCCGATCGCATTACCTTAATGTGCAGTTTCGACGGAATTCTCTACAATTTTTTTTTATATATATTTAAATTTCGTAAGGCACACAATCGGCTAAGGCGATAGGTTAGTAATGACAGATAAAATGGCGGGAATACGCTTTGCTTTACAACCTTTTTTTTTCGTACCGACATTTATATTGCCAGCATTATAATAATACTTATCGTATAGTGTTTTTAAACTTTATCAATTATTAATGAATTAAAATCGATATTTATAAATAATTTGTTGAAAATATAAAATCAAGTCACGTTCAGTGTGATTGAGCTTATACTTGTAGGTGTAATTATTACTTTTGTTTACGAAAGTAATTATTTTCTAATTACGTGTATTATTTTTTAATGTAAATCGTCTCGACTCGAGTGTACAGCGAGAACTCGCATTGTGCTCCCCTACACACATGTGTAGCGGCGTGATCATAAAACGCAACTTTGTATTAGATTTAATTTGACACGCACACAGATAGGATGCGTGTGTGCGTGGAACTGTGCTCGCTGCCTACGCACAAATTGATTACGATCGTCGACGAAAGAGGTTGATACGTGGAACAGAGATCTCGGGGAAGCCCCGGTGGGAAGAAAGCTCGCATGCGTGTAAGGCGCGGTGCAGGTGCAAGGGCGTCTCGAGACGTTGCAGCAGTGAGAGCGCGGCGTCCGCCCGCCGCGGCTCTGCGTCGAGTGAGCGCCCGACTTTAAAAACTATGCGAGCGAACCTCCGCGCGCGGAACCCCGTAATACCACCCCCCGCGTAATGATTTTTTGGCGATGAATTTATATTCGCGCGCGAGCGGTGCCACTTTTTCGAACCCCCCCGTCCCCCTCCGACGTCGCCCCCTTCCCGGTTTCACCCCCTCTCCCCTCTCATTAACGCAACCCAGATATGCAATTCTGATCTTTGACGAGGAGGCTGTAGTGTCGGCGGGCGCCTCGGCGGGAGTGGTGGCCGTTTTTGTTTTTTACCCGCCCGGCTTCATTATTGATGGCATCGGTACGTTAATGCGGAAGCATGTGTGAACGTTTCATTACAAAAGGTGGACGCTGCCCGCTCTGATACTGCAGACTAGCCGGACCCGGCCGGACGGGTGGACGCCTCCGACCGAAGAGCGGACACAATAAAAAAAAAACACTAACGCTCACAATTAAAAAAAAAAATAAAAATAAAAACCAGTAACAGTAAACAATTGAATTCCGAACGGCCAAGTGTTTGAGATTTGAAAATTGGGCGGGCGGCGGTCCGCGCTTCCGGTGCGCGTGACGTCGAAACTTTCCGGTCAAAGTTCGCGCGAAGTTGGCGCGTGTGTGGACGGGCCTGAAAACTTTCGCGGGTATACGCGATAACGTATTTTCTTGTTCAGTTTTCCTACTTTGTTCACTCGGTGCGGTGTCGCGGCGGCCGGACATTGACTTGTGCGACTGTTGATGTTCTGTTTATTGTTTTTGTTACGTTACGACGGCTGGCGCGAAAGCCGCTGACAAGGTGAGTTCTCTCATTTAAGTCTCTCATTTCTCACACAAAATTCATCGTCTACCAACCACCATAATTTTTAAACACACTGAGCCAATCACTTATGTTAAAAAATATTTTAAACACAATACAATTAACTAATTAATTTATATAAATACAGATAATAAATTAAAAAATATATATTTCGCAAATATCATTAAGGCAAATTTATCTAACACTTTAAATAATATCTATTTAATCATATAAGAATACTCGATAAAATAATTATAATTTAATTATATGTTTAATTTAAGAAACAAATATTTTGTGAATATGAAATCACAATTGACATATAAATGTAATGCCACCATTAGATTAAAAAAATAGTAATGGCCAGTAACAGGTTGGTAATGAATAACAATTAAAAAAAAGACATTTCAATAATTATGATTTTTAAAAAATGTCAAATTTAACGCAACAAGGAACTTGTTAAAATTAATATAAACAATAACAATTATAAATAAATACAGATGTTATTAATTAGAACAATTGCCACAGATAATGTAGTGACTAATTTAAAAAAAAAAACGCAAATGTTTAATAGCTATAGACTAGTTTTGTAAATAATTTGTCTCACCAATGATAGCAACCCTTCTATTGGCATTGTGATGGTAATGCTGGTATCCCGGAGCTAGCGGTCCAGCTGAGGTGCAAGCAGATCACGGGCTCGCCTATACACGGACCTGCATATATAATCAGCACCAGCAAATGTCCCCATTATTAGATACCACTTGACCAATACTGGCCACTTGTAAAATACAAATAAAAAAAAATAACCAAAGACATACGTATTATGTGTCAAAAATGACATTTTTTACTTTTAAATATATACATACGTACTCGCATAAATAGAAATTATAATATTTATAGATCAAAATCATAAATTTACTATTACTTAATTTCTTTATATAAATAAAATTAATTACATATTCTAAATCACTAATTAAATGTATTTTAATAAATACGTACCATAGCAGTAAAGATATAATTTGTTTAACTTTATTAACATAAAGAAATTACTCTTTAAAACACATTATATATATTTAGACTTTCCTCCTATATAAATATCAAATCATATATATATATATAAATATAAACTTAAAATAAAGTAGACTTAAAACAAATCGTCATATGAACTGTTATTTTTTATATCACAGATATGGCTTAGTGATTTGTTTCGGATGATAATTATAGAAAACAACGTCAGTGATGGTGGTTGATTGATGATGAATTAACTTTAATTTTATAATTTAAACTAGTTCTTCTCCACCACCTATCGAAGTAAAGTCAAGAATAAAATTACTTTAAAGAATGTCGACGATCTATTAGAGTTATGTTAAAAGTATCAATGTTGAATAAATGAGTCTTTTATTTATGTATATGTTTAACTTAATCTTAAGTTTAACTGTAAGCTTAATAAAACTGTTAGAAAAATACTTTACTGAAACATAGTTACTGTTAAATATAGCTAACAGTGTTCTAGTTCAAATCTATCGGAATATCGGTATGCGTTGAAATCATTTTGATAGAGACGAAACTTGTTGCGGGTGTATATGTGTCTGTTACTTTAAAAAACCGTTCAATCGCTGCTATTGATGACGTCATATAAACCGTGATGACGTCACAGAAATGCATCATAGTGCGTTATTCACAATCGTACGCACTACACGCATATCCCCTTTTCGACGGAACAACTTTAAAGTGCAAGGGTTTCTCTCCCCATTTTAAATTCTTCGCACACTGTTTATATTATTGTTTAGATATACACATATATAACAAATAATTGTGTGTAGATATCTTTAATTAAAATTTAAATTATTTTACAGTTAAAATTAATCAAAGATTTATAATTGAATGTTTTTATATCATTGAACTTGAGACTTGAGATCATAAAACGCAGATTCGATTACCGTTCAAGAAATTGGCGCTTTTAAAGGCAAATATTAATCAAGGGTATAAAGTGACTTATATGCAATGAACATCGTTTTTAAAAATAGAAATTTGAATTCTAATCTCAAATTACGACATTTGAAATTCGAAATTCAAAATGAAAGCAGTCAACCGCATATCTTATTTAATTAATTTAAAATCATCATATATTCTTATGTTAATATATATATATATGTATATAGATTTAATACGTTTTATAGAACATATTTAAATTCAATTAATAATGATTAAAATACACGTGACTATTCCGAGATATATCAAAAAGTAAGGCCGATATTTTCTTTATTTATTTCTGTTTAGTTAGTTGATGACGTCATATCCGTTGGCATAATATGGAGTGGAACTTTCTATATATACCATTATTATTATCTTCGCAAATATGCCACCATTAAGTTTCTATATATTTTACAATTATGACACATATAGAATTTTAATTGTTAACATACTGTGTATGATCTTATATAGGCCAGCAAATGGTTAAAAAAACCATTGTGTTATCAAAACACCATATGTAGTACCAGGCATACCAGATCCATCCTGATTCGAACGACGCTATGGTGAAACTAACACTCAGATTAGAGTGAAGGTGTCAAAATCCAGAGGTCAACTTTGTGATTATCACGTGAAGATAAATGAAATTACGCCTGAGTCTATGGGCGAATTCTTTAGGAGAAAGATGTATGAGAGTACATCGAAGAGTGTACGTCAGAAGTCAGGGGTGGTCAAACTACAGCTCGCGAGTCACTTGCGGCTCTTTGAACGATTATTTTTGGCTCCGATTGATTGTTCAATTATTTCAATATTTAAATTTATATAACCCATGTCAGCTGCTGGGAAATCGAAACAAATTACTGGCGTGAATAATTATCATTATTATTCCACCATAAAATTAGTGAAATCCATACACCGATCATAATTAACTAACCGGCATCTTGAGTATTTTTAGTGCTGTCATATACGTCTGCCTTCAATACACGTGTTTTGTATTTATGTTATATAATTTCATTAAATATAATTTTTATAAAAAAAAATATTTGTATGCGTGTTGTAAATGCGTATTTAATTGCGTCTCAAGAAAAAGTTCAAATTTCGAACAATGGCTTGAACTATCAATGAACTTGGCTGCCCCTGCTATATATAGTTATATGTATTATAAACAACATAGTAAAGATCGAAAGGAAAGTATGGAAAGGAATAATAGATATGAGAGTAAGACATCGAGAAGGAACAGAGATAAGTAGAGAAATAAAAAAATATATTATCTAAATAAAACGGAGCCATAAAAACATAGCATCGTGGGAATATTTAGGAGATGCTTTTGCCTTGAAGTGACTTCTATTTGCTAATATGATGGTAATTAATGCATATTCTAATTATTTACTTCTTCTTCTATCTATTGACAACAAGGGGTTAAAGATAGAAACATCTCATCACTTATGGACAACGAGGAGAGTCGCGGAACCTTACTAGAGTACTGCAGAAGGGTCATAAGAGAGACCATTTAAAGGAACAAGTAGACAAAAAAGTGTAAAAGATTAGTCAAATTAAATACTCTAATCTGTGATAAATATAAAAGAATGAAAGTAGAAATAAAGCAAAACATAACAAAATTCAAACCTGTAGTATTTTCGGAAAGTGAATGAATTAAAGATATGAAAGAATTTTTTAATAATAAAAGACATAGAGAAGTAAAATGGATGAGAACGCAAATATTTTGTTAACATAGTCTGTATATACCCTAGATAGAATAAGTAAAAAAAGACCCAAAAAACTGGAGCAATATATAAAAAAAATAAAAAACATCTCTTGTCGACTGCCGATTCTATTCCTTGATAGAGAAATCTATCAAAATCTCGAATAAATCGCACTTCGATGCAACTGCTACTTTACCTATTTTATATGATTTATTTTATGATCTTACATCTTCATTTATAATATAATTAAACTATATATATGTTACGTAAAGTATATACAATGTATATAGTATGGGTTTATATAAATTAACTTTAATGTAACATATAACACCTACCGAGCCGTGGTAGTCCAGCGATAGAGGTCTGAGATTTGCGAACATAGATCGCCGGTTCAATTCCTGAGATCAATCCTGTATAATTCACGCTTTTTGTATACATTATACAAAGTTTGCAGCATACCACACTACGACCACGAATATGGCATATTTCCTAGAATATCTTTGAGAAAGACATATATGCCTTGCAGTGGGTGTAATTATATACCACCTATGTTTGACTGGTAGAGTATACCTACAAGATATTATGTCCATCTTCACACATATTTATAGTAGCAGTAAATAAATAAATAATAAAAAATATTTTATAATCGTAATTTATTAAAAGGAACGTATGACAGGATGAAGGAATCTATTTGCTTGTTTTATCACTTATATAAAGTGTATTCAATACGAAAAACATATATATATATATATAAAACATTTAGATTGTAATGATGTCTGATAATTAAATTACGGGGTCGACTGTACACGGAGCTGGTATGAGGGAAGCGAAACACTTAGGTTACGTTGTTTTAATAAAATCATCCAAATATTTAAATATGGCAACACCAAATTGAAAGGTGTTGTCTAATCCAAAATTTAATGCATTAAATTTTTATTTTTCAAATTTAATTATTAATTACTAAGGAGACAATAAACATTATATATTTTTTTATTATTATTATTCACAACCAATCGATTTTATAAAACAAAACATTTTTAAAAATCGAATAATAAATCATTAAGATACCAAAAAACATTAAAATTACTAAACAATGTACTACTATTTATTATTTGTATTTTTAAAATACATGTAATTTAAGAAAAAAAACTTATGATTTAAAAAAAAAAACTAGTTTTAAAAAAGGGAAGTTTAAAAATAGAATTCGACGTACAAAACACACGTATCTGTGGCAGCTAAATATGCTCGCATTTTGCCACTAAATTTACTGGCCAGTTTCAACAAACGCTCGAAAAGTAAAAATAGAAAAAAAAAAGAATAACACGCTAGCAGCACATTCGCATTTTTGCGTTGCCGTACAAAGGGCGCCAAAATCGCCGCTTGCAAACGGAGCTGAAGCCGTGGCGAGGTCCGAGCTCTGCAGGACCCCAACCCGCAGCTCTCCTTTGTATACACATCTCACATTGATCAAGTTCTATCTCCGTTTTAAATCTAGCTCGCTCCCTTTAAATTTCTAGAAAGATCGACCTCTATACTGGCGCCAAAAAAAAAATTCAAAGTCGTTATTGATGCATATTTTAACACTAAATATAATGCATATTAACTTAAATTTCTCTCTTTCTAGTTTATTTAACTGAATAATATTTAACATATATTGTTAACTAAATAAAATAACTCACGTATCTACAGAAATCTTTAAAACTTTAACACATATTTTTAATCAACATATATATATATATATTAGTCCATAGATGCACGCTTTCCGTATCAAGCGTCTTCTCGTGTTAACTATGTCTTCGTAAAAACATACAAATATATAATTGTAAAGTATACCTATTATATTATAATTTAGTAATAATAATGTAAGTATTTGTATCTAGTAACATCAAAACATAAATTTATTTCGTGTATAAGTCTTGCATGTATGTATGTATTATATATTTCATAACACTCGCAATGATTTAGGATGAGAGAGAATCAAAAGGGAATAGCGGACGAATGCCTTAATCACGTAGGATAGCAGACAGGCATCGATTCCTTGCGCATCTACATAGGGAGAGATCGCAGAAGCAGACTAGGAAAAAGTAAAAAATGTTGACAGACTCCCAGCGGCCGACGTCGCCTAATCGCAGTCCCCACGCAAGCGCGGGTTTTTAATTGTACTCCCCCCCCCCCTCGCGTCCTCCCCCATCCCGGAAAAAAGGGCGAGTGTACGACGGATTAGCATAGGGCTGTAGCCGAGTACTTGTTTAGGAGGCGAAAGGAAAACTCGCGGGAGAGCACGTCGCTCTCACGAATTATCAAGTTTTTTTTTTTTGACGCTCCCAAAATTTTTCGTAACTTATCATGTTATGTTACAGTTTAAAGGTTACGATGTAATTAATAATTGTAGGTAAAGTAGGTGAAGCGAAACCGTCGCGAAAATCTCGTTCGAGACGCAAACGAAAATGTATCCGTTGCAACCCTAATTAGCATACAGGCTCGCGTAGCACCCCTTCAGTTTTTACGCGTACCCTCCCGCCGTATTTTTGCGCGGCGCATTTTCGGCGGGGGGTCGAGGGGCGCGCGGGGGTCACGGGTCGCGGGGCGCGGGGCGTGCGTGCGCGCCGCAGTCGGCGAGCGCCGGCGACCGCGCGATGTGCAGCACGCCGCGACACTACGCCAACACACCTTGCACTTACGCGCCTCACATCGTGCCGTTCTAATTTCGAATTTTGACAATTGTTTTTTTTTACCGTTACTGATTTTTTTTTTAATTTTTTTTTATGTAATTGTGAAGTGAAGTGTGACAGGATTGCGCGGATTCGGGTGAGTCGGTGTATATGTATATGAGTGTGCAATTTTTTTTTCCGATTTTTCTCAGTTATCGTTGGTGACGTTAGAACTAGCAAAATTTCGGTGATAGCTGGGAGCAAGGTCGTGCCAAATGATAATATTATTTGCACAAAAATTGTGTTAGACCGCCGCGGATAACCTCATTTTAGGACAACGAGCGCCGTTATATTTTATTTTTTCTGCGGCCAGTCTTATTAGAGGATGATCAATGTGCGGTGTTGTGTCCGCAACATTTCTTGTTCTTAGAAAAGATAACATTTTTATAGACAAAGTGCTATCGGACTCCGGCCGCGAGACAGGCCGGTGTCTCGTATCGAAAAAGGCGCGAAAATCTGAAACACATATAATAACCTTTACAATTTATATACTAACTCAACTTATAATCTATGTTTAGTGGCTAAATACGTTGTATTTTTTTTCATCTATAAAAATATCAGAATTTAAATAGCATAATTTTTACAGATATCAAAAGTTTTATTCTCTTTTTAAATAATACTAACATTTCTTAGTTTAAATAAAGAATACTGATTATATTTGACTCATATTTCTTATTTAAAACTATTGCTTTACACTCAAAAATTATAAACTTTATTTTTATATTTCCAAAGAATAAATCCTTATAACTATTTCTTTTAAAATATTTTCAATGACATAAAATTTACAACATTTTTGTTATTGTGTTTTATTTGAATATATTATACGGTATATATTTAATTAAAATGTGTAATTCTTTATAATTTTGATACTTCTTTGCATTTTTAAGACGTCAAATTATTATTATAACAAATCAATGGAATATTTTAGTCGACATTTCCTAGAAATTTAAGTGTTTATCAAGTTCTACTGATGTTTTGTTGTGATGATTCATACTAAATGGATCAGATTAAATAGTCTATTATTTTAAAATTCTAGAGCATTTCAGATTTTAGAGATTAATTTCGCTAATAGAGAACGCTAAAATAGATTCACGTTTATTTCTATGTTATTATTTATTTTATTTAAAACTACAGAATATATAATTTTAGTATACTGTTTATTTCTTGACTATTTATAAACTATATTATGCGCTAACTTCTCTTTGAATAGCGAAATAATTGACGCAAAAATTTGAATTCAAATTAGTTTTTGTAACTATGGTTTTATACGCGTTGATTCTAAATTCAAATTTAACGGCGGCATAAACTCATACAGTTGTCTATTTAACAACGCATCAGTTTCAAGTTACTCGCTAAAGTTAAACTAACCAGATCTCATTACTTAAATATTATTGAATTGAGATTAAAAACCTAGTTCACTTAACCGTTTCAATTGAGTATATTGGTTAAAAATTTTAAATTTCAAACTGCATAAAGCATTAAATGACTTTCATCGATAATTATTTCGCGTCGCATGTTTCGTCTGGACATTGTTTACACAAACGGTTCCTTATTATTTATAGCCACAGATAATAAAATTGTAAAATAAATTTGAAATTAATGATTTATCGTACCAATTAAAATGAATACTGATCGAATTAAGATTATTTTTTACTAGATTTTCCATATTAATAAATTTGTTTATTTTACAAATCAGATATATTATTATTAATCTAGTAAATTTTTTAATTGCATTCTGTACATATAATAAAACACTTAGAATCACAGTGTACACATATGTAGGTTATAAAAATTCTAGAAGAATTCAAGTTGATAGAAACTAGATAAAAACTAGCTCATCTGTCAATCTTCAGCTTAAAGATCTAATAACTCATCAGCCCATAATCGCCACTATAATATGCCACCCCCAAACAATATATTTGAGGGGATATACCGTAATCGCCACGTATGATAGGCGATTGCAAGTTTGATTTTAGTACACAGACGCTACTGCCCATCCTCTGGAAAACATATTTACGAGCAGTGGTAAACCTATATAATTAATGCAGTGGGAATTATTTAAGATAAACCCGGGAATCGAACACGCGACTTACAATTAACAAGGTAGAGAAACCATTGTGCTATACCACTGGTCGATCTATGATGTGCCCACTAGAAACTCAGACGGTTTTTTTGTGGTCACTTTTAATAATACCATTCATACATTATTAGAGTTATTTACATGTATATATCGCTTAAAATTCTCCTCACTGTAACAAGATATATTTATATGTTTTTGGACATGTTAAAAGACATTACATTGTAATAATTACTTACTATATAAAGCATAGAGAAAGGTTTAACTTTAAATCTATTTCTAATGTTAACTTTATTTAGATAACATTATCCATAACTTTAAATTCCATTACCTTATTATAAACGCAAATTGTTTTATCATAGATAAAATTATTTCGTTAAAAACTGCCCTGTTTTTGTTAAAAGGGTAAAATCGATCCCTTTACATTCTATTTTTGGAAGGACAATATAGTACACGAAAGGGTGTTTCCACAAATACAACAACACTGTATATATGAAACTTATTTGAATAACCTAAAACATAAGTTAGTCATCGATACGGTTTTATATTAATATATTCACAAACTACATATATATGTTATAATATCAAACTTAGAAACATTAAGTGAAAACTTGTATATATAATCTGTAGAAATTAAAACCTAATTTTATGTATATATAACTTTAAGTATATCTCATAATATAGACATAGTACTTTTTTATTAAATATTAGGATTTATATTTCACAGACATTATAGTCGTTGCCTTTGTTTTTACAATTACGTTTAATATTTCAGATATATTTTTTTATATGTTACAGTGTTTTAGTATCTTATACTATTTACTAATATCATAAACTTTTTTAAATCAACTAAGTATTGAAGTTGACTATTAAGAAAATTTTTTGAAATCATTCGTTTCAACGATGATCCAACAATGTTCAGTTAGCATTACTTTTGGTACAAACACTTCCTGATCCCTACTCCATATTCATCATCAGGTTGTGCGCCAGTATCTGTTGGTTGCCGTATTCGCCACATTGATGAATCTTGCAATCGCATCTTGAGTCTCGTCTGTGCAATACACGCACGTGTGTGACGTGATATCGCTAACATACGACACTGCTATCAGCCCAAGGATGTCTGTTGCTCTTCAGACCCTGACCCTAGGATGATGAGCATCCTTGTAACATCGGTTGATGTTATACTGGAAACAATTGAATAGTCAATATAACTTAAATTGTAAATTGAATCCAAATAAATGTAAAAGTCAATATAATCTTCACTTAAACATTATAATTCTCCGTAAATAGATTCGTATAAACAGTAAGTTATCCTTGTCCTTTTAAAGTTCAGTACCTAGGACACAGGCATAAGCTCGCGCCGCGGCGCTTCCTGTGATAACACTTGTTACAATAATACTTTTTTAACCTCTGCCACCATATTTGTAATATCAACTCTCGTTTGGAACTGATTGAACTGTTTGTTTTTTATTTATTAATTTCATTTTACACCTTTTATAATTTATATTAGCTCTAATCATAGGCTTCTTCTGTCTATGACTTACTGTCTTAACTATGTCGATCGGTCTCTTTTGTGAAGAGTATATCAGAGGAACCAAATTTGAAATAAGAATAAAATTCAACTCCCCTATGTTTATACCAGTGCTTATTTATGAATCTGAAATATTTTCTCCCCAGATGCCAACAAGTCATTTAGAGCTCTATGCTCGCGATTTCTCTCCAAAATCGATTAAAAAATGACAAGATCCATAAACGAATGAATTTTTGTTTTATTTACACTTTATTATACACCATATAAAAACATACATTACTATACCCGCATACATATATACATACATTTATTTATGTATGTATGAATCTGTGTATATATATATACAAATACATGTTTAACTGTACATTTTTTGCACTCATACATGTGTACAAAAATACTTATTTATACATATATATATATATATATATATATATATATATATATATATATATATGTGTGTGTGTTTATATAATGGTAGAGTAATGCGTGCACCAAGTTTTTTTTATCCTTTATCTGCGAAGTAATTGACCTTTGTGTCGACTGATCTTAAGCAATGACAAGATGTATGTTTATATCTGTTAGCCCAGAAGAAACCTATTCCCTCTTGTCTTGCACTGGATGAAGACCGTGTATGTGCAGCACTGGATATTCTATGGCTGAATGATGATGGTTTTTATGCATAGTTCATTTCAAAATCCCGGTTTAGGTGTCCTGATTTGAAAAGAGAATATATCGATTTCTGTTGGCTCTTTGTTTTACCACTTTCGCAAACTTTTTTAATGCAAGAATTAAAACAGTATATTCCTAAGGCTTAATAACACACAAAATATCCTTAAGTTTTAGTGTGAGTTGTTTAAATAATAGAGATTGAGAATGAGAGTTGAAAAAAAAAAGATTTAGACGTGACGAGAAGAATCAGGCAGTCTTAAATTAGTAGAGAATTTTATGACGTGTAATTTGACATTGGAGTACCAGTTTTTATTTTTAAAAATCAAATAGTGTGTGTATCTTAGCCATCACTTGATTTCAAGTGTATTACTTCTTATTAGACCTTGATATAAAAAGTGCATTAAATAAACATTGTTTTGATAAAATAAGTCCTTGATTGTTTTTGCTAGATTTAAATAGAATTGTGACAGCGTATGAATCAGTCACGTATCGCAAATGCGTAGAAAATACACGTAAACATTTAACTTTAACTGGGCTCATGTCTGGAGAATAATAAAACCTTTCATTATCTGTTTGCTCTAAGATGGCGGTAAACGAATGTTAATAAACAAGTTATTTAAAAAAAAACAGACATTTTAAAACTATTCATATACAAAAGATGGAATTATAATAAAATATAAAATCTTTTTTGACATATATGTCAAAAAAAATTGCCGCGCGAACATCTGTCAAAAGTTTTTTTTTTAAACATAAGTCAATGGACAAATATAAAAGTACATGGGAAATTTAAAAAAGTTCTTGATATTTTTTATCTGTTATATTGCAGTCAATTACGTTATATGACGTGTAGAGAAATATTTTGGCTGACATTACCTAAGTTAGCGCTTCGTTTTTGCACCGCAGCCTATCCTGTTACGTGACGTTTCGTCTAGCCGACTATAGATAGGGACAAGTACAGCCGAGTGAAAAACTGTCTACCTATTATAATAAAAATTTTACTTAACAATCGGAGTTAATTATATTACGTATACTATTATATTAACAAAATAATATATTTCTTTATATTTTCGTTATGAACTGAACACCATTATAAACATTTATTATTATTAAATACAACATCAATAATTAATGTTTGCTTAATAAATTAACATTTGCTATTTTTTAAATAATTTAAATGATATTTAATTTAAAAATACATAAATGAAAAGGCTTATTATTCAATAAACGAATATTTAAATGATGAGAATCCTAGCCAATTGTTTTTACTCTCATTATTTTGGGCTGTATCTGATAAAGTGTATATGTATAAATCTGTGTTAAATTTTATTAAATGATGTGTTGTTGTGGAGTTTCTTCCTACTTCTCCACAAGTATTAAGATCTTGCGAAGCAGAGTAGAGACAAACATAAAATAGAATAAAAATATAAACAGATAATAAATATATTGACGACCAATAAAAGTTCTGTTAAAAATGTTAAATAAACGAACTATATCTTTATCTTTATAGATGCAATACATAATAAATATCATAACGACATACGGCCTTGTTGATGATCTTACATAACGCTGAAAGCAGGTAATTTTCTTTCGATCCTTTTTTAAATCCACAGGGATGGCCTGGGATATTCATTTTTAATTATATACAATTTTAAGTCTTTCGCACGCGATTGTACTAAATTTAACGAAAACATATGTTAATTAATTTGTGACTATAATCATTTTTAAGGAAAATTTGGTCACAGAATACACTCGCAACGGTATATCCACGATAAACATTCGCCTATTTAATTAAATTTCAATTCGCTAATACATCGCGATACATTAACTTGTTTTATTTTATTTTATTTTTATATCTACATAGATGAAAGTTACTCAGTAAACTGTTTAGCACATACTGGACAAGGAACAAAGTCTTATAAGATACATAAAAACATATACTCACATACACATGCATGTATATATGCATGTGCATGCACACATGCATACAATGTATAAATAAAGAATTTGTTATTTTAAACTAACTACAATTGAATCGTTTTTTTAATAGATTACGTATTCAAAACCATGTTTAATACATGCATGAATTTCGATAAAGGAATCTAAATATAGTACATACATTTTTAAATACTTTAGAATGACGATTATTTTAAACAGACACATAATTATAATATATATAATTGTTATGCTCTTCTATAGTCGACTTGTACTTGTACAATCAATACCTTTTCTGCTATAGAATGTCCACTGCTGGGATTCCCCTCCCCACCCCTCGCCGAATTCCTAGAAGACTGGTTGGAAACAGAACCTTTACAGTCAAACCACTTTAAAGTAGGTTTTACGTTACGTTTGTACAGTCCTCTAGAAACTTTGGCCCTGAACAGCCTATTTTCTTAACATGTATATTTTTATATTAATGACATTTCTAACATAATAAATTGTCAAAATATACATAATTTAATATGTGTTGCAAATAAATAAATCTTAACGTTTTACAATTAAGTTTTCCTTGCTTGCTATAAATAGGAATATTTCAAGTACTGTGTTATTACTTTCAAGTTGTTATGTAATATTTATATCAGTTATTTGTTATTCGAATGGGGCATTTATATGTGATTTTGTATCGTAGAATTTAACACTAAGTAGTAAGTTTAAAACAGCTTAACACGCTGATCTGTTGAGAACAGTCGGAATGGAGTTTGACAATTTTAGATATGTACTTTATAATATAAAACGTATAACAATTCAACGCCTTTATTTACTTTTGGGAACGCTTTCGCATACCATAGTTTCAATGATGGTGGTCCAGTACCTCGACTCCTTACTTGCAGCGGATCACCCCGACTCCATCACCAAGTCAACAAACCTAGTTCAACACATTTACATCAACTAAAAACTCTTTAATGTAATAAAATTCAACTCGTACGTAATATATTCTTTCAATTTAAAACTATGTAGATTCTTAACTACTTTTAATCTGAGAACAACGAGTATATCTTTAATATAGTAATAAAAACAATTATTTCCTAAGCTTTATTACAAATTTAATCCTTTATAAGGTAATAAGAGATTTATGAAACTTTTTAAATTTATCTATCATAATTCAGAGATATTTCACAGAAATATATTAGTAATAAAGTAAACGGTTGTTTATAAAAACAATAACTAATTTTATGAATCCTATAGTATATCAAGCTGTCAAAAAGTTGTATATTCATAAACAGTGGGCAAATGTAGCCCAGTGGTAGAAGGTGCTGGTTCGATATTCGGGTTGAAATCTTATATAATTCACTCTGTGCATTAGGATTGCCATTGCTGAAAATCAAGTTTCCAGAGGATGGACAGCAGCATCCTCTGCTTACCACAACACCACGATCATCGACCCACCTTCCAATTGAGGCGATTGTGGTATATATCCCCACAAATATATTTTTCAAGAGACTTTTGCTTTGTTGTATATATGATATTAATTTTTCACCAAAACTGATAATATTTCATCCATATTTTTTTATAATTATATTTAATGACAGTACTGCATGGTAATATATTTTAATGATATAAATAATCTATTTAAAAAAATATATTAAGAATATTTAGTTCACTTATAATGATATTACGTAATGTCAAATGTTGTCTGTATGTATAGTATATGTGTAACTGATGACAGTGCATATAAATAAATAAATAAAATAAATATAACTGTGGTTATCTATCCTGAATTAAGAAGACATATATACTATATCTATTTTATTTATTTTATTTCTTTTTTTATTCAACATAGTATCTTTCTTTCATCATATTACTTCCATAGCAATTTTTATTTTTAAATATATATTATTATGTAATATATCTAAATACGACATGTATGATATCACAGTCAAGAACGTGTGAAGTCTAGATGAAGGAAGAACAGACCTTGCCATAATGGCTATCTTTGACGGAGGCTTGCACCTTTCAAAAGGTGCCTATAGATGATGATGATATTGGAATATATAAAGGTGATGTCACAGGAGTACTTTACATTTTAACGTAAGTTTTACAAATATACAAGACCGTGACTTTAGTTTAAAAAAATTAAACCACTTGTTTCCACGAGTGTACCGCTATCGGAGCTATATAAGCATTTTAGCTAAACGCGATAACGGGCGACGATTTATAAAAAGTGTTATAATAATTATTTATGAAATGCTGCTATTTTTTAATATCTATATATTTAATACATATTGTAACATATTTATTAGTATATAATACTGGCAGTAAACAATAACATTTTTAAGTTCATCTTAGTTTTTTTTTTCGAAAATTTGACAAAGGCAAATACCTATTTTCAATCAACCTGTATGTCTTTTATAATGCGAAGTACTAATAACTTCTGACAGTACAAATTCTGTAGATATAGTAAACAAAAATTAAGTCATATATATTATCATATATATGATTTCTGTTAGATTGTATCACACATTAATTGACATCTAATAAGTTATATTTCAAAGCTATAATATCTATAATCAAACACCGGTATATTTTAATCGTTATAAATAACGGTAAGATATATAATGATAAATGTATATATGTAGATCAATACTATTTTATAGGCAATTTTAAGAGTGAAAATTATGATCTTAAAAATTATGTCGTTAATTGATTATAAATAAAGAGATAAATTATGGAGAAATAAATAAAATACATTTATTTGAGTAAATAAATCATTAAACACTTTGGTAAATTTTATCGAAGCATTTAAAATACAATCTAATATAAGAGAGAATTTGGAACATCAATGTTTCGTGTTGAATATTACGCAGTATTTTTAACAAATATTTTATATTACTTTCCTATTTGGATTATTTACGGTAATTACTTTTGTATGTCGAGAGAATCGTATGCTATAGAAGCCCAATTCGACAGACTAGAGTCAAATTTAGATATATTATTATAACCTATAATGGCGTTGTTCAAATTTAAAATTTTCTTTCTTTTTTCATTTGAAATATCATAATAATGCAAATTGTCATTTGACAAATATATATTTTTATTATAAAAAATTGTGATGTATTTAAATATTGTCAACGTATTCCTTGAATGTTCTAAACATTCTTTCAAGTTTTAGCTTTTGGAAACAACGTTCCTTCCAGACTGTTTTACTTTTTCAGTAAATATTTTCGGACAGTTATAAAAAAAAAACTCTGGTCTTTAGACATCCTCGTACAAAAAAACATGTGATGGTAAATGAGGACTTCTTGGTGAAGACCCAATGTCATCTTACGATGTGTTTTTCTTGAAAAATTTTCTTATCGATCTCCATATTGACAACCAGCAAGTTTTACTGTAGATTTGGTTTCAAAAAGTCATTTTTTTAATGTTAATTTTATTTTTACCACCCTATACTTGGTTACATGGGTTTTATGATTTTTTTTTAAATAAAAAGACTTTCGTTTTTTAAAGCCTCTCATTCTCCTTGCTTTGTGTGGGACGTCACGATTCCGGATTAATTTTTTTTTCAATTTTATATTTATATATATATACTTTTTTATCTTACATCCTTCACATGTTCTTTCATTCATTCCTTTCTATTATATCACACATCACCTATTTTTCATCATCTACATTCCTGACTTTTATAACGTATTTATAACTTCAGTTACGTATTCAAATGTCTGCTCTGTACTGAGTATTAACTAGATGCAATGATAAGTTGATCTATAAGTCAATTTAAGTTTTATTTCTCTTACACTTGGTTATTTTTAGGTCGTAAAGCCTTCTTCTATTTTAAGATAGCTTGAGGGCTTTTGGAAGAGCCTCGAGTCACGGCACTAGATCAAATTCGGCAGAGGTTCTAGTGACTACATTCACCTCGACATGGACTCCCTGCTGAAGGATGCTGAAAGGTCTACACTTAGTCTAGCCCAGGGCTTCTTAAACTATGGGTCGCGGCACCAAATGGGGTCGCGTAGCAAAATTCTGGGGTCGAGAGATTTTAATGTCAAATATTTATATATACCATTTTATAACATCACTAGAGTTGGCGGAATACAGTGGACTTGCAGCGTCTAGACACGCGCATTTGTTTATAGTTTAATTTTAGTTTTTTTGTATGTTTCAAAACGAATTCTAAAACTATATATTATCATACGTATATATATATTGTTACTTAATAAATAAATCATCAAAAAATATTAATTTATTTTTCTTTAATATTTGTATGGGTTCGTCAAGAAACTCGCAATCATGAATGGGATCGTGAATGACAAAAGTTTGAGAAGCCCTGGTCTAGCCTATTCAGGGTATAAAGACTTCAGCTTAATAATTATTTATCATTCGTTTAATATTTTTTTTTTTTGACCCCCGCTATTGGGGGCCTCTCGTACCCCTATTTATTGTGGAACGGGGACTTGGTTAACAATTTATTTTTTCACATGAGATTTTTATTTTCTTACTCTTCTTTCATACTACATTCTCTTTCAGTCTATTATCTCTCTTTCATACTACATTTCTTCTATTCTTCTACCATTCGTATAATATATATTTAGATTGCAGTTACGAAAACACTCAAACGTTTCAGGGTCGCGAACTCGATTTCCTCGTACAGTTAAAGTTAACCAGAATGTGGCGTTTGCACAATCCATTGCGTACACTGTTCGTTGACAATAAAAAAAACTTTAACGCTTCAATCGATTGTAGACTTTATTATTATACACAATAGATCGATTTTAATTCGGTGAGATTTATTTGTTATATCACAACTTATGTGGTCTTGCCATCATCGACGAGCTCGCGTGCAATCTTTTTGGAAGCGAAACAATGATTTTGCTCGATCATGAATTTCACTGTGACACAATATGTGTGCCATCATTCAACTAAATATTAATGCATTGTTATAACATATGAATGGTGTATAGTTTAATAACATACGTTTACTTAATATCAAGTTGTACTTCCGTAAAATACTTTCCATTTGTAGTAAAGTTTATTCAGAAGTAATAGCTTAAACCACATAGCTAGAGAGATGAAAAACCACGACGCCTTCGAAATATAGCATAAGATATATATAGTTAAACAGATATGGTAGGTATTATCATCATTGTTACAGCTATTGGGCATCCTCGGCTTGACATACACTTGCCTGTTTTTGAAATAATTAAGAAAGGGACTAATATATAATAAGGACTAATATAATGTATAGATATAGGTGGTATTTCGTGAAGGCTTTAACTTGAAAACGAGCCTCTTAGGACCGTTTTCACTTTAACATGTTTCGAATAGCATAGACATTTGATATAATTTCATGGAATAGATACATAACTACAGCTCTGAATCCATATTTCTCCATATTACGGCCCATGTTTCTATTGCAAAGTTTCTATTGTAAATAAATAAATTCTAGATGTTTCCTTTGAATGTTAAAAATCAATAATGTTTTTAAATTAGCTCAATTTATGCTTGAACACGACGCCTAGGTATGTGATGTTGTTTTCTTTTTGTTTACCGCGTCGACCGGATGGTAGTGCAAGCGACACAAGTTACCTATTAAAACATTAAACTTGTATAACTTAAACACTTTAAACATACAATATAGATTTATTAAAACTATATTGAAAATCTGAAAACTGAAAATTGACAAAGTATGTATAGTTATCATTTCAGTTGTAGGATATCAGATCTTCTGACAAGTAATTGCTTTGCTGATCTGTGGTCTCCAGCCATAAATTAAGACCAAAGCTGTCATCCGTTCAGTTTACTATGTAGCCTTTCCACTGACTCTTCAAATTGCTAATCAATTATTTGAAATTGCATCCTTAATAAGAAAAGCGGAAGTGCATCCTAATTAAGAAAAGGACTAATATATAGTGCCAAACACAGGTTCGGTGTTTGTTATTGGTCGGTGTAACATCTCCTGAAGATGCCCCGTGGAGGGGTGAAACACGTGTAAAGTAGATTAACGGTGGTAGTTGTGTTTCGCATTGTTTGCCGCATACGCATTTATCAGAGGGCTGGCGGGCGGTGCACTTTGCACGACTACCACTGCATGTGCGGAAGTGGCTAAATATTGGTCCTTTTCTTACTATATCTTACAGTTATGGGTGGTGAGTTTTAGGTAGATTTTTATTAATAGTTTAATATAACATTAAATAAAGTAAAGTACATTAATTATGAAACGTACTAGACGTGTAGAGTTTTACGATGTAATATGAGATCCACAAGCAAATACTGAAACTAGTTTATCCTTTAATCTAGCATTATTCGGCACGCTATTATCAGCGTTGATATATATTCATATTCGCAATCTGCAACTTTGATAAACTATTCCTGCCCTAGGTTAGTGATGTGACGCGATTAGTACAAGCGCGATGTCGATAAGCGTACCGACCTTGGTTTTTAATACCAGAAGAATTTATCGCATTACGTAAACGGAATCCGCTATCTCTTATCGTGTATAACTTCTATATATACTTCCAAAAAAATTACAAGAAAACTTAAATTAAATATCGATGTTTTCGATTAAATAAATCGATTAGTTTAACATCATCGATAACTGTGGTAAAGCGCATCACTATACCAGTTGCACCTTATCGCCTTTTTAATACTTCGTATAAACATTTGTCGTGCAAACATTGACTAGCTTTCCTGATTATTTTCACACTCTTTCTGTACGTCTGTCTGTTGTCGTTGAACTTTACGTATTTACATGTGTTCACATTCTTTTGATTTCAACAATAAATTAATTTTTATAACAATTTAATAGATTTATTCATATCTAATAAAACTTTCAACATAAACTATGACATTAAAGATATATTTAAAAACTATATAATTTATTTTTAGGCTATACATGCTTACGCTATTTTATTATAGCTGAATACATTTTATTAACATTATAATAGCTCTAACACTGCTTTTAGCAATGTAGCGTATTTAATAAATAGCTGATCGTTTACGAATTTATTTAATCTGTGTAGATTTTAAGAAACTTCTCGTAAAGCGTAACGAGACGGGAAGCTATGTGACCTTATTCCACTGTCCCTGTTTTTCTATAGGAGTAGAAGTTCGGTCTATTGCGTGTTTCACCGATACACTGTGAAGTTTCTTTGGAGGTGCACAAGCGTTTTGATTCTATATTTCTGATCTTTACAGCCTGAGAAAAAATCTGCCGGCTTCCTTATCTCCTGAGAAATATAACCCAGGTTTCTTCAGGGTCGGAACGAACAGGTACTTCCTGAGTCTGAGTGCCTCATCTTGAACCACATCCTCACTTTTCATCAGACGAGTTGGTGGTCAAAAGCGGACTAGTATATGAAAAATCACTAGCGTTTTTTTATTTAAGTAAAGAATGGAAGTTTTGCCAGATTTCACGCAGTATCTTTAAATGATACATTTTGTAATATAAAAGCAATCTATCGACTTGTTCTCGATGTTTTTATAAACAAGACAAGATGTCTTCTAATATAGCATATCCGTATCTGCTATATATTATGCTATATTTAGTTTTTTACTCAATAAAAAAAGCTTATTAGTTATTCTTTATTATTATTATGGTTATTTAATACAGGTGAATGTATGGTTCATTTGACAGCAAAAATCTTTGAAGCTTATATACCTTTTTCATGTCAAACTGTATATAGTGATCGCTCTTAAATTATATAGTAATATGTCACGCTAATAACTTTTAACAGTGAAGAATCTATTCCGAATTAATTTTTGGGTGCATTATATAATATTTGGCAGCAAATGATATATAAATCAACTTTTTTATAGGTAGCCTTTAAAAAAGTGTTTTTTTTTTACATGGTCCCTACAATTGGGGACCTCTCATTCCCCTATCTCGTGTGGGACAGGGACTTTTTATTTCTAGTAATTTATTAATATTTTTTATTATTATCATTCTTCTCTTTCGTGTTATCTGTCGTCCTTTTTCTTTCATTCTACAACTTTCCCAGTCTTTCTCTTTTATTCCATTAGCCATGCATCCATCCTCAACCACTACATTCTAGGTTTCCTTACTATTTAATTTTGCAACAAAAAAAAGTGTTAAAAAAGTGTTTAAAGTAACTCATTATTACGATTTTACACGAGCAAAGCCGCAGGCGAATAGGAGTCATGTCATTCGATGCCAATGAACGGGTCAAAATCCTTAACACAAGGAAGAATGCAGTTTTTTTTATCTAACACACTGAAGTACACATCACACGGAATGTATTGCATCATAAAAATGTTATTTATATTTAACTGCGATATATTTTAAAAGGATATATACAGTATGTTTGGTTATATATATAAAACCTTTAAATATGTAAATATGTAGCCTTATTCAAAGATAAATTGTTGTTACAGAAGTTATAAATAATGTAATAATAATATTGTTAGAAAAGCGTGTTTGAAATTCGTGTTACTAAATATTTTATATTCTCTGTAATTAATATTCAATATTCTTTCTGGGACATTTTATTTATAATTGTATTATATTTATATTATTTATTATACCTTATTTATTATAAATATATATGTTGTATACATATGTATGTATGTTTAAGTATATATGTCTATGCATGTTCATGTCCGTTTGTTTGTAAATATGTATGTTTTGTACACGAAAACTACCCATTATTACTTCTTCCTTTCCATACTATGGTTGTCTGTAATAGATTGCCTTGTGTGATAAGACCGCCCATTGTACTTTATTTGTATATCATTGTGAAACTATTTAAATATATCTTAACGTGTATAATAAAGAATATTAAATAAATAAATAAAAAAATCCCTGCAAACTGACAGAAATTATAGACATGTCACATTTAAATATATTTTCAAATTAATAACTTTATACAAGATGCTTTTTAGCTTATTAAGTTATTACTATTAAGCTTTCAAACTTATTATACAGCCTCTATAAGATTGTTGTGACGTCACACGATAACAGTAATTAATATTCAAATTATTTTTGGTCTATCTTTTTTAAATATATGAATTAAAAAAATGGAATCTATTACTGGCCAGCGATATCATGTCAAAATACATTTCAAGGTTTTTCATTTCGTTTTTGCAAATGTAGGTGCGTTTCGCGATTTCAAAGATAGCGATAAAATACATTATACACGAGTTTTTTTAAAAGAATAAGCGATAATTGTCTATATTTGTCTATATACGATTTCGTATCATGTCGCCCACTTTTGTGAAAAGGGGTAAACATCTCTATAGGTTCTACTAGCTAATTAACTTGTACTAGAAATTCTAGCTTCCGTATAAAACGTAGTAGAGATTGTTCAATAGTGTAAATCAATATGTTAAAAGTTTTATATGCCATGTCTAACACATATATATATATATATATATATATATATATATATATATATATATATATATATATATATATATATATATATATATATCAAACCGAAAGTGTTAAAATCGTGTGAGTCGAATTTGAATTGCCTTAACAATAAAATTGCCCACTGTTGGGCGTGGACTACACGTGGTGGTTAATACGTAATTTGGACAATACACAGTCTTATTTAAGTGTGCAGTGTTATACATATATAGAAGGTTGATTGGCTAATAATATACTTTCGAAAATGTTTGAATTTTTGTAATATATGTTAATATTTTTGTTCATATGATTCTCCTAAAAACTATTACAACATTTATAATTAATATCGTATATAATTTATTGTATGACAAAGAGAAACAAGGACACTTTATATATATATAAGTGTATACATACCATATAGTGTATGATATACTGGTATATCCTATCACGGAAATATAGAAAGGCATTTCACATATTAAATGTCGCATAACGTGCTTGTATACATCCCGTATCTTCTAAATATAATTGAGTTCAATATATTATTTAGTTCAATATTAAAAGACGAACTTGAATAAGCCTTTTTCGTACTTAAATGATATTATTCAATATTTCTTTACAGTTCAGAACAACAGATACACGGAGACTGCAATATATTGACAATTCGTCTACGAATATCGTAGACAACTAGACATCTACGAAGTCTACGAATGGGCACTTTGACGTAGAACATAGAGATCCGTACTTTGGTCTATTCCTGAAATACTATACGTATATATATAGTATCAGTACAGTTATGAGAATAATAGAAATTCTCTTTTTAATATGAGCGAAGTTTATTAGCACTTAAATGCATGACTTTTATTAAAACTTAAAAATATATATATCTTGCAGATAGGTACACTACAATGTAGGGGAAAATATATTTATATATGTTTAGAACCTTATGTTGTAGATATACAACACTAAGCATTTACTGATACTTATACCGTTTTAATATGTTGCAGATTTTTATCATTATGCATTTAGATACTGTTATATATACGTTGTTTTGAAAGACTGTCTTTGACCAATGTATGTTGCCTTGGATCTGAGATGTGGTCACTTACGGGACTTTTAAAAAGGCTCAAAGTTAGCGGTAGAGTTATGGAGAGGGCTGTGTTCGGAGTTCAGAAATCAGGAGATCCACCCAAAAACCAGGAGCACCAACTTAACACAACCGTCTGAAGTGGTATAGGGCAAAACACATCGCATGTGCAATCGAAGGCCATTACTACTTATAATGCCTATTTAAATAAATATATTTTGAATATTTATATATATATATATAATTACCACGTGGTAAAAATTGCCTTAAGCCTCCCAGAAATCCCAAGAGGGAGAGGGCGTCCAAAAGCTACGTGGTGGTCTAATATCAGAAAGGAACTGGAAACCCTTCAACTTGATGCAGGGACAACCCAGGATAGAGTGGCCTGGCGCAAATTGATAAGGAGACCCGACCCCAAATAAAGGGAAAAGGGCAGGAAGAAGATTTATATATATATATATATATATATTGATTTAGTCTTTTAACATGTATTTCATATAAACAAGGCTTTTTCAGTCCAAACATTTGTTTCGTTGTAGATAATATTCAGTTTATTTATTAATATTCTATCGATGTTATGTAAGCTAATTAAATTCACTTCGTGTAAAAATGAGAAATGCATGTTAAAGAAAAAGTACAACATGTCAATTACTTCTGTATATAGCCTTTAGGTACAGATGCTAAACAATAAATAATATAAATGTAAATGATTTGAATATTAAAAACGCTTTTTCTTTATCGTCATTTCAGACCATAGACGTCCATAGGCCCCTAGATATAAAAACTTATTAAAAATGTAGTAATTTTTTTATACAGAGGTTTATATACAAATATATATATATATATATATATATATATATATATATATATATATATATATATATATATATATATTAAGATAATATATAAGTTACTTGTGAAGCTTTTCTAGCCAGTTTGAATTTAAAGTTTTTTCTTATTTATTGCATAATAATTCCGACATATTACAAGTTTATTTTATTAGTGTACACATTTGCCTAAAATATTAAATTGATAATGTTATTTCGATCCAAACAAATCGGTGAACCATCCAAAAAATCACCGGTCACTTTGTGTGGATGTTAACAGGTTAGTTAACAATCGTTCAAGCGTGCTTAACTATCACATCAAAGGGGCAACCTTCAATTTAGAACCTATTATTAGAAGGTTCGAGAATAATTCAGTCAAATTTACGTGTAAACACGTGTTCAGTTTTTTTTATACGCGAGGAAAAAACTAAGAGAGCAAGGATTTTTAGTTTTGTAATATTTACAATGCGTAATAAATTGGTAGGCGCAAAACACGTCAACGGTTTCAAAGTTGCCAATAATTTTTAAATTTTATATTTTTCACGGAAAGTAAAAAAATAACATCACGAGGTAAATATATGTGTGTTACCGAAAGGGCTGTACCTCGCTTGAAGTATACGCGCGGCGGGACGGGGCGACATTAGTTACACCGTAGACAACTGTGTTCGTTTTTACAACAGACTCCTTTTAAATGCTTCATATAAATCTTTCCCTCTAACTTCCGCTAAAAGTGTATTTGTGCAAAATACGACAAGAAAACACCACTGACTTTGTTTGCGTTCTTCTCAAGTCATGATGGATGCAATTGCAGGATGTCATTGTAAGGGAATTTAATTTGATTATAATTTATTTTCTTTATTTACACAAGTTATATTACACTACTTGCAATGGTCATGCAACCGATGGAGCCGAAAGATTCTCAAGTGACAACCTCCAACTATTAATCACCTATATAACATCACTTTTGTATAGTTGAATTGTGAATATAAACTATAAAAATTAATACAATAGTTGATAAACATTCGCCATTTTGAGAAAAAAAAATAGTTTATTTTTACGTTAATATATGTCTAAATAGTGTGATTTAATTACGTATTTACAAGGCAAAAGGTTTTATGGAATTACTACAGATTTAGTCGTTTAGAAATCCTAGCGAGAATTTGTTTAATAAGATGAATCTAGAGAAATTTAACTTTAGGTTATAAACCAACAAAGCGCTATTTTATTAGGACGTCGAAATAACTCGAATAAACATTTCAACTAGCGCGTACATTGAAATCAGTACGGGTCACATATGTGCTGAAAACGTAAGCGAATGTGACCTCAATGTTGAACAGTATAAACACCAAACTAGCAAATCACGGTACGGTAATAGTTGCGCATGTACTCGGGTTACATAACCCGTCAGAGCCTCGAAGGCTTCATTCATAACACGCATACATGCGCCGGACGTACATATAAGGTTTCACACACCGCCGCTGCCTACCCGCGTTCGACATTTGCCTACTTTCACTCTCGCATAGAACCTCCGCCACACGCCGGCCGCCCATTGGCCATTAAACTCCTGACCTTCGCGCCGATTGGACAACCTCCGCCTATGTATCCGGTATTTACGGATATAATATACTAGATAGAACTTAACTTGACTATTTCCGTTAGGTATTGTGATTCCGCGCGAAACTTTGCTCAGTTTTGTCAACCGTTTAGATAACTTAGTTCGGAATTAATGTTTGATCAAGTAATATTATAAACAATTAACTTATCTACAGTATGATTGGTTATATTGCCCAGTAAAAAGTTTTGAAGTTATCAACTATTCATGGTTCTGTATATTGTGATCACTTTGAAATATTTTACATAGATTTATTATTTCTGTTTATAATGCGACAGTCCAATAAATTCTGTGTAAAATTTACAATTACACATAGAAAAAAATATTTAGTTTTAATAATTTTATTATATATTATCATAACATTATTTATTATTACATAAACCATTTATTTTTGGTGCGGATATAACATACAAAGTTTTTACACCTATATCATCACCCTGTATACTCTTAAATAAAAGGTGTTTTTTTAAGAGGAACTGGAGCGAAAATATGTTGGGAAGTTCTCGTATATATATTTTTAGTATAGACATTAAATTAAAAAAAAACTAATATATTTTTTTTCTTTTACAGATATAAAATAAAAGAGACGTTGGTATAAGAAGTCCAGTTACACGTAACGGTTAGTTGAAACATTTCTTTTTTTAAATTACAAAACTGTTCGATTTTTAATATTTCATATATATATATATAAAATTATAGATACAAAATATTACGATCATGTTTATCGTATTTAAGAATATACTATCTTATATTTTAATTTATGAAATAATTGCGCAATTTCGTGTTTTATTTTTTTATAATTACTTCCATTATTTATTTCATTTATTCATATTATCTATAAAGAATCATTTACTGTTACCACTGGTGTATTTCGTGAGAAGAATTAACGTAAATAACCTGATGATCGGAGAAGAACTCGCAACAAAATCATTACAGTAGTGGAATTGATTTCCAAGCTTATCACCTTAAAATAAATCACATTATAATATGCGTACATTTTTTGGTACTTGCATATAATTCGGGTTATATGTTTAAAAAAATGCATGATTTAATGACTACACTTATCAATTTTTTAAAAAATGTAATGCTATTTATATGTACACATTTAATCCGTCAAATTTTATAATTACAAAATCCTTAAAAACCTCCAGTTATTTTAATGGAATCAGGCGTTACCTTGCGGAAGTCCATCCTAAGTAAGAAAAGAACCAATATTTAGCCACTTCCGCACATGCAGTGGTAGTCGTGCAACAAAGTGCACCGCCCGCCAGCCCGCTGATAAATGCGCATGCGGCAAACAATGCAAATTGCACAACTGCCACCGCCAAATCACTCAACACGTGTTTCACCCCTCCACGGGGCATGTTCAGGGGTAATGTTACACCGATTAGTGCCAAATACAAAAGTTAACTCTGACTGCATGTGCGGAAGTGTCTTAATATTGGTCCTTTTCTTACTTCAGTTACTTTGATTTTTAATATCATATCTCGAGTAATTTCACCGCACACGCATCAAGCACAGGGGCGGCTTAACCTATAGTGCAGGTTGTGCACACGGCGCCCCCTGAGCCAGCTAAGATCATCGTCTTGGACCATCATGGTACAACACCATGACACGCTCTATTTCACTGTTCATAAAACTTAAAACAATACGAAACATGAACTATCGCGGTTCGGCGCTTAGTTTCGCAACAGAGATGTATTACAGGCATACAAATAAGGAGTGTTATTCTGCCGTCATAAGAATAAATGCCGTAACTAATACCATACTGTAAGCTATACCTACTTATAAAAAATCTTGTTGGAATATGAATAAAATTTTCTTGGTCAAAGTTAATAGTTATAGCCGCGTGGGGTCAGGCCTAGGGGGCGCCAGGGTTTCATTCTACACGGATGCTACACGAGCTAAAGCCGCCCCAGCACTAGCATCTAAAACCGCCCATGTTCAAGCTAGGATCAGGGTCACGTTCGACAGTCAAGTAGTTCTCACTTCGCGTACCTACACCACACTAGAATCACAACACAATACACCTACACGGGTATATTCCTTCTTCATATATACACCTTCGGCAATATATTTATCTAGTCAAATTGATGTCTAAAGTGGCCGTGGAGTCACATCACTCATGCAACTGAGTAGTTTGTATTAAAAGGTTCTATAGTGACCACCACGAAGGCATACGGTTAGATAGGTTCCCGCCATTTGTATCCCCGTGACGTCACATCAATGTAGGTAAAGCGAGCATCTCCGCGGCATGCCTATAGTCAATAGATAGACGAACCAGCATATCGCTGAAACAGTAATTAATGCGATTTTCGATAACAAGAAGGTAGGTCACCGACTGCCAGATAGCTCTGACACGAAACTAGATAATGCCTAACTTTTTAGTTCTTACATTGATAACAGTCGCGAACCGTATTCATAATTTATTTCGATGATAGGATATTTATATTTTAAAACGAAAACATGTTAAAAATTAACAAATCTTTACGATTATTTTACTCGCGTACAACTTGATTATTTATAAATGTAATAACTTTAAAAAGTGTTAATTTGCTACTTGTTTTCAAACACCCTATGTAGAGTGATTTCTGAAATATAATTACGTTTATTTCAAAAACAACATGTCAATTACTTCTGTATAAAGTCTTTAGGAACAGATGGTAAAAAATAATTAATATAAATGTAGTAATTTGAATATTAAAAACGCTTTTTCTTTAGGCATCTAAACAAAAACTTATTAAAAATGTAGTCGTGTGAACATAACTTAAGAGTTTCGACATTACTTTCCGGTTCTCCTGATATTAAGTACTTTATTGTATATTTGAGTGTTACCTGTAATAAAAAGCATGCGTAATAATAAAAAATAAATAATTTAGTGTTGCCACATTTACGCCACATGTCATTTGTAACATATATAATCTTTTAAACTCTTTTATCCAAGTAAAAGTTTTTATATAGAGGTTTATATACAAATATATATATATATATATATGTATATAAAAACTAAAAGATAATTCACAAATCAGTCGCTAAAATGACATGTTTTAGATAAAATTTTGCTTTAATCACACTGTTTACTATATATTTATTTGAAACTGTAAACTCCGGTCAACCTTTACACTATATGATATACAATACACATATATATATATATGTCCGTGTGACTGCATTGAAAAAATCTCGTGATTATCTAGTAGACACAAAACCTGAAGCATGTAAATAAATATTTGTAAGTTTATAAGTGTTATGAGTTACGACACATAGACAGGAAGATGTCGCTTCAATCGCCTGAATGTTAGGAAAAGAATTGCCTGTCTGTAGTGGCAGTGGGCAAGGTACATCCCCCTAGTAGGTCCCCCACTTGGTATATCGATGTCATAGTGGGAAGTCGCGGGAAGTCGTGGGAAGTCGTAGGAAGTCGCGGGAAGTCGTGGGAAGTCGCAGGAAGTCCCGGGAAGTCGCTGGATGCAGGAAGCTCAGGATCGGTCATCCTGACGATCTTTGTACAGGCCCAAGTTTTGCAGAAGCGTTCATCAGCTGACATAATTATGATGATGAAATGATTTGAATACCACTAACCTTAGAAAACTAGAAGCCAATGATAAGGCACTTCTCTAATATAACTAATCGATGTCAATCATCTCATTCTTTTAAAAATTAAACCCGCAACTAGTGTTTTAATATCAATAAAATATATACCATTAATCTATTAACAATGATTTGATCGAAATTAGGGGAATAACTTCAAATAAAACATAGGGTTGTCAGATCATTGTGAATTTGTTTATAAAATGAAAATTCTTTTTTTATTCTTCCAAATCAATTTCATACGTTAAAGTATTCCCCGTCCGATAAAACGAACTTTTGCTGAAGCTTTTTACAGACATCAAAACAGTCGAAATAGTGATTTTCCGGTATAGCCTTCAAGATCTTTGATTCTGTTTTTATTTCCACAATTATGTCAAAATGGCTACCTCGCGTTGGTCTGTTGTTTGCTGAATAGCCAGAAGTTATACGGAACCAAATAATGTGAATACGTTGGTTGCGAAACGATATGAGTAGAGTTCTTGATATCGACCAATCGAGACTTGACACGTGTGAGACATAAAACAACCTACAAAATGGTTTTGGTTAAGCCAAATATCACAAAGCTGTATCGACGATTTTCAAGCACGAAATCTTTGATCTTTCGAACGTGAATCTCGTTGGTTTTAAATGACAATTTCACCTTACTTTTAAACATTGTATGTAAGTTTATAAAGTTGAATTATATATAATACAAACTGTAGCATAGAACACAAGGTATAACAATTTTTGTCTTTATATCTGTCGTATTATTCGCTATTTATGTATGTATATAGACAATATTATGATATAAGCCGCGATATATGGGAGAAATATTGTCGTATTTTTGCTTCACGAATTTTTTTTAATTTATATAATGCTTAATTAGAAAAGACAACCAGAGTACATAGGCAACGTCGCATCAAATCTTAACATACCAGGTTCCAGACCCAAAGGATGACATAAAACTAAATGGATGGATGTAGTCAAATAAGATTCTGAAATGTTTCCGAAAATGAAACGTCTGATAGAGAGAAGTAGAAGTGGAAAACAAAAAAGGCAGAAGTCAACATCAGATGGTAATAATAAATGTCAAGAAGAGAGTGAGAGAGATAGCGAGAGAGAAAGAGATGACGATAATGGTCGACTAATTCAAATATGACATGAAGTCAATAGTAATATTTAAAAAACCTAAACAACACTGATAACGTATCAGGTGGCCTAGGTCTTCGATAAAAGACTAAATATATATATAAAAAAATGTGCGATAAGGAGGGGCTATCGTTTGACAACGTGGCGGGCTCATGTGGTGAAGAGTCATATTTTTTTTAGGTTATTTTGACGGTAACTCTAATATCAAATACAAAAAACTTGGTAGATATTAACACATAACCTATTTCTACAGCATTACATCATTAGACATAAGTACTTTAACAAAATATTTCCTAAATCATATTAATACATTGTTACCATGGTGATAATGGTGATGATATACAAATCCGAGATGTCGTCATCTACGACGGATAAACCTCAAGGTCAGCCTGAGGACAATAGAGGGAGCTATGCTCGGAATTTCGCTGTGGGATCGAATTAGAAATATGGAGATACGTAGAAGAACCAAGATCAATGACGTATCTCGAAGTAGCAGTTCATTCCTGCAACCGCCATGTTGGTCAAGGTGGATAAAAAAAAGGGAAAGCCTTATGTCCTACAGTAGGCTTTCATTAGTCGAAAAGAACATTGCTACCAACATGCCGTATAAGTTACCGACAGAATATCGCTGTAATCATGTAACTACAACAATCTACCAAAGCTACCATTCTACCAAGTCATATTACCAACTTGTATTTAGTTTATGTTAATTTTTCTTTATGGTAAACCTACTTTACTATCGCCATAACAGCTTTATTTAGCTATGTATATATTGATCTATTTATAATATCCTATTATAAAGCATTTGGAATAATTTATACATATATTTATTGTTACATCAAAACGGAATACCACTTGATTCGATTTGCGACTTGTACGCGAAACTAATTCGTTTTATCATAGTTTCTAAATTGTTATCGCTATCCAACATGATAAAATACTAAAAAAGAATTTGTAAGGCGTGAACATGGTATAGCTATGTGGTTCCGTAAACCATTTAAAATATTCCTTACTATAAACTCGAAAAAAAAAATTATTGAAAAAATTCTTTTTCCAAAAAACCTTGATAGAGTCATTAAATTGAATATATGTTACCTTCATTCTTAAGTTCGCCAATAACTAAATTGGTGATCATCTAAAACATCCACAAGATGATGATTATAAATACCTGTAAATCATTTACATATAAAATTACTCTTTCGCCTTTCGTTGTCAAGTCTAATTGAACTAATAATCTATTTAAGGCTTTTATTGAAATGTTTTTAAAAACATACATATGGCCTCCAGACCTCGAGGGTAGAGTATCGATGGAAGACACTTCACGGAACATATTCGATATTCCATTCCGGTGAAATCATATTCTTCATCACCTCAAAAGAGGTTTTAAGCCCTCATTCATTCAGCAGTGTAAACTAAATAAAAAAGAGAGTCTTAAAAATAGTGTATTGTAATAAATAAATAAAAAGGTTCATCCAATTAAAAAGCTGAACCCTAAAACAAATTCGCTATCGGCCAATATGCAGAAGATAATGCATGCGTTATATAATTTTATCATTTCTATTGCAACAACAAAGTAAACACGACTTGAGATTTTAAAATAAAAATGTTAAGGTATAAAATCGCGTAGCAACATTTTCTTTAGAATATATAAATCCATGATAGTGTTTAAAATACAAGCACATAACACACATTCGTATAAAAATTGTATAGACAAAGTGATTTTGAATTCGCTACAAAGGATGCCCGCTTTTAGACTTGTAAAACTAACAAATCGGCCATTTTAGACCACTTGTGGAGTAAGTTATAAGATATAAGCGTTTATAAATAAGTTAATCTTAGTTATCGATACATTTCTGTAATCTATGGCGCAAAAGTAATGTCATATTATGAACGCGTCTTAATTTTTACAAATGGCGCCAAATGTCCATGTGCTTTGATATATGTGATGTTGATATATATAGAATTAGTTGTCAATAAGCGATGGAGCCATTCACACGTCAAGAGCGTGGAATTATTCCAAATGCTTATTTAAGAAATTTTTAGTCTGTTTTTTCACACAGCGTGATTTTCATCGTCACAACACTAAACTTATTTTTGAGGGCTTTTTAATATCTCGCATTTACCGAAAACGATGCACCTTAAAGACTTAAAAGGTAATATTGAAGAAGATATCGCCAATTCGGAGATGTTTTGTGAGCAGCAATTTTAAAAGCTTTGAAATCGCAATTACGCACAAACTCCGTAGTTGGTCACATGAGCAATATATAAATAATAAGGTTTTTTTCAATTGATGTCATCAATTTTACACTTTCAAGTAACCTTTTTTCAATAACAAACCTTTTTTTTTAATTAATAAAAATATGGCTGCCTGTTCAAATTATGACATTACTTTTGCACCACCTGTTACTATAAAATTTTATTTTAATGTCTAAATTTAGTGTTGATAAATGGATAATTTGTAGCCGGCCTGTTATTTTTTTACTGAGGTAAGATTTAACCTTATGACTAGTATTAACAAAACATCTATGTATACAGATATATATATATATATATATATATATACCCATATTAACAAATGTATTGCCGAGTGATTTCCGATACGAAAAAGAATTTATGAAAAAAAACAACAAAACTCCCTGTAAGATAACCCAATTCCATTTTTATTTTTCCATATACACCACTTATTTCTAGCTGTCAAACATTTTACGTCAATCAGCAGAAAAAAATGTGTTATGTTTATTTGTGAATGTGTGAAACTTATTTTTTTAATTACATTGGTATATATAAATAAGTTTTCATATCCGAGAATTCATGTTCATGTTCATTCATTGACATTTAAGCTTACAACTTAAACCATCGTATTTTAAAAAAGATTAACGGTTTTTAGCACCCTATGAATAGAACAAAACTTTGCAAAACGCTATATCGTCTGATTGAAAGTTTTAGATGGAGATCGTGTCTTTTGGGGTGTTAAAACTAAATAGACAAAGCTAAATAGATTATCCCCTGACACTTTGAAAACCGTACACAATTTATATTTCTAGTAAATAAAAACTCGTTCTTTATTTGAATCTACGCCGATGTCTGTGGTCGGTGTTTTTTTTTTGACGAGAATCATTACTGGCCATTTTAAGCCGCTATTTTTTTTTTAAATAATGGTATAATTAGTAATTTAAAAATGGAATATTATTTAAACCTTAGAAGCACCTTTCTATAATAGGAGAAAATAAGGTCTTCTATCCGTAATCCTCAATCGAGAACCTTATAAACCCAGCAGATATCTGTTCTGCAGGCTATATGGCATTCACGCTGCCATATAGCTAGTTGAAGTGTTAAGTTCCATTCTGCTAGGCTTTATCGGTGTTTTTCAATCTTCTCATTTCTGATTCGGTCTTATGTATGTATGAATACTAGTAAAATATATTTCGCGTATTTTAATTTAAATATAAATTAAAAATGTCGCGGGAAATGGATCGGTAACGCATATCCGGTGATGGTGATATTTGGAGAAAGCCTTTTACCTTACAGGAAGCGTATATACGCTTACATAATTTTAATAAAATGATTACGAGAATATTTTAGGTTATATTGATATATAAAATGGAGTTGTAAGAAAACACGTGTTGTGTAATTTCTAAAAATCTCGCTAGGTGTTCGCTCGCCGCGCATACCGCCTGGAAATACGATCAGCATTGTGTTCACTCGGTCAGGGGGGCCTATTGTCTACGATTTGTTGAAAAACTTCAAACTGAATACCGTCTTTTATTGACCAATGAAAAAAATCCGCGTTCGCTCTTAAAACGTACGACGTAGAGTCGAAAATACACTTCGGTACAACTCGAGTTATTTGCGAAACCGATTTTCAGGAATACATTAGAACTATGCGACTCTGGTGCGATTTCTGTCGTCATTTGCGTATCTTCAACCCACCTATCGCATCATTTGGGTAGGCAGATAATGTTTTTACGTCTTATTAATTATTAGATTTGATTAAGACAGATATACTTATGTAAATTTCGTTTATAATATTACTTCAATAAAATAAACTTTTAGTCAAAACTCTTTGGATGTTACTATATGTATCTGGCTGAATTTAATGACATTAAAAGGTTATATTTTAAAAGTCATCTAACAAATTACCACCTATACGAGTATAGCGCATGTTGCGGTTTCGTGTTATTATAAAATATCCTTAATAAATAAAATAGATAATCTTTTAAATGACTTTTAAATGATATATTTTTTTACGTAAAACTAAATTTTCAATCTAATAATAAATCGATCATACGTCAATTTGAATGGATTTAAATACACCATTGCCACGACGTCCAAATTTACAGAAATTACAACATTTAACTTGAACGTTACATAAATTTTACTCGAATCAATGCTTGCAATTTGAAAAAGGAAAACCGTACTAAAAAATAATACAATACTTTTAAATATAGAATATATAATATCTATTATTTTTTATTGTTGTACATTTGTACAATAATATGCCATAATCTATTTCAGATCTACAACTGAAAAGATTTAAAACCGATATTAAAGAAATTATTATTGAAATAAATATATTATTCTATTCAATATTATACTGATGTTAATGCGTGGAATTAAATGTTGATGCTCGTAAGGAAGCTAATTATTGTCGCGGACTCTTTAAAAGACCATATTTGTAAAGAGCAACTGTTGAACTTCTTGGCACTTCTCAGCAGAACTGCCTTCCAAGCTGGTAGCTTCCTGTAGGGACAACAATGCCGACATTTTATGTTGATTGACATACGTAACGTACTCTCGTAGCTTTGTATTTAATTTTAAAGCCTTAGGGTAATTGTAACTATCATATACAGTAATACCCCGCTTTACGCGACCCCGTTATACGCGGTTTCACTATAACGCGAATTGCAAATTTCGCGCTCAAATGTCTCGAATTACGCGAAAGAGTGCGTATAAATATAATGTAGTCATCAACTTCTCTATGATGTCTTGACCATTTGTCAAACAGTTAAAAACAGTGTTGGGTGTTATGAACGTATTTTACAAGAACGTAAACAAAACGTTACCCAAAAGACAATAGATGTATTTTTCCGTAAAAATAAGAGTATGTATTGCATAAAGTGTTCCTAGAATTAAAGTGTTTGATTAAAATGATTTGTATTTTTATTGTAATAATTTTTGACTATGTTTAATCATAAACCTCGTTATACGCGAATTTCAGTTAACGCGATTTTTTTTTGGAACGTATCCCTCGCGTAAAGCGGGGTATTACTGTATGCAGGGTGTATGTATCTCGATAGAAAGAAAAGAAACCAATGTCCTGAATATCCTTAAATAGAAAGCTATCCGTCAATTTATCACGACAGAAACTAGTAGGTAATTACATTGTAATTGGAGCGCCCCAACAATAAAGAGCGTGCAATAAACATGCAGGAGAACGATGCTTTGTTTTTATCTCGCGCGACCCGATTTTTTAATCTGTGCTTTTATATTATTCTACTTTTTTTATAATTTATTATGCATTCAATAGTCTGTGGTATATAGTTTGAAATTGCATTGTTTATAAACATGTTTATGTTAGTGCAGCGAGTTTTTTTTTAATAGGATCTATACACCACAAACATCGTCTGTACATTTCTTTTTATATTTACGTTTAATATTTCCAAATTCTCTTTCACGTTTTTATTTATTACAATGTTTATTACGTCTATGGTCTATTTAGACGACTTTAAAATGTCCAATTTTTTAAATTACGTTTCATGCGACCACTTCTATCAATCATGAAGGAAATATAAACTATTTGGTGTGACGTCCTCTGCATATACGAAAATTATAAGATAAAAATTTTAAATTTGGAATTAAGTTGACTATGCTGAAATAAATTTATATGTCAATTCGTTCTTTGTTTTTCTATTTCGGCATCTTTAATGTTATGCATTATTGTAAATGTTTTAAATAGTATATATAAGATACTAGCTGATCCCGCAAACGTTGTTTTGCAAAAAAAATTAAAGTTTTTAATTAACAAATGTAAGATAAGGGTTGATCATAGAGTGGTGAAAATTTAGGTTTGTATGTATTTTTGTATGCTGTATCATAATAAAATAAAAACCAAAAAAATTGTCTAAAAAATTAAAAATAAAATTTAGGGGTAGACCACCCTTATCACTTAGGGGTATGGAAAATAGATAGTAGCCGATTCTCAGACATACTGAATACGCATGTAAAATTTAGTAAAAATCGGTCAAGCCGTTTCAGAGGAGTTCAAGTTCGAACACCGTGACATGAGAATTTTATATATTAGAAGATAAAGGGAATCTCCATAGGTTGCCAAATACGACATAGTTAAGATCCTGTGTTTGGGGTAGATCTATGCCTTGCAGTTAACGTTTATCGGTACATATGATGACGATGATATGATATTTAAAATGTAGTGAACTGTAATATAACTAGCGATTATTTTATTCTATTCAACTATATCAATACCTATAAAGTGCTATAAAATTTTTTTTTGAACGTAATATCTTTTTATATCTCCACTTTTAGAACTATAGCCTTTTTCCGTAGAGTAGCTAGGGATTGTAACATTGTGGCATACGAATTGTCGGGAATTCAACCCCCAAACGTCGAACGTATATCACAGTATTAAACCACTAAGCCACTGGCAGCATGTTATAACAAAATAAACGTATTCACGATGATGACAAAGTGTTACACAATGATGACAAAGTGTTAAATACATATATATAAAATGAGATATATATATATATACATATATATATATATATATATAAAATGAGAGTGTGTCTGTCCGAGAGTACTTGATAAATTGAACCATACATCCAATTTCAATGAAAATTTTGTAAATTATTAGATATATTCAAAGAAAAGCTTCTGAACATTTCTCATGTTTTTAAGGTATCGATACTGCCTTTTAGTTAACATTTTAAATTAGATTCATAACATAGCAACGCCTGAACGGTTACACCTAGTTTATGAAATACATGGTGTTCCTCAACTGCTTCTCGTGGCGTAAAATATGGAGTGAAACATTAAATATCATTATCTATCTTATTATAACACCCATAGTCCACTTATACGGGTAGCAAGTGATAACTACAGGATGTTTGATTATAGATATTAAATCTTTAAAACCGTGAACCATTCATTAAACAAAAAGCTCTAAAGTTTTTACACCAATATCCAATCATATAAACACTCTGAGATATGTTACTTTAATTTTTTACCTATTGGAATGCAACAGGCTTTTACTTCGAGCAGTATAGAGCCTTCAGGGACAAATTGTAAACAATAATTAATTTTAATATATAATACTTTCATTTTTCATAGCCTTTTTTATGTAAACCGTTATTTGTTTTTTATGAAATCATTTATTTTGGATAGGGTGTAACATATATAAATTGATACTAAGTAAGCTGTACATTACTATCTATAAAGGTGTGCACCTACAACCATCGTCTGAATCTTGTATGATTAAGAAGAAATAAATATAAAACCTTTTTCTAGATCGCAAGCCGACACACATGACTCCATAATCTACGCAAGCGAACAAAAAAGCAAGAACAAGATGGTGGACACACAGCACTTTTGCCTGCGCTGGAACAACTACCAGAGCAGCATCACCAGCGCATTCGAGAACCTTCGCGATGACGAGGACTTCGTGGATGTCACCCTCGCCTGTGACGGCAGGAGCCTCAAGGCTCACAGGGTCGTGCTTTCCGCCTGCAGCCCTTACTTCAGGGAGCTTTTAAAAGTGAGTACATAAACACACATTTCAGACAACGTGCTGTTTTATATATAATTATTATTATCTATATTCCATAGACATTAGCGTGTATATATATACACTAGCTGATCCCGCAAACGTTGTTTTGCAAAAAAAATATTTTTAATTTTGAATTTAAAAATAAGGGTTGATCGTAGAGGGGTGAAAATTTAGGGTTGTATGTATTTTGGTATGCTGTATTATAATAAAATAAAAACCAAAAAATTTCGTCAAAAAAATAAAAAAAAATTTTTAAGGGTGAACAACCCTTATCACTTAGGGGTATGAAAAAAAGATAGTAGCCGATTCTCAGACCTACTAAATACGCATATAAAATTTGGTAAAAATCGGTTGAGCCGTTTCAGAGGAGTTCAAGTTCGAACACCGTGACACGAGAATTTTATATATTAGATATACACATTACCACTCATGGATTGACTCATCACATTATCTCTAACAACATAAGGTTTAGAGACTTTAAATTTGACATAATTATTTCTTTTGCCAAGTAGAGATCAGCTAAGAAGTAATTTTACATAATAACATCAGAAAGGGGAGTTGTGGAAGCATTCAATTAAAAAAGTTATTAAAACTCGTATAGGTATAAAATAACAGAATATAATATTTTTGGAATTCCCGAGATTCAATCTTATATAATTCACACTTTTTGCATTAATTATATAAGATTGCCAATGTTCAAAAACATGTTTCAAAAAATGCAGCAGCGTCCTATAATACGACACTGCTATCGCCTATTGATCTGCCAAATGTGGCGATTATATCTTCCTATTTCTTTGGAGCAGGCCTATGCTTATCAGTGAGCAACTATAAGCAGAAAGAACTACGACGTCAAAATACTATTCTAAGTAGAAATACTATCCAAAATAGTACACACGAGATCGCGGAACCTACAGTTCCAACTCAATTCAGCTCCAGCTGCATATGTCTCCTGGCCTAGCAAAAATTTCAACAGAAACAATGCAATGCTCTACATATATAACCAAAAACATGTCATCATCATTCTAGACTTGAATCCAGAACAAGGTTACATTCAGAACACCTGTTTGAACAGCTGATTTCTAAAACAATTAAATAGAATAATTAATATTCAACATAGATTTCATTCTGTAATAGTTTCATTTGGAATACGCACTTCATATTCTATATTTTATAATTGGTTTATTGAAGTAAAGATATAAAAACGGTAAAAAGGCATGTTGCAAAATAAAAAGACATAAGACATTCGATATTACAATAAAGCAGTTTAACAAAATATTATACTAAGCACAGCCTCAAGAAGTAGGATATACGCAGAAGGACCAGGTAGACGCGGCGTGGTCAGCCACTCCAACCCCACCCCCACTAAGTGGACCCACGATATAGTGAAGGTCGCAAGAAGCCGCTGTATGCGGACAGAGCAAGAGCAGTCATCGTGATGATCTTCAATTCTCTCTAGGGGTGAATTAGGCTATGATGATATTATGATTTTAAAAGACATGTGATGATGTGACATAAGTGAACACTTATTAGACAAGTTCCGTTATTCTTTCGCAGTCGACGCCATGCAAACACCCGGTGATCGTGCTCCAGGACGTCGCGTTCACCGACCTGAACGCCCTCGTCGAGTTCATCTACCACGGCGAGGTCAACGTACACCAGCGGAGTCTGTCCTCGTTCCTCAAGACCGCGGAAGTTCTACGCGTATCTGGACTCACGCAGAACGATGACGCACAAGGGGTGAGTACAGTTTTTTTAAAACAGATGTATATGAGGACATTGTTGTAATGATGGTGTTGTCGCCAGCCGGTTCTGCAGAACTTGACGCGCGCAGCTGCCGCCGCGGCGTCGTCACCGCACACGCCGCCCCACGCCGCGCACACTCCGCACACGCCACACACGCCGCACACGCCGAGTTACAACGACAAGCTGGAGGAGGCGCTCCTGTCCCACCCGCCTCCATCGACAGTACAGCAGATGATGCGTCGCATCCCGCTACCACCACGCCGCATGAGCCGTTCCGCCGACAACTCTCCAGACGTTATCAAACGCACGCGCCACGACAACAACAATGAACAACCACAGATCCACGCAGCAGACTTCTCCACCAAGAACCACTCGATGGGAAACGCACGTTCACACGACCAGGGCAATGGCAATGGCGTCTCCAACAGCAGCTCCTCGCCTTCCCCGCGCCTCGACGATGTCAAGAATGAGCCAGTTGACATGATCTGCGGCACCAACGCCGACGCCGATCGCAGCGCCGACGACACGCCGCCGCACTCGCACGTCAGGTCCATGGTGAGTACCAGCTGCAGACCTCATCCCACTCGTGGCCTAGCGAACACTCTTTAATAACCATTCGATATTTCAAACCTCATTTGTCTCATTCTTAATTGTATCATTCTTAACCGAAAGAATTTTCTAGAAAAGATCACTCACAAAGATCATGTTGTTTAGAACAATGCCGAATAAATACTAATAAAGACTGCGTTAGTGAAAATTTTATCTACCAGCGGCCATGTTGTCCACCTTGTGACCGTTCCGAGATCTCAACTCCAGAGTAGAGACCTGGAACCGTTCAAAAGGTAGACAGACGATCTTGTTTCGGTTGACGAAAGACGCCTGGTACAGGCCGCTTTCTACAGATCTTATTGGAAATTTATCGAGAAGGCTTTTATCTTTGCAAATACATGTATGAAATTTTAAATATTTATCCATATACTCAGTTACTGTATTTAGAAGTACAATATCTCTAGATATTTATATATTCACAAAAACAGTATTTTTTCGGTGAAAATGTAATTAATAAAGTGTTATGTAAGAGATGAAACAAACAGTTGCTGACGTAATATATATTCATGTATATTTCTATCGACGAAACAAGTCCCCTTCCGGGGGCCCTTGAGTTTAGTCACTTCACGGAAGCGATCTAAAAGATCGGTCACGTCCAAACGGGAGGTTTCGAACGCTACTAAATCTTAGTCTAGGCGCAAACCACGCCTTGCCACTTCGAACCCGTTGAACCTTTAAACTCAATTTGGGCAGCATTGATAGTCTTGTCCAAATGAAAGTTTAACAAAAAATGTTGTATTACAAATTCGTAGAATTGCACAGCAGTTATAAATGTCTTTCAAATCAAACGCTTGTTGCAAATTATAGACGAAACGTCTATCCGATTACAAATCTAAATTGTTAACCGGTGTACGTTACCGCTGAGTTCTAATAACAAACTGTCATCGGACACTACCGTAGTTCCGAGTAGTTCAGTTTAATAGACCTCTTTCTAATACCAGGTACAGCCAATGTCAAGGACGCTAGCTGACGGCACTCTTCTCTGTCTAGACCCGCCACACTTATATTATAATAGGGTGACCATAAAATATGTCTTCAAAATAAGGAACAAAAGTCACAAAATCACTCTGTGTTTGGCACTAATCGGTGTAACATAACTCTTGAAGATGCCCCGTGGAGGGGTGAAACACGTGTTGAGTGATTTGGCGGTGGCAGTTGTGTGATTCGCATTTTTTGCCGCATACGCATTTATCAGCGGGCTGGCGGGCGGTGTACTTTGTTGCACGACTACCACTGCATGTGCGGAAGTGGCTAAATATTAGTCCTTTTCTTACTTAGGATGGACAGAACAAGGTAACGCCTGATTCCATTAAAAAAAAGTCTTCAAATGATAAACATGACGAAAAAAATAATTAAATATATTTATGATGATGTTTATTGCTTACCAATAAAAGCTCCTGGGGTGATCATTTTTAGTACCTTTTAAGGTACCCCTGGTAAAGAACTCGCAAGTCCCGGGAAGAAGCTGAACCTTCCCCGGCATCCTCAATGAACCAATTTACATTGCTGTCTTCAAAGCTAGCAAGCCCTATGTCCTTTTTATCGGCTCTTACGATAGGCAGAGATACCTTTGCCCTATTTCAGGGAGCCAGGAAGGTTGTCGACAATATACATCCTAACCTAACCCATATATATCGTAGAGATATCTACAAAACCGGTCTTTCTAAATTAATGATATTTTGGTTTTAATAAGAAATTTATTTAGTATCTTTTCGTCAAAATACCCACTAAACACTGTCTTTGTGGGAGAGTTCGAAAGGTTCAAGAGTTACCGCAAAAAGCAAGTAGACGAGTCGTTGTCATTGGCCTGTCTACTACTCAGGTAGTTCAACTCATTAAACAGCTGCTTTATTTTAATTAGTTTTTATTTTTATGACGAAATACTGTGTCGATCCGTGATGTCTATTATAGAACATTAAATCCCCTACCATTAGATCTACACGCTAAAGAACCAATAACAAATACAACTAAAATAGCATTGTTAAATAGCATGCTATAAAACTGCCTTAAATATATGTGCTCAATATTAGGGAGATCAGAAATAAATGTCTTTCTGTCGACATATTTTACAGAAAAACCGATTGATTTGTTACCGCTCCGGCATTGATTTGTGATCTAGATGGCTAAAGGTTGTTGATAACGAAGGTGAATATATTGTTGATTAGAAATAAAAACTTGTTAAAAATGTAGTCGCGTGAATTTAACTTACGAAAGCGACATTACTTTTCTGTCACCTTAATATTTCTAAATTAGAAACACTGTCACTATGAACACAAAAGTCAATATTTTAATCCGACTTTAATATTAAGTTGTTGAAGTCATAAAAAGGCACAATTTGAAAGTTAAATTGGACCACTAACTTCTCGCGAAGGATCAGATTTGGTTTTATAATTATAACTCTAAATAATGTTAAGTTATTTTTTAACCTTATCCGTTATTTATTTGATACACTATTCTGTATATTTTTTATTGCAAAACGCGACTTAAATAACCGTGATAAGAGTGTTGTACAAGTTTCTATACAGCATAATTATATGTGTAAAATCTTTAAAACGGTGAATATATGAATGTACACCCTATCTAAAAATGAATGGAAGAGAAAAAATATTTAACGTATTGATAATATAGTAACAAAAAACATTTTCGACATTCGGATGCAGACCCTGAAACAGAACAATTATTTCCAGAAGTAATTATTTTGCTTGAAAAAAATATTTTAGAGTGATCAATTCGTACAGGATGAATGAAAATAGGTGTAATTTTTTATAATGTCAAATAATTGAAAATTCAAAAGTGCCTGTAACTGTCTAGTTGAATAAACATATTTTGTATTCGAGTAAATGGTCATAGAGTAGATGACATAGGTTGTTGAGTTTAATGCCTACTCGGTGGTGTCTCAGGGAGGGCCGCCGTCGCGTGGCAGCTCGGACGCGGCAGATCAGGCAGAAGGAGACGACCGCACGCCACCGCCGCAGCTGCCGTCGCCGTTCATGGCGCCACCGGACACCAAGCTGTTCGTGCCCAACAGCTTCAACTACAGCATGGCTGCGCTGACTGACCACTCGCCTCTCGCCGGTAAATACACACGCTTTTAGTTTAGCCTGATGTGAGAGTTGCGCCTGCCGTAGAAGCGGGCAGCGCGGTGTGAGCGTTGCCTAAGACCCAACTGTTCGCAGGTCTGCCGAGCCCGCTCGCGCCCGACGGCATGGCCAGCACGTCGCAAGGTGAGTCGCGGCTTCACTAGAACCGTTTACTTTATGCCTTAACTACATATATTGAAACAAACGATATTTTTAATGCACTGTCTGTCGTATGCCACCATCACCGCTTCCTCTCTGCTCTGTCATTATTAGGTTTATATATCATTATTAGGTTTTATATTTCTAATTAAAAAAATGAATGTACGAGGCCATTGTCACGTGACCTGTATGATTAATCTATGTATTATTATTATTTATATATACAAACTCCTAACTTCTATATATATAATATATATATGTCTTCATTTGTGCTCTGTGTTCTGTATTAAGTATTAATGTTAGCTTTTTGTGTTTTGGTTCGATGCGATGACGTTTAGGCAAAATCTGTTTACATTTAGCAGACGCATGGCCTCTCCGTTCGCGGAACGGGAGTTGTTCATTGAACCAAAGCTCAACGTGGCGTGCATGTTTACTGTACTGTAACTAGATTAATGTATACTATACAAGGAAGATATGGTAGCTTGTTTTATAGATGTGTCTTAAAGTAAATACGCAATGGAGATCCCCCCGCTCCCGAATTCCAATTTTTTAGTTTCATTTTTTCCGTTCTTGTCTCCCCGCATCCGTTTTCACCGTTCCGTCGATTCGGAATCCCTTTTGTTGCGAACGCAAAACAACAAATGCACTCGTGGCATACAATTGGCTGGGAATGAGCGGAAATACGAGAAGACGGTTTCGAAATTAGCATGCGGAACATCCGACGACGAGCGCATTGCGCCGGCAATCATTCACTTGCCGCAAACGCACCACGGATCCCATGAGTCAGTCGTGTTTCTAAAAACAGTTTCGTGTTACCCTCAATCATTATTGTCTTGGCAAACGTGCCGTGCGGGAGCCCGAGATCGGACAATGGGAATTTTAGTAAAGACTGGCCGGTGTCGAATTATAATAAAAACGAAAAACAGGCATTCAGTTTCATGAGGGAAAACACTAACGCTTTTGTCCGAGAGAGCCGAGCGCCCAGGCGAGCGCGGGCCGGAGGGCGCGCGGGGGCGTCCGGTACTAATCTCGCTTCGCATAGCTGCGTGCCGATGGGCGGCTCATCGCACAGTGAGGGGGGTGGCGGTGCTTCGCGTAGACGATCAGACCATATCTAGTGGGCGGCGGCGACGAGCAGAGTGCATTAAAAGTACGTTGGCAGCTTGCGTGGGGCTAACCGCTTGTGTTGTACCAGGTGGCGCGCGCACCCCCCAGGAAGATTTCCGATGCGAGCCCTGTAACAAGAGCCTGTCCTCCCTCACCAGACTCAAAAGGCACATTCAGAACGTTCACATGAGGCCCTCGCGCGAGCCCGTCTGTAACATTTGCCGCCGGGTGTACTCCAGCCTCAACAGTCTGAGGAACCACAAGTCCATCTACCACCGAAAGCAGCAGGCGCCCGCCGCCGGCCAGGGCCCCTTCTACCCGGTCAATTGACGCCCGCCGCGCCCACCGCGCCCGCCGCGCCCGCCGCGCCCACCGCGACCGCCGACCTCGTTGCCATTCGAAGAACAGAGCTGCCATCCTCCACCACCTAGAACTAGAACGCCATAGTCTTGCCCTTAGACGACCGTTAAGCTACGAATAGATTTGTAAAGCGATACGTTCCTAACACTTGTACATAGCATAGAGTTAGTGTCCGGTGCATGCGCACGTCCGGACGCCGCGACCGCGAGCCCGCTAACCCTCGGCACCGCACCGCCTCTGGAACCAATTGGGACTGTAATCGGTACACGCATAACCACCAACTTGAGATCACTATCGAGCGCATTAGTCAAACTCGAGCGTCGCGGTCGCTTCGCCGCTCGAGCCAATCCGGTTGACAAAATTGCCACGCTTTCAGTGGCGCCAGATCGTGCCAATTGGTTCCCGACGAATGGGACCCGTTGGGGCTTCGCAGTGGTGTTGGTAGCCCGTCGTGGGGGCTGGTTGACTAATGCGCTAATGTTGGTTGTTATGTGTGGCGCAGTGGGCCCCCTGGGCGCGGGGCACCGCTGCGAGGTGTGCGGCAAGCTGCTGTCGACGCGCCTCACGCTCAAGCGGCACACGGAGCAGCAGCACCTGCAGCCGCTGCACTCGGCGCGCTGCGGGCTCTGCCACAAGGTCTTCCGCACGCTCAACTCGCTCAACAACCATAAGAGCATCTACCACCGCCGCCAGCGCGCGCTGCCCGCACAGACGCAGCCGCAGAACCTCTCCACCGGCGACCCCAAGCACGCGCTCGACTTCTACAAGTTCAAGGACCACTTCAACGTCTAATCCGACTCCATCCGACCCATCGCGCTCTATTTCTGAACGTTTGTCTTCTTTTTACCATTGCATCACTTCGATGCGCCGTACACTACTTATATTTGTGAGCTCGCACGACGGGATCCCTTGATTATTGCCTATTACTCTACTCATGTCGTTGGTTGGATCTTTGAACTTTTAGGGTCGCTCCTTGCCGGGGCGCCGGCACTTACTTATCATCACAATTACTAGATACGACATTCCAATCTTTCGCGGGGGTCGACCTGGACGATTTCACTTTGAATTTTTTGGAAAAATGTTATCGAAATCGCTCCGTCGTACCGCCCCCCGCCACTGCGGTGTGTGAGATATTCCTGATCTTTACACTATGTTAATGTGTGACAATAAGGCGAAGAGAAAAAAAGAAAAATATTTTGAGAAATGAGAAAAAACTTTGGTGCTGTAAATTTATATATTAGGCTTAAATTTATAAAAAAAAATAAAAGAAACATTGTTCGTTATAAGAAACAAAAGAGGCATATTGTTTGAAACATTGTGTTCATTTTTGGCGTTTCGCAAGTTTATTTATTCTGTATTTTACCTTCATGATCTCACACTTAGATATTTATACGAGATTACTAAAAATCTATTTAAAGTTATTAAAAAAAAAATTATATACACAGATATATAATTGGCTAATGAGGCTTTCAAATTTATATTTTATTTAGGTGATTTGTTTTTTTTTTGTTCATTGACTAAGACTAAAACAATCGGAGAATGCATAGCACCAATAGACAACATTGACAAGTTTTTTTTTTCCAACAACCCGCAGGGACACAGACTCTCAGCAACACACACACACACACACACACATACAGCCAATACCGATACCGGATCCGTATAGATTAAAAATCCACCCAAACCAGGCATACCACAGAATAATACTTTATCTAGATAGTTATTTCAAAGTCGACGTTATATTTTCAATTTATAATTTATGGCTTCTCTTTCTAGTCGGCTTAGTTTTCGTCACTTGCTATCTATTTTTTTTTTTAACATTATTTTGTTACATTCGAAGCACAGCCGAAACAGAACTTAGCAAAGTGAATCGCAAGGTGCCATTTAAGCGAATGAATTATGGCTATTTTATTATATATTTTTTTATTTAGTAAAGAGGTTTAATTACTCTCGGGCGCGAGTTTAAACGCTTTCTTGTGTTCGTTTCTAATATTTTTTTTTATTTTTTTTTTAATTTGTTGACTACTCTTTTCACGTTTCTATATTTTAAATTATTTTTACTCTGTACTCTATTTAGTACGTTATCGACTTACGAATTATTTGCTGTTTTGTTATAAAATTGTAATTATATGAAGCACTTGTAATAAAAATATTGAAAAAAAAAATTACTATGCGTAGGTGATAACTATTAAAAATGTAATAACTCTCAGTGTTAAATGTTCCTAAATTTGAACGGTGAATATTTTTCATTTACTTCATCTCGCTTGCCATAAGTAGATGTAATTTTAATGCTATTACAGATGGGCATTTTAACGCATTTTATATAGTAGTCTAGATTCAGAACCCTCATTAACTATTACATGAATAGATATAAAGACGAAAAAGATTAATTAAAAAAAATATTTTTCATTCGATGTACGTCAGTGTTTATCTGTCGGCCATTTTGTATTGATGTTTATTGTGACAGATCGAGTTCGTTCGCGCGTTCATTTTGTCCGCGTCGCTTCTAGTGACACCGAAGCTTCTAGAACCTTCTGGATCTAGACTTTCGCGTTAATCGTATCCGTGTGTAGGTTCAGTTATATACATATATGTTTTCGTTATACCGCTATACTCTACATTTATATAGTTCAATTGACACATCACTATTTGACACGGCTATTAATGTCTATGAAGCTATTGTTATTATTTTTTTTCCTTTTTATAGCAATAAGAAATCCTTATCTAAGTGTAAGTTTAAAACATAATTTATTGTAACGATATACACTTTAAGTAATTATTAGTGCCTGCTTGACATAATTATGGTTATATGTTTTTATTGATATAAAGAAAGACATATTTTGCGGTAATCTTCTTGAGAAAATTTAGCAGTGTTGGGAACACGCGAAGTGCGGAGTGTGGAAACGTTGCTAATGACATTTTATTCAGAGGCTTCCTAAATATAAACTTAACACTACGTGTTTATAAGTGTTCAGTTGTTATTGCTAGATTCATAGACGCTTAGACATTACTATTTGTTTAGTTATTTGGTAAGCTTTATTATAATGTTTTCGACTAATTGGAAAAGACTAGAGATTTGGTGCTAAAATGGAAAACGTTAAAGTTCGTGTTAGGAAAAAAGAAATTCGTTAGGCTCATGGAGAATATTAATCGGGTGAATGGGAAATCAAAATTTCTTTCATTTAATTCGCGACATTCCGTGCTCGAAGAGGATGTTAAGTTTTTTTTTTTTTTTTTGCAAACAATTGCAAATTTCGTGAAGTGTAGAGAGTTGTTGTTTTTTTTTTTTTCTTTGTAATATAGATAATAGTTTCTACTGTTAATTTGGGTTTGGGAATTAAGTTAGTTGACTATTATAGATGTAAGGTTTATCTGAATTCATAGATTCTAGCGTCTACGTTTAATTTGTCTATTACAGGGATGTGCCGCTGGCGTGGCATTTCGGAAATGATTTGGCTAATTTCTTTCTAGCTAAAGGAGATCTTATGACGTTGAATTGTTTTTTTTTTTCTCTTTTTATTCTAAAATCAAAAATGATTTTTGCCAAAAGTAATAAACGCTATAGACTGATTAGACTAAGTCCCCGTTTGAATTGTACACTATTAGGCATATTATCTAGATTTAAAAATTGTACAATTATTTACTAAATTAACATGTAATTTTATACTAAAAGTCGACAAGTCGGAAGCGTGAATATTTCGGTGTTTTTTTTTTTTTTGTTTTTAAAAATCAAAATTTTTACTTTTGTGATTTTTGGATCTTGAAAATTTTTTGATTTCGATAGTCGGTAAGTTATGTGGGATCTCAGGTGGCCGACGCGGCCTTGTGGGTTTCCGGGGCTAATAATACACGGTGTTCTAAGGAGCAGGACACATCCCTGTTGAAGCTATTTTAGTTAGGACCTTAGCAAGTTTAAGACTGTTTCTGTGACCTGTTTATGTTTTTTTTTTTTAATCTTTCTAACGTGTCATGGCGTACAACTCGTACCGCACGAAGGGCACGGAGCCCCGACTTAATGTGTTCTTATAATTCTTGTTGGCTATTTTACCTATTTTATAAGGAGTCTAAATTAATTTATTGGTTGTTGTATAAAAATTTTATTTTTTTTTCTTCTTAAATTATTATACTATACTGTCCCTTGATATGTTTTCATTATTTGTTGACAATTGGCACTGTATGCGCTGCAGTCGGTGAGAGCAGACGTTCGGAGGCGTGCCAAAATTTTTTAATTTTATTTATTGTCTTCCATTCGTCTCGTCGCCTACGACGCAGTGAACCTTTGTAACTAATGTTTAAAAAAAAAAACTCGCTTAATCATTTCTATAACGTCGCAACGTGGCAACACTGGGCCATCCACGCGACGTACGCCTATGCCCTACTGAATGTGTATCTAAATAGTTCTTTTCCCTTTTATAATTTTTAAAAATAAACAATTTACGTAACTACTCATAAAATGTAATTGTAATCGTTAAACGGAACTTCATAAATCCTAATATTGATGATAATGGCGTTTTTAATAAAAACAAATATTCAAATACGTTAGTTTTATTGCTGTACAACCCCATACTTGTGTGACGACATGACGATGCGAAATGAAGGCGGTGCCTTGTTTTAAGATAGCGCTTATAGTAGTTTGTACCATAGTGCACTGTTTACTTATGTTAACTATTGATTTTTTTTTGTTTTGGTATATGTCAGCGCTTCACCTACCTGGTTTTTGAGCCTCAACATCTCTCCGCAAAACCCTCCGCATGTAATTTGTTATCTAACACATCACCGGCCACTGTAGCTTCGCCATCATTTTTTATTCATTTGTTTTTTTTTAATTTCGTTACTTACTTTATTATACTTTGAGATACTTTTTTGTTACCTTTTTCTTTTTAAAAAAAAAAAAAACAAATCTTTTCTTTTAACGTTAAAGTTATGGAATTAGACCAGCAAGAGACAACTAGGGTTGACCTGACGTATGTAGCGCGCCCGGGGAGAACCGCCCCATATTTGTTTTGTTCTTTCGGTTTGTTTGCAGGTAAAAAGTTATTCACGTGCTCGTTATGCGGGAAAGTGTTGTGCTCGAAGGCGTCTCTCAAACGTCATATCGCGGACAAGCACGCCGAGCGCCAGGAGGAGTACCGGTGCACGATATGCGAGCGAGTGTACTGTTCGCGCAACTCGCTGATGACCCATATATACACCTACCACAAGTCGAGGCCGGGGGAGACGGATCAGATCCGATTTTTTTAGTGACTACTCGGGCGGAGTTGGTGCGGCGCGCGGCAGAGTTCGGACAGCAAAGAGAACCTTCACCGCGTCAACAGCCTCGACCCTAACACCACTCGCAAAGGTTAGAACATCTTTATAGACCCAATAGGGTACGAGCCACGCACACAGTTATACAATTAAGACAATTAAGGCTCCATTTATGTTAACGTTAATTTTTTTTCCTTATTTTTTTATAATTTTTTTTTATCCCCCTGATTTAAATCCCCCAAAGGCCCCCTCCCATCGGGTGACGCAGTCTTGACGTTGTTGTGTTGCTTGAAGCATGCTTCTATCATTTCGTTATCACGTGTTCTGTGTCATTGTGGTTGAGAGAGTTACCTTGAGACTTTTGGACATACGACCTCGCGGTTGTTGCGTAGTTAGTCAATGTGTACAGTGCATACTAGTATTGTTATGATATTAACCCGCGCGGCGTGCACGGAGGAGGTGGGTGTCCGCGCCGCGCAGCGCTGCTGTAAGGGCGGTTGTTTTGCGTTGCAGCCGCGCCGCTCCGCATGCCACCGCCCACCGCCGGCGGCATCAACGAGCCCCAGGAGTGCCCCTACTGCCGCCGGACCTTCTCTTGTTACTATTCCCTGAAGCGACACTTCCAAGACAAGCACGAGCAGTCGGACACGCTGTACGTCTGCGAGTTCTGCCACCGGAGGTACCGCACCAAGAACTCGCTCACCACCCACAAGAGCCTGCAGCACCGCGGCTCCAGCGGCATGCTGAAGCGGCTGCTCAAGACGTCGGCGCTGCACGGCGCCCTGGCGCCCGCGCCCCACCACCTCTTCGACCTGGGCGCCGGCGACCACGGCGCCCCGCTGCCGCCCGGCCTGCAATGACCGCAGACCATGGCGTAACTCGGCAGCGCGCGGGGGGGCGAGGGGTAGCAGACTGTGCAATATACGGACAATGCCAAAGGCATGCAGCATCGAGCCGCATCCTAACCATTTACTGTGTATTATAGTAAAGTAGGAAAATATTGACGTTAGGTTTAAATTACGTGAACAGTATTCGCACTCGGCCGCTAGGGGCCGCTAGCCGCCGGGGCACCGGGACTACCGTGTCGCCGGGGCACCGGGGCTCCCGTGTCGCCGGGGCCGCCGGGGACGCCGGAGCCGCCGGTGCCGTCTCGTGTACGCTTCCACGATCGGACTTCGCTTGCGACTAACACTTCGAAGGATCGGGTTTATCCCGCTGAAATTGTTCGGTGTTCAATATGACAATGTAATTCAGAGCAATACTAACGTATTCATATTTCTAGTACTGCCAAATTATGCCAACTGTATTGTAAATTAAAAAAAAAAAAACACATTTTTGAAAAACAAAATTTTCGATTAATGTCTAGTGTCAAATTAGATTCGCTAACTGTACAAAAACGAACGTACAAATTTTAAACAGTAATTTTTAAAAAGAGAAAATTCAAAGATAAATATTTTTTAAGGAAACTTTTTTCGGATTGCCAAATCTAAATTTAAAATAAAAGATGAATACAGATTATTTAGTGGTTAAATTGCCAAAAGATTTTTAGAAAAAAAAAATGTTAAAAATTAAAAAAAAAAAAGAGTTGATGTTGAGTAAAAATTAAAGACTTCTTAGAATCTGATTTTTAAAGTACAAAATTTAACGTCTGATTGATCACTATTCGTAATCTAAGCGCGTTTTGGCTTGTATTATTTACCGCAAGCGCACGCCGTGCAAGTGCGCGGGCGCAGCGGTTGCCTCCGCATGCAGGCCTGTCCGCGCTCGCGGCCGCCGCCGGCGTGCCTCGGGGCATTTAGGATTATCATCAATGTAAAAGTAGCCGTGCCTTCGTTCTTCTTTACACCATTACTATTGGTTAGAAAGATACTTCGAACTGGGAAGGGATGCGCATACTGTTGGCAAACGGGAAAGTACCTGTCAAATTTGACATAGGAAAGGATAGACATTTCTATGGTGTTGCCAGTCGCCTGGCATCTCCTAGAACACAGGGTCAAAAGGCGATGTGAAAGGCGCGAACGCCTAACTGCGTGGGTCTTCGAAAAGCGGTAATCGGCGATCGTATACGTGTGCATGATTTCAAATCATGATTTAAATGAGTAATCGTTTCTTCTGTATAAAAAAAAATATTACGTAGGCGTTAGATATTAATTAATATAATTATATTTAATCTGTATCCATTTTCGGATTTCTCTCTATGAGTGTATAGTGGTTCTTATTTAAATGTCGACCAACGTAGAGGACGTCTCGTTATTGAAAATTTATTAGATTATTATTATTATTATTATATTATTCTCAAAATTCTTAGGATCGACCATAAGATGGCTGCAGATTTGTATAAAAATATTTTTATTTACTTATAAATATAGGAAATTGCTTGGGTACCGCATTCGGCATACAGATTAAGATATACATATCTATTCAGGGTGAAGATTAACAATAGACATAAATGTTAAAGGGGGAAAAACCTTAACAACATATCACAGGAACTTAATATCTACATCAATGCTAAACAGGAAGGGAAAAGTATTTTTTAACACCGTGATATTTCACAAAGCCAAAGAAAAAGTAAAGGGGGGAATAATATTTTTGCCAATATGCATTTATTTCTAGAAGAATAAAGAACATTCTGAACAAAGAAATAACCGATTTAAATTTAGTACAGTGCCATACCTCCGCGGGCGCGACTGCGCCGATCTTACATATCGAAATCCATCACTCAAAGTGAGTCCTTGTTTAAAATTTAAGCTCTTTCGCACAGAGCAAATCCAACATCAGTACGTATTTTTTTCACATTTCAGTTCGACTAATGAAAAATATATTTTTTTTTTGCATTTATTCCTTTCAGTGCTAAGGTAATGTAAGAATTATAATATAAGCTTTCTATTTGCAATTTCTTTTTCGGAATGTTAATATATTCGTACTTTGTGATATCATTTTTTTTTACATTTTTTTAACGTTATTTGGTAGATTTCCAAATAGTTTTTAAACGATTATTAAGTTATTTTTTCAGTTTATTCACGGCTTACAAATCGTGTGGGGCTTTGAGCTTTTTTTTTAAAGAAAAAAAAATAAATAAATATGAAACGAGGTGAATCCCCGGGCAAAGCGCACGTACCTCCGTTTTTTCGTAATACCTCAGATATATTATTTTGTTTTTTGATTTTTTATTTCAATGTTGATACTTACTGGCTGTCTGGAACTCCGGCAGAGGAGGGAACATCGGTTGGAGAGGGAGTAGTGTCGTTTTAGGGAGCTTAGGAATGAAATGCAAGCGGGTAGCATGAATTGTATATATGTTATAAGTTAGTGATAATTACATAAAGTGTCGCGGCACCGTTTGGGAATATACGCCTCGTGATATTATAAACTAAATAGTAAATAGATAAAATCATTAATGGAAAGGAATTTTATATATTCTACTAATGGATTATTAATAGTGAAACCTAGGTTTAGTATTTCCTTAACGTTTCTAGTGTTTGCGTTTATTGTTTTCGCTGTGCAATTATTTTTGTTCGTTCGGTTGTTCGTTCAAGCTTACTGTTCGTTGCTTAATTGAGGGAACGCGTTCGGATTGTGTTCGCCGCGGATATAGTTTGTTGAAAAATTTGTAATTCAAAATTTTGATCTCAAAAACCAGCTGCGGATTACATCGGAGACGGCCGTTTGGTGGTTGTTAATTAGGTTACGTGTTAAGTTTTGATACGTGTCGGGAAAAAATCGCGTGGTTACATCGCAGCGGATTATCCTTCAAATTCAAAATCATATTGTCACCGCACGAGTCGCTGAATGCAGCGAAACAATAAATATCTTATATTTTGCAATCTATACCAAAACACTGCATTTTTAAATATTAAGTTTATAAGTGAGAGAATTTAAAAAAAAAAACCTAAATAATATTTCGTTCCGTTTCGAAATTACATATGTACTTTTTCGTTAATTTCGCCAAATTTTTAAGTTAATAATATAATACTAAAAAACCGTCTGTGTTACTATATAAGGTAACGCAAAAATAACCAAGAACGGGATGCCTTCTTTACAGTACAACATAACAATAGCCTACCAGTAAGTAATTGTATAGGGTACCATAAAAGCATACAGTTGTGGGGAGGTAATAACTCGGTGTATGGCAACCCTGAGCGCTGTACGTCATACGATGTTGCATCTCGCCGTCTTGCGGATATTACGTTAAAATATACAACTAATTAAAATAAATATTTAACAATTTAATGTCGTTTTGTTCAGTGTTATAAATAAAATAATATTTCCGTTGACACCGCGAAATGCTAATTAAACTGCCAGTTATAAATAACATTCGGATTACGTAAACAATTGGTTTTATTAAGCTGTCAGATCATTTTACAGAGTTCACAAAACCGTTTCACAAATCAAAAATTGACTTATAATCGTAAGTATTACCTCCAATAATATTAAGTATTACCTCTATTTTAATCATTTAATTTTAAATATATACTTAATTGTAGCGAACGCGGCCGCCGTCCGTCGGACCTTTGTTGGGAATACATTTATTAAATAATATTTATTTCGATAAATATATCGTATACGGGGTAGAATAAGTTTTAAGTGATTGAACGATTCGATGTCATGTCTTAACACAGGCCGCGGACGCAGGGCCCGCGTTCAATTTAATACCTGGATGAGTCAATATACGTGATTGCTTATATTTATGTAAAATGATAATTATAGATATCATCGAGCAAAGCTATAGCAAATGTTAATAGTTCTTCCCATACACACAATTATTTTTGTTATTCCATTTCCATATTTAAAAACGCAATAGTATTTATTGGTTGACATATTTATTGCCGCCAATAATTTTATTGGCGGGAATAAATATGTCAACTCCAACCAGATCATACAATAGTTAATTATATAAAATAATTAAATTCACTCGACCGAAGAAGCGAAAGCCGTTTTTTAAGAATAAATCGACTATATATAAACTTTTCAAATGATCACATCGATATTTTTGGTTAAAAGTTATCAATATTTTTTTTTTACAACACTGTCGGACGAGAATCGGTACAGATTATAAATATCCAACGAATATAGCTGTATATATTTTTATACGCTAATTTAAATCTAGCTAAGTCGCATTCTCATCTGACGCCATAGTCCAATATGTCTTTTTTATAATAAGTCGTTTTATTCTTAAGTCAATAGCTTTAATATATACAGTATCTTCCAGTCTAATATAAATATTATATATACCAATTCTAGCAATAGTTTTTTCAGTCTGCCACAGTACCTCAATAATTGTAACGTTTATACGTATTTAACAATAGCATTTAGCGGAAAATCGCCTCGTGTTACGCCGGTTGGGACGTCGCCGTTACTTTCAGTATTTTAGTTGTTAAAAGTTATTGTTGTTAACATTCTACGATAGTTTACACGGGGTAAGCTGAAATACCCCCAATGCCACTACCCGCTACCGCGTGGCGAGCGTTTAAGATTATTTAACTTCACATACACTGCGTTCTTAAACCGTTTCAAAGCATCCATTCGGTTCGGAAACGAGCGATAGGTTACTCGTGAATAGAGCTTACTGTTCGATAGTAATAAATGGTTGTTGTTAATGAGATAGATTGGTTATTTTATCGCGAGCTCTCGTCGGGAGCGGCCGTTCGCCAGACTCGGGTCGCAGCAACTCGCTACACGAAACATAGTTCCGTAAATCGAAGTGCACTTACAGTCTCTACTTAAACATAAGTATTACTAACTAAGATATCGCTTCTTCGGTCGAGCCGTGCTCGCTGCAACTAAAGAAGAGTATTTACAATTTATTCAATTACGACATACAATATACTTACAGTTATATTACTAGAAAGTAACTTTTTTATCTACAGATAATGAAAAACGGCGGTGCGATTCTGCTATATCTGCTAATAGCCTTCAGAGCTATTTTTGTAACTTTAAGGATTTCAATTGTCTTTCGCCACAAATAGTATTTGCTGTAAGGTCAACAAAGATTTTTTTTCCCTTATAAATAATTACGCGATGTTAACTTTTTATAAATAAAAGGCGGGAACGGATTTAGCAGAATCCCGCCGCCATCTTGTTGCGCCTTGGTGACACATTTTATACACAGAAATATTTTTTTATGAATAACAATTTATATGTGAAATGTTAATTAAGTGGCAATTCTAATTTTAACTGCACTATATTTTCGCTGACACACTTAGGTTTAGGGTTTTTTTTTTGTCTTTTTTTTTCTCTCGTAATTTAATGTATGCACGATCTGCGTTTTTATTAGCATCGATTTTCTTTTCTTTTACTTTAAGATTTGGGCGCGAGGGAGGCGCGCGTCGCCATTACCGTGTCCGCAGATTAATTTATTGTATTCCCTTTTCGGCCAGACGCCGTGGCGGCGTGCGCAATCCCCGCGCCGCCTTGTCATGCCTAAACTAACATTGTGTTACTATTATGTAAAAGTTATAGTTTGCCATCGTTGAACAAAGAGGATGAAATATGTTTTAAATACGTTTAGTTAATGAGTTTGTTATACTTTGTATGTTCAAGTAGCATTGAGGGGGGGAGTGTACAAAAACTGTTTCATAGTGTACTGGTAAGGTTTGGGAGTGGCGCAGTCGCCTTCAGCGCGGCGGGGCTCCTCCGAGGGTTGTTGTAAGTTGTAACATCCGGTTCAGTGGAGACACTTAAAGTACTATTGTTGTAAGTGGTATGTCGATTAACGACAGATTGGCCTTGCTCAACAATTACTTACGTTTTTAAAATCAAAAACACTTTGACGCCTTTGTATTATTTAAAAAAAAAACAATTATAATTTAACATGTAAAATACATTTGCTGTCACATTAAATTTTCCCGCCATATTTCTGACACTATTTCATGTGTCAATAAATACTTTTTAATTCTGTCAATGTCAAAGACAATATTCATTCGGCCATTGTCGAAAAATATGTTGTTCGTTTTTAATGTAAATAATTGTTGGGCAAAAGTATCTCTACTTGTTTTGATGTTGTTGATATATGTGAATAAGGGAATCAAACCGGGCTGCGTAGTACATATCAAAAGTCGGATGAACTTAGTACTGTAAGTATCTTCGGGTCTGACGTCGCGGGATTCGATACGATTGGTTTGTTTTAAGCGGTCCTCTCGGTTTCAATGTGAAATCTGCGTTCTGAAATCGCAGTCGAACAGTTGGATGTAAAAGTATAAAATTCAATAAACTCGCAGTGATTCCATTGACGCAATGCATTTTTATTATTCATCCCCTTACACTTCATTTCCACTGTGCACAAGTTTATATAATCTGTGAAAGTTATTTAACTGTTTGAAAATTAAAAAAAAATTCCGTGTTAAATAGAATAGAAAATTAAAAAGTTAATCTTGATTTAATTAAGAAATTCTGATTTACTGTGAAGTTGTGTTACGATAAGAGATGTCTTGGAAATTATTTCAAGTCCTCATCCAACTTCAGTTTTACACATCGATGTATAATTTAAGACTAAGTCATCGACATACACAGCTCGAAAAAGTGTTCGTCTGATTGGCAGTGCTAGTACAGTCGACAGTCATGTGGCCCAAACGTTGTCAAGTGGCGATCAGGATCCAGTGGACGCGGCGTTAAGAAGCCTGGGTGGAAAGCTAGATGAACCGACACCATAATCAAGATCTCGTGAACTAAATACCTACAGCGGAAGACAGGACATCGTGATGATTATGGGAGGATGCCATTTCCTTACAGTGGTCCTCTATTCTGACATGACGATAATAATGTATTTTATATCAAAAGTAATAAAACTAGAAATATTATTTATCTGTGGATATTATATTATTTAAAAAACTAACTATTTTTTTATTCTATGACCTCCTCCTTACTTCTTTTTTAAATGCCATTTTGATATCATATTTTTTTATAATATGTTTTTAATTATGGGATTCACTCTACGACCGTACCAACACAAAGTACAAAGTATAAGTTCATATTGACCAAGCATAACCCATATATATAAATATATACCCAAATTCTCTTAGTTTTAAGATATATATATATATATATATATATATATATATATATATATATATATATATACATATACACACCCAAATTCTTAAAACTGAAAATAACATTAAACTAATGGAAACTGTCAGTCAATCAAATAGCGAGATATATTGTAAAGCGCCATCTCTTTCGCACTGCGTAAAAATAGAGCGCTCTGGCGTGGGATTCCCCTGTTCAATGCGCCTCAACTTTAATGTTTTGTAACTCCTATATACAGGTTTTAAATTTCTCTAGTGATAGATAGATTTTTTACTTAAAAATGACACCTTCCGTCTTTGTAAAACATTGCAACATCCTCTAACTTCTATTTCTAATTCTATAACACGATTCACTATAAAGTTGTTTTTTCATAGTGGTACAGTCAGAAAGACAATGTGTTTACATGTTTTTAATATTTAAACCAAATTAAAAAAACGAACTTCTGTTTTATATGTTTTGTTCTATATTTATATATATCTCATGTAATATGCCATTTGCATAAATTATTATAAAATCAAGTACTCGTAGGATAAAATGAAAAAAAACATTATCATAACATGTTATTTATTTACTACTTTTATAATGCCTACTTTAGAATAACGAGTAGAGAATAAGAGAAACTAGAATCAAATCGAGGTCCTCTAGAAGGACATTCTACAACTTAATACTACGAGTTCTAAATGTGCCAAGGTGAAGAATCCACAACAAACTTTAATCAATTTTTATTGTAACTTTTATCACAAAGATCTTCCATAATATTCATGAAAAGTCCTTATAATCATAGATAAAAAATGCCAGCGCATTCTTCGTCGTCCATGGCAAATTTTTTTACGACATTCTATGTTTATCTTAAAAAAGATCATGGGTCTGAGTGTACGCAAATGTAATAAATTTTCTCAATATATTTTAGACCTATCTTTTCTTAGTTTTAAATCTAAAATTAGAAGTATATTATTACAAATCTCATTACAGTCTTCAAGAGTTTTTAGTTTATTAAAATGTGTGAGACTTGGTTTGGCTGCATGACTGATAGATGCATTGCCGGTGAATATGCGACGTCATAGCTCGCTACCGATTTAAAATAAGAATAAAAAATTTTACTCTATTATTATCAGAAATACTATAGGATAGGTTATTGTAAAACAATACAAAATTTTCCACAAGAGTTATTAATTTTATAAAACCTAGATTAGAATAAAGCGTGATTATCTTGTCTTTCTTTTCAGTGCAAATCCTGTATGCACCGCATCTATACATATAGACAACATTATCAAATGTATATCGGCTGCGTATTGTCGAAAGTTTTTCATTACGAAACTACATTTATGTGAATCGTAAACAAATATTATTTAAGGTAAGGGCACTAGTAGTTGACCATGTACTAGTAGTTGACCGTCTTGTATGAAATTTTAAATAATAAGCGTTGTGTTTATCGTATCTAATTAAAAAATTAATTTATAAGTAGCTGCTCTCATCTATTTACAACTGCGGAAAGCTCAGAACTAAAGCGCATTGTGTGTAGCAGGAGCCGATAGTTGTTTTTGACAGGGTTCAACTGTGAGGCACGTTTTTTGATTTCGTGACTGAATATTATATTTTTTCTATGTGAAAATTAAAGTTTTGACATATGTGTGGTCTTATTTACCATAAAAGTAGGTTTTTATTCATATGGTCAACTACTGATGCTAAATACGGTCAATTACTAATTTAATTAAATTTTTCAGATTTTGATTGGTCAACTACTGAAGCAAACACTTAATATGAATCAAATAAAAATTTAAGTGTTTACGATTTGTTTAATTGAAAGACTTCTTAGTAAAACTTAATCTAAAGGGTATAAGAATTTCCTTTAAGCACCCACTGATATTCTAAAATTTGAATGTATGTGGTCCATCAAAAAAACATTTTAGCAGCGCTCTTAAGTGGTCAACTACTGGTGCCGTTACCTTAATTGTTCAAATTACGCACTACTTATGAATTACGTGTTAAGGTTAATTTTTACGATGTGATTAAATAAAAAAAATTACCAAAACTAAAAAAGTTGTTTTATGATTAGCTTAGATGATGTTCAGAACAGTGATCCAGAGCGGTTTGTTAGATGTCACATATATTCTGTCTTTTTAACAAGATATGTTTATTTTTCTCGATGTACGACATCTAAAAATGTGCACCTAATAAAAATTATATTTAACTTATATGTTATAAATGTGGTGTTAGCAAAGTCTATGTATAGTCTATGTTATCTGTCATCGTATGTATTGTAAAAACAATAAAAAAAAACAAAGAGGTCGAAGTGTAAGTGTCAAATAAAAATACCCTTTTATGTATATTGTTATAATATTTCACTTTACTAAAATAGTAGAAAGAATGTCATAAATAAATATTTCTGCAGTAGATAATTTTAATCATATCAGATGGCTTCATTTTGTGTGTTAGGAATAACATCATTTTTTTTTTAATAAAACGAATGCCCATGTTCCTAAATTGGTAATAAGAGTATAAATTACACATTTCTAAAAAAAACTGTTCAAATGACTGGATGCCAGAGAAATTAAATTATATCGATTGATTTAGAAGTTTATTTAGAATTTACAATTTATAGAGGTAAGTAGGCAAAAGATGCTAATTGTAAATAAAATACTTTTACAACAGCGCCATCTATTTACCGAGAGTAATCTTACGTAGTATTCACGTTCAGTTACTGTGTCAATGCAGCAATAGTATGTATGATAAAGCATAAATATTTTTATCTTCCTAACACCGTCCTATCTAGATAGTAATCAAATTTAACGATTAAATTTTAATGTCACTTATCTTATGATTTTAAATAGAATTATGATAATAATGATCTGTACATATTTAAATTGAATTAAACATTCTGTTTTCATGTTGATAAATATTATAACAAAATCAACAGATTATATAAATCACTAAGATGATAGAATTTATTATTTTATTTACAATATGAAAAGTAAGTAATATTGTGTCTTTATCTCTGTGAGAGTACGCATGTGTCAAATAGTGACAACATTGTACAGATTATAATTAAATTACTATTTAGTATGATATTTTATTTTTATAAATAAATAGGTTCAAAAAGTAACTAATACTAAAAATACTACGATTTAATTGCCTAATTACGAAAATAAGCCGAATCATGAAATAAATAAAAATGTTGACTCTGTGTTGTCTTTACACCAAGAGGCGATTTTTCTTGTCTGACATTTGTCAAATTGCCCGACTGTCAGTAATGTCATTGTCACATGTGTTTCGGTTTTTTGAAATGTCGACATAACAAAGTTTCATGCTTGTTTAATATTAACTTATAAGAAGCAATAATGGATGCCTACGACATTTTTAAGAAATTAACGAAAGGAATGAAATTTAAATATCCTGTACTAGGCGTGAAAAATAATGTAAGTATTGCGTGGTATTTTATAACCTCGGTATATTTATTAGATATATTTCTTGTAGTCCCGTGGTATGTACATGTATTTTACAGGTACCACACAAGAAAATCGCTTCAAAAAATGCAGTCGAAATTAAGAAGGAAGAACCTATGGAAATAAAGGAAGAAATAGAGGATGTTAAAGACGAAACATTCAGCAATAGTGAGAATGAATCTGATAGCGAACAAGATGATTTGCTGATAGTGGAAGGGCATAAAGCTGAAGAAAAAGGAAAACAAAAGAAGAAAGATAAACCCGAGGATTTAAAAAAGAAATTAGAGTTAGAAGAGGTAAAATAAGTTAACTATTTTGTAATACAATACTCTTTCAAATTTTCTGTGATCTTTAATAATATCATGCCTGTGTTGACCATTTTAAACTGAATATTTATTAATATACTTTTAAAAGTTTTTAATATTTATAGTAAACAAAAAGAAATTCCAGAGAACTAATAAATAAATTTAACCCCTCGATGCTCCCCAATCTTCAATTTAAAATAAATCTATTAGGGTTATTGCATGTTATTTTTGAGAAGCAACCAAAAATCCTTGTCAGATCTTAATTTATCTGTAATAACTTTCACTAATGTTCATAATGTCAAAATATGATAAGATGTACACCAGACTTAAGTATTAATGTATTTTTTCCAGCAAAACCGCTTTCGCAATGAACATGGTATCAAAGCTGTAGGACGGCATATACCAGGAGCCCTGCAGGACTTCGCAGATTTGAATGTCCGGTACAATGTGAATGAAGTGCTAATAGAAACTATAACAAAGTGCGGCTACACTGAACCAACTCCAGTGCAGCGGCAAGCTCTACCTTGCATGTTGGAGGTGAGATTAATTTTATATCATAACTAGTTGTCAACAGACTACTGTAAAATGTAATTAACCTATTATATTCCAGTAAAAAAAATTAAAAACTCAAAGTTACAAGTGGATATTCAGATATTGGTGTTTATATATAACAATAACTTACAATAACTTTAGGAGGAATCTGAAAAACTTAGTAATTTCCTAAAGGGATCAAGGTTTTACAAGCTACCTAACCCTATATTCATACCTAGACATTCAAGCAGTGAATTAGATATTGTTTCCTTCTTTACCATCCTACTTTGTCGCTTCCTTGTCTGTGACCATCATCTAGCTCTTTTACAGTCCACATTGCCTACAATACTTACTTCTTCAGATTTCCTAAACTCCTTTGAGAAATTTGAACAAAGTTATTATTGATTATATGTAAATAGACTGTATGATAATTGGGTTCTTATTTTAAGCTTTATAGGATTTTTGCCAATGCATCTTAATTATATATATATATATATATATATGTGTGTGTGTGTATATATATACATATATATATGTAAAGTGTTATCATAATTAGGAGTGCCATTAATCAGAACCATATAAATGTGAGGTTTATACAAATAGAGAAGTTCTTCGATAATAAAATTTTCATGTTCAAGACTACCTTCATAGCCAGTGTATCTTTGGTCTCTCTAATTACAGCAATTTTGAATAAATCATTGTAATTTCCAGGATCGGCAAATATTGGCATGTGCACCAACAGGGTCTGGCAAAACTGCAGCATTCCTATTGCCGCTGTTTCATGTACTAGGAGGACCTCAGGGTGGTCCTAGAGCTCTTATACTGTGCCCCACGAGAGAGCTGGCCCAGCAGATCTATGGTGAGGCTCTCCGGTTGAGTGCCTCTACACAATTGAGATGCTCTGTGGTTCGGAGCATTAAACAGAGTAAGATTAAGGAGCGTGAGGCTACTATACGGAGAAGTGGTAAGTGAATCCATATGATTTTATAAAAGTTGTTTTAAAAAGTTATTAAAAAAGAACCTGTTAAGGTATTTTGTCAGGTTTACTTTTACAGTACTTTTCATTTCGGTTGATGTACCAGGTGTAGGATAGGTTTTTTTTTTGTGTAATTAAAATTATATAGCAGAAACTATATAAATACTTTTTGTTTGTAAACATTGAACAACTAACACACTAGTTGAGTCATGAAACAGAACCATGACCATAAATGTTTCTTTGCTTTATCATCAAGTGTCTAAAAATGAACATTTGTTGCATGAAAATTTATTATTTTATCAAAAGATAAACCTTTTTAAAAATTGTCATATGGTTGTAGAAACATGTGGTGATTTTAATGCGAAATATAACAGAGGACTATCAATTTTGATAGTTTCAATATAAGCAATATTATTATAACCATAAAAGACGAAGAAGTTTTTCAGGCATGTTATTCATGAATTACCTGAAATATTGGTGGAGGGGTTCATTCATAATTATTTTTTTTTACAACACCAAAAATCCTAAAACAAATTGAGCTCATATAGCCTATTTTGTTGGCTTTGGTACTTGCCTTACAAAACATATAAGAGACCTAAGAACAAGAATAATGAAAATAATAAACAAGAGCGATAAATAGCTGTGGTAATAGTGATAATAGAAATATAAATTAACTGCATTATAAATAGGAAGCAAATAAATAAATTGTTTTAAATAATAGATCTCAATTGAAGAACCCTGGAGGTAAGGCAAAGGAGTTGAGATGATGTGTGGAAGGGAATGAGAGGTATTGAGAAGGAAATTAGAGGAAAGAATAAAAGACATTATGAAAGACGAAAGATGAGTATGGAAATCATAACAAAAATTATAATGTAAATAAAGACACTGTCCACCCATGACAGAGGTTAAATGAGAGACTCCGAAAATGATGCCATACAAAAAAAAGGACCTAAGAGAGTTTTATACACGTAGATTAGTGGTTAGTCTGGCAACACCTAATATAAAATGTTTAAGATTAAAAATATATTGTACTAGTATTTGATCATATGTGTGTATATAATTTGATATTCTCCCAACAGATATTGTTATAAGCACACCAAACCGTCTCTGCTACCTGCTTAACCAGGACAATGTGAATATATCCTTGGACAAGTAAGTTGTACAAGACATACATTCATAACCCTTCGGCGAATATTCATTTTATTAGTAGTTATATAGGTAGATGGTAGCTTAGATTTAAAAGATAATTTATTATAGTCAGTATGTATTTGTAATGGAAAGTGAAAATTTAGTTTGGAAGATCACATGTGACTGGTAATGGGTTTTACAAGTGACAAGTAGCCTTTAGCAATATAGAATATACTGCTAGAAATTAAAGAACTTTCGCATATTAAAAAATTAATGTAACATATTTCAGAGCGATTGCTTTATTTATTCCAAGTTCTAATGAAACTATCAAACATGCTAAGTTTCAAGTTAGTTTTTTTAAGTAAACTAATATGGAATTTTTACTATTTTCCTCTCCGTTCCCACTTTTTTATGACATAAAAACCAAGGTTACTAACAGTTTGAAGAATTGCTTGTCTTAAATGGCAGTTGGCGGGAATGTCGACGAGGCCGAAAGGTTTTAAGGTGCGTCATTGCTACATGCTGGCAGCGAAAGACTGTGCATTGGGGGGAGCCCTATGCCATGCATAGGGCATCTATCGGCTGAATAGAAGTTTCGTAAATGCTCAGTAAAAAACTGATGGTTTAGTTCTGGAATTTTGTATTTAAAGATACATTAGAGAATTCATGCATATTTATATATGTAAGTGAAAGTGTATAAACACTTCCCCTACTATGTGAACTGAAGACATAGTTGAGGCCGCTTAGAGTCGCTGGACGTGGACTTCGTGAGACAGGTCATTGTGGTGATATGAGATCTTTGACTTGCAAAGGGCATATACCTGCTAAAATGATGAACATAGTATAAACTAAACAATTTGTATCAAGGGTCCGGTGGCTAATCATCGACGAGGCCGACAAGATGTTCGAGGGCTCCGCTGAGGAGATGTCGGACTTCCGCCAGCAGTTGGAGCAGGTGTTAGGAGCCTGCGGTGGCAAACAGCGCAGGGTGGCCATGTTCAGCGCCACGCATACCCCTGCCGTTGCCAAGTGGTGCAGACATAACCTTAGGGGACTTATATCTATAACCGTTGGCCAAAGGTAAGCTATTATTTTTATTTTGTTTAAAACACTTAAATATATAAGTTACATATTTAAAACGTAAATAAATTAATATTATGGTATATAAGTATTTTTGGAAATAAATACAAATGAAAATAATAAAAATGTATGGTTTTTGTAAGAAAATTTGCCGTTCAATTGACTCTGTAACCTTTCTTGACAGACCACCATCTCATCTGATTGTAATTAAGGATCATTCTAGATGAATAAGGGCGAAGTTTAATATTCATTTGAAAGTTTCTTGTGTCTCAATGTGGTCAAAAACATATTTGTGCATGGAGTCAAGCCTTTAGAAAACTTGTTCCCCCTACTGCTTTTGTTGCAGAGACTACATTATTGGGAAGATATTTTTTTTCAATATTTTAATTCTATTAATAATTTAATTTTTATTCTTCTCAATATGTCAATATACTTTCCTTCTGTCTTGCACAATCTCTCTTTCCATCTCTTTCATATATTCTTTCATAGATCGCCTTCCTTATCTCCTTCTCATTCCTAGATCACAGATTATTAGAGTATCACGGTTTATTTTTATTTTTAATAATAATTTTCTTTCCGGGAAAACTCTTTATATCATATTAACCTTGCGGGGCAGTATTGTATTTCTCGCTACTACAGCGCTCCCTCTCTCTAGACCCTTACCGTGGGTGTAAAACCTCTTGGGATCCCGTTATGGCGGATAATATACATTTCTCCAGTATTAACTGTCTCCATATGGTACCAATTAGCAGAAGACAACGAGTCTAAAAATATTTTAATGATGCAGGAATGCAGCGACTGATCTGGTTAAGCAGGAGCTGGTGTACTGCGGCAACGAGGGGGGCAAGCTGGTGGCTTTCAGGCAGCTGGTGCAACAGGGCCTTAAGCCCCCTGTGCTAGGTAAGTTAGTTTTTACCAAGTATCCAAATAAATAGATTTATTTTTTAGTATTGCATAGACTCCACACTACACACAGGGCAAGTAGACCAGTGCCTTGCAGTGGGCATCTATTGGATGATATGAGAACATTACATATTTATATATATATATATATATATATATTTATATATATATAAGATGTCTAAACGGATATATACCATAATCGCCACACTTGGCTAGCGTGTTGGCGATTGAAGTGTGGTATTATAGTAGGCAGAGAATGCTGCTGTCCATCTGGAAACTTGTTTTAGAAACGTCAATTCAAAATAATTAACTCTTACTTACTTACTCCGCTGGCTCAGTGACCCAAAGTGGGTCTTGGCCTCCGAAGCGAGAGACTTCCACTTTCCTCTATCTTGCGCCATCGTCTGCCGTTGGCTGACATTCAATTCGCGCGAGTCTACCTCAACGCGATCGATCCAGCGATACCTGGGTCTACCCACTGGTCTTCGACCCCTCGGTTTTTCCAGGTACGCTACCTTCACGCTCCGATCCGATCCCATTCTCTCCAAGTGACCAAGCCAGCGGATTCGTTGAGCTTTATATTCGCCAATGATATTTGGCTGTGCTACTAAAGTCTCAATTTCGGCATTCTTTCGGAGCCTCCAAGATCCGTCTTGATTTCTCGCTGGTCCCAAGATCTTCCGCGTGATTTTGAATTAACTCACAGTGTGCATTATATAAGATTGTATCTCGAGAGAATCGAACTCGAAACTTACTATTACAAGTCCCAATACCCTACCGCTGGGGTTGTGTTATTATATATATATATATATAAATATATATATATATATATATATATATATATATATATATGTTGCATAGTGTTCGTGCAGAGCAAGGACCGCGCCCGGCAGCTGTTCAAAGAGCTGCTCTACGACGGTATCAACGTGGACGCGATACACGCGGACCGTACGCAGGCACAGGTATGTATTCCCACGCTCAATCCCACTGCTGGGACACGGGATCTCGGAGATATTTTTTTTTTATTAATATTCCATTTATATCACAGGCCTCCCCCAGATTTCATTAGTACCATTTCGAAGCAATCGTGAAGAATATTGCCTGTATTACTTAATAAAGGCTTCCTTGCATGAAAAAAGGGAAAAGATAGTAAATGTTCTATACACAGGCTTTATTGATTGCTGTATTGATACGCCAGAAGAGCCTTATGAAACTAAAATCACAATCAAACTCCCCCGATGATACAATATATCAGGGGTGGCCAACCTGTGGCTTTTTGAATGATTATTTGTGACTCTTCATAAATGTATACGAATTAGTTTTTCATTTGAAATTTTTAATTACTCCAAACAATGTTTATGTAACATTTAAAAAAAAATCAGTAGGAATATTTTGTATCTTTATTTATGTTTACAAAAAATACATATAGAGCACATTTTTAATACCGTTTTTGTTATTAAAAATGAGTGTTTAATTGTGAAAAATTTTAGGTTTTAGGAAATGGCTCCAACTGTCAAAGATTTTAACCTCCCGTGTTATCTTTGTGTGACTTTGGTAGTGTCTCCTGAAGTACCTTTAGCATCTTACCCGTTTTGTTGCAGCGCGACAACGTGGTCCGCAGCTTCCGCATGGGTCACATCTGGGTGCTGATTTGTACAGAGCTGATGGGGCGCGGCATGGACTTCCGAGGTGTCAACCTCGTCATCAACTATGACTTCCCACCCTCCGCCATCTCGTATATCCACAGGTATTAAAGAATACAGACTAAATATACAATGTTTTTTTTAAGACCCCCGCTATTGGGGGCCTCTCGTACCCCTATCTTGTGGTGGGACAGGGTCTTTTTTGGGCAATTTATTTTTTTCACTTAGTTTTTTTTTATTATTTCCGTTCTCTGCTTCCATTCACATGATCTTTCATTCCATTCTTTTATACCACATTTCTTCTATCTTACCCTTTTGCTCTGTTCGTCTATCATTCTTCCCTTTTTCTTTTTACATTTTTTGATTTATATTTTTATTTTACTTTTTTTTTTACACATTATTACTTATTCTATAATTATTTCTATCACAGTTTTGTTTCTATTTACGTTTTAAATCTATTTATCTTTTTATACTATGTTTGTTTTATTTCTTTCTATCGCCCTTTTGGCGATCTCTTTACAAAGGGATATGAACGCCTGTTTGTCATCGCCGCCTATCAGGGAGGCTATTGTCTCCTCCCTGATTTCAACGCCAGCCTATACAATGTTATGAGGTATGGTGTCCGAGAGAGAGTGCCGTTGGTTACGGTGCCCTGGTACCTACTTTCATTTACTCAGGCCTTCGCTTTGGTGGGAAAGATATCGGGGCGTGGGACGCAGGGTGAGATTCCATATATGCACCCTCGGCGCAGGTCCCTCTAGGTGCGGGGCGCGGGGGAACGGATTTGCATATGCGCAATGCCAGCCGTCTGCAACAGACTATATCAGGGGTGGCCAACCTGCGGCTCTTTGAACGATTATTTTTGGCTCCGATTTATTGTTGAATTATTTCAATATTTTAATTTATATAACATATGCCAGTTGGAAAATCGAAACAAATCACTGGTATAAATTATTATTACTATTATTCCACCATAAAATTAGTGAAATCCAAACACCGGTCATAATTAACTAACCGGCATCTTAAGTATTATTAGGAGTGCTGTCATATACGTGTGCCGTTATATCTAACTTCAATATATATATATTGTACTTTTGTCATATGTTTTTTGTTAAAATATATACATTTTCGTATTTAAAAAAACTCATTATTTCGAACTATCAAAGAGTTTGGCCACACCTGAACAATATCATCTAAAAGTAAAATTTAGAGTTTAAAGCTCAAAAGTAATATATATGTGTGTTTGTAGTGCTGGTCTTGAGTTCTTCATGGGTGTGAAAATATATAATAAGGTTTCACAAGGTATCATAGATCTTTCTTTACCCAGTTTTAAATCTAAAATTAATAGTATATTATTAAATAAATCTTATTACAACATTTAATAGTTTTTAGTTGATCAAAATATTTGAACATGGTTTGTCGACTCATTTATATAAGTTTGATATTATAATGAGAGTTGATATTATAATGACTCTGTGTTTGGCACTAATCGGTGTAACATAACTCCTGAAGATGTTCCGTGGAGGGGTGAAACATTTGTTGAGTGAAATGGTGGCAGTTGTGTAATTCTCATTGTTTGCCGCATACGCATTTATCAGCGGGCTGGCGGGCGGTGCACTTTGTTGCACGACTACCGCTGCATGTGCGGAAGTGGCTAAATATTGGTCCTTTTCTTACTGATATTATAATGTACAGATTATATTCTTAAACATAACTTAAAAATTGCAAATGAATAGTTTTTGACCCGTGGTACCCTATTGCATATAATGTTAAAATAATTGACTGTATAAAGGTGCATATAAATGTATGTTTGAATTTAAAAAAATTGAATTTTGAAATTTTTTTTGGTATTGATCGTAGATGATTGACTGACTTATTTCATGGGCAGGATAGGGCGGGCGGGTCGCGCTGGGCAGACAGGTCGCGCCGTCACATTCTTCACACAGGAAGACGTCGTTAACTTACGAAGGTAATGTTCGTATTATTAATGTTACATTGTAAAGCACGGTTCTCTTATGTTAAAGGAGCGTAGTAGTAAATACAATACACCAGGCGACGCATCCGTGGATCTCGGATCCGCGAGCCCTGAGTCCGAAGAACCTGTAAAAGCCAAGACGGCTAACGGCATCAAGCACCAATTGAATACAGCCATTGAGTAAAGTTACAGTTATGTTGTAACTATAGATACTGGTTTAATTATTAGATATATATATATATACACACACACACATATTTATTTTTATATTTACACATAGTTATTAACTAAAAATTGTCCAAGAAAAAAAACTATATTTGATGAGATTAACCCTTAATAGCCTAGAGTTTCATTCATCTTTTAAACTGAATGTTCACATTACTATTACTTTTTTTTATAGGTTGGCTGTACGTATTTTACTGTTGTATAATATTCTTTCCAACGAAATTAAAAAAATCTATTTTTCCCTTCATCTAGCCCCTTAAGCAAACACAGTAATATTTAAAAAAAAATTACTTTCGTAAATCAGGCTACTGAGAGTTAAAGCAAAAAGTTGAAAGAATAGTGTCAGAATTAATCAAAAGGGAAGGGGTGTTGATGATGATAAGATCATTATTGTCCGACTTGGAGGTGATAATGTATCCGCCATATACTTCTGACCTTCCACCTGTTCTGGTATCTTCAGAATTTTTTGGACAGTAGCTGGTTACCATTAAAACATGACTGCCAAGATTCCTCGTAACGATGCCACCACGTCACCACCTATAAGATGACAAGAAGCCTTTGTACAAAATGACATTTTAATATTATAATTTAAAAAAAAAGACATGTGTATCTTCATATAAAACGCGAAGCTCCTATTTTCACAATGTATAATAATACGTTTCCTCTGTATGTGATGTCGATGTTAAAATTCTTTCTGCACATTTACAGCATCGCCTCTGTGCTGAAGCAGTCAGGGTGTGCAGTGCCGGAGTACATGCTGCAGTTAAAACAGAACAGCAACAAACGCAAGCGCCGCATGAGCAAGGCACCGAGGAGGGACAAGATATCTACCGTCCTGGAGAAACCTGCCAAGTCAGTATTCTTACTCATTTATCTTCTTTGAACGTCACGATCTTGATAAGCCTTGGTCGAGGAATTGATGAGTTGTCCAAGGTCTATGAGACTTTTCTGACTGTTTTCCTTAATTGTGAGGTCACGACTCGCACAGAGTCTGAACATTGGGTGGGTGATCGCCTTCTTAGTTGCCCACCATGTGGCTAAGATTGTCCAAAACCCACAAGTGGTCGAAAGACTTATTTTTATATGGAAATGATTGAGAATCTGACGAATCCAGAAATAATTGTAAGATAGATATCGATTTTAATATAAAAATTTCTATTACTCTCTTTAAAAAAATTACCACGTGTAAACTCAACTTTAGATTTAACTTCATGTCAATAACAATATATAATAAGTAACAATACTCTCTTTGATAGTGCGAGCCGCAATGTAAATCGCATTTAAAACACGCAAAAGATTTTTTTTATAAAATCATATTTATTGAAATTATTTAAACAAATGTACAGTATATATGTATCGAAGTTAGATATATGCACACGTATATGATAGCACTCCTAATAATACTTAAGATGCCGGTTAGTTAATTATAATCGGTGTTTGGATTTCGCTAATTTTATGGTGGAATAATAATAATAATTATTCACACCAGTAATTTGTTTGGATTTCCCAGGAGGCTGACATAAGTTACATATATATTTAAATCGTAACCAAAATTAATCGTTCAAAGAGCCGCAGTTTGGCCACCCCTGGCCACCAGTTTAGATAAATATATAAATGAAATAGTTAAATAGTTTTTAATTAATAATATCACTTGCAGGAGGAAATTGGAAGATGAAAATAAATCAAAGGACAATAAAACAACAGACACGCCAACTATAAACAATGCAAAGGATAAGAAGCAAAGGAAAGTTTTAAATGGAGACAAAATAGAACCTCGTAAGCAGGGAAAGAAGAATTTCAAACAAAAGAACTTTCAGAACAAGGACGTACAGAACAAACTAAAGAATAAAAAAGATAAGAAGAAAGATAAAACCAATAAAAGAAAAAAGAAAATCTTCCAAAAGCCAGCCGCATCTAGTTGATAAGTAATATTTAATAATAAAATTCATAACTATTTTTTTTTCTTATATAAAACCTCTTTCAAATAGTACCTGGCATTTAATTTGGCACATTAGACTTATTTGTCTTTCTATATACAATTGGTAACTGCTCTACACAAGATGATTGTTAATATATGAAAATTTAAAATCATTTATATCTATTACGAATCACCTATATAAACTGATCACTTTAAAATAAGTTAAATTTTTTTTCCTGTAGAAATGCGACAGGGCTATAACTTCTGGAAGTACAAACTCGAAAACTCGAGAATTATTTATAACCAAAGATTATACTAAAGTCTGTGATTGTTCTACTCAGTTAACTCTTTGTTTTTTTATTATGGCCCCCGCTATTGGGGGCCTCTCGTACCCCTAACTTTTTGGGATTAGGAACTTTATTGTTCAATAAAAATTTTTTTAGTCTTTTCTTTATTTATCACTCTCTTTCATGCGTCACAATATCTTTCATTCTTTACTTTTGTCCTTCACAATATCTTTCGTTTTGCTCCTTTATACCTTCTTTCTTTCCTCGCCTTTCTTCCATCATCTTCTTACTCTAAGATGGCAAGGTACATTTGATTTATTTTTATTCTTTAATTTTATCTTACATTTAATTTATCTTTATTAACACATTTATTTTACTTTCTTAATTCTTTATTACACATTTCTTTTTCTATTTCTTATTATTAGTTAACAATTTATTTTGTGCAGAGTTTATTAAGTACCTTATTCTGTACAGTTTTACTTCTTTCTACTCAGTTAACTGTTAGAAAATAGCTTCACTTACAACAAATGTTTAGATAAATATTTCATTTGTTTTTATTTCGGGAGGAAAAATAAAAAGAAAGGAAGAAATTTGAAGTCTTTACTTATAAACTACAGAACATACAAAATATACAGTCTTCTATGCATTATATACAAACATACATACTAATCTAAAGGAACGTGCATCGCAAGCTCGTGTTATGGCACGCCTGGATTAAAACTCAAAGTACCTTCGGAAAATTAAAACTATTTCTATAAAATAAAAATTAAGCCTCTATCGTTCTATTATCTATGTTACCCATTAAAAAAGCAAGTTGTAAATAACATTTCATTGGTATCAAAAATATAAAACTACATGATCGTTTATATTCAGTGTTTACGCATTCGAAAATGGTTTAAAAAAATAATTAAATTCATATGAATGTACTTCAGAGATTCCTTATGTACGACAAATAAAACTTTATATAATATATATATATATAGTATCCGGCGATAAATATTGCACATAGACTTTTGGAAAGCGACAATCGACTAATTTCGGCTTCGTATAGCGTCATCTCTGTCGCACGAAATACAACGACTGACAAAAAGACACATAGGTCATGTGGGGTCTCTTAAAAGGTCGATGTGCCATATTTATCGCCGGGTATGTGCGTGTCTAAACTAGTTTCAGCCAGCGTCGACAGATGGCGCTAGTTGTTTATAAACAAATAAAAGGGGCGCCGCACGGGAGAATCGATATTAAATAAAGAATAGTCGACAACGACGCGACATATATATATATATATATATATATATATATAGTATCCGGCGATAAATATTGCACATCGACTTTTGGAAAGCGACAATCGACTAACTTCGGCTTCGTATAGCGTTATCTCTGTCGCACGAAATACGACTGACAAAACGTCACATAGATCATGTGGGGTCTGTTTTTAAAGGTCGATGTGCCATATTTATCGCCGGGCATGTGCCTGTGTCTAAACTGTAGTTTCAGCCAGCGACGACAGATAGCGCTAGTTGTTCGTATAAAATGAAGGTTTTTCATGTCTGGTCATCGTTTAACATCAGACGACACAGAGGTATAATGCTTGGCCTATAGGCGATATAAAAATATATCTACCTAATCAATTAAATCATTGGAAACAACTGCTTCATTTGAAAGTACAGCTTCAACTGGTCACTGTGACATGACTTTACAATTCTTAACGCGAATTAACTGTAATTATATTTTATATGAATTCCGAAATATACTTCAGAATAGAAAGCATGTGCATTTATTATGTTATTACTATATATTCAAACTTGTCTTTGTGCAGTTTTAATTTGTACAATTTTTTATGCATTACTTGTAAATTTCAATCAAATTGAAGAAAAAATTAATAAACAAAATTATTACATTTAATCGGAATATGCATATGCCATTTTATCGGTTTTTATTCATATCTAATCTGTGTAATTGACACGTGTTTTTAAATATGAGACATTTTTTTTTGGTACTTATTCACCATATAAAAACAAGTTTGAGTGTATGTATGGTGCAGCTACTTAAATCATTCCACATATTTCTTTAATTATAATATATAAAAATATGTTTTTGAAATACATAACATTTTTCTATAGTTTCCATGTAAAAAACAATATTCACTTTGATATGTCTTGTAATATAATCAGTATAATTCTTAATATCTGATTTAAATTTTACTTTTTCCAAGTTGATTATAATAAAAATAATAAGATATATTAAAAATTTCTTTACAAAAATACACAATTTGTAAATATAAATTTGATTGACATTTAATATTATTGGATTTGATATATTTAGTTTAATTATTAAATATATTACTTTATAGTTTCATATATGTTTTAGTTGAAAATCATAAATCCATTTTTATAACAATATAAAATTATTGATATGTTAAATATATAAGTATTTAATATATTTTAAATACCAACATATATATGTTTAATATTGATTTCTGCCAGAACTTTTTTTAAGAGAACTTTATAGCTATAAGAACATTAGCATATTTATAAATATATGTATAGCTTGACCTATAAATCAATGTGAAGCCAAATTTTTTCTAACGCCAAGTTTTGTTTTTCGCTCCAAACCTTGGTAACGACCCTGGATATGTAATTGTCCATGTCTTCAGCATGCTTAAAGTTAAAGCCGATATAAGAAATGTTGAATGCTACCGTTTGATATAGCTGTGGTCACTCGCAGAGCCAGTCGCATGGCAACCTTGGCATCTTATTGGCCGGCCAGGGCAGGTAACCAGCGCTCTTGAACACCCAGTAGTCGTAGGAGACCTTGCTGACAAGAAGCACCAGCACCAGCACCTCCAGGCCGATGATGTAGTATATGTAGTCAGTCCAGTCGCGAGGCGAGTGGCACGCGGCTGCCTCGGGGAGCTCCGCCACGGGTCCGCCGTGCAGGCACTGCAGCGCCCGATAGTCCGGGATGTTGCGGAAGTTCTCCAGAAGCCATGGCTGTAGACAACAATCACCACGCTACATCAACAGACTTTTAATAGTGTAAAAACATGGAGAAAGAAAGAATGATAGAAACTTGATGAAAAATACGGTGCAGAAGAAGAATATATATTTAATATATCTCTCATTAATTAATTTATAAGTATAGAAATTATATATGTTGCGTTTACACTTAATATAAATGCTGGGTACTTGAGGTTCAGGTTCTTTGAGACCAACGTAATATATATATATATATATATATATACCGACAGCCACCCGCTATATCCCAACATCGTTAGTTTTTTTAGGCTTTGGGTTTGTTAGCCACGCTTCTTATGTTTAGATTGTTTACTTCTTTTTTCTTCTCTATCAATTACGCATATTACTAAACTAGCTTCCTCCAAAGGCCTGTTCAGGGTGATCGGGCACATACCTTCAGGACCTTCTCCGTGTTGCAGTCGCAGTGGATGTAGTTGCCGCCGATGGAGAAGGTGGTGTAGATGCCGGTCATGTCGAACTTGTTCGACAGCACGTACGTGTGGATCTGACGAAGCATAGAAACATAAATGGTGAAATTGAACAATTTTAAACCTTCTGTATACATAATAGTGTGATTTTACTTCCAGACGGGGATTACCCATCTGATAAAACGCATTTTTCACGCTTTTTCCAGTTCACGATACAATCGGAATAGTGTTTTTCCTGTACAGCCTTTAAGATCTTCGATTCGGATTTTATCTCCTTAATCGTGTCAAAACAGCGGTGGTCTTTTGAGTTTTCTAAATAGCCAGAAGGAAGTTACGGAATTGTATGGGTCAAGTTTTTCGATCGAGTCGCAAAGACACAATGCAGTATGACATCGACCAATCGAGTCTTAACCCTTTCCATTCCAATGTCGAGTGTCGCTCGAAACTGATTTTGTTCAACAAGCTCCACTGTCGAGTGATACTCCACATGGTGTAATACTTCTTTTTGCGGAAAATTTTCAAACAGGAAAGATTTTGGTTACTAAAATGTTTGAATCACGAATGAATGAAACATGTTCTAGAATCGCAAGATACTATATTTCATTTAAATTTTATCGATGCTACATAACAGCCTTGGAGTGGAAAGGGTTAACGCGTTTGAGATAAAAAACATCCTTCAAAATGGTCTGGAATGAGACAAATGAGATTTTAAATTTTGACGAAAAGACGCTTAGCAAATGTTATAGACAATCCTACCAACCTTGAGAAAAAATTACGTACCTTCCTAACCTAACCTAACCTTACTGTTTGATCACAGGTATACGATCGGTCATAAAAAATACCTCTTTTCTTATTTGCCTATTTTTCAAGCATAGCCTATGTAAGCCTATAGACATTACCAGTTCATCCACGTCTTGACCTTATTACCAGCCTTCCTGATGCCCGAAAGTTTAAAATAACAATTTCACTTTACATTTTAATCTTTCTTATATTTCATTATTTAATTTTGTTTGATAAACTTTATAAAATTATTGCATTACATTTATTTTTTATTAATACATTACACGGAAGTATATTGTAAAATCGTACATCCTATAAAGGACTTTTTAACATATATGTCATAGTAGCCCAAGAGCATTCTAGAACATAAAATAACTTACAGTCTTAAGTTTGTTGTGGCTGATAGAGAAGTACATGAAGTTGTCAATGAACTTGGTGCCTTCAAGTTCCACGATGCTCTCCACGTCGTTGTGGTCCACGATCAGCTGCCGCAGGTGCTCGTATGATGGGTCGTCGCTCACCGCCTGCAGCGACGTTATCTGCAACGACACCTCGACTCAAGCCTCGCGCATCCAGCAGGACCACAAAGACAAAAAAACTGCCATTAAGGTTATATACAATACCAAAGCTGTTCCAGACAATTCTTTAGTTCTTGCTGATGTTTATTGTACCTGAACTTAATTTTAGATAGCAAGCTGAACTGAAATTCACGCTAAACGAAAACAAGAAAGAAGTTGAGTATAATTTTCTGGCAACACAGAAGAATGATATATAAGAAGTGGAGTCTGACGCCTTATAACTGTCTGGTTGTAAATCTGGTCACATAGAGCGGTGGTGTGATGATCCAGAATGAACCAGATAAAATTTCGAATACTCCATAGGAAAACGAAAAATGATCGCAGTGGCGCTTGGTTGCGGAAACCACCCTGCAGAGACAAGACAGGATAGGATTAACACTGTTGCCTTATTAGGACTTTATAGCCTTACAGCTTTTCAACCGAGGTGAGGTAGGATATGGAAAGCCCTAAGTTTAAACCTCGTTTTATTATTGATACCGAATTCTGAAACTGCCGAGGTATTAGATTTTTTTTATTACATAAGATACTAAATCGTATATTGGGAAAATAATAACAAATACATTCCTAATTAGAAAGTTAATTTCACAGTGACCAGTTAAAGATAATGAAAGATTGACAGTAATTGTAAATAAAACTGAGGAAAGAAATGTTACAAGTGTGAGGTGTGACTCACGTTGTTATAGGAGACGTTAAGCTTGACCGTGTTGGGCGGAAGGTTGGTGGGCAGCTGCGTGAGGTGGCCGCCCGAGCAGTCCACAGCCACCAGGTTGGTGACGCCCTTGCCCAGCAGCTCCAGGCGCTCGGGCACGCACGTGCAATTGATGTTCGCCGGCTTTATGTTGCGGCAGCTCGCGTTCAGCTGCTCCCGCGTTAGACAAACATCTTTTATTATGCTCATTATTATTACACGCCACGTGTAACATGAGAACAATAATATTTACTATTTTACGGAATTACAGATTTCTTTTAATTTATTTCCTTTACTATCCTATGTGTAAATTGTCCCTTACAAAACCCCAAAGGACTGTGTAAATTGTACAATCTTTGACATTGCACTCCCCCACGGGTCATGCCACTCTTCAACAATCTCCTCCTCTTCGTCAGAGAAAAATATTTTCACTGAACTTTGACACTCAGGACTGAAGAAAATCTCTGACTGCACATGGCCAAGAACTGGTTTGTCTTAAAAGGAACGCCACGAATACATTTCGATAAAATCTTATATAAAGTGTAATGTTAATTAAACACTTCTTAGAGGAAAACAAATTGTATTCAGTTCCAGTGCCACTATCTCTAAGTCGACATATTCGAGAGCGCGCGTTGCCATAGAGCGTCAGTCTTAACCCTCTTACTTGTCTATGCTGCGTTCATACAAATACACTACAAGAAACATTCCCTAACAGTACCAAGGCTTCTACTTCCTTAAAAACCCTGTATCTCTCCGAATAACCTTAAAGCGTCGAAGGTTACAAACGTACCCTGACCAGAGAAATGCTCAAAATAAACCCATAGGAGTTTTTATGCAGCACTATTAGAATCTAGAAGGTATCTCACCTCTTTCTGAACGCGCAGGTGATCGATCTTGACGATCTGGACTTCCTCGAACCAGTTGAATCGCAGGTCGAGCGCGCAGAACGTCCGCTTGTAGTTTACAAACGTGACCAGGGAACTGTTATTCGTCTCCATAGCCTTCTGGAAGTGCTTGCACGGAAGGTAGTTGTTGCCTGAACACAAACATACGCCTTCGTAACACATCCATCTATATATATATATTTAATGGAATCAGGCGTTACCTCGCGGAAGTCCATCCTAAGTAAGAAAAAGACCAATATTTAGCCACTTCCGCACATGCAGTGGTAGTCGTATTGCGTATGCGGCAAACAATGCGAATCACACAACCGCCACCGCCAAATTACTCAACACGTGTTTCACCCCTCCACGGGGCATCTTTAGGAGCTACGTTACACCGATTAGCGCCAAACTCTGTGCATTTCATTGCACGACTTCCACTGCATGTGCGGGGGTGGCTAAATATTGGTCCTTTTCTTACCATATATATATGGCTTTATTTTTGTATCTCGCTGTCATATATATAACTTTTAAAATGCAATAAAAATACAGGTTGTCATATTTTAAACAATTTTTTTTTCGCTCACATGTAATTCTCCAGGTAAAAGTTAGTTCACATTATCGGAAGAAAAGCCTATATGGCGTATATTTTTTTATTATTAATATCCTTTATGTTGTAATACTTTTGAGACAAATATGCTTTTACTTTTTAAAAGTTGTTTGTTTCAGACTGTAAGGTGGTGCCCAGCGAACTGGTGATCTTCTGCAGGAGCGTGTTCCTGATCATAAATAGAATCTGGTGGTGGCCTTAATCTTTTACTAAGCAATTGAGGCAATTACTAAGGCAGTGGATCAAGCTGTTCCTACCATTGCAATAACATAATATTTCACAAGTTTTATATAATAATAGAATTTCGGAAATCAGTTTCAGCAGTAAGTGTTGTGAAAACAATTCCAACAATAAAAGTGTTGTGAACACAATTCCAACAATAGAAGTGTTTTGAACACAATTCTAACAATAAAAGTGCTGTGAACACAATTCCAACAATAAATGTGTTGTGAACACAATTCCAGCAATAAAAGTGTTGTGAACACAATTCCAACAGTAAGTGTTGTGAACACAATTCCAACAATAAAAATATTGTGAATATAATTCCAACAGTAAGTGTTGTGAACACAATTCCAGTAGTAAGTGTTTGAAACAAAATTTCAATAATAAGTGTCGTGAACACACTTTCAGCAGTAAAAGTATTGTGAACATAATTTCTGCAGTGAGCATTTTGTGAACATAGGTACAGCAGCAGGTGCTGTGAACAAAGTTCCAGCATTACATGTTGTTAATACAATTTCATGAGTAAAAGTATCAAAGTTTACCAGACAAGTCGATAGAGATCTTGCGATTGCTCTGAACGAGACTGAGCGGGAACTCTGTGAGGTTGTTGGCGGACGCGTCTAGTATGGTCAGGTTGAACAGGTAAGCAAACGGTCGCTGTATGGACGGCTGCAGCTTCGCGGTGGTCAGGTTATTGTTGGAGATGTTCAGGCATGCGATCGGCGAGTACTTCGGGAACTGACCTGGAATAGCAGACACCCATCAAAACCAAGATATTTTTATAACATTACTAGCTGATCCCGCAAACGTTGTTTTGCAAAAAAAAATTAAAGTTTTTAATTAACCAATGTAAGATAAGGGTTGATCGTAGAGGGGTGAAAATTTAGGTTTGTATGTATTTTTGTATGCTGTATCATAATAAAATAAAAACCAAAAAAATTGTCTAAAAAAATTAAAAATAAAATTTAGGGGTGGACCACCCTTATCACTTTGGGGTATGGAAAATAGATAGTAGCCGATTCTCAGACATACTGAATATGCATGTAAAATTTGGTAAAAATCGGTCAAACCGTTTCGGAGGAGTTCAAGTTCGAACACCGTGACACGAGAATTTTATATATTAGATAAACCTCGGTGATCTTATCAATCATATGTTCTTGGCTGAGCAGTCATGATTATGAAATTTGTAATACAGTCCTACTTTATTGGGTAAGTTTCTCAGACTTACTTCGCACCCGCAGATTCAGGAATAACTCCGTGAAGGTCTTTACCAGATCAGTTCAAGTGTCATGGAATAAGTTTATTTCGGCCAAGCTGATCGGAATTGACCACGATCTACCCATTATAGATTCCAAATACTCGAGAGACACATAAAGCCAAATATAGGTTAAGCTAACGTTACGTTTCTGGATTTAATTTTATCTCTATCAACAAAGAAGAAAACCATTTGACCTTTAACCAGACCTTTGGATCCATAAACATTCACTGTACCCTAGGCATCAGGTCTTTCCATAGCGTCACCTTTAGCATAACGTGATGCTTGATAAAGTCACTTAAATCATCCACAGACTAATTTCAACTTTGTCGTGAGCTTTTACATACTTTTAAGGACTTACTCTCTTAATCTCTTAAGGCTATTGGTGATGGAGTTGAGAAAAACCTTCACTTGGAGGTCTTCGCGTGGGTTTTGTTTGGAAGACGAGGTCTATAAAGTGCGTATAAGATCTTCAGAGGGGGACAATTACTTTTCCTAAGTTTAGGTGGAGTTTAGCTGCGTACAAAACAGAAGAAATATCATATAGGTTTACTTTCTTGCAGGAATAAGTACGAAGATATCCCCTCCTTCCATACACAAAAAGACCTAAGCAAATTAAACTTATATTTATAGAAATATATCTGACACCTATAGATCAACGAGCACATTCAATACAATACCGAAGTTACTTACTGCTGAAGTTACTTCTCTTCTCCTCCAGAAGAACGTCCTCGGCTTTAGCGTGTTTGGAGTAAAACACAAATATTATAAGTAGAATATACTTATAACCTACATTACGGTTTCACTTCATTTTTTGTACATTTTCATGTCAGACCTCTGATAAGCCTCTTTAGAGTTTTCTTGGCTTCCATGGTAGAGTGGAAGCAACCCTTTAGCTTCTACTCTGTGATTGACCAGAGCGGGCACTATTAGCGACGAGGAAGATGACAAGGAAATAAAATGTCAACTTCCTTTTGTAAAACGTTATTGGGGTAAGTCGTATCAGATTTGTTGTAGTTCTAGCTTGTTGAAGTAGTGGACGAAATGGCCGCTAGAGCCTTAACATCTTGGAAATCATGGATCGGCAAGCAAGACAGATCCCGTTAATATCCTCGGAAGACGCTGGGTGCAAAGTGCTTCAAACCAGTCCTATTGGAAATTGGAGCCCTATTTCCAGCAATGTCCTCCCGTTGTAATGATGATAACTTGGATCTTGAAACAAATGTAATGGAATGCTGTACATTTTAACAAGGCGATAAAAAATATATCACACTTCTATACCGGAACTCAGAATTGATCGGAAAAAAGCGTATAGGTATATTTCACTAATATTTATACATTCTGTCAATTGAAGTTATAAAGGTGCCGAGAAGATTTCAGGATTAATAAACTGTTCTTTCCTTGCTTTACCTGAAGTTCCATGGACATTTAGGAATGACAGCCATCATCATTATCACCATGTCAGCCGAAACTCACTACAACAAGACATAGGTCTCCTTCAAAGATCATCATAATGACGGGTCTTGCGCTGCCAGCATCAAGCTACTTCCTGCAACCTTGACTATATCATCAGTCCTCTCACCACGCCGCATCTACCGGTGATCTCAAGTTAAGAACCTTTCAGTGCCACTTCGCCATCACTACATAATAGTTTGTTGATTTCTTCACTTCAGATACCATTACAATTTATCATTATAATTGGATATCTCACCTACTATCTTCCCAATGTTGCCGTCGGTGAAGGCCATAGAAACGAGGCGCCGGAACACCGCCTGCGACACATCCAACTCCTCGATGCTCGCGTTCAGCACATGCAGGTTCGTCGTGTTCTGGGTCACTGGTAACATATAAACGATGGTCAATGAGGAACATCATTTATTTAATATAGAAATAAGAAAAGGGCCAATATTTAGCCACTACCGTACATGCAATGGTAGTCGTGCAACAAAGTGCACCGCCCGCCAGCCCGCTGATAAATGCGCATGCGGCAAACAATGCGTATTACATAACTGCCACCGTTAAATCACTCAACACGTGTTTCACCCCTCCACGGGGCATCTTCAGGAGTTATGTTACACCGATTAGTGCCAAACACAGAGTGAATATGGTGGTTGCGGAACTATATAAGTAGAGATTTTTAAAGTTTTTTTTTAAATTAGTGGTTTGACACAAAACATCTTTCAAAATGATTTGAGCTGTGCCAAATGATATTCCATGTATTGACAAATAGAAACTTGCCAAATGTTATAGACAGTCCTATCAATGCAGAAAAAAATTTAATTCCTGTAAGTTTTAACTGACTATTTCACCTTACTTTTTGATCATAAGTATGCGATCTATAGTGGATAATATCATGAAAAAAATACTAAAACCTCTTTTGTAATTTGTCGACTTTTCCAGTATAGCCTATGTTCACCTATAAATAGGCTTACCATAATTACAAAGTGCCAAACCGGGACGCAGAAGAGAAAGAGGCCAATTTTCATTTTGCTTTTCGCTTAATTTGTGTTTTTCATATTTGAAATGCAATCAAAGTTATTATGAATTGAAAACATATTAATAAATGAGAATATATTTTTTATTAAAAAGAAAAAGAGACAAAGTACAATGAATACAAACAACACTAAAAATTTGCCCAGTTTTATATTCACCCACGCTTGCTTTATATTTTTCACTAGAGTGCACTTTCTTCGGAATCGTTTTGTCGTGCTTAATTTTATCATAAAATTCACTGCATGACATGTTCAAGTTGAGTTTGCACGTAAGCAAGGCTTCCACAACGCATTCTTCCATCCTCCCCCGATCGTCAGACCACATTTTTTTTATTTGTGAAAAAATTCTTTCCACTGGCGCTGAAGTACCCGGTAGACACAGCAAACTCCACAATTTTTTTTAAATTTGGCACCTCAATATGCTGTTTGTGAAAACGGGTGAATAGCTGGACCCATTTCTCGGAGCTATTAGCACTATTCATTAGATTTTTGGCGCGGATGGCACGGGGGAACGATTGGTTGGGGTATCGGTGCTGTTCAAGTTTGACCGGGACGCTAATGCAAACCGGCCGGGACGCCGGGACAGGGATCTCAAACCGGGACTATCCCGGATAAACCGGGACGTATGGTAAGCCTACCAATAAACATAACCAGTGCATCCGGGCGTCCGACCGTCCGCGTCTTGACCTTGAGCGCAATAGGTAGCAACAACAACACAATGCAAACACCGCCGGCATACCTTATCGCGAGGAACGGTTCAAAATTTTACGCATACACTTATGGTATAACTATCCACATGTCAGCGTGACCATGTTGTATAATTGTAAATGTTGAAAATTGATTATTGTATGGTAGACGCATAATTATGGCCTCAAGAAATCTCCAGGTCACTTAGAGAGTAAAGGAGAGGGATTTGTTCAGAGTTTCGATAAGAGGTCGAATAACAAATGAGGAGATACGTAGAAGAACCAAGATAAGACACATCACTCGAGCAACCGATGGGCATTGGGGCCGAAAGGTTATCAAGCGACTACCCCATCAGGTAGACCAACGACATAGTCCAGGTCAAAGTAGCTGGATACGGACAGCACAGGATCGGTCATTGTGACGATCTTTGAGGAAGTCCTGCGCCTTATAGAGAGCATCAAACAACTAAAAAGAAGAAGAAGACGTATGTTTTGGTCATCATTTCTGCCGGATTATGTCCATTGGTGCTCATTGCCGTCACGCGGCGGACCAGGTGAACATTCAGCGTCTTCTGTTGACCGTAACAAGGTCATCTGTTTACCTTATGAGTGACGTCATAGGCTACATTGAATTTGTCTCTTAGTCTATTCAAGAAATGTGTTAAGCACAGGCTCTGTCCAAAAGCATTTTACCCTATTTCAGGCTATGTTCAAGATTATTCTATTTTTTTATTTTTACTTATTGAGGAATCTTAAAAAGTAGTAACATAATGCGACTTAAACTACGAGCGGTTATCACAAGTTTTCGTGTTTAGCAAAGATTTCGATTGTGTGGACTTACAAAAGGATCAAAATCCTACATAGATGAAAGTTAATAAATAAAATTATGGCATATATATGTGTATATATGCCATATTTTTTTATTGATCAACTATATAAAGCACGCACGCATGCACCAGACACACATGCACTCGCACAGACACACACACATACACATATATAAAAATCTATACATAAATATATGTATACAAAAATTAAAAAGTCGTTATTTTAAATTTAAGATCGTTTTAAAGAAAATTGATTATTTTTTGGTTAACGCAATCAAAAGAAATGACAAACCTCTGAGCTTCTTGTTAGTTCACGTCAGTAGGTTACGCGTTACGAACGTATATAAAAAACAGTCAAAAATTTTCTGTATCGACTAAAGAGGATCGGGCATTATTTCTATCTCTCAGCTCATTGCAATCGCTTTCCACCGCTCCTCTCCCCCATGACACGCGTTGTCACTGTCGTCAGTGTGACAGAAGTACTATTTATTGTTGGCAAGAAAATATTTTTTGGCTCTTTCTACTAAAAAGGTTGCCGACCCCTGAACTAGGAGGTAAAGTCGTTACTCACTGACAATCTGTAGCGCTTCCTTGAGACGGAAGCTGTCCACGTCGCAGCAGAAGACGGAGACTGCGTCCACGCGCGTGCACTTGACGCCCTCCTGGGGGCAGCGTGAGCGCGGCATGTGGAAGCACTTGCCCTGGCTGAGCTCCTGCTTGGGCGGTTCAGGTTGCGGCGTCGACTCGGGCACCAGCTGCAATCATAATATTAGTAGACACTATACATTGTCTATTATAAGTTTTTGCTGTTAATCATATTTATGTAGCTTCATCTGTATTGAGCCCGCAGAAACAGGAGATCAGCAAGGTTAAAAATTTCCGCTGTGTCATCGTAACGAAGTTTGCACGAAGAAGGACTATACCGTGTATATAGTGTTGTGTGTTGTGTAACTTTGGAAAGCGAGGACAGTTCGGCAGTCCGGGGCGACACGGGTCATTTCTGACCCTCGCTTGACGCGGCAGCCGGTGTGGTGGGTATTGGTGCTTATTCGATGATAGATCAGATCTTAATCTCACATTTTAAAGACTATAGTGGTACCGAAACCTTTGTCCCGCGATGTACGGAGGCGACGAGAGGGGGCCGGGGAGGAAAGTGCATGAACGCCGCCGTGAGACATAAGATGTGGTGCAGCGGTTTCAATACTACTACATTGTCAGTTTTCGAGAAAAAAAATTAAAAATGTCCAAAATTAAAATCGATATTATTGTAAATTACATTATAATTTGTAAATTATCACAATAATTATTTTTATATACTTATGTTTAACTGTTAAGAATAAAGTCGATGTAGTAAGGCTCAAATTTATATTATTTTGGATAATTACTTTCGTCGTTGTTAAATTTAAAATTGATATATCACCGTTCTTACCGAAGAAAATGACAATCGCCGTCATCATTTTAAAAGAGTTTTTAAATATTTATCATCTGCGAGGTCCAATACACCTTGACTTTTTCCATAATTTTCTAGCTAAAATTACGGATATAGGCATAGTTAACTTTTTTTTCTCTAAATAAACAAGGTAAAATACAGACAGTTATAAATAGATTATATAATAAAAAACTACTATTTTTTGACATGCTAAGATTAAACACTTATGTTGTTATCATTATAGTGCATCAACCTTTGAGATATAGTCAATACTTAGTTTCTCGTCTCTCCTGAAAAGTTGCATATTCGGACTTATCTATTTATTAAGTGGGACGAGGATATATTTGCTTAGTTTTACAATTTGTTTCAACACAATATATATTGTTCCTCTATTCCTTTCTAGATGGCGCTAGCTGTACATCGCGATGTCGTTTGCACGCTAAAGGACAAATCGCCCTGTTGGCCCTGTTATAAGGCAAGTATTAACATAGTAAAACTATATATATTTGAAGTCAGTTACATTGTGAACTGATAGCTCAGCGGTGAAGGACAGAGACTTGCGATCATACATTGCAGTTTCGATTCCCGTGACAAGCAAGTTGATGGACAGTAGCTTCCTCTGCGTACCTTAATACCACACTGCGATTGCCAAATCACCTGCCAATCCCCACAGGATTAAGGTATATGCCCATAGATATCTTTGTGGGAGGACCATGCCTTGCAGTGGGCGTCGAAGAGACTACAGCTTATAATTGGGGAATCCCCTACACGCGGCCAGTTCACTTCTATTACAAATAAAAAATCCATAATTTATTTTAAACTGACATTAATGTGAGTAATTTTGATATCGTTTGAATATGTTTATGTATGAGCAGTCATTTAAATAAACAACTATTCAAAACGTTCTTTATTTAAAATTTATAATGACATTAATTAGTTCATAAATTTGTATATTTTTTTTTAAATTCTACAGATATTAGCGTGCGTCTTGTTTATATATATTTTTTTTAATCTCAGATTTATTAGCTCGCATTTATACATGTTAGTATTTTTTAAGACTTTTAAAGTATTTCTTAACTTAAATCATTGAACCGCTTTGAGCGACTTACCCTGGGCCCCGCCTCTGAGGGGCCCGGCAAGTGAAAATGAGTTGAAGCTTAAGTATGAAAAGGACCAATATTTAGCCACTTCCGCACATGCAGTGGTAGTCGTGCAATAAAATGCACCGCCCGCCAGCCCGCTGATAAATGCGTATGCGGCAAACAATGCGAATTACACAACTGCCACCGCCAAATCACTCAACACGTGTTTCACCCCTCCACGGGGCATCTTCAGGAGTTATGTTACGTCGATTAGTGCGAAACACAGAGTCTCTGTGAGACTGTAGACTGAACAGGCGCGTTTATACGTTACGTATTTATCAGCGGGCTGACGGGCGGTGCATTTCATTGCACGACTACCACTGCATGTGCGGAAGTGGCTAAATATTTGTCCTTTTCTTACTTAGGATGGACTTCCGCGAGGTAACGCCTGATTCCATTAAATGAGTTGAAGCTTGCTTTTTGCGTTTCAAGGTGTTTGGTAGCGGGCACGGTTCTCAAATACGACCATTTCATATTTGGTAGCCGCGTATATGTATCGCAAATAGTCCTTCTCCACCCTATTGTACCCTACCGCCAAGCTTATTCCTTCTACATTTATTGCTAGCAGTTTTAGTAAATTAGATACGCGTGAGAATCGTGGAACAGGCTCCCCGCATGCCCCGTCGAAATGCAACACCGTCTTTCCTCTGTCTCACTAATCTACAGGATTCTTCTGTCACTTGAGTCACCGCCATATTGGTATATTTATATAAAACCAAAAAATCTAAAGCCTATTTTAACAAAATGTTAATTATGCCAGTTCTATATATTTATTTTTACTTAATCAACTTGCGCAGACTTTACCGATAAACCGAATTTCAATGGATTAGTTTAAATTGATATTTAATGCGTATTTAGAATGAAAATAAAATTCATTTACGATATAATATTAAAATAAGCGACCAAATCTTCTTGGAGTGATGCTAGAAGACGACAGGAAGAGTTACAAAAAGTAACGAAACATAAAACAGTCGGGTAATAAATAAAAAAGGAATTAATCTGAGATAAAATTTTTTGGAGAAGAATGTAACAGATATAATTATAAAATATAAAATGAAAAATTCACATAATTGTTGAAGCGCAGAAAAATAGAATAAAAATTTTCCAGGAGGAATTGCGAAGGAGGAGAGGCGGTGTACGAAAAGTAACGTATTGAAAGAAATAAAAGAAAATGATGGAAAAAAGAAGGTAGTAAAAGATATTGAAACAGATAAAAAAGCAAAAAAAAAAATAAAAAGTATGTGAAGAAATACCCATGTTTTTGGGGTAAAATGAGTTTTTCCACTCCACATTACATTACACTGTCCACTATTAAATCTGACGACAGTATCAACGAGACTATATCAGTGACGTCATATGTATGCAAATACGTCATCATTCCATTTTGGATATACCGGAAACATTGCTTCCGGTCGCAGTGAGGGAACAGCGAACGTTGATTTATATCGTCATATTTTGCTGATCACCGTGTTAGTCGCACTGGTGATGAATTAGTTTACCACGGCCACGTATAATTGCAAATAGAAGACAAGTGTTCTGGGAGAAATCATTGTGTAAACATATTATTTACTATATGTGCTTGCGACTTCATCCCCGTTGAATTAAAAAAATGTTTCTATTTTTTTTCTTTTTTATTTTAATTACACAGACATTGAAACTTTATTAATCTCTCATGGTGTCGTGTCATTTCAGTCATAGAACATCCATCAACATTTTTAATAGGAGCGGTTGGGAGCGCCTTGCTTGCAGCGTCTTCTGACTTTTGACCATCTTAGGTCATAACAAAAAATATTATACGTACATGATTAGTCATTTTGTATTACGAATCATGTAATTTTAATGTTTTTTATGTACATCTTTAACTGCTTTATCTTTATAGCATGGTTGCACAGACTTATTAAGACTAGAGGCCACTCGGGCAAATCATGAACTGATGGCGGACCGGCCGCCAGAAGTATAGGTAATTAATTTTTTTGGTTTTATTCTGGAATAGAATTCAAAGTTTTTCAGATGTACGAGAGTATTATTTTTGCTGTCGGCGGGCCACCAGTATTCGACCGGCGGGCCGCGGTCTGTGCATCCATGATTTATAGATTGTTGTTAAGACCGCCTCTTGCACATTTGTATATTTTTATTATTTTTTAGTTACCATCAACGTATGATATATTTTAATGGATTTTGTGTACAATGAAATGTATAATAAATAAATAACAACTACATATAATTACGGGAATCAAAACAGAATTGACAAACTATTGTATTTACTTTTCAAAAACATTTTGTTTGACATTTTGCGAGCCAGACGTTTTTTCAAATAATATTTTTAAAAGTATTTTTCATAATAAATTTAGCACATGTTTTATGGTTGTGTTTAACACTTTTGGCCAAGGGTATGTATGATGTACCTACCTCTCTGTATTTAAGAGCGGGCTGTTCGAGGTCATCGACCCGCATCTCTATGGAAGGCACGTGCCACGCCAGGTACGCCACCAGCCACCACAGCACCACCTGCAAAACCATCACCAGCTTCAATACACCATGAAGATTTTAGCCTATGTTAAATTTAACCACATACATTATATTAAATCTATATAATACAATATTGTACCAGGAGGTCAGATAACACGCCTATAGATTTTTCTTTCTATATAAGTACCGCAAAAACCGCGACAAAATGTTTAATATCCCAACAATGATATGCTAGGGAGTTTTCTCCAATTGTCGAATTAGCAATCAAGTGTTTTTAGTTCATTGAAATATATGGAAATTGGATTGCTGACTCAAAACATAGTTGATATTATATTAGGAGGTTCGGAAAGTAATGTCGTTTTTGTCGGAATATTTTACAGAAAAACCGATTGATTTGTTACCGCTCCGGCATTGATTTGTACATCAAAGGTTGTTGATAACGAAGGTGAATATATTGTTGATTAGAAATAAAAACTTGTTGAAAATGTAGTCGTGTGAATTTAACTCTTAAAAGCCTAGAGTTTCAAAATTATACCAATCTTTTAAATCGAATTTTCACATTACTATTAGTTCTTTTATAGGTTGGCTGTACGTATTTTACTGTTGTATTATATTCTTTCCAAGGAAATTAAAAAAAAATCTGTTTTTCCCTTCATCTAGATCGAGCAAACACAGTAATATTAAAAGAAAATCACTTTCGTAAATCAGGCTATTAAGGGTTAACATAAGAAAACGAATTTACTTTCCGGTCGCCCTAATATTAGTAAGGTAAGCAATAAAGGGTCCTTGTTTTTGGCCGCCTCCATATTACAATAGGAAAGGTTGGAAGCAAGTTTTCTCCAGTGTCTTCTACTTTGTGAGTGGAAGTGTGTGTTCATATTTCCCACTCTAAATGTGATCAAAAAAAAGCTAACACAAGTTTTTGTGGACTCGTCACAGATCAGGCAGAGCTGAAAACACTTGAATGATTTTAAGTTGAACTATGATATTTTAGCATAACCATCTTGGTGGTTCAGACGGTTGATTTTCAAGCAAAACTCGAGATTAAGTTTTTCGACGCGGCGCATTTGCATTGCAATCTTGTTCACTTATATCATAAGTTGAATCGTCAAAATAACGCATATTGGTTATATAAACATAGATAGTGATATGTTCTAGGTGTATAAGCTATAAAGGGATGAATATATAGGTTACTAGCTGATCCCGCAAACGTTTTGCATAAAAAATTAATGTTTTTAATTAAGAAATAAAAAATAAGGGTTGATCGTAGAGGGGTGAAAGTTTAAGGTTGTATGTATTTTGTATGCTGTATCATAAAAAAATAAAAACAAAAAATTTCGTCAAAAAATTAAAAAAAAAATTTTAAGGGTGAACAACTCTCATCACTTATTGGGTATGGAAAAAAGATAGTGGCCGCTTCCCAGACCTACTGAATACGCGAATGAAATTTGGTAAAAATCGGTCAAGCCGTTTCGGAGGAGTTCAAGTTCGAACACCGTGACACTAGAATTTTATATATTATATATATCAGCAAAAAATCTTTAAGGCTTTTTGCACATATTTCCAATCTATCTGTATTTAGTGATCGCTTTAAAATATATTATGAATACACACTGTGATCAAATAGTAAGGTATAAATTGTTATTTGAAACTTCTGGGTATAAGGAAAGCAGGTAATTTTTTTTCTAGATCGATAGCACTGTCTACAACATTTCTCAGGCGTCTGTTTGTTAAGACAGTTTAATTATCTCCGAAATATACGTGTTTTTGTCAAATGTTTCAATATTGTCAAAAGCGTTAACCCTTAATAGCCTGATTTACAAAAGTGATTTTTTTTAATATTACTGTGTTTGCTTGAGGGTCTAGATGAAGTGAAAAATAGATTTTTTTTTTAATTTCGTTAGAAAGAATAGTATACAACAGTAAAATTCGTACAGCCAACCTATAAAAAAAAAAACTAATAGTAATGTGAACATTCGGTTTAAAAGATTGGTATCAAAATTGAAACTCTAAGCTATTAAGGGTTAAGTCTCGTTTCGTTCCAAAATCGCTCAATTAAAATAAATGCGTGAAAACCTCGTTCCGAAATCATCGTATTTGTTTGATTTGGCTAAATGTAACTTTTGACTATTCAGCGAACAAGCGAAGACAACTTTTTTACACGATTGAGGAAAATTAAAACCAAATCGAAGAAGCATTTGAAGGTTATACCGAAAAAAAGCTATTCCTGGTATTATTTCGAGGAATGGAAAAAGCGTTGTCAAAAGAATTTACATATAAACTAATTCACCTTTCTTTTTGATCATAGTATGATATTGAAACAAAATGAAACATTTTTATTTTCGTAAACATTTTTAAAAGGTTGATACAGTTTTATGAACATAAGTATCACATGTTTAGCCAGTATCGGCATGCAAAAGTAGATGTTATAACTGTTTTAAAACAATTCTACTTAAAACTAGTAACTTACATTACGTATTTATTCTATTCAATATCATCTTAAAAATCCTTAACAGTATAGTAGCATTTATCTACTAACCATATCCTTTAATTATGTAAAAATAGCTTTTCTGGTAGTTTACTTATATGCAATGGTATTTTATTATATATATTAGATTATATTAATAAGTGCTACTACGGCTCGGAATGCTGGACTGTAAGTAAGAGACACGAGCAAACACTTCATGTCAATGAGATGAAGATGTTTAGATGGTCGGGTGGTGTCACTAGAATGGACAGAATACGGAACGAATATATCAGAGGTTCGTTTAAGGTAGCTCCGATCCCCAGCGAATTACAGGAAAATAGATTGCGATGGTATGGCCACATTCAACGAAAACCAGATGACCACGTGGTGAAAACTGCCTTAAGCCTCCCAGAATTCCCAAGAGGGAGAGGGCGTCCAAAAGCTACTTGGTAGTCGATGCGGAAGACAACCCAGGTTAGAGTGGCCTGGCGCAAATTGATAAGGAGACCCGACCCCAAATAAAGGGAAAAGGGAAGGAAGAAGAAGAAGAATTACATTAATAAGTAGTAATAACATTTTTAAATGCCTTTTTATATTCTCTATTATCATTACGTTACTCATTGCATCTGCAACCATTGGTCTTTGGATAGTGTGTATCATACATTGACAACAAAAGTGACAAACATTCTTTTTATTTAAGCTCTTACATATATAACAAATCACTCTGTGTGATACTTCCTAAAGTCTTGAGATAACAAGACAAAGTCCAAAGTAAACTTTGTGTACTTTGAGTTTTGCCCATATTAATACATCTATATCAGTGATTTCGAAAGTCTATATCGACCCCTAGGGATCTATGACAACCTGCAAGAGGTCTATGTCAGCAAAAAAAAATTGGGGGTCCATGAAATGAAAATGGTGGTCCACGATAGTTGATCTCAACACACACACTGATAGTACCTATTTACTTACATCATACTGTCTTATAATATCAAAACATTTACATTATTTATAAAAGTACCTACGAAGTAAAAAAATTATTATATATGTTTATAAAATTGTGTAAGTTGTAGGATATTGGTATTCGCAATACATTTTGAACATACACTAAACTTCACTACAGTTAGAAATTTACAGGAAATCAATATCAGGTAAGTAGGTCTACCCAACACAGAAAAAACATGGCAAGGGGTCTACGACACAAAAAAGTTTGGAGAACTCTGATATAAATCAACGGTCGCTGTTCCTCACTGCGATCGGAAGCAATGTTTCCGGTATATCCAAAATGGAATGATGACGTATTTGCATACATATGACGTCACTGGTATAATCTCGTAGATACTATCATCAGAATTACTAGTGGCCAGTGTAATGTAATGTGGAGTGGAAAAACTCATTTTACGTTTAAATAGAGGGTCTACCCAACACGGAAAATGGCAAGGGGTCTACGAAACAAAAAAGTTTGGGGAACTCTGCTCTATATAAAGAACTAGCTGACCCGGCCACGCGTTGCTGTGAAAATTTAAAAAGTGGAAATAATTGAATTATACGGTATTTCGTTCACTACAAAATAAATTTAATTAATTTTATAGCGTCAACAACACGTGGTAATTATGCTGTTAAAATGTAGCTTATATGACACGTTCGTAGATTTACCATAGCAGCGCCATCTATTGATTACTTACTCAACCCAGTCGAAAGGTATCGACATCTGTTAGAATCATTTGGAGTTAACAGATAATTGTGACTGTCAAATAATAACAGACAATAATTAGCAATAAATTAAAATTGCGACTATAATTTGAGATTTAAACTATCCTATCTCTCAAGTCAGATCGAACTGCACATGGTGTGCGAATTTTATTATAATCGGTTAAGTGGTTTAGAAGTCCATTGAGTATAAACATTGTGACACGAGATTTATATATATTAAGATTATATCAGCTTCGCAACCCTGTACTTATAAATTAGTAGCTTTAATCGTTAATGAACGAATTCGCGCGAAAGCGTGTGTTTTTTTTTAATGAAATATTTATATGACGTGATAAGAATGCAACGATGCCGGTCAGACAGGCTTTCCGGGTGGCCTCAACGAGACGCGGGTTCCGAGAAGCGCAAGGCTTGTGTACGCGCATCGCAGTTTTTGACACAATTTGAATGGATATATATCCGTTATTTACGGATAATATACCGCTAGAGATTGACACGTCTGAATTTTAAGTAATTTTGTTATTATTATATATATTCCAGAGACATTAGCGTCCGTGCTTATGTTTTTAACACGTTCTATGCCGAAGTCGGACGGTGGCGGTGGAATAGTGGCTCAAATTGCCTTTTCCTATAACTAAGTAACATTTGAGTAAAGGATATATATGCATATAAACAAAAAAAAAAAAACAATTCAGTAATTTTTAAATATATTTATGGTTTTTAGTAGGCCTAAAGCAGGGCTTCTTAAACTTTTCTCATTCACGACCCCATTTATGATCGCGAGTTTCTTGACGACCCCATACAAATATAAAAGAAAAAATTAGATAACTATACTTATATACATATGAAAATATATAGTTTTGGAATTCGTTTTGAAACATACAAAAATCTAAAATGAAAAATTGCACAAAAAATTATAGAAATTGTATTTATATTAGTTTAAAACCTTCAACGAATGCGCGTGTCTAGACGCTGCAAGTATACTGTATTCCACCAACTCTAGTGATGTTATAAAATGGTATATATAAATATTTGACATTAAAATCTCTCGAACCCAGAATTTTGCTGCGCGACCCCGTTTGGGGTCGCGACCCATAGTTTAAGAAGCCCCGGCCTAAAGGGATACTTCAGTGACGGTCAGCACTGACCGCGTGGGCAGAGAACGTGTTAAAATTACGTTTAATATTTACGTACGAACTTATTTTTGCTGACATTTTTTTAAGTTATAGTTTCCTAAACTATTTACCAACTTAAATATTAAACTATTTAATACAAAGTTCAAGTCAACTAATCATTATGATCATTTTTTTTTTCACGATGGGCGCCAAGCGTGATTCGGCAGTTTCTCCGGAGCTCAAGTGTGATTTCAGAAACGACCAAATGGCGTCCACGGTGTGGTATATATAAATATATATATATATATATATATATATATATATATATATATATATATTTATATATATATAAACTTGTTTGATACTTTCATACTGTATATTCTATATTTTTACATCAGTGCATGCCATTAAATTTCTTTTAGAAATGCAACTGAAAATCTTATTTAACGTAAACAAGAAAAACGTCACCCATAAACGTGAAACGCGGAAACGCACCTGTCACTCAGATAAGGGTGACGCGGCGCCGAACGTGTTAAATGGTGTCTTGTTTATTTTTTACGAGGTCCTAATATTGTCAGATTTTATAGTAAATTATTATATTGAAACATCCAAAGGTTCTTTACAAAGGTTGTTTTATTTTACCTTAAAACTTCCTTTTGGGGTCCCCACTAGGTAGACCGACGACATAGTTAACAGCGAGAAGTCGCCGGACCCAAGACCCAAGACCGATCGTCGTGACGATCTTTGAGGAAGCCCTAAGTTTTGCAGCGGGCTTCTATCAACTAATATGATGATAAAAAAGATGGGAACACAGATAACAAAATATGTCCAAAAAATATTTTGTGAAAATAGAGAGGCACCCAATACAGAAAATGTAATATATATATTTGTATGTATGTACACCCTAAACTACCTTCTCCTTCATGTCTCTCATCATCCAAAGGTTGTCTGGTAGAAATCGCCTCGAGTGATAATATCGCCTATGTACTTCTACATAAATCGTTTTTTTTGTTATTATCTATGGTGTACAGTAAAGTGTAAATAATAAAAAAAAATTGTTCGGAGCGAAAGCTTGTCGATTTGATCCGTCAGTGCTATATTTATAATTGTTAATTATTATACAAGATCCGTAACCTAAAAATACTGTAAAAATAAATTGAAATACAACATATGATTAGAGGTACGGAATTTTCGCAAAAAAAAATCACCAATTTCGCATTTATATTTTTCAAAAATTGCAAATTTCGCATAAATTACGCATTTATACTTTAAAATTATAAAATTTGCGTAAATTAGGCATTTATTAAACAAAAATTTTTGTTTAGTAATTTTATTGCTAAATATGAAAGTAAAATTTAACAAAATTTTAAAGTACAAGTCTTAACATCAAACAGTTTAAATTAATTAAAAAATAACATTGTAAAAAATAAAGATTCGACTTTTTAAACGTCGTTTTTTGGTCTGTACGACGAGATTCTATATGCAGAAGAAGCGTTAAGCGTCCACGCTGTTAATTGCACTATGTAATGCTGCTTCAGCAAAAAAACGAAAAGTTGCATTTGACGGCCAACATTATGTCCTGCACATTGGGGTTTTTATTTATATTAATGGACCGAATAATTAGCCTATGACAGTGTGCATATTCATCAATTAGCTCATTTTGAGGAAGACCTTGGAAAAAAGAAAAATACCATACATTTCGCATTTATTCGCATCTATTTCGTAAATACGAAATTTCCGTACCCCTACATATGATGTATGATTATTTGTGAAAAAGAGGTTTTAATACAAACCCGTGTAATGGGATATGAACTGTAAATAGAACAGAACAATAGACAAAGAAGAAAATAAAACTGACCCGTTTTGCTATAATAAGTCATAGGCGTGGGTTGCTTCTATACGATAACATAGAACCAAAGTAATGGAATAATTCGCTCACCGTGTAATGTAAGTTGGCGGTAAGTTATTGCAAGTTGCGGACGCGAGCTTAGCGAGGCAAGGCCGCGTCCGCGAGCAAAGCGAACGTCGATAGACATATTTGAATGTATTTAATTGCAATCGCGAATTGTATTAAGCTGCAGACACACTAGCTTGGTCGGAAGTTCATTGCCGAATCTTAAAAATTGAAATAATCCAGATTTAGAAGCCTATTTCACCCATCTATATCCTTCCTTAAGATTTCTACACCGACGAAAAAAATTCACATGTAAATCCATGTACATATACATATATATACATTGGAGTTACGTAGAAGAGTAATAGATATTTTACAGATCGATTGAGTAAGTCTATATAAATATTCATATATTTACATATATATATATACATATACATACACAACAGATTTCCTCCTATGTACTGACACATAACATCATATCTCTGAAAGGGAGGAATTTTTCTTTTGTCGAGTAGAAGTCAACTAGTTTTTTTTTTTGGCTCCCACTATAGGGAGCTATAGGGGGCCTCTCATATCCCTGCCTTTTGGGAGAACAGGGTCGTTTTTAATCTTAATAATTATTTTTCACAGCCTTATTTATTTTCATTTCCCTACTGTCATTCTTCACATAATCTATAGTTCCTTTCTTTCTTTCCACAGTTCAATCCATCTTTCTCTTTCGTTCCAGTTCTCATTCATACATCGCCTTATTTTACATTTTTATGCTTACTTTATTACACTGTTTTGCTTGTTTATTTTTGTAACATGTTTAACTATTACTATAGTCATCTATTTATCCGGTGTGTAAAAACACATTCATAAAAAATACATATTTTCAAAGTCTTATACCTATAAGAAACCATATACCCTAGGCTATAATATTGCGAGCGGGGAACAACCAGTGTTACTATATACATTATTAGCAGAACCACTATAGTGTACGGTTACCTTTACATAATAACAAATCGAACATTGCGGACAGGACTATCGTAATTTGAAATCAAATTAAGAACAATTGTTAACAAAAGAAAATCAGAGAAACGTTCGTTAAATAAAATAAAACCACTCAAGAACACTCGCGGTGACTGCCTAATAGATAAGCAAATATACAATAGTGGGATGCAGATTCGATTCTCGATTAGCTAAGGTTTCATATTATCCTAGGTTTTTTATTAGGATGGCCGCAAATTTAGACAGTAAAACTTTAATTAAATGTGACTATATTTTTATATTAATATAAAAATTAAATTTTATGTATTAATGTCATTGTTAAAGATTTAATAAATCTCGACAGACAATATGTCGACTCATTTTGTTTGCGACTGACTTGTTGGGACATTTAGAACCTCTTTACATTTTTATTTGTTTTTTATACTTTTTATATTTGACAGTTTGTGTTACTTTACAGTTTTGCATCTTCTTCATTGTTCTATTATTCTATTGTTACGTATTACTTTACTTTTACCTAGTTTTTTGAAATTATAATTATATCAGCACCACCTTTTTAATTTATTTAACCCGTTTATACAGTCCACACGCTCGTCAGCACATTTACATAGTTATTTTAATGTTCATATAGAAAACTGTTAAATTTTATTTAAAACAAATAAGCGAAACACAAAGAAAGATCTCAGAAAAACTTTTCACTGGTGAAAATTTTTATATAGTAGTTTTTTTTAACATACAAAAATGTCCGTATTTACGCTGAAAGCACATAATCTAACTTTAGTGATGGTTTAGTTAACTGTAAAAGAACGACTGAGTCATATTTCTGTGAAAAATAGAACTAATCATCTGCACAAACGTATTAAAATACAATCTTAGTTAGAAACTAAAGTTCTAGACTTCATCAGAGCTAAACACTGATCCTCATCTAGTCCTGATATTCATCCACCGGACTATTTATGGTCAGTTTTGGAGAGTAAGGCTTGCTTACGTAATAATAATTTACAGTTCCTAAAACAATCTATACTATTTGCAGTGAAGAACTTTCTCATATAAAGAGTGCGTGCTATTGATATCTGGCCTCGAAGTGTAAACAACGAATGGTGAACATTTCCAATAAACTCAATGTTTTTAATATTTTTATATTAATGCATTAAATTAGTACACTAACAATAATAAATGTTACGTATTAAAAAGTATTTTTCTTTGTAACGATATTTATGACAAGACTAAATATACAAATGCTATAATCTACATCGTATCATTTATATATATATACACAAACACACACATAAATGAATATTTGTCTGTATGTCCATAATAGAGTCGTAAATTATGCATTTGATCATGTGATGATCTTCAGCAAAGTTGTTGTGCATGCGCCCACAAAGGTTTCTAAGTTAGTGTGACCAATTTTACGACAGATGGCGCCCACTGCATTTCCATTGAATTTCATATTACCATGACAGTTCATGTTGATTCGAATTGAAAAGAAAACAGCGAACGAATGATGACGCTTCGAGATGTGGGTGATACAAGAATTTATGTAAATTGTAAAATTCACGGGTAATTTATTTAAAATAAACACCAAAAAATGTAAATAAACTATATATATTATTTACATATATATTTTACGTTTTTCTCGAAGGACCTCCATCTCAAGTAGCAGCCAGTTATATAGAGTGTAAAGGCAACATATATAATTTCTATATTTAAAAATTTATTAATAACAGAATTAAACAATATGTATATACATACATATATATATATATATATTTATATATATATATATATATATATATATATATATATATATATTTGTTAAATTCCACGCGGACGTAGTCGTATGGCACAACTAGTGAGACATTTATATACAACAAGACAGAACAACATTCGATGCCTCTCATAAATATAATTTTAGATTACCTATTTAAGATTAAAATAGTTTAAATCGTATTGAAAAAAAAACATGAAACAAAATAATTAAAAACCTTAATTACACCTGTAAAAATTATTATTAGCTATAAATATAAATCGTAATTGGTGTTTAAGAAGTAAAGTCACAGTCGTGACCATATAAAATACTACATAAACATCACAGCCGACATAGTAATGTTTCTAAAATAGCTCTCTGACTAATTCTGTTTGTACTGCGTACCTGCTCTGCGGTCAGAGAAACCGCACGAGAGGCAGCCGGAGGAACGGAGTGACATCACGAGGAACACGTGCCTTTGTATATTTATTTAGATCAGAGTTCCCCAAACTTTTTTGTGTCGTAGACCCCTTGTCATGTTTTTCCGTGTTGGGTAGACCCCCTACTTACCTGATATTGATTTCCTGTAAATTTCTAACTGTAGTGAAGTTTAGTGTTGAAAACTTAAAGTAAAAACACATGTTAATTTATACATTTATTAATTGAATTTAAATTACTACTCAAAATAAAATTTTGTATCTGTTATGTAAAATATACGTAACAATAAATAAATATAAAATAAACTATAGATAAAATAACATAAGCAATAAATCAATATTTTTAGTGAGAAGGATGAACCTGACGCTTTAATAATAAATTATCAACATTTGGCGTCAATTTTGTAAGGGTTAATCTTAAATCTCCTCGACTAATGATGTCCAGTCTGTTTCTTTTTTTCGTTAGGAGATTGGTAACAGCGCTGAACCCCCTTTCCACTTGGTATGACGATGGAAAGGAAATTAAAAATGTAAATAGTGTATGTGTTGAGATGCACTATCGTGGACCGCCATTTTCATTTCATGGACCCCTTGCAGGTTGTCATAGACCCCTAGGGATCGATATAGACCACTTTGGAAATCAATTATATAGATAATCACACCAGAATACAATATCGATTCAGCTAAAATATCTTCAGAGAAATGTTTCACACCTCCGAAAACCGAGTTGATATCCGCGAGCGCTGTGTCTAAGGAAGCTGTAAGAGCCAGAAAGGTTTAACAGCAACAAGCACCAATCGAACATAGCCTATACTAGAAGCAAATGTGTTGTTGCTAAAATTAATTGTTACAATTAAAACTTTTGTTACGTCGATTTATTGTTTGTAAATTGTTAACCATATTTATGAAGCAGTAAATAAGAAAAGTAGGTTAAGATGTAATTATATTATACATTGTCATCGCTTCAACCCACACGCAAGGTTAGGTTAGGTTAGGTTAGGTTAGGTTAGCTTCAACCTACACGCAAGGTTAGGCTGCCCCCGAAGATATCGATTGGGGGATATACCATAATCAGCAGGCGGGTTGGCGATCGGAGTGTTGTATTATGGTACGCAAAGGACGCTGCTGCCCATCCTACGTAAACTTATTTGTGAGCAATTGTAATCCTATATAATTAAATTACAGTGTGAATTATATAACATTGTAACCCGGGAATCAAACCACTCACCTGCTGGGTTACCACTGCTCATTATTACACACACAGAGAGAGAAAGAGAGAGGGATATGGAGAGAGAGGGAGAGAGAGAGAGGGATATGGAGAGAGAGAGAGAGGGATATGAAGAGAGAGACATACACACACGCACATCTTTTCAGCAAATGGACGCCCACTTCAAGGTACAGGCTTCCTGTATCCAGCTATTTCCGGTCGCGTCGTTCCGCCTAGTGGGATGTATCGCCGCGATTAGAATACATATATACATATACATATAAACACACTCTTATATATGTAACATGAAACATGTACCTGTATATATTATGCAAGAAGTTATTATTGAAGTACATCTAGCAAATGTGTGAATGCTTCTTTTTGTAACTTTCATAGCGGTATACAAAGAAATATACAAGAAATACCACAACACACAACAACTAATTTAGATATTTTCTATTTAGTCGTTTATATTGATACTTGAAAGGACCAAGACGGGTTACGACGGCTTATACCGACTTACACCACCTCCAAGTACATTCAAGGCAAAAGGAACGCTTTCACATATTCGCAGACACCTGTGTCGACTGGCATATAACCTGGTCTTGGTGAAGATAATTATTATCATTATTATCACTCCCGGACTGATTGGAAGCGGTCTACATATAGCATCTTTCGACATAAGTAAAGTCGCCTATTAAACTTTTGAGAGGTATACAGTAATACCCCGCTTTATGCGAGGGATACGTTCTAAAAAATATCGCGTTAACTGAAATTCGCGTATAACGAAGTTTATGATTAAACATAGTCAGAAATTATTACAAAAAAATACAAATCATTTTAATCAAACACTTTAATTCTAGGAACACTTTATGCAATACATACTCATATTTTTTACGGAAAAATACATCTATTGCCTTTTGGGTAACGTTTTGTTTACGTTCTTGTAAAATACGTTCATAACACCCAACACTGTTTTTAATTGTTTGACAGATGGTCAAGACACCATAGAGAAGTTGATGACTACATTATATTTATATGCACTCTTTCGCGTAATGCCTCGCATTTGAGCGCGAAATTTACAATTCGCGTTATAGTGAAACCGCGTATAACGGGGTCGCGTAAAGCGGTGTATTACTGTATTTAATCTTAAAAACGTAAAGATATTTTTTCTGCGTTAGACGTAAGATATTTATAAAATTTATATATAGTATATATATATTTACGTGCGTAGCAAACCATAGATAGTGAAACTACATACTACATTCTACATTATAACATGGGTCAACGTCCGTAGCGCGCATAGCAACAAACCTGTTAGAAAACTAGTAAGGCAAGCAAATTTCGTATCTAAACTCTAACGGTGTATATGCTAATCTCAGCAAGTGACATGTTTTTTTTATGGCCCCCGCTATTGGGGGCCCCTCGTACCCCCTATCTTTTGTGGGACAGGGACTTTACGGGCAAATTTAATTATTCACATAATTTTTTATTATTTACTTTCTCTTCTTTCATACTTCACATTGTCTTTCGGTATATTCTTTCATTCCACAATTCTACAATCTTTACCTTTTGCTCTGTATCACCTTTCATTAATTCCTCGTTTCTTTTTAAATTTTCTTAAATTACATTGTTATTTTATATCACATTTTTATTACTTTGATTTTATGTGTAGAGTGAGGTTTTTTTTATGGTCCCCGCTATTGGGAGCCTCTCGTACCCCTGTTTTGTTTGGGACAGGGACTTTATTTACGAATAATTTTTTTCAGGGTTTTATCTTTATTCTACACTCACTTTCATTCTTTACAATTTCTTTTATTCTTTCCTTTTATCCTTCACAATATCTTGCAATTTTTTTTTTGTTCTTTCATTCCTTCTTGCTTTCATCGGCTTCCTTTCCTCATCTTTTTTACTCTTAGGTGGCTAGGTACAATTTTATTTCTAATCTTTATTTTATTCTTGCATTTCTATCATTATCTTTTGATATTACAGATTTGTTTAGATTAGACTTTTTTCTTTTACATGTTTTTTATATGTGCATTTTGGTTAAAGTTTTCCTATTTGATTTTATTATTTTTTATTGCATCGCTTGAGAGTGACGTGTTTACATAAATCAAGTTTAATCTCGCATGTCAACGGTTGATCTTCAAATAAGACAGTTAAGTATGTACTATAGCCTCTAGGATTGTTTTTGACATAATTATGCTGCTAGCATTGGCTTTGTGCAGCTTCAACTGAATTAAGCAGGTCTACAAGCTAAAAGCTTTACGATGGGTCATCGTATCGAAGTTTTCGAAGAGGCACTATACCCGTGCAGGTATACAGTAATACCCCACTTTACGCGACCCCGTTATACGCGGTTTCACTATAACGCGAATTGCAAATTTCGCGCTCAAATGCCTCGAATTACGCGAAAGAGTGCGTATATAATGTAATCATCAACTTCTCTATGGTGTCTTGACCATCTGTCAAACAATATAAAACAGTGTTGGGTGTTATGAACGTATTTTACAAGAACGTAAACAAAACGTTACCCAAAAGACAATAGATGTATTTTTCCGTAAAATATAAGAGTATGTGTTGCATAAAGTGTTCCTAGAATTAAAGTGATTGATTAAAATGATTTGTATTTTTTTTGTAATAATTTTTGACTATGTTTAATCATAAACCTCGTTTTACGCGAATTTCAGTTAACGCGATTTTTTTTTTGGAACGTATCCCTCGCGTATAGCGGGGTATTACTGTAGTGTTGTGATTGTAGTATAGTGTACGTTCGCAAAGCGAGGAGTACTTGGCGGTAAGAAGCGACAGGGACCTCTCATGTAGTCTCTAATAAACTGTTTTAATTTTTAGTTATTTTGACTCACTAACGCCATCTATTTTAGTGAATAAAGTGACGCAGATGCCATCATTTCCTCCTGGACTGCTTTCTTACAATTCTTAATTTAGTTTATCTGTATTTTACCATTTTGCGTGTAGTGTTAATTTCCTTTTATTTTAATCTTATTTCTGTATCACAATTTTTTATCACTTATCTTGTATCACGGCTATTTTCCTTTAGCCTTTCAAAGTTTAAGTTTTATTATCATTTATTACTTTATTTATTAGCAAATATTACAAGCAATTACAGCAAATTACAGGAAAATAGATTTCGATGGTATGGCCACATTCAACGAAAACCAGATGACCACGTGGTAAAAGCTGCCTTAAGCCTCCCAGAATTCCCAAGAGGGAGAGGGCGTACAAAAGCTACGTGGTGGTCTAATATCGGAAATGAACTGGAAACCCTTCAACTTGATGCAGAGACAACCCAGGATAGAGTGGCCTGGCGCAAATTGATAAGGAGACCCGACCCCAAATAAAAGGAAAATGGAAGGAAGAAGAAGAGGATTACTTTTTTATTAGCATTCTATAATATTTCAGGAAAGAAACGGAAAATATGACAGTAAAGGAGTCTGACATCTTTCCTCTTGTTCCAACCAAGTCCCTACCCCATATGTGGGAATGAGATATGTAGATATAAGAGGTCCCTGAAAACGGGGACCATAAAAGTAGTACTTCGTGTTATGTTACGTAATATTCCGCGTACAACCGGACGGTCACTTGCACGTGTAACTCTAACAATTTATGCATAACCTGTTTACATTGTCAGCATTTTAAAAAAAAAACATATCTATAAATAAACTTGTTTATGTCGCGCGGTATATAAATAGCGATCATACGAACAGGTGCATGTTTACTGAATGTTATCTCGAACGTATGTAAATGTAAACAACTCCGGAATTTTTGAAATATTACTCCGTAAATTTGACGTTAAGATGCCACGTGATAAGTTTTCTAGTTATTTTTTGCCTTGACATATTTTATAAGGATCATCAATATAATATATATCTAATATATAAAATTCTCGTGTCACGGTGTTCGAACTTGAACTCCTCCGAAACGGTTTGACCGATTTTTACCAAATTTTACATGCGTATTCAGTATGTCTGAGAATCGGCTACTATCTATTTTCCATACCCCTAAGTGATAAGGGTGGTCCGGTCCACCCCTAAATTTTATTTTTAATTTTTTAGACAATTTTTTTGGTTTTTATTTTATTATGATACAGCATACAAAAATACATACAAACCTAAATTTTCACCGCTCTACGATCAACCCTTATCTTACATTTGTTAATTAAAAACTTTAATTTTTTTGCAAAACAACGTTTGCGGGATCAGCTAGTATACGTATAGAATAGATTATATTTTATGCGTAATCATGTTCTGTTGGCAGAGCAGTAATCACATCACAACACTCTTTCTTAAGGAGCGGCCGCCTGCTCCCTAACAGTGAACAGCGTGGGCGAACCGAAGTTGGATCTGGATCCATCCTTGGCTCGCCTGTGGTCCACGCTGCTGTCCCAAAGCTCATACACAACATCAACACTACACAGCTCTACTCGGGTAGAGCGGTTCACTACGTGCGAACGTCATCGTACAACTGGAACGCGTCTGTCCAGCTTCTGTTTTATTTTTAAGTTCACAGACCCTTCCGCTCCGTGAACTCAGTTCCGATGAAGCTGTAAAATCCTCCGGGAAAACAGTGTCAACTTCTACCGAAACCAAGCAAGAGAAGTAGTGATACTTTAGATTTTCCATGGCCCCAATTACTAGAGCCCTTTCGTATATTCCATTTTGTGTACACAGGGAAATTACTTATCGTCATAAATTTTTATATATATACTTAATAATTTTATTTTCGTTCTCATCTTTTGTCTTTCTCAATATCTTCCACGCATCTTTCTTTTATTCGTTACACAATCTATCATTCATTTATTTTCCTTTTTTACATAATACTTTACCTCTGTTTATTTTTGTATGTCAGTTTTTGCTTTATATTTTCCCTCTTTTATTTTGTCTAATGCTATATTGCATAGTCTCACAATGTGTACCTCATTCTGCTCTAACCCAACTAGGACATGTATGTTTTAATTAGGCTTATATCCTTTTTACAGTACTTTAAAATGTTGTGTCTTTTTATTAATTCTTTACATTGATTTTTAAGTAATTATATATCTATATTACCCTAATGTTTAAGGAATAAATTTGAAAACGATGACAAGACAAAATGCGTTAGAGTTGAGTGAACATTCACATATCAGAGAGCATTTTAAACCTTCATTTGGTGGTGCAAGGCAACCTCGAGGATGTTCCCCAAAGATATGGACAAACATCATCAAAACCATCACCAATACCCCAGTAAATGAACGCTCTCACTCCGCTAAACACCGAGCTATATGACGACGCTTAGATAGAGAAGAAGAAACACCAGAAGTGCAAGAATAAGAAGATTATACAGAAGGTCAATCTGTCTCTAGTTTCGTATATATCAACACTGGAAGCAAATTCTAACATATTTTCTTACTAAGCACGACCGTAATGTTTATTACAATAACTTAATGTCAACTTAATAACTTAATACACAGCACGTGAGCGGCAGATGAAATCATCGAGTAATACGCACATCGTTTAGATACGTACCACTCTGACCCCCTTATCGCGAACACGGGCATTTGCTGCAGATAACACAACTAAAGAACTTATTTTAATTATTCATTCCGTTTATAAATTGTTACAATTTATAATGAATTAACATGTTATCTTATTGCGTACTGTGTTTCTAACGATTTTTTTTGACCTTGTTTTTTGTGCGGAGGTAGATATTTTGTATGTCAAATTTAACAAGCCCTTGATATAGATATTTAGGTACTTTTGTTGGAAAACGGTCTTCTTTTTTTTAAATCCAAATATCGTACCATAATCTTCATCGACATTGATCTTAGAGCAAAGTTCCCCAAACTTTTTTGTGTCGTAGACCCCTTGCCATGTTTTTCCGTGTTGGGTAGACCCCTACCTTACCTGATATTGATTTCCTGTAAATTTCTACCGTAGTGAAGTTTAGTATTAAAAACTTAAAGTAAAAACACGTGTTATGTTATGAAAATGTATTACGACCACAAAGCGAATACCAACATCATACAACTGACACAATTTTATAAACATATATAATAATTTTTTTACTTCATAGGTACTTTTATAGGTATATAAGTAAATAGGTACTATCAGTGAATGTGTTAAGATCCACTGTCGCGGACCTCCATTTTTCATTTCATGGATCCCCAAATTTTTTTCCGCTGACGTAGACCCCTTGCAGGTTGTCATAGACCCCTAGGGGTCGATATAAACCACTTTGGAAATCACTGTCTTAGAGGAATTGTAGTCATTGAAACGTTCTTATATATTGCTACAAGCCATTATTTAAGCGCATAGACGACCAAGATATGGGCATCTATGGGGGATATACCATAATCGCCCCGCATGGCAGGCGGGTTGGTGATCGCAATGTGGTATTTTGGTACGCAGAGGACACTGCTGCCCATCCGTATGAAATTTATTAGTGAGCAGTGGCAATCCTATTTAATTAATGCACTAAGAAATAGGAATTTAACCCGCGACATAGATCGCAATTCTTAGTCCTCCACCACTGGGTTGCCACGGCTTTATTACTACAAGTCAGTGATGTACCAAGAACTTTTGCCGCCCGGGGCGATCTCCAGTTTGCCGCCCCTTCTATTATAAGTCAATCAAATAGTGGTTTTTTATAAATTAATACACATAAATAAATTATTAAGTTATTTAATCAATATTAATTAATACACAGAGTAAATTTTTTTAGACATATGTGTATGCACTCGTAAACATATTTATATAATATCTACTCTTCTTTCTAGCTTTCATACTAGAAAAATCGTGTATAATGCTCTTAAAATTAAAATTATTTGTAATTTCTTGTTCTATTGGCAATATTGCAAGAGTTTTTGGTCTTAATTGACTCATTGTAGAACGAAGATAATTTTTTATCAACTTCAATTTTGAGAAGCTTTCGCAACTACCGACACTGATTGAAATTGTTAAAAAAATTCTTAACAAAATTACAATGTTGGAAACAAAATTTTAATTTATTATTCAAGAAAGAAAATAAATATGAAATGAATATGTTGCTTTTTACAACTATAAGTAAATTTAAACAATGCCGCCCCAAGGTAAGTGCCGCCCGGTGCGGACCGCACCCACCGCCCCCCCCCCCTAGGTACGCCACTGCTACAAGTGAATTGCGTGTTTTGTTATTAATCAAAGGCTCTTTAGATTTCTTGTGCCATTGTTTTGATTCTTTTACCAATTCTTTTTCGTTTCTTGAACGGATGCTCCACGGATTTTTTTTCCACATCTAAAATCCCTTCCATAGACCGTAAGAGATCATGTTGTCTAAATAAATGTTTACATTTATTTACAATATTATTTTCTGCGGTCTATACAAGAATTTTTATATATGAATATTTTTTTTAGTTACAAGTTTAGGACTAAATGTTAAATAAAATGTAAGCTAAGCATACAAATATTTGTTCCGAGCCATTTTTCTTTAAAAAAAAAAGCTCAATGTATTTACTAATTCCGAAGTTCTCCGAGAGTGATTAACATTCCGTTTCAAGAGTCAAACATCGACTTCGCTAGTTGCTGTCGGGCTAGCTTAGCGGTGTTTGATTTTATAGTTGAAAGTCACATACTTGTAGCAAAAAGAACTACTGTACATGTGTTAATTCTTCTTATTTCTTGCACAATATCTTTCATTCCCTTCCAAACATCGCCTTACATCCTTCGCTTTCCGTCCAAATTTTTAACATGGATACGTTTATTATTTTTATCATTTGTTTAACAATTTATTTATTCTTAATTCTTATTTATTTTCATACTATCTACATCGCATTTAATTTACATTGCTAATATCACAGCTATTTTATCAGTCTTGTTTACTATTTTTATTGCGCACTTTTTTTATAACATTTTTGCAGAACTCCAAAAAGGTCTGCCGATACCTCTGGTCCTCTTCACTCACCAATAGGACGATGATCTCCTCCTCTATTCTCTCTGCTAACCGAGACTGATATTCAGGGTACAGCAGCACACAACATAACAGGGCAGCACCAGTTTAGTGATACGGTCAAGCGAGGTCCCTCATGGAATATAGGAATACCGCCGAAGGGGAGAGAGTATGCTTCCTCAGCTACTGCAGGAAGGTGGTAATAAATGCAATAGGTAAAAATAAATAATGTTGCAAAATAAAATAGTAAGGAAACCTAGAATGTAGTGGTTGAGGATGAATGTATGGCTAATGGAATGAAATGAAATGGGGAAAATTGTAGAATGAAAGAAATAGTAAGACAGATAAGATGATATGAAAGAGAAGAATGATAATAATAAAAAAAGAAATAAATAAATTACTAGAATTAAAAAGTCCCTGACCCACACGAGATAGGGGAACAAGAGGTCACCAACAGCGGGGACCAAATAAAAAAATATAGGAATACCCTCTGAATATACATACGGGTCAAAGCGAACAAAAAACTGAATGTACTCCTTCGTAGCGGTATTTAATATAATTAGTAAGTAAATAGAAGTAAGTTCCTCAATTTATGTTTTTTTTTTGGGTCGATTTCTATCCCCCTATAGTATATACTCTATATCGCTCTGCCACAGATAAACAATCACAGGAATTTCCCCATTCGGGGTCATGACGATATCTTTTATAATGATATCCCTCTGGCTCATTATTTATTATATCTTACACATAGTAAAGGTGACACCGTGAATAGATAACGTGTTATTTAAACGTAATACGTCCTTTTAACCTTCATCATATTGATATAACGAAAGCCTTGAGATAATTAAAACTGTACATTAATTTTAAAGTAAATTTTTTTAGTTTTAATTTTAAAGTTTAAAGTAAATTTTGGCACTAATTGGTGTAACATAACTCCTGAAGATGCCCCGTGGAGGGGTGAAACACGTGTTGAGTAATTTGGCGGTGGCGGTTGTGTGATTCGCATTGTTTGCCGCATACGCATTTATCAGCGGGCTGGCGGGCGGTGCATTTTATTGCACGACTACCACTGCATGTGCGGAAGTGGCTAAATATTGGTCCTTTTCTTACTTAGGATGGACTTCCGCGAGGTAACGCCTGATTCCATTAAATACCACAAAGATCGCCACTATGACCGATCCTGTGCTGCCCGCATCTAGTGACCTCCAGCGACCTCAAGTATTTTGTGGGTCTACCTAGTGAAGGGTCTGTGCCTGCCTGGCTCGTGGTTGAGACACCAGAACTTTTCGATGCCAATTAAAAAGAGCAATTCTTTGAGTTACGTCGGTGATCTTGATTTTTCTGCATATCTCCTCAATCCGTACGTCATCACCCGCAACACACGTTGGTCAAAAACCTTCAAAGAACTTCAAACATTGCGGTATTTTAGACGAGAAGAGTTTTCGGAACTTCCTAGACTTTTGCAATGACTTCCAGTCTCGGTCCATCTAGTTAGATACACATGTTGCTTGTAACTATTTTATATGTAATCTTTTTTGAAGAGCTTTTAAAAATAAAAATGATTATAAATACAAAAGAGGTACATCGATAGATTGAAAGAGTAATCATTACACAGTTATTTTTCCAAGTACATGTAATTGTTATTACGTAAGTCTTATAACATGAGTCGTGAGTTCTATTTATATGTATGCAGATCGTAAACGATAAGGAAATGTAAATAGTTTGTTGAGATTTCGTAACGATTTTAGATGGTTTACTGTATTCGTTACCGAAATGTTTATTAAATGATTTTATTATAATATATCGTGTAACCTCTCTGAACGTCTAAGCGATGAATATATAAAAATAATTTAAGAAAGAGTTTATTAAACAAATACTTTAAATTTTGACAACTAAGGTTTGACAGTTGCTCTTCTTTTGTAATAGATGTATATTAAAGGATTTCAATTAAATTACTGAATTTAATGTACACCTTCAGATGGTCACTGTGAACTTGAGTTTCCAAATGATCTATACTACTGGTACGCCTATATCGCTCAGACAGTGAAACTCGGTGAAAATATACATCAACGAGTAAACATCATTTGCCGAAAGGTTATATATCTCCTTTATATCGCAAGTATTACGTAAAAACTGAGAGCAAATATAATATTATTAAATAATATCTTGTATAATTCACACTTTGTACATTCATTATATAGGATTGCAACTGTTTAGAAGTTTCCAGAGGATGGGCAGCAGCTTCCTTTGCCGAGCATTATGGTACAACCCCAAAATAAATATATTTGAGGGAGTTCTATGAAGAAAGGAGGTTCTATGAGAAGAAGCACTTCTAGAAGTAAATATTTACCTATTTATATTCATTTCTAAAAGCATTCGACCTTGATTATGTAAATTACGTGTTATATGTTACTGGTTAGGATTTATATGTAAATAAACCATTTAAATGTATGAAGCGATAAAATAGTGCGATATAGATAATAAAAAAATAAATTAGAATTAAAAATAGATAGATTGTTAAACAAATGATAAAAAAAATTACTTAAAAATTGTAGAATCATGCAGGGAAGGAGAATGAAGTGAGGCGATGTATGAAAAGAAAGTATGGAAAGGAATAAGAGAAGTCAAGGAAGTTAAAAGAAATAATGAAAGAGATTGAGAAGAACGAAAGATGAGTTTAAAAATTGTGAAGAAATTATTATGTAAATAAAGATCCCGTCCACCCATGATTGAACGAGAGACCACAAAAACGGGACCATAAAAAATCCAAAGATAGTAGTAGTATGGGTAAGAATAAAAATACCACATTTCAAAGTCCATTTTTATAACACGATGCTATTTGTGACATTTCACGTTCTCTTATTTTTTCTTAATTGGACCACATTAGCAAAGGTTACAATGTAAAACATACAAACAGGTTGATTAAAATTTTATTATCTATAATAAATAAGTGATCAACTATGTCGGTGTTCACTTGATATACAAATTTTATATAGAATGCTATGTGCTGCTTGTAACTAGTGCTTTTGGAGGCAAAAGGTTTTCCATTGGTTTTCCACGATTCTGATAGACGAAGGGAGACATTCCACTAGGCGCGTCGACGACATAGTTAAGGTTTTATTTTTAATGGCCCTCCTTTTTGGGGACCTCTTGTCCCCCTATCTACGATAGGGATATACTTTTAGTTCGATAATGATTTGAAGTAAATTTTTTATTAGTATTTTCTTCTATCATCCTTTCATATTTCCTTTTACTATTTCGTCTTCTGGTATACTCTTACATACAAATTTTTACAAATATCGCCTTTTTTTCCTTCGTATTCTTTTGGTATTAAAATATTGTTTACATTTTAAAATTGGTTTCTTATTTTACAATACTTATATTACTCATATCATATTTAATTCTTAAGTAAGAAAAGAACCAATATTTAGCCACTTCTGCACATGCAGTGGTAGTCATGTAATAAAATGCACCGCCCGCCAGCCCGCTGATAAATGCGTATGCGGCAAACAATGCGAATCACACAACCGCCACCACCAAATTACTCAACACGTGTTTCACCCCTCCACGGGGCATCTTCAGGAGTAATGCTAAACCGATTAGTGCCAAACACAGAGTGAATTATTGGTCCTTTTCTTACTTAGGATGGACTTTCGCGAGGTAACGCCTCATTCCATTAAATATTTAATTCTTATTTTAGTCAATTTTTTTCTTTATTAATACACGACGTGGGTGGGCCTCCCATTAGGTAGACCGAAGACATAATTAGGAGAAGTTGCTAGATTTGGGCATCGTGATATCATTGGTGGGTGGCCTTGCAGTGGGAGTATATCAGAATCCTGTTCTATGATAAATTTGTTACAAATTAAAACAGAACGTTTATAAACGCTCCGTGTGTAAATACCCTTAGCGTATTGTGGGCGGATCTTATTGCAAATATATCGCGTATCGGTTACGACTGAGGGGCGCTGTTAGCGACCGCAACTACTATTGCACAACATTTAACACTATGTTTCCTTTATTTGTACACAACGCTGGTTTTACATTCGTTGTACGTTTTGGTACAACATAATGTACCAATTGAGACATAAGTGCGATTGTTAAATGCTTCAAAAGGGTGAACATAATGCCTATTTATCACCATCATCTGTATAAAGTGATCACTTTTGAATACGTTACATTAATTTGACAATACAAAATACATATAGTAAACCATATTTAATATCAATAGACACAGACGTTTTTTGTTCTAGAATTCTAATATGTAGTTAAAAATAAGTTTACAGGAAAATATTTTTCAAGCCTTAGATGGTGAATGCATCAGTTACATGGAAGTAAAGAAAATAATATTTTGCACTGTTACCGCCAACGGACTGTACTTCTATTTAAAAATCATTTTTAGGCAAATATTACACATTGAAATACTCAAAATATGTCTTATGTACTTCAGGTTAAGGTTTAATTTTGTAAAATCTGAATAGTTTATATTTTATTCGTGCCTGTAAATCGATGTAAGACAGAGCCCCCGGTCATGCATATTGCGATAAATAATAAATCTAAAAATAAACCGTTGACCTTAATAAATGTTTTAATCCATGTGTTCGTACGGAGCTTTGTAACGGGTGGCGCAAAAGTTATGTCATAATTTGAAACGGCGGCCATTTTGTTATATATGACAAAGAAAGAACTGCTTTTTAAAAAGGTTTATTTGAAAGTGTTGAATTATCACTCAAGTGGCTATCTCCCGAGTTAATATATAACTGCGCCCGTTTTAGGGCTTTTCAAATTGTTGCTCGCAAAACATCTGGCCCCAAATTGGCGATATCTTCTTCAATATTAGCTTTTAAGGCTTCTAAGGTGCGTGATTATCAGTAAACATGCACTTTTAAAAATCCCCAAAGGAATGTCTAGTGCTGTGACGACGAAATTCACGTTGCGTTAATACAACAGACTAAAAATTTGTCAAATATATTGTAACAATAAATCATACATTTTTGATTGTATATTGTTCCATTACTTATTGACAAATAATTATCTACTACTACTACTCCGCTAGCTCAGTGACCCAAAGTGGGTCTTGGCCTCCGAAGCGAGAGACTTCCACTTTCCTCTATCTTGCGCCATCGTCTGCCATTGGCTGACATTCAATTCGCGCAAGTCTGCCTCAACGCGATCGATTCAGCGATACCTGGGTCTACCCACTGGTCTTCGACCCCTCGGTTTTTCCAGGTACGCTACCTTCACGCTCCGATCCGATCCCATTCGCTCCAAGTGACCAAGCCAGCGGATTCGTTGAGCTTTATATTCGCCAATGATATATCTATATCGTAAATATTAAAGCACAGAGACAATTGATGCCATTTGTTAAAAATTTAAGCACATTTATATTATGACATTACTTTTGCCCCACATGTCATATCTATAGGTGTACCAACACAACAAGTTTTATACCGTATGACATTCTTTGGTCGTAATGCTTTATTCTTATTAACTAAAATACCATTTTGTTACCCAAAATTGGCTCTGAATTATAGTTCAAAGTAATGAGTAGAATAATAAATAATAAACCGGCAAAATGAATAATTAAACTGTGTGAAAATAAAAATTAAAATAAAGTATTAAGTATACTAAAAGCAAATTGTAAGATAAAAAAAATTAGAATTTTAATTAGGATGTTAAAAAACTTATTTTCTCATGTATAAAAAGTCGTTAGGCGGTAGAGGATTGAAGGCATTTAAAGAAAACATGAATGAATAGGTTTCTATTCATGTCCACTATGGATAATTTATAATGTTCAGTTCAATTTGTAAAAGCAGAATCAAATTGAGCTCTCCCGGGAAGGAATCTCCTGTGACGTCTTTGAATAAAACAATTGTCTCTAGCTGTCAAATATCAAATCGAAGATGTTTTAATTTACTCTGCGATTTGTACGAGAAAATAAGTGTTTACTTGCAACTTTCATGTATTCGATTTTAATAGTAACTATTAACAGTAACTTAACGTAACTTTTAACAGGTTATTCTAACAGTAGATTTTAACATAAAACTTGAAAAAGGTTCAAGTTTTATGCATAGTGTTATCTACTGTGGGTTCTGACTCGGAATAAAACACCACTGGTTCACAAGGAATTCCTTTATTCACAAATCAGACTGTCACCCTAATTTAACACAAAGTATACTTTCGCTTAGTCCAAACTACGCTTCCAAATCGCTCAAGAAATCACTGTCCAAATAACTTACTAAATAGTCACATTGTATCACTGATCGTAGATCTTAATCTTATAATTCGGAAAACAACACTGAATTATCGTCACTGGGAGTATACATATTTATACTACGGATAAGGTTCTAGTAAGTTCGAGATGGTACTCGGTTAGAATTTCCGAGAACCGTACACAAAAATTTATAAATAACTTCAAGGTCACGCGGGTTCTTAAACTTAGTGTTCCGTTTAGAGAGTTCTGTAACTCGTGCTTTGTAACAATAGCAATATATTTGGTAATTAATTTTTATTTATATGTATTAGTAATATACGTAACAAGTGTGGCGGGTTATGAAGAATAAAAGAAATAAATATATTCGTAACAGCAACGAGGTTATCGGATAAAAATAGTTATCGCGGCTCTTAAAATAGAAACGAACCCACGATTCGTGTTTAAACTCCAATTTGAAGAGCTACGTGAAGACTAACGTACGTATACCTAATGGGATTCAGCTGAGTTCCGGCCGAAGCCAATTATCCAATACACGGCATCCTTTCTTAACCGCTGCGTCAGACCATCTTCAAGGCGAACACAAAGTTATGGTTGAATTAAATATGTCGTTTTTTTACAGACAATTACTGTATATACGTTGACATTTACCAGTCTTAACGTTGCAATGTCTTTAATGCGTTCAACGTATATATAACATGTGGCGCAAAAGTTATGTCATAATGTGAACGCGACTTAATTTTTACAAATGGCGCCCAATGTCATTACGCTTTGTCATTTACGATGTAGATCAGTGAATTCCAAAGTGGTCTATATCGACCCCTAGGTGTCTATGACAACCTGCAAGGAGTCTACGTCAGCGAAAAAAAAATTTGGGGGTCCATGAAATGAAAATGAGAGTCCACGATAGTGCTATTTATTTCTTAGTAATTTATTATTAAAGTATCAGGTTCATCCTTCTCACTAAAAATATTGACTTATTACTTATGTTATTTTATTTATAGTTTATTTTATGTTTATTTAATATTACGTATATTTTACATAACAGATAGTAGTTTTAATTTAAATTCAATTAATAAATGTATAAACTAACACGTGTTTTTACTTTAAGTTTTTAACACTAAACTTCACTACAGTTAGAAATTTACAGGAAATCAATATCAGGTAAGTAGGGGGTCTACCCAACACGGAAGAACATGGCAAGGGGTCTACGACACAAAAAAGTTTGGGGAACTATATTGTAGATATATAGAGAATTATTTGGCAATAAGTGATGGAGCGATACATACATCAATAACGTGAAATTATTATTACTGCTTATTTGACATATTTTCAATTAAACTTTGACGTCACAACACTAGACTTATTCCTTTGGAAATTTTTAAAATCTTGCGATAAAAACTAACATTGAAGCAACAATTCTAATTGATATAAAACGATATCAATTATTCATCAACTCGGTAGGTTGTCTACTTGAGTGATATTCTAACACTTTCAAGTAAACTTTTTTAAACAATAGAGTTCTATTCTTAATTTTCAACAAAATGGCTGATGTATCAAATTATGACATTACTTTTGCACCACCTATTATTAAGTATATTATAGAATATTCCCACACCATCAACATGTCGGCACTGAGAAACCCACTGAAACGAACAGGCCTCTCTCACTGACCGCAACGATAACTGGCCTAGCGCCGTCCGCTCCCAGCAACTTCACGCGACTTTTATTATGTCTTAAATATTTAATGGAATCAGGCGTTACCTTGCGGCAGTCCATCCTTAGTTAGAAAAGGACCAATATTTAGCCACTTCCGCACTTGCAGTGGTAGTCGTGGCTGGCGGGCGATGCACTTTGTTGCACGACTACCGCTGCATGTGCGGAAGTGGCTAAATATTGGTCCTTTTCTAACTTTTATAATGTCGATAGTACACCACTACTGGAGAACTTTTCGATCCCAACGTCGGTTGCTTTTGCAATTGGGAAATTCTCCAGACCTCCCCAGACTATACGAATGTCATAGGATCTACGATAGAAGCTAATAAACAAAGGCTACAAAAAACATGTAAAATTCATTTTCCGATGTATTTTATCTTATATTTTAAAACATCTAATAAATGCGCGGAATGTACTTGTCTGTCATGTCATTAATACGATATTTAAAATGATATCCACATTCACACAACGTAACATAACTCGAAATACATGAATTATCTGTACCAGATGTGACCTATTTAACAGCGTATTAAATCAGGCTGAACTGTAAGGAGAGACTTTTAATTCTAGAGTAAGTTTGAAAAAGCTATAAATGGAGGAAGATGTGTTATGGGAGGTTTTTGTCTTTCATTTTTGTGTCCTCTCATTATACCTCTATCACGGGTGGACAGCGTCTTTTTAAACGGTTTTATTAAGTTCGACCCGTACGGAATTTGTTTGTTTGGGTCAAAATTAGAAATTGAAATTAAAACACCTTTCCGTTGTCAGATTGATCTGAAATTTGGTACACACATTTAATTTAGATGACAATACAATGTAATAAAATCAAAAACATTATAAATCTAAGATGGCCGCCGATACAAAATGGCGGATTACATATTTTTCCTTAACCCCCTCAATATGGGTATCAAATGAAAGGGCTACACTAGTAAAACACTATGATGACGCCGTTCCAATATGGCGGATTATGTACATATTTTTATACAACCACCACAAAATGGGTATCGAAAAACCGTTTAACATAAAAGTTTTTTAAATGTATTTATTTTACATATTTTTTTCACAATTTTTATCTTTCGTCGTTGTCAATATCTTTCATTCTTTCTACTAATTTCTTTTACAATATCTCTCAATCTTTTATCCATACTTTCCTTTCATAGTTCGTTTATTATTTTTATTATTTCTTCTTTAACAAATCTTTATATTTAATTATAATTTTCTTACTATTTATACTGCAATTAATTTATATTTCTAATATCACAACTATTTAGTAATTATAGTTTATAATTTTTTTATTCTTGTGCATACGAATCCTGGACTAATGAACCGAAGTCACGTTTCTTTACCACATAGACATTGGACATCGATCTAATCGCGGCTGATAGTCAAAAAAAACAACATATTTATAACGTTTATTACGTTGTCCAATCCGTTATCCTCTCATAGATAAAAGACAAGTGAAATTATCAACAAAATATTGCATGTGACAGATAATAAAACACTCATATTGATACATTATTTTTGGGTTCGATTTCTGCTTCGATAACGGAGATATTCATTCTTATTTTCATCAAGGCATCATCTAAAGGTCACCCAAAGAACAACGAAGAGAGCTATGCACATAGTTTCGCTGCGAGATCCAGTCAGAAATGATGAGAACCGCAGAAGAACCAAGATAACAGGCGTAGCTCGAAGAATTGCTCATTTAAGATAGTAGTGAGCGGGGCATATCGCTAATGCAAACGATGGCTGTTGGGGCCGAAAGGTTCTCGAATGGCGACCACGATCCAGTAAACGCAACATGGGTAGATCCCCCTTTAGGTAGACCAGCGTCATAGTTAAGACCTGGACTAGGGTAGCGTAGGATCATGACGATTGGGGGAGACATATTCCTTGCAGTGGGGATCTAATATATTTTTAACTTAGACCGCCTTAACAATCCAAAACGTAAAGCCGACCCAAAAATGTAACGACCGAGTCAGCTGCACCCCACTGCATGGGAGAGTATTTGATAACACCTACACATGTAAATGAAATATATTTGACTATATTTAGACAGGGTCAGCTCACCTTGACGTCCAAACACAGGGTTCCGGATTCAATTTCCGTAACAAAAATTAATAATTTTACTTTTATGAATAATTTATATAAGGAATAATCATCATCGCCATCACCGTTCAACGACCTTAATAAGATCGTCTGTCGAACTTATAAGTGGTTTAATGGAATCAGGCGTTACCTTGCGGAAGTCCATCCTGAGTAAGAAAAGGACCAATATTTAACATAACTCCTGAAGATGCCTCGTGGAGGGGTGAAACACGTGTTGAGTAATTTGGCGGTGGCGGTTGTGTGATTCGCATTGTTTGCCGCATACGCATTTATCAGCTGGCTGGCGAGCGGTGCACTTTATTGCACGACTACTACTGCATGTGCGGAAGTGGCTAAATATTGGTCCTTTTCTTACTTAGGATGGACTTCCGCAAGGTAACGCCTGATTCCAATAAATATCTAGGAAGTTCCTTTGAGAAGAGGCGTTGAGAAACTCAACACTTGTCTCTTTACAAACATAGCTTTATAAAGAGTTCGTCGCAATAATTAAGTTACAGACTATGATCATTCATCACATTTAATTTCAAGTTTTAACATCGTTAAATATTTTTGGATAAAATAATTTAATTCTTACTGTAAGTTTTGCCTGGTAGTTTTGTCAAAGAATATAAGTAAGAGTGTAAGTGTTTTCTTTATGAATATTTAAAGATACGTCGTGTTGGTAACTGATAGCAATAATAACTCGACATTCGCTCCAGAAATAAGAACAATGCGTGCGTTATCTAGCGTATGATTAAACACAACGCCGGCATGCGCACACAACTATGGCACTTAATTACCCCGATAGCAAACATCTGCTGTGATTTATTGCTTGCGGTGTATTTTGAGGGTCTACGATGACATGCGGACACATGATCCTTTTCGCCTCGACGTGATTAAATCAATTTTATAATTAAATAACTAGACAAATATGATAAGTCTATTTATAACTACATACTGCAAGTGTATATATAGTTATGAATGACAATAAATATATAATAAGAGTTTGACGACGTAGACACTACAGCCTCATGAGAAGGCTCTCTAGGAGTTTCGCTGCGAGATCGAATCAAATATGAGAAGATCTACAGAAGGACCAAGAGCACAGATGTAGCTTAAGAATTGTTTGTCTGAAGTAACAGTGGGCATTGGCCGTTGGGGCTGAAAGGTCCTCTAGTGGTGACCATGTGCCGGTGGACGCGGCGTGGACAGGCCCAGCCCACTAGGTGGACTAACAACATAGTTAATGTTGCGGAAAGTTTTTAGATGCAGGCAGCGAAGGACCAGACATCTATATCTTTGTGATCTTTGTAGGATGCCTATAGCTTGCAATGTGCGTGCATCGGCTGTAAAGAACAACAAACGGGTTTGTTGAAAAAATAGATGAGAAACAGAAGCTATATATTTAACAGTGTCATTATAATTAATTTTATTAATAATTTTTACCGGCGTAATCTTACCATTCGTTAAACTCATTGATTAAATTTTAAAAGAACGACTGCTAAGTTTCCTGTCGGCTTTTCTCAGCAGATAAGCATTCCGCGGCCTTTAGCTTAGCTTGTTAGCTTACTCACGGATAAATACTTGTTTGTTTTTAAGACATTCAAAAATAAACAACGATAAAGTGCATGTAAATGTCTACTCTTGGATCTGGAAGGTTCTCGAGGGGTGACCAGACGGCAGACGCGGCGTTGGTAGACTCCCAAAAGATGGATGACAAATTTAAGGTCTCGGCAGGTCGCTAGAAGCGGGCAGCGCATGACCTTTCATCGTGGTGACCTTTGCCTTGTTGTGAAGAAGAATAAAAAAGTAATGTCCACTAGAATAAAGATTAAGTTAGAAGTACATTAAAAGTTACCGCATAAATAATGGTTCTGTTATGTGTTCCTTTATAGGTGTCACAACATTAAAACATTCACTATGTAACATTGTAGAAATATCTGACTATATCATATCAGCTGGCTTACGACTTTAGATACAATAAGAGATCTTAATTTGAAAATGTTTACGACGCACAATCTTCTTCGATGTAAGAAAAGGACCAATATTTCGCCACTTCCGCACATGCAGCGGTAGTCGTGTCAGAACTCTGTGTTTGGCACTAATCGATGTAGCATAGCTCCTGGGATGCCCCGTGAAGGGGTGAAGCGCGTGTTGGTTGATTTGGTGGTGGCGGTTGTGTGATTCGCATTGTTTGCCGCATACGTATTTATCGGCGTGCTGGCGGGCGGTGCATTTCATTGCACGACTACCTCTGCATGTGCGGAAGTGGCTATATATTGGTCCTTTTCTTACTTAGGATGGACTTCCGCGAAGTAACGCCTGATTCCATTAAATCTTCTTCAATGTTACGTGCTTATTAAGTTGGTTTCTAAAGTCTCGTGCTAATCTAGGAGTAAAAAACAAGACAAATTTACTATTCCATATATATAGTATATTCTGTATTTATCGATCAGTGTACCAGGGGTTGAGGAGTGAGGGAGGAGTTCTGATAAGTAAACAGCACCATAAAATGCCGAACGCCGCACCCGTGAGCCCAGCCCGTAGCTTCTAACACGCGTACTGGACTAACCATATAGCCTTATTTATTGTTCCGTAAATTATGACCAATTTGGTGCTAAAATTGAATTCTATATAGATGTATCAATACCTATCGTATATAGTTAATACACATATAGTGTGTTTTAATCATTTCCACAGCATTATGATAGGCAAACAATGCGAATCACACAACTGCCACCGTCAAATCACTCAACACGTGTTTCACTCCTCCACGGGGCATCTTCAGGAGTTATGTTACACCGATTAGTGCCAAAGTTGACTCTGTGTTTGTCATTCACATACATTTATGATATTAAAAATATGTTTGTTTTGCATAAGAGAGCCATCCGAGCTATTTACGGCGTAGGGTCGCGAATATTCTTGTGAATTAGGTTTAAAAAGGTCAATATTCTTAGTGACCTCACAATATATTTACGATAATGTCTCGTACGTTTACAATAATTACGATATATTAAAAAATAAGGTACGTCCATAGTGTATTTACAAGGTTTTTCATAAACTGAACCGATTTTTAAATAACATTCGGCAAAACATTACTGCACTACCTTTTATAAAATTCAAAACGTATATTAAAACTATATTATATTGATGGAAAAAGCTTATTATTCAATAAGCGAATATTTAAATGATAGGAATCCTTGGCAGTGATTGTTTTGATTTAGGCTATATCTGATAAAGTGTATGTGTATAAATCTGTTTAAAACTTTTTTAAAAGAGGTGTTGTTGTGGAGTTTCTTTCTGCTTCTACTGCACAACTATAACACCACGTGAAGCAGAGTGGTGTATATATAACACTAGCTTATCCTGTAAACGTTGTTTTGCAAAATAAAAATTAAAGGGTTGATCGCAGAGGGGTGAAAATTTAGGGTTGTATGTATTTTTGTATGCTGTGTAAAAAATAAAAACAAAAATTTTTTTATAAAAAATAAAATAAAAATTTTTACACCCACCCTTATCACATAGGGGTATGGAAAATAGATAGTAGCCGATTCTCAGACCTACTGAATACGCATATAAAATTTGATAAAAATCGGTCCAGCCGTTTCGGAGAAGTACGGTAACTAACATTGTGACATGGAAATTTATATATTAGATATATTAATATATTGTATATTGTATTGGAACTTTTAACAGAACTCTTGATAGTCAACTTATTTTTTTAATCAACTTTATTTTTGACTCCGAATATATGTATATATATATATATATATATAAATAGAGTTTTTTTTCACAACGCTTTAACAACGTCCAGTTTAGGATTCTTGATTAATTTAGGCATCATTACTTGAAAAGCATATAAATGATTGCATATTTTTTATATTACAATTTGGCGCACACGTACCATATTAACGCGTATGGGAAAATCCGTTACATTGCTTAACGGTAATGATAGATGTAATCGCAACGTTTTTATTTAAATTAAGTACAGAAGGTTTTTTCCTATTTGAATCATATGTTTTATGTTAAAGTGAAGGTAGTCGGAAGGCAGTGTTTCCAAGCGATCGTACTGGATGTCTCCAGAGGAGTCTTTTGTTCATCAGTGAACGTATTACAGCTGAAATGGTGTGATGATGAATCGTATGCATCTTCTTTCTTTGTTTGTATCTGATGGATGCACTCTGGAAAGCATATACTTCCAGGAAAGAACACCACGATGACAGTTCCTGCGCTGCACGCATTCAGACCATTTCCACGACTTAAACCATGGATGAACAGACTTATTAAGACTAGGGGCCACTCGGGCAAATCATGAACTGATGGCGGGCCGGCCGCCAGAAGTATAGCTAATTATTTTTTTTGGTGTTATTCTGGAATAGAATTCAATACACCTATCCCCCGATTTACACGGTACTTGTTTTACACGTTCTCGCTTTTACACGGTTTTTCAAATAAGTTTTTTTTTTGTTTTAATAACCGATTTTATTACCATCTCTCATAATTTAAATATTTCTGCTTCAAACATCGCATCGGCACAAATAACTTCGAGTGATGAAAGTGAATTCGAACCTTCGATTCCGAAAAAAAGAATGAGAGTAATTTCTGACAGTGATAAAGAATAATAAAACACCTTTGGTTTTATTTTTTGTTCCTCTGTTTAATCTATTGTAATTAAATATAAAACAGTGTTTCCGTAATATATTAAATATTCTAACTTGTCAATGAATTTTATTTTTATTTCTGTGTACATCTAAAAATATTGAAAAAAACACAACTGTTAAACAGCAAAATTATGCATTTTCTGCAAGTTTTACGATTTACACGGTTTTGACTTGAAAATTTTTAATTTTCGTTTTACACGTTTTTCTCAGGAACGTATCTACCGTGTAAATCGGGAGATAAGTATATTTTTTGAATGTACGAGAGTATTATTTTTGCTATCGGCGAGCCACCAGTATTCGAAATGCCGCGTTCTGTGCATGTATGACTTAAACTAAGGCGTCGCTCCACCAAATGAGGTAGACTAACCTAACCTAACCTAACCTAACCTACCCACGCCGCGTCTACCTGCTCATGGTTCGAAAACCTTTCTTTCCTTTGCCCCGCCTACTTCCACTTCAGTTCAATTCGTCAACCCACGTCCGTGATCCTGATTCTTCTGGAGATATCTTAATTTCCAAGTAGACAAAAGATCTTTTAACCAACGAACACAAGACGCAATATCAAACCACTATATTAACCTTTGGTCTAATTTAAAAACCGCCTTTTAAAATCACCTAACAACCGCATCTGAATAGGTATTATCTGTCATTGTGGAATAATTACGCGGGTACATGTCTGAATAATGATTAAATATTCAAAATGGACGCCGGGCGTGAAGGTATTCGCGATCCTCTGGCGACACCTGTGCGCTACAAAACTTTGTTTAATACAAAAATAAAACATAACGGTCTGGACTCTGGATATTTACAACTGATCACTTCATCATCATAATCTTATCCGTAAGATGTTCAATCACATGACAGTTTAAAAAGTACACAGTTGAAATGAATATCAAAACAATACATGCATTTTATATCTCGACTGTCCCTTGTCGTTTAACTCATTCGCTACACTCAATTACTGGTGTCATAAACAAACAAGGCAAGTGTCATTAAATTGAAGTTAAAGTAATTAAACCACAACTAAACAAACGCAGAGTGTGAAGCAATTAAAACAACGAGCGGCGCCGACGGGGCAGGACAATTGACTGCCCGACCCCGGCCGACCCCGCTCGACCCCGGCCGACCCCGTGCAGCCCGCCGGGGCGCGATCCGACGTATTAGTAACAAAGACTCATTGCACCGAGACTATCACCTTATTATTATTTTTGACGGCTTTAGTGACGAGGATATTTTTCCCAGACGCCATTTCAGCCTACCGCGTGCTCCGCAGTGTCGAGATGGATACGGCCTTGGTCCAGCTCTTCACGGGACACGGGGGGTTCTCTGAGTACCTTCACAGGCTCAAGCTCAAGGTTTGGTCCACCTTGTAGCCCACAGTCCGGCGTTCGGAAGACTGCGCACAGATTCCGAATGCCGGATGGGCAAAAAGATAGAGGAAAGGAATATCTCGGCCATCATGCAAGACGAAGGGGAATGAGAATGCTTCCTCAGCTACTGCAGGAAGGTGGTAATAAATGCAATAGGTAAAAATAAAACGAACACTAAAATATAGAAATAAAAGGAATATAGTAGTACCAAAAATAGTGTAATAAATAGTATAATATAAGATGATAATTACAAAGAAATTACGTGTTAAATATTTGAACAATAAATAATGTTGCAAAATAAAATAGTAAGGAAACCTAGAATGTAGTGGTTGAGTATGGATGCATGGCTAATGGAATGAAAGAGAAAGACTGGGAAAATTGTAGAATGAAAGAAACAGTACGACAGATAAGATGATATATGAAAGAGAAGAATGATAATAATAAAAAATATAAATAAATTACTAGGATTAAAAAGTTCCTGTCCCACACGAGATAGGGGAACGAGAGGTCCCCAACAGCGGGGACCATTAAAAAAAAAATTATTATTTTTGTTATTTTCAGTTTCACAGTGTTTTCGGTGGTAGAGTTTATTTTATCTTACAATGCCAAGTGGCAGTTGAGGGTCGAATGGCGACCACGATCCCGTAGATGCTACGTAGATAGACTCCTCGCTACGAGAACCAACAACGTAGTTGTCGTGGGAGTCGTTGGACGAAGGCAACGCTAACACGGGTCATCGTGCAGATCTTAGTGAAGGCTTATGCTATGCAGTGAGTGTCAATTGGCTATGTAGGAGCATGCTGCAGAAGGCTTCGCCTAAAACCTTAAGGTAGCAAAGTTCACTGGTAAACGTGACTCTGGGCCGCGATATACTCCAATTTCACCAGATTCAAAAGCCGCTGTGTTCTTAATTCGTTTAGATGAACACTTCATGAAAGGTATAGGATTGTAGAACGAAATTGGTACCTAACCTAATCCTCTAGAAGTAACTGAAACTTCATAACGAGAGTGACTCTGTGTTTGTCACTAATCGGTGTAACATAACTCTTGAAGATGCCCCGTGGAGTGGTGAAACACGTGTTGAGTAATTTGGCGGTGGCAGTTGTGTAATTCGCATTGTTTGACGCATGCGCATTTATCATCAGCTGGCGGGCGGTGTACTTCGTTCCAGGTCATAACAGTTATTTAAACTGAAGTTAGAAGAGTATCAAATTTAAACTACATTGAAGGCAAAACGTCGTAAGGACAGACATCTCATGGTGTCAAATACTTAGCGACGCGTGAGTAGCAGACGAACTGAGTTTCCAGTCGTTCCCGCACTACCGTCGCATCTACACAGCATGGGACACATAAAAATTAATCAGTATGCATCTCGCGCCGGCGCGAGACCGGCATCAGACTGGCAGCTAACTTTTTTACACCTACATCCAATCACTCAGTATACAATTGTATCGACACCCGGGAACATGTGTAATGAACACGTGTATCACTAAATGTCGTTAAAAATATATCAAATTACCCGCACGTATTATGTGTAATGGATATTTGAACAGAAATAAATTGACTTTCTCTGTCTATTCAAATGAATATAGATTTGAAACGTCAAAGCAAGTCGACTGTAATTGAGCGAATGTTTTTTCATAGGGTTGTCACTGTAGTGAAATGGTAGATGCGGCGTGGGAAGGCATCCCAACAGTGGCCCAACAGCATAACGTTGCGGGAAATCACTGGATGCGAACAGCGTAAGACCGGTCTTCGTGGTCTATATACGGGGAAGTCCCATTTCTTGCTGTTGGCGTCTATTGCCTGACATGTCATTGAAACTTGAACAAGACTGCATTTTGGACACGGCGTCTGATTTACACTTAACAATTCCTCCGTGTTTCTTCTATCGGACAACAAGACGTGCGATTTCGCGACATCCGGTATTAAAATTCCTTCCAACCGCACTATGCGTTCTGCTAATACTGTTTATAGTAACAGCCAAGGAGTCGAACAACTTACTGGCGTCAATGTTTCCAGCAAATAACTTAGGGGGTGTTCATGACAAGTGAATGGGTTTGTTCTGGGCTAGCATGTACCAACGTATGTCTCGTCATCGTCATCACCCGAGACAGAGGACAAATGTTTCACCTATAAAGGATAAATTTAATGGAATCAGGCGTTACTTCGCGGAAGTCCATCCTAAGTAAGAAAAGGACCAATATTTAGCCACTTCCGCGCATGCAGTGGTAGTCATGCAATGAAATGCACCGCCCGCCAGTCCGCTGATAAATGCGCATGAGTTCACTGTGAGACTCTGTGTTTGGCACTAATCGGTGTAACATAGCTCCTAAAGATGCCCCGTGGAGGGGTGAAACACGTGTTGAGTGATTTGGTGGTGGCGGTTGTGTGATTCGCATTGTTTGCCGCATACATATAAAGGATAAAAAAAATCTAAAGCGTATTGATTATTTAATTGAATTTTTTTTAATTAATTTTGTGCCAGCCCTGAATAGTATGTCGGCGTCAAGCTGTTCAGACGAGGCGTCTATCGCTTGTAATTATCCCCCGCGGCGCGTTGTATAAAAAACAAGCACATAACTATCCTATTGTCGAACGACGAAGCTACCGAAATTAGCTTTAAGATAGCTTTTTTTTGAGACTGCTATATATAGCTATTCGAAATTTGAAATGAGAGTGTTGATTGAATCAATTTCATGTCTTAATATAACTTCAGCTTATTTACTGCACTTTTATGCTGTTTTTTTTTCTACTCGTATTCACTTAAAATGTGTGAACAGGGTTTTTTTTTTAAAAAAAATCACGTAGTATTTTATATTCATTGTCATTGGTAGACGATGGTAGGCTGCTCTTCGAGGCCCAGGAAGATAGAAAGACAATTCTTATATCATATAATCAATTATTTTAAAAGTAAAAACAAAACATCGGTGAAACAGTACTACAGTACCCGGCGATTAATATTGCACATCGACCTTTGCAGAGACAATCGGCTAATTTCGGCTTTGTAGTGCAATATCTCAAGCAAAGGCTAATTATTATTTTTTTAACTAAAGTAAACACATATTCATTGAATAATGCTGCAATAATAATGCACATACAGGGTATTGGAAAACAGGTTTAACATCTTTAAAGGGTTTGAATGTATATATATATTGTCATTATATAGATTAAAAATACTTTCCAAAATTCGAATTATAGCACCCGGCGATAAATATTGCACATCGACCTTTGGAAAGAGACAATCGGCTAATTTCGGCTTTGTAGAGCGTTATCTCTGTCCCACACTATCTATGTGACGTTTTGTCAGTCGCGCGAGTCGGTCTATGTAAGTGCCGCTCATCTGACGTCCTCCATTAGTTCTTCTTTGTTCTCTTTATCTTTCATTCCTTCTCTTTCTTTTCCATACATACATTCGCTTCACTTTTATCACCTTCTATCCTGGATTGTACATTTACATTTATTGATTCTATTTATATTTTCTTTCTTACTGACTATATCACAGATTAAATTTGTCAATGGTACTCCTTTCGTTATATTCTGGTGCTGGTAGAGATCGCATGATTATTGTACATTTTCCTTCTCTCTTTAACATGCAAGACCATGTAACTGATTGACTTTTTCTCGCTGTAATAAATACGTTCACAGATAGTATATGCTACCCATAATGCGACGATCTATCTGTCTGATTACATAAACAGCTTTATTTTTCCAACTACCTTCATTTTTAATCTGCGTGTGCCCCCGTTCGTGGTATGGAATTTTCTGAATGCATTACACCGCGATCGACGCTTGTGAATACATTGAGGCTTGTTTTAATCAGGGCAGTCCAAACTACATGGGATAGCGGGCCGCACATTCTATACACAACTAGTGTTTTTAATTTTTTTTTTAACTAACGCAATATGCACATTAATTCAATAAACGAATATTTAAATGACAAGAATTCTTGGCAGTGATGTCGATTGATTATTTTGATTTCATTTAGATCATTACAGATAAAGTGTATATGTTTAATCTGTATTGTTAAACATTATTAAAAGATGTGTTGTTGAGGAGTTTCTTCCTGCTTCTTCTTCACAACCTGATGGTGATCAACAAATGTTCTGTAAAAGTTTCATTGTTGAATAAATGAATTTTATCTTTATCATCAATGTTGAGTTTCTTTCGCCTATTATTTAGTCTGATGCATTTCATCTGAATGATAAAGTATGTTCACTCATCTTGACGTCAAAAAATATACATGTAAACGTTGAATCAAAAACATTTTACATATCTTTAAAACCATAAAATTTTTAATTGTCTTCTGTGTGTTTGTTTTAAAAAATATTTTTTGTTTCCTTTTTAACCCTTAACTTGGCAGACTTTTTTAATATTACATTAATAATCATACAACTTGACTTTTAAGACCCAAGGATGCCAACAGAAAAAACTGAACAAGCGTTCGAAAATTAAGAAATTACTTAAACATTCACATACAAATGATTACTTTGCGTTCAAAATTGATGCCACTTTTTTTTTAAGTCTCATGTATCTCTACAGATACATTATCAAGAGAAGGGTTAACTAGTAACGTATAAAGCGGGCCGCAGTTTGACAAGCCCTGGTTGAAATGAAGCGATTATACGCACGCCGGGGTGTAGCGCTCTAAATATTTACTCTATCGGACGTTGAACCGATTTAACTACGCATGATGCCGACTGATCTTTGCATCTACTGTGGAACTTACAATTTCGTTTTTTTTTTGAAGGATGTTAATAAAGGAATGTCCATGGTTGTTGCAACATTTCACAAGGATAGGAAGGAAAGTATGTGAAAAATAAGATAGATAGACATGAAAAGAAGGAAAAAATACAATTCATAAAACTGTACTTTACTATAAAGAAGTAACCTACTGGAATATTAGAACGGCAGAGAAGTAAAGAAGTAAGAAAAGGACTAATATATAGCTACTTCTGCCATGCAGCAGTAGTCATGCAATGAAGTGCAACGCCCGCCAGCCCGCTCATAAATGCGCGTGCGGCAAACAATGCGAATTACACAACTACTACCGTTAAACACCGAAACTCGGTGTTTGGCACTAATCGGTGTAACGTTACTTCTGAGGGTGCCACGTGGAGGGGATGGCGAGCCATGCACTTCATTGCACGACTACTGCTGCATAGCGGAAGTAGCTTTATATTAGTCCTTTTCTTACTTAGGATGGACTTCCGCGAAGTAACGCCTGAATCTATTAGAGAAGTAAGGAAGGCGATGGGTATAAGAAGCCAGGAGAACGTAAGATATTGTTACGAAAAATATATGAAAAGTAAAGTAAGTTTTGAAGAATTTAAAGACCCTGTTCCTTCCCAGATAGATGTGTACGGAAGACCTCCAATAGAGAGGGCCTTAAAAAACCTGTTATTTATATATATATAAGCAATGCTTTATTACTAATTTCATAGCACCTTTCATTTCTAACAATCACATTTAACAATACTCTCCGCTTGTAACATAACAGATTAGCCTTTTGTTTTTAATGTCAAACACATCAAAAACAATAGAACAACTACGACTTCACTAAAAATAGCATTTATATAAATAATTACACACACACACACACACACACACACACACACACACATATATATATATATATATATATATATATATATATATCACTGGCGTGCCTCTTAACAAAGATACTATTGGAATATAAAAGACGCTTCACCTAACAAAGCACCTGACATTATTTTAATAATGTCAAATTACCTCAGTTTGCTCTGTATAACAAACAAAACGCTCTGTTTCAATGTACCGCGTTCACTGTGTCATATTTTATATTAAAATAGATACTTATTTAACGTCTCGACTAAGGGGCGGCCCTAGCTCGTGTAGCAACTATTAACTTTGCCATCGTAACAAGAAAGTTTTGTTCATATTCCAACAAGCTGTTTTATAAGTAGGTATAGCTTACAGTATGGAATGAGTTACGGCCTTTCTTCTTATGACGGCAGAATAACACTTGTTATTTTTATGCCTGTAGCACATCACTGTTGCGAAACTAATCGGCGAACCGCGATAGATTCCAAGACGATGCTCTTAGCTGTCTCCGGGAGCGTCGCGGCGCCCGTGTGCATTGCACACCCTGCACTATAGGTTAAGCCGCCCCTGTCTCGACTACTATTTTAGATATTTAATGAAATCAGGCGTTACCTTGCAGAAGTCCATTCTAAGTAAGTAAAGGACCAATATTTAGCCATTTCCGCACATACAGTGCTAGTCGTGCAACAAAGTGCACCGCCCGCCAGCGCGCTGATAAATGCGTATGCGGCAAACAATGCGAATTACACAACTGCCACCGTTAAATTACTCAACACGTGTTTCACCCCTCCACGGAGCATCTTCAGGAGCTATGCTACACCGATTAGTGCCAAACACAGAGTCTCTGTGTGATTGGACTGGAGTGAGTGGACAATACAAGAATACAAGGATTTACATTAACTATTTATATCACATTTAGCTTAGCTCGTAAAACTATCAAAATCAAAATACGACTTTACCTCCAAATCACCTTATCATTTGAAGTAAATTATATTTAATTGCACCAATTAACACATTAGCATTAATCTATTGTCATTAATAATTATGTATTTTATTATTTGAACGTTTTTATTTCGGTACAACCGTTATCCTGCTGATGATGATACATAAACATTATGATACGGAACGCTATCGACTAGTTCCAGTCCTAGTTGAGGTCCACTTCAGCATGATCACAGAGCGTTCACCGCAGTGATCTAAAAGCTTGGCGGCGTATAAAACCTTAGAAAATGTATGTAGCGATCAGAGTCGAGGTTTTTCAGGGAGCCTACAACCTTTGCTACTTAGGTGTTAAACTTAGCGCACTGCCTTCTCGCACCTGCGGAGTCCTCAAATGCTGTAGGGGCAGCACATAGGATGCGGACAGTACAGGACAAGTCATCATGATGATCTTTGAGGGAGGCATATGCCATGCAGTGGTAATCCATCAGTTAAAAAAGAAATATAGAAAATCGTTCAGAAATTATTGAGAAAATTATGACATGTACATGTAATAAATAACTTCTATGTACAAATAAACACGTGCACATAACCGCCATCAGATGATTTATGCCGCGACCCACAGCGTCGCCCGTCGAACATTCGAGTTATTACTTAAATTTTATAAGTACACGCACTTACACCGTTCTTTGCATCGACGATAAATATATAGTTTGTATTTTTATTTATTTGTGGGGTAGATAGAAGTACCAGTTCGAAATATTTAATGGATCAGGCGATACCTTGCGGAAGTCCATCCTAAATAAGAAAAGGACCAATATTTAGCCACTTTCATTTATTAGTTATTAGTGATACAGAATGACTATCTGGCAAGTTATTTGGACAGTGATTTCTTGTGCGATTTGGAAGCGTAAGTTGAACTAAGCGAAAGTATACTTTGTGTTAAATTAGGGTGACCATCTAATTTGTAAATAAAGGACTCCTTGTGAACCAGTGGTGTTTCATTTCGAGTCAGAACCCACAGTAGGTAACAATACTATACAAGAATAACTGGGCATTAGAATAATATTTAATGGAATCAGGCGTTATCTTGCGAAAGTCCATCCTAAATAAGAAAAGGACCAATATTTAGCAACTTTCGCACATGCAGTGGTAGTCGTGCAACAAAGTGCACCGCTCGCCAGCCCGCTGATAAATGCGTATGCGGCAAACAATGCGAATCACACAACCGCCACCGCCAAATCCCTCAACACGTGTTTTCCTTACCTTTTTATTACCTTCTTTATTATAATTCTTGCATATTGCAAGAGAGTGACGACATCTTGCGTCTCTCATCAGGGAGGCTTTTTATATATATGGAAGCCTTTAAATCAAGACTGAATAGGTAACTACGCAAGCATTTAGCATCGTAGACCTCGCTTAACATCAGACGACACAGAGGTGTAATGCTTGGCCTATAGGCGATTTAAAAATATATCTACCTAACCAATCAAATCATTGGAAACAACTGCTTCATTTGAAAGTACAGCTTCAACTGGTCACTGTGACACGACTTTACAATTCTTAACGCGAATTAATTATACTAATATTGTATATGAATTCCGTCTCGTCTCGCCTGATACAGAGGTCAAATGCTTTGCCAATAATTAATAAAAAGTGCTTATTTTTAGTGGCATCTGTTCTATTGTTTTTGATGTGCTTGACATTAAAACGAAAGGCTAATCTGTTATGTTAGAAGCGGAGAGTATTGTTAATAAATACATTTAAAAAACTTTTGAGTTAAACAGTTTTTTGATACCCATATTGTGGTGGTTGTGGAAAAATATGTACCTAGTCCGCCATATTGGAACGGCGTCCATCTTGAATTTTAAATTTTGACATAATCATCGTGTTTTACTAGTGTAACCCTTTCATTTGATAACCATATTGAGGGGGTTAAGGAAAAATATGTAATCCGCCGTTTTGTATCGGCGGCCATCTTAGATTTGTAATGTTATTGTTTTTATTATATTGTATTGTCATCTAAATTAAATGTGTGTACCAAATTTCAGATCAATCTGACAACGGGAAGGTGCTTAAATTTCAATTTCTAATTTTGACCCAAAACAAACAAATTCCGTACGGATCGAACTAAATAAAACTGTTTAAAAATGAAAAGTGTTTTCGAAGTAGCAATAAAAACAATTTGATTTGCAATGCAAGTGGAAGCTTCCTTTCTTTGTCGATATGATGTGTAATTGTTTTATTATTAAAAAATTATTATTATTCGAACTAGATACTTTGATTTATTTTTTTAAATAATTTCAGTTTAATTTGAAAACAATAGAAAGTTTTTCAGCTGTTTTATGTAATCTCTGTTTTTAGACACTTTATTTTTCATCTTCCGCGTGTTAGGTTCCGTCATAGATTCCGTCATCGATCGATGAGAGTACAATAGGTTTGTTTTTGACCATAACAAAATATCACGTCTACCTACCTGTTGAAGTACTTGACCAGATTGATTTTCGAAATGTACTCACGGTCAAAACTAATCGAACAACGACGTAATTACAGACAACTAAGCATTTGTGCAGTAATAAAACCAAAACTATGAAAAATAACGCATCGAAAACCCAGAAGTATAAGACAAGAAACTAAAAGTTAAATGTAATAAAAGAGTAAGGTATGTAAATAAATATACTGTAATATAAGAAGTAGATGAGAGAAGTAAGCCGATGTGTAAAAAATCAGGACGTGAAGAATGAAACACTTTGTGAAGGATGTGAGGTAAGTAATATTTTTGAGTAATTAACAAAAAAAAACATTCGTGCAACGATACCAGACTAATTACTGGTATCCGAGGTAGGATCAGTATCCTACCTTAGATTGTCGAGTAGTATTATATATATATACTAGCTGATCCCGCAAACGTTGATTTACAAAAAAAAATTGATATTTTAATTTACAAATAAAATATAAGGGTTGATCGTAGAGGGGTGAAAATTTATGGATGTATGTATTCTTGTATGCTGTATCATTAAAAAAATAAAAACAAAAAATTTCGTTAAAAAAATAAAAAAAAATTTTATAAGTGTGAACTACCTTTATCACTTAGGGGTATAGAAAATAGATAGTAACCGATTCTCACACCTACTGAATACGCATATTAGATTTGGTAAAAATCGGTCAAGCCGTTTCAGATGAGTTCAAGTTCGAACAACGTGACACGAGAATTTTATATATTAGATATATTATGTATATAGACTCGCTATTCTCTAAAGTACACTACATATATACTCGTGTACGATTTCTTACTTCGTACGAACATTGTGCAAACTGGAATTCAAATTTCTATTCTAAATTTCGAATTTTCTTGAACTCTATTCCAACGTAGCTATAAAAGCCTCTAATGTTAACAGCGTCAAAATTATGAGACAATAGACTGTATAGCACAACAATACAATAGTAATATGAGTACCTCCATAGGTTCAAGCTCAAGGAGGACCCCTCGTGCTTCTGTGAACCGGGCGTGGGCCAGACCGTGATCCACCTTGTGGCCCGGTGTCCCGCATTCGGGGGACTCCGGCACGGCTTCGAGTGCCGGTCTGGCGTTGAAATCAGGGAGGAGACAATACCCTCCCTGATAGGCGGAAAAGAAACCATGAAAGAATTCCTCAGTTATTGCAAAAGAATTATACAATATGCAATAGATAAAAATAAAAATTAGGCATCAACAAACAAAAACAAAAAAGATATGTAAAAATAAATAATATTAAACTGTGATAAAGATAAAGATAAAAATGTGATACAAAAAAAATAGAAATTAAGAAAATGTAAAATGAAAAGAGGATGAAAGAATGGTAAAATAGAATTGTGGTATAAAAGAACAGAATCAAAGATTATGTGAAGAATGAAAGAGAAGAAAATGAAAATAAAAATAATTAAGTGAATAAATTAAATGCTAATAAAGTCCCTATCCCACCATAAATAGGGGTACGAGGACCCCCAATAGCGGGGGTCAATAAAAAAAAAAACAATACAATAGTTGTAGTATGAACATGTTTGAAAACAATACATCACGCATTTTCTACAGTTTTATCACCGAGATGATAACCGAAGTTCGTGACGTCACGAAGCATTAAAAATAGAACGGCATTAACTGTGCATACATATATAGGTTATTTTATACTCTTTGAGGTATGATAAAATTTTCTAAGTCTTAGATAAGCAATATACGTTTCATACTTAATAAAATAACCGTCTGTCTGTATAAGCAATATATATTACACATTTCTATCTATCGTTGTTATTAGGATGATCAGGAAACGTTGTGCATTCAAAGCGAAGGTTCGTTAGCTGATGATTGACAAGCTGAATCATCACGATAATTGAATTTTTATATTTATATAAATAGTAGCATATTTATATATAATTATAGTAAGTAGCCATTAGTATGTTTATACAAGGTGTTTTTATCTAATTATTTCCTTTTCAATTTGATTTGTTCGTCTTTTAAAATGTTATCTTGTTTCACTTGACTTCATTTATTTATATTTAATGGAATCAGACGTTACCTTGCGGAAGTCCATCCTAAGTAAGAAAAGGACCAATATTTAGCCACCTCCGCACATGCAGTGGTAGTCGTGCAACAAAGAGCACCGCCCGCCAGCCCGCTGATAAATACGTAACGTATAAACGCGCCTGTTCAGCTAGGCATGCTGATCTTAAATATTTAATGGAATCAGGCGTTACCTTGCGGAAGTCCATCCTAAGTAAGAAAAGGACCAATATTTAGCCACCTCCGCACATGCAGTGGTAGTCGTGCAACAAAGAGCACCGCCCGCCAGCCCGCTGATAAATACGTAACGTATAAACGCGCCTGTTCAGCTAGGCATGCTGATCTTAAATATTTAATGGAATCAGGCGTTACCTTGCGGAAGTCCATCCTAAGTAAGAAAAGGACCAATATTTAGCCACCTCCGCACATGCAGTGGTAGTCGTGCAACAAAGAGCACCGCCCGCCAGCCCGCTGATAAATACGTAACGTATAAACGCGCCTGTTCAGCTAGGCATGCTGATCTTAAATATTTAATGGAATCAGACGTTACCTTGCGGAAGTCCATCCTAAGTAAGAAAAGGACCAATATTTAGCCACCTCCGCACATGCAGTGGTAGTCGTGCAACAAAGAGCACCGCCCGCCAGCCCGCTGATAAATACGTAACGTATAAACGCGTCTGTTCAGCTAGGCATGCTGATCTTAAATATTTAATGGAATCAGACGTTACCTTGCGGAAGTCCATCCTAAGTAAGAAAAGGACCAATATTTAGCCACCTCCGCACATGCAGTGGTAGTCGTGCAACAAAGAGCACCGCCCGCCAGCCCGCTGATAAATACGTAACGTATAAACGCGTCTGTTCAGCTAGGCATGCTGATCTTAAATATTTAATGGAATCAGACGTTACCTTGCGGAAGTCCATCCTAAGTAAGAAAAGGACCAATATTTAGCCACCTCCGCACATGCAGTGGTAGTCGTGCAACAAAGAGCACCGCCCGCCAGCCCGCTGATAAATACGTAACGTATAAACGCGCCTGTTCAGCTAGGCATGCTGATCTTAAATATTTAATGGAATCAGGCGTTACCTTGCGGAAGTCCATCCTAAGTAAGAAAAGGACCAATATTTAGCCACCTCCGCACATGCAGTGGTAGTCGTGCAACAAAGAGCACCGCCCGCCAGCCCGCTGATAAATACGTAACGTATAAACGCGCCTGTTCAGCTAGGCATGCTGATCTTAAATATTTAATGGAATCAGACGTTACCTTGCGGAAGTCCATCCTAAGTAAGAAAAGGACCAATATTTAGCCACCTCCGCACATGCAGTGGTAGTCGTGCAACAAAGAGCACCGCCCGCCAGCCCGCTGATAAATACGTAACGTATAAACGCGTCTGTTCAGCTAGGCATGCTGATCTTAAATATTTAATGGAATCAGACGTTACCTTGCGGAAGTCCATCCTAAGTAAGAAAAGGACCAATATTTAGCCACCTCCGCACATGCAGTGGTAGTCGTGCAACAAAGAGCACCGCCCGCCAGCCCGCTGATAAATACGTAACGTATAAACGCGTCTGTTCAGCTAGGCATGCTGATCTTAAATATTTAATGGAATCAGACGTTACCTTGCGGAAGTCCATCCTAAGTAAGAAAAGGACCAATATTTAGCCACCTCCGCACATGCAGTGGTAGTCGTGCAACAAAGAGCACCGCCCGCCAGCCCGCTGATAAATACGTAACGTATAAACGCGCCTGTTCAGCTAGGCATGCTGATCTTAAATATTTAATGGAATCAGGCGTTACCTTGCGGAAGTCCATCCTAAGTAAGAAAAGGACCAATATTTAGCCACCTCCGCACATGCAGTGGTAGTCGTGCAACAAAGAGCACCGCCCGCCAGCCCGCTGATAAATACGTAACGTATAAACGCGCCTGTTCAGCTAGGCATGCTGATCTTAAATATTTAATGGAATCAGGCGTTACCTTGCGGAAGACCATTCTAAGTAAGAAAAGGACCAATATTTAGCCACTTAAATATACTAATTATACGCATTTATCAGCGGGCTGGCGGGCGGTGCACTTTGTTGCACGACTACCACTGCATGTGCGGAAGTGACTAAATATTTTTCTGTCCGTCCTTCTCTTATTCATTTATTTATCTCTGCACCGCTTGACGGTTAGCTGGTAGAGAATGCCTTCGTAAAAAAAGTAAATTATTACAGCCAAATACTCAAACCGTACGGGATCCAACTCTGGGGAAGCGCTTGTAACTCCAACATAACCATCATACAAAGGCTGCAAAATGGCATACTGCGTACCATAACAAATGCTCCATGTTTCCTCACGAACTCTGAAATCCACGAAGCTCTGGAGATCAAAACAGTAAAGAAGGAGATCCAGCAGTCATCGACTATTTATAAAAATCGGCTAGACAAACACCCAAATGACTTGGCTTCCGAATTGACTTGCATCCAGTACAGGAAACGTCTTAAACGCCATGACATCCAGAGACTAGACGCTCGATGGCGAACAAAGAGTGTGTCCCGCCGGGGGGACCCCTTTCAAAGCTATAACCACTCAACAAATCCGCTTATAGTCCTGGGACTGATCGCAGATGAAATAAGGAACACAAAAAAAAAATTACAGCTAAATGATGTCAACTCGCAATTTTTCGAGTGGCGACCACAAGCTGGTGGACTGTGCATGAGTTGCAAGCCTTAGGTGGAACGACGACATAGTTAAGACCTCGAAAAGTAACTGGATGCAGACAGCGCATGAGCGGACACCGTGGTGACCTTTGCTAGAGGTCTGTAAACAACTTTATTTTAGGACTTTAGGACTCTGTGTTTCGCACTAATCGGTGTAACATTACTCCTGAGGATGCCCCGTGGACGGCTCAAACACGTGTTGTTGATTAACGGTGGTAGTTGTGTTTCGTATTGTTTACCGCGCATTTATCAGCGGGCGGTGCGCTTCATTGCACGACTACTACTACATAGGGGAAGTAGCTATATATTAGTCCTTTTCTTACTTAACACGTTGAATGCCACGCAGTTTTATAAAGACTTCTCCGTCAAGCCGCGGGGGCTGTTATCATGGTATATCAATGCAAAGTACAATGCTATCAATATAGAACTTACTTGATTGAACGATACATTCGCAAATAGACATTTTGTGATAAATACGAGGGACAATTTTTTAAAATTTATCATGTTTAAATAAAATCTAATAAAGGTAGAATATCTTAAAGTACATTGATAGCCAAATCTAGCGTTAATAATCAGGTGGATTTAATTGTTGGATAAATTTTAGAGAACTGTCACTGGTGACTATCGAGAACTGAAAGAAAAGTTGTGTCAGTCATCGATGACTGACGCGGCGTGAATAGATAGATCGGTGTCAGTCATAGATGACTGACGTGGCAGTCAATGTGTTGATATTTTAAAATACTAAAAAGATTCATATACATTGACTACATGCATGTAAATGATGAATAACAAATTTCAACGATGACATCACCGAGGGATAACTCGAGTTCTACGAAATTTATCTTTGGACATTTAATGTTTTATTATTTTTATCTTTATTATGCAATCTAACTGGATTGTTTATTTTAAGCTTAATATTACAGATTTGACAATAAAATCTGGCAATGTAATACTCTGAACAGTGTAGCTCTGAGGTAGATAAAAGAGACTTGCGATCGTATGTCGCAGCTTCGATTCCCGGGGTACAATCTTATATACAGGGGGATCGGAAAGTAATGTCATTTCGACATATTGATTTTTACCGCTCTTTCTATTTGTATACTAGATGGCAAAAGGTTGTTGATAACGAATGTGAATATATTGTTGATTAGAAATAAAAACTTGTTAAAAATGTAGTCGTGTGAATTTAACTTAAGAAAGCGAAATGACTTTCCGGTCGCCCTCATATAATTCATATTGTGTATTATATGAGGGGGGTATATAATTACCACTATTCAGAAATAAGTTTCCAGAAGATGGGCAGCAGCATCCTCTGCATACTATAATACCACACTGGATAGATATCTTTGGAGGAGGTCTATGCTGCCCTCTGTCGCGTCAACGTGCCAAATCACTCGCCCGTGTAGGTATTTATAATGTTTAGTCATTAACTATCTTTTAAAATGAATATTTGGTATATTATTTTTTTTTCACATCTCAAGCAAAGATCTACACTCACAGCACGTGAGTTTTGCCGTGTGCCTATTCAAGTGACCTAAAAACTCAGTGACTTCTCTGTTTTAAATAAATCGATACGCCAAAATTATATTTATATTATTTTTTTATTTATTAACACTTTTTTTAACACTATACATAATAAATAGAAGAGAAAAAAAGAAACAATACATATGGTACAGAGGCGGTCTCTACTAAACAACCTTTGGACGGAGAAGAGAGACATGAAAGAAGGCAATTAAGGGTGTACGTATATAAAAATACATACGTATATACAAACATACATACAAGAATACTAATATAATATATACACATATATCTATATATATAAAAATTTACATCAATATAATTCTTGTATAAAAGTAGCACACTACTATAAAAAAATGATAATAAACTAAACAACAAAATTTGTTTTGAAATAAATCAATAAATCCTTCATGGGTGTGATTATACGCATACACAAGAAAGTTTGACAACATATCTTAGATGAAAATTGTTAAATATCATTTAAAAAGAAGAACTGGTATGTTTTTTGGTCGATCTTCTCAGCAGAATAGCATTTAGAGCCACTGGTAGTTTACATACTCGCTATATAATGTCCATAATAAATGATGACGTATTAAAAAAAAAATGTTTATGCTTTCTTGAATAAAACTACTTTTGAATATGAATACAGTTCAATGTATATGTAATGGTCCCAGTTAAGCCTCTCGAGGCAACCTTCGTCAATAATTTCTAAAAAGGAGATTTAATCTAACCTATCTATATGTTTTTCCCGCCAAAACTTTAATTGCCAATAAGACAATGATAATCAATCAAGAAAAAGATTATGTAAGTAAACGAAAAAAAAACCAAAATTCGAAATTTAAACGGTAATAAATACTCCTTTAATAATATCGAGTGATATTATATAAGGAGTATACATATATACCGAAAATAATACATATTATTTTTTAAAAAATATGACAAAAACATTATCATTATTTCAGTTATGAGACTATAGGCCACTTTTGGACATAGGTCTTCCCCATAAATTTCCAATAGAGCTGGTTGGAAGAGTCCTGCATCCAACGTCTTCCAACAACCTATGCATAGATATCGGAAGTTCTATAACAGTGTGAGAGAATACTATAATGTTAAAAACGGAAAGAAACTCTAAAGAGAGAGCATTTGTACATTTTACCTGATATAATAATAAGGTATGTCATACATGTTTCTAAGATTAGCGTGTGAATAATTTGTTTTTCTTCATTTCAAGGCTGTATAAGGGTAGAAATAACCCATATATTTAATGGATTAAATAAAATCAAGTGTTCTGAAGAACTACATCTTAAATCGCGCCATTTTTTGTTAGTTACTAGGAAAAGAAAACGCATCAACTTTCTACACAAAACGTGCTTAGGCGCGGCAAATAACGAGCTCGCAACAGGGAAAAATTTAAATAAAAACAAATCAAAATTCTCGGTAATGCAAAAGTTTTCCCTAAACTATGACGCATAATAAAAATATATATATGTTATTAATTGTAAACATTACTCACGTCCACGAAACAGAGGCGGGTTATCATTTTCACAGCACAACCGACACTAACACATTAAATTCCGGTATATTACAAATAGCAACGCATCTCGAAAAATGCATTCGCAACTTTCGAAGTGTTTCTAACATATGCATTCCCGCGCCATTGCGCCGGCTATGCTCACATTTTTCACTTTATAAACTGAATAATATAATTTTTTATTTACCACTTCTATTGGCGCGAAAACCACGATTATTCGTACACCATATAATTGTCCCCCACGGAGAGCACAAGTCTAATTCTGTGCGGCAGCGAGCTGGCAAAACTACACTACATCACAAAAGCGAATAGTTTACCACCACTGATGCGTACTTGGGGTTGCTACACTAAAAGATTTAACCCGAAAGATAGTAATATTTATTTTACAAAAATCTTGTTTATAAATCTTGTTTATAAATCTTATATGCAATATCTTAGATAATGTCTGGCTATCTACTCAAATGTAGTTATACTAATAATCATCAAAATAAAGATGAAATGAAAGTTCGTTCGTGAGGACAACGATGCGTGGAGCAAAATATGTTGAAAATCTTCGGCAACAATGATACTATTTATTTAAAAAGCAAAGCTAGCTGCTTGCAAAAAAAGTATATTAAAATATTGTATACATAAATATTTATTAATTTGTTTATGAATATATAAATAAACATATATATATATATATACATATATATAATGTGTGTATATCTTATATTTACATATACAAATGTAAATAAATACACAAGAAAATATTGACAAATGTTAAAAAATGTAAATTTACTCATATTTCCTTTTTATTAATAATGATTTATGATGGTAACACTATGCATACACTTCAAAACATACCTACGGACGCCAAGCCAGCAGGACAGCTTACGATATGGTAGAAAGAGACAGAGCGTCGCTTATCAAAGCGGCTTATGGCAAGGGCGATGCGTGCAAGTGTGACGGAATGTTTTCTTAGTTCAGATTTAATATCCGGTATTACCGTTTGGGAATTTGTATTTTGTGTGCGAGGTGGGTGATAACGCGCTGGTCACCTCGCAATCGCCTTAATGCTTGTTTACAAATAAACAAGATTTTTATAAATATATTATATACTTCTTGGGCCTTAAACAATATTTTGAACTACCTAAACTAAAAACAATAATTTGGTGCAACTATATTTGTTAAACTCTAAATAAACATGCATTATAATGTCAGTTTACCAGATATTTAAGATCTGTGTCTTAATGTGTGTCAATAAAATAATTGATCGCTAATTACTTTCAAATATTGGCACTATTTCACTACGTAAATTTTTATTTTTGTTATAGAACAAGAAATTGATTACAATATTATATATTAGCACTCTTTAGTTTTATTCTATCCGACTTTGAATTTTTTTTTATTTTACTCTACAAGCAAGATTTTTTTACTTATTTAGGCAACATTTTACATTGGTTTTTAAAATGAATACGGGGATATCGCCTCCCAGTCGCCCATACTTTTGGTATGACCAATTTTATAAGGAGAAAAATATAATATAATGAAAATTAAAACATGTTTTCCAAACCGAACATTATACGTCAATCAAATGCATTAAATGCGTAATAGGTAATAATAAATTATTGCTTGTTATTAAGCGTTACAATGAAAATATAATTACTGTAAATTGTCTTGCGGTGTACGAAATATGAAACTTTTTCTTGTTAGTAATTGTTCATTATTATTCCATTAAATAAATAAGTAAAGTGATAACTTTTAAATTCGTATTATTTTTTTCTGTTAAATTAAAACTAGCCAATAGTTTTAGTTGTGTAGAAACATGAATGAAAATGAATCCCGTTTGGTTTTTGACTTATTTTTATTCTACTGTTTTTTTGGAGGGAAATTTTATTCTGTGGAGAATGGCGTGTGTCAGATTTTTTGAAACACTAGCTGTGCTCGCGACTTCGTCCACGTGGAATTTAATAAAAAAAATATTTGTTCTTTTTGTTAAGAAAATTTTTTTTATCAGCTACCTGTCAGTATAGGTCCTATCAAAATCGCTCCAGTCATTTCAAATTTAAGCCGGAACAAATGTAATTTTGTTATATTTACTATATATATTCATGTGTATGTAGTTAAATGCGGTTATTTTAATCAAAAGAGATACTCCAATTTTATTTATATATATAACATTGATATGTTTCCTCGAAAGTTTATTATTTTGTAGGCAAATGTTAACAAGATATGTTAATAAATCAACTCAAGTACCACACTCGCGACTCAGAGAGGTCAGTTTTCTCCCAATTCAGATAGAAGACAAAAAGCCTTTCTTTCGAGTAGATATCACTTGGCCTATACTAAACGTGGTCTCTGACTCTGGGCCTCCTTGGCCCTAGTCATGGCTTGAGCCTACCTACTCAAGCCATGACTAGGGCTGAAGAGGTAAGGTGAAGAGACAGTGGGGAGGTACGCCACTTAGAAGAGATGGCCGCTGGAGGGTTAAAGTACTGAAGACGTACACATACAAAGTGGATTGAGGACTTTGTTCAGGTCGTTGGAAGGACTAGATACCGCTTCCAAACGATCCTATTGGTATTTGGTGAAAGCGTATATTCAACAGTGGACGTCCTACGATGTTGTTTTGCTTGAAATTGTTTTTATTTAGTTTAATAGCTGTCAAAGTTGACAGCGCTCAAAGTCAATAGAATATCTTCTACTCATGCACTCTTGTAAGAGTGGTTGTGGTCATGTCCCAGCTGGTTCTGGTGTCCACGTCGCCATGTAGCTCGGTTTTTGGAGTATGAACATCTTCAACATAAATACATGAATGTACATGAATGTATTTATGTTGAAGAGGTTCCAAGAGATCACTTGCCTTTCATCACCAGACGTTCCATCGAGTCCTCATCACGGGAGTAATTTCCAAAGAACTTAACGGTTTATATTTGTACAGTCAACGATAACCTCTCTTTTATGTTCTTCGAGGATCTATGCGTTTTCCATGAGGTTCTGAGCATCCTCCAGAACTATACCTCCATGGCGTTCGTTACTTTAAAAAAATGTTGAATTTAAATTCTCCGCTCTTAACTAAACATAACAAACCTTCATGCTAACAGCATAACTAAACATAAATAAACATCTTAAAGTGATTCGTTACTTTTGTTTGTTTATTTAAACCAAAATAACCTTTTAATAAATTACAGTGAATTGCAATGAGATGTATTTTATTCGATTAAATGTATATACGTACCGCTAGCGATGTTTACAATATAAATGTTAATATGATGTGTAAACATTTATGCTCTATTTAATATTGTTAGTGAAATGAAGTGTTTGTTAAAATTGCGAAATTGTATACAGCTGTTGTACACATTCTTGTAATAATTGCGAAATATGATTATTTTTATTTTGTGGTTACTGTTCTACACTTGGATATGTATTATTTTGAAGTACACCTATCCCCCGATTTACACGGTATATACGTTCCTGAGAAAAACGTGTAAATCGAAAATTAAATATTTTCAAGTCAAAACCGTGTAAATCGAAAAACTTGAAAATGCATAATTTTGCTATTTAACAGTTGTGATTTTTTTCAATATTTTTAGGTGTACACAGAAATAAAAATAAAATGCATTGACAAGTTACAATTTTTAATATATTACAGAAACACTGTTTTTTTTAAATTACAATACAATAAACGGAAGAACAAAAAATACAACCAAAGGTGTTTTATTATCCTTTATCACAGTCAGAAATTATTCTCATTCCTTTTCACGGGATCAAAGGTTCGAATTCACTTTCATCACTCGAAGTTATTTGTGCCGATTCGATGTTTGAAGCAAAAATGTTTACATTATGAGAGATGGTAATAAAATCGGTTATTAAAACAAAAAAAAACTTATTTGGAAAACCGTGTAAAAGCGAAAACGTGTAAAACAAGTACCGTGTAAATCGGGGGATAGGTGTACTAGAAACCTATACGTGAGCTATTAGATTGACGGAAGGTGATTGACAAGATAAACACGAGATATTTCAGAAGTGACAGTTTGTGGTTTGTCTTAAATGACATGAAAATTAAGCAATTTCAACGCTATAACTTGCTTAACCGTTTAAATGCCACACGGCACAAAAGCGCTGCGTTATATATCTCTAAAATTGCCACGCAGCGCTTTTGCGCTGTAAGTTTCATTGTCTTTGTTGCTCCTAGATATGTCCCTGCCTCCGATATTACAACTATGACATATTTTAATATACTTTTTACCACATCGCTGCTAAACCATCGTAAGGGAAACTAAGACGAAAAGAACTATTAAAAATTGAATAACATTTGTCTATAAGAGTGTTTTATTTGACGTCATCAAGTCAAAAAATGTCTCGAAGTTTTTTTACGTTTTTAGCAGTCAGACGGTATTGTTCCTTTTAAAAAATATGACAGGATTAATGTTTATTTACGGATTTAATATTTTATACATCTTTTACTTATGAATGATCTGGAAACAATTTCATAATTGTAATAATATTTAAGACAAGGCTGTCTCCTTACTCCCCGTGACGTGTTACTTCGCTTTATACAAATTCCTGTAACTTTTCAGGAAGGCTATATACGGTCTACTCTCGAAGAGTTGAAGTTCTTGACTCATACGTGTATTCAGAGGCAAACATATGTACTACTCGGTTGAATCATCTTTGAAAGTCCTGGCCATTTTCCAAAATTATATTTTTTTTTATTTAGCGTGCCCCTATGAAATACGTTTTTATAAAGACTTATAAGTTAAACGGAAGTATATGTTTAAAATGTTCAACTTTATTGCTAGTGATTTAAAAAAACATTTTTAAACACACGAGGAACAATAATATTTTTAAAATATCATACAAAAATATATTCGGAAATTTGTTTTGCACGTAAGAGAAGCCCTTATTACAAATTTAAATTCAATTCAAAATACATTGGTGCAAGTAGACATTTACATGCAATTTTGAATCGACGATTATTTTAACAATATAAATGGTAAGCCACCACTGACTAGGAACACTGATCTGTTGTAAAGAGTCCACCAGAAACTCAACAGTTATTTTTTAAAATTAAATTTAACAATTTATTATGTGTATATTATAATATCAACCGTGTAAATGAGTCAACGAAACAAAGTCCACGCATCTCGATAAAACTAGAATGCTGTTATGAGATATTTAATTAATAATATACAAATGTTATATTAAAATTAACCCAAAATACAAAGTTTAATATTTGAATGCGTGTCGTCCAATTTTAAATGTCATTGTATAAAAACGAAACAACATTTGTTTTAAAATACAGGATTAAAATACGTTTGGCGCCAAATACCGCCCGACGTCTGTCAGTTGGCGCGCATTCAAACATCTCTCTTAATCTATATTTAATTTTAAAATTGTTGATATATCTCATAACTTACAAACCGAAGAATTTGTGTTATTATATTATTTATTATCTGTTGTAAACGGACATAAATATAGACAACGTATATGCTGGCTGTACAATATGTCATTTACATGTCAGTATAGGAATGAAATTTTAAAAAATAGAAAAAAAATATTTTTTGTTATTTATATTCCCTACTAAAAATATGACATATCTAAATACTTGCATCACGACTAACAATAATATATTTTTAACAACACATTAAAGATTTATTCTGAAACTAAAACGTAAATATATGTTTTGAAAATAGTTTTAAATCCCTATTTATTAATTGTTTTAGGTAACCTTAACGTAATAAGATTTAAGGAAGTCTACCAATATATATAACAATCTATCTATATGCTTAGTGAACAGTGTTTTGGCTTTTCCTGCAGCGATAACGGATACATTATTATATAAATTAATAAAAAAAATAATATTCTTAAGTTGTAAATATTATGCTTAGAAATGATCTTATGCGATTGCCATAATAAAATTAAAAACCCTCTATAATACATCAAGTTTTAAAAAGAACTTAATAAGATAAAAAGAGACCATATTCTAAAATAAATCTTAAGCGCCTGTCAAATACAAATAGCAATTTTGTATAGCCCGATAAATTTGCTATTATCATACTTTTAAAATAATATTGTATTCTGCATAAACAGCGTATTTTATTGATTATATAATTTTGGAGCTTTCACTTTGAATATTATAAATGGTAATCATTTGCAAAAAATACAGGCAATATGACAATAAATAAAAAACTTTTCTTATTCTATATAAATTGCTAAATCTTCTTATAAATTGCTAAACATATCGGTAATTATCACAATGTACACCGTTTTCATTTCAGTTTTTGATCTTATTTTCAACATCTACGCCAATTACGCGAATCAATTTTTAATACTTACTCGTTTACATTAAATACTATTTCTGCTGTTAAATGATTTAGAAATATAACAATTTTTTTATATAACTTATTTATTTAATACATTTATTCTGTAACTTTACTGTTTATTACTGTTATTTTAATTATTATTAACACTCAAATAGTGTAATTTAGAAATATTAAAAAAAATATATTGAATTCAAAGTACTACATTAGTTCATGACTTATGTAGCAGTTTCTTTAAACTAAATCTAGTCTTAATATAATATTGATGACGACGAGGTATTGGTTTGATGACGACGAGATGTTGGTTTGATGACAACGAGGTATTGGTTCAATGACGACGAGTAATTTGTTTAATGACGACGAAGTACCGCTTTAATGACGACAACGAGGTGTTAGTTTAATAAGGATGAGGCATTGGTTTGACGACAATAAGCTATTTGTTTGACAGCGACGGCGTGCGAAATAATTTATTGAAAAGCAATCACGGGACAGCCAGCGGCGTCGGCACGTAGTAATTACGTGTACGGGCAGAGATTTCACGGCGGCGGAGTTCTCAGCGAGGGCGGCCGTTAAGTTTATCAACATCGATAAAGGCGGCCGATGTGGGTCGCCCGCGGCGCGGCACGGCGCCATTTCCGCCGAACGCGCCTCTTGCCCGATTGTTTTTTTTTTTTACACCAAAGGCAACGATTGCTTTAACATAGATACTTTTTATTGGTGAAAAAAAAAAGACTATTTCATTATAAAGAAATGACGTTAATACATCTGATGAAGCGAGCATTTTGTTAACTGTAGGAAACTTTTTAAATGCTCCCACTAAATTTTAAATGCTCCCACCAATTCTTTTTAAGCTGGTTCTTGAAATGATCTGATGTCACTTGACAATTGTTCAAACAGATACGGTCTTTGTCCAGGTGGTCACGTAGCACGAGGGATCTCGACATATGTCCCGGAAGTGGAGCAGACTGTGGTGTACCTGGTCATGTGCTTGGTTGAAGAATTAAGATCCGATTGCCAGATCGAGGTATTACATGAAATTAAGGAGGTCACCATCGCTTCTCCAATGGCCGGCGAAGAACAGGGAAGTGGCCACGTTCCTAAAATATTTGTCTTATTTAATAATGTAATTACATAACCAAATGAAGATGTAAATAAAAAGCCTTATCTCACATCGGACCCACCGTTAAGTGAGCTAAGTGATGGCGGTAAGAGTTTGCCCGCATCTCTCTCCACCGCCGAGTAGTCCTAGCTTCGCAAACTTACACTACACTACAATCACAAAACTATATACCTGCACGGGTATAGATCCTCTTCCTGCAAACGTCTTCGTTGTAACTGGAATACGATCTGCCAGAGTAAAGTTTTTAATTCACGGAACTCTGTTTCCGCAAGTTCAAATTCGATGAAGCCGCACAAAGCCAAAATTGTTAGCAGAGTAAAATCTTACACATCGCTTATTATAAATAAAAACCAAACCAAATTGTTATCATAATTTTGTTAAAAATTATTAGAAATAGAAAAATGAAAATATAGAAAGTAAATTACAAGTTAAAAATGTAATATAATACGATGTTTTGGGAATGGGGTATAGGATGAAATGCGAAATGTATAAGAAATGTTTTTAAAGGGTAAGAGAGATAGAAATTTATTGTATACCAAGTCCATGTCCCACACGAGATAAAGGAACGAGACGGTCGGACACAGGACGGATTTACAATTTACAGGATTATATTAAAAGATAAAACCTATACATAAAATATGTTCTTAATTTAAATAGATGAAGTGGATAAAATATCGCTTCAACTCTTTTATACTTTAAAAATTGAGTTAAGACAGTAGGAGTTGCAGAAGTAGTGGTAGTAGTAATTGGGAACAGTAGTAGTGAAAGCAACGTATAGTAGTAATAATTGATGTGATAGTAAAACTAGGGTGTGCCAATAATTAGTTTTCACTTATATTTGGAAGTACTCTCACGTTAATGACATTATTTCTTACAAATGTCTAACACTTTGTCTTCCTGCTTAACGCCACGCTAGCAATGTCTTGACTAAAACCATCACAGAAATCTGTAGTCGTCAAATAATCTATCACTATTATGACAACTTTGTCCTTTGCACAAATCTCACTTCGTTTATATATATTATATATTATATTTAAGATTTAAAAATCTTTTTGCCACGGACACATCTCTGTTGTTGTCGTTGTTGTTGACGCCCACTGCAAGGCATAGGTCTCCCCAAAAGATATCCACCTTTCTTCAACCAGACAACAAAACGCACGGATTTCAGCATCCGTACATTATTGAAATCCCTTTTTATTTAATGGAATCAGGCGTTACCTCGCGGAAGTCCATCCTAAGTAAGAACAGGACCAATATTTAGCCACTTCCGCATATGCAGTGGTAGGCGTGCAACAAATGCACCGCCCGCCAGCCCGCTGATAAATGCGTATGCGGCAAACAACACAACCGCCACCGTCAAATCACTCAACAAGTGTTTCACCCCTCCACGGGGCATCTTCAGGAGTTATGTTACACCTATTAGTGCCTAGTGACTCTGTGTTTGGGCGGTGCATTTTATTGCATGACTACCACTGCATGTGCGGATGTGGCCAAATATTGGTACTTTTCTTACTTATTGAAATCCCATCCACCAGCACTCAGTGTTTTGCTGATACTTTTATAGTAACAGCCAAGGTATTGAACAACCTTCTAGTTCCCTTGTTTCCAACTATAACTGAAGAGTGTTTAAGTTAAGTATGAAAAGGTTTTTTTTTTATGTAAGCGAGTACCATAGACCTCGACATCGCTTAACATCAGGCGACGCAGACGTCAAATGCTTCACCTTCAAATGATAAAGAAATCTGTGGGAGGATATACCATAATCGCCACACTTGGTTGGCGGGTTGGCGATCGCGGTGTGGTGTTATGGTATGCTGGACGCTGCTGCTCATCTTCTGAAAACCTATTTGTGGGCAGTAAAAATCCTATATTATTAATACACAAAAGTGTGAATTATATAACATTGTATCGAACCCGCGACTTATGATCGCAAATCTTAATACTCTACCGCTGAGCTACCATTGCTACGGATATACTCATTGTAAATAAATGAAGATAGCATTTGGACAATTGAACTAATTTGCCTGAGATATCTATATATAGCTTACCTAATAATTCAGGAAAATCAAAATTTTAAAATGGCGAAGGATGAGAGGCTATGTGTGGAAGGAAAAAAGAACTTATGAAAGATATTGAGACGGATGGAAGCAAGAAAATAAAATTTATATATATTTATATACGTAACACGGACGTTTAACAAAATGTCCGATGGCGCAGTTTATTCGCGACATTACGGAGGTAATAGTAGAAAAGTCCTCAACAATAGTTACTGAAAACACTTGCACAAACAATATAGTATCGCGGCGGTAGTGCGATGGCGGCTGAGGGCGCGAGCGCACCTGCCACGCGACGCTTCCTGCCTACCCCGTTTGTGAAAGGCGGGAAGACAACCCGAGCGGTTTGAGCAAACTATATTCGGTAGCTAGTTTGTTCGCCCCGACTCGTGTCGTCTCGAAGCCTGCGTCTGCGCACGTCGGATACGCCGCCCGCCGCCCGCCACGTGAGTCCTTTCATTCTAATGGCGTTTACTAATCTGTATATCTGTAATAAAACATTTCGTAAATATGTACCTTTAAATATAGATCAATTTAAAAAAATATATATTTCCTTTGTTATAAAATTAGTAATGAAAATACATGTATAAAGGTTTAAATAATTACAATTAAAACAAGTCATACATACGTGGCGCAAACGCTGTTTCTAACACGTATTGTTTTTAATACGCATAGAAATAAAATAAAGATATAATCTTATTTCGATCTTCATTCATATTTTTAGTAACCTAACGCTTAACATTACGTATTTTGAATTAACAATAAAACGCATTCTTTGTGTCTATATGAAAACATAACCTAAAATTTATTTTTGACAAATAATTATACATCTTAAGGATTTTCGACAAAAATATCAAATTAAGTACAGAAAATAACTACAAAACAATGAAATAACAGAATAGATAATATAAATAATAATTATGATTTTTAATGACGGAATTTCACTGTTGCCTTTTTGGATATAAAAAATTTCACGGGTGTAATAAATATATTTAAAATGTTTAACTTATTATAAACATGATTTTTAAGTAAAAATTGTTACTAACTTACTAATACTCACTAGACTCTGAAATAAAATTTATTATTTTTATTAATATGTCAAGACGTAAAAAGAGTTTAAACTTTGTTTTATGGTCCTCCTGGGTCACTTAGGCGAAAGCCTGGCCTGGCCATGGGAAAGGGAATCTTGGCTTTAGCTGTCACTTGGCACGCGTTTAGCATTTCGATTGAAACGCGTCCGGAGAGCCGAATCTTAACTTTGTCGATTGCTATAGACAGGCTACCATTTCTACCAATATTTACGACAAGAAATCTTCATTTATCATGAAAAATGAACAAAACACACAGTCATTTCATGTATGTAGTTCCAGCTATAAATATACATTTTATATTTACAATTTTTTGTTATTAGACTTAAAGTAGTGGATGTGCGGTATAAAACTACAACTTTATTAACAAGTAATAAAAATAACCCAATAATATTCAGCATTGGGTCTTCCAAAAGTCGATATACCATTGATTTTCTAGGGATCGACATAATCAAAAACTAATTTTTAATTAATACAAAATACAGTGAAGTTGTCTTGCGTGTACTAACTTTAATAAGATTGTAATTGATTAATATTTTAGTATGTATTACGGTTTTTCTATTTTTAAATAGCTGTCATTTCAGAAAATCATATCAAATTTGATTGATCAACCGCAATTTTTTTTAAAATTGAATAAGTATTTTATGTCATTAGAAAAAGAATTACTACCCACCAGTGTCAATTCAATGAAAACTTTAATGTTTTTTTTTATATTTTTTTTCCGCTGCTACTGTCATATATGTATTATTTTCTTATTATATCACTATGTTTGTCTGTTCTGGAACTTTTTTATTTTTTATAAACTGCTATAAATTCGTCAATTGAATTACTTCTGCCTACTTGAAAAAAAATCGTTTCAAATTTCGAGTCATTTCTAGAATAGATATTTCTATAATAATATTTGTAAGCTGACGAAGTAATCTTTAAGGGTGGTTATAGGTTTATTTGTGCAAATATTGTACAAAAAACACTTAAGGATATTGGAACAGGGCGTGTTCGCTTTCTTTGTGATTATTTCCAATTGTCGGGTCTATTCTTTTGACGGAACTCTACCGTGTTTTGATAATCACACACACTTCACATTCTTGTTCTTTCCGTGATGTCGCTTGATGTTGAGCACCTGGAGAACGGAGACACGTGCACGTTTGCCTGTGTTCTCCAGGTGCAGAAGTGCGACCTGTCTACAGAAGAACACCGCGGCATCAATGTTTCCATTCTATATTTTACTGTTTAGAATACGGCACCTTAAATCAACACATCACACTAATATAATTTTATTTAACATTATAAAACCGATGCAATTTTTTTTGATATTCAATTTTAAATTTAGGTGCATTTATTGCTATAGGATATATTGTATTATTTAATATACATAGTTTGTTGTCACAGTTAAAAAGTAAGATGAATTTGTTTATAAAAAGTAAATTCTTTATTTTTTTATTTAATCGCCGTTCGATAAATAGCAGTTTGGCCCACGCTTTTTCAAGTCCCAAAAAACAATCAAAATGGTATTTTTCCGGTATAACTTTCAAAAACTTCGATTGGGTTTTCATACCCACAATCATGTTAACACGGCGTCCCTGCATTGGTAATTTAAGTTTGCTGAAAAGCCAGGAGTAGCACAGAGTCAAATCAGACGAAAACGGTGAATGCGAAACTATGTCAGTCGAGTTTTTGACACTATTTTTTTTTTTATAAAAATTGAGCGGATTTGGCACCAAACGTAAACGCATTTGACAAAAACACGTGTAATTCAGAGGTAATTAAACCATTTGATACTAGTGGCCCGCCGACAGCAAAAATAATACTCTCGTGCATTCGAAAAATATTGAATTCTAATTATTATCAATTCTTTATTGTCTTTAATTACCTATACTTCTGGCGGCCGGCCCGCCATCAGTTCATGATTTGCCCGAGTGGCCCCTAGTCTTAATAAGTCTGTGCAACCATGGTTTTGACAGACAGACGCTGGGGAAATGTTATAGACAGTTCTACCAACCTAAGAAAATAAATTACCTGCCTTATCTCATACAAGGGAATTTCAAATGACAATTTCACTTTAATTTTTGATCAGCAGTAATAAATAGGAAGTTTTACACCGGATAATAAATAGCTTTAATTTGATAAAGAAGATAGAAACATAACCTTTGTGAAAATTTATTTAATTTGGAAACAAAATTTCCTACATTCGAAGTTCCAACTTCTAGAACTTTCTTTTTAACCTTTTATATTCCATGGTCCTCCTTAGCTTTTCTAAAATTTTTACGCTCCCTTATATAACATATGTTTTATAATAATTATATAAAGTTTTACTTGAGTCCACTTTCAATTCCAATTTCACCCTCTTAACAATCAAATTGTTCCTATCTGGGGCGTGGGCCTCTGATGGGAACACTGGTCTCGATAAAAGTGACAGTTATGTGGGATTCTTGCCCAATATATCTTCTTAGGAGGTTGTTCTCAGTACGGTGGAGAGAGGCAGTCGATACATGAAACTGTGGGATTCTTCCTAGGTCCGGTAGATCTTGTAAATAATGACAATACGAAATCCAAAGTTTAAGTGTTTATATTGATTGTTTCTGAAGATGTTAATGCTGTTAGCCCTAAGGCTGTTACAGCTTCATCGGTACCGAGTTTACGGAGCGGAAGGGTCCGTGAACTAGATTTAAAACTAGAAATTAAAAGAAAAAAAAAAGCTGGTGGAGCGCCTACCAGTTGCACGGGTGTTTATATTGATTAAACTGAACCCATATTTATACTAATTTTTAAAACCATGAAAACAATATTCAACCAATAAAATCCGACAGCCAATCACAAGGCAAGATATATTGTAGAGCACTGTCTCTTTCGCACGATGACGTTAATATAGAGCGCTCTGACGTGGGATTCCCCTGTTCTTAAAACGTATTAGTTTCACTCGTTGGTGTTACTCGGCACGTTTGGAAGGGAGGATCACTTCCTCCCGTGTTTTGCTCCAACTACACAATATCGTTCGATCAACACGCTCTACTTCCTCTTGTTCGCTTTAGAGGAATATTAAGATTTACAAAATGTCCAAAAACGGTAACGGATAGGAGAGTAAATAATGCTTTCAAGTCTTGAAGCAGGATGGCTTCATTCTCTATCTTCCTCTTTTGGTTTATAGCGAAGTCATAGAATACAAGCACTCTAAGAAGATGACCGATGTTCAGATCCTAGATCCGACGCTACAAATGCAGACCAGCAATATACAAGTCTTTTGAACCCTATTCTGCAGAATGCATTTGATTTACAATCCTCTTAGCTTTGTTCAAAGTTGAATGGTTTCAAGTTGTGTTCAATTTGATTGTAATTTCAATTAAATGGATCTTCTAGCTTTTTACTATGTATGTACACTAGTAATGAGAACAGATTCAGAGTGATTAATTAAACTACTTTTATTGCGTTCGGTGAACGCGTGCTTTCAATCTTGACTTGCAAACATGAATCTTACATTGACACTTGGCATTGGATAATGTTCAAAAAAAATTGAGTTCCTTGCGTTCAATTCTCATATATTTAACATAAATGACGTATGACGATGTAGGAGCTACATGACGTCATCGTCAGTGGGGCGTCGAAAAGGGGAATCCCACAGAAATATAAAGAGGGCGCTCTACAAGACTTGTGATTGGCTGACTACTTTATTAGTTGAACATTGGATAGGTGTAAATATGAGCTAAGTTTGATGAACACACCCGGAGAGGCCCGTGTTCCTCCCGACCGCCGAGTAGTCCTCGCTTCGTGCTAAATACTCAACACCCCATTTACTACATTATACACCTACACGGTTATAGTTCTCCGCGTGTAGATGTCTTTGTCGTAAATGAGGCACGATCCCCAGCGTAAAATTATTTAGTCCGTGGACCTCTGTTTCCACGGGCTCAATTTCGATGAAGCTGTAAAAAGCCTGGACCGGCTAGCAGCACAACTTCAAATACATCAAATAGCAAAATAGCAATGAACACACACTTCTACTTTGGACTTCGTGTTATATTACCTCTAAGAAACACCTGCCCCAGAATGAATAACACAGACATTAAGGACATCCATGAGATGAATTTTGATTCAAGTTCTTATGGCTTATGTCGTACATGAGTGATTAATGTAAATCAAAAGTTGGAAATATGAGTCGATGAATATATAGTACCAGGCGATAAATATTGCGCATCGACCTTTGGGTAGAGACAAGGGGCTAATTTCGGCTTCGTAGAGCACTATCTCTGTCCCACACTACCTACGTAACGTTTTGTCAGTCGTTGTATTTCGTGCGACAGAGATAACGTTCTACGAAGCCGAAATTAGTCGATTGTCTCTTTCCAAAGGTCGATGTTTAATATTTATTGCGTGTATTGTACTGTTATTGTATTTAAGGACTGTTTACATACTTTCAGAATATTAAAGTTTAATTTGACATTGTATTTACAATCGCTTTACATCCCCTTTTATAACTTCGCTTAAAATTATAAAATGTTGTACACGAATAAACATTCGTATCGTGCAACGTAACAGATGACATAAAATTGTTTAAGTCCAAATACTTTATCCTTCTCTCAATTCCTTCATTTATGACCTACCAAAAGCTCATTTCGATATCATCATTCCAACCATTGTACGTGCGTTGGATTAGGAGGACCGGAAAGTAATATCGCTTTCTTAAGTTAAATTCACACGACAACATTATTAACAAGTTTTTATTTCTAATCAACAATATATTCAACTTCGTTATCAATAACCTTTTGCCATCTAGTATACAAAATCAATGCCGGAGCGGTAAAATCAATCGGGTTTTCTGTAAAATATGTCGATGGAAACGACATTACTTTCCGATCTACCTAATACATAGCCCTCTCCCATAGATTGTTAATTAGACTGGATATACTTGAGCTATCTTTTTTACAGACAAAAAAGATGCTTTTGAATTATAAAAATTTAACAATAATTGCTTGTGTATTTTTTCTTTGCTTTCAACAGTTTTTGTTTCAGATACAATATTTTTTTTTAAATTATTGTCAAAACGAAATCGGATACAGGGCAAAGTATTTGCCAAAATTTTTCAAAGAAAATTGAAAACAATTTTATAAATAGTTTCTGTTTGTTAAATTATTTGATTTTTATGCACTCTGTGTTGTAATATTACTGCAAACAAGACTTTTTGTTTAATACAATTGACTCGTACACAGTAGTGACATAATTTTGAAACAAAATTGATTTGATGTAAGGAAGTATTTAAAAAAAAACAAAGCCAAGATGTCTCTTCGCTCCTGTGTCAGATGGCAAAAGTCCGCATAATATGTTTGATATCGTTAAATAATTTAAAAACAATTATTTTTTAATTAAAAAAGGCACATAAAATGGCGTCACCAAAACAAACAGCTTATCGGGTCACTTCGAAAATTCTCCTCGGCAACAATGCGCTCGTAAACGTGTGGCCATAAGTAGGCCGCCTTGGTAGGCATGCGCATACGCACCTTAGCGCAAATGCAATCGAATTTACATCGTATTCCTTTACAATACGATACATATTTCACATCAATTTAAGCAAAGGCTAATTATTTTTTTAAGTGACTAAAGTAAACGCATAATCATAGAATAATGCTCGTGTAATTCTAACCTAAAATCTATAACAAGGAGTATTATACATTTCACATACAGGGTATTGGAAAACAGGTTTAACATCTTTAAAGGGTTTAATGTATATCTATCTTATTGTCATTATATAGATTAAAAATACTTTTCAAAATTCGAATTATAGCACCCGGCGATAAATATTGCACATCGACCTTTGAAAAGAGACAATCGGCTAAATACAGCTTCGTAGAGCACTATCTCTGTCCCACACTACCTATGTGACTATTTGTCAGTAGTTGTATTTCGTGTGTGTTGTGTATATATATATATATATATATATATATATATATGTATACTAGCTGATCCCGCAAACGTTGTTTTGCAAAAAAAGTTTTTAATTAACAAATGTAAGATAAGGGTTGATCGTAGAGGGGTGAAAATTTAGGTTTGTATGTATTTTTGTATGCTGTATCATAATAAAATAAAAACCAAAAAAATTGTCTAAAAAATTAAAAATAAAATTTAGGGGTGGACCACCCTTATCACTTAGGGGTATGGAAAATAGATAGTAGCCGATTCTCAGACATACTGAATACGCATGTAAAATTTGGTAAAAATCGGTCAAGCCGTTTCGGAGGAGTTCAAGTTCGAACACCGTGACACGAGAATTTTATATATTAGATATATATAATATTTATATATATACATATGAATGAACGAAGTCAGATTTGTGTGCTTTCCAATCCACACGGACATGTTTTTTTTATATTTATCACAATGAAAATACATCATATTTCTACATCTAGATTCAACTTTTTGCTGTAAACATTCAAACAGTACTCTCAGAGTTTTTCTTTATTCTAATTATGTTATTGGCAACTTCAAAACAGAAAATTATTGATTATAAAATTAAAATTTATTCAAACATATGCACTGAACATTAGAATCGTGGTAGTTTAGCGGTAGATGGCTGACACTTGCGATCATAGGTCGCAAGTTTGATTCCCGTGATACGTGAAATAAATTACACTTTATGCATTAATTATACAAGATTGCCACTGCTTATAAATAAGTTTCCAGAAGACAAAAGAAGGTAGTGGCGTCCTTTGCGAACTATATACAACAATTAGATCGCAAACTCAACTGCCGAGAGCGGCTATTATGGAATATCCTCCTATAGATATATCAGGAAGAGGTCTATGTCTTGCATTGGGCGTCCGTAGGCTGAAAAGACTGAACATTCCATTCAGCTAGGCAGATTGTTCTTGGAATGCAGCTCAGTTTTTACTTCTCAGCATTCCATAGATTAACCTTATTGTTGTAGACCATGGATGCACTTCTGGCGGCCGGCCCGCCATCAGTTCATGATTTGCCCGAGTGACCCCTAGTCTTAATAAGTCTGTGCAACCATGTTGTAGAGAGATGTACCGGATACAGTGTTGCGGGTTTACCTGCCTAGCAAGTTTAAGAAGTCCTCTATGCAATGCATTTAACTCCACTGACCAGACTCCTCTAAATATCTAACAAAATTATAATATTCCTATCAAAAATGCTTTATAAGCATATTCTAGAAAATAACTGATGCTCGCTGTCGGAAGACCTGACCATTATATCTCTCACTCATACCTCCGACATATGCTATTTCACTATGATCAAATTTCTAGTTATTTAGTATACTATGTCGTAGTATTTGTTCACTATAGTTGTGTGGTTTAATACATTTGTTTGATTATAATCTGTTGGAGCTATATTACGTCATCAGTGGCGCATCTAAAAGGGGAATCCCACAGAAATATAATTCTTTACATACATCGTGTGAAAGAGAACGCGCTATAATAAGTCTCGACTTGTGATTGGTTGACGATTTTTATTGATTAAACATTGTTTTAATATGTCGATAGGATATGGTCTAGGCTTGATGAATACAGACACGTCTACTTCGAACTTCGTATTGAAGGTTGCAGAAAGAAGAATCCCATAAATCTATAAGGTTCTCTGATAATCTGTGACATTATATTGTTGTGGAAAGAGCGTATATTCAAGTCTACTAAAAAAAAATCTTATGTTGTTACAACGCCTTGAACTTAAAATTTTCTGCAATATATTTTCAAAGTTAGCGCATACTTTTTGCTAATTATTAATTGTATTACATATTCTAGCTTTTTTTAAGAATAATTGTATACATTTTAAAAGACGGGGAATAGATTGTTGTTGATTGACATGTATTACTTAAGAGATGCCATTTGTAATTTCAAGGTACAACCTAATCTGTTTGAATTATCTGAATATGATAAAAATTAATACACACAGTAAATTAAAAAGATCGATTTAAATCACAAAATTTCAAATAAATTGTTTCCGTAACCTATTAAAATTTACCGCTCATATTCCGCTGTCACATTTGAACACAGATAACAAAAGGTATTTTTAATCGAATTCCAATTATAATCTATCCAGCGATTAAAACGCCGGAGCGTTTATGAAAAAAAAAGCTAATTTCCAAAGCGGAAAATTTGTGTGCTTATCGGCGCAATAAAAGAATTGCGAGTGGAGAAAGGAATCGTTCGGACGGCCATAAAACAGCGGCGGGCCTTGTTTCAGCATGCTTAATCAAACGCAGTGTTTTCAGTCGAGATTGGTATTGCGAAATGAGGTCTGTTATCGAGCTTTTGGCTTTTATGGAATATGTTATGAGCGCCTTTCATGCAGTATGTTATGTTCGGAATTGTGAAATATACTATTTCTTATAAACTACAATAAAGATGAATAAAATCGACGTAATAAAAATCATATATTTATTTGCTACTTTTTATTGTAGATAGATATAAACAGTTTTAACAGATAAAAAAGTAGTCCTGTCGGCGTCTGTTCCCAAAATCTTACTTTATTCCCTCGTTACTTGTTTTTCAATGCTACCAATTTAATGATGAAATTTGTTTGTATAGAATACTAGCTTTATGCCATAACTGAATGTGGTTAAGATGTCTGTTGCTCTTTTGAATAATAAAATGACACAATTCATTTTGTATATTAGATAGCTTCTTAGTACAAAAACTATTACAATTTATATTTAGCAACATGAATGCATTATCAATGAACTGACAGTTGACAACATTCATATATTTGACTTTTACTTACATATTTATTATCCTATTAAAACATAAGTTTATTGTTTCTAACTTACCGACACGGCTATAATTATTTGCCTTTTTATTCAATAATTGGTAAATAAGATTCTTGTTCGCATAATCCCTAATTATTATGAGAATATTAGCTTAAGTGAGTTTTTTTAATCATTTAATTTGCAACTCGAAATATACACCGATGTAATAATTTAATGAATAAAATACATAAGAAAAAAAAACTTGTTTAATTTAAACATGGCATGCACAAATATCGATATGCGTTATTAAATTTGAGAGAAATATTTAAACTAAAACCACTATTAAGAACTTTTTAGAAATAAAAATACACATTACATTTTAATAAAGCGTGGAGTATTTTTTTATCTGCATTCAGCGTACGTTTTAAAAAGCGTAAATCCGCAACAGAGCCGAATTGGATACGCCGTTTCTTGCTCGTGTCAATTAATCAGGTTACGTGTTCGTTGTACAACTACGTAGCCGGTGACTTATTGCTGTATGACGGCATTTGATATTATTCCACTAAGACAATACATGAACACTCCTTATTACAAAGGATACAGCTTTTTATTTCTAACCTTATTTGTCGTTTCAGCCCATAGATATCCACTGCAAGGCCTATACTTCGCAGTAGGCACCTATATTGCTACCCTCAAAGATGACAGACAGTATGCAAAGGACGCTACTGCTCATCCTCTGGAAACTTATTTATGAGCAGTGGCAATCCCGTATAATTAATGGACAAAGTGTGATTTATATAAAATTACAACTCGGGAACCGGGTTTTATTTGTAATGTACAAAAGACAAGTAATTTTTTATGATTTCATTTATGATTCATAATAGAATTTATTTCGAAGTTTTGTTTATAAATCATCTAATGGCAGAACTTCCTTAACTTCCGAATTATATCATGGCTCTCTGGTAGACTCCTTTCATACTGATTTTCTATAAACAAAAAAAAAAATAACAGCTGTCATCAGATTGTCATCTGTCAATTTAACAACTAGTTTTTGATGTCAGTTGTGAAAAATATGAATTCCCCTATACATGGTCATAATGAAATAGTTCCTCTTAAACGATTTACTTAATATTTATAAAATAAATATAACACACACACGTCGGAGTTTCTTTTATTTCGGAGTTTTTAAATGATGTGAAATATTACTTGTCTCTTGATAAGCCAACGTTATACACTTTCAACAAAACCTTAGGAAGATAGGAGAGGCAGAAAAACAGTGCTGCTAGGAACTACCGTCAGGGTCATCCAAAGCTGAGCCGATTCCTTTCATCTTTGTAATATCCTTAATATATAACGATCATTACTATTATTATCAGTTATTATTAATGTTAAAAGGCAATAAGAAAACGGTCTATTTTAAATTTACGTGGGAGGTCTATGTCCAGCTCTGGACAAACACGTTGAAATGATAATGACAATAAATTGGTTTTATTATGTTCACTTATGCATCCATGATTAGTGACATCAGTTTTCTTGTAGTTTATTTAGCAAAGAATTTTAAGGTTATTTAACCTATTACATTAGTGAACAGGTTATTTGTCGGTCAATTTGACAGTGGATTTAGAAGATATGGTATGATCACCTGCAGAGAAGTAAAGAGGAATGTACATGAACTGTAGCGACCAGGACAGGCAGAGATCTTTGTTTTACATTCTTTTTGATACTATGTTGATCCATTACATATGTGTTAAGGTCTTGTTTCATTCCTGTAATATTGTATATGGGATTGATAAGACTGGGGTTTTACAGACATTGACATTACCCTTTCATGTCTCCATGATTATTAATTAACACAAGTAGATAGATTTGCTGCCAAAAAAGGTAATTCAATAAAAAATCAATACAGTTTTTTAATTTTTTTATTTTGAAACATCAATAATAGTAATCTAGATTAAAATCTATTTCCTAGATAGTCAGGGACAAGTTTGTTTCCATTCTACAGAGAGATGTTACCATACTTAATGAGTCACATGGAAAATCCCGTTTTATCAATATCATATAATAGTGTATATATAACATATTTTAAACTACATTGATTTTAATGGCATTGAATAGATTTGCATTTGCTAACTTCAAACTATTATATTTACATGTGTATGTTTCATGAAAAAATATGTTTCGATTTCTCTACATTCTTACATTGGCAACGTAACTATATTACAAATCTCAAATATTGAGATACACGCTAGCATCGCACGCGGTCACCGTCAATGACTGTTCAATTTGCTAAAAAAACATCAATAAAAACATTTACAAATTATCTCTTTGCTTAGTGTTGTTAAGCTAAGAATGCGTTTACCAAAGCAAAATATCTCTCTGATCAATTGTTTTATTGAACAAAGCATCTCTCTGAAATATCAAGCTCATATAAATAATAATAAAGAATTGCGATTTTTTTTTGATCAACCAAGAGGAGATGTAAACATATCTTTACAATTGTTGACGCCTAAGACAATCGTCTGTCCCTTTCTTGCTTACAAAAGATAAAGAACGCTATATTATACAAGGTGGGCTAAAAAGGTATGCGAATTCCAAAATAGCAGTGCTTGTAAATAGCACATTGGAGCGGATAAAAGAAATAAGTATAGTTTGAGCTAAGTTAAACTAGCCAAAGTTATTTTTGTTTTATGATTTCTGAAATCCGTACAACTTGATAGCCAACCTTGTATTGATTCACTTAACTAAAACTTGTAAAATATTAGAAATATCACACACTAACATATCAGTAGTATAAACAAAAATATAGTTGTCCAAAGTTGGACATAAATCTTTCCTGTGGGAAATAAAATATCGGGTATTTCTTTTACCAGTCGCCTGGATTCTCTGGCCTATGTCTGCCAAGGATCTGATCAGGTATACTGCAACTACAATTTTCACTCCTGTCTGCTACATTCATTTTAAAAAATTGTCAATCTAGTAAAATCCAGTTTTAACTGTTTAGTTAAGTTTGGTCACTCAGGTCCCATAGAAACCAATTTATGAAAATAAAATTGAATAATTTTTACACACTGAATTATAGTTGGAAATATAAATTTAAACTAAAAAATTATTTCTTTACAATTGAGCCTATGTAATTAACATATATTATAACTGGTGATAGTATCACAAACATATATGATTGACTGACATATGGTATTGGACTTCATATGGTCACATTGACCAATGGACAGATGCCACATAATAATTTGTCTACATCATTGATAAAATGAAAGAGTACATATGTCAAAGGGACTTTTTAATTTAGACTTGAATATATTCTATTTCATTCAAAATGTCAACATAGTATGTACAAGTTTGGTATTAATGTATGAAGTAAGCGATACAAAAAAGAATGTTATAACACTATGTTAATTAACATAATATAGCATAGTTATGCTATTTTTATTAGCGATAAACGTTAAAAAAAAGATAATCTTTGAAATGTTTCCGCGTAACGATTTTATGTCCTTAAAATAGTTTAATATATAACATGATTTAATTTCTATTTTTTTTTTGTTAAAATTCTTACATTAGTTGACACTAGGAACAGTACACGGAATAACGCTATGTTTGTTTCGACCCTTATACAACTTTGTACCGAAATTCATTAGCGTTATTATTTGAAAGTGAATTGATCTTTTATACTATTTATTTAATTATAGATTCAAGTTTACTATTATACTTTAAAAGGTAAGGACAACCACGATGGGATTCTTCATATTTCAAAGGTAACATAATCTGTATCTAGCCTTATATATCTTAAGTTGCCACATACAAATAATAAATCGACGATTTAAAATATACTCCATTTTCTAAAATTAATTCTAGCCCTGTCACCACATATAAACATTAACTAAAAAAAATCATTTGAAAATTAAAAAAATCGATTTACTTACAATTTAATTTTCTACTTAATATAGACTTTATTTTGAACGCGGTAAGACGGAATTTGCATTACCATGCCTTAAAGCGTTACCTCTACTAACTTTGTGTGCCTGAAGTTTCAAAGTACACGAGAATATTTGAGAATTCATTTTCAATTCCGCTTTAGTTATAGACATGTTTTGGTACGTTCGTACAAAACGCGCAATGTACTTCGAAATTTCTTAACGCACGTATTTTAATGCAGTCATTGCCAGCCACGAAGAGGCGTCATACTTCTAGAACATGAATTCCCATATTGGTCGAGGTGGACCCTCTGGGAACCTCTTAGGTCCATATTTTAAGGCCCTTTGCGACTATAACTTAACTTGTATATAGAGTGAAGCAATTGATAAATACATTTTCAATTTTTTTTCCCGAGTTTTTGGAAATATAAAAACGTAAAGCAACTTAATTTTGAAAGTGGTCTAAAAAAATTTAAATAATTCTTTATGGTTGTATGCATATATAATAAAGTTCCACGAGATATCCAAGTCCTTCATTTTTCTAGTTTTAAAATTAAATTTATATTATTAAACAAATCTTATTATGGCATTTAATAGTTTTTAGTCGACTCATTTACATGTTTGATAATACAATGTACTTATGAAAAATTGTTAAAGTTTGCTAAATTTCATTTAAAATGAGTATTCCGTAATATAATAATTAACTTTTCAATATGTGTAAATGCCACCTTGAATATTTTTTATTTAATTTTATAACAGAAGCAAAAAACACGTCTTCGTTGATGGCATTAAATATATAGAAATACAACGGGACGTATAAACTCTTAGAAATTAGGAAATATATAGATTTTAAAATATGTTTCTCGATATATTTACATGTGAAATGATTTTCAAGCAAGCAATTATAGTTTATATTCTAATGTATAATATTTATAGCTGATTACATTGGACAGTTAAGCGTTTATTTCAATTCCGTTAATTGTCTTTGAATTGTTCAAAACTATTTACAGTACCCAATAAATATTGCACATCGACATTTGAAAAGAGACAGTCTAATTTTAGCTTCGTAGAGCGTTGTCTCTGTCGCACGACTGACAAAACTTCACATAGGTAGTGTCTTTCCAAAGGTCGTTGTGCAATATTTGTCGCCGGGTACTATATATATGCTTCTAAATGTAAAAAAGTTTTTTTTTTTATTATTTTATTGGTCTAAAAAAAACTTTTGCCCAGCATTAGATTAGCTGACTATGTGATGAGAGCTTTTTCCAATTCATCGCTCAATTGTAATTTTCATTTTTTTATTATTAACAATTTCCCAGTTCCCACTACTGGGTAAGAATATGTATATATATAAGCTGGAAATCCAACGTAACTGCTATTTCCTTTTTTAAATCCACTTTAAATCAGTTCATATGCTTTACTCGGATGTTTATTTACCCTTAATTTACAAATACACGGGAGATTTGCAGTAAAAACCTCTTATAACACGGTACTTTTATAACGCGTCTTTAAGTATAAGTGTTTTACCCATAGATGGCATGAAAATCTTACGTATGTTTTGAAATTTATATTTATTTTATCTAATGAAATTTATTTTGAGAACAGTTCATAATTTAATGGAATCAGGCGTTACCTCGCGGAAGTCCATGCTAAGTAAGAAAAGGACCAATATTTAGCCACTACCGCACATGCAGTGGTAGTCGTGCAACAAAATGCACCGCTCGCCAGCCCGCTGATAAATGCGTATGCGGCAAACAATGCGAATTACACAACTGCCACCGTTAAATCACTAAATATTGGTCCTTTTCTTACTCAGTTCATAATTAATTTAGCAAAAAAATAAATGAACGTATATATATATGTAAAAATGTAAAATAAGCCTTTTATAATAATATTATTTGAAATTTCTTACTTTATAAACAAAAGCGTAATTTAACATACTTCCAACGCCATCTATCGGCGTCAGCTGAAGTAACATAGTTCCAGAATGTTTTTAATTTGTTCTTAAACTAGTTTTATTTTATTATATTATTATAGCATGAAATGTTAATAGTATATTGCATTTAAAATTCTCGTATAACGCGTTTTCCTATAACGCGGCATTAAACTACCGTGTTATAATAGTGAATACTGTATATTTATAACTAATATTACATGCTTGTAATATAATGGTAAAGAATATGTTTGATATTAATAGTTCATAGTATGGTATAGCATTGTATGTGATGTAAGCATTTAACTAGCGCTTCGCTGTTCGTGTAACACAAGCCTTAACCATCTCACTCATATAACTATGGAAAAGGCTTCACAGCACTTTCCCTATATTTTTATTTTTTTTATTAAATATACCTGAATCACCCATGCTGACCGCCATAAAATAACAATTTTTGGCACATAGTTTCTCACTTTGTGTACATATCTGATACATATATATACGAGGTGTGATAAAAAATATGATTAATGAATTTTTAATTGAACTACTGTATATACGTCCATTTCAAAACTAACGAGACAGGTTCAAAGATGCTCATCATCCACGAGGTTCAGGGGATAAAGATCGAGGTGATCATCATTGTCTGTCGAACAACAGACACCCTTGGGTTGTATAACAGTGTTCATCATGCTATAGCAATATCATCGCACAGATACTGGCGTACAACCTGATGATAATATGGAGTAGGGATGAGGAAGTGGTCGCACGAGATGTAATTTTAAAACCCGGACATTGTCAGGGTGTCTTTAAATGGATTAAAACAATGATTATGACAATGGACTTAGTAAAGACAATGCAAAAAAAATTCCGGAAATATTTTTATTTCGTTAATGGCTGTGGAATATAGATCCTAATAATAATAATAAAAAAAGATTTATTAAATGATAATAAAACTTGGAAATTAATTGGTATACTACTGTTATGGTGATATTGTAAAAATCACCATTTCAGAGATCCGGGTGTGAAGATGAAGAAGCCATACACAAGACTTCAATTTTATTCGACTTGCTATCAAATTTGAATCTTCGGATATTCTTCCTATGACATATATAATGATCTCCGGCAATAATACCATGTCCATAATTTGAAAAAATAGATGTACATATATATCATGGCATTGATAACAAATGTACTGCCAAGGTAGATAGATCGGTCAGGATAGGTGACAGATATGTGTGTTTGTGTGTGTGTGTGTAATGGTGGCCCCTATGTGAGCGGCTCGGCTCTCGCGGGCCCAGGCTCGCATCACCGGGACGGACAGGAGCTTGCTGCAGACTTACCGCTGAGACAAGAGAACCCACTCGTACCGGACTGCAAACTCGACATGGAGCCCCTGGAATAATATTACTTTGGTTCCAGGTGTACCTTTAAGGTGACGAATACATAGCTGACATTTTTTTTAAATGGCCCCCGCTATTGGAAGCCTCTCGTATCCCTGTTTTGTTTAGGACAGAGACTTTATTTACAAATAATTTCTTCATGGTTTTATCTTTATTCTACACTCACTTTCATTCTTCTCAATTTCTTTTATTCTTTCCTTTTATCCTTCACAATATCTTGCAATTTTTTTTTGTTCTTTCATTCCTTCTTGCTTTCATCGCCTTCCTTTCCTCATCTTTTTTACTCTTAGGTGGCTAGGTACAATTTTATTTCTAATCTTTATTTTATTCTTACATTTCTATCATTATCTTTTGATATTACAGATATGTTTAGATTAGACTTTTTTTCTTTTACATGTGTTTTTTATGTGCATTTTGGTTAAAGTTTTCCTATTTTTATAATTTTTTATTGCATTGCTTACCACCCTGCGAGCAAACGATAGAAATGATGGGCGAAGGTTGTCGTCGCCCATCATTAAGGCGATGCTTTTCGTGTCTATTTTCATTTTAACTTTAATTTTAAAATTACAAATATCTTTACATTTCTAGATTGAGTGTATGCGTGTATGATAATATATCTGTGTTTGTGTGAGTGTACCTAAGGGTGGGTGTGTGCGTTTCTCACTTGTACTGGTGGCTGGCGAGGGTCTCGTAGAAGTACATGAGCTGCGCCGCGCGGTGAGTGCTGTCCAGCAGCTCGCAGCGCCACTGCAGCACGTAGCTGCCGCACTCCGACATCACGTGAGAGCCCTGCAGTCATACAACACCCATATATATCATACACCAATGGTATTGTTTTTAAGGTAATATCAAAATGTGACACCCCCTGAGACAGTAACACACTCCCTCGAGATAGTAAGACATCCCTTTAAATAATGACACAACTCCTTCAAAAAGTAAAATGTGACATCTTCTTGAGATTGTGACACGCCGCATTATGAAAGTAAAATATAACACTCCCTTAAGTGACACCCCCTCTAGAAAGTGACACTCCTTAAAGATAGCGGCAACTTCTCTAGATAGTGACACCCCCTCTAGAAAGTGACACTCCTTTAAGATAGCGGCAACTTCTCTAGATAGTGACACCCCCTCTAGAAAGTGACACTCCCTTAAGATAGCGGCAACTTCTCTAGATAGTGACACCCCCTCTAGAAAGTGACACTCCTTTAAGATAGCGGCAACTTCTCTAGATAGTGACACCCCCTCTAGAAAGTGACACTCCTTTAAGATAGCGGCAACATCTCTAGATAGTGACACCCCCTCTAGAAAGTGACACTCCTTTAAGATAGCGGCAACTTCTCTAGATAGTGACACCCCCTCTAGAAAGTGACACTCCTTTAAGATAGCGGCAACATCTCTAGATAGTGACACCCCCTCTAGAAAGTGACACTCCTTTAAGATAGCGGCAACTTCTCTAGATAGTGACACCCCCTCTAGAAAGTGACACTCCTTTAAGATAGCGGCAACTTCTCTAGATAGTGACACCCCCTCTAGAAAGTGACACTCCTTTAAGATAGCGGCAACATCTCTAGATAGTGACACCCCCTCTAGAAAGTGACACTCCCTTAAGATAGCGGCAACTTCTCTAGATAGTGACACCCCCTCTAGAAAGTGACACTCCTTTAAGATAGCGGCAACATCTCTAGATAGTGACACCCCCTCTAGAAAGTGACACTCCTTTAAGATAGCGGCAACTTCTCTAGATAGTGACACCCCCTCTAGAAAGTGACACTCCTTTAAGATAGCGGCAACATCTCTAGATAGTGACACCCCCTCTAGAAAGTGACACTCCTTTAAGATAGCGGCAACCTCTCTAGATAGTGACACCCCCTCTAGAAAGTGACACTCCTTTAAGATAGCGGCAACTTCTCTAGATAGTGACACCCCCTCTAGAAAGTGACACTCCTTTAAGATAGCGGCAACATCTCTAGATAGTGACACCCCCTCTAGAAAGTGACACTCCTTTAAGATAGCGGCAACTTCTCTAGATAGTGACACCCCCTCTAGAAAGTGACACTCCTTTAAGATAGCGGCAACATCTCTAGATAGTGACACCCCCTCTAGAAAGTGACACTCCTTTAAGATAGCGGCAACTTCTCTAGATAGTGACACCCCCTCTAGAAAATGACACTCCTTTAAGATAGCGGCAACTTCTCTAGATAGTGACACCCCCTCTAGAAAGTGACACTCCTTTAAGATAGCGGCAACTTCTCTAGATAGTGACAACCCATCTAGAAAGTGCCTCCCCCTCTAGATATTGATACCCTTTTAAAATAGCGGCAACTTCTCTAGATAGTGACAACCCATCTAGAAAGTGCCTCCCCCTCTAGATATTGATACCCTTTTAAAATAGCGGCACCTTCTCTAGATAGTGACAACCCTTCTAGAAAGTGTCACGCCCTCTAGATAGTGGCATCCCTTTAAGATAGCGGCACCCTCTCTAGATAGTGTCAACCCTTCTAGAAAGTGCCCCCCTCACTAGATAGTGACACCCCCTCCGGATAGCGACACCTCTTCAAGATAGTGACACCCCCTCTAGATAGTGATACCCCCTTTAGATAGTGACACCCCCTTTAGATAGTGACACCCCCTCTAGAGAGTGACATCCCATTAAGATAGTAAAATGTAATACCCCTTATCGTATTATGTGAAACAAGGAGATTTAACTACTTTCTGGTTCAAAGACTATAATAATGGCTTCCGTTAGAAGTTTCTAGAAGAGAATCCTCACCTGTATGCTCTCTCCGTCGTGGCAGACGAGGGTGGGCTCGACACGCGAGTACTGCTGGCCCTCGCGCCAGCCGCGCGCCTCCAGCTGCTGCAGCAGCGAGCGCGGCTCATCACCGCCGCCCACGCACAGCGCTGTGCACACACACCTCAGCGTGAATACGACAAAAAGTAAAAAGAAACCTCACAATGTGTTTATTGTCAACATATTAATGTTTATTTACATTTATGTCTTCAAAAAGTTGACAAATCCTTAGGAGGTCTTAGTGTAAGTATATAAAGTTCAACGAGATATCTTAGACCTTCCTTTCTTATTAACAGTATATTTTAAAATAAATCCTATGACAGTAAATTTTTTTTTAGTTGATTTAATTGTTGTAAATATACAGAACTGTTTTATGATAATTTCTCTAAAAATCTACTAGATGGCGCTAGTCAAGTCTCATAGACGCGGTACTGATTTACCGACGCTTTGTTCTTTTTATCTTTGTTTTTTTAAAACCACTCTGTACGTGTGTAATACGTGCTAAAATAAATAATTAATTATATACCGATATATTATAAAGATTGTGTTTCTGTTTTCCTAGACCTTGAAGACCAGCCAACCATCGTCTGCAAATTATGTGGACTTGATTTGTTGACTTATTTAAATGGTTGGTATATACATCAAAAAAAAAACAGAAACTGTTATGTTTCTGGCCAGCTCTCAGATCAGCATTGCGAGTCTGTGGTATCTTTAACCTAATTAAGTGCAATCTTTTAATTTGAATTTATTAGGTAGCATTATTGCTGGTCTGAATTAGCAGTCGTCGAGAGACATCGTTCGTGCTATCGACAACGTCGGGGCTGAAATACTCTAGGATGGTGACCACAAGACGGGGCTTCCACTCCACCTGAAGGACCGTCGACATTATCAAGGTTACGGGAAGTAGCTTAATGCGCGTGTTTGGTGACAATATTTGGGGCTTTGTAGTGGACTTCTCCGCTGATATAATAGCTATGCTAGTTCACCTTGGTCCGCTTCGACTGCGATTTTACAATATCTATTGAAGATTTTTGACATGGCATATTCTAGTTCTTCACAGGTGGGCAATACAAAAGTGGACTTGAATAAGTCGAACCCTTCCGTTTTAATATAAAAACAAATGTTACATGAAAATTTTAGAAATGGTAAATAGTGGCATGGCACCACAGGCATAAAAGAGACATTTTGCAGATGGAGTTCCATAATGATATTATCTTTTTTATTTATCTTGTTTTACTTTTGAGTCTTAACCCTTAATAGTCTGAAAGAAAGTGATTTTTTAAATATTATTAAGTTTTCTTGAGGGTCTAGATGAAAGAAAAAATAGAGTTTTTTAAAATTTCGTTGGAAAGAGTATTATACAACAGTAAAATTCGTACAGACAACCTATAAAAAAAACTAATAGTAACGTGAACATTCGGTTTAAAAGATTGGTATCAAAATTGAAACTCTTGGCTATTAAGGGTTAAATATTATATAGTTTTCTCTGTGTTTATTATTATAACCACTTCGGATTGTCCTTTTTAATTTTACAATTTTTTTTTTGTCTACAGCTGGACATAGACCTGTATCGAACATCTTCCGATGAACATAAGTTCATCTACCTTATGGTGGCCTCCAATCAAGAACTGGTAAAAAAAATTCCATTGCGAATATGTTACATCTGTCTCTTTCGTTTGTTATTTCAGTTTGCTTGAACAGGTGTGTGAGAAAGAGAAGGAGTAATAAATAACAGACCTGTGGCGTGGTCTTGCGCTGGAACGTCGAGTGTGGTGTGGAACACGGTGAACGCGATGTCGTGGCGCAGCACGTCGAAGTCCCACGTCAGCACGCTCTGCGGATCGCGGTTCGCCACCACCACCTCGTGGACCTAACAAAATAAATAAAATAAAATTAAAAGTTTTTATTTACATTTATGACCTATCTTACAGTTTAACCCTTTCAGCCGATAGACTTACACCGCATAGGCCTCGCAAACATCACCTTGATGACCGGTCTTGCACTACCAGCATCCTTCCAGCAACTTCCCGTAACCTTAACTATGTCGACGGTTGACCTAGAGGGGGGCCTACCCACGCTGCGTCTACTGATGATGATCACCACAAGAAAACCCTTCGGCCTCCTCCAACGGCTTTAAAAATTATTACTTAACAAATAGCACAGTAAAACCTACCCAAGCTGTAAGAAAATGAACAAGGTATAATGAGATTTGCAGGTGCCAAAAATATTAAAAAAAAAATCAACATTTGTATGCCATTTTATTTCCCGGACCATCATCATCATCATGATAATTTCGAAGCGCTCTGCAAGGCATAAACCTCCCCCAATATCGCCACGATGATCAGACTTCGTATTACTCTGAACTTTATCATCATGTCAGCCGATAAACGCTTTTTGCAAAGTACAGGCCTCCCCCAAATATCGCCACGATGACCAGTCTTCATATTCCTCGAACCATAACTATCATGACAGCCTATAGACGCTTTTCGCAAAATATAGGCCTTGCCTAAATATCTCCACAATGATCAAACTTCGTATTCCCCGGATCATCATCATGTCAGCCGATAGACGCCTTTTGCAAGGTACAGGCTTTCCCCAAATATCTCCACGATGACTATAATTCGTATACACCGGATTATTATCACCATGTCAGCCTATAGAAGCTTTTTGCAAGATATAGGCCTTTCCCAAATATTTCCACAATTAACAAACTTTATATTCCACGGACCATTATCAACACATCAGCTGTTAGACGTATTTAAAAGGTATAGGCCTCCCCCAAATATCGCAACGATGACCAGCCTTCATATTCCTCGAACCATAACCATCATGTCAACCTATAGATGCCTTTTGCAAGGTATAGGCCTTCCCCAAAGGTTACCACCATGACCAGATTTTATATTCCACGGATCAGCCTCCGCCAAATATGGACACGATGCAACATGAAGTCCACTAACCTGTCCCTTAGCAAGACTGACGGAACGGTAGATGCTATCCTCACTAAGAGGATCTCTATCACGCTCCGTAAACGCTCCGCTGACGTATAGACTCTTCGGCACCAGGCCGCCCTCGTGCACGAAGCTCTGCAAGCATAAAACTCTTTATCACCACATGTTCTTAAACTCCACCACGACTCTTTGAAACAGACATAAAATACAGGCAGTTTGGCTATAGGTGATGAAGTAGGTGTGAATTTATACCTAATTTTTTTTCGACTAATATATGGTACAAATTATCCAAAAATTAAAAGCAGAAATAATGTATAACGTAACGATAACATAAATAAATATCACATATTAAAATTAACTATAATTTATTTACTTTGTGTTTGGCACTAATCGGTGTAACATAACTCCTGAAGATGCCCCGTGGAGGGGTGAAACACGTGTTGAGTAATTTGGCGGTGGCGGTTGTGTGATTCGCATTGTTTGCCGCATACGCATTTATCAGCGGGCTGGCGGGCGGTGCATTTCATTGCACGACTACCACTGCATGTGCGGAAGTGGCTAAATATTGGTCCTTTTCTTACTTAGGATGGACTTCCGCGAAGTAACGCCTGATTCCATTAAATAACTATTATTTATTATCTGTGCTTGCAGACTTTACTGCCAGATGTCATTGGCCAGTCGCATTGAAATTAAAAAATTAATTAATGTAACATATTTGATTGTGATTTCAAAGAGTTATTAAAAGGGTATACAAGCTTTAAAAATGTTGGCAAATGAATAATATATTCATACCTATAACCAATCATTCTGTATAATCTTAGATTAATTACCGATTCTATACTAAGGTTTACAATTTAATATTGCACCTAGACAAAAGATTTACTAAAATAATCAATATGTTTCCAAGTTGTTGATATAAAAATAAATTGATTTTAGTGATCAAGTACTTTTAAAATCTACATCCATCAACACGTTCCACGGCGCGACAATTTTTGAAAATTATCCATTCAGGCCGCGTGGGGCGTATACGACACACGGTTTAAAAATTAAAAAAAGTTTTTTACGTTATTGTTTTTTACATGTCAACACTGCGAAGTTAAAATTAGCGGGAAAAGGATATAAATTTTAATATGCATTACATACGTGATGTGAAGTTATATACATTCGACCCTACAATTCATTTAAGAATCCTTTGTTATTCAATGAGAACTGCAAATAGCCTGAACGGAAAGTGCAGTGGTAGTTGTACACGCCCCACATGGCATGGATTGACACAAATTATTCTTTGATACATTTTTAACATACTGTATAAGTTGTGTTATATACGTGATATAATTCTTTAATTAATAATCTTTTGTTCTTTTTGCTCATCGAGCCCCTCCCTCATTCTTCTCCCAAAGATATCTATGGTAGGAGATATTATAATCGCCACCCTTGGCAAGTTGTTATGGTACAAAGAGGGCGCTGCTGTTCGTCATCAGGAAACTTGTGAGCAGTGGCAATGCTATATAATTAATTCACAAAGTGTGAATTATATAACATTAGTAAGAAAAGGACTAATATTTAGCCACTTCCGCACATACAGTGGTAGTCGTTCAATGAAATGCACCGCGCGCCAGCCCGCTGATAAATGCGTATGCGGCAAACAATGCGAATCACACATGCCACTCTGTGTTTGGCACTAATCGGTGTAACTCAACTCCTGAAGATGCCCCGTGGAGGGGTGAAACACGTATTGAGTAGTGGTGGCGGTTGTGTGATTCGCATTGTTTGCCGCATACGCATTTATCAGCGGGCTGGCGGGCGGTGCACTTTGTTGCACGACTACTACTGCATGTGCGGAAGTGGCTGAATATTGGTCCTTTTCTTACTTAGGATGGACTTCCGCGAGGTAACGCCGGATTCCATTAAATATTATATAACATTATCTCAAGTCTCATTCCAGGGACATCAGTGTACACCATCTCGCGCAGGTTTCATTATTGTAAGTCACTACCTGCTTTATCATCTGATTCTTACGTTGAAACAAAAATAAAATGTCTATTTTTTGTACATGCCCTTTTGAAGAGTTATTTCAATTTAATAAGTAGTAAGATACCACCGGTTTGTAAACTCTGATCTGTTAGGAACCGTTCAGAAACTCAACATTTGCTCTTTTAAACTTTCATGTGTACATTATAATATCAATTATGTAAATGTGTCGAAAAAATCAAATTTCACTCATTTCGATCGACAAATTAACATTGAAATTTCTGAATAAATTATAACATATTTCTCTACTAAAACTACATACGTCACAACTACGGTGTGATTGTGAACATTTACGGTGCACGTATATGCTTGCCCGTAGTTCGACTACGTTGTGCTTTGCTCGTATAGATGATCTTTACATTTATTGTATCTCTGACAGTGTTATGCCTTATATGTAGCTATATTTAACAGAAATGCTCGATTTTAAACGTTCACAGGAAGAATGATGAATAGAGAATAAAGTAACGGAATAGAATGTGCATAGCTGGACATAGATTACCAGGAATATGTTGAAAACGGACTTCAACTACAGTCTTCCAAAGACCTAAATAGGGTCTATTATTCAACCATTGGTCTATTAGTGCACTAAAGTGCAGCAAATAGTCTCTAATTCATGCGTAATAAACGGAATAAGATTTTATAATTTCGCAAAACATTACTAGACTATCATTTACAAAAATCTTATTATTCGATAAACGAATATTTAAATGACAGGAATCCTTGGCAGTGATGTCGCTTGATTATTTTGATTTCATTTAGGCTATATCTGATAGAGTGTAAATGTATAAATCTGTATTGTTAAATTTTATTAAACTGTGGTTGTGGAGTTTCTTCCTGCTTCTTCACCGCAATATGCATCTTGTGAAGCAAAGTCAAAAATAAAATAGATTAATAAATTGACAACTAATAAGAGTTCTGTTAAAAGTTCCAATGTTGAATAAATTAAATTTATCTTTATCAAGGTTTGTAAGGTTCTAGTGGCTTGCCATATGCCACTATAACTTGTTATCTAAATATAGCATCCTGTCCATTCCTATTTATATGAAAAATATTAAAAAATTAAAAGATGTTCCACTATAGTTGAGAACATGTTGTCTGGAAGGAATTGTTCTAGAATGTTCCTAGCTATAAAAGAACGAATCGAGCATTTCGATACGGTGTGATTGCGGACATGTCACAGTAGAGCACAGAACAGACGAGAAGATTTGACAAGATCTCACGCGTACAGAGTCGTAATAGCGACGCGGCACGAACCACCCCTCAATAATGTTCGTCTGTTGAAAATAATATATGTGATATCTTATTCGTACCTTAAAATAAAAATTATAAATATACTTTTACATCTAATATATAAAATTCTCGTGTCATGGTGTTCGAACTTGAACTCCTCTGAAACGGCTTGACTGATTTTTACCAAATTTAATATGCGTATTCAGTAGGTCTGAGAATCGGCTACTATCTATTTTCTATACCCCTAAGTGATAAAGTATGTTCACACTTATAAAAAAATTTTATTTTTTCAACGAAATTTTTTGTTTTTATTTTTTTATGATACAGCATACAAGAATACATACAAACATAAATTTTCACCCCTCTACGATCAACCCTTATTTTTTATTTGTAAATTAAAATATCAATTTTTTTTTTGCAAAACAACGTTTGCGGGATCAGCTAGTTACGTATAATATATTCGAAAGTTTTTTTTGCTCACGTTACGGCACGTTACAGTGTGGAACTAAGTCTCTTAATCTATTTACTAAAGAACCCGAAGATATATATTGCACATCGACCTTTGGAAAGAGACAATCGTCTAATTTCTTTGTAGAGCATTATCTCTGTCCCACACTACTTATGAGACGTTTTGTCAGTGCGACAGAGATAACGCTCTACGGAGTCGAAATTAGCCGATTGTCTCTTTCCAATGGTCGATGTGTAGTGTTTATCACCGGGTATTGTAACTTAAATAGTAAACTATTTAAAAGTAAGTTGAAGACAATTATTATGATAATTCAATGATGCGTTTCTCTAATGGTGTTCAAACAATGTCCAGTTTTTATAATTAATCTCTATGCTAGTGTCAATAAGATCTGTTATTTCAATAAGATTTAGACATAGAAATAGACGAATAATCACTATTCGCTCAGAATTTCGTAACTAAGCGAACATTGGACTGTATCTTCGCGTTCACTGCTTTACTTCGACAACCGTTAACGTGCTATTGGTTCGTATCGCATTAGATAAACTTTTTCCATCGCGACCGCTATTTATATATCGCTGGCAGGCATTAGACCAGAGTTTCCCAAACTTTCTTGTGTCGTAGACCCCCTGCCATGTTTTTCCGTGTTGGGTAGACCCCCTACTTACCTGATATTGATTTCCTGTTAATTTCTAACTGTAGTGAAATTTAGTGTTAAATACTTAAAGTAAAAACACATGTTAATTTATACATGCATTTAAATTAAAACTACTCAAAATAAAATTTTGTATCTGTTATGTAAAATATACGTAACATTAAAAAAAAAAAAATTTTCCCTGACGTAGACCCCTTGCAGGTTGTCATAGACCCCTAGGGGTCGATATAGACCACTTTGGGAATCAATGCATTAGACGGTTCGACATGAGGTAGGGTGTTGAAGTAATGAAATTAAAAAAAAAACACTTTTAGTTAAAGCAAGAGATTGCCTTAATTACCCCAACTGCACCTTTTTGATATGTCGCCGTCAGCCCCGATTGGCTCGATTGTGGAATTCATTCTTTGTTCTCGGCGCTCTCTTTTATGTCAGATATTTCAGCGTCACATTACTATTGTGTAAAGTAATGTTCCATACATATTTGTAGACATTTTGAGACTTGCTAGTTTGCAGTTGGGTGATAACATTTGTAAATTCAACAGTGGCAGCTGTATATACATTAATCTTATTTAAGGATCTCCAGAAAGGAATACAAGATATGGTAGTCAAATACATTGACAACAAAAAAAGTATTTGTCAAAAATTGATAGAATTATGATGCTTTTTTATTTTTGCCATTGTGTATAGTAAATTTTAGATGTATATCACCCAAAAATGAACACACGGTAGAACCATTATTTACGCAAACTTTAATAGTATTCCTGTATGTACTGCTGGTGTACATAAATAAAGAAATTAGAAACATTTCTTTAACGATATTTCCAAAATGGAATGTTTCTTGGCTACGTTATATGTTTTTAACCAATCATATTAAAGATCTTTGACGGAAAATCTGTCTAGAATTTACATGTATTTTCATTTATTTTAATATTAAATATAAAATTACTTAATTTTAGTTTATTGTCGAGTATTTGTCACATATTCAATATTTAATGTTAACTTATATCCTATTATCTTTTATATATATTCATTTAATATTTAATCTGTACGTCAACGACATTTAGTATTGCTAAAAGAGTAAACTATATATCTTCTTGTATATATCTTGTAACTAGCATTAAGTTTCCTTAAATAATAAAGTTAAAGTATTTCATTTCTTTGCAATTTAAATAACATTGTCACATTAGTTGATATTTATACTGTTCAAAGTTAGATATATAAGTAAAGATATCTAAACACTACCTTGCAGGGTCCTCCAAGGAAATCCGGGATTAGATCCTTGGGAATGTAATCAAGCAGGCCGCCGGGTTGCAGATAGTCCTTGCCGCCGTAGAACAAGAACTTGCTGCGCGTGTTCTCATCTGAAAATATAACCATTACTCTTGTAACTAAACCATATCTGGCGTAAAAATCAGGGAGGAGTCAATAGCCTCCCTGATAAGCGGAATAGATAAAAACTCATTCATAGCCCTCTGCAAAACAATTGCAAAATGTGCTATTGAAAGGAACAAAACGCAAACACAATAAATAAATAGAAAATAGATAAAAAAAGGATAAAATAGAACCAAAGTGATACATAAAACAGTGTTAGAGAATAATTATAGGATAAGTAATAATAATGTAAAATAAAATTGTACAATAAAAAAAATGTAAAATGAAAAATGTAATAACAAAAGAGGAAAGAATGAAAGATTGAACAGAGCAAAAGAGAAAGATAGAAGAACTGTAGCATGAAAGATAGATAATAGACCGAAACAGACAATAAAGTACGAAAGAAGAGAAAGAAAATAAAAAACTATGTGAAAAAAATAAATTGCAAATAAAGTCCCTGTCCCACCTTAAATGGGGGTACGAGAGGCCCCCAATAGCGGGGGTCATTAAAAAAAAAACTAAACCATAATAATTTTCACTCAGATTTTTGACGTTACGAGAGATGTTACCAAATGTTGGTCATCCATTTTCACAGCCATTCCTAATCTTGTAAACTATTTAATGGAATCAGACGTTAACTCGCGGAAGTTCATCCTAAGTAAGAAAAGGACCAATATTTAGCCACTTCCGCACATGCAGTAGTAGTCGTGCAACAAAGTGCACCGCCCGCCAGCCCGCTGATAAATGCATATGCGGCAAACAATGGGAATCACACAACCGCCACCGTTAAATCACTCAACACGTGTTTCACCCCTCCACGGGGCATCTTCAGGAGTTATGTTACACCGATTAGTACCAAACACAAGTTGTTAACTATGCTGGTATTTATTTGTATATTGAGGTCTAACGTTGTTTCCATTATATCAAACTTACCGATGAAGGTGCTGACGATGGTCCACAAAATAGGAAACACCCTCGGTGCCCTCACGATAAGCACCCTCCCCATCGTCTCCGGGTAGTTCGCCTCCACAATCTGTATGATCCGCAGAAGAGCCCTCACTCCTGGCCTCCACAGGTGACGCATGTTCAAGCCATCCAGGTCTACCAGTAGACACCACGATTGAACCGCGTGCTCCGAGGACCTGGTCGCCTCTTCCAATAGCTTCAGACCTTCTTCGCAGACGTGAAGTGTCTGTAAGAGAGAATTAGTATATAAGAGATTTCCATTGTTCCAACTCAACTAACTCAACCATACGGCTTAGAGACTCTTATAGTCTTTAGAAACAATCATAATAACTAATTGTATCAATAATAGATATTTAATTTAGTATTTTTAAGCACAAATCCTGAATGAAGAATTACGCGCTGGTGGAAGAAATTTCAAATTAAGAACTCTTTTGGTATATAAAGTCGTAAGCCTGATGTTTCCTCTTACATGCGATGTTTCTCTTCAAGTTTTTTTTTTTTAATTCATTGTGATCTGATCTTTCTACAATGTTGTATATACTAGCTGATCCCGCAAACGTTGCTTTGCAAAAAAAAAGTTATTAATTAACAAATAAAAAATAAGGGTTGATCGTAGAGGGATGAAAATTTAGGGTTGTATGTATTTTTGTAAGCTGTATCATAAAAAAAAATTTGTATGAAAAATCAAAAAAATTTAGGGGTGGACCACCCTTATCACTTAGGGGTATGGAAAATATATAATAGCCGATTCTCAGACCTACTGAATACGTATAAAAAATTTGGTAAATCGGTCGAGCCGTTTCGGAGGAGTACGGTAAGTTATGTGTACGTAAATAAATAAATAAATCTGGTAGGAGTATTCCTTTCGTAATAAGAGGTTAGCTGAGGGGCGTTGGGCGCAAGAGGTTCTCCAGTGGTGACCAAAAGCCGGTAGACGTGGAGTGGGTGCATCCTCTAGGTAGACCGACGACATAGTTAAGATCATGGGAAGTCACAAGAAAGAGCACAGCACTGATGATCGTTGTGATCTTTGAGGAAGCCCTGTGCCTTTCAGTGGGCGTCTATCTATTAAATAGCTGAAGAATGTCTTCGAATCTATTTCAAATCATGACAATAAGGAAGGAAGAAGGTTATGACTTACCAATTTTAATAGACCGTCTTCACCAATTGACTTCAGTAGACCCTTCACGTCCATTTGGCCCAAGCGTAGAATGTATAATGGACGCCCATCTGTGGACAGCATACAAATAGTTTTAATATAACATAAAGAGCAATGGTAACCCAACGGTGGAGGACTGGGATTTGCGATCGTTGGTTGAGGGTTCGGATCCTAAATGCAATTTATAAAACACACTTTGTGCATTAATTATATAATATTACCTCTGCTCATGAATAAATTTTCGCACGCACGCACGCACATATATATAAGGTCGTCATAAAATAAAGCGGTTGAATGCACAGTCGTTTATTTTTCACAGAGGAAGTTGCAGTCGTATTACAGACATCAATACATTCTCTCTGACAGAACGACTAAATTATGAGACATGACGTTAATGAAACGACGATAAGTATAATTAACATAGAAATCTTTGCGGATTACAATAATGTTTTTTTTTTTAACATTCGTTCTTTCTGCTTTGTGGTGATGGCGATACAATATCGCCATATTAATATAATATACCTTAATAGCCTAGAGTTTCAATTTTGATACCAATCTTTTAAATCGAATGTTCACATTACTATTAGTTTAATTTATAGGTTGGCTGTACGTACTTTACTGTTGTATAATGTTCTTTCCAACGAAATTAAAAAAAAATATATTTTTCCCTTCATCTAGACCAGGGCTTCTTAAACTTTTCTCATTCATGACCCCAATTATGATCGCGAGTTTCTTGACGACCCCATACAAATATAAAAGAAAAATTAATTAATATTTTGTTATAATTGATTTATTAGGTAACAATATACATATACATACGAAAATATATAGTTTGGGATTTCATTTTGAAACATACAAAAATCTAAAATTAAAAATTGCACAAACTTATAGAAATTGTATTTATATTAGTTTAAAACCTTCAACGAATGCGCGTGTCTAGACGCTGCAAGTATACTGTATTACGCCAACTCTAGTGATGTTATAAAATGGTATATATAAATATTTGACATTAAAATCTCTCGACCCCAGAATTTTGCTGCGCGACCTCATTTGGGGTCGCGACCCATAGTTTAAGAAGCCCTGACCTAGACCCTTAAGCAAACACAGTAATATTTAAAAAAATCACTTTCGTAAATCAGGCTACTAAGGGTTAAAGACTTAATAAATTAAATATGTTCTACGTGTGATCACTTTATTTATATATTTGTTTTATTCCTTCTACAAAGATCGTCACGATGACCTGCGCTGCCCGTATACAACGACTTCCTGTGATCTTAGCTATGTCGTTTGTCCACCTAGTGGGAAGCCTGCCCACGCCGCGTCTGCCAATTCGTGGTCGCCGCTATAGAACCTTCCGACCATAAAGGTTACTATTAATACAGACGAGCATTTCTAGCTACATCTGCGATTTAAATTCATTTACGGATCCAGTTCTGCGGTTCCATTTCTGATACGATCTCGCAGCAAAACTTCATTGCTTTCTGGGTGACCTCTAGCCATCTTATTATTCTTATTATTGTTTTAATGTCTAATATTAAACAACGATTACTTAAAAAATAAGTTTTATATTTCGAACACCGCGACATTTTAACAGTCAATTAGATTTCATTGTAATTTTTTTTTGAATGACGTCAAATGTTTGGCAGTAAAAATTGAAGATATCTTTTATTATTTTTTTCTATTTTCGTCTACATAAAAGCTTTACCAGTGCCTTAATGAGATTATGAAAGAAAAATACTATATTAGTCGGGTTAAGTAAATCGGGAATGTTATTGGAAAAACATGGTCACCCTTGTCGTGGTGATGCCAGCCCCCGGGGAAGTACTGCTTCACGACATCCGGCGTCTCGTACTCCGACAACAGCCGGTCTACTTGGTGCTTCTTCCGCCAGAGTAGAGACTGCGAAAGCATCTCCCGCGCTTTCTCCACGCTGAAATCACGAGCACGGAGAAACCGAAGCAGGGTGGTGTCGCTTGGCACCTGTCGATGTAAAAAAAAAGCTATATTTTTAATAAATCGGAACATAGTCGGATCTCATTTAAACCTATCTTTTTCTGCGCCGTCTCTCTTAATATACAAAATAAAAAGAATTTACAAAAAAAATTGCCATATTTCAGTGTAAATTTTCCATTTATTTATTAATTTACACTTTATTGTACACGATAACTAAAAAAGAAACAATTTATATAAAGGTACAGAAGGCGATTTTGTCGCTCGAGGCGATCTCTACCACAACCTTTGGATGGAGATGAGAGACATAAAGACAGATAGGTATGAGAGGGCAGTTGCACATACATACAAATACATACATTTTGATGTACTGAACTTGAGTGACAAAATAGTTTATCCCAAACTATGATATATAACTCTTATTGATCGACAATTAATTATCTACTTATTTTTTAGTCTATTTTGTTTTTGACTCTCCTTGGCAAGATTGTGAAGAAGCAGGAGGAAACTCCACATCAACACATCTTTTAATAAATTTCATCAATACAGATTTATACATATACACTTTATCATATATAGCCGAAATGAAATCAAAATAATCAAGAGACATCGTTGCTGAGGAAGCTCTATGAGAAGAAGGAGAATGGACAAATTTTTCTGCATGTTAATGTGTGGATACGTTCCCGATGTTTTGCTATACAGCAATGATAGAACGATATCCCACCACATATGCCTCCACAAGGCCGACCTTGGGAAAAACGCATTCTCGTATATACGGGAAGGTTATTGATCTTTGATATTTCTGGCTAAAATATTTTGAAATCCTTCATCTACAACAATACTTGTCCAGGGTAAAGCAAAGGATGAAGTCTGCCAAGTTTGTGATGAATGCATTCAATGAAAGCCTTCGCTGTTCACGATGGTCAATCATCACCTTTTCAGCCGTAAGATGTCCGCTGCTGAACAAAGGCCTCTCTTGTAGTTGAATCAGGCTCTATTCACGCGGAACCGGAACATACGAGATAAACATAACTATTAATTTTTGCACTGTATGTGTGTCAAGTTAGTGGCCGGCGTGGGGGGTCATCGGTGATCTTTGGGGGGAGGGAGCATGCCTTATAGTGGATATCTATCAGCTCACATGAATGAATAAAATGTTTCAGTGAGAGACAACATCTCAGCAGGAGTAAGAAGTATATAATGTACCTTTCCTTTCTGAAGCTCTGCTATCCACTTGCGCAGCTGCAGCAGCCGCGACTCCTGCATGGGACTCAGCTCACCCAAGTACCTCTTGATGTACTCGCTGTCCAGGGTATACTGATCTGCAAAAATACAAACCTATTAACTCATTACCGTTCTTAATCCTGGGATATTTCTTCTATCAGAGACGTCTCTTAGTAAAAAGAGAGGTATATAAAGAGAATGCATTGAATGGAGCCAAGTGGCATTGAAAGACCAGAAATGAAGGTCCGTCATCAAGTAGGACTTATAAGCGAAGAGGAGGAACAGTGGGAAATATAAGGAGAAAGTCGACTTCGATAACAATGTGAGAGAGTATAGGAGTAAGACAGTTACAAAATGGACGGTACCATGAGGTACTGGAGCGGGAGACAGAGAGAACGCCAGACAGGCTGACGATATCGCAGCTACGGCAGGTGAGTGTCTCCAAGTTGCCAAAGATAGAGAAAAATGGAAAGCTTTGAAGGAGAATTTTACCCTGAAGAGATCCAAACAAATTTAAAAAATAAAAATTTTAAAACATTAATTTTAATTTATTTGTACGGATTATATAAAGCTTTATTATTATTATTATGGGAGTGAGAGAGCGAGAGTGTGTGTGAAAGAGAGAGAGAGAGAGAGAGACTAAGAAACAATGGTACAAGTTTTTTTGTATATTCTTATTATTGGCATAAACGTTTATTAAACTTATATTTGAACTTGGATATCCAAGATCTACAAGATAAATATAAGACGGGCTTTTTTATATATATACAGACCCTCAACAGGAGGTACCTCCTCTTATAAAAGACCCAAAAAAACCGTTATGAGAACTTCCATTTTCGTAAACTTACTACGTTCAGAACAGGCTATGTTTGCTCGGTATCGACCTCGTATTAACGTACAGTTTGAAGCGAATATAGTAAGGTGCCCAAGCGTTTCTAGGAGGATCAGCTCTGTCCATAGCCATGAAGAAAAGTTCTTTCTATACATTGAGATTTTCCCGTTACAATCTCATCTATTTTGATAAAAGTCTTTGAGCCCGGAGGCAACATTTCTTACGTCACTCAGACCATTCCTTGTCATACAATAAATGTCATCTAGTGGAACACGTGATAGATGCCTATAGACTATTCATTCTTTGTCTATGACTCAAAGGATGCATTGTATTATATCCCTATTTAATATTCTCCTAACAATAATTGCAGTACCCGTAAATATAGCACATCGACTTTTTGAAAGAGACAGTCGGCTAATTTCGGCTTCGTAAAGCACTATATCCTACACGTGCGACAGAGACAACGGTCTACGAATCCGAAATTAGCCGATTGTCTCTTTCAAAAGGTCGATGTGCAATATTTATCGCCAAGTTTCTAGTTTTACATAAAATTTGAAATGACTTTTTTGTGTGAGAAAATGTTGTGCGATTCTTCCTAGGGCCGGTAAGTTCTGGAAGTAATAACAACACGAAGTCCGAAGTAAAAGTGTGTATCCATCAAGCATAGCCCATATTTATACAGATTTAATTTACTTATAACAATCGTCAGCCAATCACAAGCCGAGAAGTATTGTAGCGCGCTCTCTTTCGCACGACGTATATAAACAATTATATTTCTAAGTAAGAAAAGGACCAATATTTGTCAATCACTAATCGGTCTAACATTACTCTTGAAAATGCCCCGTGAAGGGGTGAAAGACATGTTGAGTGATTTAACGGTGGTAGTTGTGTAATTCGCATTGTTTGTCGCATGCGCATTTATCAGCGGGCTGGCGGGCGATGCACTTTGTTGCACGACTACGACTGCATTTGCGGAAGTGGCTAAATATTGGTCCTTTTCTTACTTAGGATGGACTTCTGCAAAATAATGCCTGATTCCATTAAATTATATTTCTATGGGATTCCCCCTTTCGATGCGCCGTTGACGATGACGTCATGTAGCTCAAATTAACTTTTTAAGAACAGTAATTTGAATTTTAGTTTTGAGAGGTTATCATCTGTATAAATACGAATCCTCAAGCTATTTAGACATGTCACACGTGATGAGGAATCAATGGAACGTCTGGTGGTGCAAGGCGAAGTGGAAGGCAAACGATCTCGTGGAAGCTCTCCAACGAGATGAACAGACATCATCAAAACTATCACTAATAAGTCAGTCAATAAATGCTCTGACTCCACCAAACACCGAGCTACATGGCGAGGCTGAGAGAAGCAGGAGGGGCACCAGAACCTGGTACATGACCACAACCACTCAGACAATAGTGCATTAATATTATATAAATATCCGTTTAACTTTTCATTATATCTTGGAGTGATATACCACAATCGCCACAACTGACAAGCAGGTTGGTGATCGCAGTGTGGTATTATGGTACGCAGAGGACTCTGCTGCCCATCCTCTGGAAACTTGTTAGCGAATAGTGGTACTCATATATAAGACTATCCAGATACAGTAATACCCCGCTTCACGCGACCCCGTTATACGCGGTTTCACTATAATGCGAATTGCAAATTTCGCGCTCAAATGCCTCGAATTACGCGAAAGAGTGCGTATAAATATAATGTAGTCATCAACTTCTCTATGGTGTCTTGACCATCTGTCAAACAATTAAAAACAGTGTTGGGTGTTATGAACGTATTTTACAAGAACGTAAACAAAACGTTACCCAAAAGACAATAGATGTATTTTTCCGTAAAAAATAAGAGTATGTATTGCATAAAGTGTTCCTAGAATTAAAGTGATCGATTAAAATGATTTGTATTTTTTTGTAATAATTTTTGACTGTGTTTAATCATAAACCTCGTTATACGCGAATTTCAGTTAACGCGATTTTTTTTGGAACGTATCCCTCGCGTAAAGCGGGGTATTACTGTAATCGAACCCGTGGCGACCTACGATCGCAAGTTTTAGTGCGCTACCACAGCTCAATGGAATCTTTCATACTTTATTGTATGCACTGGATTTTTTATTAATTCTAATTTGTATTGCTAGTGTTTTTTTACAATATTTATTTTTCGCTTAAACTGAACGCAGACAGTTGGGAGAGGGTTGCCGCTATTTGATACGGATCTTTCTTCTCCCAGCTGCGAGGCATGACAGCGTTTAATAATTTTTTACAATTTTCCTTACACAATTTTTTTTATGGGTAAAAACACAGCTAAAACTTATACACATTAACAATATAATTTGGAAGTTTTAGTTGGTACATTATTTTATTTCAAGTCGCTGCCCAAGCGCTACAAACCGTTGAATGCCTTGAGATTTAGGACAATGTGCCGGGCCAACTCATCAAAAGATTCTGCTGCAGATTTTTTCTTGAGAAGGTCCGGTAAGTTGAACGGAGGTATATTAAGGTTTTCACATAAGGTCACGTGGTTACGTCTTTTGGATGCGAATCGGGAGCAGTGTCTGAGTAAGTGATCAAAAGTCTGTACTGTGGAGTCGTCACATGAGCAAGTCTCATTATCGATTATTTTAAAACAGTGCAGGTACTGCTTGCAGTACCCGTGCCCGCTTAGTAGTTGTGTGAGATGGAAAGATGTCTTGATAAGTTTTCGCAGTTTGTTTATATATTACTAGTACACTTATCAAGTTAATATGTCAACATAATAACTAGATATACATGGAGAGCTTTTATGTAGAATAATCTAAACATTTTAAACGTACGTTAGTTTTGAAATTAATTTGATGGGTCTTTACGATCGCCTTCGATACTGTGATGTCTACAAAAAGCGGTCATCATTTATTCTATATATACAATCACCCTGTATAATATGATCACTCTGAAACTCTTATTGTAATGCGACAAGTCAATAACATCTAGCAGTACAGTATATATATAGATGTATATGTATATATATATATGTATGTATGTATATATATTAGTATTCAAAAGATACTAATCACCTTCCCTTTCTTTCGCGGCTTCCCACACTGAAATAAAACGAGAAGCACGCAATGAGACGTTCGCCAGATTACTCTAACAGCTTTTAAGGAAATTCATAGAACAATTGCCCGATGTTTATGTAACACTTTCTAAAGTGAAACGATTCTGAAACATAACTTTAACACAATACAGTCGAAAATACAATGACAGGTTCGCACATACGACTTTTTGTCATGCGAACAGTGATGTCAAGTTATTGTATTGCGACGAGGTTTCATATCGGAAACAATGTGGAAGCACACGTTAGGTTGTATGGCCAAGGTCGCTTATCCAGGTCGCTGGCAGGGAAGGCAGACCGTCGGGTGCCAAGCGACCCGACAAGGAGACAAAGTACATCACGGAGTCCGATTCATGAAATTTTTTAAAATACTTTTTCATCTTTTTTTCGGGACAGGGATGTACACCCTCCTACTTTCATCTTCACTCTCTCATCCTTTACGATTTCTCTCTGTATTCACTCTTTCATACTTCATATTTTCCATCATTCAGCATACAACATTCACCCACATTACACTCACGCATCGCCTCCCATTCCTCGCCACACTTCCTATTACACGGTTTTGTTATGTCTAATTACGTCACCCACCAGCCTGCAACAAAACCGCAAGAAAGTGTCGCAGTTCTCCTCTTCCAAAAAGGAAGCGACGTTGCCACAAGGAATGCTCCGACCCATTTCCATTTGATCAGCCACTCTAAGCCCTCCATATATGGAACAGCAAGTAATTGAGTGCACTACGATCTGGTCAACCCCTGGGTCATAGATGTACAAGGGACTCCCTTTGAGCCTAAACCTATACAGGTGCTCTGAGAATCCTCCTCCTGAACATTTGGGCAAGAACCGTATCCAGCTCCACCTTTTTCGTTATCAAAGCCGTCTCGCCTTCCACATACCTTCTATTCCATTACCCAAGCGTTCCAAGCTTGACTAACGAAACGGGGCATTCCTCGTATTCTGGTCTTCTTTTAATCTTTGGACCGCGTCCTTGGTCAGCTGATCCGCACCCCCATTGCCATCATAGTTTTATGACATTAGAAATGTAAATGAAGTGCGATATAAATAGTAAGAAAATAAAAATTAAGAATAAATAAAAAGTAGAACTCTGAAAGGAAGGCGATGGAAGAGAGACGATGTAGTGAAGAAAAGCATGTAAAGGAATAAAAGATATTGTAAAGGAAATTAGAGGAAAGAATGAAAGACATTGAAAAGAACGGAAGACGAGTATTGAAATTAATAAAAATAATGTTAAACATTGCAATGTAAATATCTAGTAGTAAATATCCAGCCTTGATAGGGGTAGAGAGAGAGGCCCAAAGAAAAAGGAGTCCGATTTAGTTAACAAATGGACTGCAGCTGTGCTAGTCCTTAAACATCTGCAACTGGGCATATGCCTTCCAAATAGGTTTCCAAAAACACCGGTTTGATGCGTTCTGCATATAGTGTCTTTCAACGACCGTTTGTCCACCTCGATTCCTGAGGATCTTTCGTTCCCCCCTACCATGGTAATGCAGGAATATTACTATCTTGCTCCTCTTTTGTCCTTCTTAATATCTCATTCCTTTCCCTTTTATCCTTTCACGATATCCTGCATTTCTTTTATTACCATTCCTTTCATATATCGCCTCACTTTCATCGCCTTCTCTGCAGGGTCGTACATTTTCATTTTCTTTTATTTTGGTTTCTTTATTTTTACTTTTTGCATTTATTATTATCTATATCACAGTTTATTTTTAGTAGACTTTTAAAATTGACAATCTACTATCTACTTTGGTTTATTTAGACGTTGGTTTCTCTGTTACTGGAAACTTCTCGATTTTTTTCAAAGTACTAACACTGTCATCGGTCTGGCGAGTGATGTGTCTCAGACATTTAGCTTAAGCAAGTCTGAAGGCTTTCTCGATAACCTTGACTTGTCTCCTCTCAATACAGATAAATATATACGCGTTAGCTAGTGGTTGGAAATTACCACCCGTGCACGCATTTGCTTCTCAAAAATTAACCCAAATGCAACCACAACATTGCACTCCTAGCTGCGTCCGAATTCAAAATCTCGTTCGAATTTTGAATTCAAACGCGCTATAATTATTTTTAACAAAGTATTGTGGCGTCATTGGCCAGTAATACGAAGCGTTCCTATATGAACGCTACAGATACTACTATATTTTATCGGATTGGTAGGTAATTCTCAAGAGGATGAAATACAGTTGGACGTTTAATTTGTTTCATCAACATCGTCTCTCTATGGTATCTCAACAAATCATTCGCTTTCTTCGTCAATCCAATCTATACGTTTCATTTGTTCTAGACCGGCGGAACTGAAACCTTGTGGAAATATATGTACTCGTAGAGAAGAAAAAACAGAAGCGTAGCGGAATATATATTTAGAATAAATTAAACTTAACTAGAAGCGTGTGCCCCAGAAGGCGAGGGACGTAGGCAAGGACAAAACCAGGACAATAACGACCAAGGACACCACAAGCACACCCAAGCAGTTCTCATACAAGAACACCCCGATCGCCATCCTCTCAGCGCTGTTGCAGTCGCAGGACTTGATCGACTCCAGCCTTCTCATCATATCCGAGTTGGTTGCCAAGAGCGGCTCGCTCAGCGTCACTCTCTTGCTTTCCACTGGCCTCGCTTCCAGGGTCAACAAAGACCTGTTCCTGGCGTCTTTTTCACTGGACAATCGCATAGAAGGCCGCACCTCCTCCGTTCTGTTCACGTCCACGTCGCTGGGCGTGCCAACGACCGTAAGCTTTTTATTACTCGAAGACTTGGATCTGAGCCGATAGTCGGGGAAGTCCTGACCAGACGAATTGTTGACTCTGGTAGCAGACTTGCTCCTATTCCTTAAATTCTTGCTTGATCTTTGCAGCGAGAGTCTGCTAGCGATTTGATTGAAGCGTGAGGTACCTGGGGGAGGAAAGGAAGTGGTTAGGAAGGGATAGGTAAAGGATTTGTTTAAATAAGGATGGTAATGGTGGTAACGTACTTTAATATTTAATTCATATAGTGGCGTACTACAATTAACTATTGATTCATTCATGAGACGAATGCCAGATTAGCCCAATTTGATAAGAACCAGAATCAGATTGAACTCCCCTATAATGGCACTCTATACTTAAAGCTACATGGAATTTGTTTGAGGGTAGTTCTAAATTAAAGTCATATTATTAACTAACTTTCGTTGTATACTGATGTTGGTTTTATTCTGATGTTAATGCTGATAGCCTTAAGGCTTTTGCAGATTTATCAGACAAGAGTTCATAAAGCGGAAGGGTCTGTGATTGACCGAGTGTTTTTAGTATCTATGTACCGGATATGTTTAGATTTATTTCCCTTGTCGTATCACATTACAAGTGATTCGTGGCTTACATTTTTACTGTTTTTTTGTATAAATTATTAAGAATATTAATTAAATATGTAATAATTAATAATAAGAAAATACGCTCTTTAAGATCGACGGCCAGTTTTCATAACATATCCACAAAGACAGTACTACTTTTTAGGAGAATTCTGGAAATATATGGGGACATTTATCATAGCTTATAAATAAGGCGATGCTGCCGTCAATCCTCTTACCCCTCTCGACCTCGGAATCAAAGCGGATGTTATGCTATCTATGGAATATCACAAGATTTTACAGAACTGAGTTACATTGAAATTTTGTGGTAGTCATCAAAATATATATTATTTAAGCCGACAAAGCGAATAAGCAACTTTAAACATTATTTATTCAACGTAAATATATTTAAAAATGGAACACTGAATAAGCAAACGCGACTGACCTAAACCTAACCTTCACCTTAGCGCAAAATGACAACGCACATTCGTTAAATTATTTCCTATGATTGTTAAAACATAGCGTTTAATTATAATTAATGTTTTTAATTGAAATTACTTATGACATAGTAAAAACGATATTTCAACTTACTGAGAGTAAATATTTTTTTCTATTATTAAAATAGTAAATTAAAACCAATAAGGGCGTGTTAGGAGTATTTTTGGTATGCTATCAATTACACATACATTTAACACGAAGTACATCAGCGCAGCTAATATAAAATCACAAGTTAAATTCAAATTCAAAGTATCTTTACTGAAGTAGACATTCACATACGCTTTTAAATCAATTGTTTTAACTATAAGTAGTAAGCTACCAATGGCTCGGAATGCTGATCAGTTAGAACCGGCCAGAAACTAGACAGTTGCTCTTTTAAACAAAATTTAAAAAAAATGTGTATATTATAATATTAACCGTGTGAATGAGTCAATAAACCGAGTTCTACACATTTAGATCAATTAAAAACTAGTAAATGCTATAATAAGATTTATTTAATAATGTATTTTTAATTTTATTACTAAGAAACGGAAGGTCTAAGATATCTCGTGGAACTTTATTATATATGCATAGTAGTAAATAATTTATTTATTATTTATTTGCAAAGTCTTTATACAGTTAACCGTTTAGGAGGTGCAAAGATAAATTGATAGAGACATGTGAAACTGGTTAATATCATAAAAGTACTAATATATATATATATATATATATATATATATATATATATATATAGTAAAATCCAGCTATCGTGTACGTTAAAAGTAATTTTAAAATTAAACCTAAGACTGACGTAGAAACATGTGAAATGCCACATGTCACACGTGACGACTTATGAATAATTTTCCACGAAGAGTTACCGGGGTCGACCTTCAGGAGTTCGTCCATCGGGGGGCTACGTTTATCAAATATGCATACCATACTTACAAGTTGTTAATGTTAAAAGTTTAACACGTCATCTACTTGATATTATAAAGGTGAATGAAATTTGAAAATCGAAAGACAGTACATTTTAACCAGCGGATTGGCAAGTTGAAGTTGGCCGTGGGCAGACCACATAGCGCAGAACAGATAGCTAAGGACCTTAGATTCTGGACTGGTGGCTAGGAGACCAGGACGAAGTACGACATCCACCTCCAAGGTGCATGCAGACAAAGACAAAAAGACTGATGTCATAGGTGCTATCATCCTATAGTTTAGTTCACTGTGTACTCCGTCATCAGAGTTGGAATCCGATCACGAGAGACTTTATTAGAGTTACATATCTATCTATTCATCACCAAAAATATAACCAACATCATACTGAACTCTAATGAGTCGTATACAGTCATATAGACAACAAACAAACATATATATATATATATATATATATATATATATATATATATATATATATATATATATATATATATATATATTGAATCTTAACCTACTTTACTTACTTATAGTAATCATAAACATTGTGAAGGCTTTACAAACATAAATATATAATAATAGCGCATCAGAAGTTTAAATTTCATTTAATGCATTTGCTTCTGATGTCTCTATATAAATAGATAAATAAACAACATTAAAATAAACGAATGTACAAGTTTAATATAAATAAAAAGAAATAATACTTATAATAATGTACACAAAGGACTAATGGCCAATTTTACGCGTTTACGGTAGAACAAATCCTTTCATAAAAGGTCAGAGATATAAATTTAGGTACCTCGCCCGGGACAGTTTCACGCCCTCGGGAACTTACTCCCGAAGGACATTTGTTCAAGGCCAAGGAAACGTTTGAAATGGCGCAGTGATACGTTAGCAAAGTTAAAACAAACTGTTGCCTTTCGATCTATCACATCTGTGATTATAAATGTTAAAATTTGTGACGTCACACATACATTACATTCTTAATTTTGATTCTTTGAAATTTATAATCGTCTTCAAGAGAAAAATGTCATGACATGATTCGAGGCTTCCAAATGCATCCTCATCAAAGAACAACAGCAACAGCAATATATATATATATATAAAATTCTCGTGTCACGGTGTGCGTAATTGAAGTCCTTCGAAACGGCTCGACCGATTTTCGTCAATCTCAGCGTGCACATTGGCCAGGGTTGAGAATCAGACAACATCTATTTTTCATCCCTCTAAATGTTAAGGGTGGTCCACCCCTAATTTTCTTTATTTTATACACAAATTTTTGTTTTATTGTTTTATGATACAGCATACAAAAATACATACAAACCTAAATTTTTATCTCTCTACGATCAACCCTTATTATTTATTTCTTTTTAATGTTTCCTAGAAATCACGTACATGGCAAAACAATGTTTGCGGGATCGGCTAGTATAAGTGTGTGTATATATATATATATATACATATATATATATATATATATATACACACACACATATATATATATGTGTGTGTGTGTGTGTGTGTGTATATATATATGACGACGCCCACTGCAAGATCTAGGTCTTACCCAGAGATATCTATGGGGGGGGGGGGGCGTTATATACCATAATTGTCACACTTGGCAATCAGGTTGGCAAACGCGCTGTTTACAAACATGTTTATGAGCAGTGGCCATACTGTATTAGTACTGAAAAAAGTGTGCATTATAAGATTCTATCCCGAGAATCGAAGCCTGAATCTACGATCGCAAGTCTGAATACTCTATCTATTAGCTACCACTGCTCGAATAATATTCCTAGTTCCACTATATAAATTATTTTATACAAAAAAACTAGCTGATCCCGCTAACGTTGTTTTGTAAAAAAAATTAAAGTTTTTAATTAACAAATGTAAGATAAGGGTTGATCGTAGAGGGGTGAAAATTTAGGTTTGTATGTATTTTTTTATGCTGTATCATAATAAAATAAAAACCAAAAAAATTGTCTAAAAAATTAAAAATAAAATTTAGGGGTGGACCACCCTTATCACTTAGGGGTATGGAAAATAGATAGTAGCCGATTCTCAGACATACTGAATACGCATGCATGTAAAATTTGGTAAAAATCGGTCAAGCCGTTTCAGAGGAGTTCAAGTTCGAACACCGTGACACGATAATTTTATATGTTAGATATATTTTGTATTTTTAAATATATACCGTCATTCTCGGAACGACGAATAAGGTAAATTAGCATTACGTGCGAGATTCAATACATCGTTTGCACTTTTATTAGAAACAATTTAAAGTAGTAATTAACAATTGGTAATTAAAGTGGGTCGCTTACGTATCGAGATCGGATCGCGTTCAACAAACATACACTCTTAGCCGACATTTTATATCAGTACCTAACCCTTATAAATATTTACAATAAAACTAAAAAAAAAACAGGGTATGTCCATAGTGTATTTACAAGGCGCTGTAAAAACTGACTCTACCAAAGTTTTGATTTCAAAGTCTCTTATTCATTTGTACGCAATCATATTTTTTTATATAAAATCATAAACTTTACTTACTGGACCATCATTTACAAAATACATATTAAAAGTTAAATGAAAAGGCTTTTATTCAATAAACGAATATTTAAATGACAAGAATCCTTGGCGGTGATGTCGCTTGATTATTTTGATTTCATTTAGGCTACATCTGATAAAGTGTATATATATGTGTGTGTGTGTGTGTGTGTGTGTGTGTGTGTGTGTGTGTGTGTGTGTGTGTGTGTGTGTGTGTGTGTGTGTGTGTGTGTGTGTGTGTGTGTGTATAAAACGTGTTGTTAAACTGTCAAAATGTGTTTTGTTGTAGAGTCTCTTGCAGCTTCTTCTCTACAACTATAACACTGCGAAGCAGAGTAGAGACAATAAGCTTCCTTTAATGAGAATAGTTAAATGTAAGTCATTTGTAAATAACGCGTTATACGGGGTCAAAAGCGTGTTATAGGAAGGACTGATATATTATTTTATAGAGTTTTCTAAAGAACGTTAAGCGATGCATTTGATCTAGTGATGGCCTTCAGCAAAGTTGTGCATGAGCCCGCGAAGGTTTTTAAGTGGGTGTGACAAATTTTCGACAGATGGCGCCCACTGTCATTTCAAAGAATTTCATATAAAAACTTGACAGTTATCCTGATTTGAATTGAAACTAAAACAGCGAACGTAAGATGATGTTTCAAGTTGTGTGTAACACTGGCTCACATAAAATAAATTTCACGCGGACAAAGACGCGGGGCATAGTTAGTTACTAAATTAAGCTTTCCACCATTCATGTGTAACACAACTGAAGGTATGGTGATATCATTAATGCAGTAGACAGGGTTATTTGGCAACTGTATCGATAAAGACATTACGAAGTAAAACGTACAAGTTTGACCCAGAAGACCTGGCAACTTGGCATTATTTGTATCACTTTGACACGTTGCCAAACAAAAAAATTCGAAGAGAATTTTAAATCGCGCATACATTAGCATATCGTTTGCAACACTAAGTTTTATTCAAGGATAAACAATTCATTTATTTGGTCTACATTCTAAATCAATAAAAAAAGAAACATCACAAGTGTTTTCTTTTATAATTGACCGACACATTTTTTCTGTCTTGCATATCTGTATTGAGCTCGCGGGAACAAGATGTCCGCAAGCCAAAAATTTTACGATGTGTGATCGTATCCCAGTTCCAACGAAGACGTTTGCAGGAAGAGGGACTTGTAAAGCAAGGAGAGGAACCAGGCCCTGGTTTACGGGCGCACTTGTGGTGAGCATTTGTGTGATGAGTTTGCTGCGCATCGCGCCCCAAACTCGGGGGCCCAAACTGCTGTGTTTCGCAGCGTTGAAATGACGAAGAGAATTTATTCAAATTCCGCTTCAAGAACGGCGAGGAGCACCTGGTGCTCTAGAATAACCAGAAAGTAATCCAATGGACCGAAGTCTTCACGGTATTTTGCACAATATTCGCAAAGTACTGCTTTAAGTTCTTCGACAGGAGAGAAAGCCCTGAGCTTGCCTCTCGGATAGATAGATTTAGCCCAGGCTGATGTTGCTGGAGGTGGAGGAGAGGGTAGAGGTTTCATAGCGGGCTTCGAAACTTACACCACGGGAGCGGAAGCAGCCGGACATCCTTGATGGGACTGCAGTAAATAATAGAACAAGGGAAGTTCGTTTTTATATTCACAGTTATATATACCTTTCCCTGTCACAAACATCTTCCGTCGTCTCACACAAACGACACGTGTGATTGGTTGTAAAGTAGGGATTGTGATTGGTTGTTAGATAAAGTTAATTCTGGGATCGATTAACTTAGCTTTGATGTTTTGTTACAGGGTCTCGGCATAGAATATTTAGTCTGTTGTCTTCACTCAAGTTTTACATTTAACTCCAAGATCGTCTCTTAAATGTAGATAAGATTATAAAACATAATTTTTTTGTCGCTACATATATTTTTAGAACAACACATACTTTTCGGCATAGAAATATCTTCATCTTATAAAAATTAGATTGAACTTAAAACATACGGTACTGTTATACCTTTTTTTTTAAATACCGATAAATTAAACAATGATAAATGTGAGACGCAAACATGTGAGGCCAGGCGAAGGACGAATGGGAGCGACCTACACGTATACTCGTCCCTCACATGTTCCTCTCTCCCCGTCCCCCTCCCCGCCGACACTTCCCCGCGCGCCCCCCCCCGCGGCGACATTGAACGTGCCGCACTTTCACACGACCTCCGTGTGCTACGATAGAAATATAAAGGAACAGCTCATGTTAGACGTAAATTTGGAACAACTGTGCCTCTCGAATACGGAAGCTGCCATTAAACATATGACATTCCCGATGCCTCCGGCCTCCTCCTCTTCAGGGAGGATTTATCTAATATATAAAATTCTCGTGTCACGGTGTTCGAACTTGAACTCCTCTGAAACGGCTTGACCGATTTTTACCAAATTTTATATGCGTATTTAGTAGGTCTGAGAATCGGCTACTATCTATTTTTCATACCCCTAAGTGATAAGGGTTGTTCACCCTTAAAAATTTTTTTTTATTTTTTTGACGAAATTTTTTGTTTTTATTTTTTTATGATACAACATACAAAAATACATACAACCCTCAATTTTCACCCCTCTACGATCAACCTTTATTTTTAAATTGAAAATTAAAAATATTTTTTTTGCAAAACAATGTTTGCGGGATCAGCTAGTTTATTCATAATATTTTCGGCTTAGGGTAGTTTGTATTGATAACTTGCATACGTAGAACTTATAACATTTCACCGGCCTGAGATCATCGTCATCACCATTTCAGCTGTAAGATACTACTACTAGACCAGTGATTCCCAAAGTGATCTATATCGACATCTAGGGGTCTATGACAACCTGCAAGGGGTCTACGTCAGCGAAAAAAATTTGGGGGTCCATGAAACGAAAATAGGGGTCCACGATAGTAGATCTCAACACATACACTGATAGTACCTATTTACTTACATCATACTATCTTAAAATATCAAAACTTTTACATTATTTATAAAAGTACCTATGAAGTAAAAAAAATTATTATATATGTTTATAAAATTGCGTAAGTTGTAGGATGTTGGTATTCGCTTTGTGGTCGCAATACATTTTGAACTTGTAAAAACCTGGGAGTCGCAGTCTCAGAGCTTCGCTACCTTGCACTGATTTGTTCAATTCGTCACTCTATAAATACGAATGTAACGTATTTGTCTCATACGTTTATTCATATCCGGAATTATTTTTGAATTTTTATTAATTGATTTTAATTTAAATTCAATTAATAAATGTATAAATTAACATGTGTTTTTACTTTAAGTTTTTAACACTAAACTTCATTACAGTAAGAAATTTACAGGAAATCAATATCAGGTAAGTAGGGGGTCTACCCAACACGGAAAAACATGGCAAGGGGTCTACGACGCAAAAAAGTTTGGGGAACTCTGTACTAGACTAACCCCTATCCCCTTCCCCCTATATAACTCCAAGAAGATCATTTCGAAGATTCTGCATCCACCTTACAATTGGACATCCTTAGCTACGTTTGCCGGTCTGTGATCACCACTCCAGAACTGCTATCTATTCCACGGTCCGTCGCCTATCGATTTCCACTTCAATTTGCCCAGAGATAATGAGGTCTAAATATGTCTAGCCTCAAAATAATTTTACAATGATTACAAACACTCTCATCTTTGGAGAACCCAACTGACTTTGATATCACAAAACAAAAACCCCGACTTCGTTTTGGACTTTTCTTTCATCAGAACACGGAATCCTCGCCGCTTTTTTTAATTTATATTCCACAGACATATCCTTGCTATTGTTTTTATAATTACTTTCAATATTTCCGAAATTTTCTTCTTTTTTTTTGCTCACGTTTCTATTTGTCACAGTGCTTACTAAGTCTCTTAAACTCTTGTCTCTTTAACCTATTTTGAAGTTAACCAAAAATTTTACATTTTTGAAATCATTGAGGATCACTAAAAATTATCGGAGCTTTATGTTAATTGAAGGATGGCATACAACCTCATTTATGTGTAAAATTAGGCACATTTAGTATTATTTTTTTCCACAATTGATCACTACAAATTATTAAAACAACACCGATGATGATGGTATAATAATACTCCAAATGAAACTTACCTGGCTGCGAATGTCTGGACACATCAGACGGGGCCCTGGGGGATAATGGCTCAGTTCCTCTAGACAGGATTCGTCGCAGCTCCCTGTTCCTGGTCACTTCACCCACCACCCAGGTGTGCAGCTGCGTAATACCCTCTGCTTCCACTAGCTTCATGAAGGATTCGATGAGCTCCTTGCCTGGAACAAACCCATTTAACTTAATCTTCTTCTCTTACTTTTCTATCGAGAGAAAAAGAGAATGAACTTAAATTTTAAAACATTTTTGGGTTAACTGTCTTAATAACACATAACAGTTGCCTATGTTATAAGTTCTACAGTTTAAATCACCAAGTTCCTGAAGTGCTTCAGGTAGACCGCCAGGGTCTACGGGAAACTCCTCAGAGGACTATGTTGGCGTAACACGTTGGCGTCTCAAAAAATTATCTGCTTTCGGTAGAGAAGAACTGAAATATTGGCTTGTCTTCACCTATCAGAGTAGGCAGATAATATTTAAAGATGCTCAGCGAATAGTTTTAGAAATATACAAGGAAATAACTTGCATATATCACATTCAGTACATGTCGAGACATGAACAGCGCAACCCTTGTTCGGATGTGCAAAGGGTCGAAATAAAACTAAGGGTGTGTGTACTTGCAAAGTATTTATTCGTAATCCGAACTATACCGCAATGAAATCTTAAAAATTTTTGCCGAGTTTTGGGAATATGGCGAAAATTTAGCCGCAGAATTCCATCGTAACTAAATAAATATTTAAAGTGGGAAGAAAAAAAGTTTGGGAACCTCTGCTTTAAATCCACTAGAGCGAAAAAGCAAAGCAATCGTAAATTTCGATCTCTGAAAGATATAATTTTATCATACAAAGTTATCTTTGAGTACAGAATTAAACTATGTTTATCCCTCTTTGGTCATCACACATTATTTAGTCATTTTAAAACAGCATCAAGAATATGGAATACTTCTTCTGTTTTCGCCCACGGACGACCACTACACGGCATGAGCCAAAGATCGCCACAATCGTTCTGCACAGTCGCCGGTCGAACTAGTGGCGGGCCTACTAGCGTCTACAGGCTTGTGGTCGTAACTCGGGAGCCTTTCTGTCCCAAAGGCCGATTCACGAGCGATGAGCCCCACCTACTGTCACTTCAAACGAGCAATTCTTCGAGCTACGTCGGTGCTCTTAATTCTTCTGCGGATCTCCTCATTTCTGATTCGATCTCGCAGCGAATTCCGAGCATATCCCTCTCCATTGCTCTCTGGATGAATGGTATATTCTAAAGAAACATGGGCGCCAATATAAAGACAGTCCCATGTTTACCATCTCCATTATTTACAACTATGTCAGTTGGAGAGTTCATAGAATTATCTTTAAAATAATCAGAACCTAGAAGTTGCTTTTACCTTTGGCAATGTTGGCTGCGTACTGCTTCATAGCGATCTTCTCCACCGTATTCTCCAGTCCAAAGAAGTTCTTCACGTCGAGTACTGCACTCTGCTCGAAGCACGTCCATTCTGGATTTTCGGGGTGTACCTACCGGACACAGAAACATTATTAACGTCAATAGCCTCCCTGATAAGCGGAATAGATAAAAACTCATTCATAGCCCTCTGCAAAACAATTGCAAAATGTGCCATTGAAAGGAACAAAACGCAAACGCAATAAATAAATAGAAAATAGATAAAAAAGGATAAAATAGAACCAAAGTGATACATAAAACAGTGATAGAGAATAATTATAGGATAAGTAATAATAATGTAAAATAAAAATGTACAATAGAAAAAATGTTAAATGAAAAATGTAATAACAAAAAAGGAAAGAATGAATGATTGAACAGAGCAAAAGAGAAAGATAGAAGAACTGTAGCATGAAAGATAGATAATAGACCGAAAGAGACAATAAAGTACGAAAGAAGAGAAAGAAAATATAAAACGTGAAAAAATAAATTGCAAAAATAGGTAATGTCCCTGTCCCACCATAAATAGGGGTACGAGAGGCCCCCAATAGCGGGGGTCATAAAAAAAAGAAACATTATTAACTTAATAAGTCACAGGTATTTCATTTTCTATCTTTCTACTTCATTAACCTACTAAACTCGTACTTTCCAGCGATCCTATTGAAAATCTGTGGAATAAACCCTACTGTTGGATATCTTCTTGATCATCTGCCAGGATTTATTTACCTTTTTCGTTCTGTAATCTACACGAGATATGACCTTTCGACAGAAATGAGATCTGAATAAGAACCAAAGTCAAGGTAGCTCTCTAGAATTATTAGATTAAGTTACGGGTATTTCATTCTCTATCTTTCTACTTCATTAACCTACTAAACTCGTGCTATCCAGCGATCCTACTGAAAATCTGTGGAATAAACCCTACTGTTGGATATCTTCTTGATCATCTACCAGGATTTCTTTATCTTCTTCTTTCTATAATCTACATGAGATATGACCTTTCGACAGAAATGAGATCTGAATAAGAACCAAAGGCACGGTAGCTCTCTAGAATTGCTCGTCTACGTGGCACTGGGTTTGACACATAGCTTGTGCATCCGAGGGTCGTAGGAACAAAAAGGTTCTTGTGTTGTGACCACGAACCTCCGCCATTAGGTAAACCGACTGCATATAAGGAGGCAGCGCAGGACCAGTCGCGTTTACTATTTATATTGATATCTCTGTGTTTGGCACTAATCGGTGTAACATAACTCCTGAAGATGCCCCGTGGAGGGGTGAAACACGTGTTGAGTGATTTAACGGTGGCAGTTGTGTAATTAGCATTGTTTGCCGCATACGCATTTATCAGCGGGCTGGCGGGCGGTGCACTTTATTGCACGACTACCACTGCATGTGCGGAAGTGGCTAAATATTGGTCCTTTTCTTACTTAGGATGGACTTTCGCGAGGTAACGCCTGATTCCATTAAATTATATTTATATGTCAACATGTAGAAATTCAAATTTGTAGTAAATAAAACTATGATAGAACTTCACTTCACTCATTGATTTATATAAAACGGTGGGTATTTAGTACATATCAGTTTCGTAACGTCAAGTAAGTACATCTTGCTCGAGCCGTAATTGGTTCTCGAGGAATGCGATAATTGGTTAACTTGCTTCTATCGGTAAAAATTTACGCAACGCACCTTGCGAAAACCGATGCGAAATGTGCTGAGATTATAAAATAGGTGCATTACGTTGAAGATAATCGTGCGGTTAAGGAATTTTTTTAGTTAATAATTTTGTACCGAGAAACAGGTAAATGCAACAAACATTCATACAAACAGTCCCGGACTCGTATGTCATCACCGGAAACACGCAATGGTTCAAGACCTTCGTCTTCAAAACGAATATAAAAAAACAAAGTGTGATCAAAGTATTGCGCTTAAAGTAAGACTAAGAACACAAACGATTGAAAATTTAAGAAATGGATAAATTTTGAGCACTTTACTTTTTTGTTTTTCCACTTGAAATCAACAAAAAAGTTAACTTATAAAACATCATTATGAACTAATAAGCATGCGTGCTAGAAGTGGTAGTGCTTCATTTTGTCAATGATTAGTATATGAGTTATTTATAAACACGATTAGAGACAAAGTTGCAGTGGGCCCTATTTAGTTTTGAGTAGTTTATAAAGCTACATAAATTGTCACTAGTTCAGTATAGCTATTTATAACACTCGCAACTTTAATAAATAGTGTGAATGAGTGGCCAGAATAGGCAGACATTCTCAAATATCTCGTGTGCGTCAATCACGTCCCAACCCGACTTACGACCCACATATCTCAGACGTAGACTGCCACTTGCGTGCAAACTACATATCAATCTGTGTGTGTATGTAAAACATTTTAATCATAACAAATTTCAATCGTTAAACAAATGTTACAAATGAATGTATAAATCTATACAAATAAATACAATTGGAGTGTCTGTTTGTAATATTACTACCGCTTTTTACTACATACATATAAATTTATATATCAGTGTTTAATGGAATCAGGCGTTATTTTACGGAACTCCATCCTCGGTAAGAAAAGGGCAAATGTATAGCCACTTCCGTACATGCAGTCGTAGTCGTGCAATAAAGTGCACTGTGCGCCAGCCCGCTGATAAATGCGCATGCGGCAAAGTGAGCCTCACTCTGAGTTTGGCACTAATCGGTGAAACATAACTCATGAAGATGCCCCGTGGAGGGGTGAAACACGTGTTGAGTGATTTAGCGGTGGTAGTTGTGTAATTCACATTGTTTGTTGCAAGTGTATATATCAGCGGATTGGCGGGCGGTGCACTTTGTTGCACGACTACGACTGCATGTGCGGAAGTGGGTACATATTGGTCCTTTTCTTACTTATATATCAGTGGCAATTCGAAATGGGATCCATTTCATTTTAAGAGGCGGCAATTCAAAACAGGACTCGACATGAGTTTGATCCTTTTGCTTCAATATAAAAATTATGTATATTACATACACATATTAGGGCGTATAAATTTTAGAAAGATGCCGCGGCATGTTACATACATAATTTTCAAATTAAAACCAAAGGATTAAACTTCTAGAACTGGTAGAGTCTTTTTTACGATAGCCCTCGTTAACAATCAAATTGTCACTCTATATGTCGTGGGCCCCACGTTGGGAAATGTTCTAAATATTAACATTTCGGTTTCTCTTGGAGTCGTAAAGTTTTTTACTATTAATATTTTTAACAGGGATATTGTAATTATATATAAAATTTTTAAAGCTATCGACTTTAATGATAAATTATTTTTAACTTATAATGTTTAATTTGCTATATGCGATTTTTTTTCTCTATTTATTTCACACTACAAGTGCGGTAGAAGAAGTCTAAGAAAGTTTTTTAAGGACAAAAGTTTTAAAGATTTTTTACTCTTGTACGAAGTCGTTTTCAGGGAAGCTATTCATAAATTAGCTAAATAAGTTAGCAGGGTTTATAACAGTTGAAGCTATTTGTAGCATAAATTGATTATGTTTTTCGATGCACCATACATTATCGATAGCATGAGATATATATTCAAAGCTATATATACGATATAAGAATATACATACATTTCGAACGTGTTGAAATATACTCGAGGAGGAACAACACTTGAGCGGGCGCTAAGAGCCGCTCGGGAAATTAAAACAGCCTTCAATCCATACGCCGCAATCCCAACCTGTCTACCCTTCGCATATGTTATATCATCACACGTATGTTTTATATCGAAATTACTTTTTAATATTTTTTGTAAATAATTCTAAATATATAATTATGTAAAATTGTTGTTTTCTTAAAATGTATTACGTTTTTTTATGCTTATAATTTTAAACTATTCTATACTCCTGTTCCTACTTGACGTTGATTTTTGGGACATGTTATATATATTTTAGTTCATGGACCCTTCCCTTGAATGAACTGAGCCATACAACAGTAGGGTTACAATAGCATTAAAATCGTTCAAATATAAGATATGTATGTATATGTACAGTATATTTTTCTGTTTTTATTTATTTTCATTATGTACACCTTCAACTACCCTCTCTCCTTCATGTCTCTCATCTCCATCTAAAGGTTGTTTGGTAGAGATCGCCTCGAGCGATAACAACGCCTCTTGTACCTGTATATAAATTGTTTCTTTTTTTTAGTTTTCTATGTTAATTTGTTATATTTCCTTTTTGTGTTTTTACATAGAATTTCGATTTTTTGCAAATGATTTATTTTTGAATTTAATCGAAAATGTCAATATCAGGCACGCACACATTTAACATATATACATATTATGTTGATATTGTTTTTAAACGGTTTTATTTAGTTCGACCCGTACGGAATTTATTTGGATCAAAATTAGAAATTGAAATTTAAGCACCCTCCCGTTGTCAGATTGATCTGAAATTTGGTACACACATTTAATTTAGATGACAATACAATATAATAAAATCATTAACATTATAAATTTAAGATGGCCGCCGATACAAAATGGCGGATTACATATTTTTCCTAACCCCCCCAACATGGGTATCAAATGAAAGTGCTACACTAGTAAAACACGATGATTATGTCAAAATTTAAAATTCAAGATGGGCGCCGTTCCAATATGGCGGACTAGGTACATATTTTTCTACAACCACCACAATATGAGTATCAAAACACCGTTTAACTTAAAAGTTTTTTAAATGTATTTATTGCTAGTACGAATATATATGTAAACACACTTGTATAGTAATTATAAAATACCGGTCCGTAACAGTCACTTAGAACCGGTATTCTAAATACATACATATCCTTTCCTACGAATATATACCTATTTTTCCTTAACCATACTTGTTTGTTAGTTAAAACGCATGAACTGAGAACGTTAATAAAAACTTATGGCAAACATCATATAAACTCAATGTAACAATTCAAAGAAATAAAAACAAAACGTAAACCTGTAGTACTCTGGTGGGAAGACGACGAAAGTTAGGTGATGAATGAAAGCATTAGGAAACGAATAAAAGATGAACGAGTAAAGCAGAGAAGCAAAAAAGATAAAAATGCAAATAATTTGATGAAAAATCTTTTTGTAAGAAATAGTCCCCTGTGTACCCAAGACAGGGGAAGTGGAAGAGGCCCCAAAAAAAACGTAAATAATAAAAAAAGAAGTTACAGAAACCTTCATTTTAAATATCGAATGATTATAAAATTAATAGCGTACTTTTATATATAACTAGCTGATCCCGCTAACGTTGTTTTGCATGTTGATATGCAGTTGATATTTTAATTTACAAATAAAAAATAAGGGTTGATCGTAAAGGGGTGAAAATTTATGGTTGTATGTATTCTTGTATGCTGTATCATAAAAAAATAACAAAAAATTTCGTTAAAAAAATAAAAAAAAAATTTTAAGTGTGAACAACCTTTATCACTTACAGGTATAGAAAATAGATAGTAGCCGATTCTCAGGTCTACTGAATACGCATGTTAAATTTGGTAAAAATCAGTCAAGCCGTTTCAGAGGAGTTCAAATTCGAACACCGTGACACGAGAATTTTATATATTAGATTCATTAGTACATATCTCGGAAATGAAGAGATTCTTGAATGAATGTAGACGACATGACTCTGCGAATTGGCGGGTTGAAGTGGCATGGACAGGCCACTTCACCCGCTATATACGTATTGGATTATAGACGGGTATTAATATTAAAAATATATATGTAGTTATAAATGGCCGAGATACATACAAAATGGTGAATAACAGAGTTTATTTTTAAATCATTTATGTATATCTTATACTACAGGGGGTGAGCAACCTTTTTAATAAACTAGCCTAATTTAAATTTTTAATTTTTCGGCGGGCCGCACATAACGTACCACTAATATAAAAAAAAAAACTTTATTTTTAATAAACATTGGAATAAGAAAATGTACAAATTTTAATACGAAATAAAAAATAAACAAGATAAGAACGGAAAAAAACGAATATATTTTAAAAAAAATTATGAGAGATTTGGCAACTATTCAAGGGTATATATAATACGTACGCAGATCACTCGGTTTTGATCCGCGGTTATTATTATTCATCTATTTCGGTTTAGCATGTGCCACCGTTTCATTGTAATTCATTTTATAATATGTTGATGAGAGAAAATCGATAAAATAAAATCGATTTTATCAATGCGTGACTCGTCATAAACGTGTATCAGTGGGCATGCCACAGTGCAAAGATTATAGGCCGCTGAAGCCTTAAATTCCTGGAGTGAAGAACACAGACCGGCAAATGGACGTACACCAAGGTCAGACGCTTGATGCCTCTTCCAACCGGTGCTATGGATAAACCTGATGAAGTATAATGTTCAACAGTGGATTTAACGTAATAATAAATATATATATATATATATATATATATATATATATATATATATATATGTGACCAGTATTGACATTTTTTGATCCGGTACTCACTGCTGCCCAAATGGCATTTGAAGATTTCGGGAGTTTGAAGTGGTTGGGCGTAGATCAGACCTTAATTAAAGTAGCGAAGATCAAAGGGTTTCAGAGGAGAGTCTCGGCTCAGGACGCTACTTACTATTCTATCAGATCGAGAGACCTTCGAGCTTAAAGAGGAAACATGGAAGGAGTGAACTCTAAAACCCTCATGAGTACTCACATTTATAGGAGATTTACCGCTAATTTCAACAACACGAGTTGAGTTAATATCTAATATTATAATATATAAAATTCTCGTGTCACGGTGTTTGAACTTGAACTCCTCCGAAACGGCTAGACCGATTTTTACCAAATTTTACATGCGTATTCAGTATGTCTGAGAATCGGCTACTATCTATTTTCCATACCCCTAAGTGATAAGGGTGGTCCACCCCTAAATTTTATTTTTAATTTTTTAGACAATTTTTTTGGTTTTTATTTTATTATGATACAGCATACAAAAATACATACAAACCTAAATTTTCACCCCTCTACGATCAACCCTTATCTTACATTTGTTAATTAAAAACTTTAATTTTGTTTGCAAAACAACGTTTGCGGGATTAGCTAGTTTAAATATAAAATTCCATCGATGTAACATTTCGTGTTAATTAACATTTAAACTACTTGCTTAACCATTACAAGTATCTCATTATGGTAATGGAGAAACTAATTATTCTTACAAGTAAACTTGGAAAACGGGGCGACACAGATAATCTGCAAGGTAATTAGACGTAAATAAACTTACGGAGCTACTTAAATAAATTAAGTGCTTATTTAACAATTATTTTTCGAATCAAAATGAATCAAATAAGTTATATGAGAATCAATTTGATTTTGGAAATTATGATATAAGATTTTTGATATCATAATTCATCATTATATTTCCAATAGGATCGGTTTGAAACAATAAGCGTAAAAGTAAGAAAGAATATATTACCCATCAATGCTTCTACATTAATAAACCAATTTGTATTGTAAGTAAAAAAATACGCAGGAATAATCACCATACGATGATGACCCAATCGGTCAAAGCCGTGCAGATATAATTGCCCACGTATAAACACATCCTTACCTCGATACCACTAACCAAAGAGATTATGTCATACATTTTACGATATTAACTTTGCCCAGCGAAATCAGTATAAAATATAGCTCCGCTGGCGTCTCTCTAGCTGTTTAAAATGTTTATAAAAGACATAGAATTTTTTTTCTAGCAAGAGACGATGATCTTCAATTGCTTGATTTAAATCTCCATTTTGATAGTTTCGATTGCACAAAGTAACATTTCATCACTTATGGACAACGAAGACAATCGCGGCACCTTACTAGAGTACTACAGAAGTCAAAAACAAGGGTATATACTAGTCAAGATAAACAGTTAAATCTGTGATTAATGTAAAGAAAATAGAAGGTCAGGTGATGAATGAAAGGATTACGAAAAAATAAATGAAATAAAAAAAATATATTTTTGTAAAAATATTTACAGTGCACCCTAGACAGGGGGGTAAGTACGATATGCTTCTTAAACTGGGGGCCCTAAAAAATAACAACACCCCTCTTTTAATATCACGGATCATTTGAATATCATGTGCTTATTAAAGTTACCGCAATTAAACGGGTCCTTAAGATGGCTGTATTGTTTGTTGAACCATGAATCGACTTCCTCTAAACACAGATATTTAAATACGCGTCACGTCGCGTCACGTCGCCTACTGCACATCGCCTGCAAGGCTGCTTATGCTTACATTATACCGGATTGTCGATCACTAGGGTTGTCACAATCACAGCTAACATAGTGGTCACTATCCTAACAGAGTTTTTAATATCGAAAGTTACTTACTATGTTTTATTTATTGATGTAATCTCTTAATATATCTAATATATAAAATTCTCGTGTCACAGTGTTCGTACTTGAACTCCTCTGAAACGGCTCGACCGATTTTTAACAAATTTTATATTCGTATTCAGCAGGTCTGAGAATCGGCTACTATCTATTTTCCATACCACTAAGTGATAAGGGTTGTTCACCCTTAAATTTTTATTTTTATTTTTTGACGATTTTTTTTTGTTTTTATTTCTTTACGATACAGCAAACAAAAATACATACAACCCTAAATTTTTACCTCTCTACGATAAACCCTTATTTTTTTATTTGTTAATTAAATTTTTTTTTGCAAAACAACGTTTGCGGGATCAGCTAGTAACCACTAATATTGTTTTGGATGAAGTCGTTGCTGTTAAACCAGAGGCTTTTGCAGCTTCATTGGAACAGGGTTCAACTATGTTCGAGCAGTTCAAGGAACCTTTCGTACCGTGAACTGTTCGAAATTTAAAATATGCTGTTGTGTTTGAATTTTCACAACGCCTATCGAACTAAGAAAGCATAGCATACCTACACGAGTTTGCGTGTACCGTAATGAATGATAGTGTACGGTTTTTTTTCTTCTTCAAAAGACCCCGTTTTTTGAGGACCTCTAGCTCACCCTGCCTCGAGAGAGTTACAAGTTCGTGACGTTAAAAATTCGGGTGAAATGAGTTTTTCAATTTTTATTCTACATTCTCTTTCGTCCTTCATGTTACCCTTTATTCATTCCTTCTTTCTTGCATGTTCTTCCTACCTTCAACATTCCTAGATTACACTCTATTACATAAGTTATCACAGATTTTTTTTTAATACAGACTATCCCTATGCCTAAAATAGGGTATAATTTAATTTGTTACTCATTTTTCTTCAATCTAGTTTTCTTTTGTATTGCCGTCTACACCACCTTTCTGCCGAATTCTAGGAATGATGGGCGCAGGTTGTCGTCGCCCGTCTAATATAGGATACTAATCCTACCTCGGATCGCCATCGCTGTTCGCTGAGGCGGGGGCTATGGCCGCCCAATACGCATCGGTTTGTACGACATACAACGATCACTTGAAAAAGGTTTTCTATATTATACTTTATTTTAAAAAAAAAGCGACTGTTAAAGTTCATTTTATAGTTAGCGCTAACAATAACACTGTGCACTATATTTAAAACTATAAACTACATACACTGCAACAAAGTGCACCGCCATAGGGCGGGCGGTGCACTTTGTTGCACGACTACCACTGCATGTGCGGAAGTGGCTAAATATTGGTCCTTTTCTTACTTAGGATGAACTTCCGCGTGGTAACGCCTGATTCCATTAAATATATAAACTATATTTAAAACACAATGAGGTTAGAATTCTTGTCGTCGTTGCTTCAGCCCGTAGACACCCACTGCAGGCGACAGGCCCATTCAAAGATATACAGTAATACCCCGCTTTACGCGACCCCGTTATACGCGGTTTCACTATAACGCGAATTGCAAATTTCGCGCTCAAATGCCTCGAATTACACGATAAGTGCGTATAAATATAATGTAGTCATCAACTTCTCTATGGTGTCTTGACCATCTGTCAAACAATTAAAAACAGTGTTGGGTGTTATGAACGTATTTTACAAGAACGTAAACAAAACGTTACCCAAAAGACAATAGATGTATTTTTCCGTAAAAAATAAGAGTATGTGTTGCATAAAGTGTTCCTAGAATTAAAGTGATTGATTAAAATGATTTCTATTTTTTTGTAATAATTTTTGACTATGTAAATGTGTGTGTAATATGTGGGAAATATCTCGTACGCAAAGAACGCTATTACTATTATCTAATAACTTGTTCATGAACTGTGGCAATCCTATATAATTAATGCGCAAAGTTCGAATCATATAAGATTGTATCCCGGGAATCAAACCTTTTAGTTTTAGTGGTTTTGAAGGAAAAGGACAAAGGACACCTCTTTTGGCAAAACGACAAAAACAAACTTCACACATATCCGTATTGATGTTATCAGTTTTTAAGCATAATTATTTTTTTAGCTTGATAACGATTGTACAATTAGATCTAAATTGGCCTATACACCTATCCCCCGATTTATACGGTACTTATTTTACACGGTTTTCCAAATAAGTTTTTTTTTTAATAACCGATTTTATTACCATCTCCCATAATGTAAATATTTCTGCTTAAAACATCGAATCGGCACAAATAACTTCGAGTGATGAAAGTGAATTCGAACCTTCGATTCCGAAAAAAGGAATGAGTGTAATGTCTGCCAGTGATAAAGGATAATAAAACACCTTTGGTTATATTTTTTGTTCTTCTGTTTAATGTATATTGTAATTAAATTAAATAACAGTGTTTCCGGGATGTATTAAACATTTTAACTTGTCAATGCATTTTATTTTTATTTCTGTGTACACCTAAAAATATTGAAAAAAATCACAACTGCTAAATACCAAATTATACATTTACTGCAAGCTTTTCGATTTACACGGTTTTGACTTGAAAATTTTCGATTTACACCGTGTAAATCGGGGGATAGGTGTATATATTATTTTATTTATTGTACACCAAAATTCTATATATAACAAAGAAACAATTTATATGGACGTACAAGAGACGGTATTATCTCTCGAGGCGATCTCTACTAGACAGCCTTTGGAAGGAGATGAGAGATATGCAGGCGACGGCGTCAGCGGCGCATCGAATAGGAGAATTCCACAGAAAAAATCTTTATTTACATCGGTATGAATACGGGCAAAGTTCGAATAGATACACACACTTCTACTTCGGATTTAGTGTTGTCATTACCTATAAAAACTACCGGCCCTAGGAAGAATTCCACACGTACATATATACAAAACATAGATATATAAATATATATACGCATAAATCATACATATATACATATATACGATGATATTAAATTCAATTTAAATCAATTAAAAAAAATCGTAATGTTGACAACCCTAGCGTTGATAGGTATTAGTACAAACGATTATCGACCTTGCAGTAATTAAGATAAGGTTAAGTACACCTTATCAGCTTTTCTATAGAACACCAACTGAAACTGGAAAGAGGTAGTTATCAAACGCGTCGGCAATTACCGATCAACACGCGCTGTAATGTTTCAACGCAAACTACGGCCTCAGGGCTGTACACGCGCCTACTTAGAACAATAAGTCCGTATAACAAAAGCATATAATGAATACGCAATTGTTTTACATACCTGATGGTACGGGTCGCCTATATTTCACTGCATGTCGTTCATAGTGATAACATATGTAAAGATAATTTAGATATAAAATATAATTAAATTGATCTACTCTACAATTACATCTACCAACTTAAAATAGATTTCATAATGTCTCAATATCTCAAGTTTTTCTCTGTGATCGGTTTAGAAAATATCTTTAACACTAGATTTACCATCTATATATATACCTATTTCTACCAAAGTCAAAATTCTACCAAAGACTTTGGTAGAATTTTGGCTTCCCTTATAAAAATGCTTATTGCGACTTCCAGTGTTTATTAAAAATAACAAAACAATTGTTTACAGTTTTTCAGTCACAATTTCTATATAGATAGATTCTGTTGTGTATAAACTTTTTTCGCATGTACTGCATATATTTGTAGCTTCATAATACATTATTTCAATATCCTATTCGACATTTGCGTACAGAAACCGTGCCACGTGTGGTCAATATATTAACTTCGTGTGGTTTTTGCCTTGAAATCTTAAATTACATGATATTCGCCTTGCAGCGGGCGTCCGTTTGCTGAAAAGAATAATAATAAGAACAACCCACCACATGGCAACGAACTACCACTGAATTATAAACAAATATAAGATCGTGTAATGGTAAAAGATATTTGTGATATAGTAAAAATAATAATTTTAAAAACTGAGACATACAAGTGTAGAAGGCAATGTATGAACAGAATATAGACAGAATAAAGAACAGATAATGCGAGATTATGTTGAAGGGAGAAAAAAAATGAAGAACCTAACACTGATAAAAACATTTCGTAAGCAAAGTCCCCGACATATAAGGTAAAGAGAGAAAATAAATAAACACATTTAAAAAACTTTTAAGTTAAACGGTTTTTTGATATCCATATTGTGGTGGTTGTTGAAAAATATGTACCTAGTCCGCCATATTGGAACGGCGTCCATCTTGAATTTTAAATTTTGACATAATCATCGTGTTTTACTAGTGTAGCCCTTTCATTTGATACCCATATTGAGGGGAGTTAAGGAAAAATACGTAATCCGCCATTTTGTATCGGCGGCCATCTTAAATTTATAATGTTAATGATTTTATTATATTGTATTGTCATCTAAATTAAATGTGTGTACCAAATTTCAGATCAATCTGACAACGGGAGGGTGCTTAAATTTTAATTTCTAATTTTGACCCAAATAAACAAATTCCGTACGGGTCGAACTAAACAAAATCGTTTAAAAAACGAACTACCACCCTCATTACCCTCCTCCCACCTCCTCCTCGAGGCATATTAGAAAGCAGAAGCTACCTACGCAGATAATCCTTAATAACCGTCTATTTGTCAAACTAATTAGATTGGATCCCTACTATCTGTAAGGTTTCGGACCACGCTCATATTACTGCCTATAAGAAAATGTAATTAGGCAGATTATTGTATTGCTCATATAAGAATATACAGGGCGATTGATTATTATATTAAAGCTTTAAAACTTCCGCATCTATTTCCGATTATACCTACCCTGATCACTGATATAGTACTGTGATCAAAAAAAAGGTGAAATTGTCAATTAAAATTCCCGGGCATTAGGAAGACAGTTTTTTTTTATATTGGTAGTACTGTCTATAACATTTGCCAAGCATCTGTTTGTCAAATGTTGGAAAATCAATTGAATGAACCTAAACTACTTTGATGCATGTTTTGTGTCTCAAGCGCGTCAAGACTGGCATTGATTCTCCGGGACTTCTTTGCCAAAAACTCAACTGATTTCGTTCCGAGACCACCGTATTCGCCTAATTTGGCTCCGTGCGACTTTTGGCTTTTCAGCAAATTGTAAACACTAATGCGCGGACGCCTTCTTAAAACACTTGAGGAGATAAAAAGAGAATCGAAGGTCTTGAATGCTGGACCGGAAAAAGAATATTTATACATTTTCGAGGATTGAAAAAAGCGTGGAAAAAAGTTCGTTTTATCAGACGGATTGCTTTCGAAAAATAAATAAATAATTTACATTATACTAACAAATTCACCTTACCCTTTGATGACAGTGTAATATAAAAAAAATAATCATTTTAATGTCACTATATTTATTGACAACTAATTCTCTATATATCTACACTGTAAATGTCAAAGCGCAGTGTGACATTTGGCGCCATTTGTTAAAAATAATGCATCTTCACATTATGACATTACTTTTGCCACGTGTTATATAAAAAGAGATTGCTTGACTTTTGTCTACCTCCGTCTTTCTGCCGCGCCTGTACGACCAGCATTCACGCATACTATAATGTATATATTACTAGCTGATCCCGCAAACGTTGTTTTGCAAAAAAAATTGATATTTTAATTTACAAATAAAAAATAAGGGTTGATCGTAGAGGGGTGAAAATTTATGGTTGTATGTATTCTAGTATGTTGTATCATAAAAAAATAAAAACCAAAAAAATTGTCTAAAAAATTGAAAATAAAATTTAGAGGTGGACCACCCTTATCACTTAGGGGTATGGAAAATAGATAGTAGCCGATTATCAGACCTACTGAATACGCATATTAAATTTGGTAAAAATCGGTCAAGCCGTTTCGGAGGAGTTCAAGTTAGAACACCGTGACACGAGAATTTTATATATTAGATTCTATCATATTCCGTGTGCGCTTATCCGGAATTGATCCCGTGAGCATCTCATCTAGTCTCAGTTTATAAACAGCCAGTATATTATGAACTGGTGGAATGTATCGCATTCCGTGTACGGCTGCTTCACTCCACCGCAAATAGCAACTGCGTCATACGGGCCAACCGCAAACGGTCCGCGCCTGGTAAACATTTGATATAAGCAGCAAAAGCATCAATTCTAAAAATCAAATTAGCTTTACCACATGGTTTATAAACTTGGTTGAAATGTTCATATTGTTACAAATCACGAGTTGCAGAACAATATAAACAATAAACACGGAACCCTAAGTTCAAGAGGTGCCGTGAACACGCGTGACCTTGAAGTAATTTATAAATTTTTGTGTACAATTCTCGGAAATTCTAATCCAGTACTATCTCGAACTTACTAGAATCTTTTCCGTAGTATAAATAGATGTACTCCCCATGAGGACAGTTCGATGTCGTTTTTTGAGTTATTAGATTAAGATCTACGATCATAGTGATACGATACATAGTGACTATTTGGCAAGTTATTTGGACAGTGCTTTCTTGAGTGATTTGGAAGCGTAGTTTGGACTAAGCGAAAGTATACTTTGTGTTAAATTAGGGTGACTATTTATGAATATTGATTGATGATTTGTAAATAAAGGACTCCTTGTGAACCAGTGGTGTTTCATTTCGAGTCAGAACCCACAGTACGTAACATTACTATACAAGAATAACTGGGCATTAATATAATATTTAATGGAATCAATCGTTACCTTGCGGAATTCCATCCTAAGTAAGAAAAGGACAAATATTTAGCCACTTCCGCACATGCAGTGGTAGTCGTGCAATAAAGTGCACCGCGCGCCAGCCCGCTGATAAATGCGTATGCGGCAAACAATGCGAACTACACAACTACCACCGTTAAACCACTCAACACGTGTTTCACCCCTCCACGGGGCATCTTCAGGAGTTATGTTACACCGATTAGTGCCAAACACAGAGTGACCAGAGAGTCTGTTGGAATCAAACTCGGCTCGTGTGACGTTAGAGCATTGTACATAGAAGCATTTCAGGAGTTTTCTCCAAACCTTGGTCGCTTTTGGATTTCGGGTACAATATGAGACTAGTTTGCCGAGGCGACCTAAGAACTCTGAGGCCTCTTATTTCGGTGAGATTGTAGTATGTAGCCCATCCTGAGGATTCTCCTATGAGGTTTGCAACTTAAAAAGAGGCTTCGTAACCTACTCGTCAAGCTACACTATGCCTTCCACGTTTACACATTACATGAAAGTAGCGAGTCTTAAGTAAAATAAGCATGTAACAAATTGCAGTAAAGTACCCGGCGATAAATATTACACATCGAAGTTCGGAAAGAGACAATTGGCTAATCTCGGCTTCGTAGAGCACTATCTCTGTCCCACACTACCAATGTGACGTTTTGTCAGTCGTATTTCGTGCGTCAGAGAAAACGCTTTACGAAGCCGAAATTAGCCGATTGTCTCTTTCAAAAGGTCGATGTGCAGCAATATTTGTCGCCGGGTACTGTATATTATTTAAATTTTTTAAAAAAATTACAGCAATTTATTTGCGTAGGCGCAATGAGAGTTAAACAGGAAAGTTGCCAGATTAATAAACCTAAAAACAATTAAAAATAATGTTGCCATGAATAAACCTAGCAATATCATTACATATGCAGTAATATTTGAACAGCTATCAAAATACAGTGAAAGCTTATTTCCAACCAGAGACCTATTTCATTATTCGCGGATCTAATAAGTACATACATAATAATAAAAGAATTCCAATATATATCTAATCCAGAAAAAGAGGCTTCAACAAGCACTAGAAACGTAACATTTAATTTAAAAAAATTTAGTGAACGTTTAAGAATGGCAAATGAACTTTGCGATTTCTGCATGAACATTGATCCGTCTATGTAACAAAGTTTTATTTAAGATGCGAATTGCTAGAACTGCGTGTCAGTCTGAAATGAAGGAGCTTTTAAACAACTGCTACGCAAGAGAAAATTAGAAAACTTTTCAAACTAGTTTCAAAGTTTCTTTTAAATCGATTTTAATATATTTAATGGAATCATCAGGCGTTACCTCGCGGAAGTCCATCCTAAGTAAGAAAAGGACCAATATATTGTATCCAACAATGCAAGCGGTTGAATGTAGTTCCAAATTATATTAATATCCGTTCCAACACGGTCAGGTCAGGTCGTGCGGCTGATATGGCTATACGTAAGGCTCAGAAGGTCTGGTTAGAGGCGAAATCTCGTCGGTGGTTTAAGATTAAAGATAATCTAAAATTACATCTGAAAGTGTTACATACCGAGTTAGTTTTCAATTTACATAATGTAGAATTTGACCTTTTAGACCACAAGGCAAGAGATTTCGCTTCACAGGCAGCGCATGATAAATATATAGTTCAATCACATGAGTTACGTAGATATACATTAGCTCAACAGGGTGGTAGATATGGTGGTGGAACCGGTGGCAGAAATGAGGGTATACATGGAGAAGTAGGGCAAGGAAGTAACGGTGGTAGCGCCGGTGACGGTGACGGGCAGTCTGATCATGTTTTCTACCCACGGGTGAAAAACATGACCAGTATACAACTAACCAACAAAGAGTTAACATTTCTGGAGATGGGTAGCAAATATAACATAAAAAAATGTGCGGAAGGGGCTAAATATTGGTCCTTTTCTCACTTCGATTTTAATATATTTGTTTTTTTTTTTTATTTCGTCACCTAGAAACGTATCCTCTATAATCCCATATAAACTACCATTCAGTATTCAAAGTTTCTTTATTCGCGTCATATTATGCATGGAACATATACCGCGCGAATAAAGTGCTTAAGAAACAAATGAATATTCATTGTTATCGTTGTGTTAGTGTTGTTTTAAATAATCAGGATTGAAGGGAACGAACCGCTGATTGACATTTTTAATGATTTTAAATTATTATCTCTGTCCTCAGGTATTTTTCAATGTCTCTGGCGAAATATAACAATTGCAAGTAAGAAAAGGACCAATATTTAGCCACTTCCGCACATGCAGTGGTAGTCGTGCAATGAAATCCACGGGGCATCTTCAGGAGCTATGTTACACCGTATTAGTGCCAAACACAGAGTGTCTGTGTCAGACGTGTGTATGTGTGTGAGAAGAGTGAAACACGTGTTGAACGATTTGGTGGTGGCGGTTGTGTGATTCGCATTGTTTGCCGCATGCGCATTTATCAGCGGGCTGGCGGGCGATGCATTTTATTGCACGATTACCACTGCATGTGCGGAAGTGGCTAAATATTGGTCCTTTTCTTACTTAGGATGGATTTCCGCGAAGTAACGCCTGATTCCATTAAATACATAACAATTGCAGTTTGACTTTGACGACGGACTGTTTTGTGTCTGTCACTTGATTGACAATTCGTTTTCCATTTTCATTATATTCCGAGAATCGTGGGTTTTCTGGAGAAAATAATAAAACCGATGAATTCTTACACCCTATTCAGATTTTTCGAGTTAATTTAATCCACTGCGTACATCTTCATAAGTGCTCGTGAAAAAAAATATAGCAAATTAAATACTAGGTAATCCGATACATCGAAAGTGACCTCTGAATATCGCGGCATTGGAGGCGCAAGGCGTTTTGAAGGGCGTCATATGTACCGCGTCTCACTTCCTTATACATTCGTGACATTGAATTAGATAGAACTGGCCAGTTTAAAAAAACATTAAAAACATTTACTTTTAAATTCGAAAATAGAACTCTTCGCTAATATATCGTTACATATGAAGTTATGAAGTATAATGAATTTAAATTTTATTTTCAAACCCATTTTAAGTATTAATATATTACATACGATAGAAAATACAGCGCAATTTCGAAGAAATAAAAAGAAATATATGTAATTAGAGTGATCTTCAACAATCGTAATTATATGTAAAGATGCGTTTACATGTGACTACTTTTTTAAATGCGTGTTGTACCCTATACAAAAATCTATGGTTTCAGAAATAATAAACAGTGTTATGACAATTTAATAAGACAGAAGCGCTTTTAAAATTCAAATTACTACATATTAAAATGAATTATTGTTTACTATCTCTCCCTAAACACTTTGTACTGCCGAAAGTAATTATCCTATCGCATTCCTATTAAGAAAATAAATTAATAAATGTATAATTTAAAACAAATCGAATTGATATTGGAAATAGGCGTAAAAACTTTTTGCAGTCAGTTAATTAGAAATACCGAAGTAAATACAATAGCATAGTATAATAACATTCAAGGTAATGTATCCATAACAACAACTGCGGAACCCTCGAATCTGCTATTTGCTGCCAAAATGTGTACATTCGATGTGTAAAATCTCCAAACAACTCCAGCTGCGCTTGGATGAATTCCAACATCGCAACACCAACACAGCAGTGCACGTCGACCTAGAGCTTAGTGTGAAGATAAACAGGATACATATTAAAAGGAAATCTATTTTGAGACAGATGCAGATAATACAAGCATTACGCTCACTACTCCCTGCAAGACATACGCCCTACTTAAAGATATCCATGGGATACGAGGGTCAAACTGAAAGTTCTTAGAAAATCAAAAACTAAGCATTCTAGCAAGTTATTAGTTTTATTATAACTTTTCAAAATAGCGTCCATTTACATCAATACATCGCTGCATTCGATGGAACCATTGAGAAAAGCACCTTGCCCACTCGGCCTTAGGGGTCTCTTCGACGGCGTTTTGAAATGCAGCCACTGCTTCTTCGGCGTCCATAAAATGTTTTCCTCAAAGTTTTTCTTTTATTTTCGGGAATAAATAAAAATCGCAGGGTGCGAGGTCGGGGCTATACGGCGGGTGACCCAGTAATTCCACGTCTGAGGTCGCCAAATAGTCGATCGTTTGCCTGGCGGTGTGCGACGAGGCATTGTCGTGATGAAGGAGGATCCTGCTGCGAGGTCGTTTCTCTCGAACTTTTTCCAAGACAAGTGGCAAACAGTTGTTAGTGTACCACTCTGCATTAACCGTTTTCTGATCCTCTAAGACAACTGTCGCGTAATGACCTGTCTTTCCGAAGAACGAGGCCACCATCTTTTTTCCAACACTTCGACCTCTCTTCACTTTAGTTGGCAACTCTTCGGAAGGAAACACCCACTGAGCAGACTGTCTTTTGGTTTCCGGATCATAACAGTAAATCCAGCTTTCGTCACCCGTTAGTATGTCGAACACAGCATTTGAGTCACCTCCGTTAAATTTTTGGATCATTTCTCGGCACCAATCAACACGGCGGAGTTTTTGAGCCTCGGTCAAATTATGCGGTATCCAGCGGGCACAAAGCTTCCTGACCGCTAAATGTTCATGGAGGATTTTGTGCACTTGACTCACACCTATGCCTAGACTTGTCCGAATCTGCTGATAGGTCACTCTTTTGTCAGTCTCTATCATACGCCGCACAACACTGATATTGTCTTCAGTCGTCGCTGTAGAAGGCCGTCCCTCACGCAAATCATCGGTGAGATTAGTTCGACCACGTTTGAATTCATTAAACCAGTTGTAAACTGTGGCACGAGATGGGGCTTCATCGTGAAAAGCCAATCGAAGTCTATCATAACTTTCTTGTTGACTTATATGACATCGAAAGTCATAAAAAATCATTGCACGAAAATTTTCTCGGCTTAAATTCATTCTGTCGTGCACAGACAATTTTCAATTTGCCGCCAAATCGTAAAACAAATGACAAATGAATGAAATGTATACTCAATATTATTGGTAAAGAGTTCTATTTTCAAAATTTAAACTTATTTTTTTAATATAATGCTTTTAAGTTGCCAGTTCTAAAAACTTTCAGTTTGGCCCTCGTATACCATATTCGTGACGCTTTTCAGATGCGTTGGCGATCCACTTCAAGGTATGGGCCTCAAAGATATATCATAGTTACCACACTTGGTAGGCAGATTGGTGATCGCAATGTATTATGGTATGCAGAGGAAGCTGCTGCCCATCCTCTGGAAATTTGTATTCACAGTGGCACACCTACATAATTAAGTAAGAAAAGGACCAATATTTAGCCACTTCCGCACATGTAATTTAGTTCTCCCACACCTAAAGTAAGATACAAAATCTAAATAAGACTTACATAGTATCGACATTTCTCAAGAACGCCGATCCTGGCCGAGAAGGTCTCGTTCGTTGCCTCGATCTCCAGCTCCCTGTTCTTGAGGTCCAGGCGGTTCTTCTGGATGAAATATATGTAGTCAACGCCTATCATCTGTTGAATTATGAAATGTTTTAATATTCACCAGTGTAAATTTCATCCAACATCTTACAAAAGAATTGCATACAGAGTTCATCACCATCATCATTATATCAGCTGATGGACGCCCACTGCGTGGCAGAGACTTCCCCAAAGATAGCCCCGATGATCATCCCATCCCAGCGAGTTCTCTAGACCTTGTGGGGGCCTGCCTTCGCCGCATTTGATTCTGGGTCTCCACACAAGAAACTTTCATCCATAACAGCCTTACATCAGCAGAAGTGCTGTACACCGCTCATAGCCAATTCAAATGAAAAATTCTTTCAATTCAAGGTATTGTTCAGAAAGTACATTTATATCCCAAAGGTTATACTACACTGTAAATTTATATTAATTATATAACATACATGTGTGTGTGTGTATCATAACTTTGTAGCTTCGACCGGCGTCGACAGATGGCGCTAGTTGGTTGCCTGCATAAACGTATAAAAGGGACTCCGCGCGGTAGAATCGACATTAACAAAGAAAACTCTACAACGACACGACGTGTATATGTGATTCATGTGTATATAAAGACTAGCTAAATCCCTTCCGCCTGTTCTTAAGTCTGAAGCATTCATCGTGTTCAATATATGAAAAGATAGTAAATTTGAATAAAACTTTTAGAATTTAATGTTATATTTGCACAAAGCAGATGTTGACTTCAAAACGACATGTAAGATCACGTACATTTTGAACTGAGATCATGTTTTTCCTCATCAAACTAAATTGTTTACCGGCAATGCTAACAAGCGACACGACATACGTGACTGCGCTCCGTCCGTGCGTTTATATTGCTTTTCATTGTAAACATTTACATCGAATAATTTACGAAATAGAACATTTAAATATTTACATTGTACAACTAAAAAGGACGTGTATGGAGTACATGTGGCAAATCTCATGTATCCATTTACTCTATAACATCTCTCAGATGAAATAGGCAAAAAATTTAATTCAACGGGCAGTATTACTGTAAACTGCGATTTCTTTGTAAAAACCATAGGATAGATTTGGTTAATAAGAAAAAAATATAGCAATGATCAAGTGATAAATAGTGTCAAAAATATTTAGTGATGATGAAACTAATAATTGGATTATCACATTATTGTCACAGGTAGCCAACTTTGATCAGCTTGGCTGGCCTAACTTACTTCGACGGACCCCACGGTACATACGTACTTTTTTGCTTTTTCTTCTTGTTCATCTATCATTTTTTGGGACATATACTTTGATTTTACAAAGTAAAGCATTATTTATTTTTCTTCTTTAGTCCGTCCAAATATCTGATATTCTATCTTCTACCTTCCTTCACGTCTTATTTTAGTCTTGCTTTTATTTACATACCTTCTATACATCGCGACATTTTTAACAATATCATATTTTTTAAACATTTTGTTTTATGTCCTTCTTTACATTTAAGATGCTATACATATTAGCAGATATAAAATACACTTCCTTATATAAAAATTGAAAGGATAATAGTTACAAGTTTATACGAATTCTCCTGTTCCGTCAAGTCCTCGAGTCAACTCTGTTCTTGCACCTCCACTAACATTCACCCGAGCAAGCAACAGCTTCACGGTCTACCAATTCCATAAAATACATTCAAGCTTAGGTTCTAAACAGAAGTTTGTCTAGACTAGGCGTTTTCTCATAAAGAAATCTATCGAAAATCAGCCCTTTACGCCAAAGATTCCCAAATTCTAGATAGACCTCTAAGAGTCCACGGAAGACTCAACAAGAGTCTATGTATTCAAAGGAATCAGGCGTTATTTTGCGGAAGTCCATCCTACCGATCATAATGGGCAGTTATGTAAGTGGCATTGTTTGCCGCATGCGCATTAATCAACGGGCTGGCGAGCGGTGCACTTTGTTGCACGACTACCACTGCATGTGCGGAAGTGACTAAATATTGGTCCTTTTCTTACTTTAGAGTCTATGTGACAAAAAAAATAGGGATTCACAATTCGTAAGCGAAGGATCTATGAAAATTTATCTTCTTTCGATAGAGAAGAAGTAAAATGTTGGCTAACTACATCTATCAGTGTAAGCAGATAACATATTAAAAAACTCAATGACTTAATACTTGTAAATGCCTTATTCAGAATATCCAGCAGGAAAAAACTTATTTGACCTCTGCCCTAGACCAACTTTAAAACCAGAATATGAATCGACTTTCCGTTTACCTTTTTAAGTAAATATGGGGCGTCGACGTTTAGTTGGCAGCGCCTGGTGGTGAACCGCTGGGAGTCGTCCGCGGTCCAGCTGTCCTCAGTTATCACGCACTCCACCACCACCGGGATTTGAGGGCAGCTGGGGAACCGCATCTCGTATGCCTGCAAGACAAAATGATCTATTTAATCACCTATAACTTATAAATCTAATTAAACCAATCATCATCATATCAACCGATGTGCGTCGACGAAGCCCAGGCCTCCCCCAAAGGTCTTCATGATGACCAGTCTTTCGTTGCTCACATCCATTGACTTCCACCTTGACTAAGCGTCCCTTCTAGTGAATGGCTCACCCATGCCACGTCTACCGCCTAGTAGTCGCCACTAGATTAAACTAGTAGTAATTAGATATGTGTATTACAAATCTATTTCATTTAAGTACATGTTTAGTATCTTTTCATCTCCTGTTCATTATCCAACGTGTGATTAATTATCTTGCTTCAGTATTTAATAAATCAATGCGACCTAGACTAGTGGTTCCCAACCTTTTTCGTGTCATACCCCACCATAGCATATGAAAAAATTGTTAGCCCCTACGCAACCCTGCAAGGCAAAGCAGGCTGCATTATAACGAATCGTCTTAAAAATACAGATTAAAATCGCTTGCTCTAGATGTACTGCAGACTACGGGATCATAAGCAATAATATTTCATTTATCATTTTGAAAAAAATCGTTCCTGATACGAACAGGCGCCATGTTGCGACACACAAAGGCTTTATGAAAAAAATCACTCTCGAAAATGTAGACCATTACAAATGGTTGACATTGCACAAGTGTTACAATAATATTTATCCACCACAGAAAGAAGAGAATGCTAAATAATTTCAGTGATATAATAAACCTATGGATTGAATTTGTACAACTACTATATTAAATACAGTTCAAAAATTCTCGCCTCTTTCCTTATAAGGACTTTTGAAACCCTCCTGGATATTTTAAGTTGTAGAAAACCTTTTTAGACGAGCTTGATTCGATTCTGATTTCAAACAGATTGGAATGAAAATTTATATCTAGAGTAGAAAGTAATTTCAAGACAAGTCACGTTCTGTTTACTGGATTGTCACGTGGCTTTCTGGTTTTACAATTAAAAATATCTTTATTAAAATACGTATTTATACGTACTCTTGAATTATAGATTATATTACCATTGTATGTAGAAAGCTACCGCTCGCTCAGAACACTGATATGTTAAGAACTGGCCAGATGCTCACGTAAGGTATGGTATAGTAGAGACATCTAGTTTGTGAAGTATAAATAAATTATCGTAATTTATCGGATATTATTGACGAGTGACTACTCAAAGCCCAAGGTCCTCTTCGGGCATCCGCCGAAGCGATTTACTTGCTCTGTGACCATCCAATCCAGTCAAATAGTAGTATATGGAGGCTAGCTGATGCTCATCCAGGAGCCCTCGAGGTTCGTAACCTTAAAAAAGATCTTAGGCTAGAACCTGCAGATTCTGCAAATGCCATTTGGACAGCAGTAGAGAGTTCAGTCCAAAAAAAATCGCAATTTAAATTTTGTTTACTATAAAAATTCGATCAACTTATAACCCAAAACGATATTGCTGAATATTTCATATACAAAATTCTCCATACGCTCAGTGTTGCTAGTAAAAAAAAATGTCAATATTACACGTTGAATTATTGAATAATTCCAAAGATTGCCAATCCCGCAACACCGCGTACCGCGAAATTCGCTAAGCTATTTAATTTCAGATTTTCACGTCCATTGCCTAGTCGGTACCGTGAAGCGACGTTTCCGGCGCCGGCGGGAAATGGAACTCGTTTCTTGAAAAATGTCGCACCGGACGCGGCTGTTAAGGTTAAATTTATTTCGAATCAAGTTTTATTTATTCCGTTCATTTCGGATAATTTATGTGAATACCAATGCATTTGCCCGAATATTTGAATAAAAAAAAAACAAGGATAGAACTAGGTTATGTCTGACTGCTGAATTATACTCCCAATGTTTTTGGTTCTGTGGACAATGCCGGCTTTATAAAATATTTCAACTCACGGTTAAAACCCCTTTAATATATTCACATTTAACATACTGTTCTAAAATACAACATTACATCGGCGTTTTACTACCATGGTGTGGTATCAGGTATAGATGCGAACACGTAATGGTTTAAGTACAGATAGAAATCTTCTTCTATTTCAGTCGTGGTCACTTTCACAAATTTCCTGAATACAGTATTTCGTGCAATTCAATAAGAAGCTGTATTATCGTTAAAAGAAATTTTATGCGGGTAATACAATTTTTTAAGTTTTTATACATAGTCAAGGTGGCGGGAATTTCTGAATGAAGTGCAAGACTGTAATTAAGAAAAGGAGCAATATATAGCTACTTCCGCCAATGCAGTAGTAGTCGTGCAATAAAGTGCACCGCCTGCAAGCCCGCTGATAAATGCGCATGCGGCAAACAATGCGTATCACACAACGACCACCGTCAAATCACTCAAAACGTGTTTCAGAGTTTGACTCTGTGTTTGGCACTAATCGGTGTAACATTACTCCTGAGGATGCCCCATGTAGGGGCGGAAGTAGCTATATATTCATCCTTTTCTTACTTAGGATGGACTTCCGCAAAATAACGCCTGAATCCATTAGATATACAAGACTATAATAGCGGCGATCTTTATGGGTGCCTATACCTTTATGGACCCGTTGTTATGTCCTCTCATTCAACCCCTGTCATGGGCGGACAAGGTTTTTATTTACATCTGAAATTGTTTTATGAATATACTAGCTAATCCCGCAAATGTTGTTTTGCAAAAAAAAATAGTTTTTAATTAACAAATGTAAGATAAGGGTTGATCGTAGAGGGGTGAAAATTTAGGTTTGTATGTATTTTTGTATGCTGTATCATAATGAAATAAAAACCAAAAAAATTGTCTAAAAAATTTAATATAAAATTTAGGGGTGGACCACCCTTATCACTTAGGGGTATGGAAAATAGATAGTAGCCGATTCTCAGATATACTGAATATGCATGTAAAATTTGGTAAAAATCGGTCAAGCCGTTTCGGAGGAGTTCAAGTTCGAACACCGTGACACGAGAATTTTATATATTAGATATAATGTAATTAAAAATAAAAATTCTGTACATATTTATCACTAATCCTTTTCTTGATAATGTATCTGTAGAGATACATGGGAATTAAAATAAAAAGTGGCATCAATTTTGAACGCAAAGTAATCATTTGTATGTGAATGTTTAGGTAATTTCTTAATTTTCGAACGCTTTTTCAGTTTTTTCTGTTGGCATCCTTGGGTCTTATAAGTCAAGTGGTATGAATATTAATGTGATATTAAAAAAAAATCTGCCAAGTTTATAGTTAAGGTGAAAATAAGAATTCCTATAAGTTTTTTACATGTTTGCGTTAGTGGTGTACCTCGACTAATATACTTAGATCAGTAGTTTAACAAGTCGTGTCGCCACATCACGTATTTCCTTGTTATGTTTCCGTGTCTTTTGTTACAGTTTGTTGTCCGTACAGATGATGCTATTTTTAACACGTACACTGTGAAGTTTTAGCACGAATATGCCTTAAACAAGAATATATCATTTTAAGTACATTTTTAAAGACTAGAATTGAACGCTGTCGTCACGAGTGTTGTTGGACTGACTGAACGGATCGTATGATAAAGGGGGAGGCCCATTCCCACGGTATGTAGCACCATCATAGCCAGGTAACTTTGTGACATGTCCATATTAACAAAGGTATATTCTTAGCACTCCTTGGATTCATCGTGCAAATGCTAGATCCTTCGCTTAGCAGAGTGAACAGGTAAATACGATGCTCAAGGCTGACTACCAGCGCATCAGGTTCAAGTCTCATTGCCACCCATTAGTATACGACCCACTCCGATCAGACTTCTCTCTTTACCAAACCAAATAGCATTTTGATTACCTTAAATGGTCACACATGACGTCCAGAAATCTTGTACTGGAGACGGATGTTCAGAATCCCGTGAACAGCGCACCGAACCAATACTTCAATCCTCAAAGAACGTAACATATAAAAGGTTATCATCGACTGTGGAAATATCAACCCTTAAGTTCTTTAAAAGTCTACCGTTAGAGAATTCAATGGAATGTCGGGACTCTCTACAAGATGGACAAACTGCATGTATGTATGTATGTATGTACGCATGTATAAACCAATAAAAGCCAAAACGGCTAACAGCACCCATCCACTTTTGAATATAGCCAGCCATAGCTCAAATGATCGGTCACGTGACGTTGAGTGGTAGTGGGGGAGGAGGTAGCGTATAAATGACAGAGCGGCGACGGACGGAGCTCACTCGGTGTTTGGCACTGGTCGGTGTAACATCTTCCGAGGATGCCCCGTGGAGGGGTGAAACACGTGTAGAGTGAATTAACGGTGGTAGTTGTGTTTCGCATTGTTGACCGCATGCGCATTTATCGGGCGGTGCACTTCCATGCACGACTACTGCTACATAGCGGAAGTAGCTATATATTAGTCCCTTTCTTAACTACAACTAAACAAAACTAACTTGTACATTGATACTCTCAAGTGTATAGGATGATATAAATATTGTTAGCGTACTATAATTAAATAAAGAATTGCGGTCGATTACGTATCCGTGTATTACACGATATTTCGAAGGACCGAAACTCGCAATATCCGACAACCGACACGCCAGTATCCGATGTCGAGAGTATCCGAGGCAAAACGCTGCCGACCTTCGACTGACGGACGTGAAATCGACGTGATTACAACACGTAGACGGTACGTTTGTGTAACGTAAACGCAAAGAATATACTGCAGTCAGAGGGTGTCAAACTTAGTCACATTTTGCGAAACAACTGTATTAGTAATTTTCTCTCGAAATATGAAAGACAATGCTATAGAAGAAATTACAATTTGATAAAAATATTTGTTCACTATAAAACTTTGTTGAAAAACTTGTAGGAGCGGTCGTAGTACGGTAGCTTCTTGTTCTTCGGTAGTTCGTCGGTTGTATCTTGTTCGTCGATCGCTTCTTGTTCGTCGGTTGCTTCTTGATCTTCAGTTGCTTCTTCCTGCGTTGACCGCACCTCCGCTAGCCCTTATAATGAGCGCGGAGATTCTCAACAGCGCGATGCAGAATTTCGTTGCGTCTACTGTGGCGCCATCTGTCATGTATCTGTTTCACTGCCGCCGCCGCCATGCGATTGACGGTCACGTGGGTAAGAGCTTGGCGTTTGAGTGGCGCGCGATATGCACGCCACAAACTAATTTTCTATATAATCGTTGTTTATTACCATGACATTAATTCGGTGTTTCCTAACGTGCGACCCACGCCCCACAGGTGGACAATACGAGAATAGACACGAGTTTAACCTTTTCAGTTTAATATAAATATTATGTATGTTCAATAGGGGGAGGTAAGGATTTTAAATATAAAGGTGGAGTGTGAATCAAAAAAGGTTGGGAAACACTGAGTTAAATCATAAATCGAATGATGTGGAATATGTTTTATTTAGTTTTTCTTTTAGACATGCCAGTAATTTTTGTCAGAATAAACTCTGTCTGTTTTTTTTATTAACACGTATAAAATGTGCATCGACGCATTCGAATGGTATCACCGCTCAGAATCAGTGTGTTTTATGTTCAAACTTACATTGTTGTATAAAATTTTATAACACTCATATAAACCTATCCCCCGAAATACACGGTAGATACGTTCCCGAGAAAAACGTGTAAATAGAAAATTTAAAATTTTCAAGTCAAAACCGTGTAAATCTAAAAACTTGCAGAAAATGCATAATTTTGCTATTTAACAGTTGTGATTTTTTTCAATATTTTAGATGTACACAGAAACGAAAATAAAATGCATTGACAAGTTAAAATATTTAAGATATTACAGAAACACTGTCTTTTTTTTATTTAATTACAATATACATTAAACAGAAGAACAAATAATAAAACCAAAAGTGTTTTATTATCCTTTATCACTGACAAATATTACTCTCATTTCTTTTTTCGGAATCGAAGGTTCGAATTCACTTTCATCACTCGAAGTTATTTGTGCCGATTCCATGTTTGAAGCAAAAATATTTACATTATGAGAGATGGTAATAAAATCGGTTATTAAAACAAGAAAAAAACTTATTTGGAAAACCGTGTAAAAGCGAAAACGTGTAAAACAAGTACCGTATAAATCGGGGGATAGGTGTATTACATTGTTAATTAACAATAAGTCTACAACGGCACATGAAATGAGCTACGAGTCAGAAACGTCATTGGTCAAGAGGTAAGTAAGAAAAGGACCAATATTTAGCCACTTCCGCACATGCAGTGGTAGTTGTGCAATGAAATGCACCGCCCGCCAGCCCGCTGATAAATGCGCATGCGGCAAACAATGCGAATCACACAACCGCCACCGCCAAATTACCCAACGCGTGTTTCACCCCTCCACGGTGCATTTCATTGCACGACTACCACTGCATGTGCGGAAGTGGCTAAATATTGGTCCTTTTCTTACTTAGGATGGACTTCCGCGAGGTAACGCCTGATTCCATTAAATATTCAAGGAGTAAGTGACTAAAAAAGTACATTTTATTTCAAACACTTTTACTCGCTGTTCAAACAAATCGATCTTTACTATCTGAAATCCAAGCATATCCGGAAACGGTTATCGTGTGGACGCCCCCGCTGTGACGCGGCCCACAAATGGACGCCCATCTCCTTGTTATAGACTATCATTATTGTTATTTTAAACTTCCGTTATTCGTTACTTTTTAAATTTTAAATGTAATTCAACAATGCGGAAAATAAATCTGCTACAATCATTTGCACCGACAGCAATTGGAGTCGAAAGGTTTTTATTTAATGACTCTGTGTTTGGCACTAATCGGTGTAACATAACTCCTGAAGATGCCCCGTGGAGGGGTGAAACACGTGTTGAGTGATTTGGTGGTGGCGGTTGTATGATTCGCATTGTTTGCCGCATACGCATTTATCAGCGGGCTGGCGGGCGGTGCACTTTGTTGCACGACTACCACTGCATGTGCGGAAGTGGCTAAATATTGGTCCTTTTCTTACTTAGGATGGACTTCCGCGAGGTAACGCCTGATTCCATTAAATATTTTTATTTAATGATTTAATATCTTGCGATAAAACAGATCAAAAATAAATCTGTCCAAAGAGCTTCGGGTAAAGAAGTTTTAGGTGGACATGTGAGCTTTCATAAATATCCGGGTGAATATTTAGCAAGGTTATAACGTTGCAAAAACGCGCGCGACACATGCATGACGAGGAAAACACTTTGACCGTGTTACAATAACAATGCTATTTATATTCGATTTGTAAAAACATATTACGTTAGCAGTATATCCGTTAAGAGGGGAAATAGATTACAACTGAACAAAACTGAAAAGAAAACATTGAAATAAAACTTTATTAAACAAAGTTTTTTTATTGCACCCAATTATATTACTGCTCCTTCTCGCGTATCATTCCACTGGGGACCCCGATATTTGGAAGTTTTATCATGTGCTCTGCAATATCATCTGTGTAGTCCTTTGGCGGTATGATACATGTATTATTTGTATGCAAGACAATAATCCTTCATTTACAGCGATTTTCGGCGATGTCGTTGCGCATTCACTAACGCGTGTCAATTGCATTTGCAACGCGATATTGCATTACGACGGAAAAAGAAGATGAAGACGGAAGTAGAAGACGGAAAGAGAAGAAAAAGAGATTACCGAATCACGTTTGTTTGTGCGACAGAAACGCGACAGTATCGCGTTTGCACTGCGACAAAAGCGCGAAAGTATCGAGAACAATAGCGCGACAATATCGCTTCTGAATCGCGACAGTATCGCTTTTGAATCGCTTCATTATCGCTTTTAAATCGCGGCAGTATAGCGTTAGAATCGTGGACGGGGGGGGGGGGGCACGCGAGACCAAGCATGCGACAACGTCGCTATAATAAGTTGCCGTGGTTGAGGGGCCTTACAACTGTAGGTGTCTATATATGCACCAAATAATTGTTTAGTTAAATGACGAGTCTATTAAGTCTTCACTTGTAACGTCATATTAAGTTACAAATAGAAAAGCAAAGTATATTTACATACGTTGCCGGGACAATGGTGCATACACTTCGGATGGTGCACGGACTTCGAGTGCCGGTCTGGCGTAAAAATCAGGGAGGAGTCAATAGCCTCCCTGATAAGCGGAAAAGACACTAAAAAAGACTTCTTCGCATATTGCAAAAAAATCATTATGATAGTAATAGACAAAAATAAAACTTAAGGAAAATTTAGAAATGTAAATAGATAATAAGAAATAAATGTGATAAAATGTAAAATACAAAATGTGATATAAAAAATGTGATAATAATGTAAACAAATAGAAATAAAGATATTAAATGTAATGTGTAACAAGGGAGGAATGAAAGGTCACAGAGCGAAAGGGAATTAAAGGAGAAATGTGTAAGAAAACTGAGCGAAAGATCATAAGAAGTATACATGAAGAGAAAGAAAATAAAATAAGATGTGAAAAACTAAATAGATTATAACAAAAGTCCCTGTCCCACACAAGATAGGGATACGAGAGGCTCCCAATAGCGGGGGCCATAAGAAAAAAAAATGGTGCATACAACGTGTTCCGACGACCTTTACAATGTCGTCTGCTTGTCTTGTATCACCTGCATATATATAATAAAATCGTATACTACAATTTGAACTAAACATCTGAATTAATTTATTAAAGTTCAAACATTATTATAATATTTCCTGACTTCAACTTGCAATATCCCGTATCCTTATGCGATTATATATTCAAATTATTTAGATCAGAGTGCCCCAAACTTTTTTGTGTCGTAGACCCCTTGCCATGTTATTCCGTGTTGGGTAGACCCCCCTACTTACCTGATATTGATTTTCTGTAAATTTCTAACTGTAGTGAAGTTTAGTGTTAAAAACACATGTCAATTAATACATTTATTACTTGAATTTAAATTAAAACTACTCAAAATAAAAATTTGGAACTGTTATGTAAAATATACGTAACATTAAATGTTTTGATATTAAAAGATAGTAAGATGTAAGTAAATAGGTACTATCAGTGTATGTGTTGAGATCCACTATCGTGGACCCCCATTTTCATTTAATGGACCCCCAAATTTTTTTTCGCTGACATAGACCCCTTGCAGATTGTCATATACCTCTAGGGGTCGATATAGACCACTTTAGGAATCACTGATTTAGATGATAGAATAGTTTTTTTTCAAAATTAATGACATATTTACTGTTATGAAACAAGAAAACCAATATAAATGCGGTAAATTTTAACATACTTTTAAGTAATGTATAATGCAGGTGTATCTAAATAAATAGATATTAATAAACATGAGTGGTCGTTAAAAAGATAAAGCTTCTTCCTGTTTCATAAAACTCAATGTAAGTTATCGAATCCAGAACACATCGCGAGGCCCCTGATCCGTGACCCCTGTCCTGCGGGGCAGTGATTAAATAATTGTGAATGATTGTAATTACAATAATTGTGATAAATTATTCCATTTTACCTTATTTATTAAATGTATTACTACAGAGCGATTGAACAATGTTATCAAATCATTCTTAGACCTTCCTTTACTTGGTTTTCAATCAATAATTAAATGTAATATGTAATTATGTGTGTAGAGTTGGCATTGTTCACTCATTTACATTGATGATAAAATAATGCACACGCAAAAATTGTTTAAATACCATTTGAATGAGCAAATGTGAGCAATCTGGTCGGCTTTTCTCAAGTTCAGCGAGCTGGTGGTAACTTACTACTAATGTTGAAATTATCGAAGATCCAAAAGGTCATGTTTTTTCAACTATCTCCGATCATCCTGTATAGAGTGATCAGTTTGACATATGATGCATTAACTTATTTATTCTATTTAAATGCGACAGGCTATTAACTTCTGGCAGTACAAAATCTGTTGGAACATCTAAGTTTTAATCTTTTTTAAAACGGTTTTTATTAGTTCGACCCGTACGGAATTTATTTGTTTATTTATTTGGGTCAAAATTAGAAATTGAAATTTAAGCACCTTCCCGTCGTCAGATTGATCTGAAATTTGGTACACATATTTAATTTAGGTGACAATACAATATAATAAAATCAATAACTTTATAAATCTAAGATGGCCGCCGATACAAAATGGCCGATTACATATTTTTCCTTAATCCCCTCAATATGGGTATCAAATGAAAGGGCTACACTAGTAAAACACGATGATTATGTCAAAATTTAAAATTCAAGATGGACGCCGTTCCAATATGGCGGACTAGGTACATATTTTTCCACAACCACCACAATATGGGTATCAAAAATCCGTTTAACTTAAAAGTTTTTTAAATGTATTTATTTTTCGGTTACTTGTCGGGGTGTGACCACCAACCCGCCTGTTGCAAAGTGACGTTGTGATCGAACCATAATATAAATATATGATATAGATATATAAACAAACATAATGTAAGTTTATAAAACATAATCTATGACCCCTGTTTATTAATGTTTTTACTTGTTCTGTCATTGTTAGACCATAAATCATTAAATGTTTTCAGTGAGATAGTTATAAGGTAGCAATTGTAACTAATTTTATGTGTCTATGCTTCTAGTTTGTACTTTCTTATTACTTTTTGTTACTGTTTATCTCCAATAAAGTAAATAAATAAATAAATAAGATGATGCATGCAGACTCAATAAGTACATATTCACTCTGATTAAAGATACCTGGGTTATAACTCTCTGGAAATAACAAAGCTGGCAGATCGTCCTATACTTCGAGCTGTGCGGATTAGAAGAATAGAATCTAAACGCATAGTGTGCCTCCAAAGGAACTCCACAGTGTAATGGTGGTGGTGGACCGACCTTCAATTGGTCCAAAAGAGGAACTAGGATGGTGGGGTTGGGTCGGAAAGAGAGAAAATTGACACTTGCTACTCGCCGGTGTTCAAACCTGAGAAATTTGTAACAAACTAACTCATAAGTAAGAAAAGGACAAATAGTTAACCAGCGACAGACTGAGCTCACTCTGTGTTTGGCACTAATCGGTGTAACATAACTCCTGAAGATGCCCCGTGGAGGGGTGAAACACGTGTTAAGTAATTTGGCGGTAGCGGTTGTGTAATTCGCATTGTTTGCCGCATACACATTTATCAGCGGGCTGGCGGGCGGTGCACTTTGTTGCACGACTACCACTGCATGTGCGGAAGTGGCTAAATATTTGTCCTTTTCTTACTTAGGATGGACTTCCGCACGGTAACGCCTGATTCCATTAAAAACCAATCATTTTCACCTATAAGTCGAAAATCACGCCGCTACACCGAATCAAGAGCCTCTGGTATTTAACTGTCTCATCTTGAAGGTTTTCTTGATACAGAGTAAGCAACTATACCGTTGTGAAACATATGTTAATTACTATATTGGCAGAAAAAATTTAATGATTTTAGTAGTCATGAATAATTATTTATTTATATGAGTGTATATATACTACTCAAAACAAAATAGGGCCCACCATCATTTTGCCCCTTAATTTATGTGCATACATGATTATTAAATTTTTACAATTAGTCATTGTTGAATTAGGGTTTTACACATTAAGTAAACACAAAATAACGTTTGAATTGTTTAATTTTATCGCAATACACTCATATACACATTTTTAGAGAAAATGAGCACTGAGTAGACTGTCAATAAAAACTTTTATAGTTACTGTTTGTTTTTAATAAACTTGCCGGGAGCTTTTCTTTAGTATCGAGTAGGACCTTCTTTGCTCCGTATGCACTCTCTGAGCCTATCTGGTACACTCTCAATCAGATGAGTAATGTTTTGGTCGGGTATTCGTTCCCAACAGAGTTTCAGCGCGCTTATGAGGTCCTGTTGGCTGTTAACGTGGCTATGGATCTCTTTAAGACTTCTTTTCAATTGATCCCATAAATGCTCAATCGGGTTGAGATCGGGACTCGTTGCTGGCCAAGGTAAAACCGAGATATTGGCATCAGAAAGTGCCCCCTGAGTGACCCTAGCTGTATGCGCACGAGCGTTGTCTTGCATAAACACAAAATTATCACCTACTCTTTGTGAATATGGGATGACATAAGGTCGGATTACTTGCTCGACGTAACTGGCTGCAGTGACCGTCCCTTCGTTCAAGATCACCAGCTCTGTTTTGCCTAACAAGCTTATACCGCCCCATATCATCACACTCGGGCCCCCAAAACGATCAGTACCGTGCATGCATGGTTCAGTAAAACGTTCTCCTTCTCTTCTCCACACACGTACACGTCTGTCATCGCTAAAAAACTTAACTTTACACTCGTCTGAAAAGAGTACTGTCCTCCAAATGTCCATGGTCCAGTCCAAATGCTCACGCGCAAACCTCAAACGTGTTGCCCGGTGAGCCCTTGTTAATTTTAAACGAATAACACGCATCCTAGAATGTTGCCCGTCCTCGTGGAGTCGATTCCGAATGGTTTGACCACTAACGCGTGTGCCAGTAGATTGCCTTAGTCGGGATTGCAAGGTCCGGGCGGTTGTCGTGCGGTCCCGGCGCGCAGTCAATCGAATGTACCGGTCTTCTTGAGCAGTTGTGGCTCGAATCCTTCCTGATCCAGGTCTTCTAGCCACACTACCTGTCTCCTGGAACCGCTCCCATACGTTTCGAATAGCTCGCCGTGACACACCAAGGCGTGATGCAACCGATCTTAGCGATTCTCCCTCTTGAAGCAAAAGAACTGCCCTTGTCGAAGTTTCCACATACATATGACGACGAGAACCTGGCATTGTAATCGGGAATAATGCCGAAACGAAAAAAACACAGCTAAACAAGGTGTGAACAAAGTATTGCGCTTAAAGCAAGACTGAGAACACAAACGATTGTAAATTTAAGAAATGGATAAATTTAAGCACTTTACTTTTTTGTCTACCCACTTGAAATCAACAAAAAAGTTAACTTTTAAAACATCATTATGAACTAATAAACATGTGTGCTAGAAGTGGTAGTGCTTCATTTTGTCAATGATTAGTATATGAGTTATTTATAAACACGATTAGAGACAAAGTTGCAGTGGGCCCTATTTTGTTTTGAGTAGTTTATATGTAGCATATTTCGAATTTAAAATAGCAACTTTTTTATTAATTTGTATACATGCATGTGTTTGTGAGTATATCTACGTATCTTGTAGGACTTTTTTCCTTATCCTGTATGTGCAATTTGACTTTACTGAGTAACTTTTGTCTATTTAGGATTATGATCCTTTTGCAACGTCCTCACAATGTATGTAATAATGCTAAAGGCGGAAACATGTAATTACCCATTGATGTATAAATCGCCTGTTAAAATATGACTAGTTTTTTAAGTTTCTGAACGAGTAAAAATAAAATTGTTTTTTTAATAGGGATTGCTTTTTTTAACTTTATTAGAACGTAAAATTTCATGTTATATGTACCTTATTCAAAAATCCATTTGTTACAATACGAACGAACAACTCGCCACGACTTTAAAATATATTATTATAAAGAGTGCATGCATAAATTATGTCTGTCTACCACTAAACGAGTTTTAATCCCTCGTCTTGTACAAAAATAACTGAGTGCAATCGATTTTTGCGAGCATTCGGGTCGTTAAAGGTCGACCCCGCTTACGTCGCTTCGTGTAATTTAGAATTATGTACACAACTTCAATTACAAGTACTCAGGGGATGAACTTAGCTGTAGACATGTTTATTGACAGACTTTATAGATGACACTACCACCAAATTAAAAGTTATGTACTTATCTATCAAAAACATAGTTACAATACCCGGCAATGAATTTTGCACATCGAACTTTTGAAAGAGACAATCGGCTAATTTCGATTTCGTAGAACATTATCTCTGTCCCACACTATCTGTGTGACGTTTTGTCAGTCGTAATTCGTGCGACAGAGATAACGGTCTACGAAGCCGAAATTAGCCGATTGTCTCTTTTCAAAGGTCGATGTGCTAATTTACCGCCGGGTACTGAAGTGTTAGGAATAATTAAAATTACTTGTCAAGTGATACTCTTACTAGTGATTGTTATAAATATAGGGTAGAGTATGAAACAGTTGTAGAGAAGAATCCGCCTATAGCGGGCGTTATTGTCGCAAAGACAGCGTTCCACGAGTGTTATGAGGCGCGCGCTGCTATAGTGGTATCATTTAAAGTAGCGATTCCCAAAGTGGTCTATATCGACCCCTAGGGGTCTATGACAACCTGCAAGGGGTCTACGTCAGCGAAAAAAAATTTTGGAGTCCTCGATAGTGGATCTCAACACATCACTGATAGTACCCATTTACTTACATCATACTATCTTATAATAACAAAACATTTAAATCAGTGACGTACCTGGGGGTGCGGTCCGCACCGGGGCGGCACTTACCTTGGGGCGGCATTTTTTATATTTACTTATAGTTGTAAAAAGCAAATTTTTCATTTCAAATTTATTTTCTTTCTTGAATAATAAATGATTATTATAAGTTTAATATTTGATTTATATAAATTATGATTAACTTTATGATTTCGAATATTATTCCTCGGTGTATATAAATGCATTTTAGTGTAAATTTTGGATTTTAATTCAAGAACAAGATAATAATTTTATTTTATTGTATTCATTAAAATTCGTTGAATTCGTAAAAGGATCTTTACGACTTAGTACAGCATTTTTTCCTAACTAAAATTTTTTGATGTCCGTTTATAAATGTCATTTCTTTTGAAAAGTTTATATGATTACTTTGAAGTGATATATCAATATTTTTTAAATCAAAAACCACTATTTGATTGACATATAATATAAAGCGCGGCAAACTGGAGATCGCCCCGGGCGGCAAAAGTTCTAGGTACGCCACTGATTTAAATTATTTATAAAAGTACCTATGAAGTAAAAAAATTATTATATATGTTTATAAAATTGTGTAAGTGGTAGTATGTATATTCGCTTTGTGGTCGCAATACATTTTGAACTTGTAAAAACCTAATAAATGTATAAATTAACATGTGTTTTTACTTTTAGTTTTTAACACTAAACTTCACTACAGTTAGAAATTTACAGGAAATCAATATCAGGTAAGTAGGGGGTCTATCCAACACGGAAAAACATGGAAAGGGATCTACGACACAAAAAAGTTTCGGGAACTCTGATTTAAAGCATTTCTTGCCAACGGCCCACATCCCACAGGGGGGCAAAACTAAAATGTACTCGACACGAGTTCAATCTTTAAGTTTTAATTTCAAAAATATGCATGTCACATAGAAGGGCATAAGAATTTCAGAAAGGCTAAAGTGAGTCATGGCACATAAGTCCGAAAAATATCGATTCAAAAAAAGTTGTATATTAAATGTATTTTGAACTTGATATAACTTATTTATATAGAAGGTCATATTGTAAGCTTAATGGGATACCAGATGTCAGCCAGGATCTTAACATGAACACCACGTGCGTTCACAAGGAGCACAGATGACTTTGTTAAGGTTATCGGAAAATGCTTGATCTAGGCTTGCTACCTGGTCTTATAGGATATTTATGTCCAGCGGTGGACATAGATATCTTATATATCTTTATAAGACTCAAGGTCACGCAGAAAGCAAAAACTACTAGGATAGCTGGTACCAACTAATATATAATTGAGTAAAACTTGCAAATTTTATTGCTAATATGTATAAATTTTAGCTGTATTTACCCATAAGAGAAAATTGTGTAAGAAAAATTGTAAAAAATTATAAAACGCTGTCGTGCCTCGCGGGTGGGAGAAGAAAGATCCGTATCAAATAGCGGCAACCCTCTCCCAACTGTCTGCGTTTAGTAAAAGCGAAAAAAATATTGTAAAAAACAGTAGCGATACAAATTAGAATTAATAAAGAAAACTAGGATAGCTAGTAGTTTCGCTGCGTGATCGAATTAAAAATGAGGAAATCAGCAGAAGATCCAATATCAGCGACGTAGCTCGAAGAATTGCTCATTTGAAGTGGCAATAGGCGTGACACATCGCTCGTGCAACCGATGACCATAGGAGCCGGAAGCTTCTCGAGTGGAAGTCGCTGGACGCATCTGTCCAGGAGCTCTGGATCTGTTCATCCTGGCGATCTTTATGGGTGACCTATCCCTTGCAGTGGGTTCATCCAAACGGTACTACATTAGAATGAGAAATTTTAATTTTCGATAAGAATAATTAAACACTATCACGCCCACGCACATGATCTCCACGCGTGGGCCACTACGGTTTAAATCACTGGGTAACGATAAGCCCGTAGTGGATACGAGACGTGCTGGTAAATGGTACAGTTGTAAGATACAAGGGTCGGGTGTCGCGCTCATTGCGGTGACCACACTTTCGGTAACACACAAATAATTATTTTTTTAATTTCTCTTTGAACCATTTATCATCAGTTATGAAAAGTTAATTAATTTAGTACAAAAAAAGTATTAATAAAATGAGCAACTCCATTTATTTATTTTAAAGAAACGTTCGAAAGGAACGAGCATTGGCAGCACAGTGGTAGAGAACAGACTTGCGATCATAAGTCACGGGCCTGATTCCCGGGATATATCATATTACACATTACACACATATTATATTACATACTTTATTTTATATGTATATATATATGAGTCGGTAGACGCGATGTGAGTGGGCCCTCACTTGAAGCCACGACATAGATACTGTCGCGGAAAGTCGCTAGATGCAGGTAGAGAAAAGACCGGTCATCATCGCTATCTTTTGGGAGGATATATTCCTTGCAGTGAACGTCTGATGTGATGATAATGAAGCAGTAGATGGCGCTATATCAAGCATTATCTACACTAGTTTTTTGTCTAATGCCCCGTGTTAGTCTTTCTAAAATTCTCACACCCCCCTATACTCCAGAGAGCTAAACTCGTCTCGAATTGTCCCCCCTTGTGGGGCGTGCGCCTCACGTTCATATATCTAGATCGATAGAAGTATGTAAAAACACTGATTTTTCAAAATAATCTTAACGTAACTAAAAATTATATATCAAAACGGACAGTCTCCAAAACGCTAGAAGCGTGGTCACACCACATAGCTCTAGATTAGTTGTATCGGCCATACTAAATAACGCGATTGTAAAGGCGGGATGTTGTGTTGAATAACTATCTTTTATGTACTGCTGTCATAGACTAGTACCAACGACTAACAAATGTATTGCTATACTGCATAGCAGCTATTCTTCGACGTATGCTACACATATGCACTATGCACAAAAAGAATAAATATTTTAAACTGTTTTTTTTTTGTTATTTCACGAATCCCTACATTTGTTTAATTTAAATTTTGACAGTGTCATACAGAAATATATCTATATGTGTATAAAGTAACAGAATATAATTTAAAAACTGTAACTTAAACTTTTTTTTTAAATCGATGCTCCATTTAAGTTCCTTATATTTATAATGAAATAGCCTTTGATTAGCACTAAACATACCATAACGGGTTAAATAACCCATTTTGAACATTAGCATTGAAAACACACGTATCATCTCATTGCTATTGTACATTTTTTATTTACCTACAAATCAATCTACAGTTATTATGCATATATTTCCTTTCTATTTACTATTAAATTTAATTATTTCCTTCCAAACAACCACATTTCACATATCTAATGGATTCAGGCGTTACTTTGCGGAAGTCCATCCTAAGTAAGAAAAGGACCAATATATAGCTACTTCCGCTATGTAATAGTAGTCGTGCAATAAAGTGCACCGCCCGCCAGCCCGCTGATAAATGTATGCGGCAAACAATGCGAATTACACCACTACCACCGTTAAATCACTCAACACGTGTTTCACCCCTCTACGGGGCATCCTCAGGAGTAATGTTACACCGATTAGTGCCAAACACAGAGTGCACAACCCCGTGTGAAATTACATTTCATATATTTAAGCAGGAAATATAAAGTCTGATCATTTGACTCGCTACGGTAGAAATAGTTACCTAAAGTAAGTACTAGTATGATTAGTGTTAAAACCGTGACTTATTGTCGTATGATCGCAGATTCGATTTTCGTGAAACATAAAAAATCGTATGCTATGACTCGCACTATTGCATGAGAATCTTGTTGCCCAACAGTGGGAATCTTACTAGAATTATAACAATATTTATAACTATATCGTATCTATAAGATCATAAGCGACGTTGCGTGCAAGACTTGATTGCTGTATTTATAACACACGCGATATCGCATTTATCTGCAAATATAAATGAAGTTAACGCACATCGAATCCCAATTACATATATACCAGATAAAGCGATGAAAAAGTTCAATTGCTGCAAATCGTTAACATAATATTGTTAAGTGAGGGGCTAACCTAACCTAACCTAACCTAACCCATCCTACCAAACGTGGTGATTATGGTATAACCCCCCATAGTTATGTTTAGAGGAAAACCTATGCTTCGTAGAGGGCGTCTACGGTTTGAAACGACAACAATGAAATGAGGGTAATCTTGACTGTAAAAAATGTAGGGTAGTCTTGGAAAATAAACTCTTAGGGTTATCACTTACAATAAGGGTAGGGGAGAGTAGGGTAATGAGAGTCAGTGGGTAATGAGAATCACCCACAAATCCACAAAACAGTACACGAGAGCGACTCGTAAATGAGGCCCTCTACCCTGCCCTGGCCCCCAGGCGTTGCCTCGAAAGTCTCGCACCAGTTGGCGCCCGCACTTCTGAGATATGGCTGTATTTTGTTTTTTCGCTCCGCTGATCTAATTTTTCGTCAATGTAAATTAAAAGGTAAGTGTCGAATAATTTGCAGTATACGATTAAGACATTCACACGTGCTTAGTTAGACATTCAAAATTGTGATGTGCAGTTCTTAGCGTGTTAATATGTTACAGTTTTATTTTCATTCATTTTTTTTCTAATTTGTGTAGAAGTGAGTAATGAGAGTCGGGTGACTCCCATTTCCCACGAATGATCATGTTTCGAAAGAATCATAATCACCAGTTCCGAGCACATCAAAAGAATTTCATCCCATAGTACCGAGCACACCAAAACAGTCAGTGTCTGCGATTAACTCATCAGATCCTAGCACTTCAAGTCAAATTACATTGCATGATTTAATCAAGTTACCAGAGAAGTCACGTGTTCCTCACCTCATGTGGTCTATGGGCTCACTCGGAATGCACTGGGTGGGACTCAGCTCAAGGTTATGTCTGTGATATGTGCTAGATTTTCATTGACTCTGATTGCCCCCAAGGTGACCACCATTACCCTCATATCGGTGCAATGGGAGTCAAATCTGTTTTTTTTTAAACTTGAATAATTTTCAAAGTTGATTGCCAAAGTGATTGAAACTGATCTCAATTGATAGTATATTAGTTATATTATATTTAAAGGCGGTTGCAATAAATATTTTGTTTTATAATTAATTTTTATTTGATTTCTCGCTTAAGTGACCCCCATTACCCTGTTTTACCCTACATATGAGTGTTATTCTGTTAAGAAAGCTTTATTAATGATATTATTAAATGTGTATTGATTTTATTACACTCTAGTCTTACTATGTTAAGCGGGATTCAAAAAAATTCAAATTCAAATTCTGATAGTCCAGATCGAACTCCTTCTAGAGGATTCCTTGCCTCCACACCATGGGAGCCAAGAAACTCACCAAAAGTACTTAACTATTACTACAAAAAACTTGATAATGCTATAATAAAATTAAATAAAACTAAGAAAGGGACTTATATATATATATATATATATATATATATATATAGCTACTTCCTCCGACCGAGCGGTCTTACATCTCCTGAGGATGCCCCATGGTGGGGAACTATGTAACAAGAGTTCGAGAAAGATTGCCCTAAACAAAGTAGTATTGACTCGGTGTTTGGCACTGGTCGGTGTAACATTACTCCTGAGGATGCCCCGTGGTGGGGTGAAACACGTGTAGAGGAGATCAACGGTGGTAGTTGAGTCTCGCATAGTTTACCGCACGCGCATTTATCAGCGGAAGCAGCTATATATTAGCCCGTTTCTTAATTAGGATGGACTTCCGCGAGGTAACGCTTGAATCTATTACAAAATTTATTCAATAAAACATATTTAATTTAAAAGGAACAATATATACAATGCAGAGAACGGGCTAAATTTAATTATTGTATTGTTTCGAAACATGTTTGTACTGTTAGCCTTAAGGCTTTTACAGCTTTATCGGTCAAAAGTTCAGGCAGCGGACAAGTCCGTCAACTATACCAAAAAGCTAAAGCCACGTGTTTCAGAGCCTAAATATGATTCTCAGACAGAGGTGAAAACGTGGCTTACCTAATGATGTCAATAAAATTTAATGGGGACCCTGTGTTTATATCAAACTTAAAGGTACGATAACTATTCCCAGAACTAACTTTTTACGACCAATCACAATCCCTGCTTTACAACCAATCACACGTGTCGTTTGTGTGAGAGCGACGGAAGATTTGTGCGACAGAGAAAGTTACATGTAGCGATTTATACAAATATGAACGCTCCTTGTTTTGTAGCGCTCATTAATGTATTATGAAGTCAGTTCTTGTCCCTACAAATCTATATCTAAGCCTCTAAGATTTCTTGTGAAACTTTGTTATACATGAGATGATGCTTGTTGTGAATTTGAACACACGAGAGCCTCGTTCTGCTGTCCTTCGTTAGGCTGTAGCAATGAGTGTTTTCGAATTAAAACCCTCAACCATACCCTCGTCGAAGAGGTAGGGGTCAATGGCCGCGCCGAAACGTTCCGAAACGTTCCAAAACGCAACACAATTTCCACCGTAACGAATACATATTAAAACACAATATCGATTAAATACACGCCACTCAGTCGCCTTCATACGAAAAACGATCGTAAATCCATAGCATCAAACACTAAAATCGCTATTAATCCCGCACGTAAATCACAATTTCAAAACAAATTAAATCTTAAGCGCTTAGCATTTAAATCTAAAATCGAACGCAACGGTTCGCGCGTTACGATGTGAAAAGGAAACGACATGAATAGCAAGATCCTTCCCGCCAATTTCGCTACGATGACGCAACCGATAATGAATTATGGCGAGTCGTCATAGAGCTGGTTTCACTTTGTATCACCGCGAACACCCGTTGACAATTAGATTTCACTTTTTGTATTAAAAGATTATAGATCCCGTTTATAATTACTTTAATAATTAAATGCACGAGTAACTTTGACAATTAATTCATAAGTACACAATTATAAAAGGCAAAGGCGTTAAAAGCATGCAGCCATGTTAATCTACAGGAAAAAAACATTAAAACTTTTATTTTTTGTTATTCTTAAATAGCAAAAATATAGAATATCAATTATTTAATACGTCCAAGATACAAAACAAAAATATCAAGGCATATGTTCTTTAATGAATAAATAACCTTCAAATATACTAGAGTATAATGGCGCCAATAGATTGGATTATAAACTATTGGCGCCATTCTTGGCACAGATAATGGTATCCACGTTTTAAAAAATTGTGATTCATCTTTGTCACCATATCCACGCCCCTTGTCAAATTAAATTATAAAGCCATATTCACACTGACGACAGTTCAAAATGTTTCAAACTGTATTTTTTATTAATCTTAATAAATAATACTTTGCCCACTCATGGGGCGTGGTAAACCGAGTGACGTGTATAGAGAGAAATGTTGCGTAGAAAAAAAAATCCTTCGACTCCACATTTTTTTTTAAAATTTCATCTGTCTATCTGTTTGTCACGGCTGGACCGGTGATGTGTGATAATGTTGCCAACTCAATAAACCTTTGTCGCCTACTGAATAAATGTATTGTATTATCTTTTCTAATCTCTCTGCTAAAATGACAACCTCTACTCTTTTACTTTTTAAACTACTCTTCTATATTTACTTCCTTCTCACCTCTTCTTCTCATTTTTATTCTCAATTCCAGTACGCAGCTAGTACACACAATAAACATTCCCGTTCTCTGGCAACATTCCAATTACTGTGCACTAAATTTTTCTTTGGGAATCCCTGTTAGGAATCTCATAATTGGTACGCCATTTTTAAGCCATTAAGTGAATATATAAACAAAATGGTTGACATTGCGATTTACGTCCTGGAAGAAATGTTTTTAAAAGATCTAAGCGAGGAGGTCACTGTGCGATGAATAATAAAAACATATATATATACATATATATATATATATATATATATATATATATATATATATATATATATATATATATATATTGGCCTCAAAAACATCATCAAAATAACGGTGTTATTACAAGAAATAAAAATAAGATGTATTGTTCCAAGTTTTCGTCTTCAAAAAATAGCAATTTACGTCACAAGGTTGACGTATGTACAATAAAATTCCACGGTCAATTTTAGATCTGCCTCTTGAGATATTTAAAACCAATTTTAAAAAGTATATCATTCTATCTAAGAATACTATACTGAAGTTAATGCGTGGAATTAATTGTTGATGCTCACTTAGGAAGCTAATTATTGTCGCGCGCTCTTTATAAAACTATATTTGTAAAAAGCAACTGTTGAGGTCCTCGCCGGCTGCAGCAGAACTGCCTTTTGAGCCGGTAGTAACTTCCTGTAAGGTTGTCCTGCTGACATTTTATGTTGATTGAAGATTCGAAAGTGCTTTAAATTACCTTTTCGAATAAAGACTATTTTTAATTTGTTTTCTTAATGCAAATACTCTGTGAGATACTGTCTAACCTATTTACATTTTTCTTTACGGGACATTTAAATATGTTAACATAGACCTACTACTCACGACGTGTTTAGAGATATTTAATCTAAATTTCGTACAAATGTTTATCATTCAAAGTTTTAAATAAATTATACGAGTTTGGTTTATCGTGTTTCAAATGCCTCTAATTTTTTTTATATTCAAATGTTACAAAAATAAATCAGATATTTCGGTACTCGGATACCCACCAGTAATCTATGTGTGTGTATAGACGTTAAACGCATCTCCTCACATTATCACACACACACATACTGAATCGCGGATATTGAGTTACCCTTGAAGCCAAATCTGTATGCCCTTCGCCGCGAACAATTCTGATAACTTTACACACTTTTACATTTAATGCCACTATTTCAGCTAATTCCGCATAATTTAATCATGCGGAAGATCTTGGGACCAGCGAGAAATCAAGACGGATCTTGGAGGCTCCGAAAGAATGAAATTGAGACTTTAGTAGCACAGCCTAATATCATTGGCGAATATAAAGCTCAACGAATCCGCTGGCTTGGTCACTTGGAGCGAATGGGATCGGATCGGAGCGTGAAGGTAGCGTACCTGGAAAAACCGAGGGGTCGAAGACCAGTGGGTGGACCCAGGTATCGCTGGATCGATCGCGTTGAGGCAGACTTGCCTGAATTGAATGTCAGCCAATGGCAGACGATGGCGCAAGATAGAGGAAAGTGGAAGTCTCTCGCTTCGGAGGCCAAGACCCACTTTGGGTCACTGAGCTAACGGAGTAGTAGTATTTCAGCTAATTGCAGTATGCGCTACATTATTCAAGCTACCAGATGTCGGGACTGGTATAAAGGACGCGACACTTAAAGGAATAAATGTCGGTGTCGCTTGGATTGTTGTATATGGCAACCGTGTACCAGGCTGCACTCCTATCTACCAGTCCGATTCGGCCCCGCGTACTTACTATTGCCTTATTACAAAATCCACATATCACAGTACGGTGTGTCTTATTTTTAAAATAGATATCTCTGTATAAATTTATATTTATATTGTCGTCTTCATTTTATATTTACTTAAATTCAATTATCACAATAAGTCAGTAAATAAATGCTATCGCTCCGCCAAACACCGCACCAGACCTGAGCATGAACAGAACCACCCTGACAAGAGTGCAAGAGAAGAAGAAATTCAACCGTGAGAGACAACAATAATCCATTTATATTTAAACGCCGTTATTAAGTAAGAAAAGGATCAATATATAACCACTTCCGCCATGCAGCAGTAGTCGTGCAATAAAGTGCACCGCCCGCCAGCCCGCTGATAAATGCGCATGCGGCAAACAATGCGAATTACACAACTGCCACCGTTAAATCACTCAACACGTGTTTCACCCCTCCACGGGGCATCTTCAGGAGTAATGTTACATCGATTAGTACCAAACGCCGAGTCGCCTTTATTAAATAAAGAGTTTTAAGACAACATCAGACTTCTATTTTTTTACCACTGAAGCAATCCATTGATTCTTCCCAGTCAAGCGGTGACTACCACATCCGAAGGGATGCACTCGAAGAGTTTCTCAGACCGCCACCATGACAGGTCTCATGCTGCACACAGAAACATCCTGCGACCTAAACTGCGTCATCGATCCACCTAGTGGGTCGTTGCACATAATTGGTCGCACCATTGTACTTGCTTCAGCAGCATGAGGCACAGTAAAAAATATTGGTTTAATATACTCATCGAGGAGTTGGATTTGCTAGAAGATTAAACGAAAAACAAAAAGAATTCTATTAGCCCCCTCCGATTACCATTTTCGGTCGATGGCGCACGGTTTAAGCAAGCAGCGCTTCCATTTTTTTTTTGAAGAAGCCGAAAAATGGCTTGATTCATGGATTGCCTCGAAAGATGAGTCATTTTTCCGACGGGGGATTCAATTGCTACCAGAGAGATGGGAGAAAGTGGTCTCTAATGATGGACAATACTTTGAGTAATGTCATTGTAAGCATTGTATTTTAAATAATTTTTTTAAAAAAAAAAAAAACAGCGAGAACTTATTCAAGGTCCTAATAATTGAACAAATGTTTAAATGACAAGAATCCTTGGCAGTGATGTGGCTTGATTATTTCGATTTCATTTAGACTATATCTGATAAAGTGTATATTTATATATCTGTGTTACACTGTATTAAAATAAGTGTTTTTGTGGAATTTCTTTTTGCTTCTTCTTCACAACTATAACACCTTGCGAAACAGAATTCAGATTCAAAAATAAGAAAGATTAAATAAAAGTTGAAGATCAATAAGGGTTTTTTTAAAAGTTCCAATGTTGAATAAACGAATTTTATCTTTTATCTTTTCAGAGTATAGCCCTGACGCAAAATGAGCGCGACGTTGCGGAAACCTGCCCGTCTAGACAACCAGAGGTCCTTTTTTTATCTAACGCTCTAAAGGTTAAATAAATAATGTAATGATAACGTATCTTAAACATGGCACTTCAATAATGCCGGTCAAAAGGTTAGAATTTAGTAAAAATGTAACAAAATATTGGTATACGTATGTTAGAAACTAATTTTTACGCCTGCGGGTCCTATTTTTATAAATGATCTGATCCCGCAAACGTTGTTTTGCAAAAAAAGTTTTTAATTAACAAATGTAAGATAAGGGTTGATCGTAGAGGGGTGAAAATTTAGGTTTGTATGTATTTTTGTATGCTGTATCATAATAAAGTAAAAACCAAAAAATTGTCTAAAAAATTAAATATAAAATTTAGGGGTGGACCACCCTTATCACTAAGGGGTATGGAAAATAGATAGTAGCCGATTCTCAGACGTACTGAATACGCATGTAAAATTTGGTAAAAATCGGTCAAGCCGTTTCGGAGGAGTTCAAGTTCGAACACCGTGACACGAGAATTTTATATATTAGATTTCCATGAATACTGTTTTTTTTACATTCTTTTAATTTTTTGATCTTGGTCTGCACAACAAGCTTTATTGTCGGATTGTAAGGCCACTGCGCTGTTAGATCCCTTAAGCAAGAGCTGCATGATGTTATCTGATGCAAGAATTCCCGAGAAACTGCCGAACCTCAACCTCATCGGTGGTCCACGTAATAAGGGATCTACCCCAACCGCGTCTACCTCATGGTTGCCACTCGGGAGCCTTTCGGTCGAAGGTTACAGGAGCAATGGACCCCGCTGACTGCCACTACAGACGAGCAATGTTTCGAGCTACCTCCGTGCCCTTGAACCTTCATCGGATCTCCTCATTCCTGATTCGGTTTCTCTGTGAAGCTCCCTCTATTGCTCTTTGGTTGACCATGAGCCTTGTAAATTATTTGCACAAATCAAATGTATTTACTCAAAAACGTATTTAATATATGAAAGGCATTTTTAACACAATATATCCGTCATGTCGCCTTGGAGTCTTCTTTGTAAATGTCGATTCTATCGCGCGGTGCCCCTTTTATACATTAATGCGGGGAATCTACCAACGCCATCTGTCAACGCCGACCGAAACTATAAAGTTCCGACATATATATAAATGGAAATTTCCACATAAGTACTAACTCATCACGATATCTCTGGACCCATAAGGCTTAGAGATTTGAAATTTAAAAATAATATTCTTTTCTCTGTGTAGAAGATTGCTAAGAACGTGATTTATAAAATTCCTCTTGCAAGAGGGGATGAGAGGGCGTTCATTACATTCGCCAGACGGGCGGGCGACAGCTAGCAATCAAAATTTCTTGATTTATTTTCGTCTTGATGTATGTTCATTAATTCATTCATTTCAGCTGACGCCCATTGCAAATCATAGGGCTCCCATAAAGTTCACCACAATGACCAGTCTTGCACTGCCAGCGTTCAGCTACTTCCCATGACCTTCATCATGTCGTCTGTCCACTTAATGGGGGACTTACCCGCGCCACTAAATGTATATGAAACAAGTTTTTTTCATTTATAATTAAACCTTCTTGCATTATATTTCAATTTCATTTTCCTACTTCTATAAAGCTTCAAACTTTTGACAAACAGTTTATATATCAGTACAATCTACTTGTCTAAATTAAAAGATATATAGTCAATATATGCGCCGAATTGCCTTGACGTATGAGGAAATTAGACTTAGCATCCTAAAATGATTTATACACAAATACAGCATGTGGTCTGTTTGAGAATTTTTTCTTCAAACTTTAAGGAAAATATGTTAACTTATATAACAAACCAAACATTGACAAGTTCTACAATGTATTCATTGGAATGTGAGGATTTTCAAACCAGTATAACAACTAATGTCACTGCTCAATACCTTTTTTAAAGCTCTCCTGTTTATTTACTTAATAAAGAGTGATAAGCCAAGTGCATTTATTTCAATATCACTTTAAACCAAGTGAATATACACATGCCAGCAGGTAAAGTCAGAGCCAAGTATAGTAGATTGAAAAACAAATTCCATTAGATGGAATCCCCTACACATAAGGCAGACATAAATCTAATTGGCCTAATAAATAATAGTGATATAAAACACATACTATATTATACGAAAGAGGGGAGTTACAATAGAGCCTGGAGACATGGTGTTGACAAGCCTCAATAGGTGGACTGAAGACATAGAAAAGGTCACGGGAAGTTCCTGGGTATGGGACAGCAAGACTGGTCATTGTAGTGATCTTTCTCCAATTCCTTTCAGCGAGAACCTCAGCTATATATATATATATATATATATATATATATATATATATATATATAAAGATATAGATATATATATATATATATATATCTTTAATATATATCTAGATATTAAAGAGCTAATACAGTAAAAGCTCCTTATTTGCGCTTCCTTCATGCATATTGAAAAAATGTAACCCAATTCTTACATTTGCAGCTAACATTTTATTATTCGCAGAACTAATAAGTACATACATAATAATAAAAGGATTCCAATAGGTATCTGACTAAATATCATTTGTAATTGTCATCAAATGGAGCAATTGAAAAAGTTATATTAAAATATTAAATTCACAGCCCATTGAAAAATAAAAGATTTCAACAAGCATTGGAAATGTAACATTTAATTTGAAAAATCTTAGTGGATGTTTAAGAATAGCAAATGAGTTTTGCAATTTCATTTTTCTAATGTGTCTGTTATGTGTTACATTATGTGCATGAATTGAAAGAGCTCTAAAACTGCCAAGCAGGAGAAAATTACAAAATACTACAAATTATTTTTTAAATCTTAAGATAATTTATTAAAATTTTCAAAAAATTCAATTAAATATATTTTTTGGTATATTTGTTTTTATTTAGTCATCTAGGAATGTATCACCTATAATCCCATATAAAATACCATTCCATATTCACAGTTTCTATAAAAGAGCTTCTACTGTACAAATTTGCAGTTAAAAACTTAGTTTATCAGAAATTGACTGGTGATTATTACAAGATCACATACCATTAACCTCTCATATGTCAAAAGTTTGCCAGGCACACACCCTGCAGTGCCAGCACTTTATGAGCAAGGAATGTGTTGGAGTTTGGATACACTGTATTTTTCATTCAGGAACAAACCCTTCGAATTTTTTTAAGGCAAAGTTGTGTATAATCTGCAATATATCCAGATAAAAATGCAAAGTATTTTGAACTGTATTCAAGAGAAATTTGATAAAATATAGCTTATGTTGTTTCCAGTGTCCTAAGGCAGAAGGGCAGCCTGGGCAGACCTAGGCTAGGGCAAATGAAGGGTTAAAGACATTGGAAATAAAAATTAATTTAGGAACACTTTTAAATTAATTATAATGTAAAGAAACTGTTTGAGATTATTATATTTTTTATTAACATTCACATTGTTGTTTATTTACATTAAACAGATAAAAATAATTGCATATAGAAGAAAAACAATTGTAAGTTTAAAGGGATTTTTCATGACAATATTAATGACAGATAATAAATGGTTTAATATAAATATACCACATACATGATAGCAATATTTTAAAATTTTGGTAGAAATAAAACCTTCAAAACCAGCATTCTGAATTGTCTGCGCATAACATTTGCAGACTTTATTTATTAAAACACTTCCTATACAATATATAACAGGAAACTCAATGCTATATGAATTATTTACGGGTTAATCATTTGGACAGTGCATGAATAAATTAATGAAGGTAGGCAGACTAAGATAATTTTAAAGTTTAACTTTTTTATTAGATTCTTATAGGATATTCACAAACTATCATATCATATTAAAATAAATAATAAAAATTATAGAACATTGTAACATTATTCTAAAAAAAGAAACATTCTTGACATTCGTTCAGGAGTGAGTCAACAACAGTTTATCTCTAATAAATGTTTCGAAATTGAGGAAGCCCTGAATTAGCATATATTTTTAACCTCTCATGAAGGACTGTTAAGTATTTAAAATATTCACTTTTCTTTTCTATTTCAATTCAATATTGACGATATTTCAAAATGAAATGCGTTTTTTAAAATTTTTTTAAGGTCATTAATATTCAAATAACACATTTACTTGCATATCTGGGTCCAAAACAATTTTATTATTTTTTTAATTTAGATACATCATTAATTCGACTAACAAAACGTAAGCGATTACGGATAATTCCAATTGATATTCAGTCCGCCAATAAGCCAAAACAATAACAAAGAAGCAATACTTACGGCCATCACCATTTCGAACGGATATTTGTGAACCCTGACAGGAGACACATATTCCTGCACCATGATTCCGATTTCACTGAACTGAACGTTTACAACAAAAAATGGATCACCGAACCCTTTCCACTTGCTATTTGTTTACACGACAGTCATTCTGTTCACAGAAAATCCGTGTGCTACTTATGCTAATAAATAATCCACAACAACGTCCTTTCACTCCCGACCACACATGACAACAAAATAAACGAATGTCAGATCGCGAAACGCGACGCGAACGCCAGTTGCGGTAGCGAAGCGAACAAATTTACAAAGTGGTATGTTTGCTCGGAAGTTTGCTTCGAACATATTTTACGCAACTCGATTGCTAAGTGATATCGATTCCCTGACGAAGTTTCGATTTTATCTCACACTTTTCATCATACTGTATTTAAAGACGACGATTTTATGTTGTAAAAGTACTTTTAAGATGGTTAGAACAAACAACATTTTTTTTTAACAGGTAATAAAATTGTAAAAAATAATTTCTGTATCAAAACTGAAAATGAACACTGCAGCAATACTATACTTTAAAGATTATGTTAATGCATTCCTCTCAAATTATTTGATATTTTATAATAAGGATTCATGTACTCTTAATTTCAAGTAAGAAAAGCTTCATAAAAATATATTATATCTTCTTAGTTTTTTCTCCTTTTGTACTTCGATTCCAAAAGACCTGTCAATTTTTCAAATTTCAGTTCATCGAAAATCTTCATTCATTTAAAAAGAAAATCTCAACTTCACTTTTAGCATTATGCGTGTAAATATTAACATTAATGCGATATTTTATTAATTTCAATAAGATTTTTAATGAGACTTTTCAATCCAATAAAACAATAGCAGTCACTTCCGTAGACATTTTTCCACGTTGTCTTGTGGCTAAGTTCATGACAGTGAGTAAGCGGGCCTTCATCGAAGCGAAGAGCGAATGTCGTTCTCAATTATTTGAAGACTATTTTTTAATTGTGCGGAGAACACAAAACAAAATTTTGTCAAAATTGTGCGCGTTCGTGCCCGATGTCTAGTGCTGAAGTCGCCGATAATTCCGTTGACCCCCCGGCGAAAAAGCGGAAGCTAAATACAGGAGAGACCCGTTGCAAATCTGCAGCAATGGCGAACAATGGAACGCGTGTGGAAGATGAAATCGACGAAAGTCTGTATTCACGACAGCTTTACGTACTCGGACATGACGCTATGCGTAGGATGGCCAGCTCGGACGTCCTCATCTCTGGCCTGGGCGGCCTAGGGGTGGAAGTTGCGAAAAACGTGATTCTCGGCGGAGTCAAATCAGTCACCCTTCATGACGATCGTCTTTGCACAATTGCTGATTTGTCGTCGCAATTCTATCTGTCCGAGAGTGCAATTGGACAGAATAGAGCATTGGCGTCATGCGAGCAGCTCGCCGAGCTGAATCATTACGTGCCGACAACGGCATACACCGGTTCTTTGACCGAGGAGTTTTTGAAGAAGTTCAGTGTTGTGGTGCTGACCGGAGCATCTTGGGCGGAGCAGGAGCGTGTGGCGGCCATCACGCACGCTAACAACATCGCATTGATTATTGCGGACACCAGGGGACTGTTCTCGCAAGTATTCTGCGACTTCGGTCCGGAGTTCACCGTGGTGGACGTGACTGGCGAGAATCCCGCTTCTGCTATGGTCGCGGTCATCACGCATGAGTACGAGGCCGTAGTGACCTGTCTAGATGACACGCGCCATGGTCTGGAAGACGGCGACTACGTCACATTTAGCGAGGTTTGGATGTTTTAATATTTCTTAACTTAACTACTGATGTTTATTATCCATCTATTTGAGGTAAATACTGGCAGATTATTTTAGGTTTTTTATTTAATTCTACCTCTTTATGATAGATGTAGTTATTTTAGAGCAGTGCAGGGGTATACAATCCAAGAAACTCTACTACCCTTTTCTTATTAAATAATTTTGGCAAAGGTTTCTGTACAAAATAAAGTGGACAGTCACTGCATAAAAATTTCATTAAATCCCTTCCACCCGCACAAAAGCATTTCCTACTTCTTTAATGATGCAAACAGTAAAGGAGTGGAACAACCTAACTGCCTCATTGTTTTCAGTCATCTATAACTTGGAAGTCTTTGAGACAATAGAGAATAGGTTTCTTCAAGGCAAGCATGTACCATTTTACTCACTTAACAACTGGTGAGATGGAGGTTGAATGCTTTGCCTATAAAAAGTACATTTATAAATAAAATGATCTAGTGTTTTATATTGCTTAACAGCAAATAAAACGCCATTGTCTGCTTTGTGCTACTATTTATTTTCTTGTTAATTCATTATTCATGATAAATTTTGTAATAGCAATACAATACAATAAACCACATTAGTGGAACCAATGCAGTCTAATCGACTGAAACAGAATTACTAGGTTTCTTAGCACTCTGTAAGTTGTCTGACACATTCATCTTAAAAACATTCTTTAGTAAATACGGTACTTACATGTTACCGCCACTGGGACAAAAATTTACCTATAAAGATTCCACCATGACACATCACTTTAACCTAAATTACTGATGGTTAAATATGAGCCATTTTTCATAAAATCAAAAAACAACCCAACCTACACCTACCTTCTTGTTTTATCGGCTTGTTAATAGAATTTTTGTCGCAGTGGCATTAATACATAAGTACTGTAAACACAATTCGTTTTTTATAACACCGGCCTGCTGAGACAAGACAACCAGTTAGAACTAATCTTTATATTAGGTGGATCAGAAAGTAATGTCATTTCTGTAGACATATTTTACAAAAAACTGATTGATTTTTCCGCTCTGGCATTACAAATTTGTATACTAGATGGCAAAAGGTTGTTGATAACAAAGGTTGTTGATTAGAAATAAAAACTTCTTAAAAATGCAGTTGTATGAATTTAACTTGAGAAAGCTACATTACTTTCTGGTCCCCCTAATTGAAATAATGAATATATTTTTATATAGATATTTGCACTGTGCCAAATTATTTGCCTAGATACATAATTTGCTTAGAATTTTGTGTAAAGGACCAAGTTAAAGATTAAAAGTTATAAGGAAAAAGCAATCATTTCACGGCAGTCAATAAGGATTATTAAATGCTGAAGTTGTAATTGCTGCATATACCTTCAGTCCATTGAACCAATACCAGAAATTAAGGTTTCTTAGTGTGCCTTATTCTTGTAGTGGACTAGCTTTAGTATCTTCAGTGCTTTGTAACCAAAAAACTGAAGTTGTAAATAACAATAAACAAATAACATTGGTATATCCATAATACCACCATAATATCATCTTAATGGGTCACTTCATAACCATCTCTGTACTAGCCAACCCAACTCCTTAAGAAATCCCAGCAGACTTTAATGTCACTAGCAATTTCATTGAAGTCCCCCAGTACCCATGTAGATGGTCCTATAAGATATACACTGGAGCAGTATATAAGCAGCAATCTCCCCTTTTCAAGGCATGCTCTACATGGAGAACTGTCCGTAAAACCTATAATAGGCAGCTGTTTGCTAAAAATGATCTTACAATAAAGATCCTTTGTCACCAGATGTCATTTGTCATAAAAAAAATTACTCAGGCATCTGAGGTTATATATGCTGCTGACTTATACTAAATATAGACTCTTCTTATTTAAACCATGTATGGCTTCCAGCATGGCCTTTTATGATGTATATAAGAATGTTAGTTGGATATTTTGATTGAAGTAATATGTGGGAAATATTACCCATAAAGTTTAGTATTATATGCTTTTTGCTATTTTAGATTTTCTGTATTAAATATTAATTTCATTCTGTCGAGTCTGAAAATATATAGGGAAGATTTGGTATTAATGTAGGATTTTGCTGTTTTTTAATATTAAGTGTTGGGACCTTTTGATAAGAACCCATTTAATAAGAAAAAAAATTGAATGACCCTCCTAAACCCCATGTTGTGCCTTTTGGAGGTGTATTTTCATAAAATTCATCCTTTTTTCAAAACTAAAAATGAAAAAACAAATTTGGTCTAGCAACAAGTGCTATAGATTGAAAATATGCATTTCGTTTATTAATATAAGTCTTATCAATCCTCTTGTGATCTTTACTTGGAATAAGGAGTATTAGGAATATTTCAAGTTTTAATTTTCTTAACCTTATTATTCCAGATATATTGTGAAGAGGAATTACATGATTGGAATGTCTAATATAATTACATTATGATAGTATATAACATTGATCAGTTTATTCAAATTAGTAGTGTATATACCTTTCTTTTAAAAATCTTTGTCTTTTTATTACATTTTGTTTCTGGTAACTTAAATGTTTGGTTTTGTTGTTTTAATCTATGCTATAAGGATTTATTTTATAATTCAAATAAAAAGATTTTATGACAGCACAATTTTATTGAAGTAACAAAAAATTAACTTTATTAATGTAGTTTAAATCTAAGGGATTCTAATCTAGGATGTGTGAAACATAAAATGTTATTTTATGGCTATGCACTTTTCATTTAGACATTGTAGGTGAATATATTTGTTGTCTTTTGCTATCTTTTTACAGGTAGAGTGTATATGTTGTACTAAATTTTGTATATGAACTTTAAAATTTGTTTTTTAAACTGCTTTATGAGACTATAATAGCATAGAGAAGCATAAAGATTTACTAACATGCTGGATCGGAATAAAAAATTGATATTTTGTAATTGCCTCCGCTCTATTATCAAGAACAATCGCATTTACACATTAAAATTAATGACTATAATTACACTATGTACTGTTTGTTTACAAAGTAGGGAAATAAATTTATATTATAACACTGTTGGGAAATATACTTTAAGAATGTTGTACATGAACCATAAAGCCATGTCTTCAGACTATATAAAAATATTGAGTTTTTGGTGGATGTCTTCTCTTCAAATGAGGTGTTCTATTGACAATGCAGCCTAAATCAATTGATGTTGTAACAAACTCTCAATTTTACAGGTGCAAGGTATGACAGAGTTAAATGGCTGTGAACCACGGAAGATCAAAGTACTTGGACCATACACCTTCAGCATTGGTGACACCACAAATTTCTCCAAGTATATCCGTGGCGGTATTGTAACCCAAGTGAAAATGCCCAAGAAAATTACCTTCAAACCACTAAAGGAGTCCATTAAGGAACCAGAGTTCCTAATTGCTGATTTTGGAAAGTTTGACTACCCCCAGCAGTTGCACCTTGCGTTTGCTGCCCTTCATAAGTTCCAGAACGCCGAAGGCCGCTTGCCCAAGCCCTGGTGTGATGCTGACTCTGCTAAGTTCTTGGACTATGTAAATGCCATAGTGAAGGATCAGGAAATATTCAAAGAGGATGTTGAATTGAATAATGAATTGTTGGATACATTTTGCAAGGTATGTATGAAGTTATAATAATGTTATACTGCTAAAATTTTCCTTACAGCTGGGATATTTAGTCTTTAACCCACCCATCATTATATGTATATCTTAAGAATTATTGGATTGTTTTACAATATATTCCTTCTTAGATTCTTTTGTTTGAAACACCAATTATGTTATGTAAATTACATAGTTTTTTTTTTTTAAATTAACATGTAACCTGCAAGCCAAAGCTTATCTTTAAATATATTAAAAACTATATACATAGTGGTATACATCCAAAGAGGAATCTAAACTAAGTGCAGTGGACAACTTTTAAGGTTTCATGTCTGTATATAAAGAGTGAATTAGAATGCATTTGATCTTATTCAAATCCTAACAAGTAGGCAACCATTGCCATGTGATACCTAATGGAAGATCAGACATTAAGAACACCATTCTTGCTTACCAGGTGTCATCTGGTGATTTGAATCCCATGAATGCAGCAATTGGTGGTGTAGTCGCACAGGAGGTAATGAAGGCCTGCTCTGGAAAATTCCATCCCATAGTTCAGTGGCTGTACTTGGATGCCATTGAATGTTTGCCCAAGGACCGGTCTGCTCTCACTGAGGAATCCTGCAAACCTGTTGGCTCCCGTTACGATGGTCAGGTGGCTGTGTTTGGACGAGACTTCCAGAAGAGGCTCGGGGAACTGAAATACTTTATTGTTGGTGAGTTTTCCTTCTTTGGTTTTGCTTTATCTCTCTTCCTAGACAGTTTATGCGCCTTTGATATTATTGTGGATTTTCAGTATTTCTAATTTTATTCTTAGCATAAAATACTTTTGAAAATAAAACTGAATTTTTATTAACTATTAAGTTGCTTCAGCCATAGAAAAGTCTATGAGAGAAGTTTGTGAAAGCATTCATCAGAGAGAAAAAAGGCAAAGTAGTAATATATATAAGAAGTAGATAGAATTTATTCATGTATTATTCATGAATTTTTCATGTCTCAATTTTTTTATTGGTGTCAGTCTTAGTAATGAAGTTTAAAAAATATTTTTTAGTCCTTGTTTCTTTAATTTTTTCTTATTTCTTTATCAACATTGCAGTCTTGTCTTCAAGACAAAGTCGCAATGTGTACGATTTATTTTTATAGACCACCATTTGTTATCTGTCAAGGTCAATGACAAGAGGTTTCCTGCAAAACAAGTGTAACAAAGGCTCATTGACTACATTTTCTATTATCATTTAAACCACTTTGTCACAAAGACATGCTCCTTGTTGTGCACATGCACTTTTGTTACATCGATTATTTTAAAATTATTAGTGAATTTTAATAAGTTATTAGTGGCTAGGAATACTTTGCTGTGAAGAGCCAGCCTAAAATTCGACAGTTACTTTTTAGATAAAATTCAACAAAATTAAAAATAAAAAACATGCCAATGGTTTAAAAAAAATCGTAATAATTAGTAGGTTTGAAATTAGTTTTAAATAGTTTACAATTTAAATACTGCATCATGCAAAAATATGAAAAAAAAATTGAAAATATATGTAAATGTAGAAACAAAAATACAGACGCTAACGTCTGTGGAATATAGATAAAAAATTATAATGTTTGGTGTATAACAAATCTTTATATTACATATTTATTTCTCATCAAATCATAGAGTATTCTAACGAAATGTGTGTTGTGTAGATATGTAAAAAAAAAATTAGAATTTATTTTATGGTTTTCTCATTTATTTGGACAAAGGCCCACTTTTACTATCATTCCTATAAAATATTTCTTTCATATAATTTTCCTTTATTTCTATTGTTTTTTGATGCAAGCAGAAAGTTTTTTCAAATCAGTAACAATGTAATTGACCATGAAATACTTATTCTTTTAGTTTTGTTTGACTACGGCTTGTCTTATGCAATCAACAATTCCAAAAAAAATATGTGCACAATCAACAAATTTCAACTATGTTTAACTGAATGTGATAATATATATTGATGGGATAATATATATATAATAATGAGATAATATATGTAAATTTAATGCCATTTATTATGTATTATTGTGTATATAATAAATACACCAATTGATATGACAAAAAAGGTTACATATTTGAACAAGGCAAAAAAGTAATCATGTCTTCTTTTGTTTCAGGTGCTGGTGCCATTGGTTGTGAACTGTTGAAGAACTTTGCAATGATCGGGGTTGGCGCAGATGGCGGCCGGGTCACCGTCACTGATATGGATCTCATTGAAAAATCCAACCTTAACCGGCAGTTCCTGTTCCGACCTTATGATGTTCAGAAACCTAAATCCAGTACTGCTGCTAAGGTATGAAAATTATATTTGTGTACTTTTTACAAAAATTTCCTATGAATCTGTGCTTAGGATTTTCTGATAGATTTCTGCCATTGGCAGGATTATTTATTTTGTCAGATAGGAAGGGAGAAAGAGTCTGATAGGTTGAGGTAAATGCCAATGCATTGCAAAGAAGCCTTAAACCTACTATGCGGGTGGGTAGTCCTCAAGTACAATTTCATGGCCTACACCCTTCAGCATGTTGGAACAAATATTAGTGGACATTCAGTAATTATCCATTATAAATTAATGTTATAACATAACTCACATAAGTTCTTTTATAATTTAATCTGCCCTTAAGACTTGAGGTGAAAAATTTAATAAATATATGATAATGAAACAACTAGTTTAAAATAAAATTAAAGTTTAAGAGGAAATCACAATTTTAATTCAAAATAATTGTTATTTATTATTGTGCTATTTACTGAAATTGTCAATTAATTTCCAGGCTATTAAGAAAATGAATCCGCTAATGAATGTGGTTGCCCACGAGAACCGTGTTTGCCCGGAGACAGAGTGTGTGTATCACGATCAATTTTTCGAGGAACTGGACGGCGTAGCCAATGCCCTGGATAACGTGGACGCCAGGATCTACATGGACCGCCGCTGCGTTTACTACAGGAAGCCGCTGCTCGAAAGTGGGACGTTGGGTACTAAGGGAAATACTCAGGTGCGGTACAGGAGTGTTTATTTTGGTCTATGGTACTATACAAAAGGCACATATAGATTATGGTAGTAGAAGGCATCAATAATTGTGAAGAAATGTAAAGATGCTTTTACACGCGTATATTTTAAAGAGAAGCCTTAATTTTTAAAAAGTAAATTCATAAAGTTCTGTTTCTGTATTTTGTTTGACAATCTTCACATATAAAATTTTTCCGCTCGTCATTATTTACTATTAACACATTGCATGCCATGTGGGGCGTGTACAACCCATGCTGCACTTTCCATTCAGGCTATTTGCAGTTCTGATTGAATAACAAAGGATTCTTAAACAAATGAATTGTAGGCTTGAATATAGATAACTTCACATTACGTGCGTGCGTAATGCATATTAAAATTTATAACTTTTTCCCGCTAATTATAGCTATGCAGTGCTGGAAAAATGTAAAGCGTATGTCTTCAAAGACTGTTTTTAATTTTTAAAGTGTGGGTCATATATGTCCCACGCGGCCCTAATTTGAGTTTACAGTTCTTTTAATGTATCATTATTGCTTCTAATAATTTTACAAAGGTAACAACATGTACAAGGTAAAATTTACTATTATTTTTGTAGATTTAGAAAAAAACACTTTAATTACAAGATATATTTAAATTTGCACCTATTTTTATAACTATTACTAAGTAAATTCGAAAAAAAAAGCCTTGCAAGAAATTTGATAATGAAATTTTTAAAATATTATCTCTATTTTGAATTCAGGTGGTAGTTCCATTCCTGACAGAGTCATACAGCTCCTCTCAGGATCCCCCGGAGAAGAGCATCCCTATTTGCACGCTTAAGAACTTCCCCAATGCCATCGAGCATACCCTGCAGTGGGCCCGCGACGAGTTTGAGGGTCTGTTCCGTCAGTCTGCGGAGCATGCAGCTCAGTATCTCAGCGATCCACACTTTCTGGAGAGGACAATCAAACTGCCTGGAAGTCAACCTTTGGATGCCATTGAGAGTGTTAGGGTAAGCTATCATCACCATATCAGTTGGATAGGCACCCCCTGCAAGGTATTGGCATAGACCATGACTATGTTGGTGCTTCTGATGGGGAGCCTACCCTCGCAGCCTCTACCTGCTCTACCAAATAAATTGACATTCGTCATTGTCTTCGTTTCACTCCATAGACGCAAGGCATAAGCCTCCCTCAAAGATAAGACAGCCAAATTTTGAATTTGGATTGTCTCTATAGCCTTGCAGTATATATGGACAATGCCATTTCTCTTCATAAAGTTCACTCCGCATTCTTTGAATTTTTATTGGAATGATTAAAATAATAAAAGATTTTATAAATTATTTTTTTATTTCCAGAATGCTATCACGGAACGCCCACTTAACTTCGAGGACTGCGTGACATGGGCGCGCATGCACTGGGAGGTGCAATACTCCAACCAAATCAAGCAGCTGCTGTTCAACTTCCCACCGGACCAGCCCACGCTGAGCGGAGCCCCTTTCTGGTCCGGGCCTAAGCGGTGCCCATCACCTTTGACCTTCGACCCTGAGGACGAGCTGCATCTCGATTACATTGTGGCCGCGGCCAATTTGCGCGCGCAGGTTTACGGCTTGCCTACTTGCGCGGACAGGGAGGCTATTGCTCAGATGGTTTCCAGTGTCGAGGTAAGCTTATTTCATCATCAACTTTTGCAAGCGATCACCAAAGATTGTCACAATGGCTGGTCTTGTACTGGCCCACGTCTAGTTTTTTATTGAAATTAATTCACATGGGTAAGAAGACACTTTGGATAAATATAGTAATAAATTATTACTGTGTATGTCAGTGTCAATGTTGGAAGAGTACAATTTGATAGAAACTAGTTCAGCCCCTTATAATATAAAGTTATGAGGATTACAGGGATTACAATATACAATCTGCGAAGGTATAATAATTTTTTTTAGAAAAGTATGAAAATTCATACTAATGCTTAGGCTAAAGAAAGATGTATGATTATAGAATGAAAGTCATCTGAATACAAGATGTGGATCAAAACTGTTCATTTAATTTTCTTATCTTTACAAAATTGAGTCTAAAATTGGTATGCGGAAGTATGTTTAATTTAACTAAAGAGCTTGTGGACAAAATATTTCTTGGAGAATTACCAAGATATATATAATTCCAGGTACCAGAATTCAAACCACGTCGCGGCGTCAAGATCGCCGTGACAGACACGCATTTCATCGCGCAGAACAACGACCAGATGGACCAGGACAAAGTGAAGAATATCATTTCGGAGCTCCCGCCGCCCGCCACGCTCGGCAACCTCAAGATCACGCCCCTCGACTTCGAAAAGGACGACGACACCAACTTCCACATGGACTTCATCGTGGCCGCGTCCAACCTGCGCGCCGCTAACTACAAGATCCCGCCGGCTGACCGCCTGCGCTCCAAGCTCATCGCGGGGAAGATCATCCCCGCCATCGCGACCACCACCTCCGTGGTAGCAGGCCTTGTGTGCCTCGAACTCTACAAGCTCGCGCAGGGCTTCAATACCCTCGAAGTATTCAAGAACGGCTTCGTCAACTTAGCGCTGCCATTCTTCGGCTTTTCGGAGCCCATAGCAGCTCCTATTAACAGCTACTACGACAAAAAGTGGACCCTGTGGGACAGGTTTGAGATCAAGGGCGAGATCACACTGCAGCAGTTCCTGGACTACTTCAAGAACGAGCACAAGCTGGAGATCACAATGCTTTCACAAGGCGTATGCATGCTCTACTCGTTCTTCATGCTGAAGGCGAAGAAGCAGGAACGGCTCAACTTGCCCATGTCGGAGGTGGTGATGGCGGTGTCTAAGAAGAAGCTGGAGCCGCACGTGAAGGCGCTGGTGTTCGAGCTGTGCTGCAATGACGAGGACGACAACGACGTGGAGGTGCCGTACGTCAAGTACACCCTGCCTTAACCGGTGCGGTGCAAGCAAGCGCCCCCTCGCGCCTGACTCCGTGGCGCTTCGACGCATAATAGCGGTGTTACGAATTTCCACTAACAGAGGGTATTTTTAAATTACGAAGGATAGATCTAGATGTTTTATATAGGTCGCGAGTGCCTCGCAGTGGCGGACGGACCGTGCAGTGCCGGTGCAACTGTGTGATCGTTTCGTTTATTTGTGCTTGAGACACGCTTTTATTGTCTACTGTTAACTTACGTATATTTATAGTAGGTATACTCGTTTGCTCGCTGCGGCCGCTAAATTAATTTTACACTTGCTGTCGGAGGTCTTCAACGTTCACAACAGACGGGTCTGTATATGGAAGGAAAATAAATAAAAAAAATTGAGCACACCGTCTTACTCATTGAAACCACATCGCACGGGTCACAGTTTATTCAGTAAAAATATAAACAAGTCTCACTTGTCGCTTACACGGAACATTGAATTGTTTTCAAGCAAAAATTCAAATATACAACTGGTTTTTGATTTTACAAATCATTAAAAACATTTGCCGTAAAAAAACACAATACTTCAGTCAAAAATATTGTCTCCCTTCTGTTCCACTAGCAGAATCTGTAGCTATGTTAAACATCGATATTGCTATATTTTTTGAAATTTTAAAAACCATGTAATGCCATCTACAGAGGGCATGCATGTTAAAAAGTAGGTAATTTAAAAAAGGTGGAATAACAAATTTACTATAATCTTAGGCTTCACGTAATCATGAACATTTGGCTATGCTATTTGATCAATTCAACTGGAAACCTGTGTTTACATAGTGTACATTGACCAGTTAAAGAAACCCCTTAAAACTAAGAAAACCAATTTGGTTTCAAAACCATTTTTCTTGATTTTTTTTTTACTTTGACAAAATTACAAATCAAAACAATTATCAAAGAGCACAAACAATCTCAATAATGGAACTGTAATTTATATAAAAAAGGAGTATAGGTTATGTAGCATATATGCAAACCAAAAGTTTGTGCTCGGCTATGACATATGAACCTTAATTTTCACTGGCAACACTAAGTGATTATTCACATTGCGTCGGTTACATTAAAACTACATACAGGCACTTGGGCGCCGGAAATAGCGCGCGTACAACCTTAATTTATCACTTGGTGCTTAAGACAGATTCCCGCTTAATTAGGCCTCCCACACACTTCCAGCGACCTCTGTGGTTACTTTAATTATAGGACCAAGTGAAATTAAATTTACAAATATTATATATAAATAAATTAGTGATTAAATAATTTAGAGAAATTAAATAAATTCTATTTTAACTTGAATTTTTGTACTACCCACACCATGTGTGGGAGGCTTAACGAATATTTTACCATTGCTAGTGGGAACGTCGTTTTTGGCTTACAGTTAAATACGCTATAGATGTAGTTAATTCACAACTCGGGCATTAAATAAAGCATTACAAGATTGGCATGGAATCGATATAAATTATTACAAGTTAATATGACATTAAAAAATTTAAAGCGAATGGTGCTGTACAAATGCTTCAAGGAGCCTAGAATGACTATTTAAATATATGTAAGCTCATAGTGTGGATGAGTATGATTAGGGTCGCTGCACTGATACGGCGGCCTGCGCAGAGTTGGGGCGATCAGACCCTGGTTGGCGCCTGCCAGCAGAGGGCGAAGCACCCGGGCAGGCGGCGCGCCGGTCAGCGCCAGGGGCGCCGCCGTGGGCTGCCCACGCATCGCGCCCGCAGCCCCGCTTTCTCGCCGCTAAAGCTCTCTGTGACACATTATACTTTCAATGGTCTAACTTAAAACAACTTTACAAATAGCTGAAACTAAGACTAAAATAGTCAAAAGAAACAGGTGCTCTAATATATATACTTGCGTAATGAAAATACAAAAAATATTTACTCTTTGTCTACTAGATGGCAGTAATTAAAACTAATGTGGTCTAGAAAATCAAAACGGAACTATATTTATATATGAATCAACATTACTTTCAATAAATATATATATATATATACTTAACTTTTTTACAACTCGTCAATAATTCGTATGTGGCAATTTCGAAATTTCTTATTCTTTTAGGAAACATTAATTTACAATATAAATGGATTGAAGTGATAATAGAACTTTAATACTATATTAAGCTGGTAGATGTAGAGTGGGCAGATCTTTAACTAGATGGACCGACGACATAGTTAAGTATGGAAGTCGCTGGAATTCTGGCAAGACTGGTTATAGAGACGATCTTTGGGGAGAGATCTGATGAAGAAGAATACTATATTAACACGTTGAACGCCATGGCGGATACCATGTGTCCGACAGCATACTGTCCCCTGGGGCCACACCATTAAATCGAAAATCGTCAAAAAATCGCCAAGGTGTTTTTTTGCAAATATTGTCAGTAAAACCCTTAAAAATAATGGGCGACTTACGGAAACAGCGATTTACCCATTATTTTTCAGCGGGGCCGCGCGGGTCACATGCCTTGGGAAAAACAGTCGAAACACTGTCCGTTGGCTCCCTAGAGGCTTCTGAAGTGATCGAGGGCGTGCGGACACATGGTGTCACTTCGACCCAACATGATGTCTGTCGCGGCCCACTGAACTATACATGGTTTTTAGTCTGGCGTTCAACGTGTTAAGGACGTTTATGAAGTAATCGTACAATTAAACACAGACTGTGTTTGTAGTGAACTATTCTTAAACCCAAATGCGTTTGAAATCCTCGTAGGAATAAGTTAAATTGAGAATAATAGGTTAAATTGAGAAATGTTTTTGGCTCTTATGGAATTCTATTCTTGACATACAAGATAACTAAAAAATGACAAAAAATATATAAAGACAAATCTGATAAAGCACTACTTATTTAAAAATAACAATAGGACTCGACAATGTGATTTCTATGAACACACAAAACAAGTAGTAACAACTAGTGAGATGAGGGTAATACAATATTTTGCAGGGTGAGTCGACAAACACGTGTACAATCACATCAAGCACATCTACAACTATGTATTGTGCACATTTCACTATTTAATATTAATCGTGAACTTCTTTCGTCTTGTCAAATAACGAATGTAAAGACCAAAGGCCATAAGACTCTATATGTTGGTATATCGAAATAAAAACACATCGACTAACCAGTCCCGTCAATGTAATGTTAGAATTATCCTCATTTATCTTCGGAGGGTCGATCGGTGGCTTGTTGCCGCTGGGGACAACCAATACTTCGTTATCGCGAATAAATATTTACAATCTTATGTAATTGCTAAAAAAAAAAATATTTATTCCCTTTTCACATTACATTTCGCATCTAGTTTATTAGTCAGCTCTGGCTTATCTAGTTATGTGAAAACCTATCCAGATTATTCATCAGATGCTCTCATATGTACTTCTCTATCTAGTTTCTCTAGGAGTACCCCACTTTTTAGATTACCCGTGAGTATCTGTCATCAATCTAGTTTACTTATGAGTACTTCTCATCTATTCGGTTTTATACTTGTCATCTACATATTTCACCCATGAAAAGAACACATCATCTGTTATACATATGATTACTTTATTTATTTCGTTTATATTTTATTCATCCACTAACAGCTATCCGTGAGGATTATTTAATATAGTTGGATGAGATCATATATCAGTACTTTGTGTCTTAGGACCTTATTTACCTAAAGCCTCGTGGTCAAACTTTGCTCGAGTTTTTCAATTGCTTAGCACATGGAATAATAGTAAATGTTGTTTCATACAAGTGCACATTCTAAAGCAAAATAAAAATAAAGCAAACACAACTAGTGCAACATGCGGAACGATGCATACAGTCATGCGTGCGAAGACAAGCGAAACACGCAGACATATGAAACGCGTTACCGTGATTAGACTGAGTCATGGCGGACGTAGGCGAGCAGCGTCGCGGGCGCGGCGGGAACGTGCCCGTGTGGCTGTGCGACATTAGATCCCTGGAGGGTAGTCCGACAATACAAATTTTAATACTACCCTCATAACTCGCAGGTACAAACATGTAACTACCTTCAATAGAGATTTCTTTACCATACACTCACTTCTGCCAAAATGGCATTTGCAGATTCCGCAACTTTGTTCTTCTTTATGGGCTCCCAAAAGAGTAGCAAAGCTGTCGTGCTCTCAAATCTCTTCGGATGCTCCATAAAATGACGAGACTCGAGGTCCCCACGAGGAGACATCAGCTAGGGCTGTCACTCGTCGATAACACCCGATAATATTCCGACAAAAGCACGATTGAGAGTTCCAAACCTTGACCGTTGCTATTTCTTGGCTAATAATAGTTTGTTTTAACTAATTTGAATTACCCATTCAGATCCAGGTATACTTGTCTAAATAGTATACCGTGAATCTAGGTCTCCCGACAGCCTTTGGAGAAGAAAGATTCTTGAGTAGCCACAGCAAATACCATAGGTAGGATCCCTACAAGTGAACCTACGTCATAGTCAAGGTTGCGGGAAATCACTGTGAGCAGACCAGGGCCGATCTTCGGGGGAGACCTTCGCCTTGACATGATGATGTACATAGATTTACGATTCTTCCAAGATTACCAATAAATTCTGAACAAAATTGTATTTTCTCGCTCTAAGCTTTCCATCTCGGCGATATCAATGGCCATGACTGATGCAGGGGTAACTAAAAATATATACAGGGTGTTTCGTTATAGGCGTAAAAGGATTAAACGTCTGAATGTATAGTTCCATAGCACAATGCTTTGAACTTTTTACACCTACTGTCAATCATCCTGTGTAAAATATATTACATTTTTTTTCCTATTAGAGCAGTAGGCCAATAACTTCTGGCAGTACAGGAGACAGATAGTAAATAATTAATTTTTATATATAGTAATTTTGAAAAAAAAAAATTTACTTTAACATTATGTTATTAATTATTTTCCATATATCAATTGACAGGTAAGGAAATACACATTCAAATCTTTTAAAGCTCTTACTTAATCAAACAATCTGTGTAGCTATGTAGCACCGAAAACCAACCAACCGACCCACATTACTTCTAGTATTATGTCAATGGAAACACCATGTAAACCAATCACTACTAATCTTCAACATGACCATCCATTCAGTTAAAAATGTCTTAGAGAGAGAGAAAGAGAGAGAGAGTACTAACGTGGGACGGTGTGCGCGTGGATGGGGCGCGGGGCGAAGCGCCAGGGCTCGGCGCCGGCTTCGGTCTGCCGCCAGCAAGGCGCACCGTTCAGCTGGCGTGCTGCCGACGAACGTGTCGTGGAGAGAGTAACAAGCAGCCGTTATCTGTTCACAACATACCACCTTAGTTTTTTATACCCGCTTGCTAATCTGACACCAAGATAATCGACAGACTAAAGACTTCTTGCAACGGCAACAGGTCTTAAAACTTATGCGTCGCGTGACTGTGGAATACTTTATGACTATTTAATGGAATCAGGCGTTACCTCGCGGAAGTCCATCCTAAGTAAGAAAAGGACCAATATTTAGCCACTTCCGTACATGCAGTGCCAGTATTTGTCGTTTATATATTTATTTATATACCTACGAGATTAATGTCACAGAGTATGTAAGAAAAGGACCAATATTTAGCCACTTCCGCACATGCAGTGGAAGTCGTGCAACAAATGCACCGCCCGCAAGCTCGCTGATAAATGCGAATTCGGCAAACAATGCGAATCACACAACCGCCACCGCCAAATCACTCAACACGTGTTTCACCTCTCCACGGGGTATCTTCAGGAGTTATGTTACACCGATTAGTGCCAAACACAGAGTGTTGGCGGGCGGGCGGTGCACTTCATTGCACGACTACCACTGCATGTGCAGAAGTGGCTAAATATTGGTCCTTTTCTTACATACTCTATGACATTAATTTCGTAGGTATAGAAATAAATGTATAAACGACAAATACTGGCATTCCGTAATGACGTTCTAAAAGGAACAATCCTGCTATTTCCTCAAGTGTTATTAAATTCACGAAAGAAAACATACAACAAACAAACTCCTTAAACTAATTAAATGGTTTAGATCAGGGGTGTGCAATATTTACGCGGCCCGCCTAGCAACTGAAAATTTAATTTATTTATCGACTTTCTCCCGACAATATATTACAAAATTTATTATAATGAAGCGGTAATATATACTAAATCAAAACAATCTGTTTGTGGCGAATTACTTGTACAGCGACTTGTTTAAGCAAGTATTGTATTGAATTTGTAAATGGAAACTATACTTTTTTTAATTATAAAGTTTTGTACATTATTAATAAGTGTTACTTTATGTGCAGCCCGCTAAAAAATTTAAATTTGGTCCCTTGATTAAAAAAGTTGCTCACCCCTGATTACCTTTTATTTATTTTATTATTTACTTTTAACTACTTAAAACGAAGGAATTAAATAATTGTCATCACCCAGGAATTACTAAGGTTTTTTAACTTATAATAGACGCAAACGAGAAATTACCAATTATAAGTCAAAAGAATTTACTGAAATGCATTGTAAGTCTTAAATAAATATAAGTGGCCAAAAGTTTTGAAGCATATGGTTAACGACTTTAAAATTAAGATGGTACGTCGCATGGCGGCTTGATAGCAACAGAAAGCCTTTCATAAAAAACCTAGCATCAATAATTTTTTTCCTCTCACATGAAACCATTACTTTCCTGTACTGGATAGACCTTAAAGACCAATTGTATATATGTTGGTGTTATAAAAAACATAAAAAAAATTATGAATACCCACCGAATCACACGAACGCAAAAAACACATAAGCCCAACACCACAAAATACAAAAGAGAGGGTAGTTCAACATTAGCACAAAATTAATGATATTTAGTTAAAAAGAATCTTTAGTCTCAATCAAAAATATTAAACATGGCCGGGACTTAGATTCTATAGCAAGGTCACCTGCTGTAAAAGTCGTCTGTGCAGGTCTACGTCTGCGCCTCGAATGCCCTCGCGATCCTGATGCAGCTGCAGAGCGCATAGGAGTGCATCCCTGATGGTCTGCACGGTGCTCTGGACCCGCTCTGTTCTCATGAGCCTCCGAACTAGGTAACCTTTCGCGTACGCCACTATCTTTGTCGCCGCCGCTCGCTACAACCATCCAACGAGAGTACAAAAAATTGTGGACACACCGGACATTGGAGCAATAAAAGTAAAGCGGAGTCAAACAATTTTAGAAATTGGAAATTATGCTATGTTAGGAAGAGCGGTTAGGAATAAAACAAGCGGAAATATAAGGAGGATGAATAGGAGAGGAATTAAGAACGACCAGCAAGACACATGGAAAGCCAAAAGCGCTTTAGACGATTATAATTCCACAGCATAGTTACCTCTTGAGCGGTTGGGGAACGAAACAAGTCTTTTTTAAAAAGGCGAGCGCGGACGTCGAGGATCGAGTTTTTTATTGTGTCCTCAACGCTCCGTATCGCGCTCTCGCTGGATCTTGGCACGTCTTTCGTCGGCAAAGTCTGGTGCGCCGATGGCGCATCCTTCCCGCACGATTTACTCGTTGCGCTGCTGTCTTGGCTGCGAGGATGGTCGTTGCTCGTATCGGAGGGAAAGGTCACGTTCAGATCGGCCATCGTGTCATTCGTTCGATCGGTCAGAATGAGGTCGTATTCGCGGTCGGACGACGCGCTCGTTTCGTAAGTCAGCTTCCTGGAGGTGTTGAGGTTTTTATTTTTGAGTGAACGTGTAGCTGGTCTGGTGCCGTCGGCCTTGTGCGTCAATTGCGGACTGTTTTCGCTTTTGGAGTCCGCGTGTTGCTTCTTAATGCTGCCAGTGATGTCTCTGCTCTTCTTTAAAACATTGTCGCAGAGGTTCAAGTAGTTGTTAGTGTCCGTTAACGCGCAGGAGCCAGGACTGTGGTGGACGGCTGGTAGACTGGACTTATGGCTGATGAGCTGACTCAGACTGACCGGGCCACGGTCGACTGTCTCGCTTTTATCTGCCCAAGCTTCTTTCACTTCGCTTGAGGACTTTGGACAGATCGTTTTTAGCTGGTTGTAGAGCAAACTGTTTTGTTCTTCGAAGACTTGTTGTAGGAGTAACTGTTCCTTTTTCTGTTTCTCGACCAGCGTCGCCATTTGCATCAGCTGCTGTTTCTGTATCCTCTCGTACAGCTCCCGCACGCGGCGCCCGGGGTCATCGCACTCGGAAGTCGGTTGTGCTTTCTGCGGACTGGGTTCGTTGTTCACGTCTTTACAAATTGAGTTTTGCAGCGACATCGTTTGTTTGTCCGTAACCCTCGACGGACTGCGAGTTGTTCGATTTCTTTGTACTGACTCTGATTTCGGCAATGATTTCGAGGTAATATTTCGAGCCGTGTTTCTGTGGTCCACGGACCTGGACCTCGACATCGCCGGCTGCGTCCTGGAAATTTCGGGCCTAGTAATCATTCGTTTCTTTGCCAAGTTTGGTTTTCCATCACCATTCCTCGACACGGCCACATTGACTGTGATGTTTTTTTTATTCAACTCCAGAGCCATCGTGGACCACTTCGCCTTTGCAGTCTCCAAGTCCCAACTTCTTCGTTTTTTATTCGGTGAGCTTAGATTAGATAGAGATTCGCTCATAGATATTGAAGTCATGTCTACACCGGTGCTCAGAGATTGAATTTGTAAATGTGCAAGTAAGAGAGGGCTTGGAGTGAGCACGGTGTAAGATCTTTGTCTAATTAGTGGATTTGTCTGTGTACTGTTTCCGCTGTCTTTATGAAGATCGTTGAGGGATCCAGTGAAGCTTTTTGCACTGAGCGAAGGCGGGCCATCTTGATGTATGTAACTCAAAAATTCATCAATAGGTGTATCTTTATTGTCCGTTTTGAACTTTGGCTTGTTCTCTCTGACCTCCTGCATACCATGATTTGTCACAGCTTCAGTTTCAGGCTTTTGTTTCTGTTTTGCAGTCTTTATTGGGCTCTCATTGTCGTGCTCTGGTACATCAGAGGGCGTTTCTTTGGATAGGGCCTTCTTTTCATGCAAGGTACTTTCGTCACTTTGATTAATGCTAAAGCTCAGATCAATTACCAATTTCGAGGTCTCATTTAAAGGGTCCGTTATTGGCGTCAAATTGGAAGTGATTTTATCAGAATTATTGCTAGATAAGGAACTGTATTTTGGAGAATTTGTAACTGAACGGTTTAATAATTTCTCATTGTCATCACATGCAAGTTTTTCATTGCCCAAAGAAATTAAATCTTCTAATGGCAATTCGTAATTCTGTTCAGATTCAGGAAGCTCGGGTGCATCAGTCTTGTCTTCGCTGAGGTCTGATTCGCTGCCAGAATTGAAAGGTTTGAGGAGTAGTATTCTTTTTTCAACTTCTTTTGCAAGTAGTTTATAGTATTGCATTTCTTTACGGCATTCCTTTGACAGCTGGAGACAAAAAAAATAATATAAATGCTTATTACTAGAAATCAACTCACAGACATTAGAAATAAATAATTGCATTTCTTAGAGATAATATTAAGGACTGCATAAACATTGGCTATCTTTTTAGAGAATATCAAGTTAACAACTTGAAGGGCATTAAATGAGGCGTCAATTGGTTGTAACTTAAGAGTTGGTTGAATTCTGGGGGAATGGCTGCTCACTGGAATACTTTAATAGACTCACTGTGTTACAAAATCACGTCTCAGGGAATTACTTTCCAAAGAAAAATAACAAATGAATCGGCTCTTAATCGAGTTAAGCATATATATATTTAAAAAATAGTTGTTTTTTTAAACAGTCTATAAATTTAGAATTTTGCCATGCAACCCTTAAAAGATTGAGTGTAATCTACTTCACCGACATAAATACTATATTAACATAAAGCCGGAGTCAAGTTTAAAAACTTAAAATCGGTAAATAATGTAACTAGAGTAATAACCTGTCTTTATTTAATTAAACCTTAAAAAATTAATGTCAAAACTTTTTTATTATAAAATAACACAATGTTAGTAGATATATAAAAGGTTGTAAAAAATTGTATATTTTCTAAATTCAAAAATTTCTTACTGGCCATTTAAACAACAAATAAAAACAAATAGAAATGGGAATAATAATTTTTTTATCCATTAAATAATGAAAATATTCAAAAAACATACTCATATCTTTAAATAGTAGATTAATAGAAAAACTCACTGCGAAATCAATTACATCTCAAAATAATGTTATCATAAATGTTAAGAAAAATATGGGGAAATACTGTCAAACAGTATTAATTTCAGCATTTACATTACAAAAAAATAGCTAAATTTTATCTCAATCAATGAGACCTTAGAAAATAAACATATAAAGATAATTTAATTGAAAATTACTAAACAATTCAAGAGATAATAATGTATACAAGAATATTGCGTTCATATTAAATTCTGTTCAGATTTTCTAATTGAATACTAAAAAATAAACATTTTATTATAGAATAAAAAATGTGGCTACTTAAATTAAATAAGTTTATAAAACATCAAAATTAAACCATAAATGTATTTTTTTAAATCATACAATACATAAACATAAAGAACACTACATTTTTTTTATCATTGTATGTCACTAAAATAGTAAAATAAATGGTGCTTTACATTTAATGTTTAATAACATATTGTGCTATTTGCTTTTACTGGTATTTTAAACAATTAACAGTAAGATTATTTCAGCTAGTTATCTCATATTTTAGTAATAAATGCATTATAGCATATATTTGTAAATATACAATATTATATTTACATAGTTACATATAAAAATTATATACATGTTCTTAACAAAATAAAATTAATTTATTTCATTTACGTATTGAAGAGGTATATTCAAAAATCCTTTCTATGGTAAATAATAAAAATAAAAGGAAAATATTTACAAGGGAAGTTATATGCTTACAACAGGCGGTAGAAGAGGCACTCCATTAATTTTCATGCAGGACATATAATGACTAGATTGTCTAACAGACTTCACGTCCCACGGGTCGTTCATTTTGTCTAGATTTTTATTACATCAAATTTTTAATCGACTAATGTATCCTTCAGCGACCAAGTGTTATGACATCGTTGGATAAGTAAAGCCTGGCTACGTTTGATCTCTAGCAATTTATATAAACCGGTATCCAAGTAAAATCTGAACTCTATTGTAAAGAGAAAATAGTTTTGCCGAACATGTACCGCATTAATAATCAAGATGTTGTCATGGACCGATTACGTCAGTTATTTAATTGGCTGGTCTCTAAGCAAATAAACAATAAATTTAATATCGTTTTACATCCTAAAACAACTAGTAAGCACCGCAAATTTAATCATTCTTTCAAAATTGTACAGTTTGTTTTGTTTTCCAAGGTAGCAAATAGCTATGGAATAGTTACAAGAAGCAAATTGAAATAACAGATTATAATTTAAAATTTTACCTTTCATTATATTGTTCACAAAGTTTCATTTATCTTACATTCTATTTATTGCATATCATTACCTCAAAGGTAAATAAACAGAGATTTTTCGTGAATATATTGTAGTTAAACAATAATTTTATCTTTTTTTATTGCTAAATCTATTTTTTTTAAAAATGACAGAAGTAATTTACTAAATTTCTAACGTTTTTGACTTTCCGTCACTCTGTTTTTCTCTGTGTTAATATTATATTTAGCCTAAAATTAAACGAATTATAAGATGTTGTCACAAAAAAGAGCCCCGAATAACGTGTTAATATTTTAATTTAAATCTAAATTATTCAGAACGACAAAATAATATTACTAAATTGGTTTTTTTGTTTTAAAAGTCTTAACAATCTGCTCGTCGGTTGGACATGATCGGTATAGCTTAAAGTGATCAAAGTCAAAACTGAACTGAATAAGCGAAAAACCTTTTGTTGGTTTGAATAAAAGTAACGAACCTTTTTCTACTGGCACAAGTAACGGTCCGCAGTGACATTAGCGTCTTAAATGACAGTTGACAAGTGATTTTATCTCAAAATGTATTTACCGATTACTAATTAATATGTTGATTTTAAATTAAATTAGGTTTAATTGAACAATTTCATAGAAAAAATGGCGAAAGTTATACCTGCTGCTAAGCAGGCTATTATTTGTTTTCTATTTTCGAACGTTACTTTAACCATGTGCTTTCTGTCTGGAGTTTTGGGCTCGGCGTCGGAGCTATGGGCGCTTAAGTATTGGGGCCCGGCATTTTACTTTTGTCTCATAAATTTTGTGCTCAAATACTGTTACAAAGGCTTCATGTATGAGGTAAGTTCAATTTGTGTTTAACGTAATTTTTTTTCCTTCTTTAATCACATATCTTTTAAAAAACATTCGATGATCCGTTAGTAAAGATCATAATTTTTAAATTTCGAATATGAAAAAGAATTTGAAATTGGAAAAGACACATGCTTTTTCAAACGGTTTTAGTGTATTTTTAGGGTGTTCTCAAAATGAAATTCTGTTTTTCTAGTGCTAGATTTATTTTGGAGAAGGTTTAAACTCAAAATATAAGAAGATACTGTGGTATTTAATTCTGGATCTATACTAATGCTTACAAGTATACTAGTTTCTTGCAATTATATATTATGAAATTCCTGTGATGAGATGAACCTCTTTGAACATAGAGTTGGTTCTCCTCAATATATAGATTTTATCACAAAAGATGATTAGATGTTTCCACTTATCAAATCTCTTTATTCCAATCCTTAAAAATTAGAAGAAAAGTGGCAAACATCTTAACCTATAAAATTCTTTTCATATATTTACAAGTCACAATGTAGGTTCCATTAAAGAAAAAATTAAAAAATGTTCTAGAAAGTATTGACAGCTATACTTCTCTTTTCCCTTAGAAATATGGTCTATCATAAAACAACAAGGAAAATACGATCACAATATTAAATTCTAAGTATTATTGTAATTATTGTTTATTACTAATATAAACCAGTGAATCAAGTGACTGTTAAATTTTAACAGTGCAAAGTTTGTCTGGGTAATAAATATATTTTTTTCTCCTTTTTAAGGTGTCAATAAGAGCATCAGGGTTAGGAGCTGCAATGGCTGTAGGCCTGTATCTGATCTCATGCAATGATGGATGGAAGGTTTTTGGGCTGTATCTTACAGCTCTAACATTCTTCCACTTCTCGGAGTTTGTAGCAGTGGCCTTGTCCAACCCTAAGACGGTGACAATAGATTCATTCATCCTGAATCACAGTGTGCAGTATGCTGTGGCGGCTGTGACGAGTTGGGTAGAATGGGCGGTGGAGTTTTACTTCTTTCCTGGTACGTTGATAAGCTATGATAGTTCTTTTTACCGATATAAATATATGAGAATAACTGTGTAATAACATTTAAAAAATTAGGCTTGGAAATAATTATTATAGAATAGTAAGTATAATCATGTAACAAAATCTCTTTGGTTATACTATTTGTATCTAGCTGTGTTTAACGACATTTTGAATTACATTTTGAAAAAAGAAATAAGTTAGTAATATTTTGCTGAACAGCTTCCATGCCATGGTAATTTTTTCCATTCAGGCCATGTGGGGTGTATAAAACCCACACTTTTTAATTAAAAATTAAAAAAAGTAATTAAGGATATATGCTTCACACTTTTTCACCACTACAAAGTTATAATTAGTGAGAAAAAGTCATAAATTTTAATATGCATCACATGCATGTATACATGGTGTGAAGTTATCAATATTCGACCCTGCAATTAATTTTTTAAGATGCATTTGTTTTTAATGAGAACTGCAAATGGCCTGAACGGAAAATAGCAGCGGTTGTACATGCCCCACATGGCATGGAATGTGTTAAAGCAATTCAACTGTTCTCTCATAATGAGTGAATTTTATGAAGAAATTTTATTTTTTTTAAATGGCAAAGAAAGAGTGAAAAAAAAATTAAACAAGGCACAAACAAGTTGCCATGTTAATAAACATGGTAACATAAGTAAATAAACTTAATGCAGTGATGGTAAAAGTAGCAAAAATATTATTTAAACTTTTTAAATTCCCACCAAAACACAACTCATAATAACATTAATATTTAGGTTGGCTTGATGGCTAAGTTTAGAATAAGATCCTGGAACATTAATGGTCTGACATTCAAACATATGAAGTTGAATTGCTTCATATACATTAGCTGGATATTCTATGTATATCTGAAACACTTCATTGCCAACAGCCCTGTCAGAATTAAAAGTTATATTATTTATATGACTTACCACCCTGATAGAAGAGCTTATGTTCTGCAATAATAATTACAAAGAATTTAGTCCATCATGAGCAAGCTGTATTAGTTGCCTGCAGCTGTTACAGGAAGACAGTTTATACAGTACTTTGCAAGTGTTTGAAACTGTTTCATAGTTAGGAGTGATTGTAATTGCAAACACCTTCACTGCGCGTACTTATATCCACAAGGGAGAGAAGTAAATAAAAGAGTTAAAATACGTTAAACATTATTTCTCTTTAACTAACTCTTTGTTGGCCAGGTGTTTCTTCTATAGACTTCCTTCTAGATCTTAACTTTCACTCGCCCACCTAACTTTGCTGTTTCCAATAATTTTCTGGGGTAGTTAAGAGTCAAAACATATTCAGATATATATTTTTGATCAGTATATATTGTGTTATATCCAAAACATTATGTTGACTTTAATAATGTTTCAGTAAATATTCTAAAGGTGGTAGGTACATTAAAGTTACAAGTATTGATGTATTGTATATTCCAGGAATGAAAACTTACTTCTGGCTGTCAAGTTTGGGAGTATTAATGTGCATTGGTGGTGAGATTATCCGGAAAACTGCTATGTTCACAGCTAAAACAAATTTTACTCATACTGTAAGTGTTTAATAATATATTCATATTGTTTTGGTGCATCTTTTCAGTGATATTTTTATGTTAGTTGCTCTTCTCAAAAATATATTATATTGTATGGTTGCCCACAAAAGATTTTCTAATTTTACCGAGTAGAGTAAGTGAGTAGTAGTAAATAGATAACAGTTATTTAATTATCAATTGGAATGTGACAGGTTATTTACTTCCCACAATACAAAATCTGCATGGACAGATTAACAATAATTTTAATATGTAATGTGTGTAATTTGAATTAGCCTTCTATTACTATATTACAAATATGTTAGTTTAAATTTTTGAAACCATTGCTTTTGATAGGATAAATTACCATCACCTTTTACACTTATAACCCTTCAACTTGAATATTTAATAAACTCTTTTGAGTATCCAAAAATTGTAACAAAATAAAAACGTATTACACGGACTGTATATTGGATAGTGTGCAGTGTAATAACACTGAATAATCCGGTTAAATTTAATTTCTTATTAAATGGATTTGTGACATGTGTATACGGAAGAAATTCCTTCTATCTGCACTAAGCGTTTTGCTAATATATAATATATAATGTTCCCAAACAATTATAACTCAGGAGTCTTCAAGACAAGAGTGAATAGGTTTCTTCTAGGCAAGCATGTAGCATCACATATCTCATCATGTTTTAACATCAGACAAGACAGAAATCATATTTTTAAGTTAATTTATGTTTGCTTAAATGAGACGTCAAAGTAATAGTTGTATTATAATTTAATTTAAATATACAATTCAAAAATTAATGGATGTGGGTGTCGTTAGATGTTAAGAAAGCTATATACCTGCATTCAATTGAGAGTCAGCGAACATTAACAAAGTTTTATATCATCTGTTTTGTGTATATTGTAAAAGGTCATCACAATGTACACACATTTACGTGTACATAGTTTGAATAAGTTTTAGTCGTTAATGTTATGGGATTATTCCTAAGGTCTAGGCTTCCTACGAGTATATTAATCAAACTAAGCTTGTACATAAACTCTTAAAACTATATTTAATCAATAAAATAACATAATTATCAGCCAATCACAAGACGAGAAATATTGTAAAGCGCTGTCTCTTTCTGTCAACATAAATATAGAGTGGTATCGCATGGGATTCCCCTTTTCATATAGCTTACAAAGTCATGGTGTGGAGTGCTTATAAGATTGTTTAAATATAAAAATTAAAACAATATGTACACACTAAAACTTTCTCAAAAGACATGTTATCATTCCAGGTGCAGTTTGTGAAACACCCTGAACATCGTCTAGTGACCCACGGGGTATATGCTCTGTGCCGGCATCCAAGCTACGTGGGGTGGTTCTATTGGTCTATCGGAACACAGGTAAGTGTTGTGGACAAGTATTTCTGACTCGAATGAATGTTTCATTCCCTCTTTTGCTGGCAAATATTCGTTTATTTTGTCTTCGTTTACATTAATGTCGCCTAGTAATGTTTAATGCAATCTGCCTTGATAGCTTTTGAACTCCACATGGCGCTCCGATGGCGTTGTCTCCAACAGTAAGGAAAATATTAGTTTAATGATTATTCTCATGTCCTTTCAACAGTGTATAGATATGGTTTTTACTCTGTTTTACTATTGTATAATTCCATTAAAAAGCATTCCTAATTTAGAAACCCGTGTCTACATTGATTAGCTGAAATATAAGCTTTCCAGAAAGTAAAGACACATTGACTATTTTTTTTTTTTAATAAAAATCTGTACAAAATACGAGAGGCCCAGGTTTCTTAACATCGTTGGGGTCGAAAAGTCTTTGAGTGTAGACCACAAGCTGGTAGACGCAGTGTGGGTATGCCCCCTAGTGACTGACAACATATATAGGGTTGCGGTTCGACGCTGTATGCAGGCAGTGCAAGACCAGTCATCAAGGTGATTTTTGGGGGGAGGTCCAATGCCTTGCAAAGGGTGTCTATAGGTTAATATGATGATGAACATTAATTGTATCATCAATGTCAGGGTCTTCTTAAACTTTCTGCTACAGTATGGTTAATAAAAATATTTATTGCCTTCAGATTATACTGCTCAATCCAGTCTGCGTGGTGTTCTACACATTGGCTTCATGGATGTTCTTCCGGGAGCGTGTCTACGCCGAGGAGATGACGCTGCTGGCGTTCTTCGGTCCGGAGTATGATCAGTATCAGAAGAAAGTTGGCACAGGTCTTCCATTTATACCCGGCTATGTTCCAGAGAACGTGGGACAAAACATTAAAGAAGAACATTGGAGCTACTGATTCCTGTTTGAAGAAGTTTGGTGAGATTTTGATAATTTGTGTTCTAATTTATTATTATTGAATCTATGGGTAAAACCATATTGAAATTTCACAACTAGTTAAAAAAATGTTTTCCAACGTTCATGCAATGCCCACGATATAACATACATAGTCTTTATATTAATGTGAAAAGGTTAAACTCTTGTCGATCATTCATTAAATTGCCCAGCTGTTGGGACGTGAGTTCCACGTTGGGAAACATTGGTTTAACCAATTCGGTACGACGCTCATCGATCATGAATAAATATGTGTATAATATATTATGTACACTGCAATTGCAGAGATATTGTGAAAATTCGAGATGGTAGACTGCGGTTGATAAGTGTAAAGAGGTTATATTGTATGTGGAGTAAATTTGTTTATATATTTGTTCTATTTATCATATAGACTTAGTCATATGCTCTAGTTAGAAAAGTTGAAGAAGAACTGGTGGTTGTGGGGATGTCGACCATTTAGTTACCCACCATAAAAGTAAAAACCAATAAACTTATGTAGAGTACTTAACTGTATGACTGCTACATGCATAAGACACCTCTTCTGATGTTGCAATAAAACAATAAGGCGGTGCTTCTGAAAACAATGAAACGACAATTCAAGTTTGTCATTGAACCAGTTAACTGTAGCGTCCTCGTTGGGGGACGCGCATTGTTCTTGCTTCGTCAAAATCCAGCCATGACGAGTATACTCGTCACTCAGAGTTAAGTTTGGGCGGGTAAGATATTGGACCAAACTGCTGCTTTTATTTTATTTTAATATATTCCTTATTAATAATATATTCTTATCTGGTTAAATTAAACATATATTACATACTTATTAGACGATAAACATAACACGAAGAGTCTAAGAAAGGTTTTTCCTGGCTTATTTTCGTTGTTTAAAAACTTGCCTTTTCGTTTAATGTTTTAAGGTATGCTCGGTGAATGTCGTAATTTATTGGATAACGCTTAGTGAATTTTTAATATCCATCGGGATTTCGGCTATAGTTGCTACCTCACCTTTTACTCATATTGAGCCTATGAGGCAATTACACAATAGAAAAAAAAAATAGTAAAAAAATATTGTGGGTCGCGACGAAAAAAAACCACTTGACAAACGCAATCCACACCGTCGCCACGCGCGCATTTCGTTCGCAGGGCCCCGACGAAATGTAAAACAAAACACTTGTGATTTCAGTTTAAATCAGGGCTTCTTAAACTTTTGTCATTCACGACCCCATTTATGATTGCGAGTTTCTTGACGACCCCATACAAACATAAAAGAAAAATAAATTAATATATTTGATGATTTATTTATTAGGTAACAATATACATATGAGAATATATAGTTTTAGAATTCATTTTGAAACATATAAAAATCTAAAATTAAAAATTGCTTAAAAAATATAAAATTATATTTATATTAGTTTAAAACCTTTAAGAAATGCGCGTGTCTAGACACAGCAAGTCCACTGTATTTCGCCAATTCTAGTGATGTTATCTAAATCTTTCGACCTCAGAATTTTGCTACGCGACCCCATTTGGGGTCGCGACCCATAGTTTCAGAAACCCTGGTTTAAATGAACAATTTCCGTGTTTCGACTATAACAGGTTCAATTATGCACTGATTTAAATAGTTTGTTCACAATGGCGCTGCTAATATTGCGCGTCTTTTGATGTGTAATATATCGAGATCGGAGAACTTTTTTTCGCAACCACGATTTTTCGTACTCGCAGACGTTCGATAGTGTGACGTTCGGTCCGGATGTTGTCGAGATAAACAGTAACAAAAGGCAGTACGAAAGCACGAACCTAGAAATATAAAATTAGTTACCTTATAACTATCTCACTGAGAACATATAATGATTTATAGTCAAACAATAGCAAAAAGAAAAACATTACGAAACAGGGACCAATGATCTAGCGCTTTCTGTAGTACAGACAGTAATAATTACGAGTTACGTTTCAACTGACGTTTAAACTGTATTGTGTATAATCAATAATTTCGAATGAAATTGTCTTTTAAAAAATACACGTGAGAGCATGAGAATATATCAATATCACTAATATATGAATTATGCAGGTTACACCTCCTGTATATGAGTGCACGTTTACCGATATTTGTCTTAGCAGTTGATAAAAAGAAGAGAGATCTAGTACGCGTTCTTGCTGCAGGAATTCGAAAATTTACTTTGGACAACAGTTCCGAACAGTTAATATGGTGTAGTGGCGTCCATAAGAGAACGTCGATCTTTCAATGATAACATACAGTATCTGTTTAACAAATTTTTATGAGGATCCCAGAGGCAATGCATTTGGTAGTTCAGAATACGAAGGAATTTTTTTGTACTCTTTCAATTTTATTTTCGTAGACTGTATACAGTGGATTTCAAACAGGGGATAGATACTCTAAGTAAGATCTTGCTAGAGATTGATAAAGATAGATGAAAGTGTCTCTGCGCTTAAAGGATTTTGTTATGTGTAACAAAACCCAGCATGCGGTAAGATTTATTAATATGGGAGTGAATCACGCAGGCGAATAATAGATGTTTTTAGATATTTTTCTAACACTTTAATTTTTTCACTTCTTACATAGTTCATACCAACCGGCCCATCGCCATCTTCCCTGAGAATGCCATAATTCATTCCTACTCTTCATTCATCCATCAATCAATCGCTCACTTCCTTCACTCTTACGTTCCGTTCCCACATTAATAACTTCGTCAATGTGTCTGTCGAGAGTGAGTTTTAAGTCCAGATACAGCTCCAAATCCCGTATGGTGTTATCAGAAGCGAGATAGTTACCACCTATGTGAAGATCAGCCTGTATTACATTAACCTTTCTGGTAAAAGTTATGTTTACATTTATTATAAGCTAGGAATAATTTATTAGTTTTACAAATTTTTGTAAGAATCCCGGGGGCATTGCATTTGTTAGTTCAGAATACGGAAGAATTTTTTTGTATTCTTTCAATTTTATTTTCCTAGACTGCATTTAGTGGATTCAAAATGGGGGATAGATACTTTAATGAGAAACCTAGCTTCAGCGGAGTCATACAACCACTGGCATATGCGTTGAGACCAGGCCTATTTTCCTCTCAATTAGGAATTCCTCTTTTACATTATTTGATAAAGTTTGTCAGGGTACCTCAAATTTTTTTTTCTACTTTATTGAGGTACGGTGTAGGTTCACATCCTCAACTGTGTTTTTCATTGCATTCTCCTCATAATTTAAATAAAATTTGCATTGATTCCAGTAATCTAAAAGAAAAATTTACTTCACAAGCAAGGCATGCCGTCTATTGTACGAGTAAAGGCCACATAAGTATGTTTTTAGTAGTTGAACAAAATTGAAGTCAGCAGTTAGCCCACCCGGCCTGTTACTGAAATAAAAGAATACTTTTCAGCCGTTTCAATTCTTTGTATGTTTCGGTCAAATTTAAAAGATATTAATAAAATTTGATATGTAATGCGGGATTACAAATTAAACAGGCAAGTACACAATATTACAGCAGTGTAATCAATGTAATTACAAGTACGGGGTTTAAGTATAGACAGTTTATATATACGTGTGCGCTTTCTAAGCGAAGCTCAGGCTGAGCCCACCCCCAAGAACTTATAATTTTTGTTGAAAAAATGATGCCCGTAATGGGATCACCACCGTCGATGCTAATGTAAACATAACAATTTATCGAGTTCATATGAAAACTTCTTGCAAAACTGCAATACCTAAAACCAAATTTAGCAAATAAATGCAAGAAAAATATTCAAATTTTGAAAAATACCAGAAGTGCATATCCTTGATAAATTACTTAAGAAATTACCTTGATTAACTTGGGACGCCGATGCTTAGAAATGAATATCCGCCATCTTGTCGTTACAGAGCTGCTAACATGCACTCTTTTTTTATACAAATTATCAGATGGTGATCAAATCGAAGACTTCATCACTAAAAAACTTTTTGAAATGCGCTACTGGACGTGCCCTGTATAAGATTGGGATTGACTTTAGTGGACTATATTTAATTAGAAGGCCTTGGTCCAGAGAATGAATCAATTTATTAAGAATTAATTTTACAAGGAAGGGAAACACGTGTGCTCGGTGGCGGTAGGAAGCAGGGAGAGCACAGATAAAAACATATTTTACCGATTCGCCAAACCACAGATAAAATCTTAACTAAAACATTTTTTGTTGGTACTGTTGCCAACAGCCCTGCTATTCATTAAATACCGAGGTTTTATTGTCACCTTATCAAATTCATGGGGATCTGGTCTGGATGTCCAGAAATCCTTCCCCCATGACTATCTTCACATTCAGGTTCACCAGTCAATTCTTGATCTAAGGGTGATGATGATTGTACTATAAAAGGCTCTTCTGGCTGCGAGTTATCTAATTGTGAACATAGTGCTATTGTAGATGTACCTGACTCTGAACTATGATTAGGGGTAGAATTCAAATGGGCAGTAGAATTTTATAAAAGGTTACTTGAATCAGATGATGATTGGGAACCGTATTGTGATTACGTTGAACTCTTCTGCCGCATGAGACTCAAATCCGTCTTCTGAGTCATCATCGGGAATGCCGAAAATCTGCTTTCAATGTCTTTTCAATATCATTTTCATTCAAACAGCGCGGCTTTTTTTATGAAAATCTAAGAAAAGAAGGAACTAGTTCAACAAGTGTACATAACACGCCACGGGCAGCGGGAATATTGTCCCCACAGAGTAAAAAGTTCTCTCACATCTAAATACGATAGTAACTTCTAAGGTATAGCAAACAACTTGAAGAATAAACATGAATACATTCTTACCTGTTAAGTAAATTAGGAAATGCACGGAGTACCAAATTTTCTTTCAAAATTGGCGCTGTAGGAGTGGTCGTAGTACTGTAGCTTCTTGTTCTTCGGTAGCCTCTTGTCCTTCGGTAGCTTCTTGTTCTTCGGTAGCTTCTTATAATGAGCTTGGAGACTCTCAACAGCGCGATGTGGCGCCATCTGTCATTTATCCGTTTCACTGCCGCCGCCGCCACGATGCGATCGACGGTCACGTGGGTAAGAGCTCGTTGCTAGGCAACGCGTGTTTTAGTGGCCCGCGATATGCACGCCACAGCGCAATTTTTTGACATCTTGTGGCGCCAAGAAAAAATATGCCACACAAACGTAATTTTTTTTCTTAATAATAATAAGGCATACCTTCTTAGTTGCCAGTGCAACAAATTAGGACTTCTTTTAGAAAATTCTTGTCGGCGGTAAATAACAGGTTGTCAAATATATCCCTTCCGCTTTTTTGCTCTTTATTCAATGCTTTATAAGAAGTGTTACAGTGATCGGATTTAGTTCAAATATGCGCCGTTATACCTCCCTCGTAGAAGCCCCCCACCTTATTTGCAAAGAACTCGGACAGCCGCTTTTCACAAACCTCTTTTGAGTTCAACTTTACACCACCAAGGGCGTTCGCCATAGACAGGAACAGGTGGCAATCACTTGGCGCTATGTCCGGGCTATATGGTGGATGTGATTAAACCTCCAATCCGAGCTCCCGTAGCTTCTGACGAGTCATCAACGAAGTGTGTGGTCTGGCGTTGTCCTGGTGGAACACTACACCCTTCCTGTTGGCCAATTCTGGACGCTTCTGGTCGATCGCCTGCTTCAAGCGGTCCAGTTGTTCGCAGTAGATGGTAGAATTAAGCGTCTGGCCATATGGGAGCAGCTCATAGTGGATGATTCCCTTCTAATCCCAGCAAACACACAGCAAAACCTTCCTGGCCGTCAATCCCGGCTTGGCCACTGTTTGGGACGATTCACCGGCCTTCGACCACGACCGTTTTCGCTTGATACGAGGGTCAAACTGAAAGTTCTTAGAAAATCAAAAACTAAGCATTCTAGCAAGTTATTAGTTTTATTATAACTTTTCAAAATAGCGTCCATTTACATCAATACATCGCTGCATTCGATGGAACCATTGAGAAAAGCACCTTGCCCACTCGGCCTTAGGGGTCTCTTCGACGGCGTTTTGAAACGCAGCCACTGCTTCTTCGGCGTCCATAAAATGTTTTCCTCGAAGTTTTTCTTTTATTTTCGGGAATAAATAAAAATCGCAGGGTGCGAGGTCGGGGCTATACGGCGGGTGACCCAGTAATTCCACGTCTGAGGTCGCCAAATAGTCGATCGTTTGCCTGGCGGTGTGCGACGAGGCATTGTCGTGATGATGGAGGATCCTGCTGCGAGGTCGTTTCTCTCGAACTTTTTCCAAGACAAGTGGCAAACAACGAAGAACGAGGCCACCATCTTTTTTCCAACACTTCGACCTCTCTTCACTTTAGTTGGCAACTCTTCGGAAGGAAATACCCACTGAGCAGACTGTCTTTTGGTTTCCGGATCATAACAGTAAATCCAGCTTTCGTCACCCGTTAGTATGTCGAACACAGCATTTGAGTCACCTCCGTTAAATTTTTGGATCATTTCTCGGCACCAATCAACACGGCGGAGTTTTTGAGCCTCGGTCAAATTATGCGGTATCCAGCGGGCACAAAGCTTCCTGACCGCTAAATGTTCATGGAGGATTTTGTGCACTTGACTCATACCTATGCCTAGACTTGTCCGAATCTGCTGATAGGTCACTCTTTTGTCAGTCTCTATCATACGCCGCACAACACTGATATTGTCTTCAGTCGTCGCTGTAGAAGGCCGTCCCTCACGCAAATCATCGGTGAGATTAGTTCGACCACGTTTGAATTCATTAAACCAGTTGTAAACTGTGGCACGAGATGGGGCTTCATCGTGAAAAGCCAATCGAAGTCTATCATAACTTTCTTGTTGACTTATATGACATCGAAAGTCATAAAAAATCATTGCACGAAAATTTTCTCGGCTTAAATTCATTCTGACGTGCACAGACAATTTTCAATTTGCCGCCAAATCGTAAAACAAATGACAAATGAATGAAATGTATACTCAATATTATTGGTAAAGAGTTCTATTTTCAAAATTTAAACTTATTTTTTTAATATAATGCTTTTAAGTTGCCAGTTCTAAAAACTTTCAGTTTGGCCCTCGTATTGTCGTATGTGATCCATTTTTCGTCGCCAGTCACCATCCGCTTCAAGAATGGGTCGAGTTCGTTCCGTTTCAGCAGCATATCGCAGGCGTTGATTCGGTCCAGAAGGTTTTTTTGCGTCAAATCACGCGGCACCCAAACATCAAGTTTTTTTTTTGTATCCAGCCTTCTGCAGATTGTTTAAAATGGTTTGGTGACTAACTCCCATCTCCTGGGCGATGTCACGAGATGCCACATGCCGGTCTAACTCGATGTAGTCCATGATTTGATCGGTATTTGTCGTCACAGGTCTTCCGCCGGCTGGCTTATCCATGGTGTCGTTTTCGCCGGCTCTGAATCGTCGAAACCATTCCTCCGCGGTTCGAAGTGATAGAGTACCATCCCCCAAAACACCATTAATCTCACGGAACGTTTCTCTAGCGGATTTGCCTTTAACGAAGGAAAACTTTAAAATAGCGCGAATTTCGGCGTTAGTGAACTCCATGTTTACACGTCTATAACTGTTGAACGCAATATCCAAACTAATCATGCATAACGTCGTTTTGTAGGTTATGTCAAGACCTTTCAAATTATGTATAGTATTGCCAGATACGAGCTCTGTAGCGCTTTGTATATAGCCGCGAAATTCAAAAGACAAAAAGGCGGAAGGGAGATATTTGACAACCTTTTATATGCACTTCTAAGAACTTTTTGATTGACCCTCGTAAATCGAAAAGCTTGCAGAAAATGCATAATTTTGCTATTTAACAGTTGTGATTTTTTTCAATATTTAACATTACACATACAATACATTAAACAGAAGAACAAATAATAAAACCAAAAGTGTTTTATTATCCTTTATCACTGTCAGAAATTTCTCTCATTCTTTTTTTCGGAATCAAAGGTTCGATTTCACTTTTATCACTCGAAGTTATTTGTGCCGATTCGATGTTTGAAGCAGAAATATTTACGTTATGAGAGATGGTAATAAAATCGGTTATTAACAATTGCTTCGAATTTTTTGTAAGATATTTGTAAACTTCTTCATGTTGAGCCAAGTCAGCACATAACCTCGGGATTCCCCGTGAAATGTGTACACAGCAGACGTGTTCAATCACAGTAGCATTTAGTAGAGTACGATAAAAACCAAAAAAAACTTATTTGGAAAACCTTGTAAAAGCGAAAACGTGTAAAACAAGTACCGTGTAAATCGGGGGATAGGTGTTTTTTTGTTTTTTTTTTTTTTATTAATTCTAATTTGTATCGCTGGTGTTTTTTTTTTACAGTATTTATCTTTCGCTTTAACTAAACGCAGACAGTTGGGAGAGGGTTGCCGCTATTTGATAAGGATCTTTCTTCTCCCAGCTGCGACAGCGTTTTATATTATTATTATTTTTTTTACACAATTTTCACTTACGGGTAAATACAGCTAAAATTTATACATATTAACAATACAATTTGGAATACACAATTATATATTAGTTGCTACATTATTTTATTTAAGTCGCTGCCCAAGCGCTACAGACCGTTAAATGCCTTGAGATTTAGGACAATGTGCCGGGCCAACCCATCAAAAGATTCTGCTGTAGATTTTTTCTTGAGAAGGTCCGGTAAGCTGAACGGAGATATATTAAGATTTTCACATAAGGTCACGTGGTTATGTCTTTTGGATGCGAATCGGGAGCAGTGTACTAAGAAAACTTTCACTTTACTCATTTAAGACCAATGTTCTTTAGGCAGACTTTGTAGGAATAAAAGTTTACTTAGCCTTTTGCCTTACATTTTATTTCTTTGTTGGTTTACTATTTGAGCAGCCTTTGAAAATAAACGTTAGTTAGTATTTGAAGGCAATCTTGTACAGCTTAGGAAACTGACCTTTTAGATCCTGCAAAATCTCTAAAGAATTCTCATTGAGCCTCCCAACTATTCGGCTACGCAAGTAGATTGATAATTCATCTGAAATTGCATCCTCTGATTGTGTTGATTTCCAATTCTTGCTTACTAGTTTGTGGTGACTATCCCATAAGGAAAAGCTTTCTTCTTGTTTTCCTGATTGATCAAAATCTGATTCTGACATTTCGATGTTCAGTGTAGCATTTTTTATGAGATCTTTGATTTTCGCGACTGCTCCGAGCAAGCAAGCGCGTCCCTGAAGTGAATTTTTTTATACCTGGGATCCAATACAGTAGCTATGGCGAGTGGAGTTACTCTCTCGATAGCCCCCGTTTTTTTTTTTTTTCAATTTCTTTAAGCACAAACGATTTCAGTTCTATTGCGGGTGAGTCTTCCAGATGTAAAAGAAGAGAGAACTGACAGTTCTGAAGCATTGAGCATAGGCGGCGCTGTTTCATGACGAAAGATTATATCATTGACTACAGTGCGTAACTCCAAAAACCACTCTATCATGTAATAAGTACTGTTCCATCTTGTTGCAACTTCTTGAATTAACTTTGATTCTTTAATTGTGGCTTTCCTTAATTCTAGCCTAGGCTATCTGCTCTATGGCTCTGTACTCGTTCACAGATGTCACTACGTTAATGAAATGATTCAAAATAGAAATCATTGAGTAAAGTTAAAATATACTTCGGTTTTATTGTCATTATGAGTAAGTATTCGTTTTTTTAAATCGATCCGATATTTTTAAAATATACTACTCAAAACAAAATAGGGCCCACCATCATTTTGCCCCTTAATTTATGTGCATATGAGTACATGATTATTAAATTTTTACAATTAGTCGATGTTGAATTATGGTTTTACACATACAAATTTACACGTAAAAATATGGGACGGCGCTGGTTGTCGTTTATTATAGAGGAGATGTTGTCCCTCTTTATGTCGACCCCCATCTCCGTCTCACATTCAAACCTCGCTCTTCCATACATGGGGCAGCAGGTGATCAGATGCTACACAGTGTGGTCCACCACGGGATCACAAAGGCACGAGGGACTCTTTTTGAGTTTGAACTTGTGTAGGTACTCGGAGAATCGCCCGTGCCCCGTGAACATTTGGACCAAGACTGTGTCCATCTGAATTTCTAGGAGAACGTAGCGTACGTTTGCGTCCAGGAAGAATATCCGCGTTGCTGAAGCCGTACATCCTTGCGCGTACCTCCTATCCCATTCGCCAAGCGTGTCCAGCCTAAGCTGTCGCTTGACAAATGAAGTGAGGCACCTCTCGTACTCCAGTCTCTTACATTTCAGGGCCGCATTCTGAGCCAGCTGGTCCGCCCTCTCGTTGCTCTCCGTCCCTGCGTGTGCTTTCAGCCAGGACAATTTTACTTATTTTACCTTACCTTTCTTTCTCGCATTCATGACATTCTCTTTTATTCTGCACGCTAAGGGATGGACGATGTCAGATTTCGCGACTGTTTCTAGGGCGGACCGTGAGTCGCTGAAGATCGCTAAGAGAGACACCCATTCTTCAAAGACATTGTTGTTGCTGGGACCAATTTCATCAACTTCTTTATTATCATATCTTCACTTTCTGTATCGCTCATTTGTGTGTCGTAGTCAAAATCATTATTAGATGACTCCGATGACGAACTCATAATACGCCTCGAATTACGCCTAGTATTGTTTTTAGTATGACACAAATTATATATCGTAACGGGCTTGACATTGCGATGCATCGGTTTTGGAACATAAATGGCTATTTGTTGACATAAAATCGCACGAAAAGAACGAATCCTTAGTGTCCGTATTTTTTGTGTTACAGTTAACATAATTACCACGAATAACACCTTTCATACCACAACCGTAACACGAGACATACAGTCTCTACAGGCGGATCACTTTTAGATTTAAGCCTTGAGCACTCATCGCGATCATGTCCACTCTTCTTGCAATAAACACAAAAACGTTTACCTGGATTCGGCGCATTCGCTGCGCTTACCACAGCAGGTACAGCGACGGCGGCGGCGGCGGCGCGCTCGAGCCCGCACTCCCTCGCTCGGCTCGATGAGACGATGAGACCATCAGCGAGTCCTCTATGCATCGCGCCTTTGAGACCAACTCGTCAACGCTTTGCACACTTTCTCGTGTTAACCGCTTCCAAATACGCTTATTTAAGAGACCATAAATCATATCTAAATGAATTCTCTCGTCCAATGCATACGGGAGTTTGGCGATCGAGGAGCGTAAACGACCGATCAATACTTCCGATTGCTCCCGGTCTCCTTGCTCAGAAGCGAAGATGTCTCGGAATATTTTATGCGGGGGGCGGGGCGAACCGTACATAGCGCGTCCTCCCACGACGCTATCGATGATTTTACGCCTCGGAACCATAAGGCTGCTTCTCCTTCGAGTAGCATCGGTAAACCACGAAGTGCATGGTCGTCCGCGATGTTTATACATTCTTTGTATATCACAATCGCGTCGATAAATGCTTCCAGAATGTCCTACCACACATCACAAAATCTGTCACTCTATCATTCATTGTATTCCTTTCTTTCGTCTTCTCTCTTTCTTCATCTTAATTATTAATTTTACTTTTTTTATCTTAATTTACATTTATTTTTGTTATTTTTATTTCTTGTCTTTATTTTTTACTATAATAATCGTATCCTATTTTTTTTAACTTTGAAGCCAAATTTTACAAAAAAAATTAAGAAATATCATTGCGTTAGCTGTAAGACCTAAATAAAGGGAAAAATAATAAAAACCAACATATATTTTATGTATATATTTCGAAAAGAAAAAAACAGGTAACAATTTCGTTACTTTAGGCATTAAAGCATTAAAAATGTCCGATTAATATAATGCTCTTAAACATGAAATAATGCGAAACTTTGGTTATTTTTATAATCGCATAAAGAAACTTTACATTTATTATTATACAAATACAAAAAGTAAGTTTCCTACAATTGTTATATTTTAAAGGAATCAGGCGTTACCTTGCGGAAGTCCATCCTAAGTAAGAAAAGGACCAATATTTAGCCACTTCCGCACATGCAGTGAGAGATTGGGAACAGTGCTGAACCCCCTTTCCACTAAGGAATGACGATGGAAAGGAAATTAAAAATTTCCTCGCTATATTCCATAATACGGGGGATAAGTAACGGGTATGTTGTTTTGCAGCTAGAATTGCTGATATCCGTTTTTAAACTGAACCTTAAGTTCTTCGTTTGTACTTAGTTCAGTCAGTTCCTCTTGTATTATGACATTCGTTTCTTCTATGTCACCATATGGATTAATTTTCCACGGTGGTATTACCATAGTTAAAATATCCTCAAACCTAGATTCAAAATCTGAATAGAGGGCATTTCATTTGTCCGCTCCTCGTTTTAATTTTCCTTGTACATTGGGCAATTTTTTTTGCGATGACTCACACACCTAATGCGTACATACACGAACCTAATGCGGCGTAACCACATGTTTCTAACAAATTAACACTAGTAAAAAAACGATCAAAGCACAAACACACGTCAGGTTTTGTATTGTACTTGCAAGACGTTTAACAACTCGCTCTCCAAGAGTAAGGGCACCGTCTGTTATAGGTTGACATTCCTTTCCGGAGCATACCTTTAGATTGTAGGTGTACCCAGAATCTGAGTCGCAACGGCACCATAACTTTATGCCTCGTTTCACCGGTTTGAGAGGCATATTGTTTGAGAGAAGAGCGCCCTTTGAATTTTGTCATGGATTCGTCGATGCTCTGAAAAGGGCTATCCTGGCGATATTTTCTAAATGTGTGTTTCAAACATGAAAGTAATTCATCAACATAGTACGTCTTTGTTGCATCTGGTGGCTTTTCAGGAAGAGAAAAATACAGTTTCGATGTTACAACCATGTATCTGTCGCGAGAAATTATTCTCCCAACCAGTCTGTTTCCCATGGATTCTTTGTTACTGCAATAATTTTTGAGAGATGGCAGATAATTATAGGACATAACCATCATAACTGCTAGAATTTTCTGTAATTCATCCTTGTCAGTAGGCTTGTGTTTTTATTTTTTTCCATTATTCAAAATCTTTATTCGTCCATCTGTACAATTAACAATTTGAAGATATATTATTAACTTGCTCTCCTGCCATATCAAATGTACATACATAAAATCTGTCCTTCTCATCTCCTTTCTTACTAAATGCATATATATTGTCCCGTGACTCACAAAACCAAACCAAACACAAAACAGATATAAACATAAAAGCATACGAGGGTCAAACTGAAAGTTCTTAGAAAATCAAAAACTAAGCATTCTAGCAAGTTATTAGTTTTATTATAACTTTTCAAAATAGCGTCCATTTACATCAATACATTGCTGCATTCGATGGAACCATTGAGAAAAGCACCTTGCCCACTCGGCCTTAGGGGTCTCTTCGACGGCGTTTTGAAACGCAGCCACTGCTTCTTCGGCGTCCATAAAATGTTTTCCTCGAAGTTTTTCTTTTATTTTCGGGAATAAATAAAAATCGCAGGGTGCGAGGTCGAGGCTATACGGCGGGTGACCCAGTAATTCCACGTCTGAGGTCGCCAAATAGTCGATCGTTTGCCTGGCGGTGTGCGACGAGGCATTGTCGCGATGAAGGAGGATCCTGCTGCGAGGTCGTTTCTCTCGAACTTTTTCCAAGACAAGTGGCAAACAGTTGTTAGTGTACCACTCTGCATTAACCGTTTTCTGATCCTCTAAGACAACTGTCGCGTAATGACCTGTCTTTCCGAAGAACGAGGCCACCATCTTTTTTCCAACACTTCGACCTCTCTTCACTTTAGTTGGCAACTCTTCGGAAGGAAACACCCACTGAGCAGACTGTCTTTTGGTTTCCGGATCATAACAGTAAATCCAGCTTTCGTCACCCGTTAGTATGTCGAACACAGCATTTGAGTCACCAGCAGTTAAATTTTTGGATCATTTCTCGGCACCAATCAACACGGCGGAGTTTTTGAGCCTCGGTCAAATTATGCGGTATCCAGCGGGCACAAAGCTTCCTGACCGCTAAATGTTCATGGAGGATTTTGTGCACTTGACTCATACCTATGCCTAGACTTGTCCGAATCTGCTGATAGGTCACTCTTTTGTCAGTCTCTATCATACGCCGCACAACACTGATATTGTCTTCAGTCGTCGCTGTAGAAGGCCGTCCCTCACGCAAATCATCGGTGAGATTAGTTCGACCACGTTTGAATTCATTAAACCAGTTGTAAACTGTGGCACGAGATGGGGCTTCATCGTGAAAAGCCAATCGAAGTCTATCATAACTTTCTTGTTGACTTATATGACATCGAAAGTCTTAAAAAATCATTGCACGAAAATTTTCTCGGCTTAAATTCATTCTGACGTGCACAGACAATTTTCAATTTGCCGCCAAATCGTAAAACAAATGACAAATGAATGAAATGTATACTCAATATTATTGGTAAAGAGTTCTATTTTCAAAATTTAATCTTATTTTTTTAATATAATGCTTTTAAGTTGCCAGTTCTAAAAACTTTCAGTTTGGCCCTCGTACAACTAAAATTGAATACTCAGATTTTGTCTTAATCACTAGCACGGCGGATGTGAACTACACGTGAACTTTCGGACGTTCGTAGAAGAATACAGCCGTTTTTAATCCAAATGTGCTTGAACCCTTTAGATTTCGCACGCTGTCGAGCATCGCTGTATAAAATTTTATGTTTTAGTGTTAAGTGTTCATTTACTTAGTCTTGCCATAAATATTGTTATAAAGAAAAGCACGATTTTTTTTTTATACGTAACATTTATTCCTTTCATAGTGAGTTAGTTTAATACATCAATATATAACTATTAAAAATATACAATGTTTATTCGAAGTGGTCTCCATTGGCTGCAATACAGTCTTTTAAACGTTGAGGCCAGTTAACAATAGCAGCACGAACTCTTTCTAGAGGAAAATTCTTCACTGCCAACCGAATGGATCGTTTTAGGGACTCCAAATTATCATGGCGTTTAGAGCAAGCCTTACTCTCTAAAACTGACCATAAATCATAATCCAATGGATTTAGGTCAGGACTTGACGACGGCCAGTTTTCAGTGCTGATAAAGTCCGGAACGTTAGTTTTCAACCAAGATTGGGTGGATCGAGCTCTATGACCCGGTGCCGAGTCTTGTTGAAAGCACCATTCTTTGTTATTGAACATGGTGTTAGTTAAAGGCTTAACTACCGTCTCAAGAATGGTATTTTGATAAACTTGTGCCGACGTTTTAATACCTTTTTCACAAAAATATGGCTCAGTCACCCCTTCATAGCTAACACCCCACCAAACCATCACTGAAGTGGGATAATGCCCACGTTGTACTCTGTTTACTAATTGCGAAGCTTCTTTAGAGCTTCCAGCATAAATACGGTCATTTTGTTTATTAAAATACTGCTCAATTGTAAAAATTTTCTCATCCGTAAACAAAATTTTTTTGTGACCTCCCTTTGCGTACCGCTTAAGTAGTTGTTTGGATTTTACCACCCTATTCTTCTTTAAATTATCAGTTAAGAAGTGACCAGTACGTCTCTTATAGGCTGCAAGTCCTAAGTCATCTTTTAATATACGCGACATGGTTCTAGGAGCTATCTTCATCTCCCGAGATAAAATCTTTTGCTTACGGACAGGATTTCTTCGAATTCTTTCCCTAACTGCTTTAATCACCTTTTTCACACGAACGGTACGTGGACGGCCAGATCTTTTTCTGTCACAAACAGAGGAGGTATCATTGTACCTATCAATAGCCCGGTAAACAAACATTTGACTAATACCAAGCGGGTGGAGGGTTTTAAAAATTGCAATTTTCTCCATACCTACTTTATGTAAGGCAATCACAGCGATTCGGTTCTCTTTATCACCCCACTCCATTTTAATATAACAAAATATTTAACAATATAATGGCGCGAAAATAAGAAAACACATCAAGCAATCATATAAAAATGACAGATTCCAAATTCAAACGTAATATTTTCTTTTTTTGGATAGTAACAGTATTTATGGCCAGACTAAGTATGTAGAACCGAGTATTCTGTGTAACAGTAGTGGCCGCACTGCTGGCAGAACCCAACAAGTTAGTTGTGTGAAGGGTGCGACGAGCGCGTGCCGCCCGCAATCACGTCATCACGAAGTCGCCGCGTAGTCAATTGCAGAACAATGTTCTTTGGGCGATCCCTTGGCTTTCCTGGAGTAACGCGATGGACAGATTTCATGTCACTTTCCCTAATTTCCACATTGATTCATTTTTCCAATTTCTAGGGATAGATGGACTAAATTTTCAGCCTTCCTTTCAGGGATATTCTGTATTTCTAAGTTGCAGCTGCGAGATGCCTGGTCTAGGTCGTCAAACTTGGTGGTTAACTTTTCCAGGTCAACACGGAGCTCATCATTTTCCTTCAATAAGGTGAGATCCGGATTGTTGAACGATGCAGCGACTTGCTCAAGTTACTTTACGTGTTCCTCACAAGCATCAACACGCTTCCCAAGCTTAACTCGTTCGCTACCAGGGTCTTCTGGGAAAAACGTCCACAATAGCCCAACATTTTTTTGGTGGTTATATTAAATGAATTGAAATAGATTTTACGTATGTATATTTAGAACAGTCTAAAAAAGTAAAATAAGTATTCTTTTAAACTGACCCAAATATGTGACGCTGGGCTATAGATAAAAACTAAACCCTGTAGCCCACGTGTCACATATATATGACACATTAAATTATAAGAAATTGATTATAAGACAAAAAAAAATTATAAATACAATTTATCGATATGAAATTCATTTTATTTTGTATGATAAATTTTAAAACATTTGTCAACGCACAATCCAATCGGTTGTCCATTGTTTGTTTTGCAAATCTCACAGGCGTAGAAAGTAGCTTTGCGCTGTTTGTTTTTGGCACATACATGGCATCTAACTCGTTTCTCCAGCTTTTTCACAAAGTGCTGTCTATATAAATTAGGGCCGTGTGAAAACATAGGTATTTCGCTATCAGAATTAAGTAGTGTGAAGGCAATATCATCTCGAAACTCTAAATAAGTTGTTTTAGTTGAATGAATTTTATTGTGCATCCAACAAGAATTCCAAATTGCCACGTCAAGAATATGAAAGAAAAGTTTTAAATACCAGCGTATCGACTTCCTAGGGGTAGAATAATAGGAAATCATTTGGTCCGCTCTATCAATTCCCGACATATTTTTATTATAGTCTGCTACAGTGGAAGGCTTAAGTTTTGTATGCCCTCTTTTGGACACTACTTCTTGAAGTGACGCCTTATGTTTTGTAGATATTGTCAGGACATCCCGACGATCTTTCCATTTCTGCACTAAAATATTTCCTTTTCTTGCAAAAACAGATTCATTCTTTTTTAATTTTTTTTCAATTACAATTGTCGGGTTGCCTTTGCGATATCTGCGAAGTGTCCCTGCAACGTGGGTTTTATCGTTATAAAGAGAAGTAGCTAATTTGACACTATTATAATAATTGTCCATAAATATAGTATGCCCTTTTCCTAAATATTTTTCCAACAACTGATAAACGACGCAGTAAGAATGTCCATCTTCGTTACTTACAGTATTCTTTCCGCTGTAAATAATAATATTTAGCACGAATCCATCAGGTGTACATAGCTCATATATTTTAATTCCGTATTTGGCTTTCTTTTGTGGAATATATTGTTTAAATATTAAACGCCCTTTCCATAATAGTAAAGCCTCGTCTATTGATAAGTTCTCACCAGGGTAATAAACCTTTTGAATATTTTGTAGTATATGATTCAACACTTTATCGATTTTATAAAGACGATTTGTTTGATCGTCTGTTTCATCGTAAAACCTTAGGCAGCGAAGTATTGATTCAAACCGATTTCTACACATAATTTTTCCAAATAAGGGATGATTATAAAGCATATTTGTACTCCAATATGCCTTTAACGAAGGCATCCGAATATTGCCCATCACGATACATAGTCCTAAGAATTTTTTTAATTCGTCCTCTGTACCCTCAGTCCACTTTTTTAAATTTGAATTAGATGAAATATGTGTGGTATTCAGCAAAACTTCAGCGTGAGCATTTGTCCAATGCACGATTTTTCCAATGAGAACGTTATCGAATAATAACGAAAAGGCGTCAAAAGGTGAACTATCTATTGATAGATTTGCTTTCAAACCCTCTTCTCCAATAAAACCGTGCAAAACAGGGTCTGTCTATATCGTCTTCTGACCAGTCTGAATTATTTTCCTGTACTCTGCTATTATCATTGTTAACACTGCTATAATTATCTTCGATGGAGAAATCATCGTCATTTTCATCACTAATTATTGAATTTGACGAGCTGCTCATTTCTTCACAATCCGTAATAGAAAAATTATCAGTTGGATCTGGTACTGGTATATTCTTATTAGATTCCATGTCATCACTGGAATATATTATGCATCTGTTCTTCATTTGGGGTTTCTTACGAAAATTATACATTTTGTTGAGGGATATGTTTCTGTTAAAAATCTTATTAATTTGGCTTCACAAATTCTTTTTCTTTTTAATTTTAATTTATTGCCTACTAATTTCACTAACCTTGCTTAACCGACCTATTCAACTGCTATAAAAACTGTAAATAATCTAATACGAGAGCAGACCAACTACAGATTTGATGCATTTTATAGTTTTAGAACTTAACAATTTAGTTCAATACTCAACATGTTCAAACATGCTTTTGTAAATTATACAAAAATATCTGTCACATATATGTGTCGCCGGGCTGTGGTAAAGAAACGCGGTGACACATATATGTGACGATTGGTAGCGAACGAGTTAAGTATGTGTTCCATGAAAATATCAGTGAGACTTTGGATTGCTAAACTTAAGTCCTCTTGCCACTGCTGCCGCAGGTTATTGAGCTTGGCATCCATATATCCGGTTAAGGTTTTCGTGTCGATGCTCAACATGGACGCTGTTTTTTTTTTCATTCTGTTTCGTCGAAAGCACCAATACGTCACGCTTATCCTTCCATTTGAGAACACAAATACCCTTTTCATTCTCCATAGCTATGGTTTCACCTTTTTCCAGTTTGGCGTCGACTACTACCATCGGCAAACCCCGTCTATTTTTTCTAATTGTCCCAATTAGGTGGGTGTCTTGGTTCAGTAGTTGATTAGCTAAGTCTAAATTGGTGTATCAATTGTCTGTAGCAATTGTGTGACCCAAGTTTAAAACGTCTTCACAGAGAGACATTACGACATTTGTAGGTGTTGTGTTAACCAATTTATTATTTTTACCAGCATATGTCAAATATCTCCCTTCCACTTTTTTGCTCTTTATTCAATGCTTTATAAAAAGTGTTACAGTGATCGGATTTAGTTCAAATATGCGCCGTTTTGTTCGATAATCTGTTTCCATCTAGACGGCAACTTCATAATACCTCCCTCGTAGAAGCCCCCCTCCTTATTTGCGAAGAACTCGGACAGCCACTTTTCACAAACATCTTTTGAGTTCAACTTTACACCACCAAGGGCGTTCGCCATGGACAGGAACAGGTGGTAATCACTTGGCGCTATGTCCGGGCTATATGGTGGATGTGATAAAACCTCCCATCCGAGCTCCCGTAGCTTCTGACGAGTCATCAACGAAGTGTGTGGTCTGGCGTTGTCCTGGTGGAACACTACACCCTTCCTGTTGGCCAATTCTGGACGCTTCTGGTCGATCGCCTGCTTCAAGCGGTCCAGTTGTTCGCAGTAGATGGTAGAATTAAGCGTTTGGCCATAAAGGAGCAGCTCATAGTGGATGATTCCCTTCCAATCCCACCAAACACACAGCAAAACCTTCCTGGCCGTCAATCCCGGCTTGGCCACTGTTTGGGACGATTCACCGGCCTTCGACCACGACCGTTTTCGCTTGATATTGTCGTATGTGATCCATTTTTCGTCGCCAGTCACCATCCCCTTCAAGAATGGGTCGAGTTCGTTCCGTTTCAGCAGCATATCGCAGGCGTTGATTCGGTCCAGAAGGTTTTTTTGCGTCAAATCATGCGGCACCCAAACATCAAGCTTTTTTTTGTATCCAGCCTTCTGCAGATGGTTTAAAATGGTTTGGTGACTAACTCCCATCTCCTGGGCGATGTCACGAGATGTCACATGCCGGTCTAACTCGATGTAGTCCATGATTTGATCGGTATTTATCGTCACAGGTCTTCCGCCGGCTGGCTTATCCATGGTGTCGTTTTCGCCGGCTCTGAATCGTCGAAACCATTCCTCCGCGGTTCGAAGTGATAGAGTACCATCCTCCAAAACACCATTAATCTCACGGAACGTTTCTCTAGCGGATTTGCCTTTAACGAAGGAAAACTTTAAAATAGCGCGAATTTCGGCGTTAGTGAACTCTATGTTTACACGTCTATAACTGTTGAACGCAATATCCAAACTAATCATGCATAGCGTCGTTTTGTAGGTTATGTCAAGACCTTTCAAATTATGTATAGTATTGCCAGATACGAGTTATGTAGCGCTTTGTACATAGCCGCGAAATTCAAAAGACAAAAAGGCGGAAGGGAGATATTTGACAACCTTTTATATACTATTCACTGAAGACTAGTGCTAAAGGGCGTTCACTGCTAGATCAGCTATAAGTCGTTAACCCTTTACTTGGCAAGAACTAAAAATATGAAAAAAAAGGAAATTATTGATAAATTTTGTTTAATTTATGAATGGACAACTTGAGAAAAATAAAAATAAAAATCTAGGTATCCTAGGTTTCGAGAAAACTTAAGTACATCACAATGTACACTGCCAATTTTACAGAAATATTATAAATAAATTGTTTGTACATTTTGGTGTACACTACCAAGGACATAATGAATTACATTATTCAGGTTATTATAAATTTATTTCAAAAAAAGGAGGAAATATTTAAATTATTCTTTATTATTTTAGGTGAAAATTACGAAAGCAATTACGTTTTATTTTTCCCACAACAAAACACAAATGTACGTTACATTTTATACAGTAGACCAGTGGTTCTCAACCTTTTTTCACCTGCGGCACATTTTTAACTATTCTGAAATCTGGCGGCACATAAAGAAAAAAAACCAACAGAAGTTTTTTTGTTGGCATGACAAACTGAATAAAAAGAACCATAAAAATTGTATTATATGTAAATAATCTAAAAATACAACAAAATGGCCAGTTTTCTTAACGATATAAAATTAAAAGCTAATTAACTAAACTACTTTAATGAGAAATTTGAGCTTGATGTTTTTCGATAATTTCATTTATATTTGGTCGTAAAAATGACAATGCTACTCTCATATCGTCTTCTACATTTAACAACCTTGATCTTTTTTTAGTTTTAATATTGGCTAATGCTGAAAATCCGAATTCGCACAAATAAGATGTGGAAAATTGTAATAGAATATTTAAAGCTTTTCTAGATAAAAGTGGATAGATGCATCTGATTTTTATCCAAAATGTATTAAGTGATTCTTCAGAATGTTTTAAAATTAAATCTCGATTAGTTGAAAGCAAAATAAGCTCTTCTTCTTCATTTAAAGTTAACTCAAATACAGCAGTGTCCGTAATTAGAAATGGGTTACGAACCCAATCAAACTTATTAATATCCAATTCCGGGAAATAATAAAAAAAACAATTCTCTCCTCTAATGTTGTCAAATGATCAAGAACAATTTGTTTAATAATTTTATACCCGTCTTTAGGAACTGATTCGAACTTTTCTAAATTACCTTCTTGGGCTTTCTTTTTCCATAAAGAAATTTGTCTTTTTAACCCCACCAACTTATCAGTTGAATTTAAAATATTTTCATTTGAACCTTGCATACTTGAATTAATACTGTTAAAAATGACAAAAATATCTGACAAATAAGCAAGTTTCGTTGTCCATGTTAAATCTTCTAATATTTCAACAAATTCAATATTATTATTTTGTTCAAAAAAAGCTTTCATTTCCTTTTTTAATTTTAAAACCCGAGATAAGACTTTTCCTCTGGATAGCCATCTTACTTCAGTATGGAGTAGCAAAGATTCATACTTGGACTCCATTGCTTTACATAGTTCCTTGAATAATCTGTTTTTCAATGGTCTTGATTTTATGTAATTTACCATTTTAACACATTGCTCCAAAACTATCTTTAAATCTGGTGACAGGAACTTTGTTATAAGAGCTTCTCTATGCAAAAAACAATGTGTAACTATTATATTTTGATTCAATTCTTTTACATAAGATACAAATCCTTTAATATGCCCGGTCATTGAGGGTGCACCATCTGTGCAAATTCCAATACAAAAATTCCAAGAGACATTTGTTTTTTCTAGATATGAATTAATTACTTCAAAAATATTTTTCCCGGTTGTAAAATTTGACAGCTCCCGACAACATAAAAATTGATTTATAATATCATCTTCATAGATAAATCTAACAAATGCAATTAACTGAGAATTTCCTGTGATGTCGGTGGTTTCATCTATTTGTATTGCAAAAAAGGAATTATGAAGATTTTTTGTAGTATTCTGCTCGATATTTTCTGATAGATCTTTTATCCTGCGATGTATAGTGTCATTAGAAAGGGGTATTTTGGAAATTTCAACATCGGCTGATTCACCAATCATCGTTTTGACTATTTTACGGCAAGCAGGTAATATAATTTCTTCTGCTAAATTATGGGGCTTCAATTTTACTGCGATCAATTCCGCGATTTCATAAGAAGCAAACTGAGCTTTTTCGGACACACAAAATTGTTTTTTAAAATTTTTTCCTTGTTTTACTTTTGTTGAAAGATACGTTTTAAAATAGTTCTTATCTTTGGTTGATAAAGAGGGATGATTGGTAACCAAGTGACGAAGAAGTTTGCTAGGAACCATAGCACTATTTGATAATTTTAAATTGCATATAATACATTCTGGGACTACTATGTTATTTTCTAACGATGAGGTGAATCCAAATCTTAAAAAATTGTCGTTATATTTTCTAGGAATTATATACTTTTTTAAAATAGAACTATTTTCACTTAAAACAGAGGAACACTCATTACTTTGGTCGTATATGTCATCATTATTGTTACTTGCATCATCATCATCATTATTCTTTTTTTTCTTTATCCATTTGTCCATTTTTAAGGGGTCTGAAAAAAACAAAAAAAATACTGTCAAAAAAATCGAAGAATATATAAATTTAAATTTATAAATATACAAATTCTGTAACCATTTGTAATTTATGAAAATGAAAAATATAACCCTTATGAAGTTATATAACTTTCACACAAATACAATTTTTAATGCATAAAATCGAATTTTATTTAAATAATTGCTGCCATTGTATTCGTGAAACAATTTAGCAGCAAACCTCGGGATTTTTTTAGATATAAACAGCAAACTTTTTTAATTACAGAAATATTCATCGAATGGAATAAAATTTGAAAAGTCTTAGATATTGTAAATCAAAGAATACGTGCATTGCAAAGTCAATATACCTCCTATTTTTTTATCGAAACTACATGCCAACAAATTAATAAGGATACGAATCAAATACTTTTCTAATTTTACAAAGGGTAGATTAGTATTACAATGGAAAATCATGTAAATTTAAAATACCACACAAACAACATGCTCATTTGGAAAAAGACAAGTGTGGTAGACTTGAGACAATTTTTAATACATAAACATGACTTTATCATAATTAGGGATTAAGAAAAGCGTTTTGTAAATTAAATATAATTAGCTGGTTCAATATATAAATATTTACGTTGAATATTTTTTTTTGTATATGTGTTATATATATTTTAAATTTTTCGCGGCACATTTTTAAAATCTCGCGGCACACAAAAGTGCCGCGGCACATGGGTTGAGAATCACTGCAGTAGACAGATGTTCTTCCACTCTTACAATATTTGCAACGCATTGTTTCATTACCTGCTTCTGGAAGATGACCTGTGTTATCAAATCTGACGCTATCAGTTGGTCGGACTGAGACTGGTTTATGGATTTTCAGATTCTCGCCTATATCGTCTGTAACGTTTTGGTTTGTTCCTATTCTATTAGACAACCCATCAAACAATTCAAATCTGAAATCTTTCAATGAAGTCTTCTTCCCATCTCTTCTATGTAGGAGCCAAGCGTTATTTATACACATATCAACAAGTTGTGAAAATATTCCCAAGTACCAACGGTGACTTTTGAAGGGAGTTCTATATAACGATATCAACATATCTGCTAAATCGACCCCTCCCATATGTTTGTTGTAATGTTTGACCACTTGAGGACATTCTACATCTACTTTCTTTTTCTCATCCTTATCGTATCGTTTGATTGTTTCTAAGGGGTACGAGTCTATGTAGGTGCTAATAAGTGTAACCACTTTATTGTCGTTCCACTTTACGACTGCCAACTTATTCTTATTGCAAACCACCTGGGCGCTAGAACCGCGTTTCTTCTTTTTTAATTGTTTGTCAGTTGGCAATAACTCTTGACAGCCTCTGAGACGATTAGTCCTTATTGTTCCTAGACTAAGGATCCCGTATTCTTCCCGCAGAATATATGTTAGTTCAGGCGACATAAAAAAGTTATCAGCATACACAATGGCCGGCTTTTTCTTTATAGTTTGACACAATGCAAGCACTACCATACCTCCTAAACCAATTGTAGCTTCTTTCTCTGAAAAAGTCAGTCCACGAAAGGTATCGTCGCCACCATACAGAATAAAATCATAGATGATACCCGAAACACCCGCACGGACAAAATTCTTAAACCCCCATTTCTTAGGTTTCATTTTTACGTACTGCTTTCGTTTACCTGCTTTACGACCTTTATAAGGTATCATCATCTCGTCAATGGAATATTTTCCTTCTTCTTCAATTTTCTGAAAATTTTTGCGTATTTTCTCCATTAGGGGGCGAATCTTGAAATAACGGTCTGAATCTTCCAAAGTATTATCAACAAAATGAATATATCGACGTATTTGTTGATACTTTTTGAGAGGCATAAGATCAGCAATGAGAGGGTATCTTGTTTTTCTTGCCCAATATTCAGTATAAGCTGGCATCTGTACTATACCCATCATGATTTGAATGGCCAGGAAGCTTTTAATCTCATCTTCTGTCAGCTGAATAGATCGACCTAGTTGTTCAACTGCATATAAATTTGTATTATAAACAATGTCAGTAATTAAGTCAGGAGAAAAAAAGAAATAAAAATAATCCAGTACTGTCTCTATTTGTGTTTGATGGAGATTGTATAAGTTTTCTTCAAGAGATACATTGTGACGAAGTACTGCTTTTGACCATTGATAATTTAGGGCGAATTTCTGAACCTTTACTTTTTTGGTCACTACAGTCTTTGTTGTCTTTTTACGCTTGGACCTGGTAAGTAGTAACTGCTGTCCGCTGGTGCTAGGCTGGGGAGATGATAGTTCAACAGAAGGAGATGGCAAAGATTGGATGGAGTTCAATGTGGGTATAACATTGTAGTTACTTGTATTCGGCGATGGAAAAACTTCATCAAATGTTGGTGTGAGTGGTAAAGTAATGGGTATATCATGCTGTTCGTTGTTGGAGTCAGTTGAAGTATCAAGCAAATTAAGGGCTTCTAGTGATGATGCTATTGAAGGTGGATCAGAGGTATCTGGTGAAGGCGGTATATAAGCATTTGCTTCCTCATCAGATGTGGAACTATCGTCAGAGCATGCGTTTTGAGCGGGTACCAAAGCCAAGATCTTATGGGCGCGAGTTAGTTGTAAGTTCTGCAGGCGGAAAAAGAAAAAAAAAAGTTCAAAGCAGACAGTTTTTATGAGAAGGTAAAAAAATAAATAAACAAAAACTGCCGATTCGTTGAAAAACAAAAACTGTGTAAACTTAGCAATGTACAGCGTGGTTACCATAGTTCATTTTTAGTATTTTAGTGCGTTATTGGCAACGTGCAGTGCAGTGTACATACATTTGTTTCAACCAAAATCGGCCATAAAAATTGAGACAGTAACGCATAAAACCACTTTTTGAGTAATACATAGTTTTTAGATCAAATAACACACCATTTTTTATTAGTTTTTGAGCTAAAAAGTAATTTATAACGCAAAAACTTACCCGGGTCCCGCCAACACTTTGTTGTTTCGAAGCCATTTTGAATTTGACATGTGTTGTTCAGTGTTGCAACAACGAAAATATTTTTCTACTAATTCTAAATTATTTAGTAATATTTTTAATAAAAACAAAACAAAAAAATATTATTATTTAACCAGTAATTTTTTTTTGAAATGTATGTACAGTCTAATGTACCTTACCAAGTTAAGGGTTAATTACATAAAATTGTCTCTTTGGAGCTGTAAATTTCACACAAGAGATATAGTAAAAAATCTTAAAACTAACAGAGAGGGTTTAAAAACCACTGCTCTTACTTAGTAGCTATAGAGATGCAAATATTTTGACAATTTTTATTTTTACGTAATATGAAACGTAATTTGACCTTTGTTGTGCTTTTGAATTAATTGAATTTGATTATCTAACTTAATAAAGCGTTACTAAAAATGAATCTGAGCTATTTTTGGTATTTTTAATATGAAGATTTTAGCTAGTTTTGGCCTTAGCAACAAATGTCATGTTTGTCAAACTTTGCCGCTCTATAACTTAAAAACGCATGCATCTTTAATGTCCGCACAGTTTTAGATTGGTCGCAGTGTCCCCTTTTAAATGGTGTATCGTTCTGGTCCGTATCCGCTGATGGCTCCGGATCCAGTACCTCATGGCCACGTGGTATTAAGATTTTCGTCTGCCCTGGCCAAGTGGTTGCCTCTCGAGAGGTCCTGGGCTTTTTTGTGTGCCCTTCCTACTCCCCCACACTCCTCCTGACGCTTCTGATGGGCGAGGTGCTTACCCTGCACGCCTGGCTGGCGCCTGCCTGGCTCACCTCGCCCGCGTCGGCGGTCTTTGTGGGAGTCCTAATCATTTTAAAAATGGGGTACTCGTTTAAACTATAAAATATTGTATATTGTGTAATATACCTTGTCTACTTCTTTTTTAAAACGAGATAATTCTTGTTTTATACTAAAATAATCTTAGCCTAACGCAATAGGGCGTACAATTATATACACTACACTATACTTATCTATTTGACTTGACTTAACTCCTTGTAATTTTTGTAAGCTTGTTTTAATTTTGTGTAATATTATTTATTACACCGCCCAAGCACCTTGGCCTTAACCCATTAACGCCCAAAATGAAACTGCAGTAAATTTTTTATTGTTTTTCTATTTATTAGTCCATAAGGGATAAAATATGCTATTTAAGGAGATAAAATGAAAAAAATATATTTACATATCAAGTTTTAGGGGTGTACTCAGTCGTGTACAATGGGCGCTTTAGGAGTGAAATTGTTTGAAACAAGGTCGTTCAACACATAGCGTTTTCAAACATATTTCGCAACGCCAGCGAATTCTTTGGTGACAGATAACACATCGCAATGGGTTTTCCATCCGTTCAGGATTATGACCATTATTGTTCCGACCCCCTAGTGCCGCTGAGGATGACGGACGGTTCTTAGTTTTCGTTGGACGTAAATAAGTCCGTGCAATAATTCGTCTGAAAGATAACTGGTCCATGTAAGTTATCTCTTGTTTAGTTTTACTGAGCAAAACATGTAGTCGCCAAGCATTTGATATCGCCATATATAACAAATAGGTAAATATAACCCACCACCACTTTTTTCCTTTTATTGAAATCCGATAAAGGCTGATAGACTGATCCATTTGGTCAACTCCACCCATTCCTTTATTATAGTTGACAAACATTTTAGGTATATTTACGTCAACCTTTTGCTTTCTGATGATACACCATCGTTTGACTTTGCCCAGAGGCTCTATGTCATCAAAATTAGTTCCCGTTGTAACGACATTATTGTCCTTCCAACGTACCATAGTTATCTCATTCTTTGTATCAAAACTATAAACATATTCCGCCCTAGGCTTCTTCTTCATATTTTTTACTGTGATCAGGGGACATTTCTTCGTCCGATTCTCTCGAACGGTTCCAGTACTTCTAAAACCTAGTCTACTCAAATCGAGCAACAATTGATGATTGGTAAAAAAATTATCGAAATATACGATATGCTCTTTAGGAACTACAGGCATTTTAGCCAATAAAGATTTCACGACTCTCGCACCAAGGGTATCATTAGAAGGTTCTGTGAATTTTCCACAATGAACATCAAACGCGTAGCAATGACCATCTGAACTTGTCGCAGGTTATGCACGAAGACATGCATACCATGTTATGCATGTCTTCGCGGGGCCCTTGTTTTCTATTAAAAAGCTTGTTACGTTCCATAGAAATGTTCACTTTTGGTAGAAAATAAGTCTCAAATCGAAGAATTAAGTCTTCGCATGTGATATTAGCCATGTCGATATCGAAGGAGTAAAAAATTTGCAGGGCGTCTGTGCCTATTGTGTTCAACAAAATGGCGACTTTTTTTGTATCTGGCTCGTTGTCGAGGTTATTCGCAGTCATGTAAATTTTGAAGGCCATGGCGAAATTCTTCCAAGCCTGAGGCATATTAGGAGAATTGACGTTTAGACTGAATGTTGCTGAAGGGGCGTTAGGTGCCCGTGTAGGCTGAAGTATAGGATCCGACATTTTGGATTACAACGTGCGACGACTGTTGATGACTTAATTCTTGAACTAAGTTGGCTGACTATGTTGTGGGACGTAGATAAACTAACCAAATCTTACAGGCTTTCCTTGTATAAATTTTTGGATGACGCCCAAAATATTTGATCATGGACTCGTCCACAGACAAGCTTTCATGAAATACACCCCACTGACTAGAGTTTCGCTGAATCAAATCGCATAATGATCTGAGTTTGATCATTTTATCTTTCGAACCATCTATTAGACCGTTATCCACAAAATGAAGATTTCTTTTTATTTCCAAAAACCTATGGCGTGACATACAATTAGCAATCAATGGAACACCAAGGTCTTCATCCAAACTCCAGTAAGCACGTTGAGATGGCAATTCATGGTAACCGGTCAGTATCAGTACACCAAAAATTTTTTTCAAACATGCACTATCAAGTTCAAAACCATGCCTATTATTTTGATTAGCGTACAAGACACTGTTTGTTATCAAATCCATTACGTCATGATCAAATATTTTTTCAAACAACATTACGGGATTGCAGTCTGCTAAGCTTTCAACAACGTATTTTTGTCTCTTTTGTATGATATCGGTAATTTCATAAGTAGAACTATAGGTTGGCTGAGTTTTCCTCCATACAGGTAAATGTACATCACATTTTTTGGCACGTTTTGCAGGAATAGGTCTTAGCGGCTCATCATCACTGTCGCTCAATTCCGAAACATCGTAGTCAGGATGACGCCGACCTACCTCAATAGTCCCTGGAACGACCATAGGGAATCTTGAAGCCGCCAAATTATCTTCATTACCTTCTTCCTCATCACTCACCACAGCCGGATCTGGTGGCACTAATACCATATCGTACTCTTCATCATTGCTTTCAATAGCCATAATTGATTCCAAGGCTTCCTTCAGTCTCTTATAGCTGGTAAATACGTAAAAAATTCCGATTGGCCATTTCAACTTATAAGTAATACTGTAAACAAAACGAAATTTTAGTACGAATCTGCCCGCTGTACCCGCTTGTGTACAACAAATGAAACAAACCCTACTTTACAAGTTTTGTAATAAACTTTAATTCTTATGTTATTATTACCAACACAAATAAATAGACTCCATAAAAATAAAAAAAGACGTTGAAATATTTCACTATTTTTGATAAAAACCAACAAAATAATCTTACCTTGTATGTCGTGTCTGGACTCCGTATTTTATTACAAAATAAGTGACATTTGTTTTCGCGCCACCGCCTATTTTTATTTATTATATGGTAACTAGTGTCATCTAGATTTGTAATTTCTAACTACTTTCAACACTTACCACAGATAAAATACATAATTTATCGATTAAGTAGTTGTACCTGTGCAGGTACAGAGGGCAGTAATGGGTTAAAAGCCGTATAATCTCTTGCTGCAGGTTCAACTTTTATTCTCATTACATTAAATATCTTTAAAATTGAGAAGTAACCGTTATTGAATATTGAAGTTGCAAAAAAATTTGCTAATTCGATAGTTTTCAATCCATTATGAAGGTGCTTTGGTAAAAAGTGCCAAAGTAAACCGTTGTAACTTTCATTATTGTTTTGTGTATTACTACCTTTGCATCTATCAAGCAATTCATGTGGAGATAAGTCTTCATAAATAGGCTTTAGAGCTTTTTCAACTTCTGGATCCAGTGGGAGGTAATCGTGCTTAAACTTACTCAACATTCCTTCAGCTTCCGCGCGGCGATAAGCGCACCAACTTTCTGCGCCTTCTGGACAATTATCATGGCTTGGTTTCTCATCAGTTGAACACAAATGATAAAACGTAGCCCAAATTGCTTTGTACATTCCGTCTATATTGTCTTGATTTCTCATAATTGCCAAACCGTAATATTTTTCAAGTTTATTTATTAAATTTACAGTTAACTTTTGCGTTGTCTTACTTTTTCCTCCTAACTTCTTATTGTTTTTTTTTAAATTTCGGCAACGTTCCCATTCTTTTTTTCACGTGTAAATAGCATTCTAATTTTTGAACCGGAGTATCATAAGGATCCAAATCTAGTAAACCTTTATGAGTGGCACTATCACCATCGCCAATATAGTGAGAATATTTTACGCCATACTTACTAATGGAACGACCAAACATGTCTTTTACGCTATCTACTTCCATTTTTGAGGCATCCCTGATGATTAACATCACATTCTTCTTCGTGTAACGATGACTATTCCTCGTAAGCTTCAGGATCGCTCTCTTTTCGTTTTTCCAAAAAAACACAACTCTGGCAGTAAGTAGACTTCACATATGAGTCAAGAATTTCTTTGCTGTACCTTCCTACCAGCGTAACTACGCCAAAACGGGAAGTATGACCACGTTTTTTCCAGGTACCGTCCCCGCTAACAGTCAAATTTGTCTCTGATTGTTCTTCTTTTGATGTAAGGTCTTTTTTTTATTTACAGCTTGTTTTGCATACTTAGTTTACAATCGGTTTCGGCTGCAGTCCAAAAATTTTTAAAACATCCATCAAAAGTTTGATGGTAAAATTTGCTTGCTGATCTAGCATCTGTTTTGCGGACTAATGGATCCATTAGTCCGCAAAACAGATTGATCCCATTTATTCCAACGCTCAAAAGACGCATCACAGCAACAAGACGTCTATTTATTTCAAAGGCATTATCGATCATTGGTCCAGAATTAATGTACGCATTACCACATTCACAAATGACACCTATTTAAAACCCCCGGCCTCTTGGACTTGCTTGATTAAAATTAATTTCCTTGTGACAAGTTTTGCATATCACTAAATTGCTGATTGCACTAAAAACTGAGACAAACTGTAGAATACAATATCCATGAGATGGGTCAATCACAATATTCTCATCATTATTATGCAATAGTTTCTCTGCGGACGTACTTGTATTTGCCGTAGATTGCTCAAATGTATGTTGGTTTCCAGTAAATTTTCGTTTTTTTTGTTTTTAATCGGTATCTGGGAACATCGTGAGTTTCCTTTTTATCTAAATAGGAAGATTGTTTACTCATTTTAAATTAAATAAAATGCGCTTACGATGTACTCGATACAACGGTCAGAATAAAACTAAATATATCTGCCTCCGAAAATACGTGACGTGGCAGTAAACGAAAAATATACCGAAATAATTATATTTAAATATTTCTGTATACCTGGAGGCTCACAATAGATACCGGAATCCTATTTGCAAAGGTTGGAAAAGACGGTAGACTTCGAACAATAGCTCAGGTATGTCCCGTAGCCAATGCAACTACCTAACTGCAGAGCGGCTATTCTTTTAAATGGCTGTAACTCAAAAACTATTTAAGATATCGATTCAAAATTTTTTCAAAAACGATTTTTTGAAAATTTCACACTAGGTGTGTGCCTCTTAATGGCCTTTATTATGTCCTCATTTGTGTTATACGCCATGACGTCCCTGAGAATGACCAGAGGATCTTTGCTCTTTAGCTCTTCGAGGTTAAGATTAAGGTCTTTCCCTGTTCTTAATCTTTCGCAAACTCTCGCTAATTCAGCTGCCGTGCTACATCCCAGTATCACTTTGCCATCCCGTACCTTTCGCACTTTGTCTATTATTATACCTGTTTTTGTGGCGTCAAGTGCCTTTCTTATTTTACTAAGCACCTCCTCTCCCGTTGCCGTTCCCGACGAGACCGCGACCGAGTGTGTTTTTTCCACCCCCGGCGGCGGTCATTTTGCCGGTACGGCGGGGCTACACTCGCATATGTGCCTTTTGCCAGTGGTTGCTCCTTGTTAACTTTCATAGCGTGGAGAGACTCATAGTGTGTGTCCACACAGCGTGGTAACTGGAGCCTAGGCGGGCGCGGCGAGCGGGGGCGTGCGGTGGCCACAGTAAGGCGCGAGCTCTTGTAGCGGTTTGATGTACATCAGGTGTTGTAAACTATTATGTGTTATGCATGTCTTAAAGTTGGGTTGGCTTGGCAGGGTATTGGATAAATAATATTACAATTAGGCAGTGATGCGCGTCTCTTGTATTGCTTATAGTGACAGATAATAATGATGTCCATAGATTACATAACATTATGGACGATGATTTGCTATTTTTACTAGACAGTCCGATTCTGAGATGGGAGGTGTTGAACACTAGAGATGGTGTGCACGAAATAAATAAAAAAAGAGCAATAACTGGTGAATTTGTTAACTTATATGAAGAATTGAGATTATACCCTACAAAATTCTTTCAGTATACTCGAATGCCCGTGTCAACTTTTGACTACATACTAAGTAAAATATCACTTAAAATCACCAAAGAAGATACTAACTTTCGTAATAGTATTAGACCTGAGGAAAAATTAATTATAACACTGAGGTAAGAATAAAACAAGATTTTACTAAATTTGCAATAATCAAATTAATAATTAGGGTAGTTGCCAGTAGAATAACTTCCATAATTTTCCTCGTATCTTGGTTGTGAACACTGCATTCGTATGTTTGTCATTTTCATGTTCTTATATAAAGTCTTTTACAATGCGGTCTAATAAATAAAAAAATAAACAATATGCTGTGGATTTTTCCATTCCAAATTATCGCCTAAAATGTTGAACATCATGTTTTAGAACTTAAGAAAGAAAAATACAATGTACAAATAAAATATGACATCTAGACACTTATTCTTTATTTCAGTAATAAAAAAATATTGAGAATTGACAAAAAAGGTTTTATTCATCTGCTACATTTTGACTTTGGTGGTACAGTTTCATGCAGGGGGTAACACACAATGTTACTTTACAAATTTCGCATTCGTATTTTGACCGCTTATCCTGTTTGCTGGTGCTACAAAACCTGCATCGTTTGTACGTAGACAATGATAAAAAATGACTTCCTTTTTGCGCCAATCTTATTTCGTCTGGTACCCCAAAAACAACTCCTTTTTTGTTTTTGTATACCACCGGATTTTGTTTTATGTTTGAGATATGTGCCGATTTCAAACTTCTAGCTAAGCGTAATCTGAAATCACGGTGTATGTTGTTACGATTTGGATTTTTGTATTTGTATAAAATGTAGGCGTTTATAATGCCACTCTCAAACAAGAACCAAAATATCCGAAACCAGGATTTTTTTGACCTACGGCCAATAGAGTACGAGCTTCGATAGTGGTCAAAGTGGTCCACACCTCCCATACTCCTTGTATATTCTGCGATTGCAGAGGGACAATACATGTCTTTCTTTTGCCCGTTCTTTTGAGTTCTCTGGATCACTTCCACTTTGGATGGGTTAACTGCAGTTGTAAGGACAAAAACTTCTTTAGTGTCATGCCATTTGATCACAGCACAAGGGTGACAGAAACGGTATGTGAATTCGCCCGGATCCAATTTATTCTCTTTAGCCAGTCTTCGTTCTTCAGGTGTTTTAGGTTTTGGTGGACACAGCTCTTTAGGAAGGCCTTTGCGATTCATTCGCACTGTCCCTGTTGCTAAAATACCTCTATGATGAAGAGCTTCCATGAGAGCCAAGGAGGAGAAAAAGTTGTCGAAAACCAAATGTGTGTTTCGTGGTAAATTTCCTCCAAGTTTCATTACAACTCTAACCTAATCCTTCCTCATTGAGTGTTTGGTCTTTGCCTGTATAAATATCACACTGATATAGATAACCAGTTTTAGAATCACAACGACACCATGCCTTAAAACCTCTTTTGATGGGTTTGGCTGGCATGTACTGCTTCTTACTATCACGCCCTTTAAATTTAATCATACTTTCATCCACTGATTGAGATTCCGAGTTGGTGGCATTTTCTTGATAAGTCCTGTTGAGATAATCTAGTAATGGTCTTACTTTTTGCAATTTGTCGTTGTCTTTGTGATCCCGGGGCAAGTGAGCTGTAATGTCGCAAACATGTAAATTTTCTAAAATTTTTTTGAATCTCTTGCAGGTCATTGTGCCACTAATCTCTATGTTATTATAAAAAGGATCTGCACTCCCATACAGCTCTATATCTGACTGAGGATTTATTCCCATTAAAATGATTATAGCTAGGAATGCTTTTATTTCGTCTACGTGGGTGTCGCTCCAGAATTTACTTTGTTTCAACTTCGCGTATTTATTTGTGTATTCGACGATCATTTCAAAAATCTCATCAGGGAACAAGTTACTAAAATATTCAATGGGAAGACTTTGATAGCTATATGATTTAGTAGGTTCAATTTCCTTGCCGAAATTTAACTCGTCAAAATTTTCAACATCTGTAGTCCATGTTCTATCCCGTGCCTGCAATTCAGCATAAGTTGGAATATTAGCTGGTAAGCCAGAAGATGGTCCGGGCATTGTAATGCAAGGTGGCATTTCTTCGTTAACAGCAGGAGCAAGCATTTCAGGGTGAGTAGGTAAGTCAGGCAATGGTGCAAACATTTGAACACAAGGGGATATTTCTTCATCAACAGCGGGTGCAAGCATTTCAGGGTGAGTATGAAAGTCAGGCAATGGTGCAGACAATGGAACATAAGGTGCTATTTCTTCATCAACAGCGGGTGCAAGCACTTCAGGAAAGTCAGGCGATGGTACAGACAGTGCAAAACAAGGTGAAACTTCCTCGTTAGGTGATTCTTCGTAAGACTGACGTGCATCGCCGTCTAATAGTAATAACTGTCGATTAGACATACCTTGAATATCGTTTAACCTTGCGTTCAGTGATTTTGGGACATAATCAGTATAATCATTGTCATGTTCGTCACTTTCGTCCTCCGACGAAAACATCTCATGAAGCGCATTTTCAATTTGATGTCTTTTTTATACCTTTATAACAAAAATACACTAAAGTAGGTAAATGCTGACTGACAAATCGATGATGACAAATCACGTTTATCACTACCCACAAGTTATATTTCGATAAAACAAAACCTAATTTCCTCATAATTTGTAGAGTGAATAACTGTTAGATAATCAAATTCAATTAATTCAAAAGCACAACAAAGGTCAAATTACGTTTCATATTACGTAAAAATAAAAATTGTCAAAATATTTGCATCTCTATAGCTACTAAGTAAGAGCAGTGGTTTTTAAACCCTCTCTGTTAGTTTTAAGATTTTTTACTATATCCCTTGTGTGAAATTTACAGCTCCAAAGAGACAATTTTATGTAATTAACGACTTATAGCTGATCTAGCAGTGAACGCCCTTTAGCACTAGTCTTCAGTGAATAGTATATATAAGCCAATACACCAATACACCGAACACATTAAAAATTTACACAAAATGATCCGCACGCTAACTAAACAGACGGAATCAGGAGAAATGAGCCAGATAGGCGCTACAGCCACTGGCAAAGCAATCACCTCCCCCATTCCGGCTATTAGAAAGAGTTTAGGAGATAAAGACAGCGGCAGTATAGTCGGACCCAAACCCTCTCCCCGTAAAGTCATCCAGGCCGGAAAAACAAAAGCAAGGGCGGTGCCGCAGAAGCTGGTAGAGCAGCCTCAGTTAGCTACGGGGTCCGGAGAGCCCCCGAAAGGAGACAAATCGGCCCCCGTAGACCGTAAAACGTGGCGAGAAAAAAGAGACGAATAAGAAACGCGAGGCCGGCCCGGAAGGAGCTGGTTGTACGCGAATACGTCGAAGCGAAAGAAGCTTACCGCCTTGAGGCAAAGGCAGCTCAGACCTCCAGTTGGAAACAGTTTTGTGAGAAACAAGACAGAGAATCAATGTGGGATGGGATATACCGCGTGATTCGCCGCACGCAGACAATGCGCGAGGACGTCCCCCTCGTCCAGTCCAATAAAGTGCTGGATGCAGAGGGATCAGCCAGGTTGCTGGCAGAAGTTTTCTTCCCGGAAGACAACCCCGGGGAGGACAATGCGGACCACCAAATTGTAAGAGTTATCCGATGAAATCAACGCGGAGAGTGGTGCCGAAACCCACGACCCTCCGTTTACGATGGAGGAACTCCGATGGTCCGCGTCAACCTCAAATGCCAAGAAGGCACCTGGCGCAGACGGACTCACTGCGGACATCTGCCGGGCGGCCATTGACACGGACCCAGACCTACGAGTATGTTGTATGTTATGTGTTTGAAGTTATGCTGTTAGCCGGTTTTGGCCTTGTACAGCTTCATCGGAATGGAGCCCGTGGAAACTGAGGTCCACAGGCCGAAATTTTTAGGCTGCGGAACGTACCACAGTTACGGCGATGACGACCAAACGTGAGAAACTATAACCGTATAGGTGTATAGTGTAATGAATGATTGAGTTAATTATGTAACGCGAAGCGAGGACTACTCAGCGGTCGGGAGAGACACGGGCCTCTCCGGATCGCCCTCGCTTTACACGAAATAGGCGGACGCGGCCGTCGTATCATGTGTAGGTGAATAGTGCATGTAAGTGCATCGAAATCGACGAGATTCGATGTATTTAAACTCTGCTTTGAGAGCGGCGAGTAGGGCCGAGTGTTCCGCGATACACATAAAGCGCTCCGAGGGTCCGGAGGCTTTACGGAGTTTCGCGGCGAGAATGGAGACCTCGTCAAGATCTATGTTGGCGAGGTATTGCGCCAAGGTTTTGAGATCCTCGGCAGGCGAAGGAGACCCGGTGGCGGGTTTCGCGGGTTTCGGTTGCTCGCGGGCAACCGGCGGAACGGTAGGGAGTGAGGCGGGCTTGCTTCTCGGGTAGAGAGGCTTCGCCCAAGCTGAAGTGGGCGGCGGGAGAGCGAGTTTCGAAGTGGGCTTCGAAACTATTGCCGCGGGGGCTGAGGTGGGGGGTCGGACTGCGTTTTTAGAGGGGCGCGGGGTCGGGCGGCGGCCTGTGCGGCGTTTTTTAGGCGCCTTAAGACAGCCCTTGTAGTTGGCTGGGTGGCCTTCGGATTTACAGAGTACGCACGCGGGCGGCGTCTCTGTAACTGCGGGACGAGGGCAATCTGTTGTCCCGTGATCCCCTAGGCACTTAACGCACCGAGGGCGGGAGAAACAGTTGCGGGCAGAGTGCCCGTAGAGTTGGCATCTGTGGCATTGCCCGACGATGCCTCTACGGTGGGGTGCCTCGAAGGTGACACCTGATAGGGAGCAGATATCTTTGATGCCAAAGATACGCTTCCCCTCGGCAGAAAGTTCCAGGGTAGCCATGATGAGTGGCATGGGGAGTTTGGTACGAAGCGACGACATGCGCTTTGCATCAATTATCGGTAATCCCGCCTGTTTGAGGTCGTCGATGATGTCGGCGACATCAATTTCAAGCGGGAGGCCGCGGATAACGACACGAAGTCGTTTTTCTTCGGGGAGGGCAAACGTGTGGAAGGAGATGCCTTCCTCACGTAAATATCTGGTGAAACGACGGAAGTCGTCGACGGTTATGGTGTTGACCATTATACCTTGCATGGTATTCTTGGCCTTCGATTTGCCCATCTCGTTGGCGAGAAGCCAAGAGTGGACTGTTTTTCACGCTTGTTTGTCGTGGAGAAAGACGAGCGGCGGGGGTTTATTTCCGCTAGATTGAGGGACTTGGGGGGACCCTTGATCGGTCGGTTTAGTGGGGGCAGCCGTCGGAGATGGCTTGCGAACGGCTTTTTTCGGTGGGGAGGCAGTTTTTGATGAACTGCCATGATGAGTAGGTGAGAGGGTTGCTCGCAGCGAACGCTTCCTCTTTCCTGTGACGAGTGTGAACTCGTCAATCCGGGGCGCAGATTTCGACTCGTCAATCTCCATCTCCGAGTCCGTGTCGAGAAACTCGGACCCGGAGGTGTAGTCCGACGAGTCGTCCTCTGCGTCCGGCTTCTTTACAGGAACAGGTTGCTTCACATATTGAACGGGGGTGTCCGGTGACTGTGGAGAGTCACTCGTGAATCGCGAGGGGTGATCCTTGGCGCCTGCTTTGGATTTAGCGGACTTTGAGGATGAAGGGGAGTTTAAGTTGAAGGGAGGGCCCGTGTAGTGACGCCATGACTGCGCCATTGTAATGGTGTGAAAGGGCTCGCACGACACCTCTCTGCCTTAAGACAGAGAGGGTGGGCGGGGGTTATCGCACGCACGGAGCGATGTAGAGCGTGGGAACGCGAAAATCTAACTGAAGTGACCTCTGAGGTCACACTGGGCTCCCCTGTGCCGGACAACGGTGTCCGACGAGAGGTAAACCCGCGTCACTGAGCGTCACAACGCGTCAGTGAATCTAACTACGCTCGGCGAAGACAGAACCCTAAACGGTCGTACGGACGCGGCGTCACCCGGCGTCCGTAGTAACGCGCCTAACGGTCCTAGCCTTGCCTACCTAATTACCCTAAGCGACCCGCCCGGGGGTGCCGTTGGAGGGGGGGGGGAGTGCCTAGTCGACGCGGTTCGCGACCCCACCCCGGGGTGGGGGGGACGGAGACAACGCGCGACGTGTATCGGGGCGCGGGGAGCGGGCAAGCCGACAGACGTTGACCGAACGCGTAGCTCGGTTTGCGGCTTGCTTCTTGACTGGCACGACGGAGGAGCCGTCCGGACCGAAGGGACAGGAGCAACGCAATCCGCGACCGTTCGCAGACTGGACGTGCGATCACTGCCGGCTTCTCGGGGACGACTTCAGACGTTCTCTTCGGTTGAAACAGTAGTCTGTGACAGCTGCTAAGGGAGGCGGGGAAGTTCGAAGACACGTCCGACACTCCAAATGCTGTTCACAGGTCTTTCTTGCACTGAAAAGTGCAAGAAGCGGACACTACGTCGGCAACTACGGGATGCGGGGAAGTCCGAAGACACGTCCGACACTCCAAACGCCGAGCGTAGCGAATCCGCGCACAGGGGCAGGGATTTAGCGGGCAGCTACAGCCGAGAGGACAGATCCGCACTTCCAAACGCCGTGCGCAGATATATCTTGCACTGGGGTACAAGACAGCGAACCTAATTGCAAGTCAGCTCTAAGGGGGGCGGGAAAGTCGTGAGACACGTCCGAACGCTCCAAGCGCTGAGCTCGCAATGGCGTGCATGGCGTGCGGCAGCGCGCACCCAATATGACGCAACAGCACCCGGCGGCGCGTGCAAAAGAGACGGTTGCGCCGCCCGGTACCTCTGTCCTTATCCGCGGCGCTCAAGCGCGCGCCAGATGTTACTCTACGGCCGCGGCGGCGCAAATATGGCTCGCTTTTATGTTTTTTAGCGTCTACCGTCCGCTCCTTTTTATTGAGATTTCTTTGTTATAACTTCTGCAACTACTTAACTAATTAACCTAGTTCTTAAATGCTATGGGATGGGTCAAAAGGACCACAATCCCGGTGGCAGCCGCTGAGTATTTTTATTATTCTAATATTGCCAAATTTGTTTTGCTCGCCATCTTTTGATCGAAATTTGACCTTTGTGGTGGGTGGAGTTTTTTCTTATTTTATAATTGTCTGCCCTTTTATGGGCCCTAAAAAATGGTACCCTGCTAATTTGCGCAGGGTCCGTGACAGTTTTTCTCTTCTACCCACCACTTATAAATTTTGAATTTTGAAATCAAATCTCGGCGGCTACCTTATCTTTATATACTAAGACAGGGACAGGGCGACTATCCCTCCATTTAGATACGTAAACATTGTTCTTTCGGACCCAAACGTGTTCACCTTTCTTTAATTTTTTCTTTACAATACTGTCAGGATTACCTTTCCTATTTGACCGCAACGTTCCAACAGTGTGAGTTCTCAAACCGAGTAATTTCTTGCACAAGCTAACAGAGTTATAAAAGTTGTCCATATATAAATGGTGTCCCTTCAAAAGGTAAGGTCGCATTAGCCTCAAAACTAGGTCTTCTGTCTTTGAAATGTTTTCTTCTAGATTTTCTTTACCACAATACATGTAAATATTCAAGACATATCCATCCGACGTTGTGAGCTCATAGAACTTGATACCGTAACGAGCCTTTTTAGATTTAATATATTGACGAAATTGCAATCGCCCTCGGAATAGAAGTAAAGATTCGTCTAAAGAAAGATTTTTACCAGCATTGTAAATCTTTTGAAAATGTGCTGTAGCTGTGTCAATAAACGGAGTTATTTTTCTTGATCCTTAAGCATCAACTTCAGAAGCGTAAAGACAACGCAATAATTGCTCATGTCTTCTAGCAGACATAACATATGTAAAAATTGGGTGATAATACTAATGATTTGTGTAGGTAAACAGGTTACGTTGTTTAGGGCATTTAACATGTCCTTTCAACAAACATAGACCCAAAAATTTCAATATTTCTTCATTATTGGTCTCTCGAAATACAGCCCTTCGACTATGTCTGGTGTGGGGTCTGTTAGTAGAACACAACTTATTACCATAGGCATTTGTACACTGCACAATATAATCGACGAAATGTTTAGGAAAAACAATATCAAACATATCCCGAGGATTGTTTACATTCTCTTTGTTTACTGATATGCCTTCTATTGATGAATCAAAATTAAATTCTGGAATGTCAACTAGTGTAGAGGACCAATCCTGACTATCGAAGTCGTCGTTGTTTGGCTCGTTGTTACTATTAGACTGGGAATTATGAGTAAGTACGAGTAGATCTCTTTCTATCTCAGTTCTACTAGTAGAAGGCTGAACATTTTCGTTTTGCTGAGATTCTTGCTCAGTTTGATGCTCCGATTGTGATAAATTTTGGTCAGGAACATCTGATAAATCGGTAGAAGACTTACTTGAATCTGACGATCCACCGACACGTCGTCGTGACTTGTTCGGTTGATGTACTCTTACCACGGTTTCTGAATCGGAACTACTGCAATTATCTTCATCAGAAGGTACGTAGCATTGGTCGGAACCATATTCTCCATCATCTGCATAAGAATCTTGGCTAGATTCTGACGATGAAGCTTCGTCAAACAATTTTTGTATACGATTTTGTTGTCTTTGGTATGGGTCATTGGATTCCATCTAAAGGGTAAAAACACAAACATATAACTTCGATTGGTAAATAAAATAGTGTAATAAATCACACTAAACACATATAATATACACAAGTACACGTAAATATTTTTATTATAAGGATATTACCTTGAAACCGCGCAAAACTCGCACGCACCCACTCCAATTCGCTCGCAAATGCGCACTGACCGAACGAGTGAACCAAAGTCTATTGACCGCGACCGCCGACGGACGCTGTGTCTGTGTGCAGTGTGTATTACAATTGTCAAAGTAGTGGAGATATGGCTGTCCCTTTCTAGTAAGTTTTTACCATTCAATGTGACACTAGCAAATTTCTGAGGGTTCGTACGGGGACAAAAAAAATATCCCGCTAATATTTAATAGGAAACAATACCGCCCGTCGACGTACGGTGGATTACAAGATTTCAAACTTGAACGACTGTCGACGTAGTGTCGCGTTAGTTTTTTTATCTTCTATCGCCCACCGACGTACCGCGCGCGAACGTGTTAATGTTGTCCCGCGTTGTCAGCGTTGTCAGACTCCCGGCTGCACCCCCTCGAACCCACTGCCTAGCTAAGCAGTGAGTGTCCGGCTTCAACGACTATTTCCAATTGGAATTTATTTGTTTATTTTATAACTTCGCGAGTTTTGGTCCAAAAATTTTTTTGTTTGTACACTCGCTGAGCTTTCACAAGCGCGCACAAGATAGCAGTTGAAAATGTTTATGTCACAGCGCTTATTCGCGCGCGGCGGGTCCTTTTAGATTTCTCACTGTTCCGCACTTGTTTTGAACTTTTGCTTATTAAAATTCGAAATTAATTCCGATATTTAAACTTCTCACTGTTATTTGTTGTTAGTTGGCGGATTTTTTCATATATAGCTTAATGGATTTTTCCCACTTGAACCCACTTAAAACTAATTTCGACTTGCAAATTGTGCGGTAAAGCGTTTCGGACCGGTGCGTTCGGCTCGGGAGCGTGCGCAAGACTCGGGGGCTCTAGGTTGGGGCGCGGAGGGTGCGCCTGCCGGCGGCATGCGGGGGTTCCTGCGCGGGACGGGTAAAGTGGCTTCGCCCAGGCTGACACGGGCGGGGGTGGGGGAGGAAGAAGAGGGCGGGGCGCAGGTCGAGGTCCGCGCGTAGGTGGGGCTGCAGGGCTCCGCACGAAGCTGTGTCCCCGCGGTGGGCCTGCCAGCCGCCGCTTGGGCCCCTGTGCGCAGCCCTGGTAGCTAGCGGGGTGGCCGGCCGTTTGGCAGAGAACGCACGCTGGCAGTTCTTCTGCATCGGCCGTTCGAGTTCAGTCATGGGTGCCTTGGTTGCCCAGGCCTTTAACGCACCCCAGACGTGTGTAGCAATTACGGGTCGAATGCCTTTTTACCTCGAAGATCTTTTTCCCCTCGGTGGTGAGTTCGATGGTGAGCATCACCAGGGGAATTTGTTTTTTTTTTCGTGCGAGAGCTCGACATACGCTTCGCACTGATTATTGTGATCTCTGGCTGTTTTAGATCAGCAAGTATGTCGTCGGTGGATATTTCCACCGGGAGACCTCGAGCGACGACGCGGAGAAGTCGTTCCTCTGGTAGGGCGTAGGTGTGGTACGAGAGTCCCACTGCCCTGAGGTGTCTGGTCACTGTGCGGAAGTTACCCACCGTGGTGAGGTGGAACCAAATGCCCTGCGCGGTGTTTTGCGCTTTCGAGCAGGAAATATTCTGGCTGTCCAGCCAGGGCGATATTTTAGACCACGCGCTTTTGTCTTGTAAGACAATAGGCGGTGGAGGCTTGGCGAATATCGGGGCGGTCTCCTGTGGGGATCGGGACGGTAGGCGTGCATTGTTATGTTCAAACTTTCACAAAGTTGAATAGAAACAGCTGCAGTTTAGATAAACCTATCTATCTATGTTAAGACGTTCTCTACCGAAACTAACTATCCTAGTAACACTAGGCCCTCGCGGGGGCCGACCGAAGTTGTCGAGCCGCGCGAGACATGGATCCCGCTCCGGAGCGGGAATGCGATAGTGCGCGACAGGTGAGCAGGCGTTCGACCGGAGAGCGCGGCACTTTTCACGAACCGAACTGTTGCGCTAAATAAATAAATTAGTACTAACACCAGCCTCCGCTGCGATTTGTCTTGCGGTAAGCGTAGAATTTGACGCAACTCTTAGAATTGACCTTCTTTCTCGTGGTGTAGTTGCTCTCGGTCGACCAGTCCGTTTTTTCTTACCATAGTTGTCGGGATCTTTTAAAAAATTTCGCAACACGATGACTTCTGTTGATGATTTTTGCGATTTTGGCCTTAGAATAATTTTCAGAATGCAATTTTTTAATTATATTAATTTCAGTTTCGTTTAAGTGTTTTCCCCGTGGCATTTTAAATAAAAAATAGACAAATATTAACTTAAACAATTTATTTATACGTAAGAACTTAAGAGTTACACGAAACAACTATAAACATGAATTGACATGTCCAGTGCACCGAGCTGCTTGAGCCAATGAGACGAATGGGTTATACTTTTGTCGCGCTATCAAACCAATAACTTCGCCGCTGCGTAACAAAGCAGCATCGAAACGTAACTATATACTTAGTCTTGCCATAAATATTGTTATAAAGAAAAGCACGATTTTTTTTTTATACGTAACATTTATTCCTTTCATAGTGAGTTAGTTTAATACATCAATATATAACTATTAAAAATATACAATGTTTATTCGAAGTGGTCTCCATTGGCTGCAATACAGTCTTTTAAACGTTGAGGCCAGTTATCAATAGCAGCACGAACTCTTTCTAGAGGAAAATTCTTCACTGCCAACCGAATGGATCGTTTTAGGGACTCCAAATTATCATGGCGTTTAGAGCAAGCCTTACTCTCTAAAACTGACCATAAATCATAATCCAATGGATTTAGGTCAGGACTTGACGACGGCCAGTTTTCAGTGCTGATAAAGTCCGGAACGTTAGTTTTCAACCAAGATTGGGTGGATCGAGCTCTATGACCCGGTGCCGAGTCTTGTTGAAAGCACCATTCTTTGTTATTGAACATGGTGTTAGTTAAAGGCTTAACTACCGTCTCAAGAATGGTATTTTGATAAACTTGTGCCGACGTTTTAATACCTTTTTCACAAAAATATGGCTCAGTCACCCCTTCATAGCTAACACCCCACCAAACCATCACTGAAGTGGGATAATGCCCACGTTGTACTCTGTTTACTAATTGCGAAGCTTCTTTAGAGCTTCCAGCATAAATACGGTCATTTTGTTTATTAAAATACTGCTCAATTGTAAAAATTTTCTCATCCGTAAACAAAATTTTTTTGTGACCTCCCTTTGCGTACCGCTTAAGTAGTTGTTTGGATTTTACCACCCTATTCTTCTTTAAATTATCAGTTAAGAAGTGACCAGTACGTCTCTTATAGGCTGCAAGTCCTAAGTCATCTTTTAATATACGCGACATGGTTCTAGGAGCTATCTTCATCTCCCGAGATAAAATCTTTTGCTTACGGACAGGATTTCTTCGAATTCTTTCCCTAACTGCTTTAATCACCTTTTTCACACGAACGGTACGTGGACGGCCAGATCTTTTTCTGTCACAAACAGAGGAGGTATCATTGTACCTATCAATAGCCCGGTAAACAAACATTTGACTAATACCAAGCGGGTGGAGGGTTTTAAAAATTGCACTTTTCTCCATACCTACTTTATGTAAGGCAATCACAGCGATTCGGTTCTCTTTATCACCCCACTCCATTTTAATATAACAAAATATTTAACAATATAATGGCGCGAAAATAAGAAAACACATCAAGCAATCATATAAAAATGACAGATTCCAAATTCAAACGTAATATTTTCTTTTTTTGAATAGTAACAGTATTTATGGCCAGACTAAGTATATACCATAGTACGAGGGTCAAACTGAAAGTTCTTAGAAAATCAAAAACTAAGCATTCTAGCAAGTTATTAGTTTTATTATAACTTTTCAAAATAGCGTCCATTTACATCAATACATCGCTGCATTCGATGGAACCATTGAGAAAAGCACCTTGCCCACTCGGCCTTAGGGGTCTCTTCGACGGCGTTTTGAAACGCAGCCACTGCTTCTTCGGCGTCCATAAAATGTTTTCCTAGAAGTTTTTCTTTTATTTTCGGGAATAAATAAAAATCGCAGGGTGCGAGGTCGGGGCTATACGGCGGGTGACCAAGTAATTCCACGTCTGAGGTCGCCAAATAGTCGATCGTTTGCCTGGCGGTGTGCGACGAGGCATTGTCGTGATGAAGGAGGATCCTGCTGCGAGGTCGTTTCTCTCGAACTTTTTCCAAGACAAGTGGCAAACAGTTGTTAGTGTACCACTCTGCATTAACCGTTTTCTGATCCTCTAAGACAACTGTCGCGTAGTGACCTGTCTTTCCGAAGAACGAGGCCACCATCTTTTTTCCAACACTTCGACCTCTCTTCACTTTAGTTGGCAACACTTCGGAAGGAAACACCCACTGAGCAGACTGTCTTTTGGTTTCCGGATCATAACAGTAAATCCAGCTTTCGTCACCCGTTAGTATGTCGAACACAGCATTTGAGTCACCTCCGTTAAATTTTTGGATCATTTCTCGGCACCAATCAACACGGCGGAGTTTTTGAGCCACGGTCAAATTATGCGGTATCCAGCGGGCACAAAGCTTCCTGACCGCTAAATGTTCATGGAGGATTTTGTGCACTTGACTCATACCTATGCCTAGACTTGTCCGAATCTGCTGATAGGTCACTCTTTTGTCAGTCTCTATCATACGCCGCACAACACTGATATTGTCTTCAGTCGTCGCTGTAGAAGGCCGTCCCTCACGCAAATCATCGGTGAGATTAGTTCGACCACGTTTGAATTCATTAAACCAGTTGTAAACTGTGGCACGAGATGGGGCTTCATCGTGAAAAGCCAATCGAAGTCTATCATAACTTTCTTGTTGACTTATATGACATCGAAAGTCATAAAAAATCATTGCACGAAAAAAAATTTTCTCGGCTTAAATTCATTCTGACGTGCACAGACAATTTTCAATTTGCCGCCAAATCGTAAAACAAATGACAAATGAATGAAATGTATACTCAATATTATTGGTAAAGAGTTCTATTTTCAAAATTTAAACTTATTTTTTTAATATAATGCTTTTAAGTTGCCAGTTCTAAAAACTTTCAGTTTGGCCCTCGTACTAGAATCAAGAAAACAATGCTGGCGCGTTAGGAATTTATTTACTTGTATTTAGTTTTACAGTAAATATAAAAAAATTTGAGGGGTGGGTTATACTATTGTCGCGGAGTGTAGCAATTAAATCCCCCGTCGGAAAAATGACTCATCTTTCGAGGCAATCCATGAATCAAGCCATTTTTCGGCTTCTTCAAAAAAATGGAAGCGCTGCTCGCTTAAACCGTGCGCCATCGACCGAAACAAGTGGTAATCGGAGGGGGCTATGTCCGGTGAATACGGCGGGTGGGGTAGAACTTCCCATTGAAGTGTTTCCAGGTAAGTTTTGACTGGTTTTGCCACATGTGGCCGAGCATTATCATGTTATAAAATCACTTTGTCGTGTCTCTGCTCGTATAGTGGCCGCTTTTCTTTCAGAGCGCGACTCAAACGCATCAACTGAAGTCGATAGCGAGCTCCCGTGATAGTTTCATTAGGTTTAAGTAGCTCATAATAAATTACGCCCGCTGATCCCACCAAATGCTATTCTGGGGGGAAATTCTGCGCAATTTCCTGTGGAATTCTTTTATACTTAAACAAAACTGTTGGAGGAGGTACAGCACCAGATGCGCTACCTGTGACAAGGACTGTTAGGCAATCGTTCTCATCTGGATTGACTTGCTGATAAACTGTCTTGTCGCCCTTTTTTGCGAAAACCTTGCCACCCTTCGGATTTAAAAAGAAAGCTGTTTCATCTGTATTAAAGATTCTTCTAGGATCTTGTATGATGTCTTTTGGCTGAGTCTGATCCAAGAATGTATCTACCTCTTTAAACCAATTTAAAATGTGTTCCTTGGATATTACAGCTCTTGATCTAGTAAGGTTTTGGGATATGCGAACAGATATATTAGTATTCCTATTCATGAATCCTTTCATCCACGATTTTCCTGGGCAATTGTCTTTAAACGGGTTTGGCCTTTTTATTTCTTTCAAAAGACGCTGCACACTAAAGACTACCTTTTTTATAGTGACAGGGAAACCTGCACGGGCCATTCCAAGAATCAAATCTACGATAGCTTTCTCTTCTGTTTTAATCAATATGGCCGGTGGACCCATTTTTCTAAAAAAAAACAATAATTAGTAAGTAACTACACTGATATTTCATTGAGGTATTTACAGCTTATTAATATACAATCACTCATTTGATCTATTTTAACTGAATTACCGGTCCATCGGGTGTTTTCCTTCAACCTTGTACTTCAAAGTAACCCTTGGTACGTTTAACTTTTTTGCAGCAGTTTTATAAGGAGTTTTATGTAAACGCACATCTTCTACAGCCGCTTGCATAGCCTCTTGTGTATAATTTCTAAAATTTCCTTTTGTCGGTGGCATCTAAAAAACGAAAAAAAATATTCAATAGTTGACACCTCCTGTCAACTACTGAACAAAATAGTTCAAAATTATTTTAGAAGATAAAATAGAGTAATTAAACGTATAAGTAAAATAATTACAATAAATAAAACATTATCAGCAAATTATACTACAATCCATAAGTTGACACTCACATGTCAACTACTCAAATCTATGTGATTTCGAGTTTCAGTAATTGACATGACGCCATTTATATAATTTTGATTGAATGTGATTTTAAATAATAATAACATGCATTTAATACCTAATCAAGTATTCACGGCCCTTAGAGATTTTGGTTTTTTGATAAGGTGTTTTCTATTTTCAGGAATCATGAAAAATGTTTGCAAAGTAATGAATTATTTATTAGGTATAAGTAATTAAATGTGGAACTTGTTAAAACAGTCAGAATTTTTTTTTGAACACAGAAAAACTTTGCATTTTTCACATTTGATGCTGCTTAGCAGCTTACACCCTGGCATCATACACCGCATGCGATTATCCGTGCGTATTTGTTTGTGGTCAGTACCAACGTGTATAATGTCTGTTGATGGCACTACCTGAAGGGCATTCCTCCGCTTGGGAGCTGGTTCCTCTATAGTACCGTTAAGAATACTACTACTACTTGGTCGACCTCTTGCAGGTTGGGTGTGGATTTTAGATTTACATATAACATCTGCAAGTTCTGCTCTAAACTCTGCTAAATTCAATATATCTTTCGCAGCTATCCTCTTTTTATAGCAAACCTGCTTATAAAACACCCACGAATTTATAACCGTCATATCAAGAAGATGATGGAATAGTCTAATGTACCACTTCCTACTTTTCATGCGGATTCTGTATCTGCCCAAGTACGAGTCCATTAAATCTACACCGCCCATATGTGCGTTGTATTCTTTCACAACCTTTGGACCCTGTATAAATTTCTTCCGCTTCTCAACCTTATCGTAGCGCTCAATCATGGATCAGGCTCAGCGCCCACATAAGTAGACAGCAAAGTCACTTGTCTATTATCCTTCCAACTCACTGAAGACATTTCAATTCCATCGTAGCTGGTCACGTATTCTTCATGATATCCCTTCTCCACAGACTTTGCATCACTTGTTGCTTTGTAGGCAATTTGCAAGATTTTCCAAGACGGTTTCTCTGCACAGTTCCTAAACACCAAATGCCTTGTTTTGCCATATAGTATATGAATGAGTGACAAAAAAGTGTAGAAATTGTCAAAGTAGACAATGTGATTCATTCTTCTAGGAATGGCTCGAGCTAGTTTTATGACGACATTACCAACGGTTCCCACATCTGTTTTATTTTCTAGCATGGGCTCATTGTCCTTTCCTGAGTATATACGAGTAATGAATTTGTAGGCATATCCCATCAAGGAACAAAGCATGAACAATTTGAATCCCCACTTATGTGGTTTCAAAGGTAAATATTGTTTCATGAAATGACGTATTTTAGTAGCGCACATTTGCTCATCGATGGATAGACGTTGATCCAACGGTAGAAAATTTTTCGTTAAGATGATCTATGACTGGACGCAACTTGTGAAGTTTATCGTGATTGGGATCGTTTATAGGTTTGTGCTTATCGTTGTTATTAAAATGAATGATGCGCCTTATTTTTTCAAACCTGTTTATAGGCATAGTTTCAGATATGGGCCGAAAGCCAAATTTAGTATGCCAATAGGATCGAACGTTTGGGTATTGGTACACAGACATGAAGATCAATAACCCCATATATTTACGTATTTCAACGTCAGTTACACAATCAGGACGATCAGGTTGCTTTTGAACGGAGTATTTGTTCGATTCTTCAGTTATATTGCTGATGAAATCCGGAGTATAATAATAGGAGAAGAATTGAAAAGGCGTTTCTAGTGTCATTATTGATGCAGGAAGATCATTACAACCTTGAAATCGAATATTATCTTCTTGGGATATAAGTGACTGCTTTTTCCATATAAGCCTTTGCACATCAATAGCTTCATGAATTGGATGGCTACCACTACTACTCGTAGTATTATTGTGTATACCTGGCACAGGGTCTTCAATTAAAGGAGGATCTTCTATCAAAGAAGGGTCTTGCACATCGGCTTGAGGTTCAAATTTTTTGAGGTTCAATTTGTTTTGGTGCCGCTAGATGTCTATACTATACCTTAGACACCATCTCGATTTATGGCAACCTGTATTTTTCTTAATATTTTATTATCTTCCTCAAAGTGTCAACTACTAGTCCAGTGTCAATTACTGGTGGTTTTACCTTAGGGGGTTTTCCCGCATGTCTATCGGTGCACTCGGTGCGGTGGTGATAACCACCGCAATGACCGCATCTGTTTTCCGCCTCAGTGCACAGCCGCTTGCTGTGGCCGTATCCCAGGCACCGAGTGCACTGGACAAGCGGGGAGTGGTCGTACACACGGACCCTTTGGAGATCCACATGCAACATGCCGGCAGTCGTGAACCGGCTCCACAGTTTTGGTGAGAGCCGCATAACTATGTGCACTGTGTGGGCATTGCGCGTCCTCCGCCTGAACCTAACCTCCATTCTCTGATCCTTCTCCGGAACGTCACTCAAAATTTGCGCATTCTGAATCTTGATGGCCCTAATTATTTCTTCGTCCTCGACGTAATAAACGTCCATTACGACCATTACGTCCCGCAGAATAACCAGAGGGTCTCTGCTTCGGATTTCCTCTCGGCTCAGGCCTTTACTAGCTTTGCTAAGGCCCTCTCTAACTTTCTTCAGCTCCGCTTCCGATCCGCATCCAATTATGACGTTGCCGTCACGTATCTTCCGGACGCGGTCGATTTGTATTCCTGTGTTTGTCGCGTTTAGGGCAAATCTAATCTTACCCAAAACCTGGTCCCCAGTATCGCTCCCAGACGAGACCGCGACTGAGTGCGTTGGCTTGCTTCTCAGCTGCGGTCCCTTTGCTGGCCCGGCCGCTACACTCGCATACGTTCCTTTTTTTGTTTCTTCTTTGACTGTCTTAAGAGACTCCTTGAGGTTTTGAAGCTCCTTTGTGCTAGCCTCGAGAAGTCTCGCATGACTGTCTAGCCTGTGTAGTAGCTCTCTTTCTGTTACTGTATGCTGCACCTGCGAGGATTCAGTAGGGGGAGCTACCCTATCCACTTTTTCCTCATTACCTTCGCTTGCTGCTTCGGCATCCGTTTCCTGAGTTAGGACCCGGGTTCGATCTCCTTTAGAGAGCTCTGCCTCCTTTACAAGCTGGAGCCTATCAAGCGCATTCACTAACACTTCCTTTATTTCAGTCTTCAGGTTGTGAGACATGCCCAAGCTTAGCTTTGCCTTATTCAGGCATGCTCGCGTTTCCCTAATACGGTCTACGGGGGCCGGTTTGTCTCCTTTCGGAGGTTCTCCGGACCCCGTATCTAACTGAGGCCGCTCTACCAGCTTCTGCCCTCGCTTTCGTTTTTCCGGTCTGGATGATTTTCCGAGGAGATGGTTTGGGTCTGACTATACTGCTGCTATCTTTATCTCCTAAACTCTTTCTAATAGCAGAAATTGGGGGGGGGGGGGGTGTTTGCTTTGCCAGTGGCTACAGCGCCTATCTGGCTCATCTCCCCTGATTCTGTTAGTTTAGTTGGCGTACGAATCATTTTGTTTCTTAGTTATAGCGCAGAAGGCGTTTATACACTAGTGCTTGGGTATAGGCCACTCTAAAAGTTTCGGTCTTAATTTATCCTGTTACTTCTAAAACCTAGTTGCATAAATATGAGTAAATTTGAAGGGAAAATTTTTTTACATAAATTTGTCAGAAAATAATATAATTTATTTCACGTGAGTCCCCGGTCGCTGTCAAACTTTTTGGGGGCGTGGCTTAGAATCGCCCTTGTCCCGTGTTCTAATCCACGGCGACAGAGTACTTTTTGTGCGGAAAAGTTTCTGTATTTTATCTGAAATTTATTTTATTTTATTTGCGATGAGTTAAAAAAAAAGTTGGGTTGGAAATTTTGAATGTTTTTTTTTCAGTGTAAAAATTTTTTTTGTAAAAAATTTTTGCATTATATTTTTGTGTAAATATTTTTATTCGTAAACTGTTAATTTTCTAGCTATGTTTATCTACTTGTAATACAATTTGACAGATGCAAAAAAATTTAATTTTGTTGCTCCTGTTAGAATTTTAATGGCAATGTTTTATGGGCGGAGCCTAAATCACCAACAACTGTGTACAAGTCCCTAGTTGACGGAGTTACTGAGTAGCGTGGTATATTATTCCGCCACCGCGGCGCTGCTCGTCGCGTGGGCGTACTTTGCTACTCGGTTTCTACGTATTCCGCCACTCGGTTACAATTAAATTTTTACTGAATGTTCAGTTTATTGGCTATTGCTTTTATTTAAATATTCACTTAACACGTTCACGCCGGCGTGTACCACCGGTGGCTCGCGCTTGATTGCGTCATCGGGCGTCGTGTACCACCGGTGGCTCGCACTTGATTGTGCTTTTAAACACTGATAATTTAACGTACATACATAAAAACGTTTATTTTAAACAAAAGTTATAATTAATAACGTATTATGAACATAACTTTTGCTCAATAACTTATAATATACTACTCAAAACAAAATAGGGCCGGGCCCACCATCATTTTGCCCCTTAATTTATGTGCATACGAGGGTCAAACTGAAAGTTCTTAGAAAATCAAAAACTAAGCATTCTAGCAAGTTATTAGTTTTATTATAACTTTTCAAAATAGCGTCCATTTACATCAATACATCGCTGCATTCGATGGAACCATTGAGAAAAGCACCTTGCCCACTTGGCCTTAGGGGTCTCTTCGACGGCGTTTTGAAACGCAGCCACTGCTTCTTCGGCGTCCATAAAATGTTTTCCTCGATCGAAGTTTTTCTTTTATTTTCGGGAATAAATAAAAATCGCAGGGTGCGAGGTCGGGGCTATACGGCGGGTGACCCAGTAATTCCACGTCTGAGGTCGCCAAATAGTCGATCGTTTGCCTGGCGGTGTGCGACGAGGCATTGTCGTGATGAAGGAGGATCCTGCTGCGAGGTCGTTTCTCTCAAATTTTTTCCAAGACAAGTGGCAAACAGTTGTTAGTGTACCACTCTGCATTAACCGTTTTCTGATCCTCTAAGACAACTGTCGCATAATGACCTGTCTTTCCGAAGAACGAGGCCACCATCTTTTTTCCAACACTTCGACCTCTCTTCACTTTAGTTGGCAACTCTTCGGAAGGAAACACCCACTGAGCAGACTGTCTTTTGGTTTCCGGATCATAACAGTAAATCCAGCTTTCGTCACCCGTTAGTATGTCGAACACAGCATTTGAGTCACCTCCGTTAAATTTTTGGATCATTTCTCGGCACCAATCAACACGGCGGAGTTTTTGAGCCTCGGTCAAATTATGCGGTATCCAGCGGGCACAAAGCTTCCTGACCGCTAAATGTTCATGGAGGATTTTGTGCACTTGACTCATACCTATGCCTAGACTTGTCCGAATCTGCTGATAGGTCACTCTTTTGTCAGTCTCTATCATACGCCGCACAACACTGATATTGTCTTCAGTCGTCGCTGTAGAAGGCCGTCCCTCACGCAAATCATCGGTGAGATTAGTTCGACCACGTTTGAATTCATTAAACCAGTTGTAAACTGTGGCACGAGATGGGGCTTCATCGTGAAATGCCAATCGAAGTCTATCATAACTTTCTTGTTGACTTATATGACATCGAAAGTCATAAAAAATCATTGCACGAAAATTTTCTCGGCTTAAATTCATTCTGACGTGCACAGACAATTTTCAATTTGCCGCCAAATCGTAAAATAAATGACAAATGAATGAAATGTATACTCAATATTATTGGTAAAGAGTTCTATTTTCAAAATTTAAACTTATTTTTTTAATATAATGCTTTTAAGTTGCCAGTTCTAAAAACTTTCAGTTTGGCCCTCGTACATGATTATTAAATTTTTACAATTAGTCGATGTTGAATTAGGGTTCTACACATTAAGTAAACACAAAATAACGTTTGAATTGTTTAATTTTATCGCAATACACTCAAATACACATTTTTAGAGAAGATGAGCACTGAGTGGACTGTCAATAAAAACTTTTATAGTCACTGTTTGTTTTTAATAAGCTTGCCGGGAGCTTTTCTTTAGTATCGAGTAGGACCTCCTTTGCTCCGTATGCACTCTCTGAGCCTATCTGGAACACTCTCAATCAGATGAGTAATGTTTTGGTCGGGTATTCGTTCCCAACAGAGTTTCAGCGCGTCGTTTATGAGGTCCTGTTGGCTGTTAACGTGGCTATGGGTTTCTTTAAGACTTCTTTTCAATTGATCCCAGAAATGCTGAATCGAGTTGAGATCGGGACTCATTGCTGGCCAAGGTAAAACCGAGATATTGGCATCAGAAAGTGCCCTCTGAGTGACCCTAGCTGTATGCGCACGAGCGTTGTTTTGCATAAACACAAAATTATCACCTACTCTTTGTGAATATGGGATGACATAAGGTCGGATTACTTGCTCGACGTAACTGGCTGCAGTGACCGTCCCTTCGTTCAAGATCACCAGCTCTGTTTTGCCTAACAAGCTTATACCGCCCCATATCATCACACTCGGGCCCCCAAAACGATCAGTGCCGTGCATGCATGGTTCAGTAAAACGTTCTCCTTCTCTTCTTCACACACGTACACGTCTGTCATCGCTAAAAAAACTTAACTTTACACTCGTCTGAAAAGAGTACTGTCCTCCAATTGTCCATGGTCCAGTCCAAATGCTCACGCGCAAACCTCAAACGTGTTGCCCGGTGAGCCCTTGTTAATTTTAAACGAATAACACGCATCCTAGAATGTTTTCCGTCCTCGTGGAGTCGATTCCGAATGGTTTGACCACTAACGCGTGTGCCAGTAGATTGCCTTAGCCGGGATTGCAAGGTCCGGGCGGTTGTCGTGCGGTCCCGGCGCGCAGTCAATCGAATGTACCGGTCTTCTTGAGCAGTTGTGGCTCGAATCCTTCCTGATCCAGGTCTTCTAGCCACACTACCTGTCTCCTGGAACCGCTCCCATACGTTTCGAATAGCTCGCCGTGACACACCAAGGCGAGATGCAACCGATCTTTGCGATTCTCCCTCTTGATGCAAAAGAACTGCCCTTGTCGAAGTTTCTTTAAATAAAACCAAAGGTGTTTTATTATCCTTTATCACCGTCAGAAATTACTCTCATTGTTTTTTTCGGAATCGAATGTTCGACGAATTCACTTTCATCACTCGAAGTTATTTGTGCCGATTCGATGTTAGAAGCAGAAATATTTACATTATGAGAGATGGTTAAAAAATCGGTTATTAAAAATTGCCCGAATTCTTCGTAAGATCTTTGTAAACTTCTTCATATTGAGCCAAGTCAGCACATGAACTCGGGATTCCCCGTGAAATGTGTACACAGTACACGTGTTCAATTGCAGTAGCATTTAGTAGAGTGCGATAAAAACAAAAAAAAACTTATTTCGAAAACCGTGTAAAAGCGAAAACGTGTAAAATAAGTACCGTGTAAATCGGGGGATAGGTGTATTTATCTTTGTTATTGCACTGATTACGACCACTGCCATGTTGTTTGCAACTGTAACGTTGCACGTATAGTTTTCCTTTGACAGATGTGCATTGCCGCCATCTTTATTGGCAATAGACTGTACTCTTTACATTCGAATTTTGTTTCTTGCAATGAATTAAATGCATTGTTGGCATCACTATCTTCTCGTTTCATGTCAATTAATTTACGTTTTAATGGCGTCGGTTGTAATTACCATGCCCGGAAGTCCCGGAACGTTCGTTTTTAACTCCAATTTTGTGGATCGAGCTTTATGACCCGGCGCCGAGTCTTACTGAAAGTACAATTCGTAGTAACTGAACGAGGGAAACTGCCTTCTCAAGGATGGCATCTCGATACACTTGTGCCGATGTTTTGATACCTTAATGGCGGACAGTCCCACTACGTCGGACTGTCCTGTCCGCGGCGGCAACATGCGCGCCCTAGCGCATCAACGATGTGACGTAAGTCAGCGGCCCGGATCCCCGGTCGCTCGGCGCGCGCGTCTCACTCACTCTGGGTTCGGCCGCACATCGGCGCACACGCAAGCCTGCCGTAATAACCTCTCGCTCCGACGCGCCCACCTTTGTATAGTGGTTGTGTTAACAACCAATTCTCAATTGCATCCGTTTATTTCATTTTACCACCACATTAGTTAGTGAAGAGTGAGTTAAAAGCTAACACCTCTTTTAATCATTACTGAAGTTGGATAATTCCCACGTTGTACTCTGTTGACTAGTTGACCAGCTTCTTTAGACCTTTCAGCATATATATGATCATTTTGTTTATTAAAATATTGCTCAATTGTAAAGTTTTTCTAATCTGTTAACTAAATTTTCTTTGACGTCCTTTTAGGTACAGCTTTAGTAATTGCTTTAGTAATTTTTACCACGCTTTACTTTTTTAAAGTATCAGTTAACCATTGAGTATCTTCTGGGCTGCAAGTCCCAAGTCATCTGTTAAAATACGCGACGTGGTTCTAGGAATAATATTCATCTGTAGAGATAAAATTTTTGGTGTTCGTACAGGATTTCTGCAATTCTTTCCCTTGCTGTTTTGATCGCCTTTACCGTACGAACACTACATGAACGGCCAGATTCTTTTCTGTCAGAAACAGAGGAGGTTTCGTTTACCTATATATATATATATATATATATATATATATATATATATATATATATAGCCCGGTACAAACATTTGACTAATATTAAGCCTATGGTGGACTTAAAAAGTTGTATTTGGCGCCATACCTGCTTCATGTAATGCAATCACAGCGATCGCTTGTCTTTATCACCCCACTCTGTTTTAATATCACAAAATCTATGACAATAGAGACTTCTTTTTAAAAAGTTATAAAAGAATATATAGGGTGGGCCATAAATTTTTACACTTTTGTAACATGTGTAGAAATAAAAGTACAAATGCTATTTTGTTTATGATTTATTTACCGTAATTATCATTTATTAAAATTTATTTTTTAAAAATGACATCGTCGAGATGTGCTCCGTCTCGCCGTTGGCACTCCTGTAATCGACTACGTAAACTTTGGAAAACTCGTTGACACATGCTGCGAGGAATCGCGGCTGTCTCCTCGTGGATGTTTTCTTTTAATTGGGATATGGTCGTCGGTTTATTAAGGTATACTCGACTCTTCAGATATCCCCACAAGAAAAAAATCGCAAGGTGTAAGGTCCGGGCTTCTGGGAGGCCATGGGATATCACCTCTGCGAGAAATCAATTTGTTAGGAAACAATTCTTTGACCACTGGTAAAGTCACGTTTGAGGTATGGCATGTTGCACCATCATGTTGCATCCAAGTCTGGCTGTTGTATCCTTCAAATTCATGCAACTGTGGTGTCAAAAACTCTCGCAACATATTACTACAGCTATTTGCATAAAGGAATTTTGTCTGTAATTTGATGTACATTTGGGAATGTTAAGATACATAGGCTGTCTAATTGTCCTATTTGGAACAACTAAGTGAACATGAGTTAGCAAGTGTGGAGTATCTACTAAACTCTGTGCAATATTCACTAGAAAAACAATATCTGCAACTGTCCTTCTTTCTTGAAGTGGTAAAGTGTGGTGTCTGATGCACCTTGAGATACAATTTGAATCGAACTTTCTGCATTAATATTGCAAGTATTTCAAAAATTTACGTTGAATTGACTCAATCCTATTAACATGTACACTGTAACGAGTATTGTCTAACTTGTTGAGAGTACATTTGGGGACTCTGTGAGTCTGGGCTAGTGCTCTGGTGAGCAGCGATTCCCCCAGATCCTGACCTATTACTGACGCAATTACCACCCCATGTCCGTCGCGTTGTTATGTTTCGTGGAGGGTACGTCGGATGTTTATACTTAGTCTTGCCATAAATATTGTTATAAAGAAAAGCACGATTTTTTTTTTATACGTAACATTTATTCCTTTCATAGTGAGTTAGTTTAATACATCAATATATAACTATTAAAAATATACAATGTTTATTCGAAGTGGTCTCCATTGGCTGCAATACAGTCTTTTAAACGTTGAGGCCAGTTATCAATAGCAGCACGAACTCTTTCTAGAGGAAAATTCTTCACTGCCAACCGAATGGATCGTTTTAGGGACTCCAAATTATCATGGCGTTTAGAGCAAGCCTTACTCTCTAAAACTGACCATAAATCATAATCCAATGGATTTAGGTCAGGACTTGACGACGGCCAGTTTTCAGTGCTGATAAAGTCCGGAACGTTAGTTTTCAACCAAGATTGGGTGGATCGAGCTCTATGACCCGGTGCCGAGTCTTGTTGAAAGCACCATTCTTTGTTATTGAACATGGTGTTAGTTAAAGGCTTAACTACCGTCTCAAGAATGGTATTTTGATAAACTTGTGCCGACGTTTTAATACCTTTTTCACAAAAATATGGCTCAGTCACCCCTTCATAGCTAACACCCCACCAAACCATCACTGAAGTGGGATAATGCCCACGTTGTACTCTGTTTACTAATTGCGAAGCTTCTTTAGAGCTTCCAGCATAAATACGGTCATTTTGTTTATTAAAATACTGCTCAATTGTAAAAATTTTCTCATCCGTAAACAAAATTTTTTTGTGACCTCCCTTTGCGTACCGCTTAAGTAGTTGTTTGGATTTTACCACCCTATTCTTCTTTAAATTATCAGTTAAGAAGTGACCAGTACGTCTCTTATAGGCTGCAAGTCCTAAGTCATCTTTTAATATACGCGACATGGTTCTAGGAGCTATCTTCATCTCCCGAGATAAAATCTTTTGCTTACGGACAGGATTTCTTCGAATTCTTTCCCTAACTGCTTTAATCACCTTTTTCACACGAACGGTACGTGGACGGCCAGATCTTTTTCTGTCACAAACAGAGGAGGTATCATTGTACCTATCAATAGCCCGGTAAACAAACATTTGACTAATACCAAGCGGGTGGAGGGTTTTAAAAATTGCACTTTTCTCCATACCTACTTTATGTAAGGCAATCACAGCGATTCGGTTCTCTTTATCACCCCACTCCATTTTAATATAACAAAATATTTAACAATATAATGGCGCGAAAATAAGAAAACACATCAAGCAATCATATAAAAATGACAGATTCCAAATTCAAACGTAATATTTTCTTTTTTTGAATAGTAACAGTATTTATGGCCAGACTAAGTATAGTCTTGCAGACAGCTTATTCGTTATAGCGTAGTCTAAGAAAAAAATCATCAATAAGCCGTCTGATAAAATTTTATTTTTAATTATCAAACTCTGATATTCATTTGGAATTTGACCATGCAATAAGAAATTCTTCGACACATTCCGTACTCTGTGGACACCAATGTAAAGAATTTTCAAAAATCTTTTCTGACAAATCTTTGCCAACTTTTAAGTATGAAAAATGCCTTCGATTTACCACGCTTATTTACTAAAGGTCATCATTTATGTTGGCGAGTACACCTTTTTAGATTTTAAACTGAAATTGTCCTGTGTCGTCGAAATACGAGATTAGGGCAGAGTTACCCTCGATATAGACCGATGTGATCCCGAGGCTTCACACTATGGTGATTGCCACCATGTTCCCCGTCTGACGTCTCGGGTCACTGATCGTCATAGCTCTGCTGATGAAGATGGTTCTCCGCCTTGACGCGATTAGCGTGAAACCAGCTTTTACATTTGATTATCACTGATGCCCGCCTATTTCTGAAGCGTGCCTCGGCTTCCTTTGTTGGGTACCTGCAGCAGCTCTACTAGCAGTTCATTGTTAGTCTGCTTTTTCCGCTGCAGGCGAACCTGGACCATGTACATTAGTGCAATTCTCGAGTGCTCGCATCTACCTTTCTTTGTCATATACGCGGGTGAATCAAAAAATTCTTGGAATCAATATTAAAAAATGCAAAGATTAAAATAATAATATTTTATTTTTCTACATAATCTCCCTCCAATGCAATGCATTTAGAATAACGCGTTTCTAACTTCCTTATTCCTTGTGAAAAAAAAATATTTTCTCGACTCTCGAAAAAGTCCTCTACGGCAGCTATAACCGCGTCATTATCGTGAAATTTTGTTCCACGAATTTCCTCTTTTAATTTTGGAAATAAGTGAAAATCACTTGGGGCTAAGTCCGGAGAATATGGTGGGTGGTCAAGGAGATTGAAGCCAGCACAGCGGATTGCGTTGAGCGCAACTTCCGATCGATGAGCAGGAGCGTTATCTTGAAGAATCAACACGCCCAACGACAGTTTTCCACGACGTTTTTCTTTAATCGCTTCACGCACTTTCGGGATTAAATTTGCATAATAGGGTCCAGTAATCGTCTGGCCTTTTGGCATGTAATCAATAAAAAGGATTCCTTCACTATCCCAGAACACAGAGGCAATAACTTTGCCAGCGGTAGGAGCAACTCGAAATTTCTTACGGTACAGCATCACCCCCTAATGTCTGCTGAATGTCCAAAAAAATTTCCTTCGTAGACATTTTTTTCAAACTGAGATATTTTATCACCGCACGTAACTCACTTTTATTCATAATTTTGACTTTTTAGCAACTCGTTGCACAAAAAAATTTATTACATGCGAACGAACTGACAAAAACAAGTGACAGTCTGCATAAATATAGTGTGATAGACACTCTTTAATTTGAATATCGAACTTGATCCAAAAAGGTTTCATACGAGGGTCAAACTGAAAGTTCTTAGAAAATCAAAAACTAAGCATTCTAGCAAGTTATTAGTTTTATTATAACTTTTCAAAATAGCGTCCATTTACATCAATACATCGCTGCATTCGATGGAACCATTGAGAAAAGCACCTTGCCCACTCGGCCTTAGGGGGGTCTCTTCGACGGCGTTTTGAAACGCAGCCACTGCTTCTTCGGCGTCCATAAAATGTTTTCCTCGAAGTTTTTCTTTTATTTTCGGGAATAAATAAAAATCGCAGGGTGCGAGGTCGGGGCTATACGGCGGGTGACCCAGTAATTCCACGTCTGAGGTCGCCAAATAGTCGATCGTTTGCCTGGCGGTGTGCGACGAGGCATTGTCGTGATGAAGGAGGATCCTGCTGCGAGGTCGTTTCTCTCGAACTTTTTCCAAGACAAGTGGCAAACAGTTGTTAGTGTACCACTCTGCATTAACCGTTTTCTGATCCTCTAAGACAACTGTCGCGTAATGACCTGTCTTTCCGAAGAACGAGGCCACCATCTTTTTTCCAACACTTCGACCTCTCTTCACTTTAGTTGGTAACTCTTCGGAAGGAAACACCCACTGAGCAGACTGTCTTTTGGTTTCCGGATCATAACAATAAATCCAGCTTTCGTCACCCGTTAGTATGTCGAACACAGCATTTGAGTCACCTCCGTTAAATTTTTGGATCATTTCTCGGCACCAATCAACACGGCGGAGTTTTTGAGCCTAGGTCAAATTATGCGGTATCCAGCGGGCACAAAGCTTCCTGACCGCTAAATGTTCATGGAGGATTTTGTGCACTTGACTCATACCTATGCCTAGACTTGTCCGAATCTGCTGATAGGTCACTCTTTTGTCAGTCTCTATCATACGCCGCACAACACTGATATTGTCTTCAGTCGTCGCTGTAGAAGGCCGGCCGTCCCTCACGCAAATCATCGGTGAGATTAGTTCGACCACGTTTGAATTCATTAAACCAGTTGTAAACTGTGGCACGAGATGGGGCTTCATCGTGAAAAGCCAATCGAAGTCTATCATAACTTTCTTGTTGACTTATATGACATCGGAAGTCATAAAAAATCATTGCACGAAAATTTTCTCGGCTTGTAAAATTCTGCCCAAGCCTCACCTATACCTTCAGAAGGAGGTGAATCCCAGCTTGTCTTTTCTGACCAGATTTTCTGCATTAATAGCTTGGCATGTAACGTAATCGGAGAAACTAGCCCTAATGGATCGTACAGCTGTCCTATGTAACTCAAAATTTCTCTTTTCGACTTAGGCATTTCAGCTGGAATTTCTAGACTACTGATCACAAAGGAATCAGTGCCTATATTGTAATTTAAAGCTAAGGCCTTTTGTGAATTATTTTCACCTTGAAAATCTAGACTACCTATCATTTTATGTTCTTCTGGGATGTTTTCTAGTATCTCAGGAATGTTGGATAACCATTTATGTAATTCAAATCCACCCAGACTCAGTAGTTGTGTAATTTCACCTTTGATTTGGCTCATGACTTCTTTAGAGTCATTTGAAACTAAAATATCATCAACGTAAGTTTGTTTGCGCAAAACCTCTGCTGCCAGTGGAAATTCAGCCTCATATTTATCTGCTAAATCTATCAAGCATCTTGTGGCTAAGAAAGATGAGCTTTTTAGACCGAAAATTACTGTATTTAGCTGTAAGCATTTTATGCTCTCTTGTGGGTTTTCGCGCCATAAAATCGTCTGAAGAGGCCTAAATTTTTTGTGGAGGCCTATTCGCAAAAACATACTTTTTATGTCTGTAGAAAGGGTATATTGACCTACCCGAAAAAGCATGAGAATATCGAAAAGTTCTTGTTGAACCACGGGGCCTTTGTGCAATATATCATTGATTGAAAGCTTGTTGTTAGTTTTCATTGCTCCGTCAAAAACTATTCGGCATTTCGTTGTTGCTTTGTCATTGCGAATGACGGGGTGGTGTGGAATGAAATAATGTGGGTCTTTATCTAGGTCATACTGACTGATATCAACGTAAGAGGCATACCCGTTGGCGACAAGGTTGTCTATGCCATCTTTGTAATTTTGTTTTAATTCTGCATTTTTGCTGAGCTTTGATTCTAAATTATAAAATCTTTTGAGAGCCAAATCAAAAGAACCCCCAAGTGTTTCGTTAACTGACTCTAGAGGAACTTTTAATGGAAGTTGAACTTCAAACTTGTTGTATTGTAAAGAAGTGGTTTCTTTATAATAATAATAAATCTTTAATTCAGACCATATTTTCAGTCCATATTTATGTTAGTACAATATTCTTACACTATGTTAGTTGTTTACAAACATACAAACATACAGACAGAACAGCCCATGGGTTAGTAATAAGATAAACTTAGCCTATGTTAGTATTAAAATTAAGTATAAAAGAAAACTTACATACTAAATACACATACGCTTATTGGCGAGTGTATGTGCACCATTCCAGCAGGCCCAGAGAGGGCTGTCTAACTTATACGCCAATGTGCTGAGGAGGGTGTTAGTGCTCTCCGCCGCCCGTCTCATCATCGACGCTACACGCTTGCGGATGATCGCGTAGAAGTCGTCCACCCTCGCCTCCGCAAACATGGCAGATGCACTACAGTAGCGCGGCTTGCCCAGCACCGCCCTCAGCACATTGTTGTACTGCACGCGAAGGGCTCTGACGGTCCGCTGCTTATAGTCCGCCCACAGACTGCACGTGTAAAAAGTCTGACAGTATGCTCTAAACAGTGACAACTTTACCTGTTTATTACATCGCGCAAATCTGCGAGCCAACATATTGCCCCGGACCGACAACGCCCGCCGTTCCCTCTCTATGTCGCCGTCGTCCTTGAGGTGCTCGTCAACTATGTGCCCGAGGTACCTGAACTCAGCCACCTGTTTCAGGGGGGATCCACAAAGCATGAAAGTAGGTTTAAAGTTCGAAGGTTTATTATTCCCCCTAAAAACAAGGATCTCGCTCTTTTTCGCGTTGTAGCTGAGTCCATTCACCCCGGCATACTCCTCACATATTTTCAACAGTTTTCGGAGGCCACTGACTGAGGGGCTCAGCAGGACCATGTCATCAGCATAGCTGATGTTGTTTATAAAAACTCCATCAATCGAGCATCCGACACCCGCCCTACTGAGCCTCTCTATCAGCTGGTTGACGTAGAGGTTGAAAAGCCTCGGCGACGTCAGCCCTCCCTGCCTTACTCCACAATTCAGTTTGTACGGGTCGCTCATTGCGTCTCCCCACCTCACTACATTTAATTGATTGCCATACCAGTACTGAAGAAGTGATAGCAGTTCCGGCCTTAAGTTGGTCTCGGTTCTAAGCTTGTGCCATAGAATTTTATATGACACCAAGTCAAATGCTTTGGACAGATCCAAAAAGCACGCATAAACCGGAGTTTTTCTGTCTGTGTAGTAGCGGACAGTTTGCTTGAGACACTGTATTGCGCTCTCAGTTGACAACTCGGGTTTAAAACCAAATTGCGCGTCATTGATCTTCGCGGATTTACTTAATTGCGTATCAAGCAAACTGTCCAGAACCTTAGCTACTATCGTCGCGAGGGATATGGGCCTGTAATTGGATCTGTCTGCTGCATCACCCGTCCTATTTTTTGCCAAAGGTACCACCACTGTCTTCATCATTGCTTCCGGCAAGTAACTATGGTCAATACTGATATTGTAGAGCATGGCTAGGACCCCGGATAGGTGCACCCCAGCATAACGTAGATGCTCAACACTCAGGCCATCGTGTCCCGGAGATCTACCACGCTTCATACGCTTTACAGCACTACTAACCTCGCTTGCTGAGAAGCGTACCCGATCCTCCCTTACATCCACGATGTCCCGAGCTACGTCCTCGAATTGATGAGATGTACTCGGTGACTCAACTTTAAGATGAGACATAAACATATTAGCTATATTTCGGCATCCACTCGTGCCTCCCACCTCAACGGGAAGGCTCGCCCGAACATTTAATTTATTTGTCTGGTGCCAGAACCTTCCGAAATTTTTGGTGTCATGTGCCTCGGCCAACCTGTCCATTTTAATCTGTTCCTCGTGGTCCTGGCACCATTTCAGCTTACTTTTAAAAAGCCTACGGGACTCACACATATCCTCGTAAGTGACCCCCCTACTTGGCTTCCCCGCCTCAACCCAAGCCTGAAAGCACAGACGAGCCCTCGCGTGCAGTGGCGCCACATGCTTGTTCCACCCGATAACAAAACCTTTTTTACTTCGCCGAACCACCTTGTAGCTTAAAATAGCCCCTTTCTGCATTATAATAGCTATCTCCGAATACATCTCATCAATGAGTAGTCTATGGTCAGATCTTTGACAATTTGTATTATAACACTCCGCGAGTTCCGTTGGAAGTACAATCTTGCCTAACTTTTCATTACAATACTCCGTAAACAGTCTCGTCTGTTCACTATCCCTTTGCCCCCAAATTATCTTATTATTGTAACAACCTTTAGGAGTGTCGTATTGCAGAGATATGGGTTTAAGATCACAAATAATTTCTAGGGGATAGTGATCAGACCACGACACGTCATTATTTACTTTTATCTTTTCAACATAGTTCTTTGCTATACTAGTGACCAAACAATGGTCGAGCCAACGTGTACAGCCATGGGCGTCACTCTTATATGTATACGTCTCCCCATTGTTTGGCAAAGCATCATAATCAACGCAACACCATTTTTGTTCCATACAAAATAATTGCATCTCCTCAAAGAATAACTCGCCTGGATGAGCATTAAAGTCCCCCAACACAAAAACCATACCTATGTCACTGTCCTCAACCACCGCATTTATTTCACTCAAACAGTCTGTGAAATGTGGTAAGTTGTCCGCACAGTCCGTAGGCATATATACGGAGAAAATTAACATGGTACACTCGCGTATTTTACATTTTATAGCGCATACCCTCGGATTATTGCACTTCACCACAGACACTGAGGAAAAAGCACTCTTACGCCATAGCAGCGCCACACCTCCGTAGGGGCGACCACGCAGTACTCCCGCACTGGTATCCACCGCTGACGTGCCCGTGCCCGCGAAATCCTTATGCACTGTACTTATATAGGCTAGATCGTGTGGCAGCAACCAAGTCTCTTGTAATGCTACCACGTCCGATACAGCACAGAGGCTCCTCACACTGTCCTCCGACCTCTTCAAGGACTTACAATTAAAGCTACTCAGCTTTAGTTTATGATTCGTTGATAATAATATGCCCTGATCCATTCAATCTAATTTTTTGTTGTAGCTCGATCTGCGTTGCCTTTGTTTCCTTTATTAAACCTAATGTATTTTCTAAAATAAATGCCTTCCGGCCACGATTCCTTATCTGTGAAGAGCGGGAGCTTATTTCTCGGTATAAGAAATTTAAAAGAATTATAATCTTTTTCAATATTCCTATTGTTTACTTTCTCGGGCACTATATTTATATGCATTTTCTCCAATACATAATCTGCAACATCCTGCTCTGTTACCTCTTTTGAAACATTATATATGAACATAGGAACGTGTACCTCTGCTGCCTTGAAACGCCCCGATTGCTCCACCGCCGCCGTGCCTCTCATACCTTTGAATTTCGATGCTTTTCGTCTTTGAACTCTAATCCATTCCCCGTCGTCTTTATTTTGCTTGTCAGCCGCGCTCTGAACCGCGCTTATCGCCTCGCATGACGTCATCTTGCCAGCTGACTGCGCGGGCGCCTCATTTACGGTTTCGAACGTCGAAACCGCAGTTGCCGAACGGGTGGCCTCCACGTGCAGCCGGCTTACCTGTCTTTGCGTGTGAGCGACAGGGACAGATGTATCGGCCCCGTTATTCGTAACGCTCGTGCTTGACAAGGACAGATGATCATCGTCTCGTTTCTGCTCCGTCATTGGCTGTTGCATCTCAGTATCTTCACGTACTGTCATTAACCCCATCGGCCCGCTGTTGCAGTCGGGGCTACTGTGCAAACAATAACCGCCTCTCTTGTAGTTAACATTTGGGTAACTTTTGGTTTGTGCTACCAAGTCGTTGCTTATCTGACAATAGAAGTCAGCTTCTTGTTTTAAATCCACTTTTCTAACGTACGTTTCTTGAAACGATTCACATTTTTCGGTAAGGGAACTAATTTCACGTTGCATTACTATTATATCTTTCAATAAACGCGTCACGTCTACATGATCAAATGTCACCGGTGGCAATTTTTGAAGATCCCGCGCCACAAAAATGGGGAAAATTTCGGGTTCAGCTCCCTTCAGTAGTCCAATAATGTCCTCAATATTTTTGTTTTTTCCTTCATCGCCTCTTCTTTTGACTCGCTTTTGTTGCACTGAGTCAAACAGCAGACTCTTTGCTTCCGTGATCTCCTCCTCGGTGAAAGCTTGCCTACATAACAGGGCCAGACTCACATTGTTCATTACATCAGTTTTGTTTTGCACAAAACACAATACCTCGTTTACAACTATATTACAACCACAACATTTAACTCTTGCCATCGCCTATCGCGGGGGGTCAACGACCTCTGACCGTACGCGCGCGCTGTCAGCTGACGACTGAAAACCTTCTTTGAAAACCTTCTCGCAAACATCATCTGATACTTGGTCTGGAAATATTTGGGGAACGTCTTCTACCTCCCAAAATCTGCTGATGCTATCTTTGAGGTCGCTGTCACAAGTATTACAAAACAACGATACCTGTGGGTTGTCTTCATCTGTGTCCTGTAGCACCTTACCTCCAACAACATTGCCAAAGTGGGTGTTAAGTAGGCGCAGGTCTTGTAAGTTGGAGTTGGTACATTCAGGCGGCGACGCCAAGATCAGCTGGAAAAATATATCAGAACCGATTAGCAAATGTATTTTCCTCGGCTTGTTGAAAGTTGGGTCTGCCAATACAATGCTTGGATGAAATTCAATTTTGTCCGTATTGAATGCCATTTGTGGTAGATTCGTTGTGATTGTCTCTATAATGTTAAATTTTGCTGTAATATTGAAATCACTTGTAAGGGAATGTACCTTGACATCAACACAGGTATCAAGCGTGCTGGTGACATTACCAATACCTGATATTTTTATTTTGGTTTTGTTTGGGGTTAGCCCCAATAGATCTGCTAGCTCCGTTGTAATGAAGCTTGCTTGAGCACCACAGTCGAGCAGAGCGCGAACGTGATAATTTGTGCCATCTTAAGCAATGACCTTGACCTCTGCTGTGGGTAAAATGACTTGTCCCGATGCTTGGGACGTTAGTGTGACCGCAGCTGGCTGTTCGCTTTCGTGCAACACCGTATTGTGGGAAGCCCTACAGATATTGCATCTGAATCTATATCTGCATGGAGCGTCATGCTTGTTTAGACAGGTTTCGCACAGAGAATGCATTTTCAAAAACCTAATCTTCTCTGCCGTTGGCATAGTTTTGAAAGAAGGGCATGCATATAGCTTGTGAGTTAACTTACAGACTGGGCATTCTGGTGTCTTGGTTGGCCTCATAGCAGGCTTCTCCTTGACCCTCAGCGGCTGAAGTGTTGCTGCATGCGTGGCTTTTTTTTTTTTTTTTTTTTTTTTTTTTTTTTTTTTTTTTTTTTTTTTTTTTTTTTTATGACCCCCGCTATTGGGGGCCTCTCGTTCCCCTATCTTGAGTGGGACAGGGACTTAATCTTTTAATATAATTTTTTCACAGAATTTTTATTGTCTTTCTCTTCTATCGTTCTTCACATAATCTTTCAGTCTTGTCTATCTTTCATGTTACATTTCGTCTTTCTTTCTCATTCGCTCTATTCTTCTGACATTCTTCCCTTTTTTCTCCTTTTTACATTTATAATTTTAATTTCATTTAACATTGTTTAACATTGATCTTATACTATTATTTTACATTTTTGTTCTTCTAGCTTTTTATTTTGTTTTATATTTTTTATACAATGTTTGTTTTGTTTCTGTCGATGGCTTTTTTTGCGATTTCTCGACATAGGGATAAAAATGTCTTTCTATTTTCGCCACTGATCAGGGAGGGTATTGTCTCCTCCCTGACTTGAATTCCAGACCGGCACTCGAAGCCGAACCGGAGTCCCCCGAATGCGGGACACCGGGCCACAAGGTGGATCACGGTCTGGTCCACGCCCGGTTCACAGAAGCACGAGGGGTCCTCCTTGAGCTTAAACCTATGAAGGTACTCAGAGAACCCCCCGTGCCCCGTGAAGAGCTGGGCCGAGACCGCGTCCACCTCGATGCTGCGGAGCACGCGGTAGGCTGATACGGCGTCCGGGAAAAACATCCTCGTTACCGAAGCCGTCGTTCCTTCCACATACCTCCTGTTCCATTCGTCGAGCGACTCCAGTCTCAGTTGCCGCTTGACGAATGAAACAGGGCATCTCTCGTACTCTGGTCGTCTTTTACTCTTCAGGGCCGCTTCCTTGGCAAGCTGGTCCGCCCTCTCGTTCCCCTCCATCCCCGCGTGCGCTTTCACCCAGAACAACCTTACATCCTTCCCTTTTTCTCTCGCTTTCATTACATTCTCCTTCACTCTTAACGCTAAGGGATGGAGGGTGTCCGATCTTGCGACAGTTTCGAGAGCGGACCGCGAGTCGCTCAGTACGGCGCAGACTTGCGCCGACTCGCCGGCCGCGTACCCTGTTGCCTCAGCTAGAGCCAGCAGCTCTGCCTGGTACACGGTGCAGAAGTTGCCCAACTTGAGTTTCTTTGTGTATGACTCTACGGCGCCCCGCTTGACGCAGAACGCCGCACCCACCTTATCCTCTATGCGGCTGCCGTCGGTATAAATTACCAGATCGGCAGCCGCGGTGGTAAGTCGGACTTCCTCCGCACTTTCCCCCAGACAGGAGAACTCCACACCAACTTGACCAGACGGGTGTGGTAGTCTCAGGTAGCTGACCGGTACCTCCAGGTCTCGGTCCTTTACCACCTGCCGGGAATGACCCTTTCTTATTTCAAATAAGCGGGCTGCTTCTTGGACCCGAAGGTCCAGGGGAAGCAACCCGGCAAGTAAAAGGGCCGAGTGCAGGGACGCGGTCCTGTGGGTCCTCGCGATCTTCTGCGCGAAGCCCCGCTGGACCGCGTCCAACTGCCTGCGGACCAGCAGCTTCCTAGCCGCCGGCGCCCATGCACTCGCTGCATACAAAATCGTCGGCTCCAGCACCGCCAGATACATCGCTCTGATCACCTCCGAGTTCAGACCCCAAGATACCTTTACTACTTTACGTTACGGTACGGCCGCGGCGGCGCAAATTTTTGCTCGCTTTTATCTTTTTTAGCGTCTACCGTCCGCTCTTTTTAATTGAGATTTCTTTGTTATAACTTGCAACTACTGTCTAATTATACTAATTCTTAATAACTATGGGATGGGTCAAAAGACCACAATCCCAGTGGCAGCCGCCGAGTATTTTATTATTCTAAGATTTGTCAAATTTATTTTATTTGCGATCTTTTGATCGGTATTTGACCTTAGTGGTGGGAAGAGATTTTTCTTATTTTATAATTGTCTGCCCTTTATTGGGCCCTAAAAATGGTACCCTGCTAATTTGCGCGGGGTCCGTGACAATTTTTCTCTTCTACCCACCACTTATAAATTTTTATTTTCGCTAGTTAAAAACTCGGCGGCTACCTTATCTAGTGAAGTTTGTCCCGCGTCGTCGGACTCCCGGCTGCACTCCCCTCGAACCCGCTGCCTGACTTGGCCGCGGATGTCCGATTTCGACGACCCCGTGGGCAGACTGGTGTTGATTTTCGGCCCACGCTCCCTGGTTATGAGCCAAGAAGAGCCGACCGAAGCCCCAAGCGTCGGGCTCGTCGATCCGGAACTGATGTCAACGGGAAAGGTGCGCCACGCACCGTTCCGCCAACGATTTCACTCCTTGCCGGGATTCTAATTGGAAATAATCCAATTGGAATTAGTTTATTTCCTTCAGAGTTTCGCGAGTTTTTTGCCTAAAATTATTCTGATTATACTGTCGCGTAGCTCTCGTAAGCGCGCACAAGATAGCACTTTCAGTTTATGACGTCGCAGCGCTTATTCGCGCGCGGCGGGACTTTGAAAGTTTTATACTGTTCCGCACCTTTTTTCACTAATTTGTTTGTAAAAAATCGAAATAACGTTCGATTGTGAATTTTTCCACTGCACTATGTTCGGGTTTAGTTCGCGGATTTTTTGGTATAAAATTTAATAATTATTTCTCACTAAATCCCACTGAAAGCTATTTTTAAAGCGCCGACTGTGCGGTTAAGCGTCACGGACAGGTGCGTTCTGCTCGGGAGCGTGCGCAAGACTTTTTCGCATGCGTGGCCTTAGCAGGCCCAGGGATAGTAGCAGAAGCAGTAAGGCGTGAATCCTCCAAAGCTGTAGCGCGTTTCTCTAAGAAGTGCATGAGCGAGATAAGAGTTGGCTCTTCATTAGAACTTCTGCTTAAATGAAATTCCCTAACCGAATAGGCATCAAGCTTTCTCGTTAGAATGCACACTAGAAGCGCGTCCCATGACTCCACACCTTGACCCAGGTTCTTTAGGGCCGCTTTTTCCTGCTTAGTGTTAGCTACAAACTCCCTAAGGTTAGCAGCGGTCGGCTTGCTAACTGTTGTTATATCTAAAATCCTACCTATGTGCTCATTCTTTATCCTATATGTGTTATGGTACCTCTGCTCTAAAATGTTTTTGGCTTCTGTATAGCTTTCACTAATAAGGGGTAGATTTTTTATTAAATCTAAGGGTTCCCCCTCTAAATAACCTTGTAATAGACAAAGTTTGTGTATCTGCTGTAGCTTGTCGTTGCTGTCAATTGCTGCATTGAACAGCTGAATGAAAGATTTGTAATCTGCATAATTGCCTTTAAATTTGTTAATTTTTAACTCTGGCACTTTGAAACTTGGCTTTGAATTGGTATTCTTTGAATCAGTGTTTGAAAGTTGGGTGAGCCTTTGCTTGATTGCTGTAAGAGCGGTGAAATAGTTTTTATCGGCTTCCCCTGGGGTTTCGGTATCAGGTTGAGAAGTTTCACTTATTTCAAGGGTGAACCTCTCGTATTCTGCAAATAATGCCCTGACCCGCTCTTCCTTTAACACAAGGCCCTCAACCGTTAGTAGACTATAGTCTTCTTTTGCTAGCTGTGTGAGCTTACCTTTAATGTACGCGCGGCGTTTGATTAATGTCGACGCCGACTGTACGTCTGGACACTTTTCACCTTTATCCACCATTGTAAACACGTATTATCACTAAATAACACGAAATAAGCTAAAATATTTCCGATACAAGGGAAAATTAAATTACGTTGTGGTATGAATGTGAACGAATGGAAAAAAAAGTGATATGAAAGTGAGTGAACAAGTTAAATACGACGTGACGTTTCTGTCAGCTTCACCGAGGCGCGATTGGACGCTTGCTTCGGCGCGGCACGTTATTGGCTGTTCCCGCGCTCGCTTCCCGCGTTCTAAACTCCGCTTCTCTCCGCTTCCGCGTTGAACGGCGCTGATGTAGTCGTCGGTCGTCAATGCTCCGCTCATAACAACAAGACGCTCGGGTCGTTGACTTTGGGTTGTGAATGAATTTGTAGGTATGATGAAAAAGGAATGCTCACGATGTAGGTATACTTTAGGTTGTTTGAAAGAATGGTAATTTTCACTGAAATAATGTCTGGAGATCGAGCACTTTTAACACTTATAGCACTGTTTCCTTTACAGGAGTAGGTAGGTATAGTTTGTATTGAAACTTCTGCAACTTTGCTTGTAGGTATATAGGTATATAGGGTTCTTCTGCAACGTGGCGTGGCACTTTGTATTGACACGTGAATCTATCTTGCCCGTCTGCACTGAAATTGTATCACTGTTTCCACTATAGGGGGAACAATGTATCTGCAAATTGCTTGAAAATTCTCTGCACAAAATGGCGATGGCGGCGTAGGGCGATATCACAATGTCAATTCTGCCGGGTTTCTTGAAGTTGTATAGGTACTTTAATTATTGTCTGCTTTAAGCTGTATTTTGTTTGCTGTAAGCTGTATTCGCACTGTTTCCACTGTAGGATCCACAAATATATTCTGCAAAATGCTTGAAAAAAAATCTGCCTTTGCACAAGATCCAAAAAAAAAAATGGCGGCGATGGCGTGGGTCCGTGGAAAAAAAAAAACTTTTTTGCGGTTTTTGAAAGTTCTGCACTTCAATTTCTGCTGAAAGCTGTCTGCAACCTCGTACAAATTTCACTGGGTCGTATGGACCATGATGGGGAATGTAATTAGTGGACTGTATATTTTTAATGGCTGGTCAAAAGTAAAACCTTGTTTGAGGTGCGAAACAATTTATTGAAGGGAAAGAGACAGCTTTACATTGGAGAGAGACAACATGTAAAACAGTTGTAACAACTTAGAAATAATTATCATGTTTTTAATCTTAATGTTGGCTAAATTCCCAACACGGCTTAAATTCATTCTGACGTGCACAGACAATTTTCAATTTGCCGCCAAATCGTAAAACAAATGACAAATGAATGAAATGTATACTCAATATTATTGGTAAAGAGTTCTATTTTCAAAATTTAAACTTATTTTTTTAATAAAAACTTTCAGTTTGGCCCTCGTATAAACGGTTGTCAAATATCTCCCTTCCGCTTTTTTGCTCTTTATTCAATGCTTTATAAAAAGTGTTACAGTGATCGGATTTAGTTCAAATATGCGTCGTTTTGTTCGATAATCTGTTTCCATCTAGACGGCAACTTCATAATACTTCCCTCGTAGAAGCCCCCTCCTTATTTGCGAAGAACTCGGACAGCCACTTTTCACAAACCTCTTTTGAGTTCAACTTTACACCACCAAGGGCGTTCGCCATGGACAGGAACAGGTGGTAATCACTTGGCGCTATGTCCGGGCTATATGGTGGATGTGATAAAACCTCCCATCCGAGCTCCCGTAGCTTCTGACGAGTCACCAACGAAATATGTGGTCTGGCGTTGTCCTGGTGGAACACTACACCCTTCCTGTTGGCCAATTATGGACGCTTCTGGTCGATCGCCTGCTTCAAGCGGTCCAGTTGTTTGCAGTAGATGGTAGAATTAAGCGTCTGGCCATATGGGAGCAGCTCATAGTGGATGATTGCCTTCCAATCCCACCAAACACACAGCAAAACCTTCCTGGCCGTCAATCTCGGCTTGGCCACTGTTTGGGACGATTCACCGGCCTTCGACCACGACCGTTTTCGCTTGATATTGTCGTATGTGATCCTTTTTTCGTCGCCAGTCACCATCCGCTTCAAGAATGGATCGAGTTCGTTCCGTTTCAGCAACATATCGCAGGCGTTGATTCGGTCCAGAAGGTTTTTTTGCGTCAAATCATGCGGCACCCAAACATCAAGCTTTTTTTGTATCCAGCCTTTTCTGCAGATGGTTTAAAATGGTTTGATGACTAACTCCCATCTCCTGGGCGATGTCACGAGATGCCACATGCCGGTCTAACTCGATGTAGTCCATGATTTGATCGGTATTTGTCGTCACAGGTCTTCCGCCGGCTGGCTTATCCATGGTGTCGTTTTCGCCGGCTCTGAATCGTCGAAACCATTCCTCCGCGGTTCGAAGTGATAGAGTACCATCCCACAAAACACCATTAATCTCACGGAACGTTTCTCTAGCGGATTTGCTTTTAACGAAGGAAAACTTTAAAATAGCGCGAATTTCGGCGTTAGCGAACTCCATGTTTACACGTCTATAACTGTTGAACGCAATATCCAAACTAATCATGCATAGCGTCGTTTTGTAGGTTATGTCAAGACCTTTCAAATTATCTATAGTATGCCCAGATACGAGCTCTGTAGCGCTTTGTACATAGCCGCGAAATTCAAAAGACAAAAAGGCGGAAGGGAGATATTTGACAACCTTTTATATACTATTCACTGAAGACTAGTGCTAAAGGGCGTTCACTGCTAGATCAGCTATAAGTCGTTAATTACATAAAATTGTCTCTTTGGAGCTGTAAATTTCACACAAGGGATATAGTAAAAAATCTTAAAACTAACAGAGAGGGTTTAAAAACCACTGCTCTTAGTAGCTATAGAGATGCAAATATTTTGTCAATTTTTATTTTTACGTAATATGAAACGTAATTTGACCTTTGTTGTGCTTTTGAATTAATTGAATTTTTTTTATCTAACTTAATAAAGCGTTACTAAAAATGAATCTGAGCTATTTTTGGTATTTTTAATATGAAGATTTTAGCTAGTTTTGGCCTTAGCAACAAATGTCAATTTTGTCAAACTTTGCCGCGAAATTCAAAAGACAAAAAGGCGGAAGGGAGATATTTGACAACCGGTTGTCAAATATCTCCCTTCCGCTTTTTTGCTCTTGATTCAATGCTTTATAAAAAGTGTTACAGTGATCGGATTTAGTTCAAATATGCGCCGTTTTGTTCGATAATCTGTTTCCATCTAGACGGCAACTTCATAATACCTCCCTCGTAGAAGCCCCCCTCCTTATTTGCGAAGAACTCGGACAGCCACTTTTCACAAACCTCTTTTGAGTTCAACTTTACACCACCAAGGGCGTTCGCCATGGACAGGAACAGGTGGTAATCACTTGGCGTTATGTCCGGGCTATATGGTGGATGTGATGAAGAACTTTTTGGTTCACCCTCGTAGATACCTTTTGCAATACGATACGTCCAGTCGGATTTTCTTATATCATTTTCCCCAAACTTGTCAGCCGTTGCCATAGGCACTGTGAAGTGTATTTTCTAATTTCACTTGCTTGCAATTGCGGCAATCCCGCGACGTCTTTAAGGCATTCCTTGCGACGCAATGCCCATCACTGCATATACATACATATCGGGTGGCTATCTTCCTGCAGTGACACTCACTGTGACTTATTTCCAGGCAATGCTTTCACTGAATTGAAGTCCTTACTCCTTTGAGCTCTTGAAGGCAACGTGGACGGACTTGTTGTCGACTATGCGATGCGACAGCCTTAGGGACCACCTTGACGATATTTTGCGTCTGTCTATATTTTCCCCTTGCTGGTGCATGCGTGCAACTCGTGAGGAAGTCGATTTGAGGCGTCCGTTTCACTGAGCTACCAATCACTTCGACCTTTTTAAGACGTATTTATATATTTTCCGGTCGATTGTTCGATACTATGAGCGAGTGGTTGGACTTCGTTGCGCTTGGCCCTCGTTTCGTGTTGGCTTCTATTTTCTGTTTTATAGTTACCGCCGTTCCCGAGTCCTACGGGACTAGTGGCGGAGGTCATCTCCTCGATTGTGCTTTTGACGTTGTATTAAATATTTTTCCGAACGTCATTAAGCCTCTTATCGAGGAGATTACGAGTATAGAGTTGCTCCAAACGTTGTATCCACAGTCTCCTGATCAGATCAACCAGTTTAGCAGTACAGGGCTACTCGCTGTTAGGCTTCGTCGTGCGTTGTCTCCATGCCAGAGCCTTATACACAGAATGTGTACCACCCTTTAGAACGTTTTATTTCACCGAAAAAACAGCGCGTTTTCGTTGCAGACAGGTGATGTTTGTCCGGTAGCTTACGTAAATATTTATATATTGGTCATTATTTCCAAGATTACATTATAAGTAAGCGTATATAAAGTAAAGACACGCAGAATATATGTATTATAACAAATTGAACCAATACTCATACGCGCTATACATGTAATGAAAATCAGCAAACACCTCAACGTGTTTAAGGGTACCATGGGCCCGTATCATCCACATTGCGATGCTGCATAATGTTTAGGAAAAAAAGTATTTCAGAGCAATTTGTAATTTGAAACCAAGCGACAGCTGTAAGCCATATTTCAGAAAAACAAGGTTACCACGTTCCCATCGTTGTACATCTACGAAACTGCTATGTTCACAAGGGCTAATATACACTTGCACCTATGTCTTTCTGGGTCCAGCGGAACGGAGTAAAACGTTGTTCGAAAATTAATACCACGTTTTTTCCAAAAAAAAAAAAAAACCCGAATGTCGGTGCGGGTTTGTAACAAACTGCAGCGCGCTTCGCGAAACTGAATCTACTGCTCATTTCAATCCTAAAATCCCAAATTGCATACACTTTTGGTCGATAAAACATATATTGTGGACGATATATATATACACGATACACAATACATAATAGTGCAAATCACATTTGTTTTTCTACGTGCCGATCCGACTACTGTGAAAATACAACGTAGTTTATCCACTTTATCCACTTGGATTTTGACTAAAAATCTTGTTTTATAAGACAACTTTTGTCGACTGTATAGGTATATGCTTCCAATAAACAAAAATGCGTTGTTCTGAAAACAGTGATATATTTTAAAGAAGAACACGATAGGTAGGTAACAATAATCACACACGTAATGTTTTATACCACTAGCCTACATGAAGACAGAGTCGACGTCGCTGTTCTTGCATCGAACAAATACGCATGTAACTCCATGCTCGGGATCCTAGTAACATCGTGAAATACGTAGGACGATTGCTGTGCCGATCGCACGCAACCGCCGCCGAAAAGCCTCTGCGGCATCGTCCTTTATAACAGTACATATTTTGATGTACTCAATCATACCGTTATCAATAATCAGTTCAAATGCGCTCCTTACATTCCCGAGCATAATATTTTTTTTGGCGTACGCTGTTGCTCCTGACACATCCTTGAACATACTATAAGCTGGTACTCTACCACAACCTCCACCTTCTTTTAATGTTTCCCATAAAGTTCCATCCGCTGTTTGAAAAATCGCTGTTTCAACACAGCTCGTTCGATAAACTACAAACGTTAGTTTTTTGTCTAATCTTAGTTTAAGAATAAACTTGTTGACTTATACTCTGGTTTAAGAAATTTTAATACAAGGAAAACGATTCACAATTGGAATAATAATATACAATTTTATCAAAGTATAGAAAAGCATACTAGAAACAGTGATATAAAGAATAGATGCACAATGAATAGACGTGAGCTTAACACGGGTACTGTCGCTTCTCACACTAGTCAAGGCCTGTAACGAAAGGCCAGTGTCAGTCAGATTTACTGATCAAATTGCACGACAACATAGCCAAGTAAGGTTACATGTACATTAAAAATAAGAATGCGCAGTTTATTACGATATACACACGAACAAAAGAATTATACTTAATTTTCAATTAAAGAATAGACACAATATTTAACTCCGGCTGCACAATAAAGAAACAAACCTAACAATTTTATTGCTTATACAATTCAACCAAGAACCTCTATCAAGAGCACATGAATAAAGTCAAGATAGATAAACTAATTTACTCTAAGTAAGAAAAGGACCAATATTTAGCCACTTCCGCACATGCAGTGGTAGTCGTGCAACAAAGTGCACCGCCCGCCAGCTCGCTGATTAATGCGCATGCGGAGCAAAACGCGTGTTTCACCCCTCCACGGGGCATCTTCAGGAGTTATGTTATACCGATTAGTGCCAAACACAGAGTGCTAGGCTACCACTGTATGTGCGGAAGTGGCTAAATATTGGACCTTTTCTTACTTAGGATGGACTTCCGCAAAATAACGCCTGATTCTATTAAATAATTTACTTTAGACTTAATCAGTATGTGAAGTTACATTGGGCCTCTTGCGATGAGGTGAACCGAAACTCCCAGTAGCCATCCAGCAGTTGACGAATATAGATTCAGATTAATAGCCTCCAGTTCTTCCTACGCGAAATGTCTTCAGGCAAATATCATTTGTCAAAGGTAAAGATGTACTTTTAACTGTACTAGGTTATTTGTACTGTACTGTTTTAAAAAAATAATGGTATCTTTAATATAACAGCGCATGATGTCCACGACGTTAACTCTTGTTAATGTTCTCAAAAACCGAGGAGATAAGTCGCTTCCAAAGAGAGGTCTATTTAAAAAAACTTTTAAGGAAATCGTATTGCAGACCACTTCTAATCCTTATTATAAATAAATGGGACTGGTCGATGTGCAGTAGCGGGCGTCCTGCGACTGAAATTATGATCCCATTAATGTGTTTTTAAACGGTTTTATTTAGTTCGACCCGTACGGAATTTATTTGGGTCAAAATTAGAAATTGAAATTTAAGCACCTTCCCGTTGTCAGATTGATCTGAAAATTGGTACACACATTTAATTTAGATGACAATACAATATAATTAAATCAATAACATTATAAATCTAAGATGGCCGCCGATACAAAATGGCGGACTACATATTTTTCCTTAACCTCCTCAATATGGGTATCAAATGAAAGGGCTACACTAGTAAAACACAATGATTGTCAAAATTTTAAATTCAAGATGGACGCCGTTCCAATATTTCGGACTAGGTACATATTTTTCCACAACCACCACAATATGGGTATCAAAAAACCGTTTAACTTAAAAGTTTTTTAAATGTATTTATTACCTTGTCTAAATGTATATCACTTAATTCAACGTGCTATTGTAATTGTGTATTTTTAACAAAATTTGTAATTTTATTGTATATTTCGTGTACATATGAAAATTATATCCTTCTAGTAAATTGTACATTTTTAATCTGTATTTATAGATAGTCTGTTTCTATGCGTAGGACTTTTTTCGACTTAATTCTCTCATAATGTTGTTACAACTATTCTGGTCAACTTTAATAGTGTATAAGTTGTGGAGACGATTTGTGTTCTGAAATTATAATTAACTAATTAGAAGTAGGAACGGTTTATGTATTTTTATTAATAATTAATTTTAACAAAGAATTGTAAAAATGCGGTAACTTTGGCAGTATTTACGGTTTTATTTCACTTAAGTCTGCTATATAAGATTTGATCAATGTAATCTTTTTATTCCCTTTTCTACTTTACCTTGTTTATTTAGAGAGAAAAAAAGATAACTTTGCCCATGTCTACAATTTTTAGCCGGAAAATTATGGAAAAAATTGTCAAGGTATATTGGAATTCAAAGATTGCTAGTACTTAAAAACCCGATTAAATAATTTTTTTTTATTAAAAAATAAAGTGATAGATAAAAACTACCAAAGTTACCCAGGACATAAAACAATTGAAAGCATTTAAATTTTTATTAATGCATTTTTGTTATAACGGTGTTCAGAATAAATGTGTGAGGTAATGTTATTTTTTAATATTTTTAACTGTTACTTTGCTGAAGCTTTGATGACAATTTTTACTAACACGATATGTTACGATAAAATATATTAATACAGGTTTTTGTCTTGTTGTTAAGATTCTTTAACGTGCTTTGTTTAACAATCTTTGAATTGGTAACGAGACAATTCTGGGGCATTACAAAATGATACTTTGGAATTCTGTAAATTCCGACTGAGCCGATAGATGGCGCTAGCAGTCGCAGGCAGGTTCATGGGCATCGCTAGTCAAAGTCGGAATTTAGTGAGTAGAAATCAATGAAGTCCCGACAAATGTAAGGAACAGTTTCAAGGTCTATACTTTTTTTTTATTTTTTTTTATATTTATATTGTACTTAAAAGATTTTAATGTATAATAGATTCAAATGTATAAAATGTAATAAATATGGTCATAGTAAATTTGTTTATTTTTTTTTATTTCAATAGTGTTAAGTGGTTAATAAGAATTAAATTTTAATTTAATAATTGTATAAGCTTTGGCGGGATTCTGTATCTTTGTTTAACTTTAAAAGATGTGTTGTGGAGTTTCTTCCTGCTTTTCCACAACACCTTGCGAAGCGGAGTGGAATAAAAAAATAATAGATTTAAAAATAATTATTTAATGAGTTGTCGAAAAATAGGAGTTGTATTAAAAATTTTAATTTTGAATAAAAGTATTTTATCATTATATTATCTTTGCTAAAGACTATGTAGCACCTTAACAGTAATAAAAATGAAAGCCTCTAAGTGCTGATGAAGAGTTGCAACCCAAGCTGTGGTCTTGTTGGGGACTTTGTAACTTTCTTAGGTAAAGCTTCTGTTGCGATTTGCAACGTCAAAGGAAAGCTGGTGTAGTCACGCTTTCTACGGTTAAAATACTTTTGTGTCAAATCATTTGTGGCGCCCCCTCGCCTTTCCAGCAAAACTAAACCCCCAGTTACTTCACGTGAATCACTTGTGGCATCTTGCATTGGATATATCGTGCTGTTCGATTGTATTGCGAATCTATGTAACATACAAGTCAATATCTTCACACGTCACAAGTGATGTGGCCGCTGCCGTTGAGGTCGTCTAAATCAGAGTTCCCCAAACTTTTTTGTGTCGTAGACCCCTTGCCATGTTGCCATGTTGGGTAGACCCCCTACCTACCTGATATTGATTTCCTGTAAATTTCTAACTGTAGTGAAGTTTAGTGTTAAAAACTTAAAGTAAAAACACATGTTAATTTATACATTTATTAGGTTTTTACAAGTTCAAAATGTATTGCGACCACAGAGCGAATACCAACATCCTACAACTTACACAATTTTATAAACATGTATAATAATTTTTTTACTTCATAGGTACTTTTATAAATAATGTAAATGTTTTGATATTATAAGGTAGTATGATGTAAGTAAATAGGTACTATCAGTGTATGTGTTGAGATCCACTATCGTGGACCCTCATTTTTATTTCATGGACCCCCAAATTTTTTTCGTTGACGTTGACCCCTTGCAGGTTGTGATAGACCCCTAGGGGTCGATATAGAACACTTTGGGAATCACTGGTCTAAATTATAAATACTCGTCCGACAACGTGCTCAGGAGTTAAAACATTTCCACTCGCTGAACGCGTTAATTTAATCGAAGGAGGATCAGGTGTGTGTTTAGGAAATAACACACGTCCTTCCGCTGATTGCGTACTATACGCAAAAGGATAAGCAGGATGTTTTAATAATCAAAATAAGGACAAAGCTGCTGTTGCTAATGGACAGTTAAATACAGATTCGTCGCTTCATGGTTCAAGAAACATATGTAATAAAGTTCTACAAGATATCTTCGCTTTGAATGTTAAATTAAAAATATATTGTTAAATAAATCTTATTATAACATTCAAGAGTGTTTGTTTAGATGATTCAAATGTGTGGAATTTGGTTTACTGACACATGAACAAAAAAATGTTAAATTTAATTTAAAAAGAGCAACTGTTGAGATTCTAGCCGGTACTTCTTAACAGATCAGCGTTCTGAGCCGTTCAAAAACCAATAATAATGTCTACTTGAATAAAGAAATTTTGAAGATATTTCCATTTAGGATTTAGATTAAATATTAAATAAAGAAAGATGGACGACAACCTTGTTATGATCTTTGGAAAATGCTAGAAGACCGCTTCCAACTGGTCCTATTGGAAATCTGTGAGAGAGACCTATGTCCAACAGTAGACGTATAACTGTGTCCAAATAATAAATTTATAAAAGCAAAAATTAACAAAAATAAAAGAAGATGTAAACGTAAGATCCCACAGAGAAGGCGATAGAAGTGAGGCCGATGTACGAAAGGAAAGGTAAGTAAGAAAAGGACCAATATTTAGCCACTTCCGCACATGCAGAGGTAGTCATGCAATAAAACGCACCGCCCGCCAGCCCGCCGACAAATGCGCATGCGGCAAACAATGCGAATCACACAACCGCAACCGCCAAATTACTCAGCACGTGTTTCACCCCTCCACGGGGTATCTTCAGGAGTTATGTTACACCGATTAGTGCCAAACACAGAGTCAACTGAAAGAGAGAGTTGGACTAACTTGTTTTCTTACTTAGGATGGACTTCCGCGAGGTAACGCCTGATTCCATTAAATAGGAAAGGTAAGAAAAAGAAATGAATAAAATATTAATAAAGATAAGAGAGAAGCGTGACAATAATAATATTAAAAGAAAGTTATTTATTATACAAATAGTCCTTTCTTTACCATGGTAGGAGAGAACGAGATGTCCCCAAAAATGATAAAGCTGAAAAAGTAAATATCAATTGAAAGATATTTTATATTATTTCACGAAAAAGAAGCCTTGAAAATTAATCAACCTTTTAGACTGAACGAAGACGTGAAGGAAAGATTAGTTTTTTTTTTTTATTAATAGACTGTGTTTACGTTTAAGAAGTATTTATTATTACACCAACTTAAAGTGATCTGAATGCCTGTAGTAACTTAGCATAGAGCCTCCGCTCAGGCTGTAGGCTACACGTAAGTTATTAGGCCCAGGAGTCACTCCTTCAATCCGTCACTGCATTTAAATATATCACTAGGTGAACGACGACAGGACATCGACTTCCGTTCCGACTAAATTGATTCTCTGTCAATCTCATGTCGCTTAAGCGAAGGCTTCGTGGAGTAATATCAGTGAAGCCTGTGATATTAGAGTAGGTTGTAGGAGCAACAAAAATAAGTAACACAATACGTAACACGAAACAGTCGCCGCAATGTTTGTTGACGTGCGCGGTATGTTTACAGAATGTAGAAGTAACAAGCTATTGTAAAGGAGAGTAAATGTCGCAAATCCAACGAAATGGCGAGTGCCACGGTGTTCTTGTTTCTACTGGACAACTTGCCGGGTAAGTAACTGCGTTGTACACATATGTACACTTCAAAGTTTATTAGTCTACCTAGCTGCTATAACCATTACCGCTAAGTATTATTTCTATAAGACATTCGCACGACAAAGAACATTTTTTTTATGCAAACTTATACATTATAAATCAGGTTACTGGTAGTGCAATCAGGTAAACGCTACTAGCTCCTTTTTATTGTCGATTAAATTTTATTTTAGTTACGAAGACTTAAGTGAAAAATAATATAACAAGCATGACGTTGAAGAAGTAGTCAATGATGTTGTTCTTACAGTACTTTTATTATTTTCATAAAATGTAACATCCTGTAAAGGCTTTTTGTCCCCTTGGTTTGTTATACCTGAATCATTTAAAGGTATGTAAGTAGCAGTCTGCCGTCAGCGATCCATTGATTTGATATAATATTTCTAAGTTATCTTATAAACATCCACGTACAATTTTTTAATCCTTTGTGTTTTATTTAAGTATTATGATATTAAACGCTTTTCTCTACCAATGGGAAGTATGTCTTGTAACAAATTCAGTTTGCTTTCATAACTCAACGTTTTTGATTTCCACAATAAATCATTAGCCTTTCTTGTTAGATATTTGGCTATCCGAGAAAGTAATTATTAGTTTTTAATGTTAATAGAGTAAATATACTATCAAAGTAGGTAACATATAAATACATAAGTAATAAATAAGTGTTAAATGGTAAAAGTGTAGTTGTATAAACAAGTAAACTTGATCCCAACAATGACAACATCAACAAATATTCAGTCAAAATTTTCAATCATAAAACTCTTCAAAAGTAAGATAAACATAAGAAGGTAGAACTAATAAGCAAATAGATGAATGGCAATTTTTGTTTATCCAAAACTACCGTCATTTCTATCCTATTAAAGACACCCGGTGTAAAATCATCAATCTAATTTATAAATTTGCCTGAGTAATGAGGCAAAACATGTCAAGAATGAAAATCATATGATTGTAATAGTTTATATTATACATGTAAGCAGCTTCACAGATTTTAAAAACGAACTCAACTCAACATTAGCAACGCTTTATGAAACAGAAGGTATAATACTAGAGATTTCCAATGCACGCGAATGCGATCCAATCATAGCTCGGTCCGTTTTGAAAGATATCAAAAACGAAATTGAACCTAAAAACACACCGTATCCGGACAGCGAGGAAAATACTATAGAACCGTCTCTACAACCCAACGATTATAAGGAGGCTTACAATGAGCTATCATCAGACGCTCTAAACAATATAGAATCTGCATTCGATAAAACAAAGGAAAACATAAACGATGACAGTTTGATACAACATAAATATTTATTGAAAACTAATGAATATGATCCGTTAAAACATGAGAACAATACAAAAAATAACAACAAATACAACGTTACAAATGTTTCTAATGAAACGCAAGGGATTGAGATGAAAATGGATAACGATGTATTTCCTAAAAGCGCGCCATTTTTGGTCGCCATGTTTGAAACGCTGTCAAACGTGACCGCGCAAACTTGCGGCGGTACGCTCGTGTCGTCGCGGTGGGTTCTTACAGCTGCGAGTTGCTTGAATTGGTTGTCAAATTTATACGTTGAAAGGTAATACATTTGGATGACTAAATATATTTACATATTTTTTTATGATCTCACAGGATGATATAAAGATAAAGAAGTGATTATCGTTCGTTTTATGTATATTCTTGTTATTAGAATTTGAATAAATCTTAGTTATATAAATTTGAAAAACTATGGTATACTTTTGATTTAAATTTATTATGTAATTTTCTATTATTAATTGGATTTCCATTTATTATTCAGTATCATTGTAATATTTTAAGTTTAGATATTTTTGATAAACCTCTGAAAATCTTCCAAATATTTTTCCGTTTTTGTTTTCCTATTATAAACGATGATTGGTTATAGTAGCAAGTAAACGTGTAAATGGTGAATAAATGGCTCATTTGCAGTCAATTAATATAAAGTATTTTTTTTTCAAAAACCAATGGCTTCTGAAATAATGAATAATGTAATGATAATTAGTAAGAAAAAGCGTTTTCATAATTCGAATTATAGTCATTCATTATTATTTATTGTTTACGAAATGTCCCTGCAGACTGCACTGCAAAAAGCTATTGGCCTATCGCGTTCCATACAATTATAACCAATCAACCTGTATATACGTAATTAAATATTTTTTTTGTACCCCTATTTATGGTGGGACAGGGACTTTATTTGCAATTTAATTTTTCACATAATTTTTTATTTTCTCTCTCTTCTTTCATATTTTACTTTCTCTTTCGGTCTATTATCTATCTTTCATGCAACATTTCTACTTTCTTACCCTTTTGCTCTGTTCATCTATCATTCTTTCCTCTTTTCTTATTACATTCTTTCATACGTAATAAAATATGATTTCAGCACGAAACTTGATAAATCAAATCAAAGTACATACACAATAATAGCGGGTGCTTCCAATCCTTTTAAAGACGGCTCAGTGCACCGCGTGTCTGACATTATTCTGCTGCCGAAGAATGCGACTGAGAGATTCTCCAATGGAAGCAACACAGGCAGGAGTAAGCTCAGGCAGTGGAACAAACATGAAATGGACGTTGGCTTAGTGTTGATGAAAATAGAGCCCGAAGCTAAACTTGAAGCGCTTCCGATAACCAGAACTCAAACCAACAAGATCGAAAACATTCAAATTTATGGTTGGATTTTATTGAAAGTAAGGCATTATTTAATTCAAACGATTCTATGGGATGATTGATATGTGTCAAGGATTTGTAGGAGTGGTCGTAGTACTGTAGCTTCTTATTCTTCTGTAGCTCCTTGTTCTTTTGTAGCTTCTTGATCTTCAGTAGCTTTTTGTTCTTCTGTAGCTTCTTGTTAATGTTGACCGCACGTCCGCTAGCACTTATAATGAGCGCGCAGACTCTCAACAGCGCTATGCAAACTTTTGTTGCGTCTACTGTGGCGCCATCTATCATTTCTCCGTTTCACTGCCGCCGCGATGCGATCGACGGTCACGTGGGTAAGAGCTCGTTGCTAGGCAACGCGTGTTTGAGTGGCGCGCGATATGCACGCCACAGATTTAAAGGAGTGAATTTATAGGTTATGCGTCACTAAAAAAGATTTTAAATATATTTACAATCAACCTGTATATAATGATCACTCACAATTAATTTATTATTTATATTGAAATGTGACTAATAACTTCTGTCAGTATAAAATCTGTAGGCACAGATAGTAAACAATAATGAATTATATTATATAGTAATTGGAATTCTTAATATAATATCATTACGTTGTTTTTTTTTAAATTATTGATTTTTGGTTAATATGTACAAATCAAAAATTGACAACGTATGTACAATACATTCGTTCCTTTAAAGTCTATCAATCATCCTGTATATTTGGCTACTTTATCACCTAGACTTTATTTTATTGCTAACAGAGTTTAATTCTAGACTTTAAATAACTGATTATTATGTAATCTACTGAAATTGTGAGTGGCCAAATGAAAGTCATCTGTTAAAAACTTTCCTGTTGTGAAATTAGCGAAAGTACGGGAAAACATTTTGTATCGATATTATTAGTAACTGTGCGATTTAGATGATTTTTTTTCTTTCCTCTCATACTCCTGTTTTGTTTGGGACAGGGACTTTATTTACAAGTAATTTTTTTTTCCATAGTTTTATCTTTATTCTACACTCACTTTCATTCTTCTCAATTTCTTTTGTTCTTTCCTTTTATCCTTCACAATATCTTGCAATCTTTTTTTTTGTTCTTTCGATTTAGATGATTATGGTATTGGTGGTTGACATCTGCGAACTATGATCAGAGATTATAATACTGTGGGATTCTTTCCAGGGCCAGAAGGTCTTGGAAGTAATAACAACACGAAGTTCAAAGTGGAAGTGTGTGTTCATCTATTGTTCATATCTATTCTGTTGATGTTAATGCTGTTAGCCCTAAGGCTTTTACAGCTTCATCGGTACTGAGTTCACGGAGCGCAAGGGTCCGTGAACTAGATGTGTGTGTTCATCAAGCTTAGCCCATATTTATACCGATTTAATTTACTAATAAAAGTCACCAGTCAATCAAAAGTCGAGAAGTATTGTGTAGCTTTCTCTTTCGCACGATTTATGTAAAGAATTATATTTCTGTGGGATTCCCCTTTTCGACGCACCGCTGGTGATGACGTAATATTGCTCCTGCAATACTAATATCTAAAATACAAGATTTGGCATATTAAAGAAAGTATTTTATATCGAATAGTAACCTCATTTTGAATAATACATTACATACAACGTTATATTCCATTAACAGAATTGAATATTAATAATGGAATACTTTTTAACTTTTACATCAATAGATGGCGCTGTCACAGTTTTCACTTTCAAACATTACAGCCGTTTACTACAAGAAGTCGCTTATATTTATCGTCTTTTAACAACCTCAACAAACTGTTGCCTGCCCTATTGAATGGATGTCCTTCGCTGGGCCAACCACGTGGTATCAATTCCAAATTTAAAATCGAAGCCTCATTGGCCATCTGTTCTTTATCTGTAGTTAATTTAGTCATTATAAATTTCAGAACGAAACTGGCAATGAAGTTATGAACGTTGCTTCGTTCGCGGCTAGAACTCGAAGCTCTCCCGAATGCACGGAAAATACCAATAATACAGATGATTCTGTACTCTGTCTTACTGTGTCGAGTGAGTTTGACAGCGAAGTAAATCAGGTAAACAGTTTTAAAAATTTTATGAACACATTACTGATTATTAACAGTAAAAATAGAATAAAAATTATTTATAAACTTTACTGTTGGTACATACTATACTACTACTATACTACTAGCTAGTACATATCTAACCCGTTGTATAGCAGCTTTGATCTATATATAATTTCAAGTTGATTTTAAAAATATGTTAGATAAACGTAAATAAGTTTTCCGTAACCTGTAATAAGAGGTTTGAAAGATTTTAATTGCTTTAATTTATATCGTTAGACGAAATATTCTTGTGGGGTAGAAATAACAAATTTTATTAACTATATGAGCTGTGTATCAATAAATCGCGTTCTAAAATCGATGGTCTTAACCACCACCTGACCGATTTAATAAGTTAAAAAATATTTTTTATGGACAATTATTGTATATGCGTTGGCATCTACCAGTCTTAAGGTGGCATTACCTTAAATGCGTTCAAAGTAGACATAACATGTGGCGCAAAAGTAACGTCATAATGTGAACGTACCTTAATTTTTATAAATGGCGCCAAATGTCACTGCGCTTTGATATTTACGATGAAGATATATAGAGAATTAGTTGTCAACAAGCGGTGGAGCGATAAACACCTCAATAACGTGAAATTATTATTACACATTATTTGACAATTTTTCAGTCTGTTAAGCGTTTGGTCGAGCGCTTCGTGTGTACTGTCCAATAGATATATAGCAAGAAGTGACCGGCCTTGTTGTATTATTTGTTCAATAGAGAACATTGCTGCTATTGCCGACGACGTCAATGTTCTGCACATTTGGCGCTACTTGTAGAAATAAGAGCATGTATCTAATATATAAAATTCTCGTGTCACGGTGTTCTCAAGGTGTCAACTTGAACTCCACTGAAACGGCTTGTCTGATTTTTACCAAATTTAATATGCGTATTCAGTAGGTCTGAGAATCGGCTACTATCTATTTTCTATACCCCTAAGTGATAAAGGTTGTTCACAATTAAACCACCCCTCTACGATCACCCCTCTACGATCAATACTTTTTTTTTTTGTAAATTAAAATATCAATTTTTTTTGCAAAACAACGTTTGCGGAATCAGCTAGTTATATATATTATTACATTACTTTTGCGCCGCCTGGTATATAAAGATTAAACATGTTCGACTTTTTTTTTTCTCTATAGCTTCTGAATCGAAGATGCAATTAGTTTGTCCAATAACTTTAGAAAGAGGTTAATTTTAAACTTTGCAGATGACTTTCGGAAGTCCAGTGGTGGTGCGACGTGGTGGGCAGATGTCACTGCTGGGTGTGGCGCAGTTCGAGCAACCGGTGCCTCGCAGCCCGCTTTACGCGTACTCTCTGGCCACACACGCAGCTTGGATAGATTCTGTAATAGGAAATAAATAATACAAAAACTTGTGTGTTTTATTTGTGTCCTTTTTTTAATTAGAATGGACTTCCGCAAGGTTCCATTAAATTATTTGTGTCACGCTATTGCGATGTAATAATACGCCAAGTATCTCTGACGTTGCCTCCAAATGAAAGGCCAAGTCATGAAATATTTAGTCGAGAGTGCAACACGACTGTGGGTCGTGGGATAAATGTAGTGTGTCTGTTTTTGGTTCCTGCAGTCCGTGGCCCAATGCTGGGCAAGTGGTATACGGAGCCGTAAAGCCCTGGACGAGCGTGTGGTGCGGAGCGGCACGAAGAAATGCGTCCTTGTGCCCGTACTATGGACCTCAATGTTATTTTAGTACTTGCACTAAAATTATTAACGGCAGCAACAGTTATTAAAGATTAATCAATAACTGATGAAGCAAGACCTCTTCTGTCTATTCAGCGAATTCAAAAGGCTAATGAGGAGACGCCGTTTTGACACAATTGAGGAATTAGAAACAGAATCAAAGGACTTGAAGGCCATACCGGAAAAAGACTATTCCAAATGTTTGCCAGAAATGGAAAAAGTGTCGGCAAAAGTGCGTTTTATCGGATGGTGATTACTTTGAAAGGAATGAAATTGATTTGGAAAAATAAAGAACAAATTTACATTTTACAAACAAATTTACCTTATTTTTTGATCCCAGTGCTATATTATTTGTCCACAAATAAGAGCATAAACAATGGGCCTAATAATAAAAATCACAATGTTTTATTTCTTAGTCATTATTCCGTTATCATCTGGTGTTCTAATATTTAATCATCGTTATTCCAAATTTAAAATTCGTTCTTATATTCGTTTTTTTTATTATTACAATACACCGAAGAGAGAGAAAGAGAGATTTTATATATTTTTAAAGTTATACATTATTCATAAAATCATGATAAATAATACTATTGTATAATGGAATGAATAAAGTTTTTGTCTTCACTTCTAAAAGCAATTACAAAGAATTATAATGCAATAATTGCAAACTATTTACCCGTTTCGGATTTCTTCAGAAAATTTGCATCGTAATACGAAACGCATATAAGTGACAGCTTACACTAAGATCGAGAAAAATTTCCATGTAAGAAAAGGACCAATATTTAGCCACTTCCGCACATGCAGTGGTAGTCGTCCAACAAATGCAACGCCCGCCAGCCCGCTGATAAATGCGTATGCGGCAAACAATGCGAATCACACAACCGCTACCGCCAAATTACTCAACACGTGTTTCACCCCTTCGCGGGGCATCTTCAGGAGTTATGTTACACCGATTAGTGCCAAACACAGAGTGCTAGACTACCACTGCATGTACGGAAGTGGCTAAATATTGGACCTTTTCTTACTTAGGATGGACTTCCGCAAAATAACGCCTGATTCCATTAAATAAATTTCCATGATGTTGTTTTATAATTGGTCTATCTATTTACTCAGAAAGGTTACTAGAAATTAATGCATAAACTAAATATGAGATAACGTGAACTTTTTAGAAATTAAGTTTAGCAAGCAAGCTGTATCAAGGATTAATAAACATGCGATGTTATATGACAACTTGGGTGATATCAAAAGAGGCTTTATTCAGTTGTAACTAAGGCTCAGGAGGATTGCTGTTCACCTTAGTACTTCGTTATACTCACATAGTCCCAAAATCGAGTCTCTGGGAATTGTTCTCCATAATAAAATACCCCATGAATTTTCTCTAAATTTATTTAGCTAAACAATTTTTTTTTCACTCTTCCTCTTTTTAAGCCGATAAACGCCCACTGCAAGATATAAGTCTAAAGCTGTGATATATATATATAAATTATATAAGTAAACTTAACTACGGTAATTGAGGACTGATGTAAGGATATTAAAGCGGAAGAGAAAAATTGACTGAATAAGAAAATGACCAATATATAGCTACTTCCGCCATGCAGCAGTAGTCATGCAATAAAGTGGCGATTAGAGCCAAACACAGAGTCAGACTCTGTGTTTGGCACTAATCGGTGTAACTTTACTCCTGGGGATGCCCCGTAGAGGGGTGAAACACGTGTTGAGTGATTTAACGGTTGTAGTTGTGTAATTCGTTGTGTAATTCGCACGCGTATTTATCAGCGGGCTGGCCAGCGGTGCACTTTATTGCACGACTGACGACGGCGGAAATAGCTATATATTGGTCCTTTTCTTACTTAAGATGGATTTACTAACCGGACTTCTGACCGCAAAATAACGCCTGAATCCATAAGAAAAATTGACGGAATTATAGAATGAAGAACAGAATGATAGAGGTGATGAAGAATAAAAGAAGAGTATGAAAATAATAAAAAGAAAGTGAAAAATTTTAATAAAGAAAGTAAATCCCTGTTCCCAACAAAATGGGGGGTGGAACGAGAGGTCCCCAATAGCGGGGACCCCACAATGACGCGTCTTGCGCTGTGGGCATCCGGCCACTTCCAGGGAAAATATGTTGTCGATAAATCTAGAGTGGGGCCTACCCTAGGGTCGTCTACAAGCTCTTGGTCGCCACTTGAGAACCTTTTCTTCATTGGTCTAGTTTATAAGGCATGACCACTGTATGTATATTTAACTATTAATATAATTATCCATCAGGAGCACTGGTAGCCTGGTGATAGAGCACTGAGACTTGCGATCATAGGTCACGAGTTCGATTTCCGGGATTCAATCTTATATAACTCACACTTGTTGAATTATATAGGATTACCACTGATCACAACTAAGTTTCCAGCGCCTGCTAAGTTTGGCGATTATGATATATAGCAACGCTAATGGTTGCCTATCCAATATGCCATCAGTTGTGTACGCTTCCCTGTCTATCTATTTCAGTTCTAAGCTAGAACACAAATAACACCGTTTCTCGTGCAATCATTGACTTAAATGACGACATACTTAGAGTCTCGTGAAGTCTCTAGGTACGGACTGCACGCGACCCGTCATAGTGATGATCTTTGGGTGAGATAGTTGGGCGTCAATTACCCGATGTGATGATGGTTATTTAATTGATTTAATGTCGTATTGATTCACAGCTTACGCGTTAAATATTTTATCGTATTACTATTACTGTGTAAGCAATTTGGACAGTTTGACTCTGTGTTTGGCACTAATCGGTGTAACATATCTCCTGAAGATGCCCCGTGGAGGTGTGAAACACGTGTTGAGTAATTTGGCGGTGGCGGTTGTGTGATTCGCATTGTTTGCCGCATACGCATTTATCAGCGGGCTGGCGGGCGGTGGACTTTGTTGCACGACTACCACTGCATGTGCGGAGGTGGCTAAATGTTGGTCCATTTCTTACAATTTGGATAGAACTGCGCATGATGGCATAATAATATAATATTACTTTAGACTTATAATATAATATATAATCTGTGTATGACTTACATATCCTTTGTCATTCGATGCCGATGCTTGTCTAGTATCGATTCTATATACATTTCCGGTGTTCGCGTGTTTTATAAATATAATCCGATTAGAACAATGACACCTTTACCTAGGTCATACCTTACAAGGGTTTATAAACTAACTTTGAATGTACATCGTCCGTTGAATGTATTCCGTCAATATTTAGTCATTTTTTTTAAATACTTTTGCATTACTTATAAATGTAAGTTAAATAGTGAACGGTAGATATAACAGTTACTTGCACACGTCGAATGTGTGTCGAAGTTGTGTCCATAGCTTAACAAATAACAATGCTCCTGGTTGTCAATGTAAGAGATTTCCAATAGCCTGAGTTTATTTATTTATTAAGGTACACCAGCAGTACACATAAATTAAAAGCTAACTAATATATAACGGTTCTGTTACGTGTTCCTTTATAGGCGACACAATATTAAAACATTAACTATGTAACATTGTAGAAAGATCAGACTACATTACAAGAAATTGAAGAGAAAAGTGATCGCACGTATAAGAGAACATCCGGCTTCCGGCTTTAGACACCAAAACAGCTCTTAATTTGAAAGTATTTTCTCCGGCGCGCAATCATTTTCAAAGCTGTGTTTAACCCTTAAATGCATGATTACGGTAAACTGCAACATACCACTTCGAGTACAATAGAGTATTTGAATACAATAATAAATAATGTTGTATATATTTATTTCTATTTATCCCTGCATTGTAGTATATTTATCTGCAAGATATATATAATTAAAGTATAAATAAAAGTCATGCATTTGAAGGTTAAGGAATCAATTAAAATTAAAAATCAGTTATGGATACAGTGAATTATTTAGGTTGATTGTAAAGGCTCTACAAGAGCCGCGAAAGATATCTTTTTTTAAATGGTCCCCGCTGTTGGGGACCTCTCGTTCCCCTATCTCGTGTGGGACAGGGACTTTTTAAGTCTAGTAATTTATTTTATTTTGCAACATTATTTATTGTTCAAATATTTAACACGTATTATTCCTTTTGTTTCTATATTTTCGTGTTCGTTTTATTTTTACTTATTGCATTTATTACCACCTTCCTGCAGTAGCTGAGGAAGCATTCTCTCTCCCCTTCGTCTTGCATGATGGCCGAGATATTCCTTTCCTCTATCTTTTTGCCCATCCGGCCGCGAAAGATATCGATGGCAGGTAATTTCAAACATTCTGTTAAAAGAACTGCACATTCGTTTGATAAAGAGGCCCTCACAGGATAATTGTCATGGGTCGAGGAAAACTCTAAAAGATTTCCACAAGATATTTGGCCATTCAATATTTGATGCAAAAATAGTAGATCATGTATTTAGCGAGTTTGGGAGATATCTCCTGAAAACTATGGTTGGAAAAGAAACTCCGAAAACATACCACACGCATTTACCGCCAAGAACACTACGAAGTTATTAGAATATGTACTCCTGTAAGTTTTTAAAGGCAATATAACGTAGTAAAAATTGCAAAAAAAAACAGTTAATAAAATATAATAAAGAAAATAAGTGATTATACTTTAATATAGACATAAGTTAAAAACAAAATAAGAAAGAAATTATAACAAAATGCCAAATAATTAAATAAACACATAAACTGTAAACTGTAAAGAATAAGAGGCAAATTATGAAAGGTAGAGTAATGGATAAGAATGGAAAATATTGTGACGGATAAAAGAAGAATCGGTAAGAGTTACGAAGAAGTATAAAAGAAGGGTGGGACAATAAAAAATGAATCTGAATAAATGATTAACTAAAAACTGTCCATTTGAAGCTAAGAAGGTGTTGTATGAGAGGTATCCGATAGCAGAAGCCGTAAAATAAAACGTGTATTCCTGAAATCAAAACATTACGACATTATTCATATTATTATCTCCTTATGATTAGCTATAGTGGTCACATGTGTTAGTCATGAGATGAAAAGAGATGATGTATGAATAGCAACGGAACGAAAAGGAATAAAAAATTGAGCGAGGGAGAAAGAGAAAATGAAGTACGAAAGAAGAATTAAAATTGTTTTGAAAAATTGTTCCTGCATATCCAAGACAGAGGAATATACGAAAGACGTCCTATAACGGGTTCCATAAAATAACCATGAGGTGAATTTCAAAGGAACGCCATTCAATAGAAACAAGAATCGAATAGAGATCTCTAGTAATGATATACTTCAACTTAAAATTAAGCTGCGAGGATTTTAAACGCACTGATATGACTAAAAATCATAACAAACTAAGTAAAACTTTTCTTTCTTTGTAATGACATTCACGTATTTTACAGAAAGCTGAAAAAGAAAAATGCAGTTTTTTTTTAATTTTCTTCGAGTCCTATATCTTATGAGATAGCATTTCATCATCATTATCAATAATGAAGTTTCACACGTGGTGCGATTTGCATAGAGTGATGACGCTTCGAAGTTTCAAATAGATTTCTTAAAGCTCTAAATTATAAATGGCCGTTGTTTGTTGTGTAGATATACTTGAAAGTCGGTATGAACACACCGTATATTTTCAACAAAGCGTTATCTAAATCTCCTTTTTGATAATCAGGCTTGACGTCTCCTGTTGAGTATCAGTTCTTGATGATATAGACCAGAGTTCCCCAAACTTTTTTGTGTCGTGGACCCCTTGCCATGTTTTTCCGTACCTGATATTGATTTCCTGTAAATTTTTAACTGTAGTAAAGTTTAGTGTTAAAAACTTAAAGTAAAAACACATGTTAATTTATACATTTATTAATTGAATTTAAATTAAAACTACTCAAAATAAAATTTTGTGTCTGTTATGTAAAATATACGTAACATATTAATAATTTTTTAACTTCATAGGTACTTATATAAATAATGTAAATGTTTTGATAATTTAAGATATTATGATATAAGTAAATAGGTACTATCAGTGTATGTGTTGAGATCCACTATCGTGGACCCCCATTTTCATTTCATGGACCCCCAAATTTTTTTTCGCTGACGTAGACCCTTTGCAGGTTGTCATAGACCCTTAGGGGTCGATATAGATCACTTTGGGAATCACTAACATAGACCATTTACCGAATCAGGAAGTCGCCTACCTCTAACGTTGTTTTGATGAACAGGCGCCAAAGGGTTGTCACCAGATGGTTGAGTCAACACATTTAACAATTTCATGGATGCCAGAGAAAGCTGAACCTTGACTTGATCGATTGCTGTTGTTGGGTTACAATTATTACTACTTCATAATGCGCTATATTTAGAAGATTTCGCGGAAGAAAATCCATCAATGCTACTACGTGTGGTACAGTCAGTAAATCTTTAAAAAAAAACCGATAGGAAAATTTAAAATATAATAATAAAACACAGTTTTTATCCAATGTGCACGTGTAGGAATTTTAATAAAAAGTAACATATTTTAATGCCTACGTTATAAGCGTATGAAGCCAGTACCAAAACTTGCTACACCAGTTTAAATGAAACCAATGAATGCACTCTACTACAGGTGGAACGAATTCAAGTACAAGTTTGAAATAGTTATGTACATGGAGAGAAACGGATATCGATTTATTATGATTTGTATCAAATAAACTGTTTCTTTTATACGTCTAATTATATTAAAAACTAATATATAAACGATTTGCTAAGCGCTAAATTCGTAAACGACTCCACCAATTCGGTTTTCAAAAAAATTATGAATTTTTTTTAAAGAAAGTAGTAAAAACAACACTTCTATATTCCGATGCAAACTACAGAGTATATTAAAATACCTCTCTCTAGGTGCCAATATATTTGTCGTTGATTAAACTAAAAAATAGTGTTAGGATGTGACGAAATAAAGATATGGATCAAAATTAGAAATTGAAATTTAAGCACCTTCCCGTTGTCAGATTGATCTGAAATTTGGTACACACATTTAATTTAGATGACAATACAATATAATAAAATCAATAACATTATAAATGTAAGATGGCCGCCGATACAAAATGGCGGATTACATATTTTTCCTTAACCTCCTCAATATGGGTATCAAATGAAAGGGCTACACTAGTAAAACACGATGATTATGTCAAAATTTAATTTCCACAACCACCACAATATGGGTATCAAAAAACCGTTTAACTTAAAAGTTTTTTTAAATGTATTTATTTGACAGTAAGAAAGAATAGTGTGACTGTGTGTAAATGTGTGGTTTCCTTCGTTTTATTTCTGTGATTTGTAGATAGGATTTTCTAAAAAGTGTTAGTCAAATAGTATAATCACAGTTCCAAATTATATTACAAGGTATTGCGCTGTCTGCATGCATTGTCTTCCCGCGACCTTATCGTCGGCACACTTTTTGAGGAACTGACCAATGTGTGTTGTCAGCAATGAAATACGGATCCGAGATATGGTCGCCTACGATGGGCTTCATAAGAATACAAGCTCACGCGGAAAGCAATGGCAAAGTTCGATGCGAGATCGAATCACAAATAAGATTCACAGAAGAACTAAAACTAACAAAATAATTAGTAGTGATGTTTTTTAATAAAATACTTTGACAGATATTGTTATATATTTTGTTTGGTATTTTATTCAGGCTCAAAGCTACTCAGAGAGCTATGGAGAAAGCTGTGCTTGGATTTTTAAACGGTTTTATTTAGTTCGACCCGTACGGAATTTATTTGGATCAAAATTAGAAATTGAAATTTAAGCACCTTCCCGTTGTCAGATTGATCTGAAATTTGGTACACACATTTAATTTAGATGACAATACAATATAATAAAATCAATAACATTATAAATCTAAGATGGCCGCCGATACAAAATGGCGGATTACGTATTTTTCCTTAACCCCATCAATATGGGTATCAAATGAAAGGGCTACATTAGTAAAACACGATGATTATGTCAAAATTTAAAATTCAAGATGGACGCCGTTCCAATATGGCGGACTAGGTACATATTTTTCCACAACCACCACAATATGGGTATCAAAAACCGTTTAATTTAAAAGTTTTTTTAATGTATTTATTTCTCGTGATTTGCTCGGAAATGAGATCTGCATATAAGCCAAAGTCACCGACGTAGCTAAGAATTGCTTGTCTGAAATAATAGTGGGAGTATCACATACCTCGTGCAACCGATGGTCGTTGAGGTTCACGAATGGTGATGACGAGCAAGTAGATGCAGCGTGGTTACGCCCACTAGTCGGACTGAAGCAATAGTGAAGATAACGCGTGATGTCGCTGGACGCGGGCATTGAACGACCAGTTACCGGGGCGGCCTTTAGATGTTAAAAAAAGAAGTTATACCTCCAGACTATATAATAAATTATTTAATGGAATCAGGCGTTACCTTACGGAAGTCCATCCTAAGTAAGAAAAGGAGCAATATTTAGCCACTTCAGCACATGCAGCAGTAGTCGTGCAATAAATTGCGCCGCCCGCTAGCCCGCTGATAAATGTGCATGCGGCAAACAATGCGAATCACACAACTGCCAATAATAAATTATTGGTCTAATGCATGAAATGAAGCCCAACGGAAAAAAAATAAAATTAATTTTCAGAATGATAGATGATATATATATTTCTGTTGCATACACTGCAAAACTTAAATAATTATGTGACTATTATGTATTCACTATTTTGTATTTTAACTTGTTAGGTTTTAATACGCCTTTTTTGGTTTCGTTTGGCGTGCAATGTTTAACAGCTCAGGCTAGTACCTTTTTTTTTCTTATACGATGTTCCCTCGTACCTTAGTAAAAATATGAAAAGGAATTTAGTTATATCGGTAGACCAATCAACAAGTTTTGCGCTTAACAACACATTTGTCGTTTTATTTTCATTTTAATAAATCTAGGTTTCAGCATATAGGCGCCCACTGTAAGAGATATGCTTTTCCCAGAGATATATTTGAGGAAGACATACCATAATCACCACGCTTGGCACGCAGGCGATCGCTGTGTGAATTGTAGTACACAGAAGACGCTCCTGCCCATCCTCTGGAAACTAGATTGTGAGCATTCGCAATTAATGCTCAAAATGAGAATTATACAAGATTGTATCCCTGGAAACGAACCAGCGACTTTATGATCGCAAGTCCTTACCTCTGGCTACCACTGTTCATCATTTATGTAAATACATTATGAATATACAATATGTAGTACATTCTACAGAATTTGCAGGTTTTAACTTTAATTTACGACTTCCGAAAGGCAATTTATCCAATTCGAATTTATTCTTTTTTTCTATGTAACTGTATCATTTATGTACCGTTTCACTTCCGACCGAGACGGCCCTTGGTTATGAATTGTAAAAGATTTTGGCGTTTCTGTGTCCAAACGTGGTCAGTTTATCGGATTATCCTATACGTTATCATGCAGACCAAACCTCACTTTTCCTTTGTCTCTCTGCAGAAATTGATTCTTTCCTATATTTCGAGAGAGATATTTATTACGACAAAATTAAACATGATTTTTGTCCTGTTTGAATAATATAATATTTTACACGTACTTCATTCGATTGACAAGAAGTAGAAATAGAAACCAACAGAAAATGGCTGGTTATAATTTTCCTCTGAACAATGATTGACGTAACAGCTGTCGCGTAATTTGTCCCGAAATCCGTCGCCGCCGCATGGCGACCTTATTCGAAATTCACATATGACGTCACATTCAAAGAAAGTGGACTCGGGCCGCGGACGGCGGCAGTCGACAGCGAGCGGTCGCCGCGAGCGCGCGCTATGGATGAGCTCGCGTAGCCATGTCCTTCCGCAGGCTGCTCAGCGCGGTGCGGTCCGCGAGGGAAGCGCTCACCAGAGGCGCCCCTCTAGCCGACGGCATCCTCAAGTCCCTGATATCCCTCATCGTTATCTGCTGCATAGCCGTGTCTTCGCCTCAGTCGGCGTCAGCGAAGCCTTTTGCCTTCAGCTTTCCTGCCGGCTGGTCCTTGGCGGGGCTGGTGGGAACTGTGGGAGCGCGCTCCGAAGACGCAGAAAGGCGGGAACCGGCTGCTGGAGTTAAGCCATACACTGGGCGTCGCGTGGGCAACGATACGCTCCGCATGGTCTACCACCACGACCAGACGGTCGCGGTCGTTGAGCTGGGTCCCGGCAAGCTGCTACTCAACTGCGAGCTCATCGAGACTTAGTGAGTTTACACCGTTTTATTATAAATTGTATAAACATGTACCATCATTTGAACATCATCTTATATTTCATTTTTTTAAAACCTTAGATACCGCAATTTATTAAGTGCCAGAAATAACAAATTAAAAACTTTAATTAAAAGTACGCTACCCAAAATATTTTTAGATTTTAAAAAAGTAATTTCTAGTTATTAATTATTTTGTATTTAAAATAATAAAAATAAAAAAGAAAATTTTATAATTTTTTGGCAGATTAAACAAAATAACTCTACACGATTAATCCACATAGTGACATAACTTTTCACTACGAAAAGACCGGAAAAATTTCTTAGATTACATAAAAAATGTAGATTATTCAAGTTCACTTACAACGTCGAGTTACTTCATAAACGCAGAACAAATAAGTCTAAAAAAATTTACTATTTTTGTTACATCATGCAATTTGTTTTTTAAGTAGCAAATAATTTAGACGAATAAAGAATCTAGATCTGGCGGTCTAAACAGGCCATTGTGACTACACGACAGTCGCGAAGTGTCAATCTGTTAGTCAATTGCGATTAATTTAAATTATTGCCTAGCGACGTCGATGCCTTTGACCATTGATTGGAAAATTAATATTGCACGCGCATACGTCAGAAATGGCGGGAAAATGTCTTTGTATTGTACGAAAATATCTTTTCAAATCTTAACCTTCAACAATTTTTATTTAACCAACTAAAATTTTTTATATAATTTAAACAAAATATTTTGCCGTATATAATAATTAAAGGTATAGATAAAAAATTATAATTAACCATATTCTGCCAGTAAACGGAGCTTGTTAATAATTTTTACGAATGCATTTTGTCATCAAGAAATATCCCAAGAATTCAGTAATTGCGTTTTAATGTAGATAAACGAACGCAGTCAATCGAACAATGTTAGCAAGTTATTACGGTAATTTACGTTGTTTGTACTAGCGTTATGTAATAATTTGAATTTAAAAATGTACTATTTGAAATTTAAAATTTTAACTACATGACATATAGTATCTGTACTAAATGCATAAATGTGACGGTTGGTTCTCGTACATTTTGAAAGCTTATTAATGTTTAAATATCGTTTATGGCTGCAAAAGAATTTTAATATTATTATAAATATATTTATATTAATATTAAATATATTATATATTTTAATATTAAGAGCTTTTAATTATTTAACGCTATTGAAAAATCGCTGGTCGCAAAAGTATAGATATTCACAGAGGCCTTTATTTAGAACCTCAGTGCTTTTTTAAATATTATAGGCAAACACCTAGACTACGTCTCTGTTAAAAAAAGATCTAATTTCTGAAGGCCGCTCACCATCTAAGAGGCTCAGGGGCTAAAGAGCGAGGTGATCATCATTGACCCTCGGGCTATATAACAGTGTCCATCATGCGGCGGTAGTAATATCACGTCACACGAACTCGTGCGTGTATTGCACAGACGAGACTCAAGATGCGATCGCAAGGTTCATCGATGTGGTCAATACGGCAACCGCACAGATATTGGCGCACGACCTGATGATTGCAATATGGAGCAGGGATCGGGAAGTGGTCGCACGAGCCGTAATTTCAAAAAAATGAAAGTTTTTGTGGCGTTGTTAAAAATAAACAAGACACAAAAGATTTTAAAAAAAATAGTTGACTTCAATTTAGTTGTAATATGCAAAATGACGAACAAAAAAATTTTTTTTTTTGGAAAAATTAAATGTAATTGTCATAGCAAAGGCAGGGACGTTAATGTCTGGAGAATTTTAGTTTCTACTAAATAAAATAAAACTCCAAAGGCCGTGTGTTCTGTTATGTGTTTTTTTTTTATTAATTTTAATTTGTATCGCTGGTGTTTTTTTTTTACAGTATTTATCTTTCGTTTTAACTAAACGCAGACAGTTGGGAGAGAGTTGCCGCTATTTGATACGGATCTTTCTTCTCCCAGCTGCGAGGCACGACAGCAAATCTGTTATCTGCTTTGGTTAAAGTTTACGGGCGTTAGCTTCAAAATTTTTTAGTGTGGAACTTGTCCATAAGTGACGAAAGAAAATACAGTCCTCGTTACGTTTTAGTATTTCAATATTGTACATGCAATTTATAATGTTGAAAGAAAAAAATTATTATTTAGTATATTCTGCGATAGGATAACATACGTCTAAAGAGCTAGTTGTCGATCCTGTTTTGGTTAGGTTAGGTTAGGTTAGGTTTGAGTTTCAAGACTGATGATCTTCACAAATGAGACAAATGAGAAGAAAAAGAAAGTACTATAAATTAGCTGATCCTTTATTTTATTTTTACGAATAGCCTGTCACTGTCACTGTTTATTTAGTGTTACTTTCAGATTTCGCGTACTGCAGGTGGCAGAACAATAAAGGCGCTTTGTCTATAAGGTTATTTTTTAGTTATTAAACTTGAAGGCTACACCGTGAAACTCGATTTGGCATTTGTATAGATTTTATACTATTTTAAAAGCTACTCTTTGATTTCTACAAACGCTCCGTGGTGTACCAGACGATATACAAGAATAAGTTTGTATTTGTAAAAAATTTAAAGAGGTGAATGTTAATTTCCCACACAACAAAAAACATGGGCATGAAACGTTTGAACGTTACGTTAATATTATTTTTTTTGATTATTATCTGTATGTGATGACTTTGTACTGCTACAAGTTATTGGCCTGTTATATTAAAAAAAAATACATTGTACCGTATTTAACAATGATCGCTTTATACGGGATGATAAAAAATAGGTGTGAAAGCTTAAAGTTTTTTGCGGAGAAATGTCTTTTCCTGTACATCCTTTTTCACCTCGTAAATATTTGTCACATGTTCGTCGGGCACGCGGGCCTCGGGGCAATTATCCGCCATTCTGACTCATGACCGTCGAGGGTTGCAGGCGTCTAGTTCATAATAATGAATGATGGGAACACGTAGTGATCAACGGAAATTAATGTTAAACTTTTTTCTCAGCCATTAAGCCTTCGGGAATCTAAAATTTTCCAAATTAACTTCGCGGAACTGTTTATTATTAACTTGATAGTTGACAGTTGTTCTTTTATTGTTTTTTTTTTTATTTTTACGGTAATAAATCTCACTTAACATACTAATTTGTTAGTAATAGGTACCTTCACAAAATAAACACACCAGGACAATAAAACGTAGCGTCGATCTGAAGCAAAGGTACGGCTTATCCCAGTTTTTTCTAACGTGGGGCTAATGCAATTTAATTAGTAAGGGGATCAATTCTAAAATGGATTCGACGCGAATTTAGCGCTTTTGTTCTGGGCCATTTAAGTGCAATGCTAGATTTCGGTGCTAAATTTACAAATTTTTAAGATAATTGTTAGATATAATTGCGGTTGACGAGATGAAAATATTAACTAGGTGTTCGGCGTCGACAAGTAAGCTTCCATTCGTCAGCGGGGAAGTCCAGACATTTTAAAATGTTGCCAAACAACGCAATTGTTCGCACTTGAAAAGCGCATCGCAACTTCTGTATTGTTTCACAGGATTCTGTTGGTGTTAATTTAAAATAAGTGTCCGTTATAACCTTTTATTAAAGCTTGTTGATTTAAAATATACATTGTATAGATTTCTTATGTCACACTTTTCTCAGCGCTTACGCTTTCCAAAGTGGTAGTTATGTTAGCTAGACAATAGCAACTGACCAAGTCAACGATCAATTCTTTGTTGCGCCCTTGATACGGAATGTATAACGTGTATAGAGAGGCAGCCGGAGCCAAGGTGCCCTCTCGGAGTCTTGCGTCATGTCACTATGAAGTATGGAGCAGGTCTGTGTCCAACAGTGGACGTCCATCGACTTTTATTTGAGAACTCTAAGATTTACACTTCTACTCATTGTTGTGAATTTACTTGATCAACCCTATAATCTAGAAATAAACCATAACATCCTTTCAGCCCATAGACGCCTCCTGCAATTCATAGGTCCCCCCCCAAGGACATCTATGGTGGGATTTATCATAATCGCCACATTTGGCCGGAGGGTTGGCAATCGAAGCAAAGTAGAGTCAAAAATAAAAAAGATTAAAAAACAGTTGATGATCAGTAAGAGTATTGTAAAAGTTCCAATGTTGAATGAAATGGCAGGCAGGTTCGCGATTGCAGTGCTATCCTCAGGAAATTTATTTGTGAGCAGAGGCAATAAATTAATGTAAAAATTTTATTTATTTAAAATTGTAAGCCGGGAATCTCAGTCTACTAAACAAAAAAGATATGTAAAAATAAATAATATTAAACTGTGATAAAGATAAAGATAAAAATGTGATACAACAAAACGAGAAATTAAGAAAATGTAAAATGAAAAGAGGATGAAAGAATGGTAAAACAGAGCAAAAGGGAAAGAAAACAGAATTGTGGTATAAAAGAACAGAATGAAAGAGAAGAGAATGAAAATAAAATAATTAAGTGAATAAATTAAATGCTAATAAAGACCCTATCCCACCATAAATAGGGGTACGAGAGAAAAAAAAATCTCAGTCTACTGTCTACTGCTGCTCAAAAGGATAACATGTCAAGTTGTAATATAATTTTCATTTAAAATCCACGAATTCGTTTCAACACTACAAGTGTTAAGCCGAACCAGGAGTAACGTATACATCGAACACGTACATGGTTTTTCTTTTTATTTTTAATTAAATTAGACTATTTCATAAGTGTGGACGCGTCCAAAGCGACAGAGAATTTTAATCAATTGCACAACTGCATTAACATTCTAACGAACGCAGCCGAAGACTGCTTCATATATACTTGCTTTCTGCTGCCAAATAAGTAACGCAAGTTACATACCGACACTGATGTATTCCACCGTTGTTCTATTTCGCGTAAAAAACCTATAAAGCTATGATTTTAGTGTCGTCATTGGATGAAGTCAATATCCTAAATAAGCAACATAATTTAAATAAGATATCTCAAGTGATATGATCTTATTTATCTCTTATTTATACGCAAATGATATTTCAAAAACGAAGTAAATTGTGCGTTAAAAAGTCTCTGATTCATTTATAATAAACGGAATCCGATTTTTAAGTAAAAATCCGAAAAATATTTTTGAAAAAGTATATAGACGGAAAAGGCTTATTATTCAACAAGCGAATATTTAAATGACTAATCCTTGTCAGTGACGTCGCCTGATTATTTTGATTTCATTTAGGCTGCTTATGATAAAGTGTATATTTATAAGTCTGAATTGTTAAATTTTATTAAAAGGTGTGTTATTGTAGAATTTCTACCAAGTTCTCCACAGCTGTAATACCTTGAGAAGCAGAGTAGAGTCGAAAATAAAATAGATAAATAAGTTAAATAGATAAGTAAGTTGACAATCAACAAGAGTTCTGTTAAAAGTTGCATTTTTGAATAAATAAATTTTATCTTTTTATCTCTTCATATATCTGAAAAAAAAGGCTGCTATAGAGTAAAAAAGAGGTCGACCTGGAGTATTTCACTCCCGATATCTCTACTATCTTATGTAATATATAATTTACTTTCCGGTAGTGAATTGATAAGCTTCTCATCTCTGGGACCTCAATACCAGCATTCGCCAGGTAGGGTGATCTAAGATATAGAAATTGAATTATATATAATAATACTATATTTTTTTCAAAATATCTAACTTTAAATAAGTAATTGTAATCTTAATTTAAAATATAAGTTATCTTGTGTGGTTTAAATGTTATTCACGAGTATAAATAAACAAGAAAATTCAACCCTGAACTTTATGAAAACTGGAAGTGTTCAGAATATACTTATATTACTTATAACTTCGGTATTGGACTGATGTGTTGTTTTGGTCGTACAACTGTATATTTTATTTTATTTTATTACTATAACCTATTGTAATAGTTAATAATATTTCAGCCGTTGCTACTATTATTTTTGCGCGCTAGCTGGCCTGCCAATTACACTTTTAATTCGCCAATCCGCTGAACTATATATATATTACTTTCATTCGTCTACGGATGTCTTTGTTCCAAATTCGATCTCGTAAAGAAATTTCAAGCATAGATCTCTCCATGGTTCATTTAGCAACTTCAAGCTTTCAAATGAAGCCAGATATAAGAGCATACCACGTTTCAGTACTAGTTCTATCTCGCGTCATGGATATAGTTATTAGTTTGATCGGGGAGGCAAATTGACAATTGAATAACGAGTCATCATGCGATCTGAACCAAATTTCATTCAAAACCATTTGGTTCGCAATAAATTTGTGTCAGTTGCCATTTGACATCTGACACGTTCTTTAAAATGACAAATGTCATTGACATTCATATCAGTTCAGAAACAAAGTTTATGTTGAAAAATTAATTTATTCATTAAAATAGTCAAAATATAAAGTACAAAGGGCTGGGTTATTGTAACTGCGAATTATTTCAGACAACCACTCGATGATCGCAATTTAGTAAATATACACTACTTATACAGATATAAATGTATATCATAAAAAACTACGTGCTGTAATTGTATTGTATTTTTATTTTTAACTAATACCAAAAAAATTTACATTACAATGCACCAATACCTTGCTTTGCGTCGTTTCGTTTTGCGTTTTTTTTTCGAAGTTGCGTCGCTGCTTAATTAGTACTAATTTTCACTGTGCGTCGTTAGATTTTCGAGGTTGCGTTGTTTTGGGTTCGAGTGTTTAATTTTTTTTTTGAAACTTTTTTTTTTCTAAAAGATGGCAACAGTTTGGTTTTTTATTGCGCCATGCTATCAAAACTCGGGGATTTCCTTTCTGACTAAGAATCAACGCAGTTTATATATACAGTTTTATTTTCACTTTGTTTTGCTAATTTTAAGAGATCAGTTATAATTAAGTAGTGTGTTGTAATGTAGTGTGTTGTGCTTTTTTAAAAGGGAATAATAAATATATATAAATTTTTACGTGTTGTTTCTGGTTATAAAAAAGGTTAATTTATATATAAAAGTATTATTCCAATTTATTTATTGGCAGAGTTATATTATTTTTGTTTTTTAAATGTTTACTTTTTTCAATTTCGTGACCCTGGAACTCGGTCGACATCGATTTTTACATGGTTTGCTATAGAAAATCTTAATTCACTTTGCGGTGTTTCAATTTGCGTCGTGTTGTTTTGGAACGTAACAAAGACGCAAAGTGAGGTATTGGTGTTCAATGTTTACCTTAAGTTAAAGTAGACACAGCATACATTAAATTAAAATAAAATGCTCAGCTTATATGTCATGAAATGTTAAAGAATAATATTATTAAAGACAAAAATTACTTTTACGCCCGGAACTTTTTTATGATGAGATCATTATCCTCATGATATATAGTCTTCACAGTTAAAATATGATATTTATATGTCGGAACTCAGAAGTTTCAGCCGACGTCGATAGGTGGCGCTAAAAGTTTCCCTGCACAAACGTATAAAAGGGGTACCGCGTGGTAGAATCGTCACATTAACGAAGAACAATAGAAAACGACAAGACGTACATAATTATAAATAGAAGTACAATTAAGTAAGTTTTAGTAGCCATTTGAAACCTGTCAAAGATTTTGCTTTTTTTACCGACACTGATCACTCGACCCACAAACAAGTAGTCTGAACCGTAAACAATATAATGAAAATAAATAATATTTCTAATAAATCTAATAATATAAGGGAATCTAGAATTATTATTTATAAAATAAATAATAATTCTAGATACCCTTACGATTGTAATAATCGAGTACAAGAGACACTCAAATAGTTTTAACGGTTTTTGTTTTGTTTTAAATCATTACGGACTTAATCTTTTTATTCCATTCCAACGAATCGATAGTTGCTACTCTATTTACAGCATTACAAATGCCTTGACCCACCACCGCAATCCATTCCGGAATACGATATAAAGTAGTAAAATCGATTTTCATTATTATGGATTGAATAACATGACCTCTACATAAGCATACGTGTTGACTCATGTTGTGTTGTTACACGATCAGCGTAACTTGTAATGCTCATTGTCGTTCACGCGATATCCCGCGCGGTATTGAATATTAGTTAAATAACTGGAATATTACTAGTTTTTTTATAATATGTAATACTCTCTATTGTACACAAAACATCAACAGGTTACAACGGTTGTTGGTTATATAGAATTTATTGCCGTGTAGCACGAACGAAAGAAATAAGATTCGTAATTCGCATAACTAACTGTCAAATGCGCGAAGTTTCAATATTCAGTATGTTTTCGGAAGTTTCAATCCAATTTATTGATATTCATAAAGTATTAGGACACTTAAAAACATAAATGGAATCATTCATTTTCCAAATTATGGCGTCAAGAGAATGAGAAATTATTTTTCATATACAGCGTGATTAGTTACTCACGTAAAGGCTTTTAAGGTATCTACATATAGCTTACTGGTCAGAAAAATCTTTAAGGCACCTATTTCGATCATTCTATATAAAGTGATCATTTAGAAATATGTTACATTAACTTATTATTCTATTAGAATGCGAAAGTCTTATAACTTTGGAAGTTTAATCTGCATTGACAGATAATTAATTAATAATAATTGATTGTTATATGTAATTATCCTAATTTTTACCGTTGTTTTTATTAACATTAATTATTTCTGAAACCATTGATTTTTGTAGAGAGAGTACTATATTGCCAATGACATGCCAATTCACAGTAAACAAGCTATGTATTCACCGTTAAAACTTTTTATTGTCTGTTTTTATCTGTTGTATCTTGTATTTGAATCTTGACTGAAAAGAATGACGCGAATTTTCGGGATTATGTTTACCATTGTTCTGTTGAGACTCGTTGAATTCAACAAAACGACGTGAGGCCATTTTCCTCAACTGGCCGGCCTCGACGATTCGACACATGCAAGACGTCACTAGTCATGATCTGCGATAGTGAAAGTGAAAGCAGTTCGTTGTTTACGCTGTAACGCCGTGGAAAGTAATGATACAGTAACTTTCTTGCAGCACGTGCAACAATTTTTTTTTTATTTCGCTGGCTCCATGGTACCATTACCTTTGACTTTTTAAATATATTTTCTATTTTTCCTTATGTCATTGAATGTTACATGTTGTTTCTTTTTTAATGAATATGGTTTAAATTTACTTATTTTTTATCAGAATAGATTTTGTTATATATTATTATTATTTATTCATTTGTTTTGGTCTTTACTATATTGCCGGTTTAATATTATTATATTAAGTAATTACGTTAGCTGGAGTCAAGGTAAGTCAAGGTTACGGCATGCCGTTGGATACGTTCAGCGTAACACCGGTGATCGTGGTGATCTTTGGAGAAAGCCTCTATCTTGATGATGATGATAATTGGCTGTAGCCTGGTGTTTAAAAATGTGAAATCATAATATATCGCGGATTTAAATCCCAAGAGACACATTTAGTTTATGATATATATAAAACTATCTGTTCAGAAGAAAAAGTTGTGGTTAGATGAACAGAGCGAAGAACTTGTGTTTCTGTACACATGGAACTCAAGGTTACTACCAGGTTCTCTACCATCAGCCGCAAACTATTGCTTCTAGGGAGACAATACAGATAGTACTGCAAAGTAGAGACTAAAATAGCACTTGCAGCCGTCCTCCCCTTGGATGACGACATACAGGTGTCCAAAAACGCAGATGAGTCATTTTTTACTAGCCAGAAAATGATAATTTTTATTAACGGGAAATAAAAAAAAATTAGATTCAGTATGTTTTTAATTGTACAGCAATATTGTCTTTTTAGATAAGAATAAATTATATATTCAGTATATTACATTACTTTTATTTTTTGCCAAAAGACTCTGGATGTAGGCTTTGGCGATTTGGGCATTTAGAACCTCTTTATATTTTTTATCGTTTTTTATAGTTTTTATATTGACAGTTTGCGGTTTTACATAATTGTTTTTGTTCTGTCAGTCTATTGTTACATATTAGTCTACTGTCAACTAGATTTGTAATATCAACTTAAATCATCAACACAGGCTACAGGTCCACTTGTGAGTCTCTGGAGAAGTGTTATATTCAGCAGATATGATATATTATTAACTGAAAATTCCTACCAATATATGTCATCACTTACATTTATTTTTGTAGTTTCCTAATACTTTGTAGAAAGTTCAAGTTAAAAAAAAGACAAAATGGCATAGAAACATAAAATAAGTTGACAATATAATGACTGTTGAAACTTTACGTTGGACAATACGCTTTGATGTTCAAATTGATTATTCATAGCCAACACACGATAACGTGCTGCCGGAGCGGCTATTGATTTATAAAAAATACTATATTTAAACCATTCAGTGACATTTTAAATTTGGAAACACGATCACAATGCCTTTATACGATTATTGGTAAAAGACAAATTGATAAGCAAAGCTGCCGGAGCGGCTATTGATTTATAATAAAATAAATTTAAAAAAACTTTTAAGATAAACGGTTTTTTGATATCCATATTGTAATGGTTGTGGAAAAATATGTACCTAGTCCGCCATATTGGAACGGCGTCCATCTTGAATTTTAAATTTTGACATAATCATCGTGTTTTACTAGTGTAGCCCTTTCATTTGATACCCATATTGAGGGGGTTAAGGAAAAATACGTAATCCGTTATTGGTTTTATTATATTGTATTGTCATCTAAATTAAATGTGTGTACCAAATTTCAGATTAATCTGACAACGAGAAGGTGCTTAAATTTCAATTTCTAATTTTGATCCAAATATATTCCGTACGGGTCGAACTAAATAAAACATTTTAAATTTAAAACCACGATCACAATGCTTTTATACGATAGTGTTTGATTTGTATATACAAGATTATTGGTAAAAGACAAATTGATCAGCAAAACCTTTCAAGTTTTCACAACTAATTCCAATAACTGTATAACGTGAACACTGAAAGTCTAGTGTAATGCGATAAGCCAATAGCTTTTGACAGGACAAAGGTACAGATAAGAAACGATCAATAATTTCAATATGTAAGTTTGTCGTGTACTACACTCATTGTAAGGCTTTCTAGGCCTTTTTCTAACCTATGAGGGATATACTATAATCGCCACACATGGCAGGCGGGTTGGCAATCGCAATGTGGTATTATGATACGCAGAGGACGCTTCTGCACGTCCTCTGGAGCCTTGTTTGTGAGCAGTGGCAATACTATATAATTAATGCATAAAGTGTGAACTATATACATTTGGTAGTCTTGCATTTGAGGGGTGGTCGTTAGTATAGGTCCCATAATAGATAATTCGATGTAAAGAAAAGCACTTGCCGGATAGTTAAACTTATAATATCACAGAACAATAAATCTCAATCTCAGTTACAAGTATTCCTTTGTTGAACAGAGGTTGAAGCGACACGTCCGCTCGGTAGCGCGGCGCGTCAGAGACAGCGAGTTGTGTCGAGTAAGAGGCATGCAAAAACAGATGCGTTCATAGATAATAAATTTGGATGCGTTCTAATGAACGCCACACATTAATTGACAATAAATCAGCTAAAAATTCAGTCTTTCAAAGATTTTACACTTGTAACTAAATAAATTTAAAGCAACAAGATTTTGCAACGGGTAGTTTAAATATATAAGATAGTAACAGGCCTTATTTGTCTGTTTAAACCTGAAAAAAAAAAGTAGAATGACGATACGATGTAACAGAGAGTCTTTTCATTGGACTAATGTATAGTAATGATGAAAAAATAAAATAAATAACTTGAATTAACTGAAGGCAAACAATCCGACAATCCATAACAAAGCCCGCCAAGGATTTTTCTACTTGAAATTCTGTGCGGACCTTGTCAGAGCTCGTCGCCTTGAGAGATGATCAGAAAAATAGTTACGTATTCTATTCAAAAATCTAGAAGGTTCCACGAACACGTAAATAATTTGCTAGAGAAGAAGATAAAGTAATACGGGAAATAAATTAACTATTTTATATATTTTTTAAAATTACTATTTTATATATTCCCTTAAATGCCATATGAAAGAAAAAGAAACGCTAATAGTTGAAAAAAATAGTCAAAGTTAAATATTTATGACGTCATTGTCGATTCAGCATGAGCATATTCTATAAAGACGCCCACTGCAAGCCATGGGCTTCTTCTTGTGTTGTTAAAATATTAAAAGATGTGCTTTAGTGGAGTTTCTTCCTGCCTCTATATATATATATATATATATATATATATTATTGTGGGGAAGAAGCAGGAAGCATAGTAGAGTAAAAATAAAATAAAAAAACAGTTGACGATCAGTAAGAGTTATGTTAAAAGTTCCAATGTTGAATAAATTGACAGACAGGCTGGCGATCACAGTTTGGTATTATGGTAAGCAGAGGACGCTGCTGCCCATCCTCTAGAACCTCGTTTGTTAGCAATGCCAATCATATATAATAAACGCCCAAAGAGTCTATTATAACATATAAAATTGTATCCCGAAAATCAAGCACTCATTTATGTTTTTTGTTTATATAAATTATTTCAATATAGATACCAAAAAAATAGACGGATTTTTAAAACATGTAGTACAGTACCTGGCGATAGAAATTACACATCGACTTTTGAAAAGAGACAATCGGCTAATTTCACTACCTCTGTCCCACACTACCTATGTGACGTTTTGTCAGTCGTTGTATTTCGTGCGACAGAGATAACGCTCTACGAAACCGAAATTTGCCGATTGTCTCTTTCCAAAGGTCGACGTGCAATATTAATCGCCGGGTACTGTACTGTTAGATAGAGACTTTTTGTCATTAGAAAGCTATTAAAATGAGTAATTTATGCGATTTATACACATATTTTATATCATCGTATAAAATATAATTGAATAAAAATTTGCTAAACTTTTTTCTTATATCTTTGTATTTAAACTACGAAGTTGACTTTTTGCTGGCTTTAAATAATTCATTAAGGTTTTGAAATGATATTGCAATACAAATTATTCATTTTATTATTATTTTTTTTCTCTTCAACGAGTATTTACGTAAAAAACTAAATCTTTGATATCTTTGTAACCGTTGATTTTTGGATAGAGAGAAAGAGAGAGAATTCCCTTCCAACACCTTGAAGCCTGCATAACAAGCCGCCTACATAATTTCTACATGATTTGGTACCAACATTTCCATATATTTGTCCTCTGATTCACTATAGGATATTGTCCTTACGAAATGCCTTCCATCCTGTTGTCTGCTCGTTCATTCCAGCTGCTGTTCCGAGGTCATCTTTTCGACTGTAAGGGTTTCTGACCTCCACTGTTTCTTCCCATACCGTCACCAACATTACATTTCAGCCTTACGAATCCAGTTCGTTTTAAGATTAATTTTTAGCTCAGGAGCCCTTGGAGACTATGCAGCTTTCTCTGTCGCTCGCTACGTGATTTTAGTAGATGAACAACTTGAATTGAACTTGAGCTCAAAGGTAGTGCGATAACATTTCGTGTCAAATTACAACCTCGCCTGATGCTTGATATGTTTGTAGTGTGCGGTAGATAAGAATTTGCTTACCTGTGAACTTCGCGAGTAAATCACGTCTTGATATTTAGTTTGTTTTTCTTTAAATAATCAACAGATTAAATATCTTGAATTTATCTGTTAAAATCGATTTTTGATATTACAATTAATCAATATTTCAAATATAAAATCTTAATTCTTAATTAATATCAATTGAGGTATATATTATATCTGTTTCTAGTTTTTACCAAGTTGGACTCTTGACATTCTTCTTTTTTATAGAAGTTGTCACTTTAAATTGAGGCGTATTCAAACAAAAGCAGCTTAATCCACATTATGTCAAATTTCATTTTAAAGTTGTGAACAGTTCGTTCAATCATTCAACATTCAAACCAGCTACATCCTTCACAAATTTCATTCAAAAATTCCATATTTGAAAGATGCTTTGTTTTGTAAAAATTCAAACGCATTTAGCCGTTTTTAATACGCCTCAATTATTCTATATGGATAGTAATAAAAATAAATAAACTTAGTAATAGTATTCTTATGTTTTTCCTATTTCCATAATTACTATGTTTAGTCCATATGTGAACTTAAATTTGACCAAAGGCCTTCACTGTTTCCACATTTTAACGCATAAACTATTTGTAACCACCATTTATATCGTCTTCCAATATTTCTTTTGAACCGTGTTGTTATTTTTGTCATGGATTATTTTAAACAATAATTATCATATATGTCTTTAATTTAGGACATAAAATTACATTTAAACTACACGTTTCTGATCAAGAATATATATATGTTGAACTGATGATGACTATATGCAAATAATACTTACAACGTAATTGACAATCTCGAATTCGTCGCCATATCCCGCCGCGGCGGTGTGGTCGACCATTACGCGCCACAAAAGACACAATGGCGTCGCTAGTGTTGCCCGATTGTCCGCCGCGAGCAAGGACGCGGGGCTGCGTTCATTCATAAAATAATAAAATACGTTCAGGTCGTGAACCTTTGTCTGGATAAATTGTATCATCATTCCAGTATTCATTTTTTATATATCAAAGCTACATTATCGTCAGGAGCGTATCTAAAAGGGAAATTCCGCAGAAATTTTATTTTTTTGTATTTACATCGGTCGGAAGATAGCACTATAAAATACTTTTTGACTTGTGGTTGGTAATTTTAATCGGTTAAACATTGTTTTCATAGTATTTTTTGTTATTTTGTAGTATTTTACAAATTGTAATTAACATGGAGTAATCTTGAAATATATAATGATAAGTTAACGGATCCTTCCGTTCCCTGAACTCAATTCTTATGAAACTGTACAAGCCAGCGGGCTAATACTATTGAATATACATAGCTCTACTTCGGATTACGTATCCTTTTTACCTTTAAGATTTACGGCGTGTTGGAAGAGTTCCACACTATTATTCATACATAATCTTTTAAAGCGTACTCGTATAAGTATAAGAAAAATACCAGAAGAGCAAACTTTGATGGAAACTAGAATCAGATTGAACTTCCTTAGGCATTCATCAATTTAAAAACCTATTCCAAACGCCTCTTGATTCGATGAGATTTCATAACAAATTTATATTTGGTTTGTGGTAACTTTTACAATATTTGAGATACATTCCATGTATAATTTAATGAAACTTTTTTTATGAAATTCAAATGGGTTTCTAGTTAGCGGTTAACTTAAAAACAAATATTTAACCTTTCTTACCCATATATTTATAATCTGTAGTAAATTTTTGAGTATTGTATTTTTTTAATATGGCAATTTTTTATAGACGTCAAAGGCGAATATCTACTATGATTATTTTCTCAAGGATTTCGTCCGTCATTAGTCGTGATCAAAACAAATTGGCTGGTGGAATTTATTAATGTCCATTATAATTGTATCACAAGACACGTTAATTTAAAAAGTTAATTTAATTATAAATGTAGCTTGATAATATTGCAAATTTATAATATGTTTTTAAACGCTTGCTACCAATTCATATTTTGTTTGGCGCATTTTTCAAACGATAGAACGACATTTTTGTGGCCAAATTCTAACTGTCACCTTGATAATTTTGGATTTCAGGAATACATAGATTGACAAAATGAAGGTACAATAACAAAATAATAAACTGCGATGATGTTTTTTCATAAATTACTTTCACAAATATTATCTACTTTTACTTTAAAACCACACAGAGAGCAATGGAGAGAACATTACTCGGAGTTTCGTTTCGTGCTTCGAATTATAAATGAGGAAATACGATGAAAGAACAAATGTCACCGACGGAACTTGAAGAATTGCTCATCTGATGTAGTAGTCGATGGGACACATCGCTCGTTGAACCGATGGCCGTTACAGACGGAAAGTTCTCGAACGATCTGGTAGACGCAATATGAAGGGTGAGACCAGCACTAGATGTAGCGGCGACGATCTGTCGGCTGATATGATGATGATGAACAAAGTCTATATGATTGCAGTATTAATCTGTAAGTAAAAATACATCTGTCAATAAAACTGAAGGAAATTTTGGATTTAGACGTGTAATATTGTTTCTTCCTTATATTTTGCACGGCTTATTGCGAAGAAGGTGCACTTGTGAAGTCTCATCGTATGAGGCTTCCCTGCGTAGATCTATCCATTTAAAAGGCGAATCTCACCGCATTCTTTTCGACGCAACACGTGCCGCTGCGCACGTGATCTACAAATCAGAAAAGAGGTCTGCAGTGTCTTCAGGGCTGCCACTTAACACTTTGTTATTGAAATATATTTTTCCACTTCAATTATTAACAACATACAATAAATAATTAAGGATTGAAATCCATATAATGTTTATTTCAATGAATTAATTATCACTTCAGTTTTTCATTTCAATCTATTAACACTTTAATTTAAAGATGGCAATTGTTTTATAATAAATTATATTTAATAAGTCATTTTGTTTATTGTCAATTAGTGTGCAATTACAATTAAAATTTAATTAACTAAACATTTTTATTCGAATTTTTTATACGGCAATGATTCTCAAATGTCAAATTTTTCGAATTTTTATTTAAAAATTTTAAATTCAAACGGATTTTTATCATTCAAATTTATTATTTCATGTTGGAAACGCGTAAAACAATTAATTTTTTGGTTTTGAAATTTTTATTTAGTTAAATATTTTAAAATCAGCCAGTTAACGGTACAATAAAAACTGTTTAGTTATATTTTGACGTATATAATTTGAAAAATTGAACACACAATGTACTATGACTAATATAACAATACATGTGATAAAATATAAGCTGTTTTTGATACCTTAGTTAACGGTTTAGACATACCATTGTGTTTATTTAACTATGTAATATATTTTATTTGTTTTATTGGACTTAGTTTTGGCAGTACTAAATTTGTCGAGGCAGCCTTGGATCATTTATGGTATTGTGTTATAAAAGGAGAACGACAGAAGGGCATCATTTGATTTATTAAATCGAGTTCTCCTGTAATAACCAGCTATCTCATTGCGTTCTAATCTAAAAAGAACCCGCAATAAACTTGGGTTATATTTACAACTGGTATGATATCTAGATAGATGACACGCAGTTTAAACTCCAGTAATTTATTCCATGAAGAAGGGAAGTGCACCAAGGCAAAACCCACTTCCCATGACACGTCGCCCAGTCCCGCGTTCAGTTAATAGCTGCAAATGCTACTAAACGGACTCTAATAAATCTGAGTGGGTCACTTTCTCGACCACTATGCCGCTTCCGGAGCAAAAACCGTTACATTTCTCACGGGTGGTTTTATTGACGTTATCGATAAAAAAATTGTATCAAATCTTTATACAAATAAATTGTTCGACACTTTTGATTATTTTTTTTAATTTTAATTTTAATTAAGGCACGAGTAACGTTGGTTTAGAGCAGTGTTTCTCAACGTACGACCCACGCCCCACATGTGGGCAATTCGGTTGATAAGGGATAAGTTTAACTCATTAAAGTGAAAGAGTAAAAATTGTGTATGACACAAAGAGGTATGTAAGAATTTTAAAGGCTTAGGTGGTTCTTTTTGGTAGATAAAAGAAATAAAAAACTTGCAAGGAAAACAGTAGAAAAGGACAGATGATTTTTCGTCTAAATCAATGGTCTTTAGCTGTATTAATATCAATAATAACCATAATATATATATATATATATATATATATATATATATATATATATATATATATATATATATATATATATATAAATGTAAATTACAACCTAATCACGTTATTATGTCTTGAATGAATGAAACAGAAAAAATATTTCTGTAACTGTTGTTTATTGTGAATACATTAATTGACTAAATTCATCTGATGATTCATCTTTTAATAAATTAAAAATAAGTTGATGATGATCCTGATATATCCTTTCGAAACACGTCAGTTAAAGGATATCTTTAAAAATGCATAACATAGGCAAATAAACAGGAAGAAACGGTTTTCAGTTTCTGCGTAACGGAATAATATTTTAAAAGAGCACTGCTTCCTAATAGTGTGAATGGCAATTTTTACATTGTTAGCCCATTGTAAAGCTAATCGCGGTTCAATTCCTAGCGCCCGTTCTAGAAGGATCAAGCGCGAGAGGGGGAGGGTCACCGAGGGGCGCTCGGGCCTCTCTGATTGGATCAATGGGCAATTGATGCTTGCGTCTGCGCATGGTCGGACGACATTATGCTATATATCACCATTTAGTTAAGCTCTGCTCTCTGCAACAAGTTTTCTTATTTTCATACAGTTAACAGTGAATCATTACCATCATGACGGCTGATAGACGCCCAATGCAAGGAGGTAAATCTCCCCTAAAAATTGGCACCGGTCTGGCGCTACTGACATCCAACGACTAACCTTAACCTTGACTATGTTACAACTTGATTATTACTTAACGGTTCTTACTAAAAATAAGTGAAAGAATGTTTATACATACACGTTACTGCATCTAACTATCCAAACTAGTTAAATGCAGGGAACCCTCCAACGCTATGCCGTCCCAAGATATAAACACGTTTTCAAATCTCCGGACGACACGACTATATTAAAACAGATGACGTATAAAACAATTCGCAGCCAATTAATATATGCTGCCCTCGACTAGAGCCGGTGATTTTAGATAGAATCGTTATTTCAGCTTCTTCTGAAACTTCATTTTACACCGCTTTCCGAAGCGGTAGTAATGTTAGCCCGGTGAGAGTGAGAGAGATAGCAATCAAGTCGAGAATCATCTCTCTCATCTCTCTGCTAAACTGATATCGAATCAAGGCCAGACACCTCAAGCCTAATGGACCTTGGGAGCCCTTGCACCAGGTCACAAAAGTAAAAAGCTTGACGACCTCAAGATAGGATAATATAACAGTATGAAGCGGCCCGAACCAAGCTTACTGAGAGAGTTTCAGAGCCTTGTTTCCTCCAATTGCAAATGCCATTACCGTGTGAAAACAATATTTATAATTATAGAGTAGTTAATAGAAATTACGAATATTAAACAAAGGAAAAGTTGACAACAATTGTTTTACTAAATATTTGTCGACATATTGCATAACATCGACCACAAATTAGTCCGCGGCGAGTGTGCCCATGCAGGGAGCGTATGGACCACGACACGCCAGTGACGAAAGCACGAGCGCCCAGCTCCGACAGTCACCATCAGTTCTCATGAGAAATCAAGAAATAAATAATGATTTTTATTTGAATCTTTCGCTTGGTGAACGACTTTCGATGGTACTTGTATAAGTCACTTACTTTAAACATGGTTTTGTCCTTCTTAATTCCAGCGCTGAATCTGTTAAGAAAGATCTTCCCTGTATCCGAAGTCTTAGCATATGTCTCAGACAATTGATATATTACTTCCCCTGATGCTTGAATGAGATGCTGACTAAATTAACCTATTTTCTAATAAATACAGTGTAAAAAATATTAGAATTGGCAACCATAAAATGCGATAATATGAAAAAAAAGAATATCCCCACAAAAATAAGAATGAAATCAGTAATAAATCCATTAAAAATTATTAAATTTTATGTATTTTTTAATAGCGAATTCCAATAAAGAAAAAGAATCACTATAAATGACTTGCATATTTTTTTTTCGAATAATACGGATTCAGATGATTAAACGGTGCGTAGCTGAAGCATCGGAAGTTTTTTTTTTATATTGAAGAGTTTTTATAATTTATTTATGCGCATTGAAATAAATATATTTATTCTTTCATGAGTATAATATTTATTAGAAAATAATTTAATCGTCGTCCTGTTTAATTAGAACGCATCGTTAAAAAAAAGTTAAATTACACTTCATAAAAATGCAGATAAAACAGAACTGATGAGCATTATTCCAAAATGGCGACTTCAATATGGCGACGAATAATTGCGCGTCCGACGTCCTTGTGCTAGATTTCCTCTGGTTTTGCAAGCTGGTGCCGGCCGGGGGATTGTAACGATCTTTATGCCGAAATCAATGCATAATGTGAATATTTACAAACCAGACACGCAGGCTGTTGAAGTTTAATTGACAGTTGACAGATAATTGTGTTCAAAAATTATGCCATCAAAAATTTTAATCCAGCAACGGTTGTAAATAAAAACTGTTACTATAGTACAATGAAACTGGGTATTTCATGTTATTTATGTCACGTCATACCATCACGCTAACGGTAAAAAAGAATGTGACGAAACAGATGTTGTCGAGGTATCAATTTGAAATATATATGTCATCTACAATTACACTATGTACATTAAATATAGACGAATCTATCCAGGACTCGTTACAAATTATAATTAAGCTATTTAAATTTCATATTTAATCATAAAACTAAAAAAACTAATTACGGAAAATTACTTTAACACAACTGAAACGAAACGATTTTAAAACATCAATATCTGGTTGGCATGCACTGACAAATTGTGCCAAGAATTGGTGACAGACCTGAAGTGTATTCCAAACTAAATGTTCTTTTAAATATAATATCGACATATAAGAAATGAGCCAAATATTATTTAAATATATATATTTAACACATTTTTTCAGATTTTACAATAAAACAATGAAGCGTTGCTTCTGACAAAAAAATATCTTAAGTTAGTACGTGCTTAGGTTATATTAGTAATTTTTAAATTTTATTCAAACAATATTATACAAAAGTCTCGTCTGAAAAATCGACATTTAAAGTTCTTTTTCATTATTTAATAGTTTTATAACCTAAGTGGTAAATTTTATGATAAATCAATGTAATGATATATAACGCCCACTACAAGGCATAGGTACATTATGATACGGCAGAGACAGCTGCTGCCCTTCCTGTGGAAACTTATTTTTAAGCAATGGAAATCCTAAATAATTAATGCACAAAGTGTGAATTATATAAGACATCTTTAAAAATTTCCATTTAAAATGGAAGTTTTTCGCGAGAATTGTATCTTGATAATTTTTTCAAACAGTTATTTTTACGTTTACCGCTTAATTCCTAATAGTAATAATTTTATTATACTTATTTATATTATGTCAGAATTGACGTTTATTAATTGTAAAAATGTAACCTCCTTAGCTGTATCTTTTTAAATTAAAAAAAAAACCGTATGACAATTGTATTTATATTGAAGAAAGATAGGATCCGGTTGATTTTAGTCATCTACTGTATACGTTTCAACGGACGATAAGAAAACGCAATTGAAAACTTGACTTTCTAAATTTTAATGCGGAACATGTTCGAGCCGTTGGTACGTCACACAAGCCCTACATACGGAGGTTTCCCCGCCCTTTCTACGGCTTCCCGGAGAGAAATCGTTTCTATAAAACACTTTGCTGGTACTTTATGTGTAATATATATTAATTAGTTTTTGATGTTGTATCATAGAAACAGATAATTTTTTTAATGCGTTAAATAAAGCTACATCTGTCAATTAAACACAGATTAAAACAAATACACGCATAGTATCCGTGACAGTTTGCACAGATCACAACATCATTTAAATAAAAAAGTTCGCATGGCGCAATATAAATAACGATAATATCCAGGTTGATAGTTTATAGATGTAAAAGCTTTAAAGGGGTAAATGTGTAACTCATTCGCACTCGATTAATTTGTAATACAGGTGTAGCATAAATCAATATTTTCAGAATTTATAATATAGTAAGAAAAAGCGTTTTCAAAATTATGGTTGAAATATATTAAAATTGACTTTTATTATATTGTTTACTATCTGTTCCTGCTGGCTTTGTGCCAAAATTTAACTTGTAATATTCCAGTAGAATTTCAAAGTGATCACTCTGTATAGAGTGATTGAAAATAGGTAAAAGCTTTAAACCTTTTTGCTAATAAATAACTATATATTTACCCCTTTAAAGTTTTTACACCTCTATACATATAGATATATATAAATTAAAATAAATGCGCATGACTTTTTTTCGGTTTTTTTTTATAATAAAAATCCTTTCAGCCTTACAAGCCTAAACAGCTATAGTGGTCACGTGTAACCTTAATTACTACAAGAAATGCCCCTGTTAACGTATGTAGCCTTCACGGTTCGTATTGCTTGCCACTACAGCCTTAATAGTTTTGAGAGAATTTAATCTTGGGTTTGAATTAAATCAAATGCCGATTCGGACACCATCAGTAATCTGGTCGCTGCCTTTGCGTTTAGGTTGGTTAGTGATCATGGTATACATGTAAACATATGCAATTTAGGTCATCCTTACTATCATTTTCCTTGCACGAACAAGGAACAGATTGCTAGGGTGGTAACTCCATCCGTATTTTTTTTTTTTAATAAGAAAATATTTATGTCAACTTATCTAATACACTATTTACCTTCTTTTTACCTGCTATTTACTCTGTTGTGAAAAGCCATACGAATTTTATATCTTCTTTAATAAATACGCTATTGTATATAGATGTTTTCAATATTGAAACAGAATTTTATTTATTTGTTTTAAAATACAATGTTAACTAAATATTTAGTACAGATTATAACAGAATCTGTGTTAGCGTGTTTACGGAGTAGGTTACAGGTGTAGACGTTAGCGGGCTTTACATAATCTGTGCGTAATCGCTGCGTCATCTTAACTTCGTTTGTGCGAATTTGGCGCCAAAACTGTAATCTATACAAATTATTTATTTACTACAACGTTTAATATAAATTTAATATTTTAATATGAATTACAAATTATTTATTTATGTGAGCTTATAAAATTATAATTTTGTAGGCTATATCGTATTTCTTTACAATATACGAAATGCCTCTAAATTATATTGTTTTATAACCCCTAGATATACATCCCTCAATATAATAAAAGAAATAATAGAAATACCTCCAAAAGGAGGCCTATCTTATAGCTATTAAAGAGAACTTTTTGTGCAATAATTTTTCCATTTAATTTTTATTTGCTTTCTTCCATTGTTTAAAACATTACACTTTTTACATTCACTCTCTTTTTTCGTCACTACCTTTAGTTTTCGAATATTTGACAATTTTCTATTTTTAATTTGACATATTTGTTCTTATCTTAATTTCTATGCGTAGCCATGTTTTGGTTTAAATTTTTATTTTACATTACTTTTATATTTCTGACTTTTTGTGGCCAAATGTTAAAAATATGTGGCGGCGTGTTTTATCTACAATTACAGAGGCGATGTTCCGCTTTTTATCTTTTTCTCAACCTCTATTATATTTCCACCTTTGTCTTGTGAATACGGGACAGACCAATAAATCAACAAATCAATTAGATTTAATCAAATTTATATTGAATAATTCAATAACAGTGGGAAAGACTTTTTAAGTCCTAATAAAGTTTGGGAGTGAATTTTTATAAGATCGTGTTTAAGATTTTATAAAAGTGACAGTGCACTTTTCAGTATCAGGTGCGTTCGGAAACCTCGCAACTTCAATTTGAATTTCATTATTTTATGTATTAAATTAGATTCTACTGTCATTTGCCATGATGTACATATGTGGTCATTGTAAATGATCTTATGTAAATAAATGAACAGATATCGAAGAGTATTAAACATAATTGAATATAAACAAAACTTAGCATGTTTTGATGTATCGGAAATTATAACCGGTTTATATCTGTGACGAAATATTCGACTCGCTAACGGAATTGCGAACGCGCCGGTTGCGTTCCTTAGATTTCCGCTAATAATTATCATTGCCAATACAAAAGAAAGTTGGTCGGAATCCAATTAGTTTCCTACGACATTTCCTGCTAAACTTTGACTATATTTATTAAAGGAAATTTTTACAGTCAATATGTTAATAGCAATTTCCGACAAACATTCTATTTTAGTTATTAATTCAATCCAAAGCACTATGTAAAGTTTATTAAGGTCATTAACCTTTTCGTTGCCAGCGCCGGAGTTAACCGGCATCCATCTTGTAATGTGACCTTATGTGTAGATCCCTGTTTTAAGATTTATCACAACCAAATAAAGTACTAAGAATTATCCTGTCATTTTTAAATAATATAGCAATAAAATCTATAATATATAACACAAATGAGAAAATTCGAACATGCAATGTGCACATTTTGCGCCGCACATGCTCGGTTTAGTAACGTCACTTCGGAGGAACGGACTGCAATAAGGAAAGGGTTAGTTTTAGTTTATATTTTTATATTTATCGACAGAAGCTTTTATTAGCGAACTTTTCATTTTATACTGTCTTTTCTTGTCTTGTCAAATTGTAAAAAATCTGTAAGTTTTCTTTAAACATTAATTAAATAAATTATTAATAACCAAATCTGTATTTACCTTAAAACATTTATTTATATTAAAAGAATATAGTTAATGCATGTTAATAAGTTTTTTTAATTAGTTTACTTTCCTATTGATATAGGTGTTCTTATGCATCGTTGTTTCTGGTATCAAAAAAGAAATCAAATTTGTATATGGTCAATAAAAGGTTTATTGATCACCATTGCAATGAAGGATTGGAAGTGGAATAGGATAATGATTAAAATATCATCAGCATTACATCAGCTGATAGACGCAAACTGCAAGGCATACGCCTTTCCCAACAATCGACAGGATGATCGGTCTCCCGCTGCCCTCATTAGAATCATTAAAATAAGATAATCATTAATTAACAAAACATTCAATAAAAATATCATTCAAAATATTTATTTATTTAAGTACTCCAGCAGTACGCATTAAAATTACATTAAATAATGGTTCTATTACGTGTTCCTTTATAGGTGACAACATTAAAACATTTACTATGTAAAACAGACGACACCCAATCAAAAAAAAAAAAAACGAATTTACGACTTTAGACACCGAAAAAGCTTCTAATTTGAAATTGTTTCTTCAATGTTTCTTAGGTACACAGCTTAAAAATAAAAAATTAAAAAATAAATTTGAAAATTCGAAATCTGTTTGGAACTAAAGTTTGACAGTTAATCTAGTTATGTCATTAAAAAAAAAAGTTATATTTTAAGAAGTAATGCAGATCTCGGTGATGAGAGATTCGCATCTGCCTCGTGGACGAATGGCGCCTCGCCGCCGGAGAAAGTAAGGTCGCCAGCCGTTACGCAACCGCCTGGAGGCCACGCCGCATATGGGTCAATGGAATTGGGACAATTGCAAGCCAATTGCCGGACCCTACGCAACGCGACCTCTGATAGGGTATCCCGACATGTCCTCCAAATTGATCTATGGCCAACCTATCGTAAATATAATGTATCTTCTCTGTAGAATCGATTTTATGAATCTGATTGTAGTATGTTGAACAAATTAGGCAGTGCAAATTCACAATGTAAATGTACGTACGGCAATGTAAATTTTAATATTTTATTTATATAAGTGCTAGTCAGGATGAAAACGCTGTCACTAAAAAGGAATTTGAAAGAATAATTTAAAAATTTTATTTGTAAAGATTATCACTGTGTTTATAATCATTGATGAACACGCAATTAAGGTTATAAATACATTAAGGTTATCTATATAAATGCATGTATGTATATCAATATCTGTGTAAATATAACATTTTTTATATGTATCGGAATACTACAGTTTCAGTCGGCGTCGACAGATGGCGCTAGTTGTTCGTAAACAAAACTGATAGAATCGACATTAATAGACTAAACAACGACACGTACATATTTACATATATATATATGTATATGTGTACGTCTTGTCTTTGTCGAATCAAATATATTGAGCATCTTACATAAAATTAAAATATATAATATATGATAGTCTCATGAAGTGATTACAAAAGAATGTTAAAAGCATATGGTTTCAGAATTATATATAATAAAGATCATTACACCATATCTTCTTTCGTTTATTTAAATGTACGTTATTTCAATGTTATGATATCTAAGGTACTTAGTAAAGCCTATTATATTATTATACATCTTTACACTCTATGTATTTTGTCTTTTCACTATATGTATTTTGAATATTTTTTTTTGTGATCAATCTTCATTATTGTTATATATTTATTAAGCGTGGCATGTTACCATGCTATATTAATGTGGCATTAATTACCTATTCTAAGTTTACAGTGTAAATAGAAAACTTACTTTTATATGTAATCTAAGTTATTTGAGACATTAAATCAATAAATAAAGTTTTATTTATTTACTCATTTCAGTAACTTCAGGCTGTAATAATTCTCTCGTGGTCAACATTGAATAACAATATGATAGAACATATATTAATGAAAAATAAAAAAATATAAAGTGTATCGTGCATAATTTAAATTTCGTTTATGTTTTAAAAAGCTTCCATCCGAGAATCAAAAACAAAAGAGAAACTCGCATGGCCGCTGATGGTTAGGTTAAGTGTTGACACTACGAACTAGGTCAAAGACAGCGTCGACTTCATTCATCAAAGAAACCAAGGTTGGCAGCGGCCTTTGGCGTCCAGTTAAGATGGTAGAAAACTAACACATTCCTATATATACATCCATATATATTTATGACACGAAACATGTGAACATTCTTGTAAATTTCCCACAGTGGAGATAGACGAAAGAAGAAGTTAATATTCGACATATAGTCCGTCAAGTCCAACGTAAATTAAACTCTAGTTCAGTGATTCCCAAAGTGGTCTGTATCGACCCCTAGGGTTCTATGACAACCTGCAAGGGGTCTACGTCAGCAAACAAAGATTTGGGGGTCATGAAATGAAAATGGGGGTCCACGATAGTGGATACATCAATAGTACTGATAGTACCTATTTACTTACATCATACTATCTTTTAATATCAAAACGTTTAATGTTACGTATATTTTACAAAACAGATACAAAATTTTATCTTGAGTAGTTTTAATTTTAATTCAATTAATAAATGTATAAATTAACATATGTTTTTACTTTAAGTTTTTAACACTAAACTTCACTGCAGTTAGAAATTTACAGGAAATCAATATCAGGTAAATAGGGGGTCTAACCAACACGGAATAACATGGCAAGGGGTCTACGGCACAAAAAAGTTTGGGGAAGTCTGCTCTAGTTAAACTTAACTTCGCTTATAATGCTAGACATCTCAGTTATGTTTTCCTTGACCGCTTATAAGCAGTTGCTATGTTATATAATTAATAGTGTGTAGTCTTGTAGCTTTAAAATAATCATTGCCCACATCCAGCTTTTTCTCCTACGCCTATCCTAACCTTAATGGTCTCCAGCTGCACGAACGATATCCTGCAAACTGCCATTTAAGACGGGCACTTCTTCGAGCTATACCAAAACGTATAGAAACATAAATAACGGATCTTAAACTCATTTATCCCACAAGTTAGTCATGACTCAACAAATCACTGCAGCTTGTGTTCAATGCTAAATCTAGTTAAGTTTCACCTCTTACCTGACCTTGATACCATTTAATAATCTATCTATTTATAATAAAAAGAAAAGGTGTATGCACACTAGATTACAAGTGCAATTTCTTATTAAAGATAAATATTATTTATTCAACATTTGAACTTTTAACACAACTCCTATTGATCGTCAACTTATTATTTTGATTTTGTTATTTATTTTACCTTTTATTGTACTTCACTACACAAGGTCTTATAGTTTTGGAGAAGCAGGAAGAAACTTCACATCAACACATCTTTTAATAAAGTTTAACAATTCAGATTTATACATATACACTTTATCATATGTAGCCTGAATGAAATCACTGTCAAGGATTATTGTCGTTTATCTATTCTCTTATATCAATTCACTTTAAATATGTGTTTCGAACTTGCAAGTGGTGGTCCAATATTTGCAAAATTTTATTTAAAAATCTGATTCCATTTACTACAAGTTGTTTAGACGATTTGCAGTAAAAACTTTGGTGTAGACAGTTTTTTACGGTGCCTTGTAAATACAGTATGCACGTCTCTTTTTTATATTTTTTTTAAATATCCAGAATATATTTTTCCGCTTTCTCAAAGAGATTAGCGGCAATAAGCCGTAAATAGCTCGGATGTCTTTTCAATATTCGCACCTTTATCCCAAAGCATCAATCAATAGGAAATAATGTTGCGGAAATAACTTGACTTGTGTTGACTCTGTGTTTGGCACTAATCGGTGTAACATAACTCCTGAAGATGCCCCGTGGAGGAGTGAGACACGTGTTGAGTAATTTGGCGGTGGCGGTTGTGTGATTCGCATTGTTTGCCGCATACGCATTTATCAGCGGGCTGGCGGGCGGTGCATTTGTTGCACGACTACCACTGCATGTGCGGAAGTGGCTAAATATTGGTCCTTCTCTTACTTAGCTAAAGCTTGTCTGCAAGAGACTCAAAGTGAGGCCTCCATTGAGGTTTAGATTCGATATTCAAAAATGCTGTTGACAATTTTGTACTACAAACTTTTGTCTTGGCGATACAGGTAATGAATTGTATGTTGCGAGGTCTTATGGCTTTGCAATCGTTCGAGTCGAAGTTAAAACCAGAACCTTCGCATTATAATAGTGTTATATTCATTCCACACAACACTTAAAATATGAAAATAAGGTTTTAAAACATATACTAATAATATCAATATAGAAAATAAAACATATAAATATTAATTTTAAAAACGACATCACAATACAAAAGATACATTTTACTTTATCTGTCTAATCAAGACAGCACTACATTTGGTATTTTTTATATGTATATATATTTAATATACTGGTGAAAAATAAAGTTTGTCCGCCATTTTCAGCGATGAAGACGACACGAGCAGACTGCTGCGGCAGCTGACGAGGATCAACCGGCCGCTGGGCGTCACCTTCCCGCAGATGATCAGGCTGATGAGCCAGTGTCAGCAGGTACGCACAATACACTAAATCCACCGCCGCCCATTTTTCGAAAGACTAACTAATTTTAATTTTAATTTCACCATTCATTTATATTCAAATAGATATTTATACGCAATTTTGAATCTTCAAACATTTTAGTAGTAGAGTAATCAGTTAGTAATCGACCACTGGCTTGCAATGTTCATCTCCTGAGAAGATAGAAACTCAACAATTGTGTTTTTTAAATGAAAATTAACAATTTTGGATATGTATATTATAATACCAACCATACAAATGAGTTAACTAATCATTGTTAAACATGTTTTAGTTGTGAAATTAAATATTTTAATGGGAATACAAAAAACACTAAGTTCACAAGAAACCGTCAGCCCGACTTGCATGGATCGCGTCAAGTTTGTGGCCATTTAAACACGTTTAAACGGCCTCCCAAACATTTCTAAAGTTTAATTTATTTCAAGGATTTTCTGCCATCAATGTATTGTTATAAAATAAATATAATAAAATAGTCGTACATGCTAAACCGAAACAGTTAATCCAAAATGATCAAGACTGAGAAATGACCTCCTCAATTTCGTCTGATATTGATCAGCTTTTATCTAAAAAACGCCAAAATTGTAATTAAAGATTTCAAGTGAAATCATTTTTCTGTTCTTTTCTTGTTTGTTTTTATTTTTAATTAGATTTAATATATGAAATCTTCACTATTACTAACTTTCACTATTTTTCTTCAAATGTTTATTATAAATATTTTTTTTTCATTATTAATAAGTGTTACTTTATGTGCGCGTTAAAAAAAGTTAAGTTCGAATTGGTCCGTTAACTAAAAAGGTTGCTCACCCCTGATTAAAAAGATTAATTTGAAGATCGGATTTACTGGGTCATATGGATATCCAACGCCTTATCTCGTAGAATCTCATAACTAGGAGTGCTGCAAAGCACTTGAAACTTCGGGTATTACAATATGACCAAAAGTATATAATCTTCAAAATAAAGATAAAATTCATTCATTCAACATTGGATTTTTTAACATAACTCTTATTGATTGTTTACTTTTTTTACTCTATTGTAATTTTGACTTTGCTTCGCAAGCAGGAAAACACTCAACAACAACACATATATTAATAAAGTTTATCAGAGATTTATACATATACACTTTATCAGATATAGCCTAAATGAAATCAAAACAATCAAGCGACATCACTGCCAAAGATTCCTGTCATTTATATATCCTCTTATTAAATAATAAGCTTTTTCCATTAATTTACTTTTAAAAAGCGTTTTGTATTTTGTAAATGATATTCCAATTATCTTTGCGGAATTTAATTAAAACAGTTTCATAAATCACTATAGATTAGCTAATTATTTTTCCATGAATCTTTTAGAAACCAAAAGTAGGTTAACAGTTGATCGCTTTTAACGTCATATTACGTAAAGATTGAGTTTGAATAAACAAAATAAAGTTCTTTCGTATCTAGTACGTAACATCAACGATTTTTTTTCTTAATATTTATTTTTTGCGTGAGAGAGGATAATATTTGCGCAATGATCATTATCTTTGTGCCTAATCATTCCATTTGATTGTTGTAAAGCTAAACTTCGCTGTTTCCCCTCAAATCGTTCAACGTAATAAGATTACGTCACTTAAACCCTGAATCATATTTCAATAAAAACATGTAATACCTTTAAAACTAGACAAGAAATATTTTGTAGTTACCTATGTTTTTTTTTACTATTTAATCTGTCCGCTACATTACATCTTTGCCAAAAATCAAACATAGAACTCAATGGAAAGCTTCAAAAGAGGCTTTTGTCGGGAGACAAGCTGTAACAAAATACTTAAATGAAATGTAAAAAAATGCGATGAAAATGAAAGTAAATGTGAATGATGAAAGAAGGAAGAAAAGAATAATCTGTGATGGACGACAATTTGAACGTGTATTAAAGAAAAAAGTTAAAAAAAATATTTGTCATCTAAGTCTGTCTCTGTCTGTTTCCTAAAAGCATGACAGGGTGGTACGAGAGGAAAAACACAAGATAACGATTGCCGATATCAATATCACTGAAAAAATTAAAAAATAATTTATGAGTAAGCTATAAATAGCAGCTATGTAAATAAAAGCTATTTTAATTTATTTAGTCGGCTATAAACGTTACTTCAGACCAAAGATATTTCGATTTTAAAATTCGAATAGTTCAAATATTAGCGCTACAAAAGAATTTTTTAGGTTATTAACAAATATTTACTTTTTTTTTAAATGTTATATTGGTTCCGTTTTTAGGGGTCTCATTATCATATTGTTGGGACATAGATTTTTATTTTCGAGTAAATTTTTTCATTTTTTATTTACAATTTTCCTCTTTCTTCCTTCACGGTATCTTTCGTTCTTTATCTTTTCTTTTATCCACCATAACATCTTCCTCTCCTCTGGCATTATTATCATCACTTCACTCATAGCCTTCCATCCCTCTACTCCGTAACTATTTTTATCCAAGTGTTATTATCACAGTTTTCTCATGGCGTTTACCTATTTCCTATACTTTGGTTTTTATCTCTAAATTTTACTCTTACTGATTAGTTTATGGTTTACCTTTAAATTATTTTGGCGTTTACAGCTAAGTCGAGTTTGAAGTTGTAAAGTGCTGATGGCGTCTAACCTAAATCTTTTTTACAGTACCTCCCTCAGGAAATTCTATATTTCACTGTGTTAAAAGCTCGTCTAGCCTTATACCGCTTGGGTAAATGTCCCCGAGAAAAAACCTCGGGTTGAATTTTCACTCAATACGCGTTTAACGTTTCGACTTACAGGAGTCCAGGAGTCTCCTGTTGGACCTCGACTTGGTCGGTTAACTTTACTTCGACTTCTGATAGAGCTATCAAAAGAAGAAAAGACAGGAGAAACTTTAACTACGCTTATTTCTACATTTACCGAAGGTTTTCATGCAATGTGAATTAAGATACATTCTCTCTGGCAAGGAAATACCTAAAACGAGATTAATCCTAAGCGCCTTCTGTTATCTGCCGCCTCAAGTCTGAGTTATTTCGTTCACACAAGATCTCCTTTGTTACTTTTAAGGCTAAACTTTCGCCTATCTTGAGGAGTATCTTGAAAAAAAAAGACGTGAAGACATAAAGTGTCATCCTGTATAAAACAGAAATGGATTTGAGACAGTGACGCGCAGTAACAATGGCGATGATCCGCAATTGTCGCCCACAATGGGGTGTTTGCGTGAATTGGCGACAAACAAAGCTGCTTTGCGAGTACTCGGAAATACATTCTTTTCTTAACAAAAATGCAATCGAATTCACGTCCACGATATCTCATATATATGCGTTTCATTGACGAACCAGTTTTAAAGTGAAAAGATATTAAACAAACTTCTGCTTTGTGATTAAACCCATAATTCTTGAAGTATAGAAAATGCCTTCTACTTCTTATTCTTATCAGCTGATAGACGCCCATAGCATGAGTCACCTCAAATATCTAATGGAATCAGGCGTTACTTTGCAGAAGTCCATCCTAAGTAAGAAGTTTGGCACTAATAGGTGTGTAACATAACTCCTGAAGATGCTCCATGGAGGGGTGAAACACGCGTTGAGTGAATTAACGGTGGCATTTGTGTAATTTGCATTGTTTGCCGCATACGCATTTATCAGCGGGCTAGCGGGCGGTACACTTTGTTGCACGACTACCACTGCATGTGCGGAAGTGGCTATATATTGGTCTTTTTCTTATTTTTGACCAGTTTTGGGCTAACATCCAGCGACTTCCCGTGATCTTAACGATGTCGTCGTTCCAGCTAGTGGAACATATATCCAACTCCAAGCATAGCTCTCTATTGCTCTTCAGGTAATTTTGAAGCCCATCGTAAACGAACACGTATCGGATCCATACCTTACCACTGATAACACATCGACCATCACCACCTACGTCTTCATACAATGCTGTATTTTAGACGAAATGTTTCATCTAATTCTGCAAGATATCGCTTCCTCAAAGTGAATGGATTGGATAGAAATTTTTTTAAAAAAATATATATTTAATATTGGTTATAATCTCACCAGTGGCAGATCTGAATTTATTTGTGGAATTTTACTGTACATACACGTACATGCACATACATATACTTTTAACCATAAATAATGTATATAATTTTTTAAAAAACAAAAATAAGGTGTATACAGCGCATTTATATTCTTTCTATTAACACAGTTTTTTAAAAATAATTTTGTATGTTTTTGCGGTCAATGAAACATTATTATATATCAATATATATAATCATAAAGCAGCCTTTTATGTTCATTCATTCACTTCTCTTCTAGTGTAACTCGTACAGATCGCAGCACGTTGAATTAATAAATACCATAGTTATAGATTTACATTCAGTTTTTGTAATGTTATGTACATTTTTCTATTCTTTTTTATTTTATAGTCGTCGCGGAGGCCATGTAACATAAATCACTTAATAACGTGCGGCTCATTACCTCAGTACGCTTTTGATCATTAACCAAAATGCGACAATCGAGGCCATAATCGTATTTATGCCGATTTGACTTACCTTGGCGTATTACGAAATCTTTTTTATTTACACTTTTAACCCAAGCCAAACATCAAATTAGACCTTACTCCGCGCTACAGATATAAAATAGTAATCTAAATATCTGGATTTTTTGTGAATAAATAATCTAAAAATATTATTACAACAAATATTTACAAAATACGCCATTATTAAACATTGTCGGTTTTAATTTAGATATATTAAAACTAAAACATATTTGCTGTTCAAAACGAAATTGTTTTTTATCTGTAGCTTGAGTCTAAATTTAAATTTATTACAAACAAATAAGATAAAAATTAAAATATTTTTTTTTCTGTACACGTGTATCCTGTAGATACTTTTGTTGATAATTAACAAATTAATCTATTTTTCTTTGTGATTCCAAATTATATTTTCACCATCAAAGCTTCTAAGTGATAATACAATATTGACAACTCATTTTTGACAGCTTTTAATTTTTCCCGCCTTTTGAAAACCATCGACAACAATGACATCAGTGACTTTTCATTGAATTATGATCCGTGATGTAAATGATTTGTATGATTTTTATTGTATCTTATTGGATCATCTTTTTGTATTGTTTTGTTTTACGTATCTGGCTTATTGTACATTGCAATACATTGATAAAACAATGATATTACGGCATGTTCGTGCGTTAGGTGATTGTCTAAACAATCAGTTTCAATGTAACGCGATAACTTATGATTGTACATTGTCTCTTGTATTCGTAATATATTCCAGGAAGAGGAAAAGCTTCATATATCATATTTTAAATTGATTCTTAGACTACAGTTTTAATGTTATGTTGTAGATTTTACGTATAGAAAACTTTAGTAGAGAGGTCCTATGTTCTAAATAAGACTTTTGTGTGCAGTGTACCTCATGACTGATCCATCTGGAAGGCTATTACGCAATGCTTTTGTTTGACAAATTAACATAGCTATTCATACAACTGCGGGAATGATATGAAAGTTCCCATAGTAGGACGATACATTAATTATAGTCCTGTTACACTTTCGGCATTTCTTGAAGTCCATCGTCTACTAACAAGACGATTATTCTGGTGTCGATCTGGACTCGCGGTTCAGCAAGCGGTAGATAAAATATGAAGGTTGAAGTGGCACTTACAGGGTCTTCTTTTATATTTTCCTGGTGTCTAGGTGGAGGGTGTGGAGGCTTGGGACAGCGGGCGCCTGGACGGTGGGGTAGGACGAGAACGAAGCGCAGCAGCGCGTCTCCGGGCAGGCGGCGCCCACGCAGGGTTGCTGGGCGGCAGTCCGCTCTCGCTGCTGCAGGGCATCATACCCGGTAAGAAACAAGCATTTCAAGAATCATCATGGGCACCTACGTATTCACGCCACTGATGCAATCATGCTGCACAGATAACATTTATAATACTTATTGCTTATTAAATAAAGTTTCATGTCATGAATATAGCTAGCAATATTTTTTTACTAAAATATTTTGTTAAAAAATTCATTGCACTGTGAACATGCTAGTTATGTTTTTTGGCAAATTTTCGTAGCACTAAAAATGGCGTAAAGAATCAGCAAACAACAAGAAGAACAACAAGATTAATATTTATTGGCGCTTAGCGCAATTTTGCTATGGTAGTGATACGGCAACTTCGGTAACGATGGAGTTGAGCAACTTTAGCTATAGAGGCGTTATTACACAAGAAACAAAATATATCTTTTGACTGTTTGTGTATTGTTACATCTATACATATTTAATTTATTAAGTGGGACATATCGTTTTCTTGAATCCAGATGTTTTTGTCGTGGCCAGCTTTTCTACCATTTACATCTCATTTACATTTAAACCTTCAATGGATCTTTACAGTAAGCAAGCACAAGGGCTTGGAGAGTTTCAGCATTGGTTTTATCATCGTGTTGATCTATTTGGTTATTGTTCCACGTATGCGCAGGCACAAAGTGGTGCGGCACGGGTGACATCGCGGCGGACTACCACGACCTGGGAGCGGACCGCTCGCTGGACCGCTGCTGCCGCACGCACGACCTGTGCCCCACCAAGGTGCGCGCCTTCTCGCGCCGCTACAACCTCACCAACAACTCCCTCTACAGCAAGTCGCACTGCACCTGCGACGACATGCTCTTCGACTGCCTCAAGAGCACCAACACCTCCGCCGCGCACCTCATGGGCCACATCTACTTCAACCTGGTGCAGGTGCCGTGCCTCGAGGACCAGCCCCGCGGCCGCCGCTTCCGGGACGCCAAGCAGGGCTTCTAGCGGCCCGCCCTGCAGCGCCATCTCACGAGAACTTTACGACTTCGCACAGTTTTTGTTTCATTGTTATGCTATGATATTGCATTTAAAGTGTGCGGTAAATGTGTAAATATTTAGATATTATCATGTAATCTTACGAATAAATAAATTATATTTTTAACCTGTGATATGTCTGTGCCTTGAAATGTTCTATGTAATATTTGAAAGATGGCGCTGTTGACAATTATGGACGTAGTCAATTTTATAGTTAAGAATTATTTATTTTTCCAATGGCATTTTCTTTCATTTTTGTTTAAAAATCATTTTAAATTACTTTACTGCGGCGACAGAGTGTGTTTTGTGATCAATAAACTTTTAAGCAATAAATGTTAATTAATTATACCAAATAAATCTATTTAGTATGAATTTGCATAAAATTTTTATTAATACTTTTTTATACCCTGCTCCGAAATATTATTACTCTTCTCGATCGACACGATTAACCTTGTAGACACGGTTGTTTTTCGAGGAATTTTAACTTTTTCTTTTCGGAATTATCCTCAATTTTATTCGACTTGGGAGGTGATTTTGCAGGCCAGCATAAGATATAGGGCTATGAACGGTATTTCGAAATAAACCTTTCATTCTCTTTCCTAAATTATGATGGTTTGAAGAAGTTTTTTTATGAAGGATTTGGATCCCCAGTGAGATTCCTGTTGAACCTACAATTGCATTTTCGAAGGGTTTTAGACATCAGAGCGAATTATTTAGAAAGTGGCATTTATGCAGCTCTTTAAATAATATTTCCATGCGAAGTTTGTTTTTCTTTATTGATCCAAAATTCTGGAAGGAGCGACATTTTAATTTAAACGATTGCACTGGATAATATAACGTAGCAATGATATTTGTCAATTTTTTCACTGAAAACGTCAACACCGACCGCAGGATCTGTTTTTCACTTTTTCACGTTTCGATGTTCGCAGCAAAAAGCATGAGTGGGATTTTAGAACAATGTATGATAAAATTGTTTGGTATATTACGAGGATTTAAGGACAATCATGAAACATGAATGGTATACGAAGGCCATATGAAGAAAAAAACTTCACTTTTTGTTTTGAAAATTTCGGGCTAAAACTATTCATTTGACATATATATAATGTACAAAGAGTTTATAATTGCTTATAAATTGTGTTTAAAAGTAGAAAAAATTAGACCTTTTGATATTTGTATGACACAAATATCAAAAGTTTTCATTCAGAAACGTAAAAAAAAGAAACATCTTACTGATAAAAAAATACAAGGGCAATTGTCGCGGTCGTTGTGATCACAATATCCTATTTTTATCGATGTCGAATGGTAGCACTAGCTGTGACAATTTTTTTCCACTTATTACACAATTCCGATTGCTAAGTCCAAAGTAAACGTGGTAGTTTACCTATGTGGTAAAAACAAAGGTAAAAGATGTGCACAATTATGTGACAATTATAGCAAGAGTACTCAAATATAAATATTTTTTACATTAGTCGCTTACATTCATATAAATAATAAAACTTTTCATAGAAAGGTTTCTTTCTTTGTTTATTATAATCTGTAATGTACGATTGATATAAATAATGTATTAAACACTTGGAGATACGCGGTGATTCAACTTATTAGAGTAAAAAAAAACTAATTTGATATAATATATAGTATTGTTGATTGTCAATCACAGATGGTGTAGTTATTAATTAAACCTATAATATTAGTTTCTAAATTAGTTTATAAGTTAAATACGTGTCATCAACACAACTATAAAATAAGAAACCCTTCGAAATTCCACTTGCCACAATACAACTGTAACAGTCACTATTATAAAACCCAAAGAGCCACCTATAGATTTTTTTTTGTGTTGTCAATCTACAAAAGTATACTTTGCGTATAGTTATATACAATGGTACAAAATGATTGAAATATATAAATACTTTAAAATTTAAAAATGTCGAATTTGTCTTGAAATCGATAATTCAAAATGGAATATATTTAAAACATCTATCGGTTGTTTTGATAGAATACACCGATAAACGCATACTAAACAAACTTTTTGTTTTATTGTGCTTTATTGCATCGATTTTTTGCAGTATCGTATACGCTGATTAAAAAATTATGTTACTTTTGGGCCGATGATCGTAATTACTGGATAAATGTCAAAATGTTTAAATGTGTAAAAATTTAAAAAAATACATATTTAAGTATGTATACGTTGAAAAGGTATTACTGTCTCTATTTTTTTCTGATAAAAATATTTTTATGCTTGTTATGATTACTTTATTATTGATTCTATACATTAAATTGAAAAACTCATATCATACAAGTAGTCATAGTGTTTTGTATGTAGTCTTAATTGACTCTGGCTAATGTATAGGCAGGTGAATAGAAACACGCATACAGAGCAATCTAGTATTTTACTATTATTATTATCCGTACATAAAGTATCGATTTTAATTAATAAACTATGATAAACAAATATTACTTCTTACGTCAGTTTTACATTACTATCTGTGAATTTGAAATATGTCAAATGTCAAACAATTTTCTCGGGCTCCTCTCTAATTTTACGCTTAATTTCGATATGACTCAGTGTTGTGAACCCTAGGAGGATGATAAAAAGCAGAATACTAGAGTTTTGTTAGCCACGAGTACACAGCCGGTGGCAATGAACGACCAGTCGAAGATGTCAGGCGAGACGACAGTCCCAGGTGTGTTTTTGGTATTTTCATTTGGTAATTCAGGTTCAGCGCACTCTGTAAGCTGAAAATTGGACGAGAAGGGAAAGGAAAGCGTATATTTATATTTTATTATTACTAGACAGGCGTTTCACTTGGCTATGCTTCGTTTAAGCCGCTTCCGTGCTTTGTTTTCGCACCTGCCCCTCTGGTGAGCGTGGTGCGCCTGTGCCCGCAGCCGCTGAGTAGTGTTTCTGTTTCAAGTTGAAGACGGCGGCGGCGGCACGTCGTCGCCAGAGACCGCGCGACGAGACCTTGAGGAGGAGTTTAACGTCCAGAGAGCGAAAATGAAAGAGCTCTTTTTACAGAAAGAAGGTTGGTAGCTTAAGTCTATTGACGCTACGTAATGGGCAAGGTCAGTCCAGAGGCTATGTTAAGACAATTGCACCAGTTGTTTGTGGGTGGCGGTGAGATGCATCATGAACAAGTATAATTGCATGCTTTGTATTGGTTTGTTTGTTTCAGTATGTTTCGTAAGTTGTTAAATCTTAGTTATTTTGCTATTTTTTTAATTTTTTTATTCTCATGTGAGTATAAAGTTGCCTGTTAAATAAGTGACACATAAAATTTAAAACGATATTTAAGATTTATTATATAGTGTTATATATACAAATTGTATTATTAATTTATCCATCTGCAACATTATTAGACATTTTTAAAATTTGATTTCTTTGACCATTAATTATAAAAATACTTTTATGGTTAACAGATAACTTACATAGTGGCTTGAAATAATGGAATTAAAATTATTTATATATGTAGCATAGATTTAGTTATGTAATGCTGTTTATATTATAAATTGGTGTGGGTGCAAAAGTTGTTGCATTTATTAAAAACAATTTAATAAATCTTTTCTTCATTTTTGAATGCTGAATGCTTTTCTATCAATAATGCTTGACTCTTGTCTGTATGGCTTCAAATGTCTAGGGCTTATAGGTACACTGACTCCTATTGGGGGAATGTAAAAATTATATTGCTAATTACAATTAGACTAAGAACTACACCGGTGAACACAAATATATGTTATTATAATGTATGACATCTCCTGAAATGATGATATATGATAGCTAACTAGGTCAGTATTATAAACAGGGGACATTTCAGTAATATGTAGATATATAAGTTCGGCAGTACTGATCTATATGGTTGAAACTATAAAGGACATAGTTGTCTTTTGTTACACAATGTTCAGAGTTCAGTTCAATTCTTATTGCCAGGTTGCTGCCAGTTAACTGTCATTAGGCATCCTAAATATAAACATATATACATATTTGTATATATATAAGTATACATATATAGGTCTGCCAATAAATCCATTTGTTTGTTGTTGTTTCTTTTTCCTTTATTGAGTATTGTTTTATAAATACAATTTTTTTTTTTGTTTTTTGTGTGTCTCACTTCCTTTCATTCACAATCCTTACACACATCACCTCCCTTCTGTTGCCACGTTCTTTAATATCACTCACTTTACAATTTTAAATTCCTTATTCCTGTTTTGTTATTTTATTTAACATTTTTTTTCTTGTTATGTCAGATCTTATATCTTTAAATCTAATTTTTATTTTTGTTTAAAATCTCCTTGAAATATAAACATAATTTGAGTGACGGTAACATTTGGTACAAATGTTATCTAATAGAATTAGTTGAAGGTAGCTCTACCAATGTGCTAGACTTAATGGTGAATTTGTTTAATCTTACAAATAACCTTGGAAAGCTATAAATGAAAATTTTTAGGAGTAATAAGGATTTGTGACTGTGACTGATATGTAATTTTCCTCAGGGTTGTCAAGGAGGTTTTCGTTAACCGTTTGTATATTTGGATGGAATCAAAACTGCTATTTACTTTCAAAGTTATTAGTCACTAAGCTACCGTTATTGGTGATGGTTCTATAATATTTGCACAATAAGCTTCATTAATTAGGAGGTTTAATGCTTTTGTTGCATCAGAATAGGAAATAAAAGGGGAGCTGGTATAGTGAGCAGCAGAGTTTTTAAGAGAGACTGCCTTAAATTTAAAAATTAATTATGTTACCGATATTTATGTTACAGATGACATGCGCAAGATGGTGGTGGAACGTGAACAGTTGCAATCAGAGGTGATGGGGCTGCGTGCTGCACTCCAACAACTTCAGACCCTCAGTGAGAACCAGAAATCCGAGATACAGAGTCTTCAGCTACTTGTTAGTGGTAAGTTCAATCAAACAAACACATATATAATTGTAAATAAAAAATATTGACAATATTTATAAAAGATATATTTCGGTCGGTCCAATTAGAAATAAATGGGAGAGACCTATGTCCAGTAATGGACATCATATTGTTGAAGTGGTGATGAGATCAATATCGTTTTAGTTATTAATTTTTATATGGAATTTTTCTATGGTTGGGAACTTAATAATTGTTTTTTTATATAGAATCCAAAAACAACAAAGATTGTTTTTAGTAATGGAATTGCAGCCTTTAAATACAGGCACTGAACCTTAAAAGGTGGAGCCATCAACAAGATATTGTGTATTTATTCTGCTTGTAGGGTCAATACTGTATTTTACTATCTATATATATCATCATTTAAATATATGATAACATTAAACACAAATACAGTACCCGGCGATAAATATTACACATGACAACCTTTGGAAAGAGAGAAACGGCTTATTTCGACTTCGTAGAGCGTTATCTCTGTCACACGACTGATAAAAAGTCACATGGTAGTGTGGGACAGAGATAATACTCTATGAAGCCGAAATTAGCCGATTGTCTCTTTCCAAAGGTTGATGTGCAATATTTATAGCCAGGTACTGTATTTGTGTTTAATGTTATAATATATTTAAATGATGATATATATAGATAGTAAAATATACTATAGATCCTACCAGCATAATAAATCACGGCTTCGAGTGCCGGTCTGGCGTTGAAATCAGGGAGGAGACAATAGCCTCCCTGATAGGCGAAAAAGAAACTAGGAAAGAATTCCTCGCTTGTTGCAAGAAAATAGTTAAAAACGTTACACAAAAAAATAAAAATCCAAATATACAATAAGAAATGGGATAAAATGTGATAAAATAAAACTCAAATGTGATATATAATGTGTTATAGAAAATAAGTAAAAATGTAAAATGAAAAAATGTAATAAGAAAAGAGGAAAGAATGATAGATAAACAGAGCAAAAGGGTAAGAAAATAGAAATGTAGCATGAAAGATAGATAATAGACCGAAAGAGAAAGTAAAATATGAAAGAAGAGAGAGAAAATAAAAAATCATGTGAAAAATTAAATTGCAAATAAAGTCCCTGTCCCACCATAAATAGAGGTACGAGAGGCCCCCAATAGCGGGGGTCATAAAAAAAAGCATAATAAATATATAATACCTTGTTGTTGTGCAATATTTATGGCTGGGTACTGTAAATCAATTAAATATATTATATGATTATTCAATATGTATATATGTAAACACATGTGGTATAGGTATGAATATATGTGATGTCTATTTTTAGCGGGTCTCTTCTTATACCACCTTTATTTACAAAATTACATTTCCACTCCATTAATAATACCAAATTTACGTTTCCTGATACTGATAAAATAATTTATTATCACACAATTACTGTTATAATAAATATTAAATACTTGTGCCTTGATGATGTTAACTAATCTATTTTTAAAAATTATCTTTAATATTAATATTAATTTATTTTAATATGGTAATATTATAATTTAATAATCATTGCAATTGCACAGTCTTAAACATTTTTTTAATCACATATCAGAGCACCTTTTCCAGAAGATTTTTAATGTGACATTTAAAGAAATTTCAAAGTCTGATGGTAAATGAAATTTTTAAAAATGGAATATATTTATATAAGAAACGAATATGTTATGTAATATATCTACACAAACATCTGACATTATATCAATTGATCATCATGGTATTATTTGTGAGGAAGACTTTGCCTTATAGTGGATATATATAGGCTGATATGATAATGGTTACAGATATCATATATATTATAGATTATAGATATTTGCATCGTCATTTCAAACCATAGACACCCACTGTAAAGCATAGGCCTTTCTCAACGATATTTATGAAGGATATACCATAATTGCCTAGGATAGCATGCGAGTTGACATTCTGCGCAGTATGCTGGTATACAGAGGATGCTTCTGCTCCTCCTCTGGTTACTTGTATGTGAGCAATTGCAATCCTATATAGTTTTTTTTATTTATTTACTTTATTGGATATAAACAGTAACAAAAGGCAGTAAGAAAGTACAAATTTAAAGCTTAGAAATATAAAATTAGTTACAATTGTTACCTTATAACTATCTTACTGAAAATGTTGAATGATTTAGAGTCAAACAATGACAAATAAATAAAAACATTACTAAACAGGGATCAAAGATTATGGTTTATATACTTATATTATGTTTGTTTATATATTTATATTATGGTTTAAATTGTATTGTATGGACTCAATAATTTCGAACGAAATTGTTTTTTAAAGATACGAGAGAGCACGAGAATATATCAATATCACTAATATATAAATTGTGGAGGTTACACATTCTTTATAAGGGTGCACGTTTAGTTAATGCATTAACTGTGAATGATACATAAGATTATATGCTGATAATTGAACCTGTATCTATGATTGCAAGTCTTAATCCTCCACCATTGGGTTACCAGCCTAATATTTGCATCATTCATATTATTAAGACTCCAACTACTGTAATTGAACATAACTAAAATGAAGCAAACAGAAGATGATTAATTTCATTAAAATGCATTAGTAATTAATTCTTATCAAAGTTTTAATGAATGAGGGTTGTTATCAATGATTGTAGAGGAAAAAGTTTATTTAATTTGTTGTTATGTTTAGTTTGTGCTGTGCTTGGTAAACTGTTGGTTACAATGCTGCCATATTTCTGTTCGCTATGGGATACAAGAGGTGATTATTAATTGAAAATATACCTCCTCTAGGCTTCTGTCTGTACTTTATCTTGCTAAAGTCCACTCCTATACTTTTTTTTTGCATTTAAGACGTTCTATGCTGAGAAAAAAACGCAGATTCCTGTCTAGGCCGTGTCAGTCAATGACGTTTGACATGTGGACATTTAGTTCAAGACAATCAGTCAGTGATGACCGCATTCTCACAGGGCATTGAGCCGTACTGTCAAACTAAATCTCATATTATTTGACCCGCTTGGACCTACAGTGTTTCTATATCAAGTTGGTTTTTGAAAAATTTAGAACTTAGAAGAAAAAAAACGACAGTTACCATTTTTATGGAAATTTATTGAAAAAACCATCAATAAATTTTTGTTTTAACCGAGTAACATTTGAGTAAAAGATAAAAGCATAGACATAAGAAAACAGTTCAGTTAATTTTAAACAGATTAATTATTTTTAATAGGCCTAAAGGTAAACGGTATTGACCGCATTAGCAGAGAACGTGTTAAAAGTAGAAGAAGTGATATAAACATTTTTCCTATTAAAGATCGCTCAAGTATACGAATTTGCTGCATTTAAGTGTGTAGCCACAACAACCACCTGCATAGAATGCGCATAAATTAAAAATTAAGAGCTTTCTTATTTATATATACCTTACTCTGTTGCACACATCTTCCGTTGTATAACACAAACGACACGTATTATTGGTTGTAAAGTAGGGATTGTGATTGGTTGTCGGCAAATAAAATTTAGTCTCTTGTCTGGACTCGAGTTTTACTTTTAACTCCAGAAGACAGTCTTCTAATACTAAATAGATTGACAAGCACATGTCCTTTTGATGAAGCATGCAATATCATGGAAGTTGTTACATACTCAATTCTTTTGACACTTCTTCAACATCTATTTCACCAAAGTACTTCACATGCAAAGACTTAGTAAGGACCCTGACTTGAAGCTGAGATTTTTTAAACTTCATCCATTACCTCTTCCCTGGACAATAAGTCTTTTCATAGCATGATCTCTTTCGCATAACGTGGTCAAAATTTTTGAGAATTTAGATGTGAACTATCGGTAGTATGCATTGTTTAAACCTTTAGTCATAAAAGGGAGCATTGATGGTGGGGGCCTGAATAGTCCACTAAAAGTAAGAAGACGGCAGAATAAAGTGATCTGCAACACAGCGAGGAAGCTAGAGATAGTTCAGCGGCTCTCGGGATATACCTTGGCACAGTACTGAAGGGCATCATGTTCCGTAGGAAATCTGACTGTCCAAAGGTACGAAGAACGATCACCAAGCGGGTTGTAGTGGTTAGGAATTCTACATAACTCTTGTTCTTCACCCAGAGATCAGGTTTATGTCAGATCGATCTCAAACTCCTGAAGAATGAAGACATTATCAGGGTACGGTTTGAAATCGGACAGAGAAGGGCATATTGTATCTAAAGTACTTTACTGCTATTACAGAGACTGTGGAGGCCTCGTCTTCCGGTACGGAAGAGGTGCGCCGGCTCCGCGCCAAGAACTTGGAGTTGGAGCAGCAGGTCACTCAGCTGCGGCAACAGGTAAGTCACTTTCAAATTTCACTTGTTTTAAGTCCTTTATTCATAAAGAAGAGAGATCTGAAAATGTCTATTTAAAACTCAACGACAGTGCGTTCAAAAACCTATAATGTTAGTTATTGATCGAAATCTGGTAAAAAATTCTATTAATATGTTTTATTTTATATTGTGACTTAAAAAAATAATCCTACAATATTGCTTTTATAGTAGAGAATAGAGAATTATTAAAGTGTCATACACAGATAACAAATAATATGAAAATATAGAGTATATATATATCTTTAATACTTACATCTAAATTTAGAGGAGAAACAAAAATAATGTTGTGTATTCCTGGCATAAAGTATAAGGCGTTTTTTATAACTAAAGGCTAAATACAAACTGTTGTAACTTAAAAATTAAGTTAATGTAAGCTTGCTTTTATGTTATCAAGTTTAAATAAGCACTCTATTTATGGTTTAACACAAATTTGAATCTTATCTTCATTGCAAAGAGTACATTATTGGTTGTTGTGTTCTGTGGCCATTAAAACGCCTGTTATCGCGAACAGAGGAACTAGAGCGATATCGGTGTAGGAAAGTGCATTTTGTTGTTTATGGTAATGTTTAGTGATACTATATAGTGAGGTGCTTTCATTTAATTTTTAGTTTTTTAGAATGTAAAGTTTCGTCCGTGTGTTTTTTTTAAATATATCTGTCAAAGGATGTATTGAACGTAATGCCTTCGTTTTATTACATATATATGTCATTAGTATGATAAAAGAGCCCAACCAAATATAAACTTCAACTTGATAAACTTGACTATGAGAATTCTACTAATTTTTTTTAAATATAAATGATCCAGTCATCATTACGAATGCTTTTTTTGTCAAATAAACTTTTTAAGTTTATTATGTGATTATTCAGAGACGTTACATCAATATTTATACCACAAGGGGGCAATTCGAAAGTGGACTTAACGAGAGTTTAACCCTTTTGCTTTAATATAGAAATGTAGGTGACATAGAATTATGTAGGTGACATAGGATTATGTAGGTGACATAGGATTATGTAGGTGACATAGGATTATGTAGGTGACATAGGATTATGTAGGTAACATAGGAGGGTGTAAGGGCACATGTTTGAAAACACTGCATTACATGGTATTTTATTGTATTACAATACAATTGGAAGCTTTATAGAGGTTTAACATACATATATATATGCTGGGATGTAATTATCTTCTACGTTTTAACCCAAAGACGCCCTCTGCAAGACATATGCCTCCCCCAAAGATATGTATGGGGGGATATACCATAATCACCATGCTTGGTAGTCGGGTTGGCGATTGCAGTGTGGTATTGTGGTACACAGAGGACGCTGCTGTCCATCATTTAGAAATTTGTTTGTGAGCACTGGCAATCTTTTATAATTAATGCAAATGTGAATTATTTAAGATAGAATTTTGAGAATCGAACTCGCGAATAATTTGATTAAATTGATAAATAAAGTCTTTATCTTAGTTTTTACCAATAGCCATAGTGGCTGTAGCTACCAAATATAGCGATGATATATTTTTTTGTACTTGACTAAACTCATTTGAAAGTACAGGTTAAAAATTACATGTTGCATCTCTAATGTTATGTGTAGTTCTGTGACATATATTCCAAAACATGTTTAAGTACAGTCTAGTTTATAAAAGGTCACCTGGTGATAGTATCACTTACGAACGTATACATAACGCGAATTAATGTCAACTGCATCTTGCATACAAATTACAGGACAGGGGTGGTCAAACTGCGGCCCGCGAGCCACATGCGAATCATTGAACGATTATTTTTGACTCCAATTGATTGTGTTATTTCAATGTATAAATTTGTATAACCTATGTCAGCTACTGGGGAATAAAAACCAATTACTGATGTGAATAATAATAATTATTATTCCACCATAAAATTAGCGAAATACAGACACCGATCATAATTAACTAACCGGCATCTTAAGTATTATTAGGAGTGCTGTCATATATGTGTGCCGTTATAACTAACTTCAATACACATATTTTGTACTTTTATTTAAATAATGATTTTTATGCAAAAAAAAAACCATTCTTTTGCGTGTTTTAATTGCGTATTCAATTGCGGTTCGCGAAAAATTTCAAATTTTCAAAAATGGCTGGCCCTATCAAAGAGCTTGGCCACCCCTGTTATAGTTAGGAATGCAATTAAAACTGTCCGACCTGGTCATATCCTGTAACCTGTCATATAGTCCTGAATTAGCAATTTCATAGAAAAATGTGCCTTCCTGGTCACTGTGACTCAACTTTCTAATTGGGTATGGTTATAACTATACCATATTTTTCTTTCTCTGTTCTTCTCCACGATCAATCCGGTGATCATAAGCTGATGTTTTGTGAGGAGTATGACAAGATAGAGGTGGTTTTCAGCAAAAGCCACTTTTTTGGTTTCGAGGGGAAATCTTCTGGATGTTCAAGACACTAGTCTCTAGAGAAAGAAAGAGCAAAGAATTTCCACCCACTAAAGTCATTCTCCGGTTGTTCTCTGCGCTCTGCCAAGTTAAGGAACACTCAGTCCCTCGTTCTGATATTTTGGATAGTCCTTCTCAGGGTAAACATTGTTCACGCTACCCCTGCAACATAAGTTCGAGTCACGGGTTCCTCCTAAGAGTCGCTGAAGTTAGTGGGAATTCAAGGCCCCCTCCATAAACACCCGCGACTCCCCCTATACCATAAACCTGTATAAATATGCCAAAGTGCAGGTCCCGTTCCTGTCATTGCCTTTTGCTTTTTAACCTATCATCTTCCAAAGCAATGTCAAATTAAGTGTTGTATCGACTCTTATTTGTGACACCCATGCTCCAAATTAATTCTAAATTCAAATGAATATTTTTTTTTCTAAACTTTTTGTAATGAATCATTGTTATATGACCAGTAGTTAATGTGATCAAAACGTTTCACGAGCAGTGATTGTTATACAACGCCAGTCAAGTGATCACCTCTAGGCGTGTGTTAGGATGTTTGCAACGATGGTATTGGAAGGTGAGACAATGTGTCGCGTGTGGCAGGAGATGTCGCTGGTGCCGGCGACCTTCGTGCGCTCGCTGGCGCGGAAGCTGGGAGCTGACACTGAAACGGAGCAGCCCTCCAAGAAGGTGAACATTTATTTATATTAACAAAACTGTCATATTTAGGAAGTTTGCTAAGGAGAATGATCTAGAAATGTCTAGAATATGTTTTAAATTTAAATGAACACAGCCATTTGTTTTAATTTATATTTACAGAATATAGAGGACAGCGAGCTGATGAGCTCTATCGTGCAGCCGCTGGAAATGGAGATATCAGCACTCAAGAACAAGCTGAGGGAGACGGACGCCCAACTTCAGGAGGCTCTGGTACAGTTCATTTTATCTCTTCTCCTTTATACCTTATATAAAGGCTGATTGACTATAGCTGTAGGCTTTAAAAGTGTTAAAGCTTTCACATCTGTTTTTAATCACCCTCTATAATGTGAAATTCTGAAGTATGTCAAATTAATTTAACTTTCAGAGTAACTTATCTCCCTGTTATAATGGTAATCATTTTTCTAGACATAGACCTGCACCATAGATTTCGAACAGGTCCAGAAGCTTCCTGCATTCTTCCATTGAATTTTTGAAGGTCGTTTGTCTACCTCATAGATGGAAGTGCTACACCGAGCTTGCCGCTCCGTAGTTTTCATTCCAGGACCTGAAGGCTCTGGTCACCTGTCATTCTCGCTATGTGGGCTGCCCAATGCAAATTTTGCTACAGGAAGTACACTGGCAATGTACGGGAACCAGTGGTCTGAAAAGATTTGGTCTAATATTTTTAATTTGGCTTCAGAAGACCTTGTGGTCTATTGAAATTTATTCATGAATACATTGTGCAGAAGGCGAGGCCCCAAGCCACCGCGTCACCTGCAGCAACTGGATCCGGAGGTGATGCCAAGCAGGACACGGGTGAGTGGAATATCTCCGTTCTAGTGCATCTGTTACACCAGTGCAATTTTTGACCTTCACCGGATTCTAAGTGATACTATACCAAAGATGCGATAGTCAGATATACAGGGCAAGTTGTAAAGCTTGTTACGACGTCATGAGTAATTTTCCAGCCATACACATGACATTGTAACTTCGACCCAGAGGAAGATCCAAGAAGAGGTGGTAGGAATATGTAGAGAAAGATCTCAGGAATATCAGTAGGTTAAATAATGGTGAAGGTTAAAGAGAGATGGAAGAGGATAGTGGAGGCAGCCAAGACTCTTAAAGAATTGTAGCGCCACAGGAAGAAGAAGCATTTGTATGGTATTCATTCTCTCTTCACTTCTATCTTGACTACACTAGTTTCCAAATGGCATTTCCATTTTCTGTGGGATCTAGAGGGCAGAGCGCAGATGGCGCTTAATCTAAACCTTCTTTATACTAAACTACTGAATTATTTGATTGATTGGCCGCCAGGACTCTTAGATCGCTTAGGTCGCTCGCTTGACTTGAAAGGTACCCCAAGAGGGGTTTGGGACGTAACTTGACTCAGTTTACTTTGTTAAATGCCAAGTTATTCTAGCTGTGCGGCTGCTATGAGTGCCTGCAGCATACTATATCGCGAGGCAATCGACAGACAGCGCCATCTATTAGTTTTACTATGACTCCGGTATTTTTAAACGATAGATAATTTGATTTAATTAAATGATATGATTGCAGAGGCGACGCGTCGATGTGACATGTGCGCAAATTACGAGCGGCAGCTGGTGAGCGAGCAAGGGCGAGCGGATGCTGCGCGCGAGCGAGCGAGACAGTTGGACCAGGCGCTGAAATTGGTGCGTATATACGTGTGATTGTATTAGGTTCTTGGCAGCATAGTGGCGTTGCCAGAGAGATGGTCGTCCTGTTTATACTGTCAAAAATATGACTTGGGTATTTCTGATCTTTTTTCCTAACACGATACGTAATTTTTTCAACTTATTTTATATACTAGACATCCAATTTAATCGATAAAATAATATTGTTATATATAACTTACATATTACATATGTAATAAAACTAGTTTCTTTAATAATTCTATTTTGTATTGTGCAGCGCTTATATAATGTCGGTAAAGCGGTGGCTGTTTAACCTTGTCACTTAATAGATGGCGCTGTTAATAATGGTGTTGTGGTGGCGTCTACTGCGCTCGCCGGTCGGTAAAGCAGTTGTTGTTTGAGATGTGAAAGTGATAATTTAAAATATTGTAGAATAAAGAATGCAATCGACAATTTAAATAATAAACTTTAAATGTCGTTTCTTTGTCTTCAGGTAGGCTAGTGGTGTAAAACATTAAGTGTGTGATTATTGTTACCTACCTATCGTGTTCAAAGTTTTTAAAATATATCACTGTTTTCAAAACAACGCATTTTTGTTTATTTGATACACATACCTACACAATCGAGACAAAATTGTCTTACTTGTTATCTACAAATATAGTCACCAGTTTGTCAGAAGTTACTATAAATATTTTCTTTATGACAAGGACATTTGACTTTAACGTTGTACGAATTTTTTAATGTGAAAAATTTCATCGTTTTTGTATGTTGTGTTTTTGGTTCTACAGCTACGATGTAATATTGAGTTAAAATATTTCTGTTAAAACAATAAAGTTTGAGTAACGTTTTCTATTGTTGGTACTCTTACATGTATTATGTCTTGCCTGTAATAATTGTAAGTTATGCTAATAATAAACCTTTAACTAAACTATTCAAGAACACTGTAGGGCAAGTAACGTTTGTGGTTGCAGGCGACGGAGGAACTAGAGGGCGTGCGGTCCATCCACGACGAGACGGTTCGTTCGTGCGCGGCGTGGCGCGCAGAGGGCGCTGCGCAGCTGGCGGCGCTGGAGCAGCGGCTGCGGGCTGCGGCCCAGACGCTCCACGACAAGGAGGCGGCAGCTCGCGAAGCCGACCAGCGCGCGCTGCACCACGTCACCACGCTCACCGTCGAGCGCGAGACTCTGCAGCGCAAGCTTGACGCGTGCGTATACATCCCCACCATTTACTTTACGTGGAGGAATTATCTTCGCATACCCGCTTTTGTGAGAGCTACTCCTTCCTTTACATATAGCTATCTTGTTATTGTCCCCAAAGCACGCAGCTAATGGGAACAGCATACCTGTTTGATCGCAGGGATCTATTGACGGCAGGCCTTACCCCCACCGTCTCCGACAGAGGTCATTTAAGATGAGTGTCGCAACCTGACCTGGAGATGTAAGCGATATAATACTCGCTTAAGGGCTGTCGGACTTGCATCGACTAAAACCCCTGCGATGTTCTTCCAATATCACCTTATGGAGGAGTCCCGGGTTTCTTCTTACACATTTGCAGTCTCACCACCGACGGCTGTCCACGCCGGGAAGAGCAAAGAAAATATTTTACTTCTGAAGTTCACTTCTGTTTTTGGCCTCCCACCAAGATATTGAACATGTATTCATAAGACCACGCCCATGAGGGCTCCTTTGCACCTCTTGTGGGCGTGGTCTTTGATTCCACCATCAACCAATTTTCAGCCATGGAGAATGATTCTCGTGAGCGACCTCGCTTAATTGCACGGCGGAAGGAGACCGACCTATCAATACCCATATCCCTCGATTTCCCTGTGCTATCAGAGGCAAAAGCCGATTGGTGCCAAAATCACTCAATTTTTTTGGAAAATAAGCGTTAAAAACTCGACTCATGTCACGCCGCAGCAACTATTCAGCAAACTGAAACAAAACAAAAAGGGCCAATGCGAGGACATTGTTTTATTGCGATTGCGGAGATAAAAACAGAATCGAAGAAACTCTTGAAGGCTATGCCGGAAAAAGACTATCTCGACCGTTTCAAAAACTCGAACAAGTGCGTTTTTTCAGACGGGGATTATTTTGAACGGCATCCCCTTCGATTTGGAATAATAAATAAAGAATTTGCATTAACAAACAAATTCACGTTACACTTTGATCACAGTATTATAAACCAATTTATATCTGGTGTATAAATTCTTCACCGTGAACTCGTTTGCAGGTTAGAGCGAGACAACGCGATGCTGGTGGGGCAGTACACGAAGAAGGCAGCCGAGATGCAGAACGAGATTATAGACCTGCCCGACAACGTAGAGGTTAGTGGCACAGAGCAGGTCCGGGGGGTACATCTGTCTACCTCTTCCGTTCCTGACAGCGTTATTATAGCTCTCTTTGAACAGTACTTTTGTAAGCAAGTGGAAGGGACATGATGTAAAGATGTGTTTACATGTAGCTTTTTTTAAAACCCTTATTATTATCTCTTTCTCGGTTGAATGTCGTTTGTATCTTTTTGGTTTAATTTTTAGTTCAAAAACATATCAAGTTGTAAGATGAATAGAAAAAATTTACATGAAAGCCAAAGAAGACTCACAACCCTAAATCATATGCGCGCTATAACTATTAAATCATTTCTGGGATAGACCTCTGTATGTTATTTTACCTCAACAGATACATCCTGATATTTTGCAACCAATGTAAACGCATCTTTATAGTTTTTCTAGTATTAAGTCTATTCTACATCATTTATGGCGATATATAATGCGAAGTATAACGTGTCAGTTTATATGCAAATATAATTAATTTTTTTTATATACTTATCAACACAGGATCATTTAAAGTGACCGATTATGTACGTCACAGGAAGAATAACATAAAAACCCAATTTGATTGAAATTACAATCAGATTGAACATCCCCTATAATAACATTCTTAAACTTAAATCTAAGAGTAAGAAAAAACCAATATTTAGGCACCTCCGCACACGCAGTGGTAGTCGTGCAATAAAATGCACCGCCCACCAGCCCGCTGACAAATGCGTATGCGGCAAACCATGCGAATCACACAACTGCCACCGCCAAATTACTCAACACGTGTTTCACCCCTCCATGGGGCATCTTTAGGAGTCATGTTACACCGATTAGTGTCAAACACAGACTGAGCCCTCAAACTGAGATGGATTTTTTATAGTCACTTTTTCCAGTCTTAAACAATAAACGCTTATTGACGTGTAGACACGAACATGTAATTGAGTGTGCGGTCATTCCAGGAATTGCAGGAGCAGCAGCTGCGTCTCCGTGAACAGCTGATCGTGTGCCAGCTGGGCCGCGAGGAAGCGGCGGGGGCAGAACGCGAGCTTCGCGCGCAACTGCTCGAGCACGGCGCGCTCTTCCACCAGCAGGAGGCTGCGCTGGCAGCCACACGTGCCCAGCTCCGTATCGCTAAGTCAGTAACACCGTTATCATATCATCAAGCCTGTTCTTAAATGCTAACTGGTCAAAGTAAGATCCTTTGCCCAGGTCATTTATACCTGCGTATGTTCAAAGAACACCACAAAAATCCAAAATGACAGAAACAAAAATCAAAAACGTGCCCTGAATAAGTGTCTATGAACGTCTACCCAGGTTACCTAAAGTCCGGTAGTATTCTTTTAGGGGAAAAGGCTGAAGTGTATTTGTCTAAACCCTATATTTATTCTAAACCTTAAAACAACGTTAACGAATCTTTGAACTGACTTTATTTGTGCAACCAATCACAGTACCTACACAACATCCAATCACACGTATCGTTTGTGTGAGAGCGATGGAAGATGTGTGCGACAGAGAAAGGTATATTAAAACAAACACTTCTAGTTTGACTCACTCCAAGCCCCAGAGGATTTTAAAAAGACAATTTCACTTTATTGATCATAGTAGTATATTTTGATATAAGTAGTATTGGATTGATAGTAATATTTGTGGGAGACACTTAGTTAACGGACACGATTTACCAGGGAGGAGCTGGACAGGCTGCAGACAGAACGCGAGCAGATGCAGGAGCTCGGCGACAAGCTGCGACACTCCAACGACATGATCGAGCAGCTGCTAGAGGATAAAGTGCGTCTGGATCATTCTTTATTTTATTTTATTTATGTAAAAACGTACAGCTAATATATATTTACCTTTATAGATGACACACACATGTATATATATATATATATATATATATATACATATACATACATGTGTATATATATATATATATATATATACATACATGTGTATATATATATATATATATATATATATATATATATATATTTACGTTTACGTTTATAAGTAACGCAGCATTAAACATTTAATTATATGTCATAGATATAACTTTAAACACCTAAAGAGTTCTAAATGTCAGAATGTTTTCGACGCATATCTCTATCTCTACTTATGATGCGATTTATCAAGACAGTTCAAAAAACAATATAAAATAAACGTTATTTGTATTACAGTAAAGTTCAAAATGGATTGAGTTTATTGCCGTCAAGGAGGTTTTGATTGGATAGTGTAAAGTGGATTTAATATAAACAAATAACTTTGTCGTGTTCAATCAAAAGCAAATCAAACATGTGTAGAATAAAAACGGATTTAATTTGTATATTTTAAATAGATTACTGATGAAATCTCTTGTAATTGAAACTTCATTTCATCTATAGAATGACAACTGTTAGACTTAGGTCACTCCCAGAGTTTGAGGTCTACATTCAGCTTCTTCCGAGGACCTTGTTTAGGTAGTTTGTCCACCTTGTGTGCGACCAGTCCAAAACAGTTGAATATATAGTAAACTCGAATTAATTGAACATGGTTCAGCTCGTAAAACCAATGGCATTTGAGGCCGAAAAGTTTACGAGTGGCAATCACGAGCTGGTAGACATGGCGTGGGTAAGCCTCTCCTAGAGGTGGACCGAAGGCATGGTAGACGAGAAGTTGTTGTATGAAGGCAGCGCGAGACCATTCATGGTGGCGGTACTTGGAGGAAACCTATGCCTTGCAGTGGGCGTATACCGGCTAATATGGTGGGTGAATGTGGTTACCCAAAAATACTAGCTATATTTTATACCAAAGGTTAACCATACAGAAACTTGCAGAAGCGGTTGCAGAGTGAGGTGTGTGAGGTACGCGGGCGGGTGCACGCCCTGCAGCAAGAGCTGGACAATAGCGAGAAGGTGCAGCAGGACTTTGTCCGTCTGTCGCAGTCCTTGCAGGTGTTTTTTTTTTCATCATCGAATTTTGAACACTTGATCAGCCTAGGTTTCCTTCCAGTTACAAATGTCGAAGATTAAAAGGCAGCCGTGTTTGAATGGCTGAAGAGACTCCATAGTTGAATGCTTTTTGCATTGAAACTAGGAATTATTTAACAGAGAGTAAAAGATGCTCTTGGGTACTCCAGGTGCAGCTGCAGCGCATCCGGGAGGCTGACACGGAGGTGCGGTGGCAGCATGACGAGGACGTCAACGAGTGCCCCTCCTGCCACACAGCTCTGCCCAACAGCAAGAAGAAGGTACTATATTGTATCGTTTGAAGGTTGTTAGTGGTACTGATCTACAAGTTGTACCCCATATGAGAATTAGAAAATGGTAAATGTCAGCGTAATGTAAAAAGTCTTTGCCTTTCTGTTAGGTGCACTGCCGCCACTGTGGGCGCATCTTCTGCGCCGCGTGCGTGTCGCACGTGGTTGCAAGTGGACCGCGGGCAGCGCCTTCCCGCGTGTGCAGCGTGTGCCGCACGCTGCTGCAGCCCCACGCAGCCCCGTACTTCAGCACCGAGCCGCCCCATTGAGCCACGCCCACTTGCACACACACACACTCTTTGAAGAACTTTAAATATATAAATACATCACTGCTGATAGATGATCGAAGATATACATCACTACTTTGATATTCAACTCCACGAGATACAAGATAAAAGTCTTCCAACATGATTATGCAGATGCGAAAAGAAATTTTAATGTGAAAACTGTGGATAACAAGTGTTAGTGCAATAAAAAGTCGCAGACAGTGCATTGTTTCAGCGCCAGAGTTTCCGCAATGTTCCTTGTATTCCGTGTGTGAAGTATTGAATACACCCACAAGCAAAGTAACATACCGTTCGGTTGGTTAAATGAAATAAAATATTCCAAATTGGCCGGTGCAGCATACCCACAAAATATGCTTATTCACACTTTTAATGTTTATGTGATCAGAGGAATAAAGAAATATGGAGTGACCATGAAAGATGTGTATACGACTTCAGTTTCGTCCTGCATGCAACAAGCCAGTACTATTGGCATTACAAGTGTACAAAGGGGGCAAAGGACTGTAGCGTAAAATTAACTAATGTATGTAAAATATTATAGTTAAGATGATAGCAGTCAAAAGTTAATTTTAAAGTAGATAAATGAATTGATTCACTTAGCTGAGGGTCCACTGACTTATTGAAATATGGTGGCGCTAGTGTTGCAGTTATATTGAATTTGTGAAAATAAGTGTTTCCAGATATAATAGAAATTTATAGATGTCCATGCTATGAATGCAGAAGTAGGTCTATTTTTATTTGGAAGTGTTATCAGTGTATCCATCACCGCATAAAATATGGAAGAACATAAGAGAGCGTCTACTCCGAACGCAAGTGTGATTGCAACCTGTCCATGCAGAGATGAAAAGAGTGAATAGTACAAAACTCCCCAAGTCTTGACTTCTAAGCAAGTAATATTTAAGAATATGCTTTGGACGATGAGAAAGGGGACTTAAGAACACTTAAACAAATGTAGTGCTCGCTATTGTGAAGGGTCAAGTGTTTGCTCTCTCACTTAATCATGTGATCTAATGTGTGGGTTAAATGAGATTATAAGAAAAATTAAATTCCTACAGTGATTGTCGGTAGACACTGGGTGAAGATCACTTCAAACTGGTTCTATTAAAATTTTTTTGGGAAAGCTGATGTCCAGCAGTGGGCATGTCACTAGTTAAATGATTATGAATTGTTGGTAATGAGACAAGTTTACTATATTTGTTTACATGGACGAAATATTTTATAAGGCAACACTAATTTACGAATCTTATGAAGAATTACCCAATGTCTTGTTAGTAGACCCTCAGCAGCTCTCCCTGGCCTTCAGAGCAGTTGTATATAATATCTCTGTATTAGTTATAAAGCACTGCATTGGTTCTTAGATACGGGCAGGGAACATAGTTCCCTACAAAGCGATGAGAATATAGTTCATGTTTTTACATCTATCTCCAGCCCAAGATATGCCTTTATTTTAGTTTCAAATATGGAATATAGAAATTCGAACCTCATTTCTAGAATTCACAGAAGAGATTGCAATGTTCGCATGGTGGCCAAGACTTGTGATAACTTGATGTGCTAAGATGGCGCTACGACGAACGACTTTATTGTTAATTGATTACGTTTTATTGTAAATAATAAAGAGCCAGATATTGTAGCGAATGTTATTTTGTTTGTACAACTTTACCACTTTCATTACTAACCGTTAGTTTATTTTAACCACAGGCTATGTGTAGCCAGAACTTATTGAACTGTCAAATTCTAAAAAAAAAATGTGACATTTGGTATAAACTAGTTACAGGTATAGGTTGGAACATCATATAGTAACTTTACTAGTTAATGCGCTTTATAGTAATAAATACAATAGAAGGTATGCATGTCCATTTAGTAGGCAGTAGTCTCTTGAGTAGCCTCCCTACTAAGGTATGTCTACGGTTTGACATAAATGAGAAATAGGTACCGTAGGAGGAAAATTACCTAAGACATCTTGTCTTCTGGAGGGAGGATTGTTGTATGGAATTCTTTGTCGTACTTTAGGGGGCGCGCTAAGATGTCTTTAACGTTGTGAAGTTACTGAAGGAAGCTAAACCTCACCGCTCGGGCACCATCACTGTTGCAAGAGATGCCTACTGCATATGGCTGAAGCAGACAAACACACAACAGGAAATTTAAAACTGAATGCGTTAATTTAAAAGGTGTTTTTTCCCAGAAATTATTTTTATTTGAAAAAAAAATATTTGTGTTGAACGAAAACATTTATAATTAAACACCTATACATATTAATCTCTCGATGATTTTTTATAATTTAGTGAGTAATCAGTGTAGGGCAGTTTCTTATTTAATACAAATCTGTGTTGAAGTTAAATATGGTACAAAATAATTTATATAAGTATATTATTCCGAATATTGAAATTATTTCATAATTAACAAAGCTAAACTTCTTTAAAGCGCCGTTGGTTTGCACTATATGGCATGTGGCCATGACATGCCATTAATGACGTGCAGTGCTTTGTTGACCATTTTTGTCGCAGTATGAAGATCTCAGTTTAACCTGCAAAATATTTTATTATCTGTACCAAAAAAAAAATATTTTGCATTCAAAAATCTAACATCAAAATTGATGATAAAAAATGAAACAACAGTGCCTTATAATATAGTTTATTATATAAACATTTTTAAATAGCTCAAACAACCCTTCATACCTACATTTGCCACATTCTTACTCTGGAAGTACTCGCGGACCAACCTCCTCGCGCGACTAGTCATCGGACGCTAGCAACAACGTATAAGCTTAATACAAACAATTATTGTGAGATAGAAAACTTGTGAAATCTAAAGAAACTCGACAAATAGCTTCTTTGTACCATTTTTGGTACACATTGAAAGGCACGATGACTCTGAAGATAAGCTGTATATCTTAAATTGTTGTCTCTGAAGGTTCTTCCTGAGCCAGATCATTTTGATAATGTTTTTGGCCAGAAAACAAAACTTTAAATCAAAAAGCTCTAGTCACTTCTTTAATTACAAAAAATTACATTAATTTGTCTATCCATTTGATTTTTGACCGTTAAATATAATAATTTAATACACCCTATTCTTAATAAACATTTTCATTGTTCAAAAATTACAGAAAAAATTTCATATCAATTGTAAATAAGATTCTAAGAAAATCGAGACAATGTTCATAACTTATTTACATTAAAATTAATTTTTAAATTTAATTGTTGCAACAAATTGTTGTGCCATAAACACTTAATACAGATTATATAACATCAAACCTTTAGGCTAATTATTCGTCCAATCCTAAGTATTGAGCCTCCATTTTTTTATACGTAAACGTCAAACAATCGAATTTATTTCGAAAGAATAGCTTATAAATTCGCTCAAATACTTTCATATCCCTTAATTTGGCAGCAATAACAAAAACAACTCTTCAAAGTATTTTACAAATATTTATATATATCATATATCTAAATACACCGGTGTTAGAGAAAAGTCTTAGAACACACCCGTATTAGGAATGCTAATTCCAGAATATTCGAATAAAAAAGCAATTTATATAGAGATTGACTAGACTGTTTTCCTTTTGTCCACCTAAATCTACTACGCTGTTCATTAATTGCAATTGATGAATAATATGTCATAAAATACATTTAATGACTTTAGGATTAACAGTTTTACTATTCACAATTTAAAAATAATTATATTCTTCTTGACATATGTGCACGATGACGTAATACAATGGCGTCGACATAACGCATCGATCGGATATTCGTTCTAGCATACATACAAAAATTTGACCGGCGAGTAAAAAGCATCTGACAAACCTGTTTTATCATCTAACGTCCCGCTTTTTTTTCTTAATTACTTTATTTTTTTATTAATTATTTTCCTATCTACACTTGTTAATAATTCGATAATTTCCTTCTGCTCGGATAAACGCACTGTAACAGATACTTTTATTATGGAAAGCACCATATTTAATTACATGTCAATTGAGCTCTTTCCAAACTGCCAAATTAAGGTAATTCTAAATGAAATATTATTGAGATATTTATTTCATTTAGATATGTTAAATTTATATATCGTCTTAATCAATATGGCACACCGGGATAAGCGAGGAATAGAATACAGATATACATATGTTGAAATGCCGGGTTAGGTACAAATAAGCAAACTTCTGTCAGATTAGCTATGAAATTATTTATAAATAATATTGTTAAAACTATTTTTAGAAATAAATTAAGTGCCTTCTCTGTATTTAGAAAAAAAATTATGAAAATTCGTCATTACATTCGTCCATCTGATAAAAACGATCATTCTACGTCTATATCTCTTGATTAATGAAAATATTGAACCGTATTGCAAGATTTTCTTCGAAGAAATATAGTTTTAAGCAAATGTTTGAAGTTTCCAAATTCAAATCTTTAAAATATTTCTGACCATTCGAAAGGCTTAACAGATATGTGTAGTGATTATAGAAATAGCAATATATACAAAAGTTCGAAAACTATTGAACATTTGGAAACAGTGTAGGATAGATTACAAAATATCTACATCTTTTAATTTCTATCACAAAAATGCTGAAAATGTTTAAATTACATTATAATATATACTCACTATTGTAAACATACTTGTGATATACAAACTATACATTGTCAGTTATTTTAATACACGATGCAAATAATCATCGTCGTGTGAGATGTCTACATAACATAAATCACTTCCAAAAAAAAAAAATTACAAGAGACACTTAAAAATTATTAGAATATTTTTTATCTATGACCAAATAATATTGACAATTTTTTTTTCAATTTCACATATTTATAAAATATCTAGCCAGTAATATTAAATAAACATCCTACAATAGATACTTTACAAAATTTCTTATAATAATTTTGATAACACAAGAATGTATAGTCTATGCCCAACGAATTTATTACAATATTTCTTATATTATATTTAACTTATATTTTCAAGTAGGCATATTGATAAATATTGTTTATGTTATCTTAAATTGGTTTATGACGCCAATGTTCCAATAAACCATAGAGCAAAAGATTTATGATGTTAACGCAAGGCTTATAATATCTGTGTGGGTATTTGTAAAGTCGATATTTTATTGTATGTATTATATGTATATGTATTATATGTTATTGAATTAATAATATATCTCGTTAGATGATGGCACTTTCATATATATGTGTTTCTTTTTGTGAAATTATCAAGATACAATCTTAAATCATTCATCTCAGTCAGCTTGTCTTTATTTAGCTATCTATTAAAATAGCATTACACATTAATATATATAAAGATGTACAAAGTAAATGCAACGTTTGATTCCAAGTCTGTTTTTAAGTGCATTGGTATATATTTAAGTATATAAATGGAGGGACATGGGCAAATCTAAAAACCTATGAATAATGCTTTTAAAAATTAAATGTATATATTAGAGATGTGATAATAAAAATGCTTTCAATTAGAAATGCAGAAATCGTATCAATATATACTTATTTATATTTAAAAACCTAACAAATAAGATTAACAGTATAAAGTCTGGTATAGTATTTTGTGATGATGTTTTGTCAATAAACTTGTATATAATTAATTTAACATAAGCAGAGAAGTGTCAAAAATAAATGACGAGCAAGTGTTAAAAGATCCAACAATAAATAAAATTAATGTTATCTTTTGAACAAGTTCTTAAACATATGACCCCTCATTGCTACATCAAAAGTTATATTATAAATACAGTTCAATGTCTAATGGTTAAGTAAGTTCAAGCAACACCTACCGATATAAGTCTTTTCATGTTTCAATATTCTTCTGTTTTATCTTCTTTATATCACAACCCATTGTTCCTAAGCATATTAATGATAGAAAGTAGCTGCTTTTGTCAATTTTAGAACTACCTTCATCATTACTTGAGACCGTTTTATTGTAATGCAATTTTTTTTAATGTGCATGTTAAAGGCACCTGAGTTCAAAAATCGACCGGGTATAAATTTTAAATATTTTCTATTATTCTTCTCTAAGTGACCAGTCATCATGGCAATCTTTAGTTGAGGCCTTTGCGTTGTAGAGGGTGTTTTTTGCTACCAATAAGGCCAGATATCTCGTATCGGAAGGTACAAGGAGTCAACACAGTGAGCAATACACCCTGCTCCGGCTGTCGCGACCTCGACTGCTCTTAACGGTCAACCAGTCATGGCTTTTTAGCTGATGATGATTTATATATCTTCATACTTGTAACCTCATCATCATGGCAGAGGATACCTCAGAACATAAATGCAACAGATGTTCCAAATGGAACGTGCAAGTAAGGCTTGAACATAACCTCAACGTACAATTCATTAGAACACATTTGAGTATTTAGTTAATAATCCAGTATTGAACAGCTGTGAATGGCTATATTAATATACCTTCTATTCCCAGAATCCATTTAATGTATAGGGAGTTGGATAGCCAGGTGTGCAAGCCAGGTGAGGTGCTGGGATTCTAGAAGTGATGAGTGAGTGGCTCCGGGCGGGCGCGCTCGTAGAACAGCATATAGGCGGTGCAGCGGAGAACTTCTTGCAGCGATACCTCGTGTACCAGCGTATCGGATGTGTACCACCACCTGATCAGCATTAAAGTTGAGATGAAGCAAAAGTACATACATATTACATACATACACCATATATCATAGTTAGAATACAAGATATTACAGATTATTCTATACCACATATTTGAAATGTTGAAGTAACTGTTGATTAAAATAACTAGACTCGCTTTAAATCCTACAGAAAAGGTAAAGCTCTTTACCTTTTGCTCTCGAAGCCGTTGCCGCGGCGGTATGTGGCAAAGTGTCCGGAGCGCGGCCCGCCCACGTGCACTACAACTGCTGCCAGTCGGTACGCAGCGCGCTCCGCCTCCCCGGCGCCGCCCCCTGCCACGCCCAAAGATGCCCCGCGCAGTCCTCCCTCTGCCGACACTAGCGCCGCCAGCTCCGGCTAAAGAGGTACAAGAAAAACTAAATATATGGACTCATTACAAGTATGTGGAAGTGGGAGAACAAATTATACATGTTTTGCCCAACTATGGTCTCCGAAAACAATTATTATTAATTTTTTAGAAACTAATTGAAATAGCCATAATTATGTATTACGTTATGGGCAAGTATTTTCTATTTAATCTACATTGCTGAAGATCGCGCCCTTCGGTTCGTGGGAATACATTGGTTGCAGGTCGGTTACAATCAGTACTGTTGAAAATCGGGTCTATACCCAGCAGTGGACATCATAAGGCTGAAGTGTTATCTATGAGCCATTGTTTTGTTGGTTTTTGTTATCATTTCAATATCCAGACTAAAACGACTGGCCAAACACCGTTATATTAACGGGTCAGTTTCCCAAAGAAAGTGATATAGACAAATTCAACCCTTTGGCTTTAATATAAAAATATATATGTTACATAGGAGGGCATAAGAATTTTAGACAGACTAAAGTAAGGCATGGCAGATAAAAGGTTACTATTTTGTTTATAAATTGAAAAGCTGCAAGCATTGCGATGGAAAGCTTACCTGGGGCTGCTGCCGCGCGGCGTAGGGCGCCATGCAGAGGGTCTCCGGGAAGGCAACGAACTCGCCGCGCTTGCTCAGCCCGCCCGCCGACCACTCCACGCGCGCCACGTGCAGGCACAGGCAGCACGGCAGCTGCGGGCACGAGCATCAGTCTGTATCAATACCTCCATTCCTACACTCTACTACACTACTACTCTACTACTACTACTAAACCCACTGCAAGGCATATGACTCCTCAAAAGATGTTCATGGCGGTCAGGTTGGTGATCGCTATGTGGTATTATGGTACGCAGACGACGCTACTGCCCTTCTGGGAACACATTTGTAAGGATTGGCAATCCTATACAATTAATACAAAAAGTGTAAATTATTAAAGATTATATTCTGGTAATCGAACCAGTGACCTATGAATGCAAGTCCCAGACTTCTACGCTACCACTTTCTTGTTCTGTTACTATGTCATAAGTGTTTATAGGACATATTGTTCTCCGGGAAATAAATATCTAAACCTAAATTTATGGTCCGATGATCAGATATGTCATAAATTTTTTAAATGGTTTGGAAGAATCTGTTTTGGATTCTTTGCTTGTGGCTGTGCGAGTGTGTGTATTTTAATTAGAATCTATATTCCTCAGACATTAGGGTCCGTGAATTTGTTTTAATAATTATATTTACTTTATCACAAAAAAAATCACGGTTTTACATGTTATGGTGTTTACTATTTTATTTAAAACCAAGTTTAAGTCAACTAATTATTATTATTTATTTTAAACCATTTGTGTCCTATTTGGTTCTAATGGCGTTCTAACAATGTTCTGTTTTTAAAATTACGGTTCATGCGACCACTTTCTCATACCTACTCAAGTATACAGCTTACAACCTGAGGATGGCAATATGGAGTAGGGATGGGTGTTCGTCTTGTCTTAATGATCGTGAACATAAATCTGATGAAGAAGAATGAAGTGTTGGTAAGATCTATGCCGTACCTTTCCAAAGCTGACTGTGCGTATATGCATGGTGTGGGCGGCACCGTCTTCTGGCGCAGCGCACTTGCTGCAGCGGACTCCCTTCACCATCTCCGGCGCAGTGAACGCCCGGAGCAGCCCTGCCAGAATATTTTACTGATCACCATTATTTCATCAGACGTCCACTGATTTAGATCTCCCCCAGTGATCTACAATAAAAGGTTGAAAGTAGCCCGTAGTGATATTCGATGACTTTAACATGATCATATTTCCTGTGGATATCTATGCTGCGCTTATTCATCCATGGTCTTGACTCTTGAACCTTAAAGAGAAGGTCCAAGATTTTAAATGTCCATATGGTATTCTGTGGTTCAAGGTACCTTTTTAATTACCAACAACAAAGTCTGATCTCTGAGCTTGTACATGTATACATAAAATAATCTATTTTCTTTGAATATACAATCGTAACAATTATTATTTAAAAGTGTATGTATAGTTTTTAAAGTTAAAATATATTTTTTATTGGAACTTACCGGGTAAAGTGAAGCTGCCAGTGCGTCCTGTGCTCGCGTTGGCCATGGACAGAGAAATGCTATCAAATTTATCATAGCGGACTGGACTCTGAAATAACAAAATGTTACCTAACAATAAAAAACATAGATTATATCCTGTAGTTATAAGGCAAGTTGTAACCTCTTTTAAAGACCAGCTAGCAGACATTCAAGTAAGATTAAAAAAGGATCTCGAAATCGAAACAGAGAAAAAAACAGAGGTCGCCAACATCGCCTCTAGTGACAACAGATGTTGTATTTAGATAATTAAAGTAATAGGAATAAATTAAGTCAGGTAAGAGCTAAATATTTAGTCAGAACACAAGTCAAATGAATATAAGTCAAATGAATATAATAATGGGAAATAGACTGATATAAAAAGTAAACCAAAGAAACTTACAACAAGGAATAACTATAACTGCGATACTGTGGAAATTGTGGAGAAGAGAATGAGATGATATATGGTAGGAGTAAAAGAATGAAAAAAATATGAAAGAACTTGTGATGTAGGAGAATCAAACATCAGAAATTTCTAAAAAAAAATTGTTAAATTAAAAAATTAAGACCCTGTCTCTCCTCAGATAGAGGTAAATGAGAGGTCCCTCCTAAGTAAAGCCAGACCAATACAGAAAAGGGGACTCCTTCAGTCTGGCAGCTCCGGTCTTATTGCAAATCTAAGGGACACTTACATTTCAACAGCATTGTCTGTTGCCTATAGCTGAAATGATCAAGGCAACTTAGTGCATCTTTATTGTGATAAGGTGTGAGAAATGACAGACAAGGTACAGACCTTAGCAGAGCAAACGGTGCATTGGAGACGCGATGCAAGTGTACCACGCGTGGGCGGCGCTGGTGCAGGTCTCGCTGGAGCCGCAGCCCAGCGTCTTGACGCGGTGCCCAGTTGGCACAGAGAGCGCGAAATACCCCGCGACAATCGCGCCGGCTCCGGAGTTGGATCTGATCATGGAAAACAAATTCAAAATATCTTCATTCAAGTAGACTTTAACATAAGTAGTAAGTTACCACCGGCTCAGAGCACCGTTGAGAATAGCCCATCAGAAACTCAAGAGTTGCTCTTCTAAATGATATTTAATATTTTTTATCGTATTTACAAAACAATATCAATCATATATGAGACTACAAACCAAGTCCCACTCATTTCAATCAACTAAAACCTCTTGAATGCCATGATAAGATATATTTAATAATATTTTTGATTTTTGATTTAAAACTAAGAAACAGGTCGTCTAAAATATTTTGTGGAACGTGTACATGCATACACTTATATCCATGAAGGATTTGTTAAATTTAAAAAAATGAAATTTAGGTGTTACTAAATATAAAAAAAAATTAACTAAATGAATCGTGAAATATATTCGGTCTAAACATACTGCTCTGTAATATAAAAACCGTGTCGACATATATAACAATAGAGATAATATGATAAAAGTGGTAAAGATAAGAAAAAAATATATATAGAAATAAAAACCAAACAGTTTATACCTCTCTCGAGGTGACATAAAACTAAAAGTTTAATTAAAGAACAACAGATAATAAAAACTTGACTATCTAAAGAGCTCTTCTTTAATGAGGATGCATTGGAATCCCCCAAAACTTCAAAAAGCACAAGTGATCTAAGGTAAAAAGATACATTATTGTATACTAAAAATTACCAAAGCATAATGGCCATTAATTACACCACATACCCGGATCTGCAAGATCTGGTTCATCAAGCGGTGCAGCTGAAGATGGACGCAGTGATAGCGGTGCGGCCGGAGGAGATGCTGGCGACGCTAATGCAGACCAGGCACGACCGCCTGCACCCAGACCCAGAGCATCCGACAGACAGCCTGGCTATAACCATAAATTTTACATTCATTAGTTTTTGTATTGTTACTTGACCAAGTTGGAGGTCTACCCCCCATTACATTTACTGAAATGGTTGCAGAAAAAATATGTCAACCATGGACCTGGTCAAGTTTCAAACTTTAAAGTAGTGTCATGCACTTGAAAACTTTTATTAAGAGTTTTCAAGGAATGGTCATGGTCTCCTAGATTAACCGGCAAAATGAATGTAACCTTGACTATTTAGAATTCAATTCTTTACAAACATATTTTTCAAAATATTTATTCATAATAAATGTTCCAGTTTACCTTCTTAGCCATAGCTGTAGTCTCTTCTTCTATACATGATAAGAGAACATGAAGCAGCTCATGTGCATCTTGCTGGTCAGCTGGAATTACCCATCCAGCTGCTCGCAAAGATTGTAGCACACCGAGTGGGCATACTGGAGTGCCTCGTGCTGATTCATGTGTACCATTGACCACTAAAACAATAATTTTGATATCAAAGTATGATGACAGAGTAGTTCTGTAGGATAATTGGTATTAGGTGTAAAAGCCTAATTACTCTGTGTTGTGTGTCTGTGTGTGAATTTTTTTTCTATTGGAATATAAAAGGCCAATTGCTTCTGGAAGAACTTATTTTTCAGGACCAGATAGTAAACAATAATTAATATTCATAAATACCAAATTTTGAAAAAACTTTTTCTTTCTATATTATCTACATAATGTATTATTCCGGAATCCATTGAATTTTTGGATAAGTACACATTCAAATAGATATACATTCACTCCTTTAAAATTTCTACACCTATTTTCAATCACCCTGTAAACTCAATCATTATTGTTTACTATAAGCAAGCCGCCTTATACAAAGATATAAGCTATAAACTAATTATCTTTTTTGTGTTATTCCACAAAAATTACATAACATGTTACTGCCACTGTTCACAAACTATGTTCACTGGTATCTTCTTAGCAGATCAGTAGATGGACATGGGAGTCATCACTCAGATATCTTACAGTTCCCTACAGTCTATTTAGCAGTTGATTGGAGAGAGAGTGACTACCAGAGGCTTCATAATAAACAATCATTAGTAAAATCTTACTTAAAGAGTACTCAAAATGTAAATTATGATTAAATAACTTCTAAAAACATACACCACTTAAATTAATAATAAACTAGTATAATATTGATGCTATATATAACAATAGCAATAGCAATGTCTTTGTCCATGCAAATGTATAACATTGTTCTCAAAATAAAGTATATTATATTTCTCTATTAATGTCAATATAATTTTTATGAAGTAATAAATTTCTTCAACCTATATCATTTACAAAGTGTGTGAACTAAACTTGCACTCAACAGTTATACACAATACACAACCACAATTACACATCATAATATTAGGGGAATGTGAAAGTAATGTTGTTTCTGTCAACATATTTTACAGAATGATACAAAGAAAATCTGTATACTAGATGGGAGAAGGTTGTAGATAACAAAGGTGAATATATTATTGATTAGAAATAAAAACTTGTTAAAAATGTAGCCATGTGAATTTAATTTAGGAAAGCAACATTACTTGCTGGTCCCTCTAATACTTAACTACTAAACAACCTCTGATTCAATCTAAACAGAGCAATAAACATCTAGGGTCTCTCTCTGAGACACCACCAATGTTTCTAGTTTGATAAGAATCATCAAGAGCTTGGCAGGTTTGTAGTATTAGAAATTATTCTCAGCAAAAACAAAAAAAAATGGCTCAACCGGTGTATACACATTACATAATTTTCAAGATAATAGTAATCAGAGGCAATTTGGTGCATAAGCAAAAACATTGTTGAACTGGTAACAAATGTTATAGTAGGTGAAATTTTCAAAGGTGACATAAACGATGAGCTAGTCTCATAATCAATCAAGTGTATCCAATTAAAATTGAATAATTCAAGTCTGTTTTATTAACATAAAATTATATATTACTTTTTAAAATCTATTTGTATTTAAAGTAGAGACATTTGTACAAATTCCAATATAAATAGTCAAGTATAAAATCACCCAGTACCATTATAATTAGTAATAACAGAAACAGAGTTCTATTACATCATGGTAGTAATAAAAAAGGAATTGAAACAAAACTTGTTATTTAGTATTATGTCAGGCAATAGGTATGGTAATAAAAAGTACAAACCTTCAATAACCGTGTACAAGGTTGTTATCATACTATTGTGCGCGTCGGCTTTGGCATACTTTCTCAACCACTCTATGAAAATAGGACATGCTGCCAGTGCTTGCAAGAGTGTGTTTAGAAAACATGTTCGTCCTAGATTCTGAAGGCCCGCGATTTGTCCGCGGCGTTTTCTTACGCGTGGAGCGCCCCCGGGACCCCATAATACGAAAGCTCCGACTACAACCGCTGCCGTTAGACCCGCCGCCACCAGGATTCTATCGCCGCTGTCCATTGTGTCGGCATACGGTCAAGACTTCTCACATAATAACTATTATTATTGTTCTTATAACAATAGTTACCACGAATGTTTATATAAAACGATCGTACTTCATAGCTTTTGTGTAATCAAAAAATTGATAAGTCCACAAGTGACATTTCTTTTGACTTTGACAGAAATTGGTAGCCCTTACGAAGTATTTGTCTATATTCTTATATAACTTGTCTTTAGGAATAGCAGCGAATTAAAAATTATTTTAATAATGTATAAATAAAGGTAAGTTTAAGAACAGAATTAAGTTTTTTTCTTTTGCACCTGATGCTCAAATTCCTATGTATTGGTCTTTTATAGTCTATTGCTATGTATCAAGGTACTGTCACTGTCATTTTTATGACATTAATGACAATGGTGACAAGAAATAAAAATAGCGGTTTCGATGGATTTGTAAATAAATATGTATTTTGATAAAGATTGTATACGTCACAGTAGTCACACATGTCTGTCGGTATTGTCTGTATATAATATCTAAATTTTATGCGAAACATTTGTTATGTGAAATGAGATTTAAAAAATGTTATTACTTTATTAAAGTGAACTAGATTGTAAAGAGGTATAAAGTGTTATTTAAATTAAGATAATGATACCATCCAACACAATTTGTGTATCGCAGGAAGGCCCTGCGAACGCATTGGCCTTAAACAAAGATTGTACGCAAGTCGTTATAGCGGGAAGGAATGGTATACATTCTGTTTATTTATTATTCTTATTTATTTTTCTTTTATGTAATTTCCATGATTCTCATTTTTTTTCTCATTTCTGTCGCAGTGTTCAAGGTATTCTCAATAGGCGAAGATGACTTCTCTGAGGTCTGTAATCTGAGGGTTGGAAAAAATTTGAATTTAAATTTTTCTTCAATTGATGTAGCTTGGAGTACAATAGAAGGTGAGCCACTTAAACGTCATAAACAACGATTTAAGTCCTAAATAATGACTCTCTTTTAAGATAAAAATATTAGTGTGAAAACTATGACATAAAATTTATTTGTATTTTTTTTAACTATTGCTATAGATCCTGAAAAGTTATAAGATACCATTTTTATCAACTAATTTTATCCCATAATGTATTAAACACTTAGTATTCCCTTATTTTATAACTCATAGGCCATTCAAAAGGGCTTAAATAGAAACCTAAAAATGAAATCTATTTTTTTTACTTTTACATAAAAGTAATTATATGATGACATATTATATGTCAATAATTTTCTAGAGAACACACTAGCAACAGCAGCAACAAATGGCGCAGTTGTTGTGTGGAATCTTGGCAGATCTGGTCGCTCTAAACAAGAGCATGTCTTCTCTGATCACAAGAGAACTGTTAATAAGGTAAGCATATGTTAAAACTGTTAAAGAAACTCTACTATGGTGTTAAGGTTATTAAAGTGATAATGAGGCTGAATTTCTTTGACTACTGGATAAAAATTTTAGTGAAAGTGATCCTTAAAAAACCCAAATGAGTTTGTTGTGGTGTGTATATATATTTAATGTTAAAGGATACCCTGACAGGAGCATTAAATTTGATTCTTTATTCAATCAAATTGTATCATGATGAAGAATAAATGAATAACAATAAGAGAAAGCCAATAAGTTTCTTTGATTTAACCAGGTCAGTTTTCACTTGACGGAGCCAGCACTTTTAATTTCGGGATCCCAGGATGGTATGATGAAATGTTTTGACTTGCGGATGAAGGAGGTGGCTCGTACATTTATCAGGTCAGTGTTACTAACATATCATTGTTTCAGCCCATAGACACCCACTGCAAGGCATAGGCCTTTCACAAAGATATCTAAGGGGTGATATACCATACTTGCCATGCTTGACAGGATGGTTGGCTATTACAGTGTAGTATTAGGGTTTACATATGTTTATAGAGCACTGTGTGAATTATTTTATAAGATTGTATCGCAGGAATCAAACCCGCTAACTATTATTGTTACTGAATTACCACTATTCAATACTTATATATATATATATATAAATATATATATATATATATATATATATATATATATATTAACAATTATTTTAGTATTTTTGCAATAGAATTTCTCCACTGATATTTTTAGTGTTTAAAATTTGTTACTTCAAGGTATTGTGACAAGATATGACCATGGGGTTACACCGACATATATTTTAAATTTGTCTTCAGTTACAACTCTCTTGTTTATAAAATAAATATCATACTAGTAAGTAATAATTTCATATCAAATAATTATCTACTATATAACTCTACAAATTTTCTTGTTTAATTACCTTTAATGTTTAATTAAATTATGAAATCAATGAACAAATAAACTTATTTACAATTGTGTCCATTCTGGATTTCAAGATGAAAAAAAAATTATTTGCAACAAATACAGAGTATATATATACAAAACATGCAAACTGACCAGACTCAGGATCCATTGACAAGATCATAGTCGATCAACAAGCCAATGACAGAGTTATGCTTAGTATTTCTTTACGAGATTGAATCACTAACAATGAAATCGATGATGATAAGTATATGACTAAAATAACCGCAAATGCTCTGCACATAGCACACAGAACCAAGGACAGCTTGTGCCTTAAGGTTCGAGTAGACCACAGACCAGCTAGTATAATTTTTAAGGTCGTCAGAAAACACTGTTTCTGATGCCACTCTAACAGGTCTTATTGGAAGTTTATGGGGGAGGCCCATGTTTGGCAGCGCATGTCTAAAATGATAAACTTTTCAAATAGCATGTGGAACTATGTTCGCTACAATTTTTAAACTTCAGCATTTTCGGGAAATACCCGTGTGGTTAGGGATATTGTAAGGGTCTTGTATATATACCTCGGATATTACCTGTGAGGGTGCTACAAAAGTGAGAGTTGTCACAGCAACACAGAGTCGATCCGAGACGTGCAGTTCAGCCCGCACCAGGCGCATGCGTTCGCAGCCGTGTCGGAGAACGGCACGGTGCAGGTGTGGGACTCGCGGCGCAGCGAGCGCTGCCTGCAGCAGTTCACGGCGCATTCGGGGCCAGTCTTCGCCTGCGACTGGCATCCGGACGTGCCCTGGCTGGCCACCGCCTCGCGCGACAAAACTATCAAGGTGGGTCGCTCCAGCTATGTATACTTTTCTACCATTGGTTCACTCACTCCTTCAAAGACTAACCCATAAATGTATTAAATGAGATAAATATTTATTACACACTACAATAACACACACACAAACTGCTGTACTAAAATAAATATGACAAAATGAACACTAAATAATCAATACAAAATATTTCTGCGAGTATGTTGCCGTCGTGTGGTCTAGATCAGTGGCCATAATCACCCAATCGTGACCCTGCTGACCTTCATCGACTCATCAATGGAAACAGCAGTTTGTATATGTACCTAGGCCAGTAGGGTGTAAAGGGAAGTACCTATCGATTATATATGTATACCCTATAAATAGCAAGAAGGCTCATTTTTACTTAGGCGTCATAGAGCATCCGGGGAGTCCCCGCATCTAATGACAGATGTCATGGCGCAGACACCCACTTCACGAATGTCACTAGATGCGAACGCTGGATCATAACAAAAAAACATTTTGCGGGCAAGCCTTGAAGACTAATATATCAGGTCATTATGGAAAATTGGTCACGTGATCAAAATAGTTTGGGAATCCCCGATAAAACTGTCTATTGTATGCTATTAATAATTTATTTTGTATACTGTCCTATCCGTTTGTATTTAGAATAATGAGTATTTGTCAACTAACCCACCAAGTAATTATTTGTAAGTCAAAAGTAATTTATTCACCGCAATGTATCATGCCATGATCACTGTCAACTGACGGTGTTGTTGGCATTGTAATTGTTAAGTCTTCTAGTAATGAATATGGTCACCGTGAAGTTCTGGTGTCAAGCGAGTAATGTGGTAACCCTGACTCTCTGCTCACCGTCGGTGTCTGCTGGCCTGGGTCGTGCCGATAACCGGCCCGCGTGTATATCTGTCTCGTTCTTATCTTCCGCTGTCTGGTCTCGATCGATAGTGCAATATCGAACGTCTGAGTTTTGGCTTCAACGAGAACCATTTTAAACCTTATATTATGGTCGTAAGATTCATTTTAGTTTTATTTCGGTTCACTAATTGTTCTGACTTTGGTTGTTATTAATGAATTTTTGATTACTTCAATTTGTTGATATTTCAAGTAATAATTGGCCTGTTTTCCTAGATTTAAATAAATATACAATACACATCCGGCTGCGGTGTTCACATTTGCGCATAATTTTATGTGTCACTGCCTTCTTGCGTCGTGTTCCTTTTTTTAAAATTTAACTGGTCCCCATTTTTGGGGACTTCTCGTTTACCCTGCCTAGTCTTGGGCTGCGTCGTTATATTTCAGATAAATGAGTTTTTCAGGTGACTCCATATTATATAATACACTTTATTTCTAGTTTTACAATTAGATTTAAAAACTATTCTTTTTACTAACAGTTTTGTTTATTTCCTGCCAGTCTTACCGACCCTTAGTATCTAGGGTAGAATCCTATTCACACTTTTTATAATAGTCAAGGAATGTGGGGCGTAGCTTGTTGTCGCCAATCAGGAAGGCGATGCTTGCTCCCTCTATCTTTCTCCCCATCTCGACCTTGGAATCAGAGCGGAGTTCTAAACACGGAACAGGCGACAATATTATGCATCACGGTCTGGTCCACCTCCGGGTCACAGATGCAAGAGGCACTCCACTTGAGCTTGAACCTGTACAAGTATTCAGAGAATCTCACGTGTCCCGTGAACATTTGGACCGGACACGTGTCCAGCTGGACGTTTCGAAGTACGTGATAGGCTGTTACGGTGTTCGGAAGAGATTCTTGGTTGTACTTCATGTTCCTTACAGCTGAGGATCGTGGGCCTTTTTGTTTGTCCTGCAATATGTTACGCCAAGTATCCTCGTTGGTGTCTATTGCCTACTGTGGTATTGCTTCTTCGGATCTGATCGAACCAGCGTATGATGATCAATTTTTTTTCAAGTTATCAGCTCTTTTTCTGTGTATGTCACGGAAAAATCAAAAATTAGCTTTGTGAAAAGGCGAGTGCACATTCCTGATTCCATCAGTATCGATGTGGTGGTGGTTGGATATCGTGCGTTCTACAAGCACGGAATTCGTAACTAAAACTCACAGTAAAGTGTAGCATAAATTAACAAGTAGCACCGCGGCTCTCTTTAAGGCATTGCTCGGACCATGTACCAATCGGCACCGCGGCGGCTCTCTCTAAGGTATTGCACCGAGCAACGGACTGACAGCTTCAACATAAACAAAGTATGGTGTATACGACTAGCTGTAACACTATGCTTCACGTAGGCCCATCGAACATGAGCGATAGCGATAGGAGGTTTATTGTAATTACCTTTTAAAACATATTTTGTAAGTTATATATTATCTATTTCTTTAAAACGCCTAAAGGTATTCTAAAATTAAAATTGCCTATTATAATAAAGTGTCTGTTTATAATATTAAAATAACTGACTTATGAATATATATATACACGGTACATATACCAATTTTTTTTATAAATTCTGTCTGTTAAGGGTAATATTTGAAAAAGGTGGATTGGCTTTGACAGGACTAATAAGTAGCCGATGTAATAAGTAGTAACTTAGGTTAAATTTTTTTTACAAAAATTCTTTTAACGACTAAAAAACTAAATAAATCAGGTATTTTTTTGATAAATTAGACGCGGAGGTAGTCACGAGTACAGCTAGTCCATCTATAAAAACATGCAATAATTATCTTAATAATGAAATTTATCTTGAAAGAATAAAATGACCTCTTTACTCAAAAGCCGCGAATCTAAATCCTCTCCTATACGTTCTGTTAGAGACATTGTACAAAAATTGCCAGAACAGATGACAGTTTGATTTGTACCTTACGTTTAATAATTCTTCTTTCTAGAACTAAACATATAGGATGTTGTCTTTTTCCCCGCAGGTGTGGGACATGCACAGCAAGCCGAACCTAGAGCACACTATATACACGATCGCCTCTGTCGGGCACGTCAAGTGGAGACCGCAGAAGAAGTGAGTAGACGCACTAAAGTAAATTTAGCTTCTTTTTTGGTATCTGGAAATCTTTTGGATGTTCAAGATATCCCGCGTCTAAAAGGAGGACAGGGTTATGAGGGAGTTCTTCCCTCTTAAATCCCTTCGGCTGTAATCATATATCTCCGTTAGGAACTTAAATACGTTTAGACCAACTATAACAACAGATATAGTTTTGAACTTTAGAGCAATTCCCTCACAGATCAGACAGGCTATCGATCTTTCTAGTTCTCTGATCCAAACAACTGGACCATTAGTTCCTCGATATGACAGTTTAAAAGGTGAATGTTTGCAGATACCAGGTGGCGTCTTGCGCACTGGTGCTAGACTGCGCAGTCCACGTTTGGGACGTGCGTCGCCCACACGTGCCGCTCGCGACCTTCGCCGAGCACCGTGACGTCACCACCGCCATCGCCTGGCTGTCGCACGCAGCCTTCCTCTCCACCAGTCGGGTGCGTCAGTCTAATCTCTATTCACTGTACGGGGACGTTGGAGTAAGAGCTTTAAATGGCTTTAGTACCTGTAATCATTGCCTTTGTTACCCAACGGAGGTGTATGTGTCTTGCTCCGTAAACGACGTACTTGCAGGATTGCAGTCTATACCGGCACCGGTTCTCGGAGGCGGCGCACCCGGTGCTGTGGGCCAACCCGCAGGGCGTGTGCGTGTCGGCGCGAGGTGAAATCGCGCACGCCGTGCCAGAGTACCCGCTGCCCGCGCTCGCTACTCCTGCGCACGCGGCGCAGCCCTCGCAAGCAACCAGCGCGGCCCACGCCGCCCACGCGCCCCCGGCCGCTGACAGACACGTACCAGGCCTGGGGTAAACAATTTAAAAGCTATGTCTGACTCTGTGTTTGGCACTAATCGGTGTAACATAACTCCTGAAGTTACCCCGTGGAGGGGTGAAACACGTGTTGAGTGATTTAACGGTGGTAGTTGTGTAATTCGCATTGTTTGCCGCATGTGCATTTATCAGCGGGCTGACGGCGGTGCACTTTGTTGCACGACTACCACTGCATGTGCGGAAGTGGCTAAATATTGGTCCTTTTCTTAATTTAAAAGCTGTTATACATAAAACTATTTTATATATCCATGTCAAGCAGTCCAGAAAAATCAACGAAAGTTATCACTGCCCGAATCCAACTTGGATGGGCAGTTCAAGAAGATCCGAATCATCTCGTCCAAAATACCGCAACGTTTGAAAGAGTCTTTGACCAGTGTGTGTGGTCGATTATGAGTTGTTACTTTGAGACGTGGTGGCTTACCATGAGTCTTATGAGAAGTTCCAAGGTCATCCAGGGATTAAAGATCTTCGCTGCTAGATCTAATCGTAAAGGAAGAGATCCGCAGAAGAAATACTGTCATCGACTTAGCTAAAAGAAACTTACGTCTGAAGTTCTCGAGTGGCCATGTGCCGGTGGACGCGGCGTTGATACGTAGACCCCCCACCAAGTGACTAGATCGAACATCGGCAGTGGCTATTGGCTAACATGATGATGAAGATATTGATTTGATGATTCTTTGTAAATTATTTGCCACATTGATATCCTTAATATCCTCTGTGATATCCTTCCCTATATCACTCGAATTTCTTTGATATCTTATTCAAAACACCTTCCTTTATTGTAAAATGATGCTGGTACGGCCTGGTATCGACATGATTGGTACATTTCTATGCATGTAAGAAAAGGACTAATATATAGCTACTTCCGCTGATTTTGCGTATTTATCAGCGGACGGGCAGGCTGTGCACTTTATTGCTCGACTACTGCTACATAGCGGAAGTAGCTATATATTAGTCCTTTTCTTACTTAGGATGGACTTCCGCAAAGTAGCGCCTGAATTCATTAGATATTTCTATGGAAGTTTCCAATAGAAGGATATATTTGCTGCAAATGGGCATTGGTAATGAGACTTGCGATCATAAGTTGTTCGAACGCTGAAATACATATCTTACATAAGTTTCCAGAAGATGGGCAGCAGCTTCTGCTTACAATAATACCACACTACAATCTCCCAACCGGTCTACGTAGCTAGGCGATTATGGTATATTTTCCTATAGATATGTTTGGGCGAGTCCTATGCATTATAGTGAGCGTCATTTGGTTAAAAAAGGGAGTGAAGTACAAGTTTCAGATTACCTTTCTTCGGATAAAATGAGAGAGTGACGAAGGTAATGAAAGAGAGGAAGTGAGCTGACTAGACGGCTGCAACTAACTTCGTTGATTTTACCTAAGTAATAAACAGGCTTTGAATTTTTTTGTAGAAGCATTGTGCTGAATCTGTTCACCATGTCCTGAAGAGGATATATCAGGACATTAGTCCACACTGTTATTGTAATAATTAAAAAAGTATTGATAATTCAAAGTAGGATAGAGAGATCAGTTAAGAGTGACACTGGATATTGCGTGTGTCAGGCGCAAGCAACCGACGGCGGGGTCGCTATCAGCGGCTGCACAAGCAGCGCTGGAGTGCATGTTTCCGGGGGGCGCTGCCTCGGCACTGGCACGGCACGCACCTCCGGCCTCGCCCCACGCCCCCGCCGACGCCCTGCTCACTTGCGCGACACGCTACCGCATACGTGGTGCCGCGCCCCACCTGCTAGCTGCGCACAACGCCGAGGTCGCGCGAGCTGCACGCCGCCATTGCGTAAGTCCCCACCAATTCCTCTAGTGACCAAAAAAGCCTAGGATAACTCTAGTTTTTAAATACTAAGGTTCCCCCAGGTTGCCCCATTCTTATTTCGCTTGGGTCCTTTAAAAAATTCTCGACCCTCCACTCAATATGCATTTAGTGCTCCGATTTAGCGGCGATCAGTAGATAAGGCGGAGAAGGGCCACCCACTAGATGGATAAACGACACAGTGAAGGTCGCGAAAATTGCAGCGCAAGACCAGCCGTCACAGAGAAAAGATGATAATGATAATTCCGATTCAAGAATGCCCGAGGATGTTGAACCTCGACTTGGTCGATCGCTGTTGTTCAGTTACATCTGTTATGCGAAAGGTTGGTGAGGAAAGTTTTGAAGTGAAGACCGCGTGTGAGGCGAAGTGGTATACATAGCCCAAAATGACATAAATTCGTTTAACAGGTGGAGCACGTGTGGGAGGTGGTGCGTGCGGTGTGCGGGGCGCGTGCCTGTGCGCGGCGTGCGCCCGCCCCGCCGCCTCCACGCGCCCCTCCACCCCGCGCGGATCCGCCCCCCGCGCTGCCTACCTACAGGTGACACTTCAAATATTCTTCCTACAAGTCCTTCGTATCCAGGAGTATAACAAAAGTTGGAATTGCACACTATCTAATATATTGTCTCATTGAGGTCTCTAAGTTTAGCCTCAGTTTTATTAAGTTACCAGAAATCATTTGCCACCAAATGGCAAAAAACATAGGGTATGTTCTCTGCCATTTGTCGTTTATATATATTGGGTATATAAGATACAAGGAATGTTTGCGCACGTGTTATGAACGTGCGACGGAGGGGCGCTGGAGTAGCGCGGGCGGTCAGCGGATCATTGGTCCCAAAGAAAAGAACACCCTGAACCCTATGTAATTAAAATCTAAATTTAGTTGAAAATGTTGATAACCATCGGACAATTGACAAGCCGTCAAGCAATATGTTTCTAACGGAATTTATTTTTGAATTTAGAACACGAATACCGAAAAGGATATTTTTTTATATTTATGTAAGTCCGTATTTACTACTCTCTTATTTAAATCTATCTGTACTACCAACGCGAGTTTTTATATTTATTTCTGCTTTATTATATTATTTTGTTAGATTTTTTTTTAACAATTACTATGTACATATTGCTAATTATTTTCTCGTACTATATTTTCGGTATTTACATATATTTTTTGGTGTTTACTATCTTATCCCCATATCATAAATAATAAATAAAATTCAAAAAGTTAAAAAATATAGTCTATTTTTTTGACCTGGCAACTTTAGACTGATTAAATTAAATTTGCATTCTGTCCATTACTTCTACGTCGAATAGCGAAGTGAGAACAAAAATGTCGACAAGCAGTTACGCGAGTAATACTCTTTAAAAATGCCTTGACGACGAACGCGCGATGCTCACTCGACGACTGCAACATCGAGACTGAGACGTCCGTACCGTCATTCCTACGGCACTACCCTCACTCTGAATCATATAGTAATCGTATTTAAAAACATAAATCTGCCATCGGACACTATATATCGATATTCTGCATGCAGTATTATAAATTAACTTAGTCATCTTCTTAACTTAGTCGTCTTACTACTTGTGCGCTGCGCTACTGTTATATATACACATATATATCTGCAAAAAGCCTTAGGTAGCCTAGCCCGATATGTCAGAGGTGTTAAAAAACATTAGCGGTGTTGCAGCGCGGTGGAGGAGGAGCCGCTGGGTGAAGTGGAGGAGTGGGAGGAGAACCAGTTCCACAACAGCGGCGTGCTGGGACTACCCACACAGAGCATCTACATCCCACCAGCAAAGTTCGCAAAGCAGATGCGCGATGACGGTGAGACACTTGTCTATGTCTTCTTCTTGAAGTGTCTCTCCAACTAGTGGAGGTTGGCTATCAGCTTCCTGCTCTCTTCCTTATTTTTGGTTCTGCGTAATAGCCCAGCAGCGCTGGCGATTCCGGTCCACTCTCTAATGTTACGAAGCCACGACTTCTTTCTCCTACCAACCTTCCTTTTACCAGCTTGTCGCTTATCTATGTACTTTTGGCAACAATAGTGTTCGCTGATCACCAAACGTGTACATTAGGAGAACAAATCCACCGCATCCGACTAAACCCCAAGTCCATACTCTTCGTACTAGAGACACTCGGAAGTTGAACACGGTATACCCCGGGTTAGATTATCCAGAATACGGTAGCGAGAGGGTTTGTGGGTGTATCTTAACATGGAGATACCAAGCTCTCGCACGAAGACAAACACCTCCCTACATCCCTAACAAAAAATGCAGTTTAACAATTATGTATTATTGGCGCAGAGGCGGGTTGCGGATGGGTGTCCGCCGCATCTGCTCACTACGTGGACGTGGAGGCGGTGGACTGGACGCTGCCCGAGGAGGCGTTCCCGTTGCGAAGCGCACCCCCTGCTCCCCACCCCCACCATGCGCCGCATGCGACCGCCCAGCCGCACTTCGACGACCTCGAACATGACGGTACTTGCCATATGTGTAACGCTGTTACTTCGAAAAGCGCCGGTAGATGGCGTTAACAAAAGATTGCCTCGCGCTATCGTATAACTAACAAGATGCAAGGCGTCACATCTTACGCTGATGTTTTCAATTTACTAGCTCGCGGATTTTAGGTCAAAATATTCTCTTATTTGGAAAGTCTCTTTACTCTATTCGCTCTCACGTGTTATTTGTACCTAATAAATATTAATTTTACTGTTATAAAAATATTACTACTCAGGATGGCCACGAACTTCTGCTACACCCATAAATCCAGAATTTTAAGGCTCTGGTCATTGTGAACACAGATTTCTAATTTAATAAGCAGAGAGGCGTCGCTAACCAGAGTTATAACGATGTGCCAGGAGAGGTGGGGGTAAGCTGTGGAACGGGTGGCGCAGGGGGCAGTTCCTCACCAGGAGGCTCCAGCTCGGGCGGCTCCGGTGGCTCTGCAGGACAGGAGCACGCACATAAAACCTACAGCCACCAGAGCTCTATCACAACAGTGAGTTGAATTGTGCTCTTAAAGGTTAAATGAGGTAGAGAATGAAAAGGAAGTTAAAAAAATATGGTTTTCTATACTTTTGTCATCTATAGGACATCTTATTATATTCCAAGGTCATCTGTCTACCACCTGTCTTCTGTTAAATATCATGTTTTTTTTTTGTAAATTTCGTTTCTGAATAAATAAAATTGTGCCTTGTTTTGGTTTTTGGCAAATCGCGATTGTCATTTTCGTGGCATTACAAATGGCATTAAAATCTACTACGAGAAATTGAAAAGGTAGCATAAAACATGGATTGTTTTTATTGATTGATTAGCGCAACTTCTGCTGCGGTGTTAATAATGAAGTGTCCACTTTTATTTTAAGAAAGGTTAAGTCAGACCTGTTTCGTCTAAATACTGCCATGATGTGTGGTGATGGTGTGTGGTGGTGATGCAGGTGGAGGAGACGGAGGTGGGCGCGTTGTCGGTGCGCGTGGGCGAGGCGCGCAGCGTTCAGCTGGATGTGGCGCCGCTGCTGGCGCGTGCGTTACGCCTGCACGCAGACCTGGGCGACGTGCAGACGCCCGCAGTCGTCTGCATCGTGCTGCAGGAGCACAGGTCCTTATCCATTGTCCAGCTCGTTACTAAACATGTATGAAACTTCGGAACAGAAAGAATGACTAGGAGATCAAGAAATAACCGACACAGTTCAGTGGATTGGCAAGGTGGCAGCGGGAAGTCCACAATGCGCGCATAACAGATGGACGCAGGGACCTTAAGGTTTTAGAATGGATTAGTCTCTCCTAAAGAAAGCAGATAAATTGGTTGAGATCGTCTGAAGACGCTAGATGTCTCTTCCAGCCAGACCAGAAATCTATGCGGGGAGGACTAACGGGCTACAAGTATGGTTCCACTTTGAGCAACAATTATTTGCTTCCTTCTGCCGACCGGCGAATAAAATATCTAATATCATGGCGTTACTTTGCGAAGGTCCATCCTAAGTAAGAAAAGGACTAATTTATAGCTACTTCCACTATGTAGCAGTAGTCGTGCAATAAAGTGCACCGCCCGCCAGTCCGCTGATAAATTCCTTTTTACAAGACTAATAAAAGATTAGTCTTTTACAATTGTTCAATTTCAATGGTTTCGTATCCCTTCCTTCCCTACATACTTCCAATTTCTATATTTTAAATGAATTAACTTTTGGGATTTCTCGTACAACAATTTTCACAGATTATTTTCTTTTCGCCCTCATCTTTTATCCATACCAATATCTTTCATACATTTTTCTTTTGTTTCGACACATTTTCCATTTTCCTTTTCCATATTTTTTTTAAACTTTCTCTATTGCCATATTTATATATATAACCATAAAATAAAATTTTATAATTCTTTTCAGAAGTGACATTTTCTCGTACATCGACGAGGGCCTCCAGGAGCAGTGGCTGCTGGGCTACATAGAGCTGCTGCAGCGGCACAAGCTGTGGAACGTGGCCACGGAGGTACTTACGCAATGTCCACCGTCTAGACTGAATTCGCAGCTCCTCGCCCAGATCACACGGCTTACTACTTCCGATTCTTCTTCCCCCTCGATTTGAAAAATGTGCCTCTAAGAAGGTTCAAGAGATTTAGGACACTCAGCAACGATGGAGACGACTATGCCTTTATAAGAAATGAGATTCGAAGAAGAACATGTCATCGACAAAGCTCGATGAAGTCTGAAACAGACCGGCACCGTTAGGGCAGATAGGTTCCCAGGACCAAGGACCCCTCCCCCCCCCCCCTAGATAGACAGACGAAATAGTTATCGTCGCGAGAAGTCCATAGATGCGGGCAGTGCAAGACCGGTCACTGTGGCGATCTTTGGAGCAGGTCTACCGACTGACATGAATGAATGAATGAATGAATGAATGAAACCTTGTTAAGGTTGTCGTAAGATTTTGGTGCAGGCCTCCTCCTATAGAAAATTTGTTGGAGGTGGCCTAACTCCGACAATGGGTTTTCGTTATTGACTGAGATTGTGAGTGTTGTGTGGCGTAGGTGGTGCGGTGCGCGTGGCTGAGCAGCGTGTGGTCGCTGTCGCAGCAGTCGAGCAGCGTGGCGGCGTGCTGCGGCCGCTGCGGGCGTCGCACGCGCACGCGCGCACCCTGCGACCGCTGCGCGCCGCGCCGGCCCGACCTCTGCGCCGTCTGCCACCAGGTGATGGTGGCATCACACCACTTAACACCTTGTAGATTCATCTCGCAACAACATACGCTTACTACAGGGTGGGCCAAAATTTTTTGCAAATAGCAACACTTGATTTCTCCATGAAGATGTTGCGAGAGTTTTTGACACCACAGTTGCATGAATTTGAAGGATACAACAGCCAGACTTGGATGCAACAAGATGGTGCAACATGCCATACCTCAAACGTGACTTTACCAGTGGTCAAAGAATTGTTTCCTAACAAATTGATTTCTCGCAGAGGTGATATCCCATGGCCTCCCAGAAGCCCGGACCTTACACCTTGCGATTTTTTCTTGTGGGGATATCTGAAGAGTCGAGTATACCTTAATAAACCGACGACCATATCCCAATTAAAACAAAACATCCCCGAGGAGACAGCCGCGATTCCTCGCAGCATGTGTCAACGAGTTTTCCAAAGTTTACGTAGTCGATTACAGGAGTGCCAACGGCGAGACGGAGCACATCTCGATGATATCATTTTTAAAAATAAATTTTAATAAATGATAGTTACGGTAAATAAATCATAAACAAAATAGCATTTGTACTTTTATTTCTACACATGTTTCAAAAGTGCAAAAATTTATGGCCCACCCTATATTATATTTTACAAAATTTTGGCCAAGTTTGGCGCGAGCGCGCTAACCTCAAATAGCAACGAACGTGACCATTACTCTACCAAGTGCTCTACGAGAGTGACTTCCTTGCAGGTGGTGCGTGGACTATACGCGTGGTGCCAGGGCTGTTCGCACGGCGGACACTTGCAGCACATGCGCGCCTGGATGCAGCGCTACCGGGTCTGTCCAGCCGGCTGCGGACACTTCTGCCAGCTTGGGTGACCGACAAGGCCCAAGAGTTCCACCTACGCCTTCATTAGTGAGAGGTCTCTAGCAATTCCACAGCAGTTGACCACCACCACCCCAGGAACCACAATTGAATTCTCGTTGGGAACAAATATCTACAGTTATGCTCTATCCACTCTCTTGCAGTCATTTATTTCAGCCTTTAGACGTCCAGTGCACGACATGGGACCTGGATTCCCAATAGAGCTGGTTGTAAAGGACCTGCATCCAGCGTCTTCCGGCGACCTCAACTAGATTCTCTATCTATCTTATGGGTGGACATCCTACGTCGCTCATTCCTGTTCATGGTTTCCATTCCAGAACCATGAGGTAACGATGATCATTTGCGATACATAGAGCTTGCCCACTGCCACCTGCTTACTAGCTGAACTTACAGCAGTTACTTATGCCGGAATGTAAATCTCATGATTCGATCTCGAAGAGTAATCCGGAGTTGTTCAACCGTGGTTCCTTGCGCGACTGTGGGTTTTGCCAATGAGACATAAAGTGTGAGAAATTTTGAAATAATTGTAAGAATAATTTTGGTTCTAGAGAACTCAAGGTCTGTACTGACGCTTAAGCACCTTGATCTAGTCTACATATGCTGTAAAGTGAAATTTTATATTTATAATAAATATATATATACAACAACTATTTGTGTTAAAATCGATCAAAACTGGTTTCTATGTATATTTATAAATTATGATTTTATTGACAGACAGCTTTTATAGTTGGAAAATTGTTAATTTTAAATTATATTCGTGATTGAAATAGATGGAGCGGTTTATGGAACATTGAGTGAAACATATTGATACTAAAGATATAAATTTTTTTATTAATTTATTCACATTATTAACCACTTAGTATCACTTTTCAATGAGCCCAAATTGATAGAAACTAGAATCGAATTGAGCTCCCTTATAAAGGCGTCATTCAATATAAACACAATGTTTCTGAACGCGCCCTAATGTAGGCAACCAACACCTCAGAAGGGTTTTATTATTGTCATTTCGTATTCATATAGGAAATTATAAATAAAAAATTTAATACTTTTACACCATTTCAAAATATCGTGCAAAATTAAAATTAATTAAAAATATTCAGTGTTGAAATAATATTTTAGACTAGCTGCTCCCGCCTGTTCCGTGTAGCTCTCACTGGTTTTTGCCATTAAATTATTACATTATGAGAATTTTTCTATAATAAAAGAAGCCTAAATTACTCATTATTACACCAGCTATCTGTATTAGTCCTGTCAAAATAGCTCCAGCTATTTCAGAGATTAGCCGGAACACACAGACAGACACAAATTAAAAAGAAATTTGGTAACTATACATAAATTCATATACATAGTAAAAAGGTTATTTTAATATTATAGACACTATAAATTTAATTATTTGTATCAATTTTAATGTGTTATATATAGATGCAAGTATGTACCAAAAGTCTGGCTCCACCTGTTCCATTCACCGGTGATAATTTATTCAATCTAATGTATTTGTTATCGATATTGTTTAATTTTATACGCTGTTACTGTTTTTCTGATTCATTGCTTAGTCTTCTAGTTCTTGTTTTCTTGTCTAGATAGTGTTAAGTGTATGTAAACGTGACTGACAATTTTTATATTAATTTTATAAATAAATAAAAACACGTTTTATGTACATTTTTTTCATTTATTTACAGAACTTAAATAAGTAATACTGTTTATATAATATTGGAGTTGGCGCAGTTGCTTCAAACCGCGCCCGTCGGCTTCCGCGGACTTAACATACTAAACATATAAACATATAAACGTGGATACAAATTTGTACTCGATATATAGCTCAGTCGAGCGTGTGTATGATGGAATGTTTGGTGAAAATAACATGCGAGTGAGTTAATATGAGGACTCGAGTGGAGGGTGGTTGCGAAAGGATCCTGGTCGGTGGTGGTCCATTAACTTAATACCAAAGCTGCCATCGACCAACTTGTGCTGATGATGGTGATGGTGGAGGCTACACGATGCAGCAACAAGGAATAGAGCAGTGGCGCTTGCTCTCGGATCCGGGCTGTTCCGCTGCCGCCAGGCCCTTCTTCTGCTGCGACATTGTCCGGATCAGTGATAAAAATGCCTGTGAAAAAAAATATCATACCACACTTCAATCTCTAGATATGAGTGTTTAAATTATAGCTTCTCCTGAATGGATTTCATAATTTATGTTCGACAAGCATTGAAAGTGTATCCAGAATTATACATATAAAACCTTTAAACAAATGAAAGTATAGTTCGTTTCACATCACACTGTAAAAAGCTAACACGCTAATATGTTGCAATAAATATTTTTTAATATAAAAATGTGTTAGGCAAGTAACTTCTGGAAGCATAGTCTTCGGTGATAAAGTATAACAATATTAAAATTTACGCATAAGTTGTCAATAATTTTTGAAACCATTGATTGGTCTGCGAATAAGCTATACATTCATCCATTTCAACTTTTACACTTAAAACCAGAATTTTGTATGATTTTAATATTTAAATTTCTAGCAGAAAACGAAAGAGGACTAGGAAATGCTTGTGGACGATACATTACAATATAATCACAAGAAACTTTGCTTAACTCCATGAAAATATTATCGTGGGTAGATTGATAAAATAAAACTTTTTGAGAAGTAAAAATGCTGATGTCTCGTGTTGACAAATTTTTCATATGAAACATTAATACTAGAGCCATGATATAACACAAGAGCAGCAGACCAGAACTCACCTGGGTCCAATGAGTGACTGTTTTCTGCAGGGCTTTATAGTGGGGGTAGATAGAGAATAACAAATTGGACGCGATTTTTTTGTAAATCTGTATATTTTTGCTCGCCTTCGTTACCGTAATAGTAAATTTATATGGGTGCTGTTCGGGTACACTCAGCGTACAATACATTTTGCCGTATAGCCAAACTAACTTATTGTGGGTAGTTCGAGAATTACTTAGGAACCACTATGAATACAAAACATTTACTTCACGTTATACACAGTATACACTTGCGAGGACTACCCACGTATAACGAGCTCGCCGCGCCTGAAGCCGAGCTCTGGCAGTCTTATCTCTTTCTGTTCTACATTTGAAAAAGTTTCGATACAATTAAAACTATCGTAATGTACAAGCCAGGCTCCAGGTGCAACAGCCCACAGATACAAGAGAGAAAAGAGGAAATAGTGTACAGATCATAAACAAATCTTTTGCTGGTGATTTATTATTTGGCAAATATTATGCTGTCTCTGCAGAATAGCATAGTACCCAGCATTTAATTTGGCACGTCAAACATTAATCTTTTATAAACACAATCCGTTTTAACTACTCTATGTACATACCAATCTGACGGAGCACTGTGCGACAAAGACAACGCTCTATAAAAAACTTAACCTAGCTGCGAAAAATCTTACTCTTCTGTCAAACCAAATGCAAGGTACTATGCTGCATTTAAAAACGCACCTTGTGTGCTAAACATAAAGCATAATATGGAAAGGACACATCGCAGACGTAACGAAGTACATTACATGTTTATTTTCTATTACATATAAAATATAATAAACACTTGGCAATCGTGTTTGCTGTGAAACAACCCGGAACAGATGCTCGAGTTGCAATATAAATATATACGTTTACTGTACTGCTAGCAGATCTCTAACCGACGTAGGAATGATATAAGGTTCTGTACCATAGACTACGATATTAACACAAAAAAAGAAACATGCTTTAGACTATGTAAAAAAGAAAAAAAGAGTTTAAAAATAGAACATTTTAAAAGTTAATATAACTGGTATCGCGGAAAGCGTCGCGCGTGTTCAGAAATCTGTATGTAAACTTGGTCCTATGCTAGAGATACACACGGCGGCCAGAAACACCCTGTATACGGGTGGTACGATTACAAAATGTTTTTTTATAATCTATGTATAAAATACATTCGTATAACTAATAAATAAAACTTATTAATTTATTGATTAGCTCGCCTGTAGTATCTCAAGGTATAGAAAAATAGCCACGCCCCTTTGGCTAAACAGAGTTTCGATTACCTTCACTGGCCAGTGGAGAATTACAAAATTTTGTCTTTTTATTTATGAAACAAATACCTACTTTTCATACTTTAAAATATACAATTTCTTAGCCGTAGGATAATCTTGTGTTCGCTCTTACGAATCGTTGTACCACCAATATGTTTGAATTGGACATGCACATAAAGCAATAAGCCGCAGAGGCGTGGCCGCACTGAAACATTCACAGCAGATCTTAAAGCTGGCGACACACCTGAAGCAAGCCTTAAGTCTGACACACCTGCAACACATCTTAAGGCTAGCAACACATCTGCAGCAAGTCTTAAAGTTGATGACCCATTCCACCAGCGCCGGCACCAAATGGTAAAGTCAAATAAATGTAACATGCACAGGCAACAAGCGTTAACTCGAAACAAAATTCTCGTGTCATAGAGATTCATTTTCAAAATGTATTTTTTCAGGCATGCGCCGGCGCAGCGCTTGGGAGGGGGAATGGTTTTATAGAAATATTTCATAAGCGGCTTACAAGTGCGACCGATAGTAAGGGACTTCTATTTATATGAATAAATAATAAGGTAGCGCCGGCTCCCAACGTCGCGATATGCGCACGCGCCACTCTGACGCAAAATATTTCTATAAACACGGACACAATGCAATCCACGACACGTTTAGCGCTTACGAGCTACAAAATAAATAGGAGGCGCTCGCGCCGGGCCCCCCACCACCCCAGCGGTACGACACCACCAGCTACGGCAGGCCGAAACTGGCATTTCGCGACAAAGGAATATCTTCACCGAAAAAACAAATCCTTTTAACATTTAATTTAGTATAAAACTTGAGCAAAGATAAACCTTCTTCGCCGCGGATCAAAGTTCAGACGCTAAATATAATTACAAAATAACGTTACATGCGCAGCGCTTCATTTAACAAAACATATAGAACACATGGGACACGTGCAGCGCTGCCCGCGCGGGGCTCCGGCGCGGACAGGGCTCCACGACACCAGCACCGAGTCGGCGAATGTCACAGGTACGGCTTATACAGCGTCCACGGGGGCGGAGCGCTGGGGCACGCGGGGCGTCGCAGGCCTACAAAATGGCGCATTTGATTTTTCTCTTCTTGCCCTTGTCACGCACGTTGCCGTTGGCCGCGCGGCTGTCGTCCGACTTGCGCGAGCGGATCTCTCGCATCAGGTCAAAGAACACCTGCGGGCACACGCACCATCATCCGGCATCAGCCTGCGCACGCGCACACCACCGCACGCACACACATGTCAAATGAACCCTCCACCGCGCACACAACAAATATAGCAACACATACGCACATAACACCACATTGTCTACGACATTGTCCTTTTGCTTCAGAAAATATCGCCAGATACAACAGGATTTTATTACCATGGAGCTATTTCAGGTCTTATTACAACCAATACAAAGTAAAGTACCAAATCATTATCATCATATCAGCTGACGTCCATTGCAAATCATCACCGGTTTTGTGTTCCACATGCCAAAAAATAATGGAACAGAAGTGGTCACTGGACAATGAGTGAAGCCAACGATAGTGCAATGCTCCCCAGACTTAAAAGATACATTTTTATGCACCACCAAGCATTTTTCACCTTGATAATATGGTACTTTTCATGTGCGATTTTGCTAACAGGCATCGCAAAGGATTCTGACAATACATCTAGTGGTCACTCCTTTATCCTTGATAAGTTCTTATATGAATTAAGGACCTAACCAAAGGACTATATTTCACTTATATATCTACCTGATATAGTGCGATAGAAACCTCTCACCCGGGCTTCCTAATCAAATATGGCGGTGTACACCTCACAGCGTAAAAAATTGAGTGTCTTTAAACATCTACATCTCAATATGAATTAGTTTAACTCAGTAAATTGACAGAGCACTAGAAAATAATTGTCTTTATGAAAAATTAAAGTAAATGTTCATACAAAATTACATCTACGGGGCATGAAGTGCATTGTGTCTGAGATTATGGGTACACTTCCCTATCAACAGATTCCTGAAGAGAAGACGAAGTTGATATTCAGCCGAGATATCCGCTGTGTAACAATGGAATATCGAATACTTTGCATTTAAAATACCTGAAGCGCTAGTTACATCCAATGTAATTGTAAAATTCAAATTATTCCATAGTTATCAAGCAGTTATGGTGATTCCCCGCCATCGCGAAATGTAAACCAAATAGACGAAAAGTCCGGCACACTCTGCTTTTGCATCTACCCTCATTAAATTTTGTCACTACCCTCAATAACAAAAATATTCTTTTTTAATTACCCTAAAATCGACAATAGCCATTATCATACTTCATGTAAACCTTTTCAAGTGCAGACAATGGTTCTGCCTACGAACAGAATGTAGGTAGTTCAAAATTCTGCATCCATTATAAACAGTATTTTACCTCCTGCTAGCAAATGACCATGCGGCGTTCCACGGCAAAGCGCCTGGTAGTCTTATACATCCACTACATTCCCAATATACAGGACATAGGAAATTTTTTAAACTAATTTTAAGAATTTAGCAAATATTCGATCATTCAGAGTTTTTCTTCACGTATATAGCTCTAAATATATATATCAGTGTCGATGTAAGATACAAAGCAGTGTGTACCCGACCGAGAAACTTGAAATTTAGAAAAACAATGCAACAGGCGCCCTAGCTACTGCGGAAGCGGTGCTAGAAGCGCAGGCCGAGGTGCACAGGTTCGTCGCCCGGGCAGCGCGGAGTCCATCGCCGCCCCTGCCTACTCTGTTCCATTTGTCACTGATTTGACAATCATCTCAGATAATTATGACCCTCCGATGGAACCCAACAATATGTCTACCTAATTCATCAACTAACTATAGGTAAAATAGTTGTATTGTTCTAGGGAGCAATAATTCTAAGAGTCTCTGTACGCAACATGACATAGATCCTTTTTCAGCCACAGTTCTTCCCATCTATAATTTTAATTCCAATTTGTGAGGTAATATAGTACTATATGTGAAGACTTACAATTGACTTCTCATTCAACTACACTATTATTTTGTACATATATAGTTACCTACAGTTGTATGTCTGTCATACTAATTGATAAACACATACAATTGTTTTATCATATTTTCTCTAAAAACCAACTAGATGGCGCTAGTCAATCAGCCTCATAGACGTGGTACTGGTTTACCGTCGTTATGTTCTCTTTAAAACAACTCTGTACGCTTGTAATACGTACTCTAAAAATAAATAATTTTAATATCACAACAATTGTGTCTCTGTCTTCTTGGATCTTGAAGAGCAGCCTACCATAGTCTGCGCTAATATATAAATTATTAATATGTCGACAGTGCCCAAAGTGTGAGTTGGTTTGTGGTCGTGGTAAAGTTAGACGTGGCCTGTGTGCGTGCGTGTGCCGGCTCACCTTGTCGACGTTGTCGCGCGTCTTCGCCGAGGTCTCCACGTAGGGCACCTGCCAGGCGTGGGCGCGCTCCCGGCAAGCGTCCAGGGGCACGCGCCGCTTGTCGCCCAGGTCAGATTTATTTCCGACCAGCAGGAACGGGATGTTCTCGTCGTTCTTCACGCGCAGGATCTGTTCCCTGGAACGTATCAACCAGCGCTCTTGATTTTGTCGATCAACTACTTAACTGCCTTGTGTGCTGGGGATATGTTCCTAATCTCTTATCAGATTTTGATAAAAAAAATAAGGCTCGGAAGGAGGTTCATGAAGGAGCCTACCACCATGAGCGTTTCTACTTCTTCCTCCAACATCAAGCGAAGATATTGTCGATTAGTATGTAAAACGAAGTTTATAAATATACTTCAGAATGAATTTAAAACGATTTAGACTACTACCCACGAAATTTTGGATTTTGACATATTTAGCATTCGAGCGCGGACGGCAATGAGATTCTTACCAAAACAATTAATAATACTAATTAGCTAGTTGGCGCCAATAATGTGACTACATGACTTTTATTTGTTTTTTGTTTGCTTTACATATGTTTATCTAGTTCAGTCTAGTCATATTACATAGTTTTCGTATTATATAGTTGTATATTGTTTAGTAAACACTTATATGTTGTGCGTAAACAATATAATTGTGAAGGTTATCATTAGCAATCTGTAACAATTGTTTCTCACGATGCCATTTTATACCTATAAGCTTCCTAAATAATAACTAATAACTGTTATCAAACAGAGCCCCGAAAGAAAATTTTGTGTAAATTTTTAAATCTTTTTTAGACAAGTGGAATTAAGATAGTAGAGACAGTCAAAGTACCTAAATTCCTGTGTCGCGTCGAAGCTCTCCGGCTCGGTGATGGAGAAGACGCAGAGAAAGCCTTCTCCGGACCGGAAGTAATTGTCGCGAATCGCCGCGTAGTCCTCCTGCCCCGCCGTGTCCAGGATATCGATCTGCACCTCCTCGCCGTCCAGAACCACCTGGGAACAGCGTTCATAACCTTGGTTATATATTTCAACAAACATGTGAAAAAATACTGCTTTATTTCCACATAGAGTCCTTAGAGCGACTAGAGCTTTTAACCGTAATAAGACTTATTAAAGAGATGAAATTTAACAGTCTCCCACGGTTATCTAAGGTAGAATGAAAGACACAAGATCCAGAGGTCGCCCGACTTTGCAATGGCCAAATCAAATGAAAGCCATCACCAAATTGTCGCTGACAGTACGTGAGCTGAGTGACCCGGAAAGTGCTTCTACAAAGGTTTAAGACCCGGAGAGCAGCATTATGCAATAGAGGCTTTTCAAATTCAAAATATCTTTAATTAACTATGCATTTACATGCACTATTGAATAGTCAATTATTTTAATATTATAAGTAGTAAACTGCCGCCGGCTCGCAACGCTGACCTGCTAAGAGCCGCCCAAAAACTGTACAGTTGCACAATTTAAAAGAAATTCCTCACCTTCTTGCGGTAGCTGTCGGCTTTAGTGGGCTCGTAGTCCTCGACGAACTCGTCGTACATGAACTGCAGCGTGAGCGCGGACTTGCCCACGCCGCCGGAGCCCACCATGATCACCTTGTGCAGCGTGGGCTGCGCCGCCGGCTTCTTGGACATCGCGCTCGCTGCTGCGCTGCACGCCTGCTCACAAGAGAGGGTACATTATGCATTATATTGCACGCTTTACGTCTAATATCGCACCGTTTTATGACCGTCTCCGCTAAAAAGTTATTTTTCTAATTCACACATTTATTAAAACAATCTTTGTAACTTTCTTGGATTCAGCGAGTGACCTCTTTGTAGTTTGTGTTGTAAGTTGGACTTATCAAGCAAAATGATTTATCTCAGGTATATATAATCTATACACTGTACCCAAGTTTTCCATTGTTCCAGCCATCATTTAAAGGAATCAGGCGTTATTTTGCGAAAGTCCATCCTAAGTAAGAAAAGGACAATTATTTAGCCACTTCCGCACATGCAGTGGTAGTCGTGCAACAAAGTGCACCGCCTGCCAGCCCGCTGATAAATGTGCGTGCGGCAAACAATGCGAATTACACAACTACCACCGTCAAATCACTCAACACGTGTTTCACCCCTCCACAGGGCATCTTCAGGAGTTTTTTTACACTGATTAGTGCCAAACACAGAGACCAGCTATTATATCATCGGCAAATTGAAGGCGAGTGATGTGATCGCCGTTTATGTTGATGCCGAACCAAAGTAACCTAACTTGAATCCACTCAAATTAAGCTACCTTATAATGATATGGTTTGGCTTAATATAAATTGTTACAAACTTGTTCTATATCTGAAACCAGGCCTCAACAGACTTGTACAGGTATTTTTGTGATTACGGTTCTATGTAAATATTGCCTTCAATTTTCAACACCAAGACTTTTCTGATAAATACGAGAAGTTAACTTCATTGAACCAGCTCGACAAGAAAACATTTTTGTTGGTATACATGTAATCAAATTTTGATGTAGTTTTTTATAAAAAATTAAAAACGCATTTTAAAATAAGTTGAAGGAAATTGCTTATTATTCAATAAACGAATATTTAAATGACAAGAATCCTTGGCGGTGATGTCGCCTGATTGTTTTCATTTAGGCTATATCTGATAAAGTGCATATGTATACATCTGCATTATTATACTATATTAAAATATGTGTTCATGTGGTGATTCTTCCTGCTTCTTCTCCATAAATAAAACACCTTGCGAAGTAGAGTAGAGTCAAAAATAAAAAGTTTAGTATCAATAAAAGTTCCGTTAAAAGTTCCCATGTTCAGTAATCTTATTTTATCTTTGTACTGAAGTAAAGTAAATATAGAGAGTCTAATATTGTTGTATTACATAAACAATTCTCTGAAGACTTTATCTTCTCCATTTAACATAGACTATAAAGTGAACATATTGTCTTTGAACTTTAATTAACGTTTTTTATTCTAATTTGTATCGCTAGTATTTTTTTTTCGCTTTTACTAAACGCAGACAGTTGGGAGAGGGTTGCCGTTATTTGACACGGATCCTTCTTCTCCCAGCTGCGAGACACGGCAGCGTTTTATAATTTTTCTTACACAATTTTCTCTTTTGGGCAAATACAGCTAAAATTTGTAGATATTAACAAAACAATTTGTAAGTTTTACTCAATTATATATTAGTTGGTACATCGTATTACTTTTTATATTGCTACAAAGATGTTACAGATACAGAGTTGTTTTAAGGCTGGCTTAATAGCATGGAGAGGCCATTAGCGCTCCTCTCGGGCGCCGACAGTGGCCCTCTCGTAAGCCATTTCCGGGTCGCGGCGAAAGCAGCCGATAGAACCTCCGCCAATAACCGATCCCCGCCGATCGTTCCAGATAACGCGGTATCGGGGTTAATGAAAACAGAAAGTGTGAACATTAAAGGCTAAACATTTTTCTGTATCGTCTTTCGAACAAACATATCTCACGATCTAACAAACGCAATCTAATAATTCAGGAAGCACTCTATTCCTTAACGAAGGGTTAATTCTAATTATGTATATATCAACATATGACTATGTTAGTAATAGATATATGGAAATAAATAAAATTGGATTGTCCGTTTGTAATATAAACATAACAGCTTTTTACTACATACACATATGTATGATAAATGTACCAATTTATTTTTTAATTTTTTGCCAACTAATCTCTGAAATGGCTAGACTTGTTTTGACGGGACTTTTACACGCAAGTAGCTGATGTAATAATGAGCAACTTAAGTTACTTTTATTTTAGAAAAATTCTTTAATGAAAAGTTTATAAACTAAATTTTTTTTTGTTACATTCCACGCGGACGAAGTCGCGGGCAGAGCTAGTACTTGATAACATAACATGATGGTAAACATTTATAGATCCTTATTCCTTTATCATTTGCCGGGAGCAGGTAGCCTCCCGCTAAGAACGGGTGCTGTGGTGTGGCCACCAGTGTTTTGATCTATAGTGAGTGACACGATGTCCTGTGCAGGTGAAGTGATCGCTGATGCCGTGTGGTCAGCGCTTGCAGTGTTGTGAGTGTCTACAGCGGGTGTGGTGTGGTGCGTGTTCGGTGGGAACCCTGTGATGGGCATAAAGCGTCTTTGGGATGTCTCTTGCGGATGCGGACACCGTCAGGAAAGACCTGACGGTGTCCGCGTCTGTCAGGAGTTTCACCAGCAAATTGAGACTGAATATCACAATAGATAACTAAAGACTCTGCCACTGCAGACAAACACGTACATTATTATAATTACGTACAACTTCTGATCTTGTTATACACCTGACAACTCTGTTACGTCGCAATCTATATATAGTGACGGAATGATTTATTTTTAATTTAAAACAATCTAGGAAAATATTGTTTTATTGTTGTTATTTTTCCACGGATCAAAATATCTCGTGAACAAAACATAGCTTAAACAAAACAACCCATTAAAATCTCCTAAAACTGCAAGTGAAAACCTACATACACCTACATTCTCCCATACATAAAACACACAATCTTGTACTTTTTTAAAGGCAATATGCACGTTTTTCCTACACATTTAGTGATATATTATTACGTTTACTAGTAATATCTAAAATAGCTTCGGTGCCCATAACAATTTGCACAGGGATGTTGTTATAGTTTTATTCACGTGTTCACGTTTCCTTAGGAGATAGAAAGTGGAGATTTTTGTCTCGCGACACGATCTTGCATGGAAGGCTGACGGCGCTAAGGATATGTGAAAAAAAACGGCCGTAGTCCCAGCCATGTAGCCATGATGGAGTAACATGTAAGGAGCTTTAGTTGGTCCAAGTTAGACATAAGTAAGAGATGGTTTTTTAAGATGATAAAGGCAGTTGATTTGTTCGAGTAATCGGTCGTATATCTCTCTCGTTCCCTCCTACCATGTATGGGACAAGGATATTCCATCATTCTTTTATTTTACTTTCTTCTTTCACCCTCCGCAATCTCTTACATTACAATTTCCCTCTGCCCTACACAATCTCTATCTTTCTTCACATTCAAATCGTCTTCCGTGCATCACCTTTGTTCCATCATCTTCGTTTCTGGATTACAGTTTGCTATGTTATCAGTTACATATTAATCGAAACCAATAATAATTTTTCTAGCAGATTTAATCAGAACTTTTAAAGCTTCGCATAAAGGAATGTCGAAAGCCGCGCGTAGAAACCAGTTTCCTTAAAGGAGAGATATAACATGTAATGCGTGTTTATAGCTGCGTTACTGTTGCAAGTTAGAACACTGCATCGCGCCGTACTTTCATAACTTAACTTACTTAAATTTCAGCTTAACAAATCATTTTATCCGACAAATGTCTACTTTATACAAAAATAATGTTTCTGGGATATTCATTGGATGTAGGTCGCTTCCAACATCCTCTGGAAATCTATGGGAAGTGGTATTGGTTTTGATATTCAGCGTTGGAAGTCTTACGGGTGAAATGATGCGGACCATGATCATTTTTGACCCTTTCACTGCTGCTAAAGCATTTACAGATTCCGCGGGTGAGATGGGACAGGGCGCTGAGGGCACTTAGCCTATTTCGAAGCTCGTTGGCTCCCTGAAAAGCCTCATATCGGGGCGCTACATACCAATGTCATGACAATATATATAATAAAAAAGGTTCCCTTATAAAACATGCAATATTTAATGCAATACATTTTAGTGTTATAAAGAAGTATTTTATAGATGCTACTACTGTGATCAAAAAGTAAGGTGAAACCATCATTTAAACTCCCGGGCGTTAGGAAGGCAGGTAATTATTTTTCTTAGGTTAGTAGTATATAAAATTTTCCGAGTTTTTATAAGCTATAATATCATTTATCTTAGTCCAAACCATTTTGGTTCTTCCACTTGAACCATTGGTTCTTCGCGAACTTTTTGCCAAAAACTCATATCGTTCCGCAACCACCGTATTCGAATAATTCAGCTTGTGACTTCTAGCTATTTAACAAACTCGAAAAGCAAATGCGTAGACGCCGCTTTCACAGGATCACACGATTAAAACCGAATCGAATTACCTCAAGGCTATACAGGATATGGAAAAATCGTTGGCAAAAATGCGTTTTATCAGACGGGAATTTGAGAGAGAGGTGAAATTGATTTGGAAGAATAAACAAACAATTTGCATTTTACTAACAAATTCACTTTACTTTTTGGTCACAGTTTTAAATGTAGTTTTTAAAACTAGAAAATAGTCAAGGTTTTAAAATCTTTAAAATAATAAAAGCTTTATATGAGCCGAGGTTCTGCTCTTTACTAGAGTATTGTATAAGAATGCTAAACTGGAGTAATAGTTCAAGGCCATGTCCCTTGGGAGTCCTTGCGTGACTGAACCGGCTATAGAGCGTATATATAATTATATAAAAGCCTAGATCTACTATACATGGTATCGCAGATTGAATTGCTTCAGTACTGCTCTAAGTTTGTTAGTGTTCACAAAACAAAAATTGTCTTTGTTATGGGATTTTGCCAGATAAGCATTTAAAGCCCTGGTAGGTTTATTATATAGGCTTTTATAAAGGGGAACTAATTTCAGTTTCAATAAATCGTCTCTTCAGATATTCTTCTCTTAACGTACACAACACTTTAAGGCATGGTTGCACAGACTTATTAAGACTAAAAGCCACTCGGTCAAATCATGAACTGATGGCGGGCCGGCCGCCAGAAGTACAGGTAAAATTTTATTTTTTGGTTTTATTTTGGAATAGAATTCAATATTTTTCAAACGTATGAGAGTATTATTTTTGCTGTCGGCGGGCCGCGGTCTGTGCATCCATGCTTTAAATGATGTAGTGCGGAATGTGAATAAATAATATACAGAGTTGTTTAATAAGGAAGTCGGTCGACGCATTACAGCCTCTGGGATACTAGCTGATGAGTACTCAGTGCGCTAATGCATTAGCTGACGTCAGACCACCACACTGTATATCTTTAGACCCTTACTGGAGATTATTATTCTGTTTTTAGTTCACACGGGATTATCTAGAACTCTATAAAAACAATCCATAATATTCTTAAAAAACTGACAGCAGAGCTTTGAAGGTACTATGTCTAACCTACACCTTTTTACATGATATTCTAGAAGGGTTCTTTAAATTTGGGAGGTTGTTTTGTTTGTAGCGAAATAATCACAGTTGTCAAAATGCTTTCGCTTATCTGTCAATCCATCGGTCTACGCATGCGCAAAAACTAAGGACGCGCGGCGTATATGTAGGCGGTTGTCAAAACCGCGTCTCGCGCCGAAAAATATTACGAAATATAATAATGGCGGACGGCGTCAAGTGACATATGTGTTGTTGTTTGTTAATTTGTATTAAATCTTTATCTTATATTATATTAATTATGTGTCAATGTTTAATATGTACAAATGAGTGGTGAAAGTTTTATGTAAAAACTAGCTGATCCCGCAAACGTTCTTTTGCAAAAAAAAAATAAAGTTTTTAATTAACAAATGTAAGATAAGGGTTGATCGTAGAGGGGTGAAAATTTAGGTTTGTATGTATTTTTGTATGCTGTATCATAATAAAATAAAAACCAAAAAAATTGTCTAAAAAATTAAAAATAAAATTTAAGGGTGGACCACTCTTATCACTTAGGGGTATGGAAAATAGATAGTAGCCGATTCTCAGACATACTGAATACGCATGTAAAATTTGGTAAAATCGGTCAAGCCGTTTCGGAGGAGTTCAAGTTCGAACACCGTGACACGAGAATTTTATATATTAGATTATTTCAATCGCATGACAAATAATTTATTACGGCGTTGGTGTATCTGAAGTTGTAGGCGGATGACTTTTAAAATGAACTGTGTCTATCTTTCATCCGAGCGTTTTAATTTTTGTGCTGCAGCTCGTTAGGTGTTGTCTCTAACATTGCCTACCGAACCTGTTGAACTTCAACACGAGGTCTTAGCTAAGTTAAGCGTACTGTTTAAAATAGCATGAAGTATGTTACAGGTATATAAGCTTTAAAGCAGTGTTCCCAACGTGGTGCCCACGCCTAATGGTGGGCAATTTGATTGTTAAGGAGGCAATTCGAAAGTGGACGTGACAAGAGCTTAATCCTTTTGCTTTAATATAGAAATTATGTATGTTACATAGTGAGGCGTAAAAATGTTAGAAATTCTACGGTGGGGATGACACAAAAATGGCTGGAAAATACTTCTTTAATGGAATGAATCTATTCACAAATCATGGTTTAAGAAATAATAAATAATGTAATGATAATAAAGTAAAGGAACGTAATTAAAATTCAAGTAAGAAAAGGACCAATATTTAGCCACTTCCGCACATGCAGTGGTAGTCGTGCAACTCTGTGACTCTATGAGACTCTGTGTGGCACTAATCGGTGTAACATAACTCCTGAAGATGCCCCGTGGAGGAGTGAAACACGTGTTGATTGATTTAACGGTGGTAGTTGTGTAATTCGCATTGTTTGCCGCATACGCATTTATCAGCGGGCTGGCGGGCGGTGCACTTTGTTGCACGACTACCACTACATGTGCGGAAGTGGCTAAATATTGGTCCTTTTCTTACTTAGGATGGGCTTTCGCAAGGTAACGCGTGATTCCATTAAATATTAAAATTCAAATTACTACATATAAAATTAATTATTGTTTAATATATATAGATTTTGTACTGTCAGAAGTTATTGGGCCTGCATTCTAATAAGAAAAATAAATTGATTTAACATACTTTAGAGTTTAAAAGCGTTTAGATGACAAATTATTTATACATTCATCCGTTTAAAGCTTTTTTCACCCATAACCAATCAACCTGTATATACTAATATACTTACCAGTAACTCGCCGCGCTAGGCTTCACCGCAGTTTGTCCATTGGAGAAGTGGTTAGCGAAAGCAATTAAAATAAAGAATTCCAGCCATTCCTAAATACTTGGATCATAATTTTAACCGTGTCAGCTAAACGGGCACGAGTTTGAGCGCATTGAAGACCCTCATTAGCGAAGTTAACAACCTGTTAGCTGCTTACTTGAACAGGGGCGGAATTATGACCGATTGCATAACGGCAGGACATACTAAGGCACCCCATGGAGAATACGTACAGTACTGGAAAACAAGGACAACTATATGTATGTATACAGTACACATTCAAGGCGATTAGTTAAAGATGTAAAAGCTTTAAAAGGATCACAACATACAGCACCCGGCGATAAATATTGCATATCGACCTTTAGAAAGAGACAATCGGCTAATTTCGGCTTCGTATAGCGTTATCCCTGTCGCACTAAATACAACGATTGACAAAACGTCACATAGTGTGGGACAGAGATAGTGCTTTATTAGCCGATTGTCTCTTTCCAAATGTCGATGTGCAATATTTATCGTGGTGAACTCTATCAAAAATCAATGTTTTCAAAAATAATAAATAGCGTAATAATAATACAGTAAGAAAACTCGTCTTCAAATTATGATTCCATATTAAAATTAGTTATTGCCTAATATCTGCCCTTTCAGCTATCGGCTTGTCGCATTCCAATAGAAAGAAATAATTCAATGTAACATTTTTCGAGAGCGACCGCTTTATACAGGATGATGATTAGCCGTTAAAGTTTTTACACCGATACAATCATCCTGTATATATGAATAATACACTCATACATAGCAGAGCACTGGTAGAGCAGCAGTAGTGGAGTGAGATCTACGGTCGTAGGTAGCGGGTTCAATTCCTTGCATACAATCTTATAATCACACTTTGTGAGTTAATCATATAGGATTGCCACTACTCACAAATAAGTTTCCAGAGAATGCAGCAGTGTCCTCTGCGTGCCATAATACCACAGTGCGATCGCCATCTCGCCTAATATATGGCTTTTAAGGGAGGCCTATACCTTACTGTGGGCGTCTATGAGTTGGAACATTTAGTATGTTGCCAGAATGATAAGTCAAAAAACGTGTTTATTAAATACACGTAGATGGAAAAAAAATAGTTTTCGAATTTCGAACAGTCTTTTTAAATATAAAAAATGAGTACATAGTTTGTACTCATGTAAACACATGCGAGTGACAGATGAGGGTCGTTAGAGCACTTCCCGCCCCGCGAGACGTGTGCCCCCGCGTACCCCGTCGACGCCATGCTGAGGGTACTCCGGAACACAGCACTCGCACCCTTTGTTGTTACTGGTAACAATGTGTCTTCAGCTACAAACGCAACCTATTTGCACCTTTATACGAAAGATAGTTATACTGATTATTATTTTTTTTTCCTATTTCCCTATATTCCTTTCTAGATATCCTTTGAATGATATAAAACATCTCCAGAAATAATATCTTACTACAATGTCAAGGATTTTAAAATTTGTAAGTTAAAATTTGTAATACTCTTTGTAAATAGATCGCCAAAATGGCGATAGAAAGAAATAAAGCAAACAGAGTATAAAAAGATAAATAGATTAAAAATGTAAATAGAAACAAAACTGTGATAGAAAATAATTATAGAATAAGTAACAATGTAAAATATAAATACAAATCGAAAAATGTAAAAAGAAAAAGGGAAAAATGATAGACGAACAGAGCAAAAGGGTAAGAAAGTAGAAATGTAGCATGAAAGATAGAAAACGGACCGAAAGAGAATGTGAAGAATGAAAGAGAGAGAAAATAAAAGATAATGTGAAAAAATTAAATGCTAATAAAGTCCCTATCCCACCACAAATAGGGGTACGAGAGGCCCCCAATAGCGAGGGTCATAAAAAAAATGTAAAAGTTCTTCTAGCTCTACTTCAGGTCGGGAAGCGTTCGAAACTATCATAGCTTTGGTTTATAAGACATCTACCAAATTGAACTCTTGTAACATTCTTCCCTTGTCGAAAGTGATTATTAGAAATAATTATCATGAAATACATAAAGTGAATGGATTAATTTATTCAACCGCTGATCACTCACCCCGGCGGCATTGACCGTCAGCGTCGCGGCTGCAAAAACTAATGCATCAACAGACGCACGAGGTGATCACAGCTTTCAATCACACGCGCGGTTTCACTTGTTGTTTTGTATAAACAAAAACTCGTAGCGTGATATTCGGTTGGTTAGACATTGTCTCAATAACGTGTATGCATTTGCAAGCAGTTGCAAACATTTTCCTTCAGGTGTACACTAATTCATTTTCATAATGTCTGTCTTATACGTCGGCATACACATTTATTTTAAAACACGGCAGCTAAAGTTATCCTGAATTTCTCAGAGCAGATTTTTTGCATCACCATAGGTAACCCAAGTGATAATATTAACGTAATCCTGGTTTGATGTGTATTAATAAAACTGTAATCCATTTTTACTATTATCATAATTAAAATTAATACATTTAATTACGATCACCTTAGTCATGATTTAAAAAAAAATTGTGTCAATAAATACTCCTTCGACAAATTGACGTAACTTTTTACAAAGATATCCATAAACTAGTGACTATTGCAGTCATGCTCAAGATAGTTTGGAAACCACTGATCTAAACATTTTCGTTTTGTCAATTTAAAATATATAAAATTATGTTATCAATATCATTATTTTAATTTGTTAAAGCCGGTACTTGGTCACGAGCGCGGCGGGTTTTTTTCCGGGACAAAAACAAACAACGATCGAAAAGCGAAAGCGCGGCAACCCATCCGTTAGCTTTGCGTGACATGCACGTAAATATAGTCAGGCAATATTTAAATTTTTAATTTCAGACTTATAACTAAGGTTTGCGAGAATTAGTCGGATTACATCATAATCCGAGTATTTCTTTTATCTGCAGTGTTATATTAATAAGAAACGTTTGAACCAAAAAGAACGCACGCTTCACATTTAAAAAAAAATAGTAAAATTACTTTTTTTTGGACCGGGCGCTATACTAATTTCTTAACGGCATTATTTATCAGATTTGCGAGTTCGAAGTGGCAGGATACAGAGAGCGCCTAGCGTAAGACCTGCTTTAACCCTTTTCTTGTTAATATATCTGTAGAGATACATTAGAATTTAAAAAAATAGTGGCATCAATTTTAAAGCAAAGTAATCATTTGTATGTGAATGTTTAGGTAATTTATTTTCGAACGCTTGTTCAGTTTTTTCTGTTGGCTTCCTTGAGTCTTAAACGTCAAGTGCTATGATTATTAATGTAATATTAAAAAAATCTACCAAATTAAGGGTTAAGGTAGAGAAACTAAAGTGCTTCCAGAGGAACCTCGGGAGCCTTGGAAACCAATCGAGCTCTTAGATCGTTTCGACGGAAATTTACTAATCTCAGTTCGACATGTCCATGTTATAACTTCAATTTTCAAGTACCAAAAATATTTTGATCTGTTTGAATCGCCGATAAAAGTGTATGCATCGAAACATTTCAAACCGATGTTAACAAATCGAGTTGCATTTACAATTTCATCATAATATAGATAACACTTTTATCGCGCAACTGTCAGTTTCACGTCACATCACGTATAAGTGAAATCAACTTCTGTTTTTGTCAGTAATTTCATCAGAGTCTTCAGACCGATAGTGCTGGCACGTTGCCACTTGATGCATTATAGGATAAACTTATAAAATGTTCATTTTAGCGAACATGCTATAATTTTTAAGATTGATTTTGACAGGGCTAACTTCATCACCGCTCATGATTACTTGTATCATATTTCTGGACTTACTAATATCGAGTGGAAAAACTATATACATGTCAAAAAATAAGGTGAAATTATTCATTTAAAACTCCCGGGCATTAGAAAGAGAAGTAAGTTTTTTCCTAGGTTGGTTGGACTATCTGTAACATCTACCAAGTGTGCGTTTGTCAAAGGTCGAAATGTCATTTGGGTCAGCCCAAACCATTTTGAAGAATGTTTTTATTTAAGTAAAAAAAGGATCAATATTTAGCCACTTCCGCATGCAGTGCTAGTCGTGCAACAAAGTGCACCGCCCGCCACCCCACTAATAAATGGGGCATCCTCCACAGGGCATCTTCAGAAGTTATGTTACACTGATTAGTGCCAAAAACATAACTCCTGAAAATGCCCCGTGGAGGGGTGAAACACGTGTTGAGTGATTTAACGGTGGTAGTTGTGTAATTCGCATTGTTTGCCGCATACGCATACACGGCTACATGTTGGTCCTTTTCTTACTTAGGATGGACTTCCGCAAAATAACGCCCGATTCCATTAAACATGAATATTTTTATCTCAAACGCGTCAAGTCTCGATTGGTCGATGTCATATACCGTTCCGCAAGCACCGTATTCGCCTGATTTGGCTCCGCGCGATTTCTGGCTATTCAGCAAACTCAAAAGGCCAAAAGGAAATAAAAACAGAACCGACGGTCTTGAAGTTCTTGAAGACTATTCCGTCTGTTTACAGGAGTGATGAAAGGGTTGTCAAAAGTACCTTTCATCGTTGAAGGTGATGAAATTGATTTGAATGATTTACATTTTAAAAACAAATACACCTAACTATTTCCTATCAATCTAATATTTACTATAAGAGATTGATTAATATGAAAAAATTCTTAAAGTAAAGATATATATATAAGATATAGATAAGATGATAATAAAGTTAGGAAATGTATTTCTCTTACAATTAACCCTTATTAGCCTGATTTACGAAAGTGATTTTTTTTTTAATTTTACTCTGTTTGCTTGAGGGTCTAGATGAAGGGAAAAATAGATTTTTTTTTAAATTTCGTTGGAAAGAATATTATACAACAGTAAAATACGTACAGCCAGCCTATAAAAAAAACTAATAGTAATGTGAACATTCGGTTTAAAAGATTGATATCAAAATTGAAACTCTAGGCTATTAAGGGTTAAGGATAATTGAGAAAGTGTCCACAAAAAACCTGTCCGAATTTGTCGTTGAATAACTGCGTATTTTGAACCCTCGTAGCTTAAACTTGAAGGATGCCGTTAGAGGGTAGTTCGATTTGAATATTGTTTCTATTAAAATTCTTATAACATGAGTGATCACCGTTAATAATTTAAAGTAGATAACACTATTAATATTTTAAATTAGAAAAGTAACATTGCAAATCAGGTAAACCTTTTCACCGACTCATAGCGAAATCACTCAGTGGATACAAAAACTATAATCACAATTGTATTGTTCAATTTGTACAGACAGACGCGCCGTCATGCTTTTCTAAATATTTCGCATAACCCAATTCGCAGCGCTGTGGGAGAATCGACTCTACCGTCACCATAGATGGGCAGGCTTTGAGAGCTGGTCATGGGAATTATTACTCTAAAACAACTACAAAAGATAGAAAGTCGGATGACAGGTAGTCAAATGACTGTCGTTTATCTGATCGACCGCGTGTCAAACTGACTCATAGAGGTATGGTAGGCACATAATGATAGTAGAACAAGCAAAATCATTTTCAAAATTCAGATCATTATACGTTGAAACGAAAAACTGTTATCTATTTGTCCTTGCAGACTTTGTACAGCCAGGAGTTATTGCCTGTCGCATTTTAATATAAAAAAATAATTTATTGTAACATATTTCAGAATAATCACTTTATATAAGATGATTTAAAATAGTAAAAGCGACATATTCAACCCTTCAATTCAATCATCCTGTATATGAGTACGGTGCAAATAAGAAATACCAACAAGTGCAATCACTGCTGATAATCTAATTAAATGAGATACAAAGAATGCAAAGGTGTGTGTCGTGTGACGCGGAAGCGAGGGCACCCTTGTTAATTCTCAGCGCGTACAAGGCCGCCGCGTGCATCGACTCACAACCGGCACCCTTTGTTTACGTAGCGATGCTTCAATTGCTACACGAGCTCGTTGATTCGTACGAACAATGTTAAAACTACCCACGTGTCGTCTCATGCGTGAAAAAGAGGAGTTTCTAAAGACCTTTTGGGATTTCTGCAAAAATGTAACAGGTAAAACAATAAAAAGCAATAAATAAAAAACAAGAATAATGGAAATTTGAAGAGATTGGGTCAGAATTACATGAAATAGTTCCCGATCTCCTTTCTTCCATCGGACAACAAGACACCTGTACACACACGATGAAATTCCTTCCACCAGCACTAAGAGTTTTACTAACACTTTAATAGTGTGAACAACCAATGAATGTAAAAATCTACCAGCGCCATTGTTTCCAGACAATTATAAATAAGGAGTCTTCGAGACAAGTGTGAATAGGTTTCTCCTAGGAAAGCATATAGCTTCGTAGACATCATCAAGCGAGACGGAAGTCAAATGCTTCGCCTACAAAGGATAACAAAAAAGGCGCTAAACTAACTGTGACTAGATTGTAGGAAAATAAGAATTAGTAATGAGTAAATAAACAAATGAAAAAAAATAATAAACGTAAAACGTAGAATGGAAAGTAAAGAAAATGATGTGAAGTGTTGTAGAAAACTATAGAAAGGAATTAAAGATATTGCGGAGGGAATTATAGAGAAGGACGAAAAATGAGTTTGGATCCACCCATGGCGGAGATAAGAAAAAATTACCCACGTGTTCATGTGGGTAGTTTTAAAAATGAAGGATTGGCTGAAAAACCATAACGTTGTTCAAACAACAAGCAACTTCCAACAGAAGGCACCAACCACAATTTACTATCCACCTGTTCCTTCAGCTCCACTACACACTCATATCTTTTGCGAAAACAGCTTTTGTGTATGTGTTTGTCTGTTGTAAAATATCATTCAATCCTGGTTCTCGCTGATAAGTTTATTTATAAAACCCCTAGGGTACCGTGTAAGGCTGCACCTTGAAACGGGACCTTCATTTCGAGTTATCATTGGAAAGGACATGCCAGTCACTTCGCAGGCAAATGCAGATTGTAACATTATAGTCAACCGCGCGACGGACAACGATCGCCTTACATTTAAGCAATCTCCAAATACCGGTATATTTAGGCAGGTATAACAAGGTTACTCAATATCACAACCGTAGATGGCAGTTTCAATTCTCTGCAGCGCACTTTGTATTACACAAGAACACACACAAATGATCCTGTTATTAAAATAGATATAGTTAAATTAATAGTATATATATATATATATATATATATATATATATATATATATATATATATATTCATCTTTTTATAAGCAAGAAGTACTAAATAACAATGATATTTCATAAAATTGACTTTTGGTTTTATGAATAACTCCTTGTAACCAATATCCAACGCGTAAAACTGCAAGACGTGATCCCTGCATGACGAGAGATGACATATTTGTTGTTTGACAGATGTTAAACAAGTCCCACGAAGTCCAGATCTGTCGATTTGTAATATTTTTAAACGGTTCTATTTAGTTCGACCCGTACGGAATTTGTTTATTTGGGTCAAAATTAGAAATTGAAATTTAAGCACCTTCCCGTCGTCAGATTGATCCGAAATTTGGTAAACACATTTTATTTAGATGACAATACAATATAATAAAATCAATATCATTATAAATCTAAGATGGCCGCCGATACAAAATGGCGGATTACATATTTTTCCTTAACCCCCTCAATATGGGTATCAAATGAAAGGGCTACACTAGTAAAACACGATGATTATGTCAAAATTTAAAATTCAAGATGGACGCCGTTCCAATATGGCGGACTAGGTACATATTTTTCCAAAATCACCACAATATGGGTATCAAAAAACCGTTTAACTTAAAAGTTTTTTAAATGTATTTATTTTAGTGAAATATTACAAGTCAATCAGTCTTTTATAACTACCCTAAAATACTTTCTGAATTAAAACGAAACATTTCAGAAGAAAACAGTCGTTATAAATTGACAAGAATGTTTTTGAAAACCTTCAGTGTAGTTTGAGAGAATGTTCCCGAACATTCCTGTACATGGAGGACAGTGAAGAATTCTATTTTTAAAAGTGAACAGTATTACAATGCGTCCTTTATGATGTCCTTTGCCAATGAGGTTGCTTGCAAGTCGTCAGCCGCTTGACACGCAATTTCTGTCTTTGCCTACGCTCCACCGCGCACCATCCGCAGACGAGGTCATACGGTACAGTACAAATGATATTAATAACTCTGGAATGAATTGTTCTTTTATATTAAACATAGAACTTTTTAAAGCCGTATACAAATTTTTATATTTACACAAAATATCACCTGCTCTAAGACGAAAAGAAAACGGGGCGTTGCCGCCGCGTCACCTAGCATACTTTTTTTTTTTTTTTGATAATGGCCCCCGCTATTGGGAGCCTCTCGTACCCCTGTTTTGTTTGGAACAGGGGCTTTATTTACAAATAATTTTTTCATGGTTTTATCTTTATTCTACACCCTAGCATACTTTGGTCAAGATACTCTGTCTTTAATTTTACGATACCTATTAAAAAAGATCATTTTTATATTACAGCTGTAAAAATCTGCTCACTAACCGAATAATATTTTAAAATTGCTATGGAACAAATATCGTTTAAGATATATGTTTAGCGTGATGTTGCTTGTAATTCACAATTTGGACTGCAATACTTAAGGCATGGTTGCACAGACTTATTAAGACTAGGGGCCACTCGGGCAAATCATAAACTGGTGGTCGGCCGGCCGACAGAAGTATAGGTAATTAATTTTTTTTTGGTTTTATTCTGGAATAGAATTCAATATTTTTCGAATGTACGAGAGTATTATTTTTGCTGTCGGTAGACCACCAGTATTCGACCGGCGGGCCGCGGGCTGTGCATCCATGCTTTAAGGTGACAGCGCTGAAGACCCTCGGCCCAGACCTCTTTAGAGCAACCAAAGCTGTTCCTCAGAGGCCTCGGCTCCGTCAATTGTTTTTATATAGAGACGGATATCTTTATTTCTAATATCACTTAACTATACAGATATTCTTTTAAATATTGAATAAACTCCTCAGTTAATTCAATATCTAAAATAGATACTTATATACTACTTCAATCTACGATTTTTTTATTAGGATCTATATTCCTCAGACAATAGCATCCGTGCCTTTGTTTTTACAATTATTCCCCATTCAATATTCCCCAAATTTTTGTGATTACGTTTTTCCGTGTTACAGTTTTTAATTCTTTTAAACTATTTACTAACTTTAATCATAAACAATTTAAAACTAAGAAGTTAAATAATTATTATTACTTTTTAAATCATTGATGTCTTGTTTTGTTTGTTTTTAAGGACGCCCTAAGAATGTCAAGTTTTAAAAATGTCCGCTATGATTCATAATGGCTCACCAACCGCGTGTCAAACGTTTGTCTAAATTAATTTATGACGGGTTTAATTAATTATATATTCGTCAAAGCCAGAGGCGCGGTCAAGTTCATGTCATTGGGGCGCCAGGTATTTAGGCAACCACACCCGGATCGATCTTCGAGCAATTACTGTGCAGCACGCGAGAATACTATTGCCATTGTATATTTTAGAAATGCGCTTGCGCACTGCATTCCAACTATAAAATGTAAAGAACTACATACGTAAAAGTTTTAGTAAGTTTCAATTAATATTTTCTCTTGAGATGCGACGAGTCAATAATTAAATTTAATTTGTAGTTATCAAAATTTTGATAACTTCCCTTGTTATATTATCTTTACATTATTTATCATTTATAAATGCATTGATTTTTGAATAGAGTGTACTTTACATCGACAACAAATAGGCTATACATTCAAGCCTTTAAATCTTTTGCATTTATAATCTGAATCATCGTGTATGATACTACATAACCTAAAATGAATATCTCTTATCTAACTCTACTTTCTTAGGTTAGCTTACTTCATCATAATAGCCGATAGACGCTCGCTGCCTAGGCTTCCCCCAAAGACCGCCATAACAGATCTTGCGCTACCTCCCCCTAGTGGGGGACCTGCCCACGCTGCGTCTACCAGCTCGTAGTAACTTGAGATCCTTTCCAACTGCCATCGGTTGCACTAGCGATGTTCTTATGATTCTTCAATCTACGTCGGTTACCTTGGTTCTTCTACGGATTTCATTTCTGATTCTTACTCGCAGTGAACATTGATTTTTTTTAAATTTACAGCGAAGGCTAGCACAAGTCTGCAGTTGCCGCTGTTCGACGTCGAGCGAAGATATCAAAGAGATCAAACGGAAATCGTTCGCCGGCGCCGATGCTGCGCTATCAGCAAACATGACGCAGCCGTAATGATCCGTGATTCATTCGTTGAGTATTACTCAGACGTTTTTTAATTTACTTACTCACTCGAATTACGCATCCAGGGAATTGAATAAAAATTTCCACTTCAAGATCTATATTCCACGGGCATTAGCGTCCGCCTTATAATTTACTATTATTACTATTTTTTTGCATGTAATAGTGTTTACTAAATCTTAAACCATTTAAGACAGAGTTGAAATCAAATAATTATTATAATTGTCTTTTTTTAATAAATGTGTCTCATTTGCTTTTAACGACGCCATAACAATGACTTTAAATTGTCAACTGCGTATGCACATATCTGTCTGAACTCCCGGGTTCGTACGGATCATATCCGCCCGAAATAAACTAGGCTACATTATATCGAATCACCTTAAAATACAGTTTAAAATCGCTTGCTCTGGATGTACTGCAGACCAAAGGATCATAAACAATATTTCATTTATCATTTTAAAAAATTCGTTCCCGACACTGACAGGCGCCATGTTGCGGCACACGAAGGGTTAAGGGTGTAATTTTAAAACATTAATTAAAGATGTCGCCAAAATAAGATGGTTTCTGAACCGTGCGAAGTGCTTCTAGATGAAAGAGATAAAGATGTAATTTCTAAATGTCATTATCACTTCATTATTTCACATTAAATGAACTGAAACTATGTATTGTAAAGTTGTGTGCAAATTTACCACAATAGCTACATTTAATATTTTTATACCACATGAAATTATTGTATATATATCAATTATACTAGTCTGTCCCAACGTGGGGCCCACGCCCTACAGGTAGAGCTATTTGATTGATAAGGGAGCAATTTGAAAGTCGATGTGACACGAGTTTAACTGTTTAAAAAAATATTAGATTATACACTGTGATAATTTTATTATACCAAATTTTTTCTCGAATCTTTAGTCCGCGTGTTATATGAACAACTCTCTTCTGCGCCACAAATATATAGTATAGAATTATACTAATCTAATATATAAAATTCTCGTGTCACGGTGTTCGAACTTGAAAAAACGAACTCTGAAACGACTTGACTAATTTTTACCAAATTTAATATGCGTATTCAGTAGGTCTGAGAATCGGCTACTATCTATTTTCTATACCCCTAAGTGGTAAAGGTTGTTCACACTTAAAAAATTTTTTTATTTTTTTAACGAAATATTTTGTTTTTATTTTTTTACGATACTGCATACAAGAATACATACAACCATAAATTTTCACCCCTCTACGATAAACCTTTATTTTTTATTTGTAAATTAAAATATCAATTTTTTCTTTACAAAACAACGTTTGCGGGATCAGCTAGTTGATTTATATAATTTATTCACAGTAGACCAATTTAATCTATCTTGAAATGTATGAAAAATTCGGAGTCTGTGCGAGATTGTCCTGTGTACGTATAGATAACGTTCTCAAATCGATTTCTTTGTTAGCTTTATCTCCATAGAAACACAGCATAAGCATATCGAGAACTGTTATCTAATATTGCCTCTTATCGCTATTATATTGCTTATGATCGCTGCGAAAGCAACAGGACATCGGCACAACAAAAGACTTACTTCCACATAAGTCATCAACGAGCGGCGCTTTTATTCGAAGCTATTTCATTTTTGTTACTTAACTATTACATAAATACAAGTTGTAAACGTTTACTTGGTTCACGCAAAATTCAAACTTATATTCTTGTACTTAACCCTTTCGTTGCCGCAGTCAGTTTCGCCAAAGTGACCTTACTGAACAGGGTATTAGCGCCGCGAAGCACATTGCATGGCGGTAAGCTGATGTTCGAATTTTCTCATTTACGTTACATATTTAAAGATTTTACTGGTATATTAATTAAAAATAAAAGTTAGGTTAATTATTAGTAATTTATTTGGAGGTGATAAATCTTAAAACAGCGATCTACACGTAAGTCTACATTACAAGGTGGATGACGAAAGGGTTAATGAGATTAAACCGATTAAATTTAATACGAAAAATTTAACAACATAGAAAAACCGATTCCGACTAGAATTGTTGACAATAAAAGACCTAGACACATGACATCAAAGACAACAGCGTACAAGACCAGAATAAAAGATAATATTTGTTTATTCAAATTTGTAACTTTTAACAGAAGTGTTATTGATCGTCAACTTATTATTTTGCTTCATCTATTTCATTTTTGACTTCACTCTGCTTCGTAAGGTGCTATAGTTGTGTAGAAGAAACAGGAAGAATCTCCACAACAAAGATTCATACATATACACTTTATTAGATACAGCCTACGTGAAATTAAATAATCAGGCGACTTCACTGCCAACGATACTTGTCATTTAAATAATAAGCCTTTTTCGTCAATTTACTTTAAAAACTCTTTTTGAATCTTATAAAAAAAATCTGATTCTGTTTATTACTAAGAATTGGATACTTTTTGCAGTCGAAACTTTGTACAGGGAATTTTTCACGGTTCCTTGTAAATACACTATGGACGACGTCACCTATATGTTTTTAATTTATTATATTTATTTTAAACATACAAAATATAAATATAATGTGAGACCACTGTAATAATGTAATAGATGTAGATCATAGAAAAAATCCTCTGAACCACTGAGTACACGACCGTTAGATTTGGGAAGAAGATCTAGGGTGGGGATGGAAAATGTTTGTACACACAGACAAAAAACGCTACGTGGAATGCATGCTGTGAGAAACATAATTTTTCACTCGACTTGCTAAGAAATAGAAACTGGGAGAACAATGGCCCCGTGAGAGCGGGACGCACAGTTACCTATCTCGCGCGCTAATTTACGACGCATCTTGTTCAGAGCTCAGCTGTGCTACCTGATTGTGTTATGCCAGGGGTGGCCAACCTGTATTATCTGTGGCTCTCGATAACTGTTCACGACTCCTCTTTTAGTTTTTCTATTACTAAATTTTAAATAAATATTATCAAACGTGTTCAATAACCACAACGAAAGAAATACTGAGAAGTAAACTAATTTATTTTTAGTTTATAATATGTCAATTCATTAAACGTATTTTGTACATATATTTAGATATTTTCAATAAACATAATTCTAGTAAAAAAAAAACAAATTTTGCCTCGCTAAATATCAAAAATTTTGGAGAATGATTTAGACCAGTGATTCCCAACGTGGCGCCCACGCCCCACGGGGGGGGGGGGGCAATTCGTAAGAGGACTCGGCACGAGTTTAACCCTTTCGCTTTAATAGAAGGGCGTATGAATTTTAGAAGGGCTTATTTTGGGCATGGCACATAAAGCTGCCCCTGCACACCCCTGCCTTGTGCTGTTACTGACCTTTCTTTGTAACTGTTATGGGTTCATATCACATCTTCAAATAATTTTGTTATCACTTATGAACATAAGCATAAAAATGGCTAAAAAGCTCTGGAATCTTATTGTGCTTTCCTATAAAGCCATCTTTCAAAGTATAGCCGCGAAGATTTCATAAACATCTTGATCTGAGAAGAACGCATAAGAAAATCAGACGTTATTTACAAAATTACCTATTGCAGTAGTTGAGCAATTAAGCTGTATTGTCACATAAAAATCCATTTAGAATGTGACTTAATACTAGTTTTTGTTTTGTAATCTATTCATTTTATCATGCAATAAAATTAAATTTATTGCATGATAATTCTGACTGTTGTTAAGCACAAGGAAGCTTATTACTAAAGCACTAGCTTATATCATTTAAGTGAAATTTATGACAGTTCCAAATGCTGACAGATGCTGTATGACATTGCTTATTCAAACCAAAAAAGATAGCAAAGGAAGTTGAATCAATCAAAAATAACACTTCTTGTCCTTTAAACTATAATAATAAACATTGCGGTTTATTAGACCACTTCAATATTTAATAATTGGATTTTAAATTTAACATATATCAAGGATAAGATATAATTGTTGATTTAAGTTATATATATATATTAATAAAACACTACAGTTAAACTCTATAAACCTTCTTGGGTATAGTTCCACTTCATGCAAGTATCATCATTGTAATTAAAACTACAGTCTACTAGAGTAAATCTTTTACACCATAGACAACTGTTTCCATGAGCTCAAATTTGATGAAGCTGCACAAAGCCTAAACTCACTAGCAGCATACAATCAAACACATCACATAGTATATATAAATTGGTTTTAAAGCATTTTTAGATCCTTAATTTCATAGGATCAATATCAACCACTTTGGTATAGTATCTCTTCATGTATATTATGTCTCAGACATTTAACAATGTGCCCAGACTATAGACATCAATTAGGTCATTTACACCTGTATTGTTGTTGACTTTGATATTGTCATATATCTGTATTGTTATTAACTTTGTAGGCATTTTTGCCACCATATAGCAACATGTAAGTTTAACTGTGTTTTCGTTTCTCATAGTCACTATGACCAACACAAGTAAGCTGTTTTGCATCAATATTAAACTACTTGATCATATTTACAATCAAACAGCACAATAAGCAAAATATTATTTAACAAAACTACATAACTACACTTTCAAGAACCAGCAGTATTATTAACCACTGTGTGAACAATTACAACACCACATCCACCAATGTAGAATTGACTGGAATGTACAAATGAATGAAAGTTAGAGCTATTTAATAACACCTAGTCAAATTTCATCAATCTGAGACTTCTTTGTTAAAGACTAAATTAAACACTATATGTGTTGAACTTATTAAGAACCAATTTTGGGACTAATTCTAAAGGAGAGTGACTCGCCTTGAGTCAATTTTAAGACTGTGTAGAGTCTACGCTAGAACTCCAGTGAACAGCAATTAGATTCTCCAAATTCAGCTTGTAATCATCAGATGTCCTTCATATTGTTAAGTTGTTTTTCTCCAAAAAGGATATTGGATATTTACACCATCTTCCAGGCAGCTTTCTTGCCAAAGAGAAGACTAAGAAATACATGTTATCTCTTACTTAGCTTGCGCATTAATCTATTATAAGCTATCTGCTGCGTTTACAACTGCCTATAGGCTCAATCAAAACAATAATAATATTAATTGTATATGCTGTACAAATATTAGGTTATATACATTTTAAATTAGAAGTATTCTTATAAGTAATAAGTAATAGTATACTGGCGCCTGGAATAGCTTCTCCATAACAATAACATAATTAACAATATTGATTAATTTATATGATATTAGAACTAAGAATGTGTGTGTTTGAGAAATAGAGACAAAGAGTTTGTGTGAAGTAATAAAAAGATCTAGTTTGTAACTGGTAACAAGACTATTTAACATTAAGACTAATTAACATTTATTTATAAATATTAAAATGTTTATAAATAAATGTTAATTATTACATGCACATTTTTAAAGAGTATATTTATTATTGAAAAATTTGTTTACCATGGTATATAAAAAAAAACCACATTTACGCAGTAAGTAGTATAATATATAGGCTATACAATGATACCAAAACCATTGAAATATATTTTTTGCATCAAAATTAAACATATACAATCATTTGGAGAAAGTAAACTCATAAATGTTTTGATATTAAGCATTTGATTATTTTATAATTAACTTTCAGTATACTTTCCTAGAAACAACTACTTTGCATATTTTAATACTAATAAGGCCATTCAGTGATAGCTAATGCAATGACATCACATAACAAGCCATATGCACGCTGACTTGTGCTCAACATCAGCAGTTACTATAACATTTTTTAAATGAAATTTAACCTTAAGTTAAAATATTTTATGAAGTTTAGTAAATGAAATCAATATTTGTTCAAGAGAAATAAGCACTGAAAATGTCTTATGAAATGGATATATTTTGTTTCAAGATATCCAGGCAGCTTTCCCGAGCAGAAAAGCAATATTAAACTAAAGTACTTAATGAGCATATATTTCTTCAAAGTCATTAATGTTAATGATGTTGTCATCTAGGCCAGGCTAATCTATGAATTTGTTTTTGTGTGTGATGTGTTGTCTTTTTGTTTTGCATCAAAAAACTAAGAACCATGATTCTCACCTTTTGCTCCTCGAGAAACGTTGTCGATAATTTATATGCAATAGCTGAAAACATTACTTAGCGGTATGCGCTGTAGGGCACGCCACTCGTATGGCTCCCATGCTAATATGTCACTTTGTTGCGGACTTTACTTTCACGTGGAATGAATATTAAGTGCAAAACAATTTCATACAAAGAAATGGATGTCTAAACCGAAACGAAATTCACGAAAAATCAATCGGAGGCGCGTGAGTCACGGCCGGGCTGCGGACAGCGTCGAAGATCTCCGACGGGCGTAGCTCTACTAGAAACAATCACCACAACAACAGTGGCTCGGCTCGTCCGGGCTACGCACGGACACACGCGAGGGCCGTGAGACAATACGCATGAAACTGTGGGAGACCGAGAGGCGTTGCCATTGTTGTAAACAATCACGTCACTGAACCTAAATACGGACCAATTAAAACTTTCTGTGTAGCGATGTACGATATGATACAACTTACACACTCACTGGATCCGCGAGAATTCGCTCTGGAGCTTTCTTCTTATAATAAATTTCACTGTGTAAATAGATTCCACTGATTTCGTCACTGGTCATTCACTTCCACGGCTAATATCGCGAATCTGTCAAATGTGACTGACGAAGCGAAGTGGGAGGTAAAAAGGTGAAATGTAAAATAGAGTGCAACGGCAACAATGGAGGTACACTAGTGGCATCTATCGAATAACTGTGCCTTGCTTTCGTTATCAAAAGGCAGCATCTTCGTATCACAATAAACAATTTGTATTACTTGACAAGTCTGCAGAATTAGTCTATCCATTGTATAAATAAAATTTGTAAAAAGCTACATCGCCTTTATAAATATATTTATTAGTTTTCTCGGTAACGTCTTTACTATACTTAATGAATCAGAACAAAAATCTAATCAATGTCTAGTATAGTTAATACAAAACATTAATTTTAAATTTCTTTAATTATTAAAGTATAGGGTTTAGTTACTTAATAATGTTGAACTGTTATTAAACGTTATATTTTGTTTAAAAATATCTGATTTAATGTCAATAAAGTAATTCTTACGTAGAGCGAAACGGAAAGAATCATAACAATGTCAAAATTGACATTACGAAATGAAAACAGGAAAATATATAAATAATTAATGCATTTATTTTAAATAATATAGGAATAGGACAATCCATACTGGTGCTGTTAATTTAGTTGATAAGAAATATGTCTGGGACCAAGTCAGACGTGATCTGGTCGCCGGTGCACCACGATAAGTTTATCATATGGGGGGCCGATATAACCCTGTACGAAGTGGCAAAACTAAAAGAGATTGAAAAGAAAACTTCTTGTATGTTGATAAAATTAAAAAAATATTTATATCACTAGTAATCATTATTTTAATCAATATTTCTTCGTAATGATTAAACTCTCTTTACTTATTTTTTCTTTAATGAAATTGTACTTTAACTTTAGCGAAAAGTTACTATTGCCATATTACTTTAAAAATTTATTTATATTTTATGCACCCTTATTCTAGATATGATAGGATTTGGAACAATAAAAGAATACATAAAAACTTGAAAACGCCCATAAAAATGTTAGTTTTGCCTGTAATAATTTTTACTATTTATTCCAGTCACACAGATATCCTCCACGAGAGGTGCTACTGTAGTAGCTTCACAAAGTGCAAGTGGAGTCCGTTGTGTGGACATTAGTGCTATTGCCGACCAGCCGGATCCACTGCTTGCTTTAGGACATGCGAGTGGCCGAGTTACCCTTGCCAGCTTAAAGCAGACATATGACCCTCTGGCACTGGTTGGAAGGGAATTTGGTAATGTTAAACAAATATATTACTTATTCAAAATAGTAAAGGTTAAAACACATGAGCTCTTTGCTAATATTTATCTTATATATTTATTTTTAATATATATTGGTACCTTAATGGATTGAAAGAACAAATATTGAGCTAGACTCTTCAAATTAAGTTTGTAGGTCAATAACAAGTATTGATTAAATCATTTCAATATAGTAATTTTTTTGCATTTACACAGTGCCCAAATATGGTCGTCCATGCAATGGCTTGGCGTGGAACTATGATGAGACCAATCTTTTTGCGGTGGCCATGGATAAACACCGGAGTGATTACTGTGTACAAGTGTGGGATGTGAATCGGTCTTCAGTGGCTGCTGATGAATCCACAGGTATTTCACATATGTAAACCACAAGAAAAGTATCTTATTTTTTCTTTTTTCATAATTATGTGTTAATAGGAAATAATGACATCATAAGAAAAACTTTTCTTTTATGCATTGCAGTGATTAATGTCATATAGCTAAGGAAATTGGTTTTAATTTACTCCATAGCTTGTGTGAAAAAAGAAGTGTCACATTTTTCCACTCCATATGAACCTTACATATGCCAAGGATAAATAAAAAAGCCTTATTGGTTGAGCCATTCTAGACTTTGCATTTCACAATACATTTTATTTACATGTAGATATAGTAAAGAAAATTTTAGTATATAAAATATGAATATATGTTTATCTAAAGAGTGTAAATTTAAAATATGTAGGATTTCCATATATATTCAAATTTAAATCCAAATTATCTTTATTTAAATAATTAAGTAAAGATGTTTAGGATTTTTCTATGTAAAAGTCTTCTACATGCCTTATTGAATTGTAAGTCGTTTTTTCAGCCAGCTACCGACAGCTCAGAATGCTGCCTTGTTGAGAAAAACCAGTGTGGGAAATCCCTTATTGATCTATAGATTGTTTTGACGTTTTTTAGAAGTACCGTCAGCAACTCCGTCAGATTTGGCACGTCCCATAGCAGAGCTTGCACTATCAGAGACTGCACATAGCGTTGCCTGGACCAATCTCGGCAACCGGACCGTGGCAGCATCTATGAACTTGAAACATATAAAAATTTTTGATCTCAGAGGCAAGTATATTGTTATATATAATTCGTACCTATGCCTTTCTTGAACATAAAAATTCATGTAAAATGAAAACAGTTTAGACAAGCTTGGCATGGCTTGCTGGTTTGTGTTTTCGACTTCAGAACCTTAAGGCTCCAGTTGCCATCTGTTCTGTTTATATATCAGGTGGACATGCCTTGTAGTAGGCATATATCGGCTTACATAGTGATGATTTTTTTTAAGAGTTTTAGTCAGTAAAATGTGTGCAGGTTTGTCATTAGCAGGATTAATATTATATCGTTACATTGAATATATAAAAGCAGCTGTTGAGTTTCAGGCCGGCTCTTTTTAGCAGGTCACTATTCCGAGCTGCTGGGAACTTACTACTTATAATGTTAAAGTAATTGACCATTTAACAGTGTGTGTAAATGCCTAGTTGAATAAAGATATTTGGAATTTCGTAGAGCACACGGGCGCGCCTATGGGCGTGGCCACGAGCCGACAGTGCCTGGGCGTGTGCGCAGCCTCGCGCGGCTGGCAGCTGGCGTCGCGCGGTGATGCGGCCGTCCACGTGTGGGACGCACGCGCCCTCTCTCGTCCACTTCTAGTGCTGCCCGCGGCCCGCCCACCGCGCAAGATACAGTGGTGCCCCACCAGGTCGCTCAAGCCTGTTCTCTTAGTCCTATGCTAATGTAACAAAAACTTGTATAATTCCTCAAACATTGGATACAATTTGGAGATCAATCATGCAAGTGTGGCATATTCTCTTACTTCGAAGTATGGGTATGTATAGGCATCCTATGAAATTTGACCCATTAATTCTGAGCTTACATTCTGCTTGATTATTTTTCATATGAAGTAGTTTTATTACTTTATTATGTACTTCGAGGGGTAACTAACCCAGGACTTGCAGTTTTCATGATATCCACAAGTTTGATCAAAATAAACCTTTAAACAGTTGCATGTCATAATTTCAGGCGTAACCTTCTGCTATCGCTGCAGCGCGATTCCAGCACTCTGCGCCTACACGACATACAGCACGCGCACGAGTATAAAGCCACGCAGTCTTCGGACAGTTCTGTATGTTTGCCATTCTAATAGAATGTTCTATTGATTATATTATTTTTCCGAAATATATAAAGGTTATATTCCTTTGTGTGATTGCAGATGTCAGCCACGCCGGCTCTTGAAGAATTGGAGGAGCAGCAGGGGCGAGGGCCTAGCGTGCTGGAGCGCGACGTGTGTCCCGCGTCGCAGCCGCTCGCCTCCTTCTGCTGGCATCCGACGCACGAGGCGCGACTGCTGGCCATGTGCTTGTCCGGTGGGTACAGATCCGAGTAGAACTACTACCACTCTTTCTTTCTTCTTATTTCTTGTAGGTCTATTACAGATGAGTAATTTTGACTTCTTTTCTTCAACGACCTCGTGTTTTCCGTCATGAGTAATTTATATATGTGACACTCTTGGGTCTTCTGGTGGCTTCACCATCCTTACTCAGTGATACACCTCACCCGTAGGTTACGTTATGGGCTTGTCCCGAATTCCTGGCGGATGGAGACACTATTATTCGGAGTTTACCATATTCGCAGCATGATATTTCCAAGGCATCGATGCGCTTTCGGTTCTTCTCTTTAACCCATAGCATTATCGTAAACATACAGAAAATTACTTTTACTGTCTTACCGAAGCCAGCGCCAATAGGATAGTAACAAGAAATATAAATAAACATAAATACGCATAAATTTAGTTTTAAAAATTTAAGTATTCCACAAATAAGCTCAAAGAAAGCTAACCGTCCTAAAATTTATTTATATAAACAATACTATATAATACTTTTACTCAATTATACATTCCTTTTTATATTATTAGGAGTCGCTACCCAAGTAATTAAATTAAATGCCTTGAGGTTTAAGACAATGTGTCGGGCCAACTCATCAAAAGATTCTGCCGTAGATTTTTTCCTGAGGAGGTCCTGTTTATTGAACGGTATATCAAAGTTTTCGTGTATGATGATTACGTCTTTTGGATTCGAATCGGTAACAGTAAGTGGTGAAAAGTCTGTACTGAGGAGATGTCACATGTGGTATTTATGTTGCGGCAGGTGCGGTGGTGGAGTACACGGTGTGCGAGCGCGTGACGCTGGGCTGGGGCGCGCGCGGCGGGCTGGTGTGGGCGGGCGGCGGTGCGCTGCGGCTCATGCGCGAAGACTTCTACAGCGCGCTGCACGACGTCTCGCACCTCATGCAGCGCCGCGCCGCCACTGACTACGGGCTCAAGGTCGGGCAGCACCGCCCCAGTTTACGTTCAAACCTAACATACGAAAGCGAATAAATTGTTTATAAACGTACATCAATGAGCGCCTGAATGCCAGAAGAGCTCGATATCCGTAATGTTATATTGACTTTGAATATTTGTGTGCTGGCAGCCGGATCTATGGCAGAACGCGGACCTGGCAGAGGACGAGGCGCTGAGCGGCCTGTGGCACTTCCTGGCGCTCAGCAAGTCCTTGGTGGAGGACGGTGAGTTCACCACTACCAACCTTCATTACTCACAACTCTGACATCGCAAATTATATACAGTACCCGGCTATAAATATTGCACGTCGACGTTGGAAAGAGAGATTCGGTTAATTTCAGCTTTGTAGAGCGTTATCTCTGTCGCACGAAATACAACGTCTCATAGGTAGTGTGGGACAGAGATAATGCTCTAGGAAGCCGCAAATAGCCGATTAGCCAAAACGTCGATGTGCAATATTTATCGCCAGGTACCGTAGATTAATTGACAGCTTAGAATACAATTCCGATTTAACAATCTAAATATAACAAACCTTAAAGCTTGTCCATACTTTAACGACGGATTGAACATATTTCAATTAAGTAAACAAAACAGCCAATTATCTGTCCAATCTTCTTTTATCTATATCTATACTACCGTAATTCTATTTCACTGATTTGTTTAGAAAGTAGATTTAATTCCTGCCCCAGTCCACTAGATGGCGCTAGTAGTCGATTGAATGGTTATTATGAAATGTTCTGTCGTGTCAGGTGAGAGATTTTAAACGAAAATAAATTCTACGCGATCGACAGCTGGTTTTCGTACCATAAAAACAATTAAATGTAAATACAAAAATAAAAAAGGAGGCGAGTTTTTATGCGTGACTTGTGATCGTTGACGACGTATTCAATATTAAAGAGCTTGCATGCTGAATAGAGCTCTTTTTATTTTCTCCATCTCTGTTTCTGATTGCGGTGCTGTGCTGCAGGGTGCTTTCGCAACAGTCCGTGGAAGCACCCGGGCGTGCGGGCCGTGCTGCGCGCGCCGGGCGACGGCTACCGCTCGGAGGCCGTGCCGCTGCTGCTGCCCGATATGCCCAACCGCAAGGTCACAGTTTACAGGTCACCACCCACACCAACCTCACCACCTTTATATACAGGTTGATTGATTACAGATGTAAAATCTTTAAGAAGGTGAATATATAGCTCATTTGACAGCAAAAAGTTTTAAAAATTTTACACCTTTTTTCAATCGCCCTGTACAAATTGAACACATTGAAATATAATATATTATTTTTTGTATTGAAAAGCAACAGGCCAATAACTTCTGGGCTAACAGGGCTGGCGTCTACAGGGAAAGGTAGTAAATAATATCTAATACCAGGTTGTCAAAGTTAATTAAACATGTACTTTTAATTTCGTACTAAAAATGTAAATTTCAGCTGAATTTCCTGTGCCTATAGTTCTCAAGTGTTTGGCCGCTTGCATCCTATTATTTTGGAAACCTATGGGGAAGGCCTATGTCGAGCAGTGGACTTCTTACACGTGAAATGATGAGGAATCGTGGAACTTGGAATGCTTGCAGGAGCGCAGAGCGGACGTGCGCGCTGCAGCTGTGCGGCTGGGGCTGGGGCTGGGAGAACGCCGGCGTGGGCGTGGAGCGCGCGGAGGCGGAGGGCACGCCATGCCGCGCCGCTGCGCTAGCCGCCTTCCACTTGCGCGCGCGCGCCGCTCTCGACGTGCTGGCACGGGCACGCGAGCCGCGCCTGCGCGTTGCCGCGCTAGGTATCCACGCCGCAAACTCAACAATAGCGTACCGCATTTAATCCACAACCAAACATTAGAGTACCGTTTTTAATTTAATGCCTAAAAATGCCAGAAATATTTTATATCAATTGAAAAAAGGAATTAGGTTTTTAACAGCTTCACAAAGGTTGCTGATATTATGATGAATATTTGGAGTCTTCGTGGGTAGAATATAGGATAATCTCAATGCGACGTAATGCAGACTATGTTGTCGTGCCTGGTTCCCAAGGTAGACCTCGAGATAGGTTTAAACGAGGTTTAAGCTAAGCATCTTAGTCCCTATAACTTTTCAAGCCACTGGAGTCTGTAAATTTATTGGTATAAGGCATTAGTGTAAATTAGGCAGTAAAAAACATGACTATTAGTCAGTGGCTATAAATGGCAGTTTGTGGCAATGAATGGCAGTTTGTGGCAATGAATGGCAGTGCGTAGCAATGAATGTCACTTAATGGTAGCGCTGGCGGGGCCGGGCGCGGACGAGCGACTATGGCGCGATGCGCTGGCGGCGGCGGCGCCGGCGCTGCCGGACCCTTACCTGCGCGCGCTGCTGCACTTCCTGGCGGCCACGACCACCGCCGGAGGCGCCCAGCCGGACCTCAGCGCCGTCCTCGTGAGTGACGACTCGTCATATTCTGTATCAAACAAAACTATATTTAGAATCTAAGTAAACGTAATTAACAACTGCTGACGATGGCTTCGTAAAGTCTCTTGAGATGAAAAGAAATATTTATGTAATAAAGTTATTTTTGTAACCTTGTTAACTTTAATGTCTGTGCTAATTATTTTACCGTATGTATTAATAGTTTTGATCTGTTAGGAAAAATAAAGTACCGTGGTCGCACACGACAGCGGTGTAATGCCACGTGTGTGTGCAGAACGAGACGGAGATGCGGCTAGAGGACCGAGTGGCGTTCGCTTGCATCTTCCTGCCGGACGCCAAGCTGCACGAGTACGTGCGCCAGAGCTGCGAAGCGCTCGTCGAGCAAGGCGACCTGTCGGGCGTGCTGCTCACGGGTAACACCATCAACACCAAAAAATCACCACCACCAACAAAAGAATCTCCAACATCACAACCACCATCAGGGGTATGCTTGGATTTCTCAAAGAATTCGGATGGCTAGACTAAAGCCAACTTCGACACAAATTGTGTTGTAGGAACCAGCCCGTTGACACAAGACAAGACACCAGTACCAAAACCACCAAAACCTCTAAAACGACCACCTCCAGCAAAATTACAATCACCAATAACAGCACCATTGCTAAAACGACTAACACCAATACCACCGATAAAGCCACCACTAAAATGACCATAATCACCGAAACTGCAGCTACCATCAGCAAAACGTCTACCTCCACCACTTCCTCCACCAACAGTACTAACAAAACCACTGACATCAACAACTTTTGTGAGGACATGCGAAATATTCATGATTTATCTATTATTCTCCGAAAAACCTTTTAAAGAAGAGCTCACCATCACCATCATCTTTTAGCAGACTCAGCCACAACTCTGCCGGTAGTCTAGACGGTATCGCGTTGGACCCGGAACTACCCGCAAGTACACTGTCCACCACTTACAGTAAGATCACATTTAAGCTAAGTTATTGGCTTTTGATTAGGAACCTACTCCCTAAGTAGATCCCGCCAGCTGTCTGATGGTAAGAGTCCACGTTGGTCAGTGACCAAGACGGCATTTGCTTGGAGGTTGTAAGTGTTGCGTGCATCGGCAGGCGTGAGTCCAGAGGGCGTGAGCCTGCTGCAGCGCTGGGTGGAAGCGCGAGGAGACGTGCAGTCGGCTGCGCTGCTAGCTGCACGATGCTGTTCACCCGACTTGCTGCGTGATCCTCGCGTCCTCGCGTGGCTCGAGAGGTACGCCCGCTGACATCCGTCACTCTTGCATCTTACTTTTAAGTAATGAAAATAAGACGTGGTTTTGGCAACGAAGCCGCGTTCAATAAAACGACCAGATTACAAATTTTGATGACTATGTTAAGGTGGAAAGCGCAACTTTCAAGCGCAGGCAACTTTCAACTGGTCATTTTAGAAGTCTTAGGATGATGATGATGACAGGTTTCGCTAACGATAACAATGGAAAGCTTCACCCACTAAGTAAACCCAGTTTGAATGGCGAGCGGAAGCGCTCCCCTGTTTCGGGCACCAGTGCGCTGCTTAGGAAAATATAGGTTCTTTAAGTTTTTTATAACAAACAAAGTGGAAGAATACATCCGAAGAATCTTGTCTCTGAATGAACAATGTATAGTATTAAGTTAAATAAGAACAGTTTATTGTTTCATTTTCTGGTTATTTGGACATGTTCGGAACTAGCAAAGATGTGTAGCTACAACAACCAGCTGCATATATTATTGTGCGCTATAAAACTAGGTACCTTCGTAGTACTGCACGTCGATTGGCTGAAATGATGAAGAATGAATGAATGAATGTAATTGAATGTTAGAACTTGTTTTGCAATCTCCGCAGTTACCGCACGCTGCTGGACAGTTGGCGCATGTGGTGGGCGCGCTGCGCGCTCGACACGTGCGTGTGCGCGTGCGCGGGTGAGGCGGCCGAGGGCAGCGGCGCGCGGCGCGTGGGCGTGGCCTGCAGCTACTGCGGCAAGTGTGTGGCTGCGCCTGCGCACAGTGCACGCCCGCGCGCCGCTCTCGCGCGCCTGCCGCCGCCCGCTGCCAAGGTGAAGGTGAGTGCGCCTGCTGTTTTTTTTACCTCCTTTAATCCGTCATAACATCTTCCATCTTTCTGGCATCCTTGTCATCCCTTCACCTACAGCCTTGTACCCTCTACTCCATTTCCAAAATATTACAGTTTTAATCTTAGTATTATTGTCACAGTTTTCGCATTACATTTAGTTATTTCCTATTTTGATTTTTATCTATAATTTTTTTGTGTCATTTAACTAGTTTATGGTTGACCTTAGATTCACTTCTATTATTAAATTAATACGGTCACATGACACATCACAATTGCTCTTCAATATTTTAGAAATTGTGGGCGACACTCATCGTCAAACAAGAGAAAAAGCGATAGTTGCGCCCTCTATTTTTCTTCCAATCTCCAACCCACACACTACTCTGGATTTTCTGAATACAGCACTGAATAGCTCGTTTTACCGTCTCCTGCCATAACACTCTCGCCGAAGAGCTACAAGACAACCAAAACGAGAGTGCCTCAATCCTATGAGATTAAGGCACGCTGCCTTCAAGGATATTTATATTAATCGCTTCTGCATAGAATTCAGGAAGTAACTTTCCTCTGATTGGTCAGTGAGTATCCGCTGTGGTAACTCCACACCACAATGAAGCAAACAAAGCAACGCAAGCCCCAGGATGCATTTGTTTATTAATAGTAATGTTAAACATTATTCCTAACAGTGATGTTATAAGCAGCAGTGAGAAACACTGCCATAGCTATTTTGATGGTCAAGTATCCCTCATGCGCTGCCTTATCAACTCTGTGTATCTTTTATTAATATACGCGGATGGAAGGTAATAAAACGAATGTTTGGTTGCATAATGTTCAATGTCCATATATGTATATTTATATATATATATATATATATATATATATATATATACAAGCGTCTGTTTTAAAATCGCTTACTTAGAAGTTGCTCCTATATCTGTGGTTCCTCTGTTCCCAATCCCAATACTTCGAAAGCTCTCACTGTTGACACCTATGGAAGTAATAAGAGTCTTTCTCAGATAGATCCAAAACTTCGACGATGATAGAGTCAAAATAGAGAAAATTCCGATGATTTCCATTCTCTATCTTAACTATTTTCAAATCTGGAATAGTGTTTTACTTTTTAGCAAACGGATAGCACTGGTGACAAGCAATACGATGTGACAACTTATGATCACTCGAGGGTGAGGGTCACGGGAGGCACTGTTATTTAATCGAACTTAAGTTGATGTTGGCGATGCGTTGTAACAGATATCCGCGTGCCCCAACTGCCGCAAGCCGCTGCCACGGTGCGGCGTGTGCCTACTGCACCTGGGCACAGCCAGCGGCGGCGTCAGTGTCGGTGTAGGCGGGGTGGGTGTGGGCGGCGTGGTGGGCGGAAGCGTGGGTGTAGGCGGAGCGCAGTTCGGCGGCTGGTTCAGCTGGTGCGTCGCGTGTCGGCACGGCGGCCACGCAGCGCACCTGCTCCAGTGGTTTAGGTAAACATTATTCTATGAACATTAATTTACTTTATCGTCTAACAATACTCACCTTTCTTTTATTTTCTCACTTATTACATTCAAACGTTTACAATAAACACACAAATAGTTTATAAAGATATATCTGGACGATCTTAGGTCGTTGGAAGACATGGGATGCAGGCCTCTTCCAACCTATTGAATATGGAAGCCCATGTCCAGCTGTATCAAAGGTTGACTTTTTTAAGTCTGTTTTAAGCTCTGTGTTTAAGTCTAGTTTAAGTTGTCATTAAAAAAACTTAGCAGCTGTTTGTCAATTGCAGCGAGCACTCGGAGTGCCCGGTGAGCTCGTGCGCGTGCCGCTGCAGCTCGCTGGACCCGCCCGACCGGCTCTAGCGGCCGCCGCGGGGACTTTGCCCCACCAGCTAATCTAACGTTTAAGACAAGGCCCTGTCGGCCTAGCTCCTGGAATTTATTACAATTAGTCATCCTTTTTTATGAATAAAAATCATTTATTACCTAATGATAAAGATTAAATAGATTTATAAACAATTTTTAATTTGTTATATAAGGCAGATTAATTTGTCAATTGTGTGAAGACATGTAAATTATTAGGATTTATTTGCGGTGCTCCGTCGTGTACATGAAGCTAGTCCGTGCGAGTGCTGCTGCGTGCTATATAAAAATAATAAGAGGTCTCTAAATTGTAAAATATTTGAAGTTTATTTGTTGGTAAATAAATTCATCTTTCATTTTCTACGACTTTCCTCCCCTTCTGTCCGAACTTGAATGAAATGTTCTCCCCTCCTTGCTATCTTCTCTTTATCTCCCTCTCTTATCTGCTCCCAATTCAATTCACCATTAAAAGTCAAAAGCCGACGGATATAATATTTGATAATAATGATTTAACAGTGACCTTGGACAAGCTTTTATATTTTATTATCATTTATATTAATCGTATTGAAAACAATAATTAATAAATAGGTTTTAAGAATAAAACATGAAATATAAAATTAAATTATTTTTATTATTTAAAACAGGTGCATGCTATGGAATTAAACAATAAATGGCGGCCATTTTAACAATCGATTATTATAAGAATTCTTAAAGCTTAAAACCTATTTTCAAGTCACTTTTTGACACTAGCGTCTGTAAGAAATATGTTTTGTAATCCAGAGTCATGTCAATATTAATATAAATCTTTGACAAAGTTTTGTACGAACACTTTTATAATGGCATCAAATTGAAATATATGGAATTGCAACAAGAATGTGTGTGAATTCGCAACTGCCTTTTGTATATTTTAAGATGACAGTCTGTTAATGTATCGCATGTTTATGATCGAGTCGTCTGGTGGAACTGTGGAGGGAGTTCACGCCCCGTTTGCGCCGGAGTGCATATTGTGCAGTTCACTATTTTTGTAACAAATAAAACTATTTCTTTTGCAGCGCCTGGTTTTATTTATTTCGTAATATTTCTAACTTTGTACACATATTGTCATGGCTTTATAGAACTTCTATTCAGATCTGAGTCAAGGTAATCAATAGGCAAGTGTGTTAATATGGAATATACTTATTATCCAATTTATAACAAACACTTATTGAAATTTGAGCTCATAATATCAGCAGCTTCCTACTGGTTCTATTGGAAGAGAGAGAATCTATGAAGGAATCCTATGTCCGGCAGACGTTCTAGTCTATATATAGTATATACATAATAAATAGATATATACATAGTAAAAAAAGTATAGATATATACATAAATTGGCTCTGGTCAATAAAACAAGTGTTACATATTAACGTGTATTGTTATAATTATATAAAAAAATCAAATATTCCGGACACGGCGGTCAGGGTGGGCGGCAGAAATTCGTACCGTCCGAGGTCTTCAAAGTCCACGTGACCGACAATGACCACAGTGAGGATGCTTCGGAAGATCGGCGAGTGTCCCGGGAAGTGGAGCGCCAGGCAGGGCGGCAGTCTAATCATCATATTGCTCCAGGCTGATGGTGAACACGTCACTCACCAGGCAGTCCGCCGGCTGCAATAACATAATTATTCAAAATAAGAACGTAAAACAAAATGAAAACAAGCATGCGACGGAGTAAAGAAATTGGACAACCTTAAGTCTCATTGTAACATAAAAAATTAAAGCATATAATGTAAAAGACTTAAATGGCAATGGAAGAAATGGAGTCGAACAATCTAGATGATTGGTACCCAAGAGAAGACAAAAACGACAGCATGACGGTGTATTGCAGGTCGCAAGAGAAATGTGGCGTAGAGTAGCAGACTATAACATAGAATAAAAAAGTTTGAAGACTTCTTCGTCAAACTGGGAAATGGGTACAAAGTCGCTAACTTTGATGATAGATGAAAAATAACAAAAGGAAAAGAGGCAGATAAAAGGTGAAAGGCGTAGGCGAGACAAGAAAATGTAGTAGTAGGTGAAGCGTATCCCCCTACCCTACGAGAAAAACTGTGAATGCTCTCTGTTTCACTATGGGAGACACAAGATCAACGTATGTGTGTCACTTTTTGATACAAATCAAAAGATAAAAAAGGAGGCAACGGTGGGGGCTGACCTCCGAGCAGATGCCGATGAGCGCGTCGGCGCAGCCGTAGAACTCCTCCTTGAGCGAGATCACGATGGTCTGCAGGCTGCCCTTCTTGGAGCGGATGAAGGAGGCCACCTTGCCGATGTTCGTGTTGTCCAGCGCCGCGTCGATCTCGTCCAACAGGAAGAACGGAGCCGGCTGGTAGCTGCGGACACCAAAGTCTCAATTCACATTCTCGAACACCGAAATCAATAATCTCGTTGGCTCTCGTCCATGGTGTTTGTGCCTGAATTGACCACTCTTTTCAGTTTTTGTAAACACGGACTAAAGTGGCCCTGGTGGACCACAAAGGTCCACAGCAGACTCAAAGAGACTCCATGTTGACGTAGTAAAAAAGGGGGGCGTTCAATTCGTTAACAGGGATCCCCAAAAATTGATCTGCTTTTGATAGTGAACAACTAAAATGTTAACTTGACCCATCAATGTAGGAAGACACAATATTTTAAAAAGCTCAGTGCAAGTATTACAGTTTTGTGAAAATGGTGAAATTGTAGTTAAAATAATTTCACTAAATATTTAAATGGGTCTGTGAGAGAAGAAGTGGGGGGGAACCTCCGCGTTGGGCAAAGGTAGCCGGTAGTCTTTCAGCTTTGCAGCTGGCGGGGCCGCACCTGTGGATGGCGAAGAGCAGCGCGAGGGCGGCGACGGTCTTCTCCCCGCCGGAGAGATTGGACATGGGCTGGAAGCGCTTGCCGGGCGCCACGCAGTTGTAGTTGATGCCGTCCAGGTAGGGCTCCTCCGGGTTCTCGGGCCCCAGGAACGCCTGCGCCGACTGGTTCATCGCCAGCGCCTGCCGAACATTTGTCATGTTTAATTTTAACCCATCAATATTTATTAACAATTTCGAGCACCGGAAACTTAATAATGTCTCTTTCTTTATCGCGAGATAGCGTTGTAGGTGTATTTTGAGTCGAGAATTTCGAAACCGCAATTAAAACATCCTTCATAAGGGTTGCGAACGTGTTTTATCCATTTAACAATCTTCATTTTTTTTTAGGTACACCGGCAGCAAAAATACTTTAAAAGTTGCCATATGAATATTTCAACTGTCATATGTTCTTTTATGAGTGATATAACAATTAAAATTAAAAACATTATATGGAAATATCTGGCTTATGGATTCAGACACTCAAATAACTCTTAATTTAATTTTTTTTCTAGCCCGCGTTACCCCTTTCCTCTGTGGTCATCTTGGAGAAATTTCCAGCAGTCCTGTTGAACATTCCAAGCTCTTCTTCTCTGGATTAATTACAGTTGATGAAAAATACCTTCACGTAACCACATCAGGCAGGGCATATGCTGAAATTATGCTACACTGTCGGGAAGACTTTGACCTTGCAAGACTAACGACAGTACCTTGTAGATGGTGTCGATCTCGTTGGCGACGTGCTCGAAGCAGTCGATGAACTTGTCGTGTCGCTCTTTCTTCACCTGCAATGTAAACATTGCCTTTACAAATGAAAAACTAAAACGTTACCTCTTCCTTTTTTTGAATCCAATTCCAATTTAATATAATTGCATTATATATATATATATATATATATTATATAATTAATAATAATATGTAATATTATATATAATGTAATTAATATTCCAGTCTAATAGCTAAGAAGTTTAAGCTACATTTGTAAGCTATAATTTCGATTCCCGATAGTCGTACGCTTGGTGTTGGATATCGGTAAATCGATATCAGATCCTCATACAGTATCCCAGCAGTGGGAACAGATCCTTTGCAAATTATTCAATATTTGTTGATTACTGTCTCCAAAAATGAATACCATTAGGTTATACCAATTGTGAGAGTGAACTAATTACGGCTGGCCTAACAGTGGGAACAATGCAAAGGAAATTAAAAATGTGTTTAAAATCAGCGTTACCTTCTCGAAGGCGAGCTTGGCGCGGTAGGCGCGCTTGCGGGCCGCCATGAAAGCCTCGTTGGTCGCGCTCACCTTCTCCCGCATCTCGTCCAGCTTCTGCATCGCCTGCACACGACACGCACTTGTATAATACAGGTTTACACGTCCCACATTTCCAAGAGAGAAAAAAAATATCCCAAATCTAACTTAATTTATACAACAAATTAAAACCCCCACAACAAACATTAGTTATTATATCTGTGCCAAACTGAAATATAACTCCCAGATTAGAATATACAAAGAATAACTCTAGCGTGTAAGTAATATGTTATTGCTGCAACAGATCGATAGACAGCACTACAAAAAATGACAATAAATACAGCACGTATAATGAATTAAAATCTAACTGCAAAGCAAACTAACCACAAAAGGTCAACAAGGTGTTATCAGATAGTAGAGAAGAAAGAGATGATCATGACTTATAAAAATCTACAGTTGGTCTGGTTTAGTCTCCCATAATCCTGCCTTGGCAAGAGTAAGTCGTCATCATCATATGTGCTGATAGATGCTAACCCCAATTATCACCACAATGACTGCATCCAGCTACCTTAACAAAGTTGTCTGTCCACCTAGTGGCTTGTGGTAAAAGGAAGCCATATTTCTTAAATAGGTAAACAGAGTGTTCGTACCCTCATGTTCGGCGCCTGGATCTTGTCGACGGTGTTCTGCAGCGAGTTGATTGCCTTCTGGAGTTTGTCCGCCTTGCGCTTGATCTCGTCCGGCTCCTCCAGCTCCTTCAGCGACTCCGACAGCGAGCGGTAGTCCACGCGGATCCTGTTCACAACCGCTTCATTCATTAATCATTTTGAATCATTTGTCAAGAATATTGTGACAACCGCTCAAATATCTGTCACAAAGGAGACCGCTGGGAACAAAGGACGAATTCCACGAACGAGACAGTCGGGGCTGACGGCTCAAAAAGGAGCAGGTGGAGTAATTAATTAAAAGTCAATAAAGTTATGCGGACCGCTATAGTACGTTCTTCGCTTTATATCATTCACTGTAGCAGGCAAGCAGTGAGATGAAATAAAATATGTACAACAAGAGAGGCTCGTCCTTCAAGTCGCTTTCTGTTCTGATTCTTTACGTGTCAGATCGCGTCAGATCTTCTAGAAATTACCTGCCAGCGGTATTTAGTAAGAAGCGGTGTCGAGAAAGGCGGAAAGTTTAGTCGTCTCACGCCTCGTCGATTATATAAGGATTTAAAATAAAATGTATAAAAAATTTAACATAATAGACAATATGGTGAAGGATGATGACAGAAGATTACATAGATGGTTTATAAATGAAAGCAATAAGAATGAAAAAAAAATGTGGAGAATGGAAGAAGATAAGATGCCTGATAGGGTAATGGTCAAAAAAACGGAAATCAAAGTCCCTGTACCAAAAGAGTTATAGGGGAAAGACAAAGTGACAGTCTTTTTTTTCTGTGTGTTTAAAGAATGACGGTATATTATTTTTCTAATGATGAGTGGCTGGGTACTTCTTCGTAAGGACTTTGGAACTGACCGTGACTCGCGGCGGTACTGCTGCGTGGTGGAGACGGAGGACTGCTCGGACTCCGTGTCCGCCGTGTCGTCCAGGCTCCCCTCCAGCAGTGGAATGTTCACGTCTTCGATCTAAGCATCAAAAAATTTTATTCTTACAATATACGCTTTCTGACAGTTGTCTATGGTATAGTGAGATATGTGAAATATGCATGATAAGCGACAAATGTAACCACGTAAGAAAAGGACCAATATTTAGCCACCTGCCACTGCCACCACACCAGCTCTGTGTTTGGCACTAATCGGTGTAACATCCTACAATTTCTGTACAACTCCTGAAGATACCCCGTGGAGGGGTGAAACACGTGTTGAGTAATTTGGCGGTGGCGGTTGTTTAATTCGCGTTGTTTGCTGCATACGCATTTATCAGCGGGCTGGCGGGCGGTGCACTTTATTGCACGACTACCACTGCATGTGCGGAAGTGGCTAAATATTGGTCCTTTTCTTACTTAGGATGGACTTCCGCGAGGTAACGCCTGATTCCATTAAATAAATGTAACCACTACACACGATATGTACCACAACATCGTACATGTGCTTTATATCCTTGAAAAATTGCTTGTACGAAGTCGTAGTAGTCAAGGCACATCGCTTAGGCGACCGACTGCCATTAGGACCGAAAGGTTCTCGAGCGGAAACCGATAGATTATTGACGTAGCAGAGCGCGGGAAACAGTTGGATGCGGGCAGTACAAAATCGGTGTTTGTGGCGATCTTAGGGATAGGCGTATCGGCTGACGTGATGATGATGTGAGTGAACAGAAGTTACCTTGCACTGTCGCAGGATGTTGTGGCGGTCGCTGCGCTTGCTCTCCATGCGCGACTCCAGGTTCGCGATCTGCTTCTGCACCGCCTGGATCTCCTTTTGAATGTTGGCCACGTCCTTACGCGCCTGCAAACAATTTGAAATACATAGAATCGACACGGTAATGAAGCACGCAGGCTTTTTAGAGCACGAGCACGGGCGGCAACTGCTGCAACTGACCGCGGCGACTTCGTCCTCGGCGAGCTGCTGGCGGCGCTTCGCCTCCGCGCGCTCGGACTTGAGCGTCTCGCCGCGCCGCAGCTCGCGGTCGATGTCCTGCCGCTGCTTGGCCTCCGCCTGCCGCCCCGCCTCCAGCTCGTCCTCCGCGTCCTGCACCGTGCGCTCCCACCGCGTCACGTTCTCTGCACGTAAACGAAACACATTCATCATTAAGCAAACATTATTCCAGCCAACGACGTTCGTCGCTGATATTGAAAAGTCCAGGCTGTTCAATTTTGTAAAAGTTTTTGAGCTGTACATGACGGTGTTAAACGCTTTTGAAATAGCAACAGTCCACCTAGGTTTATGTATTGAAAACTTCTGCACAACGCTCTGCATGTTTGCGCTTGCGACTTTTGAATATGACAAAGGTATACCAGACAAGTAGAGTCAGTCCGGTAATTTGAGTAGGCCACTGGGCCTTTCGGGGGCTTTGTGGGGTTGCCAGTTGAATTGCAATACAGCGAACTTACTCTGCGTGTCGCGCGAGCGCTCAAACTCGAGGTTGGAAGCGATGCGGTCCATCTGCGCCTCGAACTCCATGCGCCGCTTGGCGCGCTCCTGCTGCGCGCGCAGCTCCCGCTCCTCGTACTGCCTGCGAACACATACACACATGTGCACAAACTGATATCACCATCATCATGTCAGCAGATAGACACCTATTGCAAGGCATACATAGCGCAGATAAGTAACAATTAAAAGTGGAAGTGAGCAGGCCTTATAATGCGCAGAACCGGTACCCGGACCTAGAATCTCCGCAAATCGTAAGGCAAGTCCGGCAAGAGCAGCGAAGAACGTCCACCCACGAGATGAATGGATAGATGACCTTGTTACAGCCGCCGAGAGACACTGGATGCAGGTCGCTTCCAACTAGTCCTAAGTCTTATTGTAAATACGCGAGGGAGGTCTATGCCCAACAGTGGACGACATGATGTTTGGGTATAAAAAAGGGCTTACCGTATGTTGGCGACACCGATGTCCCGGCAGAAGCCGCGGAAGACCACGTCCTCCACATTGTTCATGTTCTCCTTCACTTCCTGGATCTTGGCGTCGCGCGCGCGGATGGTGCGCTCTATCTCCTCGATTTGCGGCTGCACCGAGAGAACACGTGAGATGCTTATACATGACATGCACTTTAAAATTACACCCTGTTATATTACACTAAATTAATAAAGAAAATTACATAAAAAATATTTGAACACAAGAGATATTTACATATTTGTTTTGAACATTTGTTGAAAAATGTTTCCTTAAGAAAGAGTTTGTCACTTGTGAAATAGCTTAACTTCAGATGTACATTACACAGTTGAAACATAAAATGAACAAACTTACTCCAAACATATCTATCTTCCTCGTGAGCTCGGCCAGCTCGGCGTCGAGTGCTTTGATTTGCTTCAGCTGCAAGTAAAACATTAATTTTCTTAACAAAAATGTCAGTGATACATACATACAATGCCTGTGTAAGTTCGTATGTACATGCGTGATCGCGGAAGTATGTGTGTAAGTGAACAAGTGCATGAGTTCGTGAGTGTGTGCGTACCTAAGGGTGTGTGTGTGCATGCGTTAGTCCGTGGGTGAGTGTGTGTGTAACACGAGCGTAAGTGAACGAGCGTGTGTATACGCGAGTAGTAGAAGAATACATGTGTGTGTGTGTGTGAGAGAGAGAGAGAGATAGTGTGTGCGCTCACCGTGGTGTCGCGGTCCGTGAGCGCGTACTTGAGGCGCGACTCGAGGCCGCGTATCTGCGAGTCCACCGTCGTCAGCTCCGACTCCTTCCGCGACTTCTTCATCGACTCGCGCAGCTCTTCTGTCAGCTTCTCCTGCAAATTGTCATAAAAACGTTCTCTCTTCACTACTGTTTAAAAAAAATCTATAGAGAATGTTATATTTACGAACGCACAAGTATTACTTAAGTGATTGAAGAGTTGGGGCACATACCTTCTTAGCCTTGAGCTGCGACAGGTGCTTCTCGTCCCAACGCTTGGCCTTGCGCGCCAGGTCGAGCGAGCCGCCCGAGATGATGCCCGACTTTTGGTAGAAGGTGCCGTCCAGCGCCAGCGCCTGCGCAACCAAAAAATCAATGCACACCTGGAAACTTCTTATAATCGAACACGTAACAGTTTCTTTTAATAAAATCCGACACACTCTCGGTAAACATTTTCAACTATCTGGTACATAATCAGAACTATACAAATGATGCTTTAATTTGTTAAAAAGTTTTTTTAATATCATAATAATAATATAATGCGTACAGTGACCAAATACCGGGAAAAAAAGAGAAATAGATCATTCTCTTCATTTTCCTATCCCTCACATGAAAACAGGAAACTATATAAATACACTTACAGAGTAAGAGCGGGAGAATGAAACACATAGTAAGAGCATGTAGTATAAAGGGGAGAGATAGACAGAAGAAAGCGGCAGACAAAAATCGTAAGAGAGAAACAGTAAAAAGTGAGAGATAAATAGAATGAATGAAAGGTAGATAGAAAGCTTAATAAGAGTGAAGTCAGAAAGGGTAAAAAGAAACAAAACGTATGAAAGAGAGAGATGGACAGAAAGAGTAAGAGATAAGACTGACGTCGTATCGGCTGTTCTTGTTGCGGTCAAGGTCGTAGGCGACGCGGGAGGCGTCCTCGGGCGTGTCGCAGACCAGCGCGTTGTTGGTGACGAACAGCACGGCGCGGTGGATGGCCGGCGGGTCGAACCGCAGCACGTCGAACAGCAGCTTCACGTTCTTCGGCTCCTTTATGTCCCTGACGATGCATTCACAGACGCAATTAATTTTACTTGTACACTGCATGGTTTATACTATCGGATTGCTTACCAATAATTCCATAAAACCCAAACTTGCTAGCCTGTTCTAGCAGGCTAATGAATATTCGATTAGATAATTAAAAATTCTGTTTAGTAGTGGACCCTCTAATATAAGACCATCTTGTTGAGTACCGTACATTAGTAGAAACAGGTTCATTATGGCCCCCGTTTTTGAGGACCTCTCTTGCCATGCAGTAATCAGGGACGTTATTTACACACAATACACAAAATTTTATTTCTCTATTTCTTTGTTCTCCTTCTCATATTCTTTCGTTTCATTCCATACCTTGATACTTTTCATACGTTGCCTCTCTTTCTTCGCCTTCCCTTAGCTAGCCTGACAGGCTGATGAAACCAATAATTTTGTTTTAAAATGCAAACACGTCATCAGGATGATGACGTGTTTGCATTTTAAAACAGTGCAGTATTTTTTTTATTTCCTTCAGGTACATGTAACTAAGAGCCGACATGACACAAAAGCAGTTTCCAACATCTAAACAAAAAGCAATAAATTGCATCAACAAGACAGTCTTATAATAGGTTTTTAAATCTCCAAATGTTGTAATAAATGATGATAGTGAACAAGGAAATAAAATTTACATAAACTTAGCATTTACCTACTCGTCAGGCGCATGGTTTGCCAATCTTGACTTTTTCATTGCTGCATTTCTTGCATGATCCAAACAATTACCAGTAACAGTTAATTAAATGCTCACCGCAATCGCTCTCGAAGTGGCTTGGCCTGGATATAGTCCAGCGGCAGGAACGTCTCGGGCTCCAGCATCCTTTCCTTGAGCACCTGGATGCAGCGCCGTGCGGTCTTCTCCGTGTCCACAACGATCGCCTCCATGTATTTACCCAGCACCTTGGTGATGGCGACGTTGTAACGTTTGTGGGTCGGCTGGCACATGTTGATCATCCGGTCATACTGGACAAGGAGGAAAAATAGTAAAAATTTAAGACAGTGGTTGCAATACTTTGTTGAATGCCTGGCAACACTAGGTACTGTGCGAAATATATAAATTTTTAAGTCTAGAACACATTTGAGCAACACTTGCCGTCGATCTGGGCAATGATAATCAAACGAAACGAAAGATGTCACTTCGTTAGTAACATATGGTTTGCTTGTCTCTGTAGAGGCAAATGGCTGTGAAACAACTGGCAAGACCTGGAATGCTCTACCAAGATCATGGAACACAAACGGTGCCTTTACTCAGAGCTAGTTGTTTTTACTAAGGCTTCCTGGGACAACCGTACCACAGCAACACAATACCTTATGTTGTAATCACAGGGTTCGCTTTGTTTACAGCTGTGGGTAACTATGTACTTACAAAATTAGTGTTATTGAATTAGGAGCCAGTCAAGTCTTCATTTCTAGCGTTACAAATAGAAAGTAAATTTATAGACATTGCCTGAAAAAGTTTAGGGTCAGAAACCTCATTGAAACAACGGTGGCTTTGAAAAGAACTATGCTATGCTGCATACCCAGACACTTAGTTATTTCTTGCATATATAAATATAACTATTTTGTTTAAAATTTGTTTTGGATGTAAATGTACAAGTAATGAGGATCAGTAAAAATTAGGTGATGGTTAAGGGGGACTCACGACGCCGGGTATCTCGCGCTGGAAGTTCTCGACGATCTCCTGCTTCTTGCGGCGGCGCGCCTCCTCGTGCTTGTCGACGCGCGCATCCCCGAGCTGCGTGGCCACCTCCTCCAGCTGCGCCTGCAGCTCGGCGGCGCGCCCGCGGCACTCGCCCACGTCCGCCTGCGACACCACAACTTGAGTGAATGAGTACAACTCTTGACAAACCTTTTGAGTTCCGTCACTTGACACCGCCTCTTTCCGCGTGTGTAAACTTAAATAGAAAATATTAAAAAAAATTGTCTTAAAAAAATGGGCACAGTTTGGGCGCCATCTACCGAATCAGTTATTTTCAAAACGTGTAAATTTTACATTTTTTAAATTAAATGGATTATTTTCATAACTAGATTTTAATTAGAAAATTAGTTGTTCGATAAATCAATAAATTTATTTTTGTAACTAACTAGCTTTGACATTGATTTATAGGAATTTTTATATATTTTTGTATTTACTTGGTAAAAGGGCTAGATGGAGAACTTTAAATGTCATTTTTTATATTAAATGTAATAAAGTTAAATAACGTACATGATTTGAAAAGATAAACACTTATTGTTATAAGAAACAGTGCAACAGCAAAATATGAGAGAAGAAAAAAGAGAAAATCCATGAACAAGTGAGATGGACCTGCAATTCTGCTCTAAGCCTCCTCTGCTCTTCGAGTGCCTGCTCGGAACTCTTTATGTGCTCATTTAGTTTTTCCACCCTCTTCATTGCTTCATTCCTCTCGTGACCCTGGAAACGCAAACACATGTAACATGAGTATTTTTTAAACCGACACTGTGCGGTACAACATATACACACATAAATTCACAAAAATTTAAATTACATAATAATGTACATATTGCTCATAAATCGTTTTAGTACATATGTTAAAGAAATAAAAAAATCTTGTTTCTTTAGAAAGTATTTAATTCCATACATACAGCGCCTCTCAAAATAAGGGAGGCTACCTGGGCCAGTCCGAAAAAACTGAATCGATACGCCAAGCAAGAGAGCCGACCAATACAAGATTCAAACATTTAGAGTCGATGAAGAAGAGAATCCCTCAAGTAGAGCTTTGGAAGAAGAAACGACGTGCGGCACCAGAATCGACAGCGACGCACCACACCAACACTTCCTGACGTGTTGGTGTGGTGCGTTACCTTTAGTTCATAAGTTTTAAGCAGAAGGTTAAAAATAATTATAAGCACTGTTACTTGGATTTACTTGATTCTCAATAAAGACTAATACAAACATGTTATGCTGTAATGTTTGCAAACTTTAAAGGAACATGTATTGTTTAGATGTTAATAATGTTTACAACATACTTATAAACTTAACAGATGCCTTATTAAGCAAAACTATATAGCTAAGCAAGGGATAACCTGTATTTCTTAATTTGGTTTAGCAAGTAAGCTGTCGGGAAGCTTTTGTAAACATCCGATATACTGCAGAACAACAAGTTAACAACTCGAGGAACTTTGGACAGTGAATGCTTTGTGACTTAGGCTCCTGGACAATTGGCTTTCACCAGGCTTCCAACTTGGACTCATGGGGAATCACTCTACATTCCAAATGGTGTCCTAAAATAGGTCTCTTAATAACTCTAATACATATATTGTTAAAAATCAATTATGTTCTTTATTTAAAAAAAAATCTTTGTAAAATAAAACTTGGTTAATTTGAACGCAATGTATTGTTTTTTTCTTTGTTCACCATGCTGTGTATATATAGTTAAGGATACCACTTAGCTTCCTTATATAATTTTAATAAAAAAAAACCTTTTTTATATTTATATTATCTGTATCTTTTGTGTGCAGTTAAACATTGTATGAACCAGTATATGTAGTATATGTTGTAAAGTAATTAGGAAAGACCTTCTGACGGTGCTTGTTCTCCAGCTCGCCCTTACGTCGCATCTCATTGTCCAGCCGATCCTGGTCCGCCTTCTGCTCGCGGTTGACGGAGTCCAGCTCCTGCAGGTAGCGTGCCGCCTGACGTGAGGCCTCCATCTTCAGCTCCTCGTACTCGCGAATCTGTAGATACACTTCTACTAAGTCTGACGGGTTTCACTTACAACATAAACTGCTCAAATGAACAATAGCTTAACAGTGTGGTCCACATTCTCTCAGAGAGACCCTCAATCCCATTAATAACCTTACAAAAAGGCAAAAATATGTCTGAATGATATAAATAAGAGAAATAAAATATACATATAAATAAATTAATTGACAATATATTGATAATTTGAAGTTTGTGATTTACCCATTTGGTTTATTTTCCTTTCTTATTTAATACCCAAGGAATGTTGTGTTTTATGCAGCAAATAGAGAAATTGTGAGGAACATACTAATGAAAACCAAAAGATGCATGTTAGGATGTAATCAACCAAAAATATTGTGATTACTTAAGTTCAGCAGTATACAATATCAACAACTTATTTTTAATTATTAAAATATTAAATCAATAAATGAGGTGGTTACTTTAAAGTATATATTTTTTTCTATTTGGCTGCAACAGGCAATTTGTGGCAATATGTAGTCCATTATGACAGATAATGTGTAATAGAAGTGTAATAAGAAAAAACTTAGTAATAATCTATCATTATGAAATGTAAAGTTTGCATCAAAGAGAAAATCTGTAGCAAAATGTTGACACAAACGTTAAAATGATCGCAAAGCTGACCTGAGCCTCCTCCAAGTGCACATCAGCTCTTCCGCTATGCCCGGTACCAAGAATAGACTGTTCCCAGGCAGCTTTCTCTTCCTCCACCAGTCGGAGCTCTTCCTCAAGTTTTCTGATATCAGTCTGATGAGCTTCATGTGCTTTGCGGGCCTGTTCCAAGGTTTTATTGGCACTCTCCAGCTTTTTTTGGGTGTGCGTAACTCGTTCCTTTGCTTTAATGAAAGTTGGTCTTTTCTTTGAAATTTCAGCCTCCTGAAAAAATTAAAACGTGTGTAAATTATGAAGCTGATAAAAACAGAAATAACATAATATAAAAATAGTCAAGATACTGAAAGCGTACCACTTCTCTGATGTCTTGTTCTATCTTGGCGAGTTCTCGCTGCACCGTGCCGGATTCCTTCTTCTTCTCCTTGAGTGCTTCCTCTGCCCTCTGTCGCTTCTCCTCAATCTTGGTGAGTTCAGTTTGCTTGTGCAGCAGGTCTTCTTCGGCGGACTGTATTTCCCTTTCATTGTGATATAGGTGAAATAGTTGCAGATCAACCTTTTGTTCTTGCTGATAACAAATTATGTAAAATTAACTTTTTGACATACACAAAATATACCTGTATTTGTTTTGTTAGTAGGTTCATGTAAATGATTAAAAATAACTGTTCCTGATCTCACCCCGAACCATAGAATTATTTAAGTTGAAAAATCTAAGTAAACCCAACAAAACATGACCTAACTACAGATCATACCAGTTCCTGCTTGAGCCTTGTGTACTTCTCTGCTTCTTCTTTCTCGAATTTGGCTTCCTTCCGTTCTGCAGCAACTCCTTTCTTCTTTTGGTAGGAGAACTGTGCCTCTTCGTCAGCTCGGTTCACTTCAGCTCTGCATGCCTCATATTGTTCTTTCAAAACTCCAGATCTGTACGAACAAACCATAATGTCACAGATTATTCATTGTGTATACCATGAGAAGAATTTTAATGTCTAATTTATTAGAAACCAGGATCAATTTGATACATTATTATTTAACCACAAATGTGTCCAAATGCAACCTGATGTGAAAAGAGCTAACAAACAAACTCAGTCGGACTAAAAAAATGTAGTGGATATTACAGCAGTTAAAACAATCCATTCCAAAGCTATATTGTAATTAAAAATTCTTCACACTTCCATAAAAAAAATTCAGATGCATTATACATAAGTAATATTTAAAGTTTTTCAAACAACATACCCACTAATTTCTTCAAACAGTGCAGTCCTTTCTTTTGGATTCTTCATAGCTATAGATTCAACAGCGCCTTGAAAAACCAAGAAGTTCTTGGCCTTCACATTGATGCCCAACTTCTCAAGCTCACTCAGATAGTGGCTTACAGTTACCGACTAGAATAAAAAGGAATCAGCTATAGCCATTACACTTTAAGATATTTTATGAATTACATTTATCGAACTAGAAGTAATGTTGTAAAAATTTTCTTTTAAACAGTTTGATGGTATTTATGGCTGTGGGAAACAGTCCTTTTGCTAATATTCATGCATGTATTACTAGTAGGAAATTTAAATTCACCCCATATTTATTTTATCTAGTCTGACTACTATCTAGTACTTTGTGAAGTGTTTTTTTGGAAAGAATACCAAGCAATAAAAATCAATAATCAGTAGCGCACCATTAAACAACAAGCAACTAGCTTAACCACATAGAAATGTTAAGAAATAATGAGAAAAGTGTAAAGTGGGTAAAAACTTGGTGGATTAAAGACATAATTAAGGCCATGGAAAGCCTTCTGTAGACTGGTTTCCGTGTCCAAGTGGCACTGTGCTCTATTTGTGTCATGGTATCTCAGGAAATTGCTTGACGAAGGCATCGCAACATCGACCCATACTGGCAACCTTTGGAGAATTATGCCTTCTAGCAGCCTGGTATTGGCCAATATGAATGAACTAAAGTGGACATATTTCATAATTAGAGTAACTGGAGTTTCGATTTTTTTTATACAAATGTGACTCAGTTTATGAATTAAGGGTCTTATTTACTTTTTTTTCTGCTGCCATGCTATTAAAATAGGCTAACATTAGTTTCTGTGGCATTGGGCCAAGTGCAATCTTATTACCTGTCCATCAATCTTGTGATCTGAAGATTGCCCAATAACTGATCTCTGGAACTGCTTCTCAGTCATATCCTCTAGCACAAATGTTGCTGTTACAGAAGCACTGAAAATGCCAAGAGCAAACTTAGTTTAAAAGAACTAGATTATACTTAAATAAATCAATCTTTAAATTTTATGTAGTGATCATGTGTTAATGGTTTTTTTCAAGTTACATTTAAGGTTAATTAAAAAGTATTATTCAACAGTTGGATGCAAGTTTTGCATTTGTATGTAGCAGATTATACTACAAAATAAATATTGATGTTAAGTTGCTGATTTGTATAGCTAAGTAACTAACCTGGTGGGTTGCTAACTACTTGCCTCCGAATGGCAGGATGGAGCTAAGCAGCCATGGTCTAATCACACATAAATTAGCCAATAGGTGACAGACTGACAGACCAGCCTGCTTTAGGCGATGAAATTCATAACTTTTATGTGCACTATAGGTTGAATAAGCATTTGTCAATAGTGGAGCAGCAATGATAAATGAATCTAATTTTAAGATACAACAAATAACAAGTATTTGTATGAATTTCAGCTTCTAGGGTAACCAATGACATAGTTAAGATTGCAGGTAGTGTCTGGATGCAACAATGCAAGATAGGTTGGTCATTTTGGTGATCTTTCAGGGAGGCATACACCATGCAGTGAGTGTTTATCAGCTGTTATGATAATGACAGTGACGAAATAAAATTAGAGGAAACTAAGTAGACTATAAAGGACATACTTTCTGGATAGTGGTTTGTTGATGGAAGCTCCATGTATTAAATCACTAAGTCTTTTCACTCGCAGCAGTGATGTCTTTTCCCCCATCACAAAACTCACAGCGTCCATAAAGTTTGATTTTCCTGTAATATAAACATTTTGTAAAAACACTATAACATTTGTTTACTGGCAAATTTGGAATAACATGAGGTAATTACTTTTCACAATATATATAAACGGTAATTGGGCTTCTATATTTTTTTATAATAACCAACTGGTAACTTTTGCACTTTGGCATTCACAGTTTCACTATTAGTGCAGTATTGAATGCGGTAACAAAGCTCAAGGCTTCATTAAGGACCCTCAGCTTTGGCTGTTAAATTACATCATTCATTGGATTGCTTTTACTACCTTCTATTAAAAGTAATAAAAAGTAAATTAATTAAAGTTTTTTTATAATTACTGGTGATCTTTCTAAATGTAATTTAGTAGTCAAAATATTAATTTTAACCAGGAACTGGATTTTCAAATAAAAATTTTTGTTTTCATCACAAAAAAAAAAAACAAATAGAAATGTATAAAACAACTACATCAATCTAATATAAAGTACATTGACAACATCAAAGGTGAGCCTCAAGCTTTTTTCTGTGAAGAAGTAAAGGGATCATTGTTGTTTTTTGTTCTGGGAACCCATGTGACTTATGTTAAACTAAGTTAGTTTAGTATATCATTGTGCTCTTTAAAAATATATGTAAGAATTTTTACTGTTATTTAAGCTCTAAACTTACAAATAAAACGACATAGACATGAAGTAATAAATACTAAAAGTATTTATTTTTTATCAAACATAAGTAGCTTCAAGTTCTACTTTTTTTGGACCACTGATTATCGTAAATATGAACAAGGGAAAATGATCAACTATAGTCGGTTTGTAAAGAACCATTTTGCAAATTTCCCATTTGTAAGTAGCTGAGCCCAGTAACTTATTCATAAATATATATTTATTGTAGTTGTATGGTTTATTATAATAAATTATCCATTGAAATCAGCTTCTTTGTACATTTCACAAATTTTACCAGAAAGAGAAAATGTCGAGGTGGTTAAACTCTAATTAAACAGTAAGTAGTTCCTTCTCTTACCTGAACCATTGGGTCCTACGACAGCAGTAAAAGATTTCAGCGGTCCTATCCGGTGGTGTCCCCGGTAGGACTTGAAATTCTCCATGTCAATATACTTTAAAAACGCAGGCATTTTAAAACCTACTTTAGTCAATTCATTAAAATAAAAACACTATTATAAGTATAATCCTAAATTGACGCGCCAATGTTTGCAACACAAACTGTAAATATGGCAGGCAGCGCAGTTGACATCTATGGAGACAGAAGCCACAGATAATTATCGTATTCATGGCATGTGAAGTATATTTTTGAACACAGTTTTGATTGCTTAGTTTATAAGTTTAAATATCTCGATACTCTTTTGGTACTCTTTATTTCATTGAAGTAAAGAGCATTTCTTATTTACTTTCTTAAATTTAAACATATTTTTAGGCACTGCAAGAAAAAATAAATTAAAAACTTATTTAGGAAATATAAAGGAATTCTAAAAGAGGATCTATGGGTATTTTTATTTAGACTAATTATAATAAGGCCGAAGGTCGGTTAAGGCTATGCATTGAGCTTCGTTACTGAATCGAATCAGAAATGAAAAGATCCGCATAACAAATTACACCCACAGAGATCGAAGAATTGCTCGCCTGAAGTACAGTGGATGGGGCGCTTCGCTCATGCCGACAGTCGCTCGATTGTCAAGTGGCGACCACGAGCCGATAGATGCGGCGTGAGTCAGCCTCATTAAGTAAACCGACGTCATAATCAAGTTCACAGGGAGTCACTGAAAACGAGCAACGCAAGACCAACTAGGGAAAAGGCTATGCCTTGCATTGAGCATGTATTGGCTGACATGAATGAAAGCCTTTCTGAGATTTAACAGATATTCTAAATTCCTTGAGTTCGATATAATACTTCTTCACCAACACTTTATTATTAAAAAATATTTTAAATATTGACTTATGAAAGTCTAGATTAAGCCACTAATTAGTAATTTTTATGTCAACGAATTCATTTGACTGTCAGTGAGTTGTCATATTTTCAGCTCTCAAGTGACATTGTCACTAAAAATAATTGTTTATTGATCACTTGTGGACATCTGTGTTGCTGTTACAGAGTTGTAGTTAAAATTAATTGTTTTTAAATTATTTCAGACAGGTTTCTTCTGCATCGCTTTATATGTAAGTTTGATTAGTTATGGCTGCGAGCGTCGCGTAAGTTTTGTTTACAAGCATGAGTGGCGACCACAGCCTTGGCAGTCCCTTAGATCTTAGCGATCGAGAACAAGCCGTATTGATGGACCCCATTGATCACGAGAGATGTAGATACCCATATTGCATCGTATGGACACCTATTCCGGTACTAACGTGAGTATATGTAACTACACACAGCTTAATCAACCTGAGTAAAAACATTACAAATAATATTCTAAAAAAACAAATTTGCAAAGTTTATGTTAAAAAACAAATTGAAATAGGAAAGCGGAAATAAAAATTATTTAGTTAGGAGTTATTAACTTTCGAAGATACCTTTAAAGCAAAATACACTGAAGTTTCCATTTCTATGCCAAAAACTTCTAAGATGTGCAGAAACTCTGAATGTGTGTAAGAGAAGAGTCAGTAATGTTAAAGCTGAAGTATTAATATTGGTGAAACTTTTAAACATCAAAAGCTTTTTTTGGGGATTTTTCAAGAAACAAAAGGACAGTCAGTATGCCCAGTGCCGCCTATATTTGAGAATAGGTAGCATGTATATACACTCTTGCGAATGAATTGCATGTGAAAAAATAACCAAAGAACAAATTTATATACTCCCAAATCACTATTTATTTCACATTTTGTCCCTCATATAATGCATTGAAATGCCTAATTACACCAAAAATCTAAATCTCATATTAATTGAAGTAAATATTTAGGGACAGAAATTCCATGCAATGTGTTTTAGGCATGGCATAAAAAAAACATCCTTAGGCACATTGATTATTCCTGTGGCTTGTTCTACAAACAATTATTACATATCGTCATAAATATTAAAATCTTATATTTGTAATATTTATTTCAGATGGATTTTCCCATTCCTTGGTCATATGGGCATTTGTACCTCAAGTGGTGTAATAAGAGACTTTGCTGGTCCCTATTTTGTATCTGAAGATCTCATGGCATTTGGAAACCCCACTAAGTACTGGCAGCTGTCCCCACAAAAGGCAGCCAATGGGCAGGCCGGTTGGGATGCAGCTGTTGCTGAAGCTTCTGAGATTTACAAGAAACGGATGGTTGGTGAAATTTACAACTAATTTTCAACAAATAAAATTCACATGTGTATGTAATTAACCATTTGATGAATTTTCAGCACATTATATTCTATGACAACTGCCACTCTCATGTGGCCACCGCACTCAACATCATGAATTATAGCAACTGCAAGAACTGGAATATGGTTAAATTGGCTTTCTACATGATACCTTATTCAAAATATGTCAGGTAAGTACATTCTCAAGTTACTTATTTTAATTAAATAGAATCTGAAATTCTTTAAGCTTCTACCAGTTCTCAAAAGAGTTTTCTTAAAACAATTTTGAGTAATAGATTGACATTGATTTAGTATGAGCTCCATATGTGTTCAAGAACAGACTTGAGAGACACCTTGCCAATTTAAAAAAAAAACAAATACAGGATACAGATGATCATTAGTTGTTTTTTGTCACAGCTTGCCTAATAAATAAATACAAAGTATAATGATATTTTTTACAGTTTTATCAATAATTCACTCCACAGTAATCTGATGAGATTCCACTAACACTGTGTAATGATTTATTTCAGTTTGGGCGGTTTTGTGAAGACCTGGCTGCCATTCGTCATCATTGTAGCATTTATCTGTGGTTTGGCAGCAATCATCTAATTTGAATATAAAATTTATTCTTCTCTGTGTATGTACTACTCTCGTTTGATATATAAAGCACAAGTTTTGCAGGCGCAACTCTTTACAAATGCGGGTATTTCTGAACTATATCTGTGTGTAATATCCATATTGGTACAATAGAGGTGCCATGAGTATGGTCAGCGTGAGACTAAGATGTATCTACTGTACTTTACTTCTTACTTAATTATTACTTATTAACAATGCACTTGCAGTTATAACTGTGAATAATCAAGGAATGGCACTTTTGTGCATTCAGTGAAAATTATTATTTTAGTTTTCAGTATAAATAGGATGTCGGATCACTTATTAAAAATTATTTATTATACTATAGTATCAAAGTCATCTGACATATATGTCATATATGCCAGAATTTTTTCCATAGATTAAGGGCTCTTAACCATTGGATCAAGAGAAATGTAATTTCATCTCTATGAGCTGCGGGTCCAATGCCTTTATAGCAATGAGCCATTATTACTAGATTTCATGTTTATAAATACTATTGTGATTTAATCATAGAATATTCAAGATATTTCTAAAAGTTTAACACTCTTTTACAAGTAAAATTTTCTTGGGAGTTTTTGATGTGCATTGTCATGAAAATTAATGGCAGCTTTCCTTCTAGTAGCAGGTATGATGAAGTCCGTCGGTTTTCCTGACAAGCTACTTCAATTTGTAAATATATTTTTGAGTAATTATATTTAATACTCTTAAAGTTACTCCAAATTATTCAGTCGATAACTTAACACCAATAACAATTGTAAGTTGTAGATAATAGACCACCAGTACAACTTTTTACTTAATATAAATGTATGTGAATGCAAAACTTTTATGAATCTGTCATTTTTCTTACTACATCTTAACCCTTTGCACTCGAGGTGAGAGTCTCACACCACGCGGCTTCATGCCGCAACTCTAGAGATGATTGTCGCTCACCACTACGTTCCTTGTAATTGTTTACTTTTTGTTCTTCCATGAGGGCTCCTAAACTCTGTTTGAAATTCGAAATGATATCCCTTCAAATGCAGATAAAACTATCTGAAATTAGTAGGCAACCAGAAACAAAATTCAAAGATTTATATATCATTCACATTTACTTGTGATATGTCTCCTGAAAAAACTGGTATACATCTCGGCAATTGTTTCTTGAAATATCATACAAACACAATATAACAAAGACTAATGTTTAAGGAATTATGTCTGTAATGGTGTCAAGATACATTAAATACTATAACATAAAAGTTTTGTATATGTAATTATTTTGTGGTGGTAGTATATTCATCAAGTGTTATAAAACGTCTTGCTGATTGATCTGTGTGGAAACGCTCTCGAGTATAAAGGGTTATTACATAGATGTCTTAAAGTATAGCGAATAAAAATGCATTTTAAAATCAAAGAAATTTAATTATCTAAATGTCCTATGTACCTAAACATAATTACGGTTCCTTATTATGTCACTGTTAAATAGGTTTTTTCAATAAAAGTAAACTTTGTTTCATAATCTTTAATTTTTTAATGTTACCTTTATACAAATTTACAATTTAGGTTTCTCCGTATATATACATTTGATGATTACATTCTTAACCCTTCGCTGCGAAGTGCCTAGAAATGAATTACTCTCAGCCATTTATCCATGGTAGGGGCAAAATTGATGTTTTTGGTTTGTAGTTGAAGCGTGTGCTGATATCACATTGTTAAACAACTAATTAATGACCATGATTATGCAATTATTGATATGACAATGTAAAAAAAATGTATGCTGTTCGCCGAGAGAAAGCGCCTATAGCCAAGCGCCAGAAGGCACTGTTCGCTTAAAAGTGTCAATAGTTGAGCGCCAAAAGGTGCTGTTCTCAGTGATAGGTTTGTGACAGCTCCGCGCGCATACGCCGTTCGACAGGTACTGAGGACTACCAGAACGTCGTTTTTGACTTGTTCAGCGTGGTCAACCCGCTAGTGTTGGGAGGCAATAAGGAAATCGTAGTCAGCGAAGAGCCTACGGATTTCAACAGCGAGAGAACTTTGAACAGGATTGAAACACCGTACGAGAGTTCCAAGAACGTCCTGATAACTCAAAGAAAGGACCAACGGCAATGTCCTCAGAGTGCTAAAAGTCCAACTAACACACCTTTACTTGAGGATGACCCGGGAACGTCATACGATTTTAGAGCTAAGGAAGAAACATCTCCAGTAGATGAACCACTCTACGATCTCGGACCCCATACCAGCTCCATCCCAGATCTCCATCCAAGAGATTTATTCTAAGAATTTGCCGGATCGGTCCGGTCCAAATAGAGAGGACATATGAAAAACTTCGAGGAACAGACCCAAGGTTGGATAGTAGATTACCATTTTCTATGTTCCAGCATGCAATGTGTACTGTACTCTATTGCTACATTTGCGACCTTACCCTGGAGAATGGAGAGAGGAAGTGAGGGTACACTAAATGCCAGGATTTGTTTCCTGAAAATCTCTAATGCCAGCTCATTTACACCATTACTTAGCAAGTGTTGGAAATACCGTTACTATTGGTGCCGAAGAAGTTAAATATAATCTCCCTGATGCGGCTATCCTACAGGTTGGAGACGACAATGTAGTTCTTTTGGCCCTGTTGCCGCGGAAGGACAATCTTTATAATTGTTATGTCGCCCCACTGTTTACCGCTAATCGAGTACTCAATAGTCGAAGGCCAGCTGGCGCTCCAGAAGTGCCCCTATCTCCACAAGCAGTTCTCATATCAGCAGGAGGAGTTCTCACAACTAACTTGCTAGGCTATGGTCCTCCTGGCGCTTTGCTCCCCCCCCCCCCAGCACGTACTCGAATAGAAGGCTTCGAATTTCCGGTTGGAGATGGAGTTGAAGCAAATTTTAGAGTTGCCTCGAGCTATGTGCCGTACATATAGGACGTGAATCCCCTGATCGTCGCAATTATATAGTCCCGCAGGTTTTACCAGGCAAAGGACAGTTCCTTCGAGTTCCGGAGGCTACCCCCGATGTCGTTCGACTTTCACAGCACCAGGATCAGATAAGAAGCCACAACAGTTTTGGATCAGCCACTGCCGGCTGTAATAACGCCTTAGAAATGGCAACTACAACTGAATCAATCACAATAATTAGTTTCGATCAAGCTTACAGCGAAATTTAAAGCAGTATCCAGACGTCCTGCGCCCCATGTCACTAAAACAGCCTGCGAAACACGAAGTCGTCCACTACATCGGGACAACCGGCTCCCGCCTCCTGCCGTCGGAAAAGTACCGCGCCGCTAAGGAGGAATTCGTATGCATGATAGAAATGTGCATCTAATAAAAAAATTAAACCATCGAAGAGCCCATGGACGAGTCCACTACACGTCGTAAAGAAGAAAGATGGAAGCCTGCGTGTGTGCGGTGACTACAGGCGACTGAACTCAGTCACACAACCCGACCGCTATCCGATATCCGCGCATACAAGAATTCACTTATTAACTATACATACTACTGAATAGCTGAAGAAGAAGCACAGAAGACAGCCATAATAACACGTTTTGCATGACATTCGGACTTTGTAGCTCAAGTCAAAAATTCCAACGATTCATGCGCGAAGTACTTAGAGGAATCGGAGGTTGTTTCTGCTGCGACGACGTACTGCTCTACTCTGATGATGAAGATCAACACATCAAGCTGTTACACAAAGTACTTGAACGCCTAAATAAGTACGGACTCTCACGCGGCGTTGATAAATGCGAGTTCAGTAAAGAGAAAATCCACTTTTTCGGCTACGAAGTATCGGCGAGCGGCATCAAACCTACTGAAGATCGAGTACATGCGATATCTACGTACCCGCAACCGAAGACAGTATTAGAACTACGCCGCTTCCCAGGCATGCTAAACTTCTGCCGCGACTGCCTACCACATCAAGCAGAGTTAACACGAGCTAAACAAGTACCTGCATAACACAAAGAAAAATGACAAGACGCCCATCGAGTGGACACCTGCTGCTGAAGAAGCTTTTGACAAATGCCGAAAAAGCATTTTAGAAGCAACTATGCTCGCTCACCCTTATCACGGCAGCATCCTGGCCATCATGAGCGAGACATCTGACTACTCGGTTGGTGCGGTCCTTCAGCAGCGAGTCGGAAACGCGTGGAGGCCGCTATCATTCTTCTCCAAGTCGATGAGGACTACACAACGTCGCTACAGCGTGTACGACCGTGGACTACTTGCTATGTACATGACTGTAAAACAATTCCAAAAGCAAATCGAAGGCTGCAAAGTCGTCATCTACACTGACCACAAACTTGTCTCGCATGTTAACAAGAAATGCCTGCAACAGCGACATCAACAATCTCTCTCAATAGCTAAATTGGTGACCCAAAACCGCAGCCAATGCCAAAGGTTAAACACTGGAGTTGGTAACTAAGTTAATATTGTTTACAAAAATGAATTCATGTATGTATAGCTATAAAGCAAATTGTCACAGTATCCAACACTCTCTGCAACCAGTTTTCTATTATGACAAAACATGATATGCACCGACTAGTCATGTTAAAGTGTATATATTTAATTATTTTATCACACTGTAAAACATATAACATGAGAACAAAACATATTATCATAGATTTTTAAGTTAACAATTTATAATGATACTATATAATGCACTAACAATTAAAATTTTGATTATGAAATACATGCTCTAAGAGTTGCAGAAATAGCGTAGCTAACATAAAATTAAGATCCCATTCCCATGATTTTTCAGTACATGTGTAGATTTATCAATATAGGTATAGATCCAAATTCAGTAAATGTACTGCAAAAGCAATTAAGTACCTGGCACTTGATTTGGTGAGTGTAAACTATGAATATACATATCTCTTCATCAAGTTGTGGAGCACTATATGAAGGCACCACTATAAAACTACACACAGCCAATCATTGTTGTAAATCATGATCATTAGCCCAATGTGCCAAATCAAATGCTAAATACTGTATTAGCATTTAAATATGTTATACAATATTAATGACTATGATACTTGAATAAGATTTACAAAAATTTAAATCCGGTGTTAAACATTAATTCACTCAAAATATGTCCTTTCTATGACTAGTTCCAGGTGTAGTCCAATAAACAACAAAAATTATTAAGATATTATTTTGAAATTTTTGAAATAGACATATAGCTTTAATTGAAATATCTAATGAATAGTTAGATTGAGCTGAATTTTATACAAGGTGAATTATTATTGGCATATAAAACTTATTAAAGTTACTCAAAAAAATAAATCATTTCAATTACTTACATTTAAAGTTTACCTTGCAACATAACTTGAAACCAGCCTAGTATTAGGGGCACCGGAAAGTAAGTCATTTCTGTTGACATGTTTTACAGAACAAATGATTGATTTTTACCACTGCGGCATTGAGAATTTGTATACTAGATAGCAAATGATTGTTGACAATAAAAGTGAATTTATTGTTGATTAGAAATAATTATTAATAAAAATTATATAATATTAAGTGCAATTATGAAGTTTTATGCATAATAATTGATTCTTAAACAATTTTGAAACAATATATGTACTGTCCATTACTGTGGCTGACTATGCTTAAAGCTACAAATGGCAGTTGTTTGTTTTTGAATCCTGTTTATTCATTTTGAGGCATATGCAGTATATCACAAAGCAGCGAATAGAACAAACTGTTCGTATGGCACACGTTTTAACACTCTTTAAGCACACTCTTTTCAACGGAAAAATCGTAATCGAAGCCGCTCATATTGATCTTGCTCGTCAAGAAGGCGAGCAGATCTCCTATCTCCGTGGCAAAGGCGTCTTTGTTTCTGGACATTTGTAATTCGCGCGACAACGCAAACGGTACGCCCTGAAGATAATGGAAGGTCTGATCGGTCGTTCTGAGCGAAGGCGTGGGAGGAGCGGGCCTCTTCGGCTGTCGAATGTCACTCACGCTTGGGTACAGCGTACTATTCGGGGGAGATGACGGGTCGACTATCACAAAGCCATCGTCGGGTCTCGGTCCTGGTATTGGAGGTTCCTCATCTTTCACAGGCGAAGATCTTCGTTTACCGAAAAAGGAGGAAAACATTTTTTCTTACTAATTTAATATTTACCATCGACTGACTCATGCACAGTTTTGACACGAACAAAAACAAAAACCATGCCACAGAGTAAACAGTGTTTTAATCGTCATGCGAATGACTATTACAGTTTTTATATATATCGAATCTAAATAAGTAAGTATAGGGATAATATATTAAAAACCAGAATTCAAACAATGAAGTTACTATTCGTGTATTACAAAATTTAAATTACATGTTTTCAAGTATTGGATTAGATCTTTTTGTTGTTTTGATTGGATTGATAAAAGTTTTCCTTGGAAACTTATTTTCTAGGAATATTAATTGGATAAGTAATAAAAATGAATATTATGTACGGGTACATTTTTATTAAATGTTCATTAATTAATTGAAATATAGTTCGGGATTGGTTTTTAACTCTTGACAGATCTTACAGGATTCTTATTGGCGAATAGGAAGATGGAAAAATGGGTCAATTGGCGAGTGTGACAAGCGCAATGCGTTCAATTATCGCGGAGTGAACCAACTCAACTTCATACGTCAAAATCTGGCCAAAACATACGTTTGGACGTGTTTTGTGAACTTGTGTATTGAACTATTGAGCCTAAACTTATTGGATATATTGTTACTTTGTTGACATTGTGTCATTGTAAAGTGAAATGTGTGCAGTGCCTTAGTGTTTATATGAAAAGACTATTTGAAAGTGTTTGAAAGGCAGTTGTTGTTTGCCGATCCAGCTGGCGGCTGGCTCACCTCGGGTTATTATACCATTTATGTTCTCTATAAGTTGTTTGGTTATAGTAGAGGAATAAAACGTAACAAAGTACTGAACTCTTTTGTTAAGATCCTTACTTTTCGACTGAATTTTGTAACGATTTACAGCATGTTTACATAGAAGATCTGCCTCATCAAGTACTACTGTTTAAAATGTTCTCTAACTGATCTATTTTTACTACATGCTTAGTTATTGAACTTGAACGAGCTCATTCTTTCCTCAATGTATCTTTGAGAAAACATATAAAATTCCTTCATACATTTACATTTGGTACAAAATTTCCTGTAGGTAGATGAACCATTCGTCAAAGCTTACCAAGTTAGGCTACCGTGTGATGTTTATAAGTAACTGATAATGCCATAAATAAGTTAAATTCTAAGATAAAAAGATTATCTCCCATAAATTTGTGTCCAGATCTCAACTGTCTTATACATTCTATTGTCCAACTCTCTTATTTTTTAATGGAATCTTTATAAATTCCATGGTAAAACAACACAATAGAAGATAAACATTGAAAAGTTGCTGCATGAAGGCAGCAGTGGACTGATTGTTGTGATTTAAGTGGTGAGGGGGGAGGGAGGTTACATTTAGGACTTGTCGTCAGTTGGCTGATATGATGATAATTTGCAAAAAGTTCACAATATTGACTGCCTTTTTCAATCAGTATTATTAATTAAGTTCTTTGAAGTGGGTCCAGAATCCCAGTTGAGAGGTTATCTGCATTTATGTAAATAGATGAGCTAATCAATTGTTTATAGCAATACTTTTTTTTTATACAACACCTTTAGCTGATACATGCATTCCTTTAAATTCTAATTGTTAAGTTTCAATTTGATTAAAGACTTGATGGTGCTGGTTAAACAAATTTGAAACAAATTTGGGTTGGGTTTTAAATGTAGAATATAGTGAAATTTATAGTAAGTATTGTATATTTATTACATACAATACTTGTGTTTCTTGTTAGGCTATCGTTGTACACTTGCAAGTATTTTATTCTGAAATTGGAATGTCAGTCAAATTGTATATTTATCCTGTGCATTTCATATATTAAAGTAAAATAGGATTTTGACATATAGTAGATTAAACTGAGTTGATAGAAAAGATAACAGATGCATTCTGATGTCAATCTTTTCTATCTATATCTTTATGGGAAGATGATGATTATGATGTAGTATATATATATATATATATATCTATATATATGTGTGTGTGTCTTTCAAACACATTTGTAAGCAAGATGAAGGTCAGATGATTGTAGAAGGCATCAACATAATGTAAAAACATGTAAAGAGTTGTTTACATGGCTACTTTTTCCTTAATTAATCCTTAATTATGTACAGGAAAATCACCACATTATAATATTTTGAACATTACTATTTTATGAGGATAGAGAATTAAAATCTAAGTTAGCCTGTTTCTTACGGACACTGGGATTAGGCTAGAGTAGTACTTACATTTTATTTTTAATTTCTGGCATATAATTATTTTCCTTTTCCCATATTTGGCAATGGAGAGTGTTACCACACAACACTTTCCAGATGTTCCTTACCAGGAATTGCTTAGGCAAACTTTTTCTAGACTGGTCTTTATCAGGTGGTATGGGGTATGCCTGGGTGTCTCTTGCCGGATGGTCGCCACTTTAGGCCAACTTCCACATGGTTTGTGGCCAGTGAATTTGGTATGAATTGTGGTCATTTATACAAAAACACATGGAGGCTTCTGATAATTTAGTTTCGTTTCTTATAGAAGAGGAAAATTTGTATTGAAAACTTGTTATGTTTCAGAAAACTGGCTGCCACGTGAAGATGGCCGATGACCCCGGCCCGTCATCTTTCCGCTCAGGTGAGTAGTTTGGATTCCGTCGCAGTTCGTTATTTGCGGGCATCATGCACATTTTGTACTTGCCGCTATTTTTTATGCCATAATCTTAATGTAAAATTTAAATATGCAAATTGTAACGCCACGGTTTCTTCCAGTCTTTATGACCAAAAAAACTTTTTTTTTTCAGATGAGATCGATAAGATTATGGTTTATACCAACCTTATGTTATTTTCGAATCCACTTTTTTTTATAAATAATTCCTTCCAATTTTTCTTTCATTGCTATAATCGATTTATTCGTACGGATACGTGTTTGAAATTATCAGATCTTTTTCTATCGAATGATATAGATTCGAACGATTGATCGAATCTTTCCGTGTATTTACACTGTATGTACACTCTGCGTTTTGCGTAACTCCATTATTATGTCACAATAATGTTTCACGCAATTGGCGAAAATTAAAAAAAAAACACAATCAATATCGATATAAGTATAACAAATTCCATATATGAGAAACATTTATATTCACAATTTAAATGTTAGTTTTTTATTGTAACAGTATTTATGGCTAAACTAAAATGTACATAACGTTGGTGCAACTGAAAACTTTACAACTGGCCAATTTATAAATAATATAAAATTCGAAAACAGAACTCCGATCTTTTAATTTTATCATCCTGATATTTTCATAAGATAAATATGACATTTATCTTTTTATTGAATCGGCGGTGAATTAAAAATAACCTTTAAGCGTATTTATGGATTTAACGTGTAAATATTTTCGCTGTGTGATATTTTAAGGTTTTCATTGGGTTCTGAGAGAGGCCACAAACGTGACTTTGTGGCCTGTGTGTGGTCAGCTTATAGGTCCCCAAAACTTTGTTTTCTCATAATTATACATAAAACTTAGTTGGTTGAGCTTCTTAATATATTATCTGCTTAAAGGAGGTAATTGAAAGGAATAAAAATTAGATCAAAATAATAAGACGTTGTAAAAGGTCGGGTAAGACCACAGAATTGTCAAAATATGTAAGAATAGATGATAAACTACTAAAGATGAATAATAATTTAGTCATAGAATAAATAAAAATTAAGATACAAAAGTCAAAACATAAGACATGGAAACAATTACGTGATAAATAATCTGTGGTACTTTGGGAGTCGAGTAGAAGGATGAAAGCCGATAGATTTTTTTTTAAATTACTCCCAATCTTGTTTTCTGGACAGGGATATACACCGTCCTACTTTTACTTTCCCTCTCTTATTCTTCAATATTTCTCTCATTTCATTCTTCATATTTTTTATCATTCAGCATACATTTAACATACAGCTTTCACCCATATTACATTCACGCATCCCCTTCCATCCCTCGCCGCACTTCTTGTTACACGATTTTGCTATGTCTAATTACGTCACCCACCAGCTAGAAGGAAAATTGCCCTGACTCTCCTCCTCTTCCAAAAGGGAAGCGTCGTTGCCACGAGCAACGCTCCGACCCATTCCCACTTGACCACGGCACTCATCACGTACTTTAAGTAATTACGTGCGCCACGGTCTGGACACACAAAGCAGGTGGAACGAGAGTCATAAAAAATATCTGCCAAGATAGGTAGGTGAAGTAAGGCCAACATTTTAGTTCTTCACTGTCGAAAGTAGATAAATTTTCATAGACCTCCCGTTTACTAATTGAGAACTCCTATTATTTTGTAACTACAATGTAGATCCCATCGAGTCTCCCTTTGGGTCCAATTTGAACATTTTGGGAACTGAGGGGTTGGCTTCTGGCGATGAAGCTCTAATATAATATAATTACATACACAATTTACAACTTGTTTAACGAGTTCAGACCCGTGCTTGCATTCACTTTTTTTAAGATCCACTTGGGGGACGTCCATCAAAACCAGAGTTACATTTATGCTGCACTTGACATGGTCACAGGTGACGAATCTTGAATATGTTTTAATGATAGTATTGCTTCAGAAGAAAGAGAGGAATGAGGGTAGGGAAAAATATGATCGCCTACTCTGTTCGGATAAGCTGTTATTGAACAGTTGTTCTCGAAAACAAAAAAAAAACAGTTAAAACAATTACAATGGTAAATAACAGGAAAGCGGTACACTAGCATTTGTTTGCCTGTTGCTTTGAATAAAGTTCGACGACAACCACCAAGCTGTTGACTCTCCCTTCACCGACACAACGCGTCAGCGCATTTGGCTAAATAAACATCAGATTATTTTACAGTGGCTATTTTGCAATTTTTGGGTCATCTACAATTTCGGCCATACGCAATACGTCTTTTATTTAATATCAAAAATATGGAAAAATATCCTGAACTACGGTTACAAGGTGTCAAAGATACGGGAGCTTCTTTTGGAAAGCTGTGGAAAATATCGCCTAATACTCTCCCATTGTGATAATTACTACAGGATTTTAACAGGATGATATACACCAAACTAATTATTTAAAAAACAAATCATTAATTTTAATTTTCATTATTGTAAAATCTTTCAGTGTCACCTTTCGTAAAAAGAGGTGCGTGATGAGTAAAAGAGGTCTGTTGAAAAACATTTTATGTGAAGAACATTGAAATCATTTGTAACTGTCAATTTGTGTTTAGAAGTTTAAGGTCAGTTGCTATGGGTGAGTCGGAGGTTCGGTCGCTAGGAGATGGTCGGCGGTTGTGCTGGCGGCGCGGGGGTGCGGGGCGCGGGGGCGCGGGGGTGCGCCGGGGGCTCGGCCCCGCGCCGGTCGATGCGCTCAAGGCCACGGCCGGGTCGCTATCGATTTGGGTATAAATAGTGGCAGCCCCGGCGCTCCGCCCTCCGCTTGCGCGCGCCCGGGCCCGTGTCGACGTCCGATCGACCTTGCCGCCCTGCGCGCACGTGCTCGCGACCCGGGACACTTCCTCGTCCTTGCAATGCCGCCTTGCGGTCCCATTAAGCGCTTCACTTTTCCAAGTAGACCGCTTAACGTAGGTGCGTCGAAATCGTGTCGATAACTTAATTCTTACTTAGTATTGCATCACAATCAAAAACTTTATGAGGCTACGAATTTGTAATATTGTTTGGTCATCGTATCCTGAGATAACTTAGTCCATCCAAGCTGATCTAAATTGACTACAGGAGGGCAAATAGTGAGAATTCTTTCATTAGCTGCATCATTATTAGGTCAAGTTGGTGTTTCATAGGTTAAGATGAAAGAGCCATGGCTTAACCAATTGCAACGTCTGGACAGATTTTTTCAAGGCATGATAGTTTGATGGTTGTTATATAAAACTAAATGCGTGCTTATCATGCATCTCAAAAAAGTTTACTAGTATTTGCAATAATGTCAGCCTTATTCCACGGAAGAGGCCGTGACCCTGTTCCGTAAGTTCTGTTTCCCGGAGCTGGCGCAGTCGAGCTCGTCCCAAGTCTTATAAAGTTGGGTTCATTGTGATGCTGCCGACGTGGTATCACGGTGAACTCAGACACCTTCGTTCAAACATAACATTTTGTAATTTTTAATAAAAGGTACTCCGGTAAAAGGTAGATATCTTATATCTTATCCAAGATTAACGATTAGTTAATACTCTATCTGTGTACTAATCGAGAGAGTATATAGCAATCACAAATTACAGGCGCCGGTATGAATGGAACAAGTAAAGATAAGAGATAAAATTTATTTATTCAACTTTCTAAGTCTAACCCTTAATAACCTAGAGTTTCAATTTTGATACCAATCTTTTAAACCGAATGTTCACATTATTATTAGTTTTTTTTATAGGTTGGCTGTGCGTATTTTACTGTTGTATAATGTTCTTTCCAACGGAATTAAAAAAAACAATCTATTTTTCTCTTTATCTAGATCCCCAAGCAAACACAGTAATATTAAAAAAAATCGCTTTCGTAAATCAGGCTACTAAGGGTTAAACAGAACTCTTGACGATCAACTCATTTTTTTATCTATTTGTTTTTTGATTCTACTCTGCTTCCAAAGTGCGCTGTGGAGAAGAAGCAGGAAGAAACTCCACAACAAGTAAACCTGGTGTTTATGCAGGATTTGGAATTAAATAAATGAAACGCGCTATGAAACAAAGTGCTTTTATATTTTTCATAAACTTCTTGAATTGAAGGCGATAATTTCAGATGTCGGAGGATTACAGGGTCCCCCGCTATGAATGGTTTTTTATAAGGACCCCTGTTTTTGGGACCTTTAGTTCCCTCTGCCACACCAGGCAGACACTTTACAAATTCGGGTAAAACTAGTTTTCAATTTTGATTCTACATTCCCTTTCGTCCTTCACATTATCTTCTGTTCATTCCTTTACGCTTCACATGTTCTGCAATTCTTTGCTTGCAAATCTTCTTTCTTGCATGTATTTTCTTCCCTCGTCTACATTCCTAGATCACAGTTGTTTTACATTATCACAGACACTTTATTTTACTATGTGGCACTATGTTACTACTTTGAATGATTTACTGCGCAGGGTAAGACTTCCCTTTGTAATAGCGTTCCCGCTGAAAGAAAGTACCGATTTCTTTCAACCCCGTTAGATCGCAAAGCGAACTCGGCCAATCGTCAATCCAGATCAGCCCGCGTACTTACAATTATTTATTTGAACAACGCGCACTACAATCCTCGGCTCTAGCTTGTATTGTAAAAACTGCATCAAAGGCCGGCACATTGTCTTAAACCTCAAGGCATTTAACGGTCTGTAGTGCTTAGGCAGTGACTCCTAATAATTCAGAAATTAATGTAGTACTACATAAAAGTCCCAAATTATATTTTTATATGAATAAATTTTGTCATGAAATAGTATACGATAATAAAACGTCGTCGTGACTCGCGGCTGGGAGAAGAAAGACCCGTAACAAATAGCGGTAATCACTCTTCCAGCTGTCTGCGCTTAGTAAACAAAACATCCTAGCGATATAAATTAAAGTTAATAACAAAAAAGATATACACAGAATTTTGTTATATTGCATTCCGTTGTTTTGTTTGTTTAATCGATAGAGTATCCAAGGTGTTTAATAAGTATCACGTTTACAATATCACAATCTGTGCCGTTGATGTTGGTAATGAAATTTTAAATGGCGTCCGTTAGTTCAAGCCTCTACGATCGATAAAGAGTAACCTTTTCAAAATGCGTTCGTATCGATGTACAAACAACTCTAGTAACTGTCACCTTAGTTACTTGTAGCGTCAGGAAATTATTATTTTTTTCATTTCGGATTTTTTGGGTGAAAAAGGCGAAGGCGTGTAGTCTAAAGAGCCAGTATCTAAGTTCCAAAGTCCTATAACTACAAACCTTTAGTCTAGGTTACAAAGAATAGGGGGAACCTGCCTGTTGTAAACTACGCCACTAAAAGAGATCCTTCATAGTAGACTTAACACTTCTTCTTCTTCTTGAAGTGCCTCTCCAACTAGTGGAGGTTGGCTATCAGCTTCCTGCTTAACACTTATTAGCCTGATTTACCAAAGTGATTTTTTTTAAATATTACTGTGTTTGCTTGAGGGTCTAGATGAAGGGAAAAACAGATTCTTTTTATAAAATTGTACTGCCAACCTATAAAAAAACTAATAGTAATGTGAACATTCGGTTTAAAAGATTGGTATCAAAATTGAAACTCTGGGCTATTAAGGGTTAAAGTAAATCTGTGAAGAGCGATAACACATAGTGGTGTCATGTTGCTGAAGCACTGTGAGGGTGAAGACGCAGGTCTGACTACCCCTGGAACCTGTGCTGGCACAATACTGGGTACCAGCACGTGCGCGGAAAATGCTGAACATAAAGCTGTGGGAGTTTTAGATTAGGTAGATACACAAAAACTTGTTCTCCTATTAAGTGGGAGGGTATCATGTGCGTTTCCAGAAGTTTCTGGGGAAATCAAAGGTAAGCCTTTCAAGACGGAAATGTCTCAGCGCTAACTTTTGATCGAACTTTATTACTCTTACGATAAAGTCCAAAATACAATTTTCAAAAGTTACTGTTTTTAATTATTTTACGGAACGCACCGGCGCTGTAATTTCGTAATATGTTATTTAAACAAATTTTTTATAAAAGTTTTTACTAGCTGGTGCCCTGTCGACCTTGTCTCAAGTTGTACTGTATTTACATATTACTGTTACTGATGCATACTTAATGGTTTAAGAAAAAACATATTGACTTACAAATTATATTTCGGTCACGCTCGGCTGCGGCCCGGCCTGGTGTTGGTTTCTTTTTTATAAGGAATGGAGACGAAGGATACCTTATGTGACATCGGGTGTCGTTCGCCATTATATCATACGGAATGTGACGTCATATCGCCCAGGAGATCACTATCTGGGACAACTTAACCTTAAAGCATCAAAACAATAGCTATTATACAATAATTTGCATAACTTCACATTGAGTGAAGGCCTTTACAAAACGCAGCTGACATTTTATAATTAAACTGAGCTGTTAACAAACTAGACACGTTCACTTTACACCGTGATATGTACAATAATAAAGAGAGACCTGGGCATGTGATGACCGCAGCGACGCAGTTATTGTCACCGTTCTCCCGGAGTTTTTTCCTAGATCGATCAACTACATACTTTGACTGCATTATACGACGCAAAGATAACATTATGGAGGCAATTATAATCCAGAAGAGGGAAAGTTACTAATGGTTCATGTGTCATCCAGGCTAGCGATGCACAGATCAAGTGAAGAACTCACGAAATCTCAGTGAGGGAGAAATGGTGACCACGCCCGCTTTAGCTCATGTTACAAAAAAGAGACCGTCCGCTTGAAGGGACGTCAATATAAAAACATACACACAGGGTCAACTTAAACAAGAACAGGTTTTGAGAGTCGAGGGAGTCCAAATGTCTCTCATTTATTACAAAATACATAAAAAGTAAAGTTGTGTTACGTGTTGTCATTGTGATATCAGCTGATAAACTTCCACAGCGAGGCGTAACCCTCTCCCAAACATCACCACGGTGACCGGCCATGCTCAAGCGATCTCAACTATGTCGTCAGTCCATCTAGTGGAGGCGGCCTACCCCTGAAGGAACGTGATCGCAGCGATAAGTTAGTTCATAGAGTAGTGTTAGATGACTTTTGTCAAGGTACGCGAATGAGTCACGAGGGAGTTAAGGCAGCGATGTTGTTTAGTGAGGTCTGCATGCTCAATAAATCAGTCGAATGTCCCGCTTGTTGTGACTGCGCTCGTTTGGGCACGGCAAGGTCAAGGGCGCGTTTAGGCCGGGGGAGCGGCGGGGTGGCCCGGCGCTCAGGGGGCACGGCATGGGCGGGGCCCGGGAGCCAGAAATAGACTCAGCGGCGCCGTTTGTCAACACACGCCTACGCAGCGCGGCGCGGTCCTGCGGCGCGGCCCTGCGGCGCGGCCCTGCGGGGTGGCGGCCAGGGGCTGGAGGCAGGGTGGACGCCCCGCGATTCTGGGAAGCGCGAGAACCGCGGCACAGTGTTCTGGAACGTGCCCGATCGATGCACACCTCACCTCCCACCGCTGCGACTGCCCGGGAGTACGGCGCGTTCAATCAATCCCGCGATGTAGATTTAAACCAGCGCCAGCGACCAGCAGCAAGCTTTACGTTGTAATTAATAAGCCTATTACCTGATCTCCACACCCTACACCCTTTAATATTAGGTACTATATGTAACCCACCAACTGCCCGACACTTTGTACTGTGGTCGGTCATCGGTCCACGATAGAGAAAATATTTAAATAAAACGTATTTCAAAGTAATCAACAAACTAGAGACATACGTTTTAATTTAGTTCGTGTGGGTAAACATTTTTACATTTTTTCTATTCATAAGAAAGTTTTTATTTATATATTTTTGTTAAGGTTCCAGGAACATTCCAAATCTGATAAAATGTAGCTATGCAAGTAGAGACCTTCTACACATAATACACATTACAACTGCGTTTCATAGCGTAACGTTTTTCATTTTAATTAAGGATTGTTAAATTTACATTTTGTTTAAAGAGATCATTACATCATAACACTTCTTGATTCTCGTAAACCTGCGATAGACTTCCGGAAGGCGATCCCTCGCATACAGAGCGGTGCATCTCTGTGTTTGTTTGTGACGATGCAGGAGTGCGGCGGGTGCCTTCCACCCCCTCGACCTTGGCCCGCGCCGAGCATATTCCGGAACTCATACAAAGCTCATTAACCACTATCTTTGCTTTGTGTTTACTCGATACGATTACTTGATATTAAATTAACCTTTCCCGCACGCAATTTATTTTGATTTTGTTGATATTATTATCTATTACAGATTATTTATTAACACTTACATATATTGATAAAGGATATTGTCACATGGTCTCGCACTCTAGGATGTTTAGACGAACTCGCTGCCTCACGAACAATGAACATGCCAATGCTCAGGATTTCTCTGCGAAACCGAAGCAGGGATAACGAGATTCGTAGACATAATAATGTAACTGACATAGTCCGTCGTAATGGCAGGGTTAGGTAGGAATGGACCAGGCCACATAGCGCGAAGGAAAGAATGGTCTTAGGAGCTCTAAGATTCTAGAGCAGAGTTCCCCAAACTTTTTTGTGTCGTAGACCCCTTGCCATGTTTTTCCGTGTTGGGTAGACCCCCTACTTACCTGATATTGATTTCCTGTAAATTTCTAACTGTAGGGAAGTTTAGTGTTAAAAACTTAAAGTAAAAACACATGTTAATTTATACATTTATTAATTAAATTTAAATTAAAACTACTCAAAATAAAATTTTGTATCTACTATACTAATTAAACCAATCTATTATACCAACATCCTGCAACTTACACAATTTTATAAACATATATAATAAATTTTTACTTCATAGGTACTTTTATACATAATGTAAATGTTTTGATATTATAAGATAGTATGGTGTAAGTAAATAGGTACTATCAGTGTATGTATTGAGATCCACTATCGTGGACCCCCTTTTTCATTTCTTGCAGGTTGTCATAGCCCCCTAGGGGTCGATATAGACCACTTTAGGAATCACTGTTCTAGAGTGACCACATGCACAGCGTAGCAATCATTGTTTCTGGTATTGTAGTTGCTGCTAGCCTGAGCTAGTCTGATCATACGCCAGCTGACCAATGACGTTCGTACTGTAACATCCGGTACGAATGCTATACTTAACATTCAAACTCTTTCGTATTCTGCGTTTCCTAGCTCCCTTGTCAAGGTAACTACCTCACCGAGACAGCATCCTCCGCACCGAACGTTTGCCCTTATTTTTAAATCGTTTATTTATTCAAGGCCCTAAATTCATATCTTATCGTTCTATTACTAAATATTTAAAAAAAAATGCTTCTCAAAGGAGACTCATAGCAGCACAAAGATTGGCAGACAGCTCGCGTGAGTGTAGAGTGTAGTGTGTGAATATGTTCGATTTGGGATGGCATCGAAGAGTACCCGGCGATGGAAAGTGAGTGCGTATTCTCCCTCGGATCGACATCCTTGTAAGAGAAGGCGGGCGGCCATTCCTGGAAGCAAAGCGGATTGTGAGAAGTATAGTGCTTGACTCTGTTGTATGCGTTGCGTCATGGATAGAGTTACTGTACAGGGTGTGGGGTGGTGAATGGATTGTGGAAACCCTAAACAGGGGTCGGTAAGGACTAGGAATCCTTTCAGCCACGTCAGTGAGATTGGTTCTTTTGTGAAACTCCTCATTTCTGATTACATCTGGGAGCGTAACTTCTAGCATAGCCTTCTTTCTTCTTTCTTTCTTTCTTTTTGAAAGGCCTATCGTTAACGACCTATCCATAAGTCATTACCGGCAGAACACGTGGTCAAAGACTTTCGTAGGGTATTTATGTTAATTTAAAAAAGTTCTGATGAAATACCACCTCGACCCAGGAACAAGTTTTATTGTACGAGTTGTCGATAGCTCCTTGCGTCCGGGCGCGTGGGTGGGGTGGGTGGAGTGGGTGGCGGAGGAGGAGGGGCGGCAGGGGGACGGGCCCGGTGCACGAGCCGCTGCTCCGCTGCAGTCGGACCCGGTGACCTACTTAAAATTTGATACAAACTCTCCCTTACCAGTTCACCTGCAAGTTGTCTTTCTACCTCATGCTATATATTTATTTTATAGTTAAAACACATTTGTAAGCAAAAGCCATCAAAACTTTTACGCTTATTTCAAATGATTCTGTGCGATCACTCTGAAACTTTGTTAGAATGCGTCAGGCCAATGAATTGTGGCAGAACAAAGCCTGCAGAATAATTTTTAATGTGTAGTAATCGGAACTTGGAAAAGTTCTTACTATATTATCATTACTATATTATTTCTGTAACCATTGATTTTTGAATCGGGTGCACTATACATTGATTGAGAGGAAATGTGCTATAAATTCTCCTCTTTCAAGTTTTTGCATCTTTAAGCATTTACCGTGTATAGATCTTGGCGCAGAGTCCCGGTGACGTCTGCGTGCTTAAACCTTTGTAGTAACTTCTGCTATAGATATGCACCTTAATATTGTGTTTCATTTATATTATTTATATTTTGATTTACAAGGACTATTGTTTAAGTGTTCCTATTTTTTTAGTGTTATCGTTGTTGTAAATAGAGTCAATGATGTAAAGAACCGATAAGTGATGACGTCATGACTCCTATGAATCCGAAGGAGTTGACGGTTCCGTTGAGACAGCCCTTTCGCTGCGCCCGCCGAAAGCGCATCGCACGCCCACAAGCGGCCGTGTTTACACGCCTCGATTCCAAAAATAGAAACTACCCCCGCGCTTACATAAGCCGCGTCGCCGGAGGCTGCGCTTCCTTGCCCCGCCGGAGCGCGAATACGCCAGTCGGGGTCCGACCGCCGCGCCGAGCGCGCGCCCTCACCCCTGCTGCTGTCCGTACATTCCCCGAGGACTGTTCAAATAAATGCTCGGATGGCTTTACTATAATGAACAAACAGCTGTAGTGCACTATCAACCGAATTTGTTAGTTGTTCAGTAGGAGTGACGTCGTGCTAGTGGAAGAAACCAGCTTAAGTTTTTTGAGAAAAGCCAGCCGCTGCAGCATGTCGACTGAGCCGAAAGCCGTCTCAGCTAAAGGTAAAGCATGGGCTTCGGCCGGCTTCCGTAGAATTCTTCCCCTATAGATGATATTCCTCACACATCACAAGGCAATCTGTTGGGATCCTATAAGGAATAATACCTAGTGTCTTTATTGTATGTACAGATTCACCCTTGCAGCTTTGAGGAATTTTTTTATGAGGGACATTTTTCGAAACACACTGTCAACAGTCGCACTCAAAAGACAATTGATTTATGTCGTTGGGCATTACGTACTGTCATTACAGGTGGAAACAATTCTTGATTTTACTGCATTCAGTATTTTTTATAGGATAGAAACAAAAACGCTACTAGTATATAGCTATATAGTTACTACTAGTATTTCTCAACATGGGGTCTACTTATAGGAGGTCAATTTTATAGTTATCTTTTGCAAAAATGGACTCTACACGAGTTTAATCCTTTCACTTTAATATAAACATATACAGTGTTAACATGTATGTTATTGCATGAGTGGGAAGGGGGATAAGAATTTTAAGATGAGTCATGGGTCAAAAAAGTTTGGAAAACATTGCTTTAAATGTAAATACTCGTATAAGGCATTGATTAAAAGGTCACAATGTATGACTTGAAGATGTCAATATTATTTTTGACAGTTACAGGCTTCTACGGCATTATTTGAGGGCGTTGTTAGCCGCCTAATGTCCTGTTTGTTGAGTTATCAGCACCTTCTAGAAGGCATAGAGCTTTAGTCCACAATATGGATTCCGTACTAGATGCTTTTTTTTAAATTATTACGTTGTAATATTATATATATCCCAACGCGCCCGTCGAGATCGATCCTAGGGCTTGGAACAGACAGCCGACTATTATCCGATAGCTGAAGCTTATTTAAATAAGTCTTGCAATAGAAGCAGAGCTAATGCTGAACTTTGGCAAAGTGTATTCACGGACTAAGTATAGAGTATTTTTTTTTTGGCCCCCGCTATTAGAGGCCTCTCGTACCCCTAATTTGTTGGGATCAGGGTCTTTGTTTACAAATAACTTTTTCAAATTTTTATCTTTATTCTTCCCTCACTTTCATTCTTTCAAATTCTTTTGTTCTTACCTTTTTTCTTAAAATGTTAAGATAATATAATAATAATAATAATAATCATAATCTAAATAGTCTAAAGTATAGAGTATACAGAATTTTGGCGTGATTTTTTTTTTTGCTAAATCCGTATGAAATTATGGTAATCGTTTTTAGGATTAGCTAGTATGAGTTAGGTGAAATGGATAGTGAGGATTTATCTAACGCGCGTATAAATATAAAGCTACAGCTCCTATTGTTAACTACATGAGTACGATACTAGCACATAGCATGTTATTTTGCTAAATAGCCGAATATATGTTTTCATATACTAATTTAGCTATTTAGCGTTGGCCATAATTTATTTTTTTTTATATTTCCTTACAATAGCATAAGTATAGTTTTAAGGTTTTGCGATTTGAGATTAGAACAGAGCAGTGGTTCGAGTCAGTCAGTGCTTTGGTTTGGTGAGGTCACGCGGTGCAAACTGCTCACCTATGCTGGTTATACTCTCTCACTGGAAGTTCGCGCTGATAGTACCCCGGCGCGAAGGTCTTATATACACCCGCTTGCCATAATGAGGTACGTTCAAGCGGAAAATTATTCCCGGAAGTCGAGTCGGCTTATTGTGCGCTCCGGAAAAAGGAAATGGACATGGTTGTGGTCCAAATATTTCTGTGGTTTGATGGATTTCCCGAGTTTAAACCTATGCAGATAGGTTTTAATTAAAAGGGAGTCTCTCGTGCATCTGTGACCCTGCGGTGGACCAAAACGTGGTGCATACAATTGCTGTCCTGTTTTTTGCGGCATGAGAACACGTCTAGAAATAGATATCTAAAGGATTCAGGCGTTACTTTGCGGAAGTCCACCCTAAGTAAGAAAAGAACTGATATATAGCTACTTCCGCTATGTAGCAGTAGTCGTGCAATAAAGTGCACCGCCCGCCAGCCCGCTGATAAATGTGCATGCAGATTTAAAGGTGGTAGTTGTGTAATTCGCATTGTTTGCCGCACTTTATTGCACGACTACTGCTACATATCGGAAGTAGCTATATATTAGTCCTTTTCTTATCTAGAAAAAGAATTAGGACTCAAAATAGACAGCGGCAGCATCGCCTACCTGGTGAGGGACGTAGGATACCACCACATTTTCTTGCAATACGCAAAAACGGAGGCCATAAAAAGTGAGTTACGTTCACTATCTCCATGTCTGTCTAAATGCTTATTTTTTCTTTCCGGATCGTTGGAAGGTTACTGATAATAGCCCAATGTTCATCTTGCATAGACTTCGAAATTTTCAAGTTTTTTCAATTTACCAAATCTTTCGTAATATCTTTTTCATTCGGTGCAAAAGTTTCTAGAAGCTTCCATGAAAACCCGACGTTCATAATGGGGATTTTGACCGCTGTTTTCATGTGAACTGATGAAGTCTGTGAAAATTTAATCACCATTCGATCAGTCAGTTGATTCTAAAATTTCGGATGGTTAGCGCATTTGTCGCTCTGCAGCTGCCTGTATTCCGCGACAATATTAATTTGATCATTTATTAAAATTGAACCACAAGTGTATCCAGTAATTGGTACCAAGTCCTTAACTTCTTGGGCAGTTTTGACAGGAGACCAGAACTTATAATAGATTGTACTTATGTTTTCATCCAAAAAATATCCCACGAAAACCAATTTCTTTGTAAACATTGAATTACAGGTAAAACATTATTGTTCACGCAAGTGCATGGCTTAATGAAACACGTAAACACTGTCCCGATTCATTCACAACGCGTGTGTCCGCGGCATGAAGGCGCTTATGCTTTTATAAACAAGATATATATATTTAGTGGAAACAGGCGTTATTTTGCGAAAGTCCATCCTAAGTAAGAGAAGGATCAATATATAGCCACTCCCGCACATGCCACACAAGGTATACAGTTAATTATTTTTCGTCTCCGTGTTTTTAATATTATTAATCTCTGTAAAAATAATTTAAATTGTTGATTATGTTATTGGCGCTGCAGTACCTGTTTGCTCCGATATGTTTGACGCTAATGTGAGTGAAAACTTGTCCATCCGCGTTTTATTTACATAGGTTTTCCAAATCTAACAAAAAATTAGCGTGGTCTAATTCAGTGCTTCCCAACCTTTTTTTGTGCCACGCCCTATGAAAGCCTTTGTAACGTACTTAAGGCTCAAACTCTTGTTGACTCCATTTTAGAACTGCCTTCCTATGGGACATGGGGAAAGACTGGTCTAATTAGTCAAAGAGTCTAGTCAACCTAAGTTACAACTTAGGTTCAATATTTCTCTAACGCGTATAGACTACAGTGAATAATTAAGATAAATTATATTGGCGCAATATCACATCTGTAATAATTTAGAGTTGGAGCAAGAACAACGTGGAGTATAATAGTCCGCTTTTTAAGGCACGACTTCGGAATTTTTGCCAGCGCAACCAAAGCAAAGCCAAAGCAACTGACTAAGTTGTGGTTGGGCTCTCTGACACTCTTGTATCGGAATGCTAACCGACTGTTTCCGATGATTGACAGCCCAGTCGAATCTAGTGATTGTGAAATTGTACCTACCTTCGCTACCTAAAAAAGAGATTTTACCAACCTGCCCCCTCGCTCCTGTGGATTCTACAAATGACACTTGGATGCCAGTATAAGCCAGATCAAGATAACAATTAACGACGACCCTTTCACTCGCTTTCTCGAACCGTGCAAGGATGCCGTATCGGAACTTATTAATGTAACCGCTCTTTACCCCAATGACGTCACGCTGCGTCGGTGACGTGTTGAAGGTCCGAATGAAGGTCGGGTCGCGTGGTCGCGTGCGGCAGCCGCGCGGTCCGGCCTGTGTCCTTTATTGAAGAGAGCCAGGAAACCGCGGCTCCAGATCGACACAACTTTATTTTATGCAGAGTGATTGGAAGTAGGTGCAGAAGGTTTAAAGCTTTTTGTTGATAAATGCTGCTGTACATTCACTTAATTAAAACTTTAACATATTATTACAATCGCCTTGTATAGCTATTTTGGTGAATTAAATGGGTAGAGTCCGTTTGTACGGCGATCTCCTGTAAAAATGTAACTTTCTCTCGCTGAAGTGGCTCGATGTCAGACTGGACAGTTTTTGAAGATTCATGTTTATTTATAAACATTACGATCGTTATTGTTACTGTCAACGTTACGCCGACGGCGCCCAGCGACAGTAAGTGAGCACAAAGGCCAGGTCTGCGCGGCGCCGGGAGCGCGTACAGGCGCGGACAGGCGCGAGGTATATTCGGGGCTGACGCACGCCCGGGATTCCCCGCCCTGACTCACGAGCGATGTCACCTCATCTAATAAGACGTTTTATTTTGTCCCATTGCGCAACTTCTTTTTCGGAGCGTGGAATAATGAAATCATAGACTCGGTTAGATTATTATAAAGAAACAAACAAACTTACATCATCATTATCACATCAACCGTTGTTAGGCCCACTGGTAGACATAGGTCTTCCTGGAGATTTCATTCGTTGATTCCGGTGTATTTTGTCGATGTCAAGAAGGTCGTCTGTTCATCTAGCAGGTACACTTTTTAACAAAGGTCTGGTTGGAAATCACGTCTGTCCAAGAATTTGTTATATTGTTTGCGCATCCACAATTAAAATTATATTAATATTTAGAAAATCATCAGAACGAGATTTTATCTACGAAATAAATTAACAATCAAAATTATTTATGTATATATATTTATTTAACCAGTGTGCGATATCTGCTTGGGTGTTATAAAACTATGACAGTTTTAGGTACACGTTGACTTGTATAAAGTTACATAAATCCACGATACAATCGAACAGCATGATATCCACTGCGGGTCGTGTGCCTACAAGTAAAGGAGTCGCTTCAGATATTGAACGTTCGAAATAAATTGTGCGAGAAAGTCGCCGCCTCCAAGGTACTGAAAACAGTGACAGTGTATCAACAGGCTATCGAAAGAACTGCACCTGTAACTACAGATGCAGCGTAAAATGATAACTCAAGTAATTTTAGTTATTCGATGGAAGAGTTCACTTAAGCGATTTAATAGCTTTGCGGTCTCACAATACGGTGAAACTGCGTATTCTGCGTTCGAGCCAGGCGTCTCGAAGAGTCTTCGAGTTTCGCTATCTTAAACAGTTTTTCCGTTCGAGCAATTTCTATTGAGTAAGTGTAAGCCAGGTAAGAAAGTATTCTAAGTAAGAACTCTGTTAAGTTACCAATCTTTGCTTTCGCCTTTAGTAATTTAACAACTTTAACTTACGCGTCTTGTAGTTGGAATATCAAACATCAGCTGGTCATTGCCTAGACGGTGGACAATGGCTTGCGGCGCCTGCAAGCTGTGAAACGTTTGATAAATATAAACACGTTTTGTGATTACTTTTACAAGCGAACCCGTTACGAGTGGTCGCCTCGCACAGTCACCCGGAGTCACACGTCGTATAAATAATCCGGCAGGTCGGCGCGTCTGGGCGGGCGGCGCCTGCTGCGGGCGCCACTTCCGCGTGGGGCCCCGCGCCGCCCGCAGCCGCCCGCAGCCGCCCGCGCTGGTCCCCGTGCAAAATATAAACGGCCCCGTCCTCTGCGACCGTTAACTCATACTCTAATCTCGTAGATGTGCGCCGGCGCCGGTGCTCCGCCGTCGTGCTGTTTTTCTCCGGTGACGTCAAGCACCCGACACTCGCGAACCGCTGAATCACTGTCTTCATTAGAAATCTCTTGCACTACGGGCTAGCTTAAGTCGGGCGCCAGGGCTTCGACTCATCAAAGCCATTACTATCAATTATTTTTGTTATTTCAACTGCTTCCAGGATAGAAACATCACGTGACGCAAAACCTTATAAAGTTTAAAATTTTACCAACTAAACCTTTGCTTTGCAACAAATGTAGATAAAATTTGCATGAAGCTTCAACAGGTGCTTCATGGCAGACAGCTGAAACAATGATTAATTTGTTTATTACAAAATAAATTTCTAAATTATTATTGTCATGCAGTGTTTAGTACTGTCAGTCAATATAAAGACGATCAAATCGGTTTTATCTTTATAACTTATATATTTTCGACGTGATTAATGAAAAGGATCCACTGTTTTTTTTTTTTTTTTTTTAATATTCCGCGCCATTGGTGGCCTTTTGTACCCCTATCTTTGGGAAGGACAGAGTCGTTTATTTTCTTTAGTAATTTTTCCTCGCTCTTTTTTATTACCTTTCTCTTCTTTCATTCGTCAAATAATCTACCTTTTTTCTTCTTTCATTCCACAATTTTCTCTGTCTTTTTCTTCCGTTCTATTTGCCATACATCCACCTTCAACCACTACATTCTAGGTATCTTTATTTACAATTATCTTTAAATCTCAGTTTTATACAGCTTTACATTCTATTATTTACATATATTTATCACAGTTTTTATTTTTTATTCTTATTATTGCAATATTTTTATTTACAATTTAATGTCTTTCTTTACGGATCCACTAGTGTATCAAAATGTGATTTAAATTTTAATTAAATAATTGATGTGCATCCTTACAAACAGGTTTATTGTTATTGCTAAAACTGTTAAAATTGAATAATTTCTATTTTTTTGTTCTTTTTATTTTCATTTTAAAAACGAGTTTTATTTCAATTCGCCTCTAAGGCATTGTTACAAATAAAATCAGGTATAAAACTTCATGGTACACTTTAGAAGGAAAAAAAAACGGCGAATGTTATGAGTGCGATGGATGCATGAGGCAATAGAGGCGACTGTCAGTAACTGCACTCTGATTAAAATAAAGCGGTGAGCTGGGGAAGAATGAAGAAGAGAAGGAAGAAGTCAAACGAGAATAATTCTTATCTAATTGTCGTGTCCTCTTAGCCTTCAACTTGTGCAAGGCCGCGATCTAAATGCAGCGAGTGGGCGGCGCCCCGCGGGCCTTCGCCGGTTGTGATCGTGACATTACATTCATGTAATCTACGGAGTCTTTTAAACCGTGCTTATAGCTGCAGGTGTCTTGTATGCTAGCGTTTTGCAGCGTGATTTTTAGGGGCACGTTCAACTTCGCCCAACAATGAGCATATATAGTGCTTGTTATGTATATATCTTTATATATGTACACGAATAACTTACGTCACGTATTAAAAGTCTCTTAAGATATTTGAAGGAATAATGTAAAGACATGGGGAATGTCTCTGAAAGATTTTCACCTTTAGCTCTCCCAGAGCTGAGTATCTTGTATATAGAAAGACGAATTCCTGGTCGTTAAAATATTAATATCTGTAGTCAAATAGCAATACGAAATATTGATGCACTCTAGATGGATAGGCGTAAGAAGTAATGAGATGAAGTTACCTCCTTCATAGTCGTGTGCGTTCTCGAACTTACCCGTAGTCTCTCCCAATCCATAGCACTCGCGGCAGATACGTTTGAAGCTTCGTGATATTTGGACCCTGGCCTATTACACCCTTAACGACAAGATTCTCAAAAGCATTCTCTTTACTTTTTTTTCTTCCTTTTGAATTCCTAGAGAATGAATTCATTAGTGCATTTCTAAATTTGCTAATCTTTCACTTGCGTACGATTATTCAAAATATTAGGAAGTGGTGTACAGTAGGGTGTATAGCGCAACAGGTGCAGGAGCGAGTGACGTCACTGCTCAACATTTTCCTGACGAATGGAGTCGCGTTAGAGCCGCGTCGCGTGCGCAACGACATAAGCATGCCACAATCACTCCGCCACTATCTCCTCCCTTTTAAACACTCTCCAAGGCTACATAGTTGTTCAATCAAAATAAAATTGACCTTAAACCTGCTCAAACTGGAGTATCGCGGCTACTGTAGACCACCCACACAAACATTTTTACGGCACATTATGAGGAGCTGCAAATGCATGCATTCCGCAGCGGTATATGTTTGCGCTGCGTGTATTTTATAGAAAAAAAGTAGCGCTGTGATGTGAAAGAAAAGCTAGTAAATTTGTCTTTTTTTTATGGAGCAACCTAAAGGCAAAAGAGGTTCGTTAAGTCAAGGGTAAATTTCCCGGCGATCGTTACTTTGTTGACATTTTCGCTGCCCCGCGAGCTTTCTCTCTGCACGGTTCTCGGAAAGCCGTGTAAAGATGCCAAGAGACCGGAGCGGAGTGAGCAGGTCGTAGTGCGGCGGCGCGCGCGCGCGGCCAGTCGCAGTGCGCGCGCGAGCCCCGGCGCACGCGTCGAGTGCCAGTGAGTGCCAGTGAGTGCGGAGCGCCGCTCGTCGGCAGTGCCAGTGTCCTCATAAGATGTTTGCGTGTCGCGCAGTGCCCTCCGTTCGTGACAAGGTGCAGCACGGTGTTTAAAGTGGATTCCGGACTATACCAGGCCGTGGAGCACGCGCAGCGGCTCGAGCGCTCCCAGGCCATGTACGTCATGAATTTAGGTGAGTCCGCGATTTTTCCACGTTCGCTCGTCAGGCGCGGTCGGGCCGGAGGCCTAGTTTTTCGGTGCTGCGCGAGCACGTCGGCCTTCTAGGTCCCCGCGTGCCCCGGCGTGTCCCGGCGCGCTCCCGGAGCCGCGCGAGTACGACTTCATTTCACTTTGTATCTTATTCATAGCGCGGCCGGTGCGCATGTGTATGTTTTTATTACACTTCACGTACGGCGCGTGGGCGTGTGTTGGTGTGTTTGCGCTATCGATGTTGCTATTTTGGTCGCGCGCGTGTGTGCGCGGCGTCCGTGCACGGCGCGCCGGTGTGCGTGCCGTATCCGCGTTCGTCGTCTTATCATTTTGTCGGGTGAGCGCCGCCCGCCGCGGCTCTTGTCTTGTTTCTCGGCGGACTTCGTTGTTTATGACGCGGATAAGGTGCGCGGAATGCGAGCGCACTGCACCCGGGCCCGGGTTCATTGATGACGGCGGCGGTCGCGTGATGTGACGTCGTTGGAGCCCCTTGACCTCGCTCGGGCAGAGGCGTCGCGTGCTCGCCGACGCTGCGGACCCGCGGAACTGAGGCCGCACGCCGCATCGGATAACGCTATACGTTACTATCGATCGTCGCCGATGGCCCTTTGCGCTAAGAAGGATCAATTGAAGTACATAAGAAGGAAAGTTAATTCATCGTTTCGTATCGTTCTACATAAAAACCCAAACAAATGTTACCAATTCAATGTAACTCAAGTTATGTAACTTAAAAACACTTAAAGAAATCTCTATCAATGAATATAAAAATTAATTCCAATAATTTGTAAGGATGTTGTTGTTGTTCTTATTAAAATGATTGTCCACCGATGAATTGTTTTAATTACGTTGTATTGTTTTCCTGCAAACAGACGGGCTTCCTGTTGGGCGGGTAATAAAAGTTCACCAGTTGATTTTTTCCTACGCTCAGAGGTTAAAGGCCGCGCGCTTATAACATATCTATCAGTAGTGATTTTAAGAGTAAAGCATGATTCGAGATGCTGTTAATGCATTTAGCGAAGTGAACAGATTAGCGGCCTTCACCCGACGGTAACCAATCTAGACTTACGCGCAGGCGCACGCGATCACAATTCATCACCTTGACATTAGCGATGGTGTCATTAATTAAAAAAAAATTTGACAGAACAGTATATCTAATTAACGGCAGAGTTATAATCGCGTGAAACCGACATAGCTTCTAACTCCAGAAATTTATTGTCATTAAAGTTCATACTAGTGCAATTGTATTGCCGTTTTTTTATAATGTATTTTATATAATGTATACGAGAAGATTGCCTTATATTGTAAAGCCTTAAATTATGTCAATTGAAGAGATGGCAGATAGCTGTTGTGTAGGACTTGAAATGTTAAGCTAAGAGTGAAACATAGAGAAGTAAGGAAAACAAAAGGAAGCTTTGAGTGGAAAGCGTAAGAGAAGTACTGTCATCATCAGTATTTCAGCCGGAGAACTTCCACTGCTGCACATGGGCCGTCTTCATAAATTTCCAATAAGACAGATTGGAGTAATGATAAAAAAGTACGCAAAAAATAAGTGATAACAGAATGTTAAGTAGAGAAGTTTTCCTCGCGTCAGTATTGTCATCGTGAATCGATAGGTTTCTGATCTTCACGTGCTGAGTGGTATCAGGTTCGTTACTACGTAAAAATGTTGTCACGTTCGCAAGAGCCAAAATGTTGTAATAATATCTAATAATAATGATTAGATCACACACTTACAGGTTTTCGCACGCGTACGCGCTGCTCGGGTTTAATAATATTTTTGTTTGATAAGATAAATGATTAACTATATGTGAGATTAATAATGATTGACTGATTGAAGTTGAAACCGTTGTTTGCTTTAGAAATCTTCAGTGTTTGTTTAGCCCGCATTGGACGTTCCGATGACACCGCGGAACCTTATCGCCGGAGAGGTGATGAGGAGGATGTGAGGAGGTGATTCTTTAATTTATAAATATGCACTCGGCGGCTCTAGCGCCCTATGTTAATGTTTTTATGCTTACAATAATTATAATAGATTCATAGAAATAAGGGACATTCATGGTGTATTTACAAGGCATCATGAAACTGGCTGTACCAAAGTTGCTACTGCTTATACACATATACAGTCTAATTTCTCTACAAAATTCAAAACGCATATTAAAGGTAAATTGACGAAAAAGGATTGTTATCTAATAATCGAATATTTAAATGACAAGAATCAGTGCAGTAATGTCACTTGATTGTTTTGATTTCATTTAGGCTATATCTGATAGAGTGTATATGTATAAATCTGTATTGTTAAACTTTTGAAAGATGTATTGTTGTGGAGTTTCTTCCTGCTTCTTCCCCGCAACTTTGTTATAGTTGAGAAGCAAAGTAGAATAAAAAAAATAAGAGCTGTAATAAAAGTTACAATGTTAAAGAAATGAAAGATTCCATTTAGATTATAACTATGTTTTGAGCTAGCATTTATAAATGTTGTGATTTTACAAAAACAACAAATATACGTCATCCAATACAAAGATTTTAATGTACAGCTAAAGCCGTGTTTATGACAGTGTAGCCGGTTTGAACCAGCGCGCGGCGGCAGATCCGCAAACGTTTGAAGGCGATTGCAATTAGTGCATCGTAAAAACCGCGCCGCCCGTCTGCCCGCCCCGCGAATTGTCGCAATCCACCTGTGCTCGACGTTATCTCACTTCCTTGTGCTCAGCGTAAACTCTCATGCACGAAAACAGGCACTGGATGCAGGTGACAATATATCAAATTGTGTTAAATTACAAGTAGTTGAACAAAACTCGTAAAGAATACAGTACACCAAGCGGCGCTTGTCGTTCACCTTCGCAGTCACGTACTCGACAACACGACTCACTTCCCCGCTTTCTTTCCATCTTAGAGACCCCATGAGGCTCATCAATTGCAAAGTTAGGCAGCCTTTGGAACCGTGACCCATTAATTCTGCCTCTGACAACAAATCACACGATGTAATCGATTTATTTCATATCACGGGTGAAATCAAAGAGTGTCGATCATAATAGGGAAAATCCGCTTGTACGCGGTGATTTAAATTCACAAGGAAGTGGTTGTAGGGCGGCAGGTCCCGTCGGAGGCGAACGGCTCCCACGGCCGCCGGTGGCCGTTACTCGGAACCAGTCGCTGCCGGTGCGCGGCCTGGAATGCTGAGCGCCGGCGAGCCAGACGCGCCGGCGCTGCGGGCCGCGCGCTCCTCGGCGCCCCGGCCTTCGCCCCCGCCCCCGCAGCCGCTCGCAATGCGGTCGCTGCGACGCGCTGCACCTACACCACGCGGTCGCAACATAGTGCCATAGCACACCTGCGTCTCAACTAACTTTCAGCCCACATACGAGATCCGGCTCGTATCGGCGATGTCGCCTCAACCTGCACTTGTCGTTCAGACTTTTATTAACGTTATTTTCCGTTTTGGATTATCAATACATATGACTCAACATATAAATTTGCGCAAAGACAGTTTGGTGCAAACTTACACCGCGTTCGGTATTTTCGAAAGCGATCAAGGAATTATTTTGAGACCCTTATATTACATTCAGCTTTGGATAATTTACTTCCTGCACATCTTTTTTAGACGCGAAAAGAAAAATATAAAAGTTTTCAATTTAGTATAAACTATATTCTAATTGGAGTTACCTTATAATGACATTCTTCAATTTTAATTAAAGCTACAAGGGATAGAAAGGTAATCCACATTAAATAGAATTCATTGTAGCATGTATTATTATTTCAAAAATGCTTTTCGTTGTAAAAAAGTTTCATGATTCATGACATTGGGATCTAGCAAAGCACAACCGAACTGTTGTTAAATTATCGTGATTGTGCGCACATTGTTCAGAGTTGTGATCAGTGTGCACGTTCATGCCGTTGCATTATGCGACGTTTTGTTTCAATCATCTAAATGCTTTGAATATGTTGCGCCGGAGCGACGTCATTGAAAAATGAAAAATTTCCATTTGTAACATTTTTACCTGTTTGTTCGCGCAGAAGGCACGCGTGAGTCAGAGCGGCGCGCCGGCATTTCGTAATATAATGTGAATTTCCTGGTTGCATTTACTCTATCAGCGTTAATTTTAGTTCGTCTTTACCCGCATTCGCCAATCTTACGATCAAACTGCCGCCCGAAATAGACGCGCTCAAGGTCGCTGCTGCGCCGCCTCTAGCCCGTCAACATTATATCTAGGAACGTTGTGTCGGCCAACAACACCACACTCCAACTTGCGAGGACAGATTACTTTACCCCGGAAAAATTGTATTCGTATCACATACTGGATCGAACGATTTGGCTGTGAAACATAAGCCTTTATTCAATTTAATCTGGTTTGGAACCAAGAGGTAGATTCTCTCAATTTTATCCGCACAGTCGAAGTCCTTAAAGATATTAAATGACTAATCATATCTTATATTCAACCACGGGGATTGTATTTTGAAAAGTTCCAATAAAAAGGTTTAACATGCTATAAATGAAAAAGAAATAGAGATTTTTCATCTTTTCTTTAAAAAATGTCACCGCTGAGTCACAAAAAGAAAGACATGCGTAGCTGCAGTGACTTTACGACAACGACTTCCGGGATAGAGTGGAGTGGAGAATATGTAAGAAACCAGACTCCGTCATCAGAATAGAAAGGGGAAAAGGTTTCGTTTTCAGTTGTCATCTTGTTATAAGGAGAGACGTCCCGGTTCACGAGATGTGTTGTGAGCCGGGCCCGGTGCGCGCGCGTCGTGCCCGCGCCTGTAATAATTTTATTTTTCGCAACTCTTTTGCGCGTCCGCGCGTCGTGCCGCGCGTTATTTTTTCTGGCTGACGTCAGCGTGACGCACGCGCCGCGACCGAAATAAACGCCGCGTCTAGACGGCGGCAGGATCCGCGCGTCCTTTACTACAATTTGCAAGCGGACGCGAATACGCCGCTACCACTACAAACACTAAACGCGAGGTCCAAACTACTACTTCCACTACTCGAAGATCACAGTCGCAACACAACTATACGATATACAAGAATCGGAAAAGAACCTTCGTGAATTACTCGGGCGAAACCGGTTCACGAAGTTTCACCGTAAACAGCCAACGTTTCGAGTTAACAATTCGCGCAATGTTCGCGATCAGCTGACAAAGTTTTTTCGATCTTGACCTCGCAAACGACAAATATAGATGGTGACTGCATGAGTTCTGTTCGTTATAACCATTCGTAACCAAAACATATTTTGTGCGAGGGAAAAAAGCGTTTCGGTTTGTTTAAAGATTCGACAAGTTATACAGTTGAAGGCGTTTAAATATTTCGTACAGTTCGTGCTCGATTCGATTGCTTCTCGGCGGCAAATTACAATATGATTGTTAGGGACGCGGTCCTCGGTCCGTTGACGTCAATGCGGTTGGTGATCGCGCGAGGGCAGGGAGAGGAGCGGCTCCACCGAGGTAGCTCTTGAATCAGAATGCGGTCGCATGTGTCAACGAGCGGGGCAACGTGTGATGACACAAGTTTGCGCTGTACTGTACTGTTGCCGGCGGGCTTGTATATGCACACACATACACACATACCTTAACAAAAATCCAAATAAGTAATGAGGTTCGCCGCGCCCTATTAAAAATTTTAGCTAATGTAAATGATTTTCCAAGACAAATTCTGCGTAATTTGAGTGAGCCTGGGAACATTTGTATCTGTATCATTCTTTTATTTTTAATAGAGAAAAATGATATTCAGGAATTTAATATTCCTTTTCATTATTGTAGAAATAAGTGACATTACTGCCAGAGCATAGCTGAAGTGGCGCTTTTTCTTAAATAAATAATTTAAAATGTTTTGTTGGCTACAAATTAGTTTTATCTTTCTTTCTGTGTTATTATTATTTTTTTATGTAATGGTAAAGCAGACACAAATCATACAATTATTATTTTTTCACTGAATTTAATTATAGCCAAGCCTCTCTTGCATCCTCCTTTATATCATCCATTAATTCCTCTCTTTTTCCCGTCACAATATCTTTTATTCCTTTTTTTTACTTTTTCTTTCGTATATCGATTCACTTCCATCGCTTATACTGCAGCAGGGTCCTGCAGTTACATTTTTTTATTTTTGTTTGCTTTTGATTTTTTGCATTTATAAGCTTTAATTTATTATTATTGTTATTATTTTTCCTTTTTTATTTTTCCGTCACAGTTTATTTTTAGTCCATTTTTAAAATTACTGCTATGAGATTATACATGTTAAGATATTTTAGATTCTGTTTGTTTTTTGTTTTAATAATACGATAATAGCACACAAAGCGGGTGAAGATCTGGCCTTCTGGGAACCTTCGGATCAGAAATACAAACGCGTTTTGATTGACAACCAATACCGGGGTCCTCGGGGATTAGTTTAGTTTTATTTACCTCTTGATATTTACTTTTGTAAATACCTCTATATAGTTGGCAAGCATCTTTAATTTCATTGCCGCTTGTGCTACTCCGGCTTGTTACTTCAGTTTATAAAGCATAGCAGCAAAGCCACAGAGTTTGTTACCTTTGTGTTTATTGTCTACATTACAAATTTTATTATGCCTTTGTAATTTAGTATTGCATGGTTAATTTTAATTTTGTTGTAACATTATGTGAATATAGACCCGTAGAGTCTGCCCGGCGCTGAGGAGACGACGTCTGGCAGGACCGGAGGATGGTTTCCAATGGAAATGATCATCAAGTACAACGTCAATTACACACGTTACGTCTGCACTACTAGACTAGTTATTTTTACGTTTGTTACGTACTTTCGCCGAAAAACAAATGACTCAATTACGGAAACATTACAAGGTTGACAGTAACAAATGAGAATTATGACTTTTATGTAATTAAAAATGAATAGTATATCGTCTCGAACTCTTATATTTTGAGTTTTGTTTTTATTCAGCTTTCTCATTCCCATCGCAGGCACATCGAGTACTTTTTATACTACCATGGGGTTTTTAAGTGAAACAAAGGAATGTTGATTTTGACACAACCAAAAGCTCATTGACCCTGGTTAAACACAGGGAGTTGAATAATTGGATACTTATCAAAGAGTTTGATAGATATTTGACTTCATAGATCCGAGTTAGACTCTCACTCTACGAATCCACGAGTATAAAAATTAGTGAATAGATGCAGTAATACTAACGTACTTGATTTTAGAAATAACTTTCTTTGCGATGTTATAATTTGCATAATTTCAGTCATAAGGCGTCCACTGCTGGGCATGGACCTCCCTATATCTATCACCTCCAGCATCTTTAGAAGTCTATAAAGACTACTTTGTTGAAGTCAATTCTATTATAAGAAAGTGTCCAACGGATTGAAACCCCAATGTATACCACAACAAATTACCATGACTTTTGCCACGCATTATTATGTCCATTTTAAATCTTATTTTTATTTTGTTTTCATAAAGGTGGCCTGTCTACGAACAGTAATATAAATAATAAAATAATAAAAAATAATAAAATATGATTAAGAAATAGCAGAAACCTCGATACGTTTCTATCGCGTAGTGCGGTTGTCCTCGCGCTGGTGTTGTGGGAAATTCCAGTTACAGCTTATACATTTTTTTCTACGAATTGAACCGGATTCCTGGTGTTGGTGTGCGTGCGATGCGCCGGAAATTTGCCGAATCGCTAACACGAACATATCACTCAAAGTTTTCGAAAATAGTTGCAATTATTTCACATATTGAAGCCAAAAAATTATAATTACACCGACCGCTTATTGTTCATATGTAACATTCATTCGTGTTACTTATACGTTTAAATTTGAAATAGCTGCATTGTAATGTCAGTATCTGATGTTTGCTGTCATGATCTCTCCGTCTTTCGTTTCTTTACAGTGAATTATTTTTGTCTGGATTCAATAAAAATTATATTTAGACATGTAACTCAAAATCTGTTTTCGCATTGAATTTACGAAAATCCTTATCAACTTTAACCTTGGCAATACATACAATGAGTAAGGTGGTAGCTCATCAGGTCATAATTATTTTAAAAATTAGGCACCAAGGAGTGTACATCTAACTTGACGGCCTCAAGAAAGGGAAGAGAATGGTAACAGCAGCAAATTGTATGGAGTTTCCCGAGCGAGCGCTCTCGTTGTTAGACATTGACTGTCCGCGCTCGGAACCAACAACGCTCTAACCCTGGAAAACGCTTTGCGCCGCGTACTGGATTTGATTTCGAGTAGCCATACCACAAACACTAGCTGACCGTGCAGACTCGGACTACCCCAACACTCGCGGTTCGTTGACTTAAAAACTCGTAGGCAAACAGAAAAAATGACATTGAACGCGTTGTTAGTCGAAAACAAACCGGCAGCATTGAGCGGAGCGAGGCTGCGACGCGTTTTTACACCTTGCAGCATTGCCGCACCGGCCGCCCCGGCGGTCGCTTCCGCCTCGCGCACGGAAAGGGAAGCGGGCACGCTCCGCTGCCGACCTTTTCGTCGCTGTCCGTTTCTTTTAAAAACCACTCAAGCGTTCTGGTGTTTGTCGCGATCTCGGCTTTTTTGGATCGTACCCTCGCTGCTACTCAATTGACGTTTGAAGATTCTACGGGTTTGGAGCAGCAAAGCGCAGAGGTCACCTAGTCAAAGACCTCTTATAAGGTAGTGAAGTTCGGGAGGTGCCGAAGGAGCTTCGGTTCAAGCCATTATATACTACTTTTTTACCAACCGCATAAGATGTGTGTTATAACGTTTATATCAGAAATAGAACTCGATAACATGAATTTTAGATTTTTGACTCGAACAGATGGAGAGCTCCAAGATTCCATTGAAGCTATAAATGATATATATATATAATATAGATAGATAAATAAGAAAAGGACCAATATTTAGCCACTTCCGCACATGCAGTGGTAGTCGTGAAATGCACATGCGGCAAACAATGCGAATTACACAACTGCCATCGTTAAATCACTCGACACGTGTTTCACCCCTCCACGGGGCATCTTCAGGAGTTATGTTACACCGATTAGAGCCAAACACAGAGTTGACTCTGTGTGTGGTCTGTTATTGGTCCTTTTCTTATTTAGGATGGACTTCCGCAAGGTAACGCCTGATTCCATTAAATATGATAGATAAATGTGTGATTTTGTCACAACTCGTTGAAGTCTTTCATTAGAAATGCTTTTCTTATCTTCGGTAGACGTATAGAATAATTTATAGTTATTTATAGAAAGTTGATAGGTAAGCTCGGAAGAGCTTGTAATGTTTAAAAGTTCTTTTCTTTATGTAGGGTCTAATATGTAATAAGTGATTTGTTTGTGGGTACAATACACGACAAAAATCGTTAAAAGTTTTTAAGTGATTGTAAAGCGTGAGAATAAATTTGTTTATTTTATAAATGATATTTATGAGAGTGTGTTCGATGGTTTCTCTCAGATCTGGCAGCAATATATTAAATTGAAAGAGCTTAATTTTTAATTCTAGTTTTTATCAAATGAAGTTCTATTGACATTTATCACTATGAATAATCAATCCTAAGTTGACAAATTAGTAAAATCATTAATATGCCATATTCTTCGATTATCGTTAGGGTTGCATTTATTTAACTTCTCATTGTTTAATACGTGTTAAATACTTCCAGTGACATCTAAAGTTGATTAAAATATAGATATAGAACAATATTATATAAAGAAATTCAAAGAAACACATTAGACATGAATATTTGACCAGATAGGTCAAACAAGGAAATTATATGATACCAGAAGAAAGGAACAATTATGTGAAACATCAAAGATATTTACCAAAATAAATTTATTACTAGAACTTACCAATCGCCTAAGTTTTGAACTCTTATGACAAGCTTAAGAGATACTTTTGTTCTTAAAAAGTATAGTGTTAATAAATTAAAACTTATTTATTTAAATAACTGCATGTTAGTATAATACATATATGTATCTTTATACTAGCAATAATTATAATTCATCACCAACAAACCACGTGTACAGTTTGGCAATTTTATATGTAATTTTTTTGTCAGATAAATATGTGGGAAATAGATAAATGATTTGGTCGGAATACCGCGTGTCTTGTTGCACGAACTGTCGTACTGTGTCGAGCGATAATGATCATGGTAGCGGTAGGGTTTATTAATTTTATTATTAACAAAAGTACACCGCAACTTCAGATGTTGAACTTTAAACACTAACAATGCAAACTAACCGAATGATCTAAGCGAGTTCTTGTAATAACTGAAACAGGTTACACACGAAATAAACCTCAACAACCATTGCATATAATTGTGAGTCATTTTTCATTCGAATTGCGTAAAGATTGTGAACAAGTTGAGAAACTTTAACGTTGTCCTTTTGTAAAAAACAATTGTTAAATACAAGTCGCGATATGTTTCTATTGGGTAATTGCACGATGCGCGTATGTTGGCAACGGGAATAATAGTCTTTATATATCTAATCTATCTGTCGTATACGTCATCAAATGATAATTCTGTCGTCTTAGCGTGGGATACCATTCGTCTGAATTTACTGGACCACTACATATCCTTGGTGTTATTGCGAAGGTGTTTGTAGGCGATATGTGGCCACGTAGTTGCTGTCGTTGGTTGGCTATAGTTCTGAACAGCTGAGGCAAAGGTTGTTCAACCACCTTAGATTTTATCCTACATTGCTGCAGAAGATTGTATTTATAATTATTACTGTTTATATTTAATTGCGATCAAAGTATGTTTTTTGTGGCCTCTTTGCATTGTTTGCGAATATTTTTACAAAAGTCGCGGAGGCAATGCGTAACCTTGCGACACTCCTCGCATTATTTCAATATTTTAAATTTCGAACGATCCCAATTGGTAAGTCCTGAGTTCGAGGAAGCTGTGAAAAGAAAACCACAAAGACTAACCACTAAAGAAAATTAGCTGAATATAAACAGTTTGCGACTGTCACTGTCTGCGCGATATACATTGCCGTGCCGTTGAACAGACTCGCCGACGCCACCGTACGCTCAATGACATGTAAAGGAAACACCGGAAAGTCTCGTATCGCATGAATCACACACTGCACGCAGCTGTTTGACAATAGATATCTCAAGTAATCAATGTTAATAATAGCAGCTCTCTTATACGTGGCACAGGAAGGGAGCAAAGGTCTTGTGTTTTTGTTTAGAGTGCTGGCTTTTGATTAACAATTTAATGAAAGAAAATGTCAAATTAAAACAGACCGAGAGAATTTGGTCTGTTGCGGCGGCGGGGCGGTTTTTTGACATATATATATATTTTTCATTAATTAATCATGAATCATTAATATATTTAGATATCGAATGTTGACCTTTACTCCGCAGCGCGCGCTGAGTAAACCGTGAGCCCGGTTGCACGGGGTCCGGGGGGAGGGGGGGGGGAGCGATAACTGTTTTAGCAGGCGCGATAGCTGCGGCGATAGCAGATGATGTCACTGCTATATCTGCTGCCGGCCGCGCTCGCCGCGATAAGCGACCTGACGAGAACTAATCTACTTTTAAATTACAAGAAGCATACTTTTCTCCGGCTAACGAATGCTACAGTGAGGCTGCGTGATACATTTTTTAAAAATTGGTTAACGGAATATCTAAGTAAGCGCAGATGTAATTATGGTACCCAGCAGACGATTTTGGAAGGAATTTGCAAGGAATTTGAGAAACAATTAAAAAGAATATTCGTATTCCTGAGTATGATCACAAAAACTGAAGGAATCTGGTGTGGACACATCGTGGATCAGCGCGTATTTGGAACTATGGTTTGAAGCTTCTAGTTAACAGACATCATTATAAGAAAGCTCAATTAGATTCTAGCTTGTATCTGGTTGGGATGTTTTGAGATCAGTCGCTCGAGGATGTGCTTCTTCGTGCCTCTCCGTGAAGGATGCTCGACTGGAGCTGAAACAGACAGGCTGTATTGCCTGCCTCCCACGACTTTCAGTCGACTTGCTTAAATAACTTGGTCTCTCATTTACACATCCAAAGTTACAATAGAAGTGATTATGAATGAATCCAATGCTTTGTAACGTTGGATTCCATTCCCAGGACTTGTTGTAACTTTCAAATCGTTCCGTACGAATAGTAGGTGACGGTTGACAGCAAGAATGTTGAGGATTGTGAAATTACTGTGAAGTATGTGGACCGCAAGCCTACGAGGTGATGGCGCTGACAATTTTAGCCGCTGCAGCGACGGGTGACTCACGCGCGTGCATTCGTGGAAGTTTCTCACGTGGGACGGTGGTTCTTTTCCGTTGTTATTGTTTACGTTTGTTAAAATAAAGTTTTTTTTTGTTTTTTTTTTTTTTTTTAAATCTGTATCCACTTAGCAATTGCGTGAGATGGAAAGATATTTGATGAGTTTGCGCAGTTTGTTTGTCGTTGATTTTCGGAAAGTGTGCTATGGTGTGTCCTACCTGAGAAGTGCTCTGGTATCTAGTCGCCAAATGCTGTTGTGTTTGGCGTGTAGATACCACGTTCAATACTTCACGAAACTCACTGTGAAGAAAGAGTACCACGCTGCACAGTGCACTGCGGTGGCGCTGTTGGCTGTCAAGTCGGCTGCCTCGTTATCGACAACTCCTGTGAGGGTTTTGATCCAGGTAAAGTTTAATGCAGCGTCATGCGTGCGTGATTAATAAAACAAATATATGTATATATAATACATATATATACATAATTTTATCTAGTGTACGTTTGTTTTGTGTACCTGTCAGATTAGGGATAAAATATTGTATTTATAGATTGGCCATTTCCTTGTCCAATGTTTTAATCTAATTGTTATCTGTGGTTGTAATCAGGTTTTAGTGATTGAAAATCAGGTTTTGACTAATTATGAATATACTTTTTCTCTTTTGAATAAGCAGTCGTGTATATTCTTAGATTCATAATGCAAGGCCCGTATAGCATTTGCGGATTCCATGAGTATGGAGGAGCAAGGCGCTGAGGGCGTTTACCTTGTAACCTCTTTCAAGGCGGTGAAGCGCGACGACTCGCGCAGGAGCCTCGGCTCATACATACATACTACAATTTCACCGGATTTTATGGTGGCCTAGTTCTTTGATAGCTTCGGCGGAAGCTGCACGGTGTTACTAGTCTCAAGGATCCTTATTGATAATATCTATTTAGTATTCCGACTCAAGGGCACCTAAACGAGCAGAACTTCGACTTGTTCGGTTGCTATCACTTGCCGCAAATAGAAAAGTATTTTGTAAATCATCAGTTGACGGAGCTTCCCATCTTTTCTGTGCGGTATTATGCAGCCAAAGTCTACCATCGAACAACTATGTAATCCGTCCTACTTTATTGCAGGAAGGTCGTCTTAGCTACGGGAAATATTAGGAGATAATTGCTTGATACAAGTTAATTAAAAATTTAATGTTTCAGTAAAGGAAGGGCATGTGTTCTGTCTCTAAGTGAACTGACTTTTATTAATATATTGCATCGAAGTTTTCGCCGACGACTGCGTTAATCGCTGTACCGTGAGATTGCCAGTGTACATTTTGATAGATGAAATTTTATTTGTGTAATGTTATAAATATTAATAAGTTACGATACATTTGGGGCCGCAATAAAACAGAAACGGTCGAGAGCTGTTTTAAAAATACGCCTCCGAATATAGTTCGCGTGTGTTCCATTTCGGGAGCGGTCGCACGACGCGCTCTGGCCGCAGCCGGCGCGGCTGGTTCGCACCGGTGGCCGATAAGCGCGCTTATCTTGCCGCGGTGTGTTTATAGCGGCAAAGGTCTGCTGTAATTGCGAGTGCTGCGGGGGAGGGCGGGGGGAGGGAGTGCGGGGGCGGAAACGCTGACGCGGGAGGTCGGTGTCGGAGGTCGCGCTCCGGCGGCGGCCGGCTCGAGCCACCACCTGCTAGCCGCGCGACGGATGTCATCTAACGACCATCTATTAACTCGTTGTAAGCAGTTTCGGCGAGATGCTACTTACTCGATAGTTGTTACAAACGAACCTCTTGGACGTTGAAAATGTTTCACCTAATCAAGTCCGACATCTTTCAGTTGTTATAAACGTTTGCGGAATAATTCAATCAATTATATTACATTAAGTATTATATTTGAGAAACCTGAAGTTCAATTTTTCATTTCAAATTTTCAACCTAGGTACTGCTTTCCCCACGCTATACTTATTTAATAAAATGTAGTTACAATTGATACATTTCATAATGATGATATAAAACATGCACACTGGTTTAGAATAATTTACACAATCAGCTACAAGCAAACGTAAAGGACAAAATTAAGTCGAAATAGTATGGTACCTTGCGTTCCATAGATTAGGATGGAATGCAATTCCTGAACACTTTCGCTGACACCAACTTACCTGCGCCCTCTTGGTGCTTAGCAAATTGCCACATTGTCGACCAGAGAACGTAATTAAGATACCAAAGTCAGTGCAAACATGTTGATATTCCCGGTTTAATTGCGATGTTAAGTCCACTAAAATTAACCGGCGAGTGCTCTGCTGTATTTCTGTATATCAATAAGCGTTCGCCTGCTAAGTTTGACCGGCGTGAGAACGCATTTAGCGTCTCGTCTGCCTTACACGCGTTCCGCCTATTTCTAAACGCGGTAGCTGATGCAACTTATTTATTTTAGAATGCCGGCTCTCTATACTTAGATACAGAACTGTCTGCGTTAACTTAGCCCTCTGATATTCAATTAATTCATCAGTACATTCAGTTAACATTCAATGCAAATTATAATAATGGTATAATCAACGAATACCGTAAGGGTAATGTTAATACAGCTAACGAGTTAGCCGTGGTAGGGATAGAGGTGAAGGCCCTAACTTAGAGTTTCACCAGGCTATAAAGTCGTTTGGCCGAATGCTCCGTGCATAACCAGGCGTAAGAGCCTCGAGAGCGGGCTTTAGCGCTCAACACAAGGCTTCGGTCGGGAACTCCGGGTCCGGATGTTAGGACTAGTGCTACAGTGACTTGTAGCCCGCCTTATGCATGAGCGGTAGGTACTGTTCGTTGGTGTCGGTGTAGTGACCATGTGGTTAACTTCCGTCGTTGGAAATGTTCGTAGGCCTGGCTTGTGTGTGGCCGGGCGTTTGGCGTAACACGGAGTGTCATTCAGCTGAATCAGTCGAGACGGCCTCTAGTTTTAAGCTTAGCAACACGCTTGTCGGTTAATATTGATGCAGATAAGGAATTGCGTTAACTTGTGCATGAACTGTGACGCATGCTTTGGGTGAAGCGACGGAGCGGATGTTGGAGCGGGCGGGCGGCGGAAATGCGCCGCGGCTCTGGAAGTGACGCGCGGCCCTTGGCTCAGTTCGATGTTGTTCGTCGGGGCTGAGAATGTTGGCAGCCGCGGCGCGGAGGCGATCAGGCAGTGCACACGTATCTCCATATTGAGAGTGTATTGTAACGTTTTGACAAACAGTTCTTTCTTCAGTCAACAAACGACAACAAACTCGCAAATTATTTGTGATTAGGTTTTTCTACTATGCGGGTACATAATCGTTGTATCATTGGGGTGTATTCTGAATACTTTTTTTATAGAAAGATCTCGCATGTACTGGTAATATCTATTCTTCTTCAACTCTAAAGTGAATAGGTTTCTTCTAGGTGAGCATGTATCATCGTAGAAATCTTCATCGCTTAAAATCAGACAATACAAAGGTCAAATACAGTACGCAACTGCTATATGTAATGCACACGATTGATTTACATAGTTGGACTTAGAAGTAATCTCCCGTTGGATATGCGATGAGGTGATAGTGTTGAAGTACCTGCGTGCATTCCTATGAAGACCCCGAGGCATTTCTATAGCTTTTTGTTGGCTTTCAGTAAATATAAATCCAATACAAATCACCCAGAGAGTATGCTATATCTTGTATATAAAATTTTTCTTCTGCGATAAATTTCAATGCAATTATGTTTTTATTATTTGGTAATAATTGAACATTCAGTCTCGCGCACTACTGCCATTGATGTCCACGGCGTGCGCGGGGCGGCCTTGGTGCGCGTGGACGGTCTTGGTCACTGCCAATGCGGAGGAGGATCCGACCCATGCCAATGACAATCGAGAGCTGCACGAAGATCGCCGCCTACGCAATGTCAACAGTTTACGTCATTCCTGTGTACGCCGTGTCTTTCTGTTATTAGTATCTGTTGAAGAAGCCTTTTTAAAAGGTTTAGTAATAATAAGAAATCAATTTTAGGAATAGGCTTTCAGTAAATAAAATAATTGGAAATAAAATGGCGACCGTTTGGTGCGAAAGATGGAGACTGACTCGGAGTGGTTGAGTTTTCGAAACGAAAACACAGAGTCCGCAAGAGTGGAAATGTTACGTGGACAGGATTCATGCTGAATGTGACAGTCCGGTATGCCTGTTTAAATGTATCAATGATGCCTGTTTAAATGGATGAATAGTTTCACACGCTTGTTAATGTACAAAACGAAAAAATAACTGCGGTCGGTGTTGAACGCGCCAAATTACTAATGAAACAAAGAGTGTGGATGTTAATTTTAAACTATAGCCGACGACAAGCGACGTTGAAACTAAATTGTTTAGTATTTAGGTTAGATTAACTTTGACAGTGATTAACAAAGTGTGAATAAATCGCAGCGAATTTGGTGTAATTTGCCGTCACAAGTGTCAAGTGGGTGGGTAAGTGTGAACCACTTGTATTGACCGCTGAGAGGTTTTCATTAATATTGCTTTAGTCTATTTAAAATGGCCCACGTGCACGAGAGAGAATTTTCAAAGTCGAAAAAGATACTGGAATTAAATTGTGCGCTCACTTATATTACATACAATGACATTGTTAATTTAAAATAAAGGTACGTGAGTTCTGAACGCGGCCTGATTTGAGAAAATCTCACAACGAACTCAGCGGGACATTTTTTGGGACAACAATTCAATTCATTCTCAAGATCTTTTATCATTTAAAACATCAAATTTACTAATTTTTATTTGATAAACTGATTTTTTAATTATCGTGTGATCATAATAATACAAAAGTAAATTAAGAGTTCGTTCCGTCGTATTGCTACGCCGAGCCGCGTGCCCGTGCGCATGTTTACACGCACTCGGTACAATTTAAAACTATTACATGGACTTACACGCGCCTCACGTTGTCTTTATTATCATGAAGGCATATTAACAGAAAGTGTATATTGTTATGAATCTTTAACTAGCTCAAAACGATTGAATGAATTTTAGCAGAAGATTTATATCTAGTGGTCTATTTGTATCTACCAGACTTAAGATTCCTCCATAGGTTTTAGAAAGGACCGGTTGAAAGTGGATGACGCAGCGGTTTTCGATGACATTGTCAAGGTCACCTGTGTCCTTGTTGATGGACGTTACTTCGTTTGACAGGCACTTCACCTTGTCGCCCTGGTGAGCCAGTCGGTGGAGCGAGTGGTGTGCTCATTGCGCAACAGCTTCATCGCGCGCTCGTGCTGGCGGCCGCGCTGCACATCTAAATGCGTCCGGTACATTTTTCGTAGCGGCGGCGTGCGCCCGCGCTATTCTCGTTAGGCTATAAACGGCGAGCACCGGCGCGGTTATATTTAGAGATGGCCAAACGGTTGCCACCCGATTGGACGCCGGCCAGCCGTCCGCCGCGAGTTTCATTCATGTACAATTGTTCCTTTCTTACTCGTACACTCTTTCCCATGCCCATCTCACAGTTTCGTTGACCATTTCGTGAGCATCCTCAGTTGACCAGCACGAACCTGGGCGACCTCGGGATCTTGAACTACTTCCGCCAAAGCGTCGAATTTATTCGTAACTTTTTGACTTGCCTCCGTCATCAAGTAATCAGGTTCCTAATAACAAGTTAAAAACTCTTTCGTTTGTTTATAGAGAAGTGGGTCATAAAGTTTACATGTAACAAAATATTTGAATTACCTTCTTCGCAGTCATCGCGTATGTATTCAGTTTGCAATTGTCTGACCCCTGGTTAGTTGTATCACAGCTGACAGTTGATACGTTCGCGAATCACGATTCAATTGTTCTGAGGCAGTTTACCGATCAACGGTACATCCGACGCGGAGGCGATCAGGACTCGAACACGAACACAGTGTAACACACGACACATGACTGCATGCCTTCACTGCATGATTTATCGTTTCTAATATTAAAAGTTACATTCGATTTAGTATAAATATGAATTAGATGTTTTCAAGTTAAGTGTGTGTGTGTGAATGGCGGGAACAAAATCTCGAACAGTTGCCAAATATTAGCGCTATCAAAAAGTTATTTGTAATTAAATATATTTGTCGGCGCATATTTTGTAAGTCTTATGCGGTTATATGTGTAAATAATAAAACGGCGGCACGGGGAGAACTCTAACTAACCTTTTACATCTTAATCAAATATTATAATGTTACATGGAACTTTGACACAATTAAGAAAAGGACCAATATTTAACCACTTCACAGAGCTCTGTGTTTGGCACTAATCGGTGTAACATAACTCCTGAAGATGCCCCGTGGAGGGGTGAAACACGTGTTGAGTAATTTGGCGGTGGCGGTTGTGTGATTCGCATTGTTTGCCGCATACGCATTTATCAGCGGGCTGGCGGGCGGTGCACTTTGTTGCACGACTAACGCTGCATGTACGGAAGTGGCTAAATATTGGTCCTTTTCTTACTTAGGATGGAATTCCGCGAGGTAACGCCTGATTCTATTAAATATTTGACACAATTCTCACGCAGACTTTTAGTACAAGTATTACTACTGATTGCCAAGCTTTTCTGTACGAAGCAGCTTCCAGCCGTACGACGTCCGATGGTAAACTTGTCGGGAGGGGCTTATGTCACACTTTTTCCGACGACCCAAAGTCATCTGTCTACGATAAAACTATATTGATTAGTAATTTTATTTACAATCATTCTGCAATGTAATTGTAAATCTTTTTCTAATGCTATTAGTTTTCCATTAAAACACAAACAAAATTCTTGGAAACTATGTTGTACAATTGTAAATAAGAAAAGGACCAATATTTAGCCACTTCCGCACATGCAGTGGTAGTCGTGCAACAAAGTGCACCGCCCGCCAGCCCGCTGATAAATGCGCATGTGGAAAACAACGCGAATCACACAACCGCCACCGCCAAATTACCCAACACGTGTTTCACCCCTCCACGGGGCATCTTCAGGAGTTATGTTACACCGATTAGCGACTCTCTGTTTGCCATAGTTGTATAGATGCTAAATATTGGTCTTTTCCTTACTTAGGATGGACTTCCGCGAGGTAACGCCTGATTTCATTAAGTACAATTTTAAAGTAATCCTAAAAGTCATATAAGTAATGTGGGCGGTACTTGAAGGCTAAAGGTCATCCAGAGAGGAATAGAGAGGGCTTTGTTCGGAGTTTCGCTCCGAGATCGAATTATAAATGAGGAGCTCCGCAGAAGAACCAAGATTAGCGGCGTAGCTCGAAGAATTGCTCGTGTGAAGTGGCTTTGGGCGGAGCACATCGCTCGAGCAATTCTGATGGATATTGGGGCAGAAAGCTTCTCGAGTGTACGAGTGCTAGGCGGTAGTCGCGGCGCGGGTAGCCCCCCCCCCCCCTGGTGGACCGACGACATAGTTAAGGTAGCAATAAGTAGCTGGATACTGGCAGCGCATCCTGGCGTTATCCTGCCAATCTTTGAGAGAGGCATTGGGTATCCATAGGCTAGGAAAAGGCGGTACTTATATCGCGGAGTCTCAGGAGCTCGTGCCTTTGTGATCTCAGTCTGTGGTAAATGAATATTGTGGGAGGGCTTTCCTCGATCGCCTGGCCTGGTCGAGTCTGTGTGTGTGCGTGACGCACCGGTGCCGTGCGGTGTCGGCGCGCTCACAACGTCCCTTGTGTTTTACCGCTTGAACACGGAAAAAACACGCGCAAACTTCGAATATCTGTTCCCCGGGTTCAATTGGGAATTTGTACGAGAAACATTCAATCATACGTATATATTTGGCACTTTGCAAAAACTAATGAGACGATAAGTGTACTAAGCCTCTGGGTAAAGTGAGATCTTCACCTTTTGTTGCAGATAAATCGCTGGCTATTTACTTTTTTGTTGTAATACGTTTGTAACAGCAACAGAAATAGATTACTTCTTAATGCAATCAATGGCTGCACAAAAGTTTGAGCGGAGACCAGTTAGTTAAGATCGCGGTCATCAAAGCTATCTTCAGGTGAGGTCCATGCCGTCGATATAGGCATGGTCGCTGGAGGCTGGCAGCGCATGTCCGGTCGTCGTAGCGATCATTGGGGACTATCTTGCTTCGACGGGGCTTGCAGCTGTAGGCTAGTTCTGCACAGGTCCCAGCAGGCGGTGCCGGCCACGCGGCACCTGTCCGCGCGCGTGCTTGCGATAAGCTGCGTGTAAACATTTCGCGCCGACGCTATCGGCACGCCGCGGGGACGTGCTCGCTTTTTTAACTCTGTTTATCGTACAATATTTACATACATTAGCGTTAGACAAGTTGCTTTTACATAATGTACTGAAACAAGAACACGCGCGCGTACGTAGCGAAACGCGACCGACTCTGCCGACCTTGAAGTAATAATAACAGTCGTTAACGAAATCATTTTATTCGAAAGCCATTCCGGGCTCATTAGTGCTCACGGATTCATGTGAATTTTTTATGCTAATTAGTTACTTTAATGCTTAGATAATGACCTTGATTCACACTAGCACACATAGCGCCGGGCCCTGATATAAATTCTTTTCGGAGAGTACGGTGCTGTCTCGCATTAGACCGATGTACTAGCCGCACGTCAACTTGATAAGAAACTTGTTTGAGCGGCGTGCAGAGAGGCAAGGTCTAAAAGTTAATGTCTGTCCATTTGTTACGTCAGTGTCTCTAAGGAAAGTTTATATTTACTTTCCCACGTGAAGACGAGTACTCCGTCAGACGCAGGGTATAATGAAAAGTAGGCTGGTTCGAGGCGTTTAAACAGACTTGAAGTGCTCGTGTGTGAAGTTATTGAACAAATAGTGAAGCGTAAATTCTCTAATGTTTTTACAGTAATTTTGGGCAATGTAAGTCTTTGCTCTTTCTTATCTAATAACCGTTCTGCTTGTTAAAGTCCACATACAGCAGAGATAAACTTCTTTGAAGAGCAAGACCTTGAGAAAGTCGTGGAATGTCTGGTGTACGAAGTCAGAGCACAGATATATACTAAATAATAATAATAAAATTATTATTATTGGGGCCTGACTTCTTAAATAAGGAAATTCAGGGTTTCTTTACGACTCTTTATTCTATAATTCCAAATTACATTCCAGTAATTCATTCCAATTCTTATTTAGGATGGACTTCCGCAATGTAACGCCTGAATCCATTAAAAAATTCCAGTAATTATTAGTAAGTGTTCTTAAATAATTGTTTGTTCTACTTCCGTCGTGTTCACGGCATATCACTGCTTCACAGGCACCGATTCGTAACACTCATTTGAAAGGTCTATGGGAAAGCTGGGCAACGTGTGGACTTTGAGATGTTCGCTATACCCTGGATAAAGAAGGTCTATCCATATCGTAATCCGTGTATGTGAATAACTGTTACAAGCTGTCTTTAGTTGGATTAAGGACATCGGAGAGCCACTTCAAAAAGACGGAGCATTGAAGGCATGGTTGATGCGCCTCATGGGTTCCTTGGCAAGCTCCAAGAAGAAAGGGAGTCTGCCTGTTGCAGCGGGCCGGGGCGCACGGGTGCAGTAAATGCAGCGCGACCTTTGCAACGGGGTCGGCGGCCGCTCCGCATTCCGCGCTCCGTGCCGGTCGCCGCTGCCAATCACCCGTCGCGGCTAATTGATCGTCCCTCCCGCCCTCACGCCCCCTCTGCCTCCTCTGCTCGCTCTTAAACCGTCAATATTAACATACATTTGTACACTGACATCACTCATCCGAAGGTACAACCCAGTCAGATGACATTCGACAGTACTGACCGCAAACTCTTGTCATGTTTTATCTCATCCATATTCAAGTTTCTTGATGTGATGATCCAAATATAAAGCTCTCCACGAGGCACAGGCCTGCCTCAAAGATTGCCACGAGGACCCGTCTTGTGCTGCTCGTATTCATTGATTTGGCCAGTTAATGTGCGTTATAGAAATTGAAACATCCTTTCTAGTTCTAACCTTATTCGAGTTCCACCTGATTGAAGAGTCCTGTTCGCGCTGAAGCCCTGGATAAGGTAATTTATGGAGAGAAAGTGTAGTTTGTTAACTGGATACTAACTGTGTTCACCAGAACTTGTTGCCGCGAAGGCACTATGCAAACTGGAGAAAACTTGATAGACATTCTCTCGAGCCAAGAATCACAAAACCTTTGCCTATATTTTTTATATTTAGGATAGATAATTATCTAGATGTCACTAGATATCTTGGTCCCTGGAGAAGATAAAATGATGAGGGATTCCATCACACTCCAATCCTCTCGGAGCTCGCTCTCGGTTACTAGGAGCTCCAGTGTTCTTAGTCCTATACTGTTTCTAGTCACAACCCGGGCTAAGCTCGATAATCCTTCTTGTGCATTCTGGTGGGAAGGCGACGAAAGTGAGGTGATAAATAAAACTATTAGGAAAATATGAATTTGTGAAGATAAAAGATGAATGAAAAAATGACATTGAGAAGGAAAAGATGAGTACGCAAGTAATAAAACCCGTGAAAAAATGTTTTGTAAAATAGTTCCAGTGTACTCAAGACAGGGGAAGTACGATAGGCTCCAATCCTCGACGAACGCGCACTCATCACCTCTTTTACTTGTCTTCTAGGACAGACAGGATATTGCTCTATTCAAAGAACGAATAAATAATTATCAGGCGAATAGGTTTGAGCGATGAAAATCTAGTTCATTACAAATAATCATCGGTGATTGGTGTTCAGCAATAATTTCGCTGCGCACGCGCGGCGTTCCGTGTGCGCAGCGCCATTGCGTCTGTCCCGTGGTCGCAGTGGCAGCTGAGCGATAGCGCGCCGGAAGCGTGCAGGCCGCTCGCCCGCCGGAAGCGATAGCGCACACCCGCGCTTTCTTTCGCACTGCGCTGCTCTGCCCTCGGCCACGGCCGCTTCCAACATCACAACAGTCATTTGTTAAATTCCATAATTGTCTCGACTCAGACTTACAAGTGATTGACCCTGACGCCAACGAAAAGCGGTTTCGCCTTGATTTAGAAGTTGCAATGGGAGAATAGAGGAACACAATGTTGCCTCCCTCAAGTAGAAAGATAGTATACTCGTAGCGCACGATAAATAAAAATAAGAAGTATACTGGAGACTAATTTTAACATTTCACGAGGTTCAGAAAGGTAATCAGAAGTTAACTTCTGCGAGTTCTGCAGTCAAACAGCTACTTACCTTTACCCGAGTCAACTGCGAAGGAATCACTCGGAGTGCGTTGTTTCGTCGCGCGCACAAACTTTGACCTGTTGCGGTAGTACGCGGCGGCTTGTACAGCCAGTCATTGTCTGTATGTTAAATATTCAATACGCGAACGAAAACCTCAATTAGTCACGGCGCTCGGCTCGTATAAATTTATTACCCTTTTCGTACTATAAATTAACTTATGAATTTTGCCGTTGCCCGTACAACTGAAATTTTTAAGATTGTCTTTTAGCCAGAGTAAGCGGTGGCTTAGGACGTCCATTGATAAGGTGTACACACACACACACATGATGTTGGAAAACGCTTGACACAGAGGCTTTCCTCTACTGGATCTGTTGGAAATCTATGGTGAAGCTCATGTCCAGTAGAATATGTCTTATGGCTGAAATGATGATCCAAGCCTTATTGCCGCATATTTTGTGATGTATGATAACACAAATAAACTACTATACGCAGTCTTATCACACGAGAATTGGAACTAAAGGGTACAATATGATAGATAAAAACGTAAGTGTATATACATTTATTTAATTGACAACAAACGGGATATACATTCACACGTTTAAAGCTTTTATACGTTTAAATCTATAATCAATGACCTTTATAGATTCTATAAGTCATGTACCACGAACTGATCACCATGCATAGATTCCATAGGCCACGTGCATGGGTGATCACGTAACGTCTCCATCACTTCACCAGTAACACATCAAGTTCCGTACTAAATGCAAGACGCTAAAGAGCTTTTTAATTTCATAAGCGAAATGCAAATGGACTGATCGAATGTGTTTCGTCTTGCGTACGTGTCTCCGTAGAACCGTGCGCTTTTCATTGTGTCAGGAATTTGATGTTAAATAACATAACATCCACTCGATTAAAACAACAACATCATTACGTTACAACACGTCAGCCAAAACACGTTAATAAGACTAAGAGAAGATTAATAGAAACCGATGTATTGGGGTCGTAACTCTTGAAATCGATTTGAAATAACCCGTTTGCCAAGTTGCCAATCAGCGGCGGCCGGATCTGTACGCACTTGGCATGGGCTCCGTGGAAGTGCGATTAGTCAGCGCATCACCCCCACCACCCCCACCACCTCCAGAGTGTCCGGTGTTCGCATCATCTGTACACTAGCGATGAAAAGGTGTATTTTTGATTGAATCAATATGCTACTGGGAAATTTAGTCCATATGCAGAGAAATCTCATCTTGTAGAGTTGACTTGAGACTTACACTAAGTTATTCTTGCACGTTCGAATTGAAATTCGATTGCCGATTTGGATTTGAACTCTATATGATACGCGACTGTAAATATTCTCTGTGTATATGTAAATACACTACACTGATTACTTGCGTTACTATTACGTTTTTTCCCGCCATCAAGAAGAAACCAACATGTGTAGGAACCGGGCGTGGACCAGACCGTGATCCACCTTGTGGCCCGGTGTCCCGCATTCGGGGGACTCCGGTTCGGCTTCGAGTGCCGGTCTGGGGTTCAAATCAGGGAGGAGACAATACCCTCCCTGATTGGTGGCGAAAACAAAACGACATTTATATCCCTATGCAGAGAAATCGCCAAAAAAGCGATTGAAAGAAACAAAACAAACAATTTATAAAAAAGATAAAACAAAATAAAAGGCTAAGAGAACAAATATGTGATAATTATAGTATAAGTTACAATGATAAGAAAATGTTAATCAAAATTACAAATTGAATGTCAAAAGAAAAAAAGGGAAGAATGTCAGACGAACAGAGCGAACGAGAAAGAAAGTAGAAATGTAGCACGAAAGACAGACAAGACCGAAAGAGTATGTGATGAACGACAGAAGAGTATGAAAATAAAAATAACTGTGAAAAAATAAATTGAAAAATAAGTCCCTGTCCCACCTAAGATAGGGGAACGAGAGGCCCCCAATAGCGGGGGTCATTAAAAAAAAAAAAAACATGTGTAGGAATAGTCTGACACCACCACGAGCTAAATGTATGTAATGTGTCAAGTTCATTTCGAGACCTTCCTCTTCTGATGAGCTGCAGAATGTTATGGAACCCTAATACATATAGATAATGAGTGAACAAAATAAAATTACTACAAAACTAAGGCAAATTAATGTAAAAAGCAAAAATAAACAAACAAAAATAAAAGAAAATGTAAACGAAGGTGCAAAGAAGGCGATGGAAGTGAGGCGATGCATGACAGCAAAGGTAAGAAAAGGAATGCCAAGATATTGTGAAGAGAAAAAAAGATAAATGAATGGACGATATCAAGAAGGATGAGAGAAGAGCATGACAATAGTAATATTCAGTGAAAATTATTAAATGCATTAATTGTCTCATTCTCTGTCTTGTTTTACGACGGTAGAGGAGAGCGAATAGTGAAAAAGGAAAAACTGCGCACAAATTTTTTTTTGATATCCTTCATTACAATATCTGCGTAATTGTTATGCGGGTACATTTTATTTAGTAAATAATCAAAGTTAATTCTCGGAAGCGGCGGTCATTGCAATGTTTTGCGTGAGATAAGCGACTGACAACGATAGCGGAAGCTGCTGCTGCCAAAACGTATCTGAACGTGAACGACCACCGTCAACTCGAAATGCCCAACAACTCGTGCCGACTCGCTCACCCGTTATTAACGTTCAACGTTCACAAACGCGAAACTAGACCTTCCTCAAGTCACTCCTTCACGCGCACCACCCGTGGACACACGACCCGCGAGGGAGATATCGAGCTGTTCGATTTTGTTGTGGATCTGTGAAATATTATACAAGCCGACACTTACTGTCCTGGTGTAATTGCACCAAAGCAGACGATGACATCGTACAAACTCATGTACATATATAATTGAAGCAGTCAATGTGTCAATGACTGTGTGAATTTTCTAGCATTTAATGTTTAATCACGAGAATTAATGTTTAACTAATAAATAAAAGTTGAATGCTTTGAATGTCGATTCTTGTATTTTGGAAACAATTACTGTGTTTGACTCCACAAATATAATAAAACATTATGTGTATAGAGCCTGAGTGTGCTGTTTCAACTTCTATAAGCACTTATTTATGATAGTTATCAAAAAGAAGTTGTAATAAATACATTTAAAAAACTTTTAAGTTAAACGGTTTTTTGATACACATATTGTGGTGGTTGTGGAAAAATATGTACCCAATCCGCCATATTGGAACGGCGTCCATCTTGAATTTTAAATTTTGACATAATCATCGTGTTTTACTAGTGTAGCCCTTTCATTTGATACCCATATTGAGGAGGTTAAGGAAAAATATGTAATCCGCCATTTTGTATCGGCGGCTATCTTAGATTTATAATGTTATTGATTTAATTATATTGTATTTTCATCTAAATTAAATGTGAGTACCAAATTTCAGATCAATGTGACAACGGGAAGGTGCTTAAATTTCAATTTCTAATTTTGACCCAAATAAATTCCGTACGGGTCGAATTAAATAAAACCGTTTAAAAAAGGAGTAAAAGATTAGAAAAGACGAATTTTAATAAAAAGACTTCAATTAATAAAGGTTCGATTAGTCGTCTATAGTTTCAATCTCGCCTTCTCTCACACAAGAGTGTATATAAAGCAAGTGTCACAATGCAATATCCTGGAATAAGTTGTATAATAAATATAAAACTGGTCTACAACAAGTTTAACAATAGAAATAAAGACAAAACGTTGCAACGTTAGTAGCTCTTTTATATGAAATTGCATACGTTTTGCAATAAATTTGATCGTAGAGCATTGGAATTATCATGTTATTACTTTAAAAGTAATTAAATATAACTAGTGAAAATCCTGTCACAGTGAGAGGATTTCATATGGTTAAAATAAAGCTTGGCAATGACAATCTGTCGGCAATATTAAGGTATGTTTATGAAACAGACCACGAGATGATATTAGACTGAGTTTAGTTGGCCCTTTCAAAATCAAGAACGGAGTTAGACTTAAAATGCTCATAAATTAATTTAAGTTGCAGGATTTCATCATTGGGAACGTTGATTTGATTGAAATTTCTATAAAATTGAGTAAAAGAGAAAGATGCTTAACCCTTAACTTGGCAGATTTTTTTTTAATATCACATTAATATTCATACCACTTAACTTTTAAGACCCATGGATGCTAACAGAAAAAACTGAACAAGCGTTCGAAAATTAGGAAATTACCTAAACATTCACATACAAATGATTACTTTGCGTTCAAAATTGATGCCACTATTTTTTTAAAATTCTGATATATCTCTACAGATACATTATCAAGAAAAGGGTTAAAAAGCATTCTTCTTTTGACCCACATATATAGTCTGTACAAATAGTAGAAATGTAATTGCATGTCTGAAAGTCTTTATCCGAAGACGGTTGTCACAGATCATGGTGTTATCGTCCAAGAGCGTTCACCGTGGCCCGCTACAAAGCGGCCAAACAAGCCGGGCCCTAAAATAGCTCCTTGTATAACCAACTCCGAGAATAGCCCGGCAGTGGGAAAGTATCGAGCGCGTTATTTCGGGCGGCGGCGTCGCGCCTGCCTTTGTTGGTGCAAATAGCCCGGACCCTCGGCGCGGGCTGCCGAGGCTGCCGCTTGCTGATTCAAATTTCGCATCAACGATCACCACTCTCACTTTTGCTTATTCAGATGACGTACCTTTGAATAACAATACGCGACTATCCACGCTCCATATGTTCGTGTATACAAAGTATTTACAGATAATATTAGGACCAGTCAAGACTTATGTTCGGCCGCAGGACATGCGTGTCTCGGTCACGGGCCGATACGTGTTCGCTTAAAAAGGCGGTCATCTGTGCATATCATAGCGATCCGCGAAACAGCAAAAAATGTCGATTGCACAACGCGAGAGCAAGCGGCACAAAAGTAAAAGTGGCAATGACGCCGCGCGAATGCTCCGCATAGCGTGGTCGGTGTTTGCATATTATTTTTATTCGGATCGGCCGATCCGCGTTACCCGCGCACACAAGTGTTTCAGAATTTTAACATCGTCCAGGGCGGATGTGACAGCGCGTTAGAGCTAAATATAGCGCGGCCGCTATAAATAGCGCAGCATGGAATGCGTCGACCGTTTATAGCGCGCGAAGCGGGAGACTTGCGCCGGGGCCCGGCAGGTTCACGACAAGTGGCGACCTGTCGCGGTGCGCTGTCAGCGCTGCTATTTTTACACCCGCGGGTGTCTGCGGGCCCTCGCGGGTTCGCACGCAAGCTCGGCCTTGCGGCGGACGAATGAGCTTCTCCCATAAGTTGTTACAGCGGCACCGCAACGCACTGGCCAGGCCGCACACATTTGCGACACCGATCGAACCTGAAAAAGTGTAGTCCTATGTGACTGGTAACGGCTCAAAGACCATGACCGTTATGCCAAGAGCTTCCCACTAAGAAGAAAAAGAAAGAGTATATACACTCTGAAGGTCTCGCTTGAAGTCGAGTAAAGAGTCCTGCGCGCCGCCCCCGCGCACCCCCGCGCCGCGGGACGTGAGTCATCGGCGGGTCCTTGCGCCGGCGTGGGCTTTGTACGCCTATCTAATTATAGCGGGCGGCTATTTATAGCCGTGATTCACTCCTGCGCAGCGCCGCCGCGTCCACTCGCTGTGCTGTATGCGCTGTGCATCTGATCGTTGGCCTATTTCGGATCCTGCACGACGTCCCATATTGGTCACGTGTTGCCTTTGAACCGGCGCCTGTTATGTCAGCGCGCAGCCACAGCAGGCATCTGCAAACCGAGGAACGCGCGCGCCGGTGGAGGTGTCTAATCAGCAGTTACGTTCCCACGGGCGCGCCGGCGGGCGTGGGCGGGCGTGACGCGCGTTTGGCGTTGGTTCATTTGTGAAGTATGATAATGAATCGAGTTTAAAGGTTAATCAAAGTCAAACGCGCGGCTGTATTGCGTTACTAACCGGTAGCAGGTACGCCGACGACATCAGCCGCTACACTTGTTATTGCCTTTGACATAACCTCTACAGGAAGTTCGTTTTTGTCCTGTATCGCCGCAAAAAGAACGTGTCGGACGAATAAACCAGTTTTGATAAATTTAAAGAATTTATAAAGCTATCGATTATTTTTATTTCACTTCGTTTTAATTTCTGAATCAAACGTGTTATATATTTACTTGACTTTTCCATTTTAATTAGAAAAGTTCCGATGGAGCGCATCACGTGATTCTGAAAGTTTGTATTTTAACTGCAAAATCATGAATGTATTGTATGCACAACAAATCTTGACTTCATAGCTGGAGACACGGAGCGCTCTTTTTAGTGACTATCTCACTATCTTAGTCAAACTCAAAGATTGCAGGATCTTTAGGATGTACTAAACAAACAGCTATCCTGCATACTCATACTCTTCTTTTACGAGTGACACGAGAAGGAAAAGAAACCGAATATGAGTTTTGTAACCCGCATAGCTCGGCCTTGGGAACCCGCGCGTGTCGACGAAGATTAACACACTGCCGATGATCCCTGGGGCTTGTTTACAGAGCCCGGGGACGGAACAAAGTGACAAACCAGAGGCCTTGTTGTATTTGATTTTAACGTACCAAACTTTCCTCCTATAGGTCATGACACGGATATGTCGGTGCGGGATAACGTTGCCGACACGTGACGCAGCGCTTTGATTGCAAACAGTCGAAGCGGCGCGTCGCGTGTTTATTCTGTTACGTTCATTTTTTTTTATAACAAAACAGGTTTTCCACTCGATAGCATTTTTATTAACCTACAGCCTTCGAATGCGGGAAAAACCACAAAAGAATCTATTTTAAGCCTCTGTTTATTCTTTCATTTTTCCGGTTGAAAGTGTCGACAATGACGAGTTATTTCTTGAGTTTTGTAATACAAGTCTGCAGTAAAGGCTGTGTATAAAAATGTTGTTTTGGTGTTTAGTGTCTGGTACGATGTTCTGATTCCAAGAACATAGAAGGTGGTGAAAGATGTGAGTTTGTAAAAGTATATGTCTTGGGTCTTCTATTTACAAAACAGATTCTTCTAGTATTTAATGGAATCAGGCAAGAAAAGGACCAATATTTAGCCACTTCCGCACATGCAGTGGTAGTCATGCAACTAAATGCACCGCCCGCCAGCCCGCTGATAAATGCGTATGCGGCAAACAATGCGAATCACACAACCGCCACCGCCAAATTACTTAACACGTGTTTCACCCCTCCACAGGGCATCTACATAAGTTATTTTACACCGATTAGCGCCAAACACAGAGTGAGCTCAGTCCGTCGCCGCTTGTTATTTATACTACGAGTACTAGTCTGTATATACTAGTCTATATATAGATACTTCTAGTCTGTAAATCAAAAGAAGGAGTGAATGAGCGAGAGTGAGCTTGAATCTACTATCTAATCAAGTTGCTACGAAAATTGTTTTTGCACAGAACTGCATGGTTGGCCCATGAATTTCTTAGGCGCCATATTTACATTGAATTAATACAATTTAGCTTCTTTCTGCTCTTCAATGCTGGTCTTTACTGCCATCGCAACACTCACGGAATTGCCTCTCAATTTCCGCGTGCGGAAGGCATCGGTGAGAAAGAGGTGTCGGAGAGTGTAAGAAATGACATGTAACGTCTCTCTTGACCACGACTGCTCTGTGTCCCTGTGCAACATGACTAAAATGGAATGAAGTTTAACCAATTTTCAGTGCGGTGGGTGCGCGCAGTTTGTTACGATAGTCGCCCACTACCAGACATAAAGTAAAACTGCGTTTGGCACTAATCGGTGTAACATAATTCCTGAAGATGCCCCGTAGAGGGGTGAAACACGTGTTGAGTGATTTAACGGTGGCGGTTGTGTGATTCGCATTGTTTGCCGCATATACGCATTTATCAGCGGGCTGGCGGGCGTTGCATTTTATTGCACGACTACCACTGCAGGTTAAATATTGGTCCTTTTCTTACTTAATAAAGTAAAGATCGCCACGATGACCGGTCTTTGGTCAGCGACTTCACGCAACCTTAACCATCTCGTAGGGTAACCAACAACGTGTATATATAGGCAGTGTACAATGTTCGTAATGTCAGTTCATTCGAATAACGGGGTGGTGTGGTGGGAAAGTAGGTCCGCTCGTCGCAGCCTTTCCGGTGGCGGCTGCATTTAGCCGGACGGAAATAGCCGGCGGACGTTGCGCGGCGCCCGAACGGGTCGCCGATGGAAATAGACCGCCCGTGGATGTGGAGCGGCCAGGAGTTCGCTTTTATGGACAACTATTTTAGGCCCCCGCCGCGGAGTCGCTCACGGCTGGATGCGGCATTACCCTTGGCTGTTCGGCTCTGTTGCCTTTTATGTTCCACTCATTGATGATGTCTGGAACAGAGAAAAAAGGAAAGAAATAATACGTAAAATAATCATCCGTTTAAGTTTCAATAAAAGGAAATTAATTTATTTAGGAACAGGTTATTCATATGGATGTTATATTCATTGTCGTTCCGTTTTTTTCATTGTCGGTGACTTATTAGCGGAGTACAAGTATTTACATTACAAGCTGTCAGCGAAGGCACCAGCGAGCTAAAGAGACGCACCAGCTCGTTCTGTCGAGGCAGCAAGCTTAAACGAAGCTGCCGAATATCCGCCCAGCTTGTACTGAACGTGAACGTGTCCAATGGACGGGTTCGTCGTGATCCACCGCGCCGTCTAAGCCACCGTTCATGTTTTTTCTGTCCACGTCGGCTTTTCTCTTTCTTGAGCTTTACGAGAAATGATTTAGTACGTTTAGTAAATGTTCCCCGAGATTTCAGAATTCTGATGAAGCTGATTTTAGTGATGAGAAATCCTACAGAATCCTTTCTCTCTCTAACTGACATAGTATCTGGTAAACACCTGAAGAATATCACAAGAATAAAAAAAAAATTGCATTTTGCTTTTACTCTAACGGATCGAGTACGCAGATCGGCTGCACTTTTAAACGGGTTCGTTGTGTTCCTTACTGTAAGTGGCTTTTGTTTGTCATATTAAATAGAGTTATAAATAAATTCTTTGTTCGAAAGACAATTGTACGCCTTCCGTACAAAGGATTTCTTTCTTCCTTCGTTTGAATTGTATATCTGTATATGTATGTCAGAGAAATGAAAATATTTGCTCGTTATAGTAACTTATTTCATTTAGATAGATGTTCATATTAAAAACAGCTATAAAATGTGTCGTACCAGTGAAAACAAAGTGAACAACCTGCTCCCGGGGACCGCCGTCTTCGCATTGTTCGTGTTGTGCTGGTAGAGAGCATCGTGGCAGGCGGGCATTAGTCGCAGAACTTGGCTTGGTCCTCAGTTCCGGGAGGTCAAAAAATATTTATGATTTCGCGGGGTGCGAGTGTGTGCGGGGCGCGGGGCGCGGGCGCGGGGGTGCATACAATTGTCGGTTCATTGAGGTGACTCACCTCATGCGAGTTGTCGTTTTGTTTTTAACTTTCCTCGTGTAAATGATTTCGTAAAGTAATACAAAAGTCGCGGGCACTTTTTGGGAGATTTCCACTGTTTTTTTGACCCAATCAGCAGTGTCGTAGGTAGACAACTCAAAAAAATTCTTACCTCGTGGCCTTGTCATTTTAACACGTAAATTTTCGACACGAATTGGGACTTTACAACAGGTCTTACTTTTAAACAAGTATATTCTTTCGTGTATTTACATTATCACACTTGTGATAATGTATATCCATCACTTGACAAACTATAATAAAATCACTTAATTCAAAATATAAATCTCCTTTAAAATCGTCAATTAATATAACATGTCGGCATTGTAGTCCCGGCAAGAAGCTGCCGCCGGCTCGGAAGGCAGTTCCGCTGAGAAGAGAGAGAGAGAGAGCCGGCGCGAAACTCAACAGTTTCTCTTTACAAATATAGCTTTATATGGTGTTAGACAATAATGAGCATCGACAACAATTTATATAAGGCAACAATGGCTCCAAACGCATCTTGGTCGAAGAATAGACCTCAACAAGCCTGGTCGAGTGTTTCCTTATGATCACAGAGATGTTTTTAATAAATTACTATGAGCTATTAATTCCATAGCTATGTCATCAATTAAAAACTACAATGGTTAGAACAGTGATTCCCAAAATGGTCTATATCGACCTATTTACTTACATCATACTATCTTATAATATCAAAACATTTGCATTATTTATAAAAGTACATATTAGGTAAAAAAATTGTTATATATGTTTATGAAATTGTTTAAGTTGTAGGATGTTGGTATTCGCTTTGAGGTCGCAATACATTTTGAATATGCACTAAACTTCACTACAGTTAGAAATTTACGGGAAATCAATAACAGGTAAGTAGGGGGTCTGACCAACACGGAAAAACATGGCAAGGGGTCTACGACACAAAAAGTTTGGGGAACTCTGGGTTAGAAGGTAAAACCAGTTGTACAGATTCAAGGCCATAACTATATCATTTTTGAAATTTCCCACGTATATGTCATTCTCCTACTGCCGATGGGTAACTCTTGCAATAGATGGCCGTTGAGGCAGAAAGGTTCTTTAATTTCGACCACGACCCGGAGGCCTCCGACTAGGCGGACCAACGTCACATCTGAGGTCGCCGGAGGTCGCCGTGGGCGGCGCTTGTCCGATCATCATGGCGATCGTTGGGGAAGGTCAGATGGGTATAAACCTGGTCGAGCTACAATGTTTACTCACAATTTTTAAAATAACTTTAATTGACACTAAAACAGATATAATAGCTATGGTAGATATATGCTTGCTGCTGTGGTTATGTATAGGCGGTAGTCGAAAATGTCTAATGGCACATAATAATATTTAAGGCAAAAACTAAAAAAAAAATATTAAAAGGACATAAAAATTGTCATAATGAAATGTATATATGTGTGTGTGATTGTGGTTGTTTATGTGTGAAACAAACGAATGTAATTATTTGCGATGTACATTTTCTCCGAGTTCAAGTGACGAGCCGCAGTAAGCTGTGCCACTTGGAACGGCAAAGTTTTCTTCCCCCTTCCGGTTCCGCGTACTCGTTTCCACAGATTCAAACAAAAAGGCCAATGTTTGTTTGTTCCCCGCGCACCGAGCGTGCCAGCTATATTTAGCCGGGCGCAGTGCGCGCAGCGGCGCCGTCCGTCCCGCTCGCACGCCCGTGCGCGCACCCCGGTGCGAGCGGGACCGGCGTCGTCCTTCACTTGTCGCGTTTAGCATTCTATTTTTAGAACTGACGTTGCGTAGGAGGCGGGGGGTCGCGGGGGAGGTGGGAGGGGGGTGTCGCATCGGCTCTGTGTGCGTATCTTCAAGCCTGTTACGTTTCGGGATCTGGAATAACATTAGAACAATGAAGTGATTGTTTGTTTATTCGCACGCAGCTCGGCGCAATAGCAAAGTGTTCCCTGGTGCTCTATCGTTGATCGTTTCTCCCGTGACCTTGACACGGATCACGTGTGGAATCGTTGACCCATTTTTATTATGTTACAGAAAACAAATTCCCTGCCTCCTTTGTAAAGTGTAACAGGTCCTATTGGAATTTGAAATATTTTCTCAAGTAAGTCTACACACAAATCTCTGTATTCCTATTAATCTTGCAAGCAAAGTGCAACTGGTTGTGAAGACGTATATACGACAATGTTAATTTGATTTAATTAATTCTACCTGCGTCAGTTACAAAAATATTGTAATCAAGTCAAAAACATAAAATAAGACATAAAAGGTATCATAGGAGCAAGTAATGAAAACAAAATGTTTACAGCTACGTAAAATGAATAAAACGTAAAGTGTGAATTAATTTAAAATTTCTCATCTGGTATATTGTAAACAAGTGAACAACGAATAAATGAATTATCTTCCTTATATCAGTCGCAAGAGGTCCATTGATGGACATGTGGGTGGAACATCTTGGATTTCCAATACAATGCGGCCTGAATCCAGGTCTCCATGTATCCTTTATATCTAAATCATATACATATGCAGAAATAAACAAACTAGATAACCCAACGGTATGTGCTCTACGACCTTTACAATCTAGTGTTTTTTATGGCCCATGCTATTGGGACCTCTAGTTCCCCTATCTTATTTACGGGACAGGGACGTTGTTATCTTTTAATGATTCACTTTCTTTTCTTTTTTATTTCCATGCTCTTCTGTCATACTTCACATAATATATCTTTCTTCTACTTACGTTCTACAATCTGATGTTACACGAGGTTTAGCAATTCCTCATTGTCACTTTTTTTCACTGATGATAGGTAGGTAGCCTCCAGGTAGAACATTGTGAGTGTTAATATGGACACCTTTAAAGAAAAGCTTTAAAGTGGTGATGTAAAGTTCATATGTTGTCAATTAACGTATGGTACACACTGTACGAAACGCAATGGTTACCGAAATAATATATAACGCAATAAAAAAATGGAATAATTTATTATATAAATCTGCCCCTGTATACTGCGCTGCTGTAAGTTATTGACCTATCGCGTTCAGAGAAATAAATTAATGTTACATTTCATAATGGTCATTTTATATAGGAAATTGATTCGAAATGGTGCTAAATCTTTAAAGGTTTTTGATGACAAATGCGCTATGTAAGCCTCTAAGTACCTGTGTAAGTTTTTACACTTAAAACCAATCATCCTGTGTGAAAGGTATATAAAGACTAGTTGATCGTAGAGGGGTGAAAATTTAGGGTTGTATGTATTTTTGTATGCTGTATCATAATAAAATAAAAACCAAAAAAATTATCTAAAAAATTAAAAAAAAAATTTAGGGGCGAACCACCCTTATCATCTAGGGGTATGGAAAATAGATAGTAGCCGATTCTCAGACCTACTGAATACGCATATAAAATTTGGTAAAAATCGGTCGAGCCGTTTCAGAGGAGTTCAAGTTCGAACACCGTGACACGAGAATTTTATATATTAGATATACCACCTGGAGTGAAGCCCGTAAAAAGATTTAGTTCCTCCCCACGTGTGTGACCCTTTAAACGGGCGAAGTGCCTCAAACGGGGCCACGCTACGGCGTAGAGCCGTCGCGTAGGCGGCGTAGGCCCGGCTGTCGTAGTTCCCGGCGCGTGGGCGGGTTACGTCTCGTGAACGGCTCGATGTAGGGCGTATTTACGACCCCGCGCTGCGCAGGCAACTTCATTGTTTTGACGGCTCTTACTTTACAACGGCTATTTATTTTGTTAGCGCGATGAGTGATTATTTGCTTTATTAGAAACATCTTTCAATTTTTAATCTTAACGAATATGTGCCCATTGTAAACGGTGCTACCTCAGTGCCGTACACAGGCCTGTATAAATGTTTGGAGAAGACAGACATATATAACTTATATGTATATCAGAGATATATACAAGAATTCTCAAAAATAAATATAATGCAATATATAGTATAAATATAGTATTTGTTTATAGGTTCGCAAATGCTTGAGCGCTTTTTTTAAAAGGTCAATGTAAACACGGCTTTATAATGTAATTGGTTAATGGGTGTGTCTAAGTTGAGCGAAAACGAAGCGCTACGATTTTCCTACATTCATAATTATTTTTAATAACTTTAGTTTCATTTTTATAATTATATTTTTCTTTTAAATTTTGGCTTATAAGAGTCAGATTTACAAGAGGGGACGAGATTTCTAAGTTATTGTCCAAAAAAAATACAGCGAAGTTAATTTAATGTCGATGCCTGCAGTGGGGCGGAGAGGCCTTGATGGACGCGCGCTATTTCCGTTTGCGCAAATTGGGCGGTTTACTTTCGTCTCCCGAGCGGCCTCTTACGATATTCATGACGGCGCGAGTCCGTGACGTGTCCGCTTTTAGGCGCTTAATTTGTGAATAAATTCATCTGCATTTTATATGAGCGTCGCTGGTCAGGCTGTTATTTATGGAATGCAGCCTGTGGCGAAATCGTGTAGTAAACGACACTTGTTCCAACGGATAGACAGCGCAGTTCTGCACGACTACGAGGTTTACAAATAATTGTGGGGCACACATGAACGCGTTATGTGGTTTTCGTGACACCGGCACAGCAGAAGTTTAAAGTTCGCGCGTGCCGAAGATCCGATCGGTACTAAAACATAAATAAATGGTTTTTGTTATATTTAGGGATTGCAGGTTAGGTTAGGTTGCATCTGTATGCAGAGTTTAGAGTGCTAACCTGGTATTAGGTGCCAAACGGCGTAAAGCGAACGGCTCGTTAAACCTGCAGCTTGCTTGTTCGCTCCGTAGAAGTGAGGCGGCAGAGTTACAAAGTTACAAGTATGAAGTAAATTAAATTTCGGGTTTATGTTATTATAAATGTTGCCTTCTGTCACTCTAAAGGACAACACAAACACTTTGTGGCGTCGAACATAAGGTGAAGCGTCCGTGCAGGTAATATCGAGGCCGCATAGTGCTCCGCGGCCGGCTCGCGGGGTCTATATATAGAGCCTTCTAAAAATAACTTTATTTCTCAAACCACCGCCCCCCTCCCCGCGCTGCACCCTCCCCGATGTAGTCGAGGACGCGAAGGCTCCGCTGCAAGTAATAATAGAACCTCGCCGAATTAGAAGCGATCGCTTTTTACAAAGCTGCCTTTTATTATTCCTTTAGCCGCGGGCTTCGCTTGCAAACGTTGCGCAAAAATAAACATCCTGATTTAGGATCGCCTCGTGCCGCTGCCAGACTTGTTGCCGCGTGTCCCTTTAATTAACTAACAAAGAGCGGAGTTGTTTCTTATTTTGAGAAATAGAAACTTACTTGAACCGTTAAAAAAGATGTGATTTTGGTTTTCTCTTAACGAGCAACCTGCTCCATGTGAACAGGACGTTCATTAAAGTTTTTTTAACGCTTTCTTGACAGCGTTTGATTTCAAACTCGTCTGATGGAAAGCGACGAGGTGGTCGAAGATAAAGCACGCAGACCAAGTTCTTGTTCACTCTGACCCTGTAGAGACCTGGATTGTAATTCTAGTGAAATAAGGAAGCCAGCAGATCGCTCCATACTAGGGCTGTGCGGATCAAAACGCTTGATACGCTTACAAGAAAACTATTTAGTATAAGCGTGGTACTGGGATCCCACGCGTGCTGTATAGAAATTGGAATGGTTAGATAAAGCCGCGAAGTTCCGCTGCGCATTCCCCAGAATGAATCCCATAGGAAATTGACTAAAAGTAAATTAATCAACGTGTTTATTGCAATGTTTGTCGAATCTGTCGGATCGTGTCGCGACACGATCGCAACGTGTTCGCCGCGCGGCATTTGATTAGACACCGTGCGTGCGATTACATCGATAAGTAATCGGCTATAAATAATTGAACGTTTCCGGTGATTGATTGCGCTGCGCAGTTATCTATCGGTGTCGCCGTGACGTCACTGAATTCGGATGACGAGTTAATCTTTAACAACGCACGATGACCGGCACTTTAGCTCGTTCTGTTTTTTTTTTATTAATTTGGTGTAAACAGTGGTCTTATTTGTGATAAAGGTCTACATCCAGCAGTCTTGCTGCTGAGATGATGATGATGATGATAAAGTATCACTACTGAACTGCTGCTTACACCTATTCTTTTGTTACTAAAGATCGCTACTCTTTATAGTTTGTTTATAATAATCTACATTATATTTACACGTACATGTTTAAACTAAGCCCGTGGGTTCCTCTAGGAACCTCACTTTGAGCCATTATATTTTTTGCACTAGATTGACCATTCCAAGCTCTTAGGTTTGGGCGTGTGTCTTATAGAGTAACTAGGTCAAAGGATTCCCACTGGTGGATCTATTTGGAGTCGCACACGAAGACTAAACCTCGATTTTAGGTGCTACTGCACAAAATTGAAAATATTTGCGAACGATCGCTACCGCATTTCAGGTGTTTGCTTGTAAAGCTCTGCCGCGCTGCTCCCCGGAGTGACCTACTTAGTAAATCAGGTTGCAAGCTGGCCAGGGGTCAGGTCGCGGCGCACGGCCAATGAAACATTTGTTTTGCAGAGTATTGTTTCTATAAACCGATACATATCAGAGTTGTGTACATAATAGTAAAAACCTTTTTTAACTGTAATAAACACAACCTCGATGTCCATGTTTCCAAGCATCATAATTACTTCAAAATTGGTACTGGTTCCGCTTTAGTTTACTAATCTGGAAAGTGGAATCTTCGTGATGAATACATTACAGGCTAAGAACGTTTTTGTAGCGAATTTTTAGTCGTTTTTTTAATGTCAAGGCGAATTTAAGTGCGTGAATTTCAATAGGTGTTCTGTGGATTTAATCTTTAATCAGTTTCCCAGATTATTTATAAAGTGACTGAGCAAGGAATCCGGTGGGGGGAATCTTGCTTTGGGTTGTCACTCAAAAGGCGTTTGGCTTTTCGATTTTCGGACTCCCGAGAGCGCCGAATTAGTTCTCAGTTAGATTACTGTACTAAAGATATCTGTGAAAGCAACACTGGGTCATCACTGAGCTTACTGTTGGTTCTTTTCAGAACCGGATGCCCAGTGGTATTAATTAAAGGTGATGGAAAACATTACAAGGCGATGGAACCACCTTATAATTTCTATTAATTTGATCTCTCTGGTATCTCTCACTACTGTAGTATCGTGGCTCTGTTTACAAAGTTTATGGCGCATAAATTACTTAGATCGATTTAAGTTGAGCAACTTCTATTTGTGAAACGATTGTAAACATTCGGTATTGATTATTTGGTTTGCTGACGTGCACGTGCTTGTTGCAGAGATGGCGCACGAGAGCGGCGCGGGGAGCGCGGCGGCGGGGGGCGCGGGCGCGGCGGGCTCCCCGCAGCACGCGCCCTCGCCGCCGCGCGCGCCCCGCCTGCCGCCCGACACCAGCTTCCACCAGCAGATCATGCAGGTACCCCACCGCCCGCTCGCCAAACACACACACCTCACACCACGACACACACGTACACCTATTAATAAGTTATCAACGAGGTCGTGCTTATCTCCGACCGTCGGCGTGGCGGCGTGGCGGCGTGTATAAACTTCCATCCCCTGATCATTCTCGAGTGCGGCAACAGCCTCTCGGTCACTTGGTCTGAGTGACGCGTACATGTATTTCTTGAATTTTCATCGAATTAATTTTATTAAAAGTGAAAAACATTTCTCATAGTAAGCGGTGAAACTGGCGGCTAGTTTGCTGAAGCCCGCGGGAACACCCGCGTGCACGCTATCGACGCAGCGCCATGTGTTGTAACGAGAAAGAGAGCTGTCGCGATGCTCTCGGCGACACGCGACTACCAAGTTGCCTCGCGCAACACTGTCGATCAGTTGCGGACGGTCAACATAAGACTTTGCGGCAAAGCATAGGGTATCGTGTACGAAATTTCTATTTACTGAATCCTCTTCAGTGACCTTTCGTAATGCTTTGGGTGGTCTAACAGGATCTCTTACGGCGTGCATCGATATCTCTCAATTTTGTATAAAATCCCGGGAGCGAGTCAAACACACCCCGGCTCCGTCAGTGGTGCCACATGAGACCACTTCGTGCGAGTTCACACTAGCACGCACCTTTATAAAGGCCTTCACCTTCTATGTCATGAATACGGTTATCAAATTCGCGTGTCATTTTTGCGAGGACGCGTACGTCACGTGGTCAGAATGCAAAGCTCGTATGCGCGGAGCTCACGCCCGCCGCACCCGTGACCTTCCCCCGCGCTGCCGCTGCCCCCCCCGCGCACCGCTGCTCCCCCCCGTGCGCCGCATTTTTACACCGGGATATTTATAAAATCCCGCGCGCGATATAAATAAACGCCGCGTTATGAAGCGGCCGACCGTCCGACGCCGCTATGTTTACGCGCGGACCCCGCATTACGGGCCCAACGCCGCTGCCTAAGCGCGGTGACCGCCGCACAAGCGCCCACGCCTCTGGCTCCCCTTGCATAACATATGTTGCTGTACCATGCGTTGGAACAAAAGATTCTCGAGTGGCGACCAAGAACTTTCGGACGAATTGTCGAAACAGTTAAGCTGGTAGCGGGCAGCGCACGAGGGTGACTGGCCCTGGCGTTCTTTGCAAGAGGCCTATGCTTTGCAGTGAGTGTTTGTGCTGATGTGAGGATAATGATAGCATTTGATTAAATGCTGGACGAAGACGCTATGGGAAGTCCAACTGTAAAACGTAACAAAAACAATTACCGTAAAACTTTTCAAAGGACTCAACGAAGCTACATGTAGTTGCAAAAATATATCTCCAGAGTCCATAAGAAGCCACAAAGGCCACAGAATACATTTATGATTTACTGTACCTGTTGAGTGCTTCCGTGGCGCACAGTTCTTGTAGAACCTCGTAGAACAACGCCCTGTACTTTCGATGTGTGCCTTTGAGTAAATCGCTCTTCATTTATGACGAGTTAATTTCACATTTCTCTGTGTCTGCGCATGGTCTACCTGCTAATGCGTCGGCGGCGCTATGGAGCTTTTCGCTGAGCTTTTCAATGCAACGCTTTCGTCACCATGTCAGCTGATAGACTCCCACTGCAAGACATAGGGCTCCATCAAAGATCGTCGACTTTTCGTGACCTTGACTCGGCCCGCGTATCCACGCCGCGTCCACAGCGCTTTGCGACTGTTTTATATAACTAATCGTATCCGAGCACTCGCGGCCGCAATTTAATTACTGTTCGCCGTGAGAAGTTCGCAACGAGTTCATTGTTTTCTTTGTAAACACGGATTTAATTGGCAAGTCGTGGGCGGCGCTATTGTTCGCTGATTTATTGCTCGCACTGCACGGAGCGCCTTCCGAGGGACGTCTGGCGCACGTGCCCGGCCACGAGCACTAACTCAGGGCCCGCACCTGTGTGTGCATAGAATATACAACACTACACGTTTATTTCGACCAAAACAAGCTCGCGGCTAGGTGGAGGCCTTACCCGAAGATCGACACAGTGAGCGGCTCCGCGCTGCCCGCACCCAGCTACTTGCTGCGACTCGCTGCAACCTTGACTATGCCGGTCAACTTAGTTCGGAGCGTATACGTACAGGACATAAAGGAATATCCAAACGGACATACAGTAATCCATCATCTTGCAGTAGATCTTTATTAATTTTACTCATTCTATTTTATGTTCATCAAGATATATATAGTTGTATCTGTAATCTAATTGAACTGCATCACAATCTCCTAATTTAAAGTGTTAAATCGGAATAAGGGTTCACAGAAAACTCAACGCGGTGTTTATGAGATCGCTTTCAAAAGTGTTTTAAATACACTAGTTAGAACAATCTATTCTCGACGTTTGATATTCATTAACAATGTTTCTTATATTGTTGTAGAATTTACATGTGAAACTGTGTGTACAATAATGTTATTCAAATTTAATGAATGATAATTCCGATGACTTCTCACGCGTTGTTTGATTATGTGTGACCACAATTTTTACTTCAACAATTTTCTAAAAAAATATATTTAAGCGATGTAACAATAATATATTGTAAAACCCTTAAGATGGTTTCCTGTAAGGACAACAATGCCGTCAATTTATGTCGACTTACGATTCAAAAGTGCTTGTAATAATTTATTCCAATAAAGAGTGTTTTGATTTGGATCTATTTGGTAGTATTGTGTAAAATGCATTTGGTTTACGCGTCGGCGTCCGGACAGTGGTCACTACCTACATACCTAGTTATCGTTGATTTAGATCAGAGTTCTCCAAACTTTTTTGTGTCGTAGACCCCTTGCCATGTTTTTCCGTGTTGAGTAGACCCCCTACTTACCTGATATTAATTTCCTGTAAATTTCTAACGGTAGCGAAATTTAGTGTTAAAGTAAAAACACTTGTTAATTTATACATTTATTAATTGAATTTAAATTAAAATTACTCAAAGTAAAATTTTTGTATCTGTTATGTAAAATATACGTAACATTAAATAAACATAAAATTTCATTTCATGGACCTCCAAATTATTTTTTCGCTGACGTAGACCCCTAGGAGTCGATATAGACCACTTTGGGAATCACTGATTTAGGTGAACGCGTTCAGCTGACCGGATGCGACCGCTTGGAGCGTCTCCAACGCTCGGCTCACGTGGCGAAACTCAGTCTCGCTGACTGCGACTTGCCTCTGCGATATCTCCGTGAATGAAACACTGCACACACTTATAGGCGATAGAAATGTGGAGTATGTTAAATAAAGAATGTATGTGCAGTCACTACTTTTCATTAATCTTTCTCTAGGCGACATAGAATTAGTGCAAGCATAGTAACACATTTGCAGACAACCTTATCATTGAAAATAAATTATAAAGGATTGTAAATGTAAGAATAAAACGAATAATGCTAAACGGAACAAAATGTAAATTTGTAGTATTCTTGAAAGGATTGAGAGAAAATAAAAGGAATCAAAGATTTTAAGAAGGAAAAGATGATAGAGACCGCGAATAATAAAATTTGTAAAAATAGTCTCTGAGTACCTAAGAGAGGGGAGATTCGAGAACTATCACAACCTTATTAGACGATAAATGCCCACTGAAAGGCACAGGCCTTTCCCGAAAGCCACGATGACCTAACTGTATACACGTTAATGGTAAACTTTATTCATCTTTTGAATTGTTATGCCATAGATTTAAAGTTTTATAAAGAAAAAATTCCTAAAAATAACCTTCAGCATAAAAGGATTTGTTGTATGACAATACATCACGAGAATGAACTGCTCCAACCATTGTATTAACAATGGTTGTGGAAATGTTTATAAAAAAACTCAAGTTTGTTGCGGTCTCTTCTCGTTTAGAACCCTTTTCGTCTTGATTTTAAACTAAGAATGTCCTAGAATAAGTGCCTAGTCCGATACTAGTTGCAATTAGGCTTTTTAGGCATTCTTCTCTTGACTTAACTAGAAGACAAAAGAGTAATGATCCAAAGTAGATCGCTTGAATCCATCATGCAACTGCAATTAGCTGCCAAATGAACCGCTTTGCCGCCTCAACGTTATCCTGCAAATGTACGCGTTGCAAAAAGAGCCGATCTCACGAAGCGGCGCCCACGCGCGCTCTATTCGCGGCGCCCGCGCATTCCGCCGCCCGCCCCCCTGCATCCACCCTGCCCTCAAACACGCCGATTCCAATTCACTCGTTGATCGCACTCGAAATCCTACTCGGAACTCGCTGCAGCCGCGCAGGTGTTCCTTCGACCAAACACTTGTTTCATTTACTCACGCACACGCCGACGTTCGTGCCGCGTAGCATTAACCGCGTGTGCGCGTGTGCGTGTGCTGCTGTCATACATGTGTCTCCTCTCCTTGTCAGAGTCAGAGCCCGAGAAAGAACCATATCGCGGAGAGAGCGAAACAAAGCTTAGAGAATAATTTCCTGATGCAAGTGAGTGACCATTACCTATTCGCAGTGTCCGCGCGTGCCGTGTTCGACCGACGCCCCCTCGCATTGTGATTGGAACAACCCGCGCTGCCCCCCCACCCCAGTAGGAGAAGCGTATCATCAACATATCCCTCATATGTAATGCACCTGTTGACATGCGCTATAATTGCGTTTAGATTGTTTAATAAAAACCATTATATTTTTTGGTTGACGAGCATCATAGATTCCTATGTATTTAATAAATATATGCATAAGGCAAAAGCGTTCCTGAAGATCGCAACGACGACTGGCCTTTCATAATGTTCATGGGTGCCACAATAATAAAATAAAGGTCCATTCGCCTTAGTCCACCGCAGCCTTCACAAAAAGCGCTGGTGGCTGCTAATGTTCGTAACGACAATACAGATAATCGCGGGCGTGGACGTGTTGATGCCGCGCGCGAACCCGCGGCTCATGTTTATATATAGAAACTGATGCGTTCGCATATCGTTTTCCTCCTCCGGTTATAGTTTAATTGGTTGTGTGTAAACACGCCGCTATTTCGGTCCGCCGCGTCCTGCGCCCGCGCACGCGCACGCCGCGCGTACGGCGCCGGACCGCTCCGCTTGTGTAGAGAACCTCCCAATCTTGACATCGATTCAGTTTTTCAATCACAATGCGAACTCCGCGAATACTGGCTAAATATACATTTCACAGTTACGTCCTCGTTGTCATACTGATATCTACTATGTACACATTTTTATTTTGGCTAAGTTATTAAACAAATTTCAATAAAAGTGTTGTTTCTCTAAACATTATACAGTGGCCAATCCACTACAATATATATACATATATATATATACATACATATATATACATACATATATATACATACATATATATATATATATATTAGAAGCAAAAAAATTAGTTACAACATTCTGTCATAGTAGATAGCGGTTTGATAATCTCCGTACGGTTGCATGCGCGTGCGTCTATCTGCCAGTTCGCCGGTTGAACACAACACGTGCTTTGCTTTTGTAACGAAAATTTTATACTTATTGTGTGCTGTGCGGTGTTCGTGCTGCAATAACAAGTAGTTGTTGACACAAACTCGGAGGTCGGGCGCGGGAAAGCAGCCGGAAAAATCATTATCCCGCGCCGTTTCTTCACTTTGAATCTCTTTCGAATTCTCCGCTTTGATTTCAGCAATTGGAGGCTGGGTTAAGCTGAATGCTCCATGATGTTCAGTTGTTTTGATGAACACATTCCTAGCCTGTCACGAACGTTTGCTACGGGTTGCTTCTGTTTCGTATTTCACTGTCATCCTAGTTTTTTTTACTTGTTATTTGAATTGTATTGATTTGAACGCTTCATTACATGACCTCGTCCGTGAACAATAAACTGCAGCGGACCAATAGATCGCAGGAACATGAAAACTGTTTCAATATTTTTGTAACAACGTCGTTGGCACGACTTTACTAACTATCCCACTAACAAATGACGTTCACACGTCGTTATTCAGGATTGTGTCACAGATATTATAATTATAGGTTTTAAATAGCAATGACTCAAAAGCAATTGTATGAATTAAATGAGTTTTTAACAAAGAGAAAGCCGCTGTTGTGATGGCGGGACGGCAATTTACATCAGTTCAAGTGTCACGTTCCCTGTTCCAGCTGAAGAAACAGCAACAGCTGCAGCAGGAGATCCTGTTGCAGCACTTCCAACAGCAGCGACAGCAGCTCGCCGAGCAGCACGAGCAACAGCTCAGGCATCATCTAAAGGTACGTTTTTACAAACATACGTGTGAACCTTTTTAGAGAGAGATCATCAGGACTTTTTAAGACAAGAATTGCTTTAAATACTGGAACTCGCAGGCGCAAGTAGTTGATCTGAATGCGCGGGTTCGCAGAGAGTGCATCTGGATGAACTTTTTGAACCTGTGCCAGTTTTGCTACCATTGTGCTCCCCGCATTTACGTTTGTTTTAACAAGTCTACAACGCATTCTATAGCTGTATTTCTTATCGTCACATAAATATCTATATACATGTATATATATGCATATGTGTTTTAATACACCGAAACCCACATAACTGTCTCCACTCTACAAGACACGGCATTTTCGTAGTTCAGAAAATTTATTCCTTTTACCGGAAAAATCAAACCTTCAGCTACATTGCGTTTCTCTCAATATGCGTAGGCAATATGTTTAGGGACAATGTCGGAGAAGTAAAAAACTGAATTTAGTTTGTTCAAGAGCTAGACGTGGCCTACTCAATCTAAATTAGATGTAGAGTGAGGCTTTATGTGGAGTACATTGAAAGTTCAGGCAATCGTCAGTACGTCGCGACAACGCTTATAATTCTATAACTCTTTAGCTTGGTCGGTGATGGTGTATTTAATGTAGTAATGTACACCGTAAGAGAAAACCCTGATCTGTCCCGTGGCTGCACTGAGTCTGCATCAAGACTGCACGAAACAATTGTCCGAACTCCGGTTGTCGTTTCGCCTCACGCGAACTGTGCTATAAATAGCGGCAGCTAATTAGCGTGGCCGCGCCTGCGTGCGATATCGCACCAGGAAAACTATTCCGCTATTCTATTTATTTGTTATTGTAAACACCTATTTGTTATCGGTTATTTGTTTTGGACTAGTTGAGGTTCACTACGGTTGTGCGAGCGTCGAGCTGTGCGGAACAACGTGAACAGCTTGTGTACCAAAAATATGAATTTTATTTGTATGTAACTAGTTGATAATTGACGGCCAAAATACACATAATACATGAATGCAAAAACCATTCGTACTAATTTACTCCGATATGCGCGACATGCTCTATCAAAATATAGCATGAGATTCAAAAGTCTGTAGTGTATTTAAAACTGTAAAAAAATTAAACATCAATATTAGTGTCTCGTCATATTTCTACTCTGATTCGTAGTTTTGACCTGGGAAAACTTTTATGGTGAAAATGTACAGAATGTGGAACAACTGTTTTTTATTTCACGGTCCCGGCATTGTCTGGTCAGGTTTGATATAGACGAGTGTTAAACGTGTTGCCTAGACCTCTTTCCAGGAATTCTGCGGGCTTCCTCGGAAACCTCAGTTCGTTCGTTGCTTTATGAATTTCATTCGATCGGGATGTCACAAAACACAGTTCGCTTATGTTATGTTCGTTCGGATCGGTTGGTGTTTTCGGGTTATGGAACACATGACACGTAAACAGAAGCGCGATCAGGTAAGGCGGTGGCAAAAGTTCAACTGACTCATTCGGTTAGTATTCCAAAAGCGCAGAGTCCAGTGCGGTGACGCAGCGCGCGGGAACGCACCGCCCCACGCGCCCGCTGATGTCACCGCAGAAATGTCGCGGAATGTTCTGTTAGCAAACAGCGAACCACGCGTGGGCACCTTGCCCACTGCGTGATTAGGGTCGATCGGTCCTCTAGTCTTGAAAGAGGAATTTGAGTTGATAAATTCTTTGGAGATGTGATGTAGAGATGCACAGATTATGCAAACAATTCTAATAATCACATAGATAAAGATGAAGGTCTCCCTTAGTTTTATTCTTAGTTGTGCGCTCTGGACAAAGAAGTCGTGATCAAAAGGGCAGGCACACGGCTTTTTTTTTACAATATCCCACTTTCCCTCTCCGTGTCAACCACTTCCCTCGCATCCACTGATGTTAGATTCCGTGAGGGCTCTCATCTGACCCGTGGTAAATAAATTTTAAAATTTGTAAGTAAACTATTGCTAATAGGCGTCTATGATAGGCATGTCTTTTCTTAACTCTGTGTTTGGCACTAATCGGTGTAAAATAACTCCTGAAAATACCCCGTGGAGGGGTGAAACACGTGTTGAGTGATTTAACGGCGGCAGTTGTGTAATTCGCATTATTTGCCGCATACGCATTTATCAGCGGGCTGGCGGGCGGTGCACTTTTTTCCATTCCATTAAATGTCTTTTCTCTCTGTCTTCTCCATATTTCGTCCATTTTTCTTCATCGAGATATATGCCGTTATGATTTTGAAATAATCCGTCTATCTGTCAATAATGTATTTAAGGGTCTTCCTACAATGTTGAGTAGAACCAACTAGTTTCTGATTGTTTCTAACGTTGTAATACACATAATATATACATCAAAACTTGACAACCGAACATGACGTTCACTCTGTGCCATAAATGGTTTACAACATTAACCCATTACTGTAACTATGCCGGCCCCTAATTTCCGAACGAACAAATTAAATTATATATTTAGTTGTTTATGTGCTTTTTAGAATTGAAAGAATACGTATGTAGTGATTGGTTATATGTGTAAAACCTTAAAACGGGTCAATATATGTATTGCTAATGTGCTGTCAGTTAAGGTATGGTACCCTCTATTCTAAAATCAGTAGTTTCAGAAATAATAATGTAATGATGGTATTAAAGGAAAACCGTTTGTAAAACTTCGCTTCCTGTACATTGTAACTAATTATTGTTCACTATCTTTTCCTGCAGAGTTAGTACTGCTAGAAGTAATTGTCTTTTTACACTCCAATAGAAGAGGTGGGGAAAAAGTAAAGCTTTTTTCTTATATCTGTTTCCAAAGAACCTGTTTTTATTTTATATGGGTAGTCAGAACGATTTCTTCCTTACAGAACTCAAGAATCTTTAATAATTTCTTTACTATATGTGTACATAGGTGTATAACTCCGCTTTCAAGTGATCAACTCATCTGTTCATATTAATTTTCCTCGCTATGTTCTAACAATGTATGTAAATGTATATTCATTATCCGTTGCTAACCACTTTGTGTATATTTGTCTTATTGACATCGTATTGCAGCCACTTTTATTGGCGAACGACTCACGTGGTTTTGAAGTATAAGTGAATGTTTGGGGAACTCATTTCATATTGCTTTTGTCCAGCTGTGGGAGCAGCAGAAGGCGATGGAGGAGGCGGCGCTGCGTGAGGCGCGGGAGGCGCGAGAAGCGAGAGAAGCTCGCGAGCGACACGAGCGAGTTGAACTGCTGCGCAAGAAGGACAAGCACGAGCACAGCGCCAACGCCTCCACGCAGGTCAAGCAGAAGTTGCAGGTGAGACGCTCTCCACACACGCCACACGCCGCGTGCTCCGTCTGACAAGACATTAGTGTTTGTGATGCCAGAAGCTCTTCATTCCAGCACTAAATAAAGTGAAGTTGTTGGAATAATGCCTTGGAATTGGTCATAGGCTAGAGAAAATGTGCGCCCTTCTATCTCGAACTCGGGAAATTTGTAGATACCACTTGGGCAGTAGTGTAAAATATCAAAGGATAAAGTAATGTCGCTTTCTTAAGTTAAATTCACACGACTACATTTTAACAAAGTTTTCATTCCTAAGGAACAATATATTCACCTTCCTTATCAAGAACCTTTTGCTACCTAGTGCCCAAAGTTTTAACGTCGGAGCGGTAAAAAACAATCGTTTTTTTTTTTTGTAAAATATGTTGACTGAAACGACATTGCTTTCCGGTCCCTCTAATAGTGTTTAACACTAATGTTACACCTGTTTCAGTGTTTTTAATTTTTCAGTCACTTTGTAAAAAATATAGTCAATTTTCTACACCGTAAAACATTATGTCAGCATGAAGAAAGGGCTTTGGTTTCTTTGTTTTTAACGATTTTATTTTGCGTTTCCCAAATTATTGTGCAATGCCCAGCTTAAACCTTTCCAAAATTCTTACGCCCCCCTATGTAACATAGATAATTTTTATAACTAAGCGAAAGGGTTGAAAGCGTGTCGAGCCCATTTTCCTATTGCCACATTTAACAATCGAACTGCCTCCCAGTGTGGCGTGGGGCGCACGTTGGGAAACATTGCTGTAAACCTATTATTATCTTTTAACGTCATATATACATAGTGCATAATGAATATAGTTACTAAATTACACAAAAACATAAGAGTGGTGTTTTAAATTACCAATTTTGTTAGATGTTTAAGTTATCATTTTTATGTTTTTCTATGTCCAAAGTGGGACACCGGGATTCATATTCAGGAAAGAGGTCGCTTACTTGTAAAGACTGAAAAAAATATTTAAAGTTATAGTTTGGATTCACTTCAAATTTAACGGTATATTCCTACGTACAAATCTAATTATTTGGTAGTTTGGTAGTTAAATCTTTGGCGGAAAATTATACCTTTGTTTTTTGTGAACAGTTATTTGATTTACTTTTAAGTGGAGTTGTCGCTTGATGTGGTTGGTGCTTTTATTTCAGGAGTTCCTCAAGAAGAAGCAGGCCGCCGCGAACGCGAACGGCACGGTGCCCGGCTCGCCCTACAGGAACTGGTGAGTTTGACTTCCCTATGGAGACTTTTTTAGCAACTTGCATTGGATTTGTATAATACCGGAAAGAAATATTTATTTTCTCTAATGTATCGCAGATGTACTGAACTGTTAAATTTAATTTAAAATTTCAATAGGCAGGTTAGTAATTTTAGATATTTTATTCTTGATCTCATTATATGCTTTCGGTAGGCGGGGTGGGAAAGGTCCCCCTACCAGGTGGATCTATGACGTAGTTAAGGTTGTGGGAGGTCGCGGGAGGTCGCCGAGGCTTATGCCTTCCAATGGGCGTTTGTTGGCTGAAAAGTAAAAGAAGAAGATATGATTATGACGATGTGATAGGTTTTGTGGCGAATTTTTTCTTCGCTTTAGGGTTTGAAGAGGTTTTTTTTGTTAAAACGTAACCTGCAATAATCTCTTATTTTCCATTTTTACTGTGATCAATTTAAATAATCCAACTTCATGAAAATTATACTCGAAAAGCCCATTTTTATAGAAACTTGATTCTTATTTGAGCCCTTTTATTCATCATTGAAATCATAAACAAAGCTCATGAAATCCATCGCCTTCCACACAGAATACTGTGTATTTACTCGCGACCTTCAGTTAAATATTTAAATATTGGGACTGTTCATTATGGAATATGCGTGTGATGGAGGGTGTGGGGCCTATATACTCATGTATCGCTGCCGGGCCGAGCGAACTGGCAGCAGTGGGTGCAGTTTAGCACCGCGTATTACGAGGTGACGAACTCGCCGCTATCGCTCCCGATGCGTAGTCGATCGAGAGAGATGGACTGCTTCTCCACGCTCATTGGCTGTGATTTTTAGCTAAGAAAGATTTGTGATAACCGTATTCATTGTGCAGGGGCATCGTGAAGTCCTCGTCCGGGGAGTCGATCACGTCGACGGGCGCGACGGCGACGGCGCACCCGTACCGGCTGGCCGCGCCGCTGCCGCTGCCGCCGCCGGCGCCGCACGCGCAGCACTCGCCCGCCGACTTCCCGCTGCGCAAGACCGGTGAGCAGCGCCCCGCCTCCCCGCGCGTGTGCCGCACCGCACTAACCAATAACCAGCACCTGTCAGAAACGCTTTCTCCTACCCTTGCTGTGAAGTAGATAAGGACACCGACAACGTTAAGCTCACGTCGTGACGCGAGCGCGATCTCCTTATTTGTAGTATACGTAACGTATCGCAACGAAGATCTTATATACAGTGCACTAGATACGATATATAATACTTCAATGTAAGATTCTTTGAGGAAGGTTTGTCTAAAAATGAAAAGTCTAGTTTTTTGCCGCTTCTTCTCGACACATACCTTGGAATGCGGTCGTAAAGTAAATAAACATATAATCGACATTCCATAAAATTTACAAAATTTTTGAAGCTTGAATTTAAGGTAGATAAAGACGTAAAGAGACGACTAGTTAGCCAACAGACGGTAACTTGATGGTAAGTGATGTGGTACCGCTTAGAATTCTTTCCTGCAGCGACTTTTGCCGAATTTTCTTCACCGCAGCCTGCAAATAATACTATAGTTCGTTCGCGTTAATAATTCAATGAAAAGAGTTCACTAACCATTAAGATATGCATTAGCTTTTTCTCTGTTGAAGTTAGTGCTCTAAGGCTTTTACAGCTTCATCGGTATTGAGTTCACGGAGTGGAAGGGTCCGTGAATTAGATTATAACATGTTTTCGAACACAACAGCTGATTAGAAATAGTTGGATTAGAAACGAGGCGGGCCTAGGTCTGCGGACAGTGATGATTCATTGCATTCTCAACGCGAAAGAATTATAGCGTATTTAGTTTTATAGAGTCTCGTTTTGTGGTGATTAACAAGGAGTTCTATAGATTGGATAGACAGACAAAAGAAAATTAAAATGGAAAGCGTTTTATTCTTACACTTTTGATATTTATTATATAGACTAGGCTAAATTCATTTAAAATAAACGTAATTCGGGAAAATATCACTAAGTTGGGCTTGTAATCAAACCGTATACTCTTTGTTACTGGAAATTAGAAATAGGGTTCATGGGTAAACTGAGATGTTGCTGCAGGAAAGAGATAGGAGACGTACCGCCGGCGAGCGCGTCTAGGTGAGCGGCAGGTGTTGCTTGAGCTTGTTGTCGTCGTGTGCATCCTAAAGTTAACAAGTAGTGAGGTGTTTGTCGTATGCGACCCTGTGTGAGTGTGAGCCGACGTGTAACCGCATGCGCGTGCGCTGACAGCGTCGGAGCCCAACATGCTGAAGGTGCGGCTGAAAGCGCGCGTCATCGAGCGCCGCGCCTCGCCGCTCGCGCGCCGCCCGCTCAAGCCGCGCGCCAAGCACCGCAGTGAGTACCCGCGCGACTCTTCATACACACTACACACACACACACACACACGCAATCACCCAGAGCTCAGTGTCTCATACAAATCAATGAATAATGCGGACCGACGCCATAGTAAAGGTCGAGAGATGTCGCTGGGTGCGGGCAGCGCGGGACTGGTCATCGGGGCTATCTACGGGAAGGCCTATGCCCTGCAGTGGGCGTCCATCGGCTGAAAGGAAGAAGAAATATTATTTAATTGCGCAATAATAACACCTAGCGAAACGTAGAGTCAAGAACAAAATACATTAAAATGTTGACAGTCATTAAGAGCTCCGTCTAAAATTCCAATGTCGAATTAACGTATTTTATCGACCACTTTTAAACAGATAATATGGTTAAACTAGGCAAGTATAAAACAAACCAAAAACATAAAGCAGTATGTAATACAAATAAAAAAAAATAATCTGCGAGTTTTGTTTGAGCCAGTGATTGTATTGCAACTAATTATCAATCCATTAATTCGGTATTATTTTATTCTCTCTCACACACAAGTGCAAACTTATCCAAGTTGATGTGACTTTTATTATTATTAGTTTGCCAAGAATAAATTGCCTCCAGTAATAAGACCTACTACACAACTGTGTATTTTTGTGATGTGTATATAAAAAAGTATTAAATTGAATTAAATGAAGGTTTTGTAACGTGTGTTGTCAGACTGCGAGGGCGGGTCGCCGCGCAACTCGCCGCCCGGCGCCACGGCGCCCATCCGCGAGGAGGAGGAGGCATGCCCGCGCGCCGCCGAGTTACTCTTCTCTTCGCCTTCGTTGCCCAACATCTCGCTGGGCCGCCCCCACGTCCACGCCCACCCGCACGCGCATGCGCACGCGCCGCCCGCCGCGCCGGTACGTGCACACAAGTGCCTCCACACACATGCACGTGCTTCGACCAGTTATCAATTTTGGAAAATATGTTTACACACACAATCGACAATGATTACCTTCCATAATTACGTCGTACTTTATATTACAAAGAAGTTCATTGCCAATCACTTTTTCATGTTCTCTATTTAGCTGCAGCAAGCTTTATATTTAAATTTATTCGATGTTAACTATCGTGTCGCAGGTGCCGGTGGCGCTACCGCCGGTGTCAGAGGCAGAAGCGTATTGTCCGCCCACGATCACGCAGGGATCGCTGTCAACTGTGAGCGGCGTGGGCGTCGCAGTGAGCGCTCACGCTCGCCTCGCCAAGAGACCGCTAGGGCGTACGCATTCCGCGCCCCTGCCGCTGGGAGACCCCGCGCTGCAGCCGCCCACCGCACACCACTATCTAAGGGATCAGATACGAAAAACTGTAAGTGGGGATGTTCCTTACCAGTGAGGTATTTACCGAAAAGAAAAGAAGGCGTTATGCTCTTACCAGCGTTGATATGATGATGAAGATCGTTGCATGACTCTTCTGATAGCCCCGCTTTATCTCTTCTCAAATCGTCCACAAGCTGACTGATTTTGAGATATATATTCTACACTGAACACCAAGGCTTTCCACAGATTTAATCTTTTTTCGAATAACGACCGAAGGATTATAATAATCAGGAGCTTCTCAAGAATGGAGGCATCGGTGCAACGTTCGTGATATCGGAACATTTTTTCCCGAGAATCACATTTCCAAGCCATCAATTCACTTTCTTTCTCTTTCTTCCACTGTTGACGTTTCTGGCCGCTGGGTCATGGTCAAATAGCGATGAAGATAAAAGTCTTCTTAGCATTACAAATTATTATATATTTTTGTCTTTTGGCACCCTCCGTCGGAAATGGGTCTACCTTTAGGGTTATTTACCATGATTATATTGTAGCTTCTGAACAGCGCTGTGATGCGTGAATAGAACAAAGTCAGGACGACTACGAGGAACGTCTTCAGCGTGGTATCTTGTGCACCTGGCATCATGGCATGCAGATTGGTAATGAATTTAGAATTAATTTCCATGGGTCAGCTGATGGTTGTCGTTCGCAGGTGCTGACGCGCGCGCACGACGCGGCGGCGGCGCAGCTGCGCGAGGAGGAGGGCGAGGTGATCGACCTGACTGCGCGCCGCGCGCCGCCCGTCACCAGTTCGCCGTCGGCGCCGCTGGTGGGCGCCGCCGAGCCCGCCCCGCTGGCGCGCGCGCTCAGCTCCCCGCTGGTGGGCGCGCGCGCGCCTGCCACCGGCCTGGCCTACGACGCGCTCATGCTCAAACATGGGTAACTTGCTCCGCTGTGATTATACTTTGTTTATTTCAGTTTTTGGTTGCTTTCTGTTGCCTCCTAATCACCTTACTAACTACGCGTGTACAACCACCTCCGGTGTGTATCAACTTATTTGTTTGTCAGTCCGACATCACCAACTATTAATATCTACGTGTGAAATAAAAAGCAAAGATATTTTATTTCCCTGTTTTATAGTTTTTACTCACAATGTCTCACTTACAGTGCACTTCCAGAGCGGTCTACGGCCTAGTGTTTGCCACCTCTGCTTTAAGATATTATTATATTCCATGAGCGGAGTTCGTCTAACCCACTCAGATATCGTCTCTTTATGAATGAAATTTCAGCTTATATGTCCTATTTTTATGTATATATATGTGTGTGTGTGTGTGTTTGTGCGTGTTATTTTATATATTTTATGTATATAATATTGTAAACTGTTTTTGTGTGTGTGATCACGACTTCATAATCATATTCTGTAGTTCAAGAGCTGGAGAGTGTAAGCTTATTTGTAAACGGCACCAGCACAAGTTTCGTCTTGTTCTAAGTAATAAACTAACTGCATCACTTATTTTGTTCTAAGTAACAGCGAGCTGGAGTTATTAAGTGTTTCGGAGAGGTGGATTCTGGAGGGCGCTATGATCAGTGCAAAAAGTTTTTTTTTTAATTCCCAGTACAAATATAGATTATGTATGAAGAATTCTTACCTGATAAAATTTTTAGTAATAGCTATCTGCACTATGGAGCTATTAGGAAGCATTCAAAATCTCTTATGAAGTTCACTGGTACCCTACCATATACCTTGTGAGGAGGGTAAACATTATGAACCTTCTCGCGTTCCCTCAACAACTCATACCAATTACAAGATGCTGTCTTTTCTGGATGAATACAATTAGTGTATTAATTAGACGTTTTATCTTGTACCTCGCAGTGACGTTTGAGATGATTAGTGTAGATGTACTGTTGTAAGCGAGTTAACATGGCACCATGTACTTTGGTATATGATGCCATGTCCTAGTGATGGTGGTGAGTAAGGATCTTGTGCATGTTGCAGCTGTTCATGCGGCGCCCACGCGCCCACGCATCCGGAGCACGGTGGGCGGCTGCAGTCGGTGTGGGCGCGCCTGTGCGAAACCGGCCTGGCCGCGCGCACTGAGCGCACGCGTCCCAGGAAAGCCACGCTCGAGGAGCTGCAGGTCAATATACCAACCGCTGACTTTAAGGCAATCGTTATCTCACAGCATGAAACCTGAAAGACATGCTTGTCCTTAACAAGTTCAATGCATCTACTAACGAACTATTTACACCTGTATAAATAAATGCATTTTATGTGTTAGATATTAATTCGACTTAATTTTAGCAGTACGCTGGGTTTACGCAGCGGTCGTAAAGCGTATAACCATTAATCTTATGAGAGAAATTGATAAATTTTTTCTATTTAGTTTTAATTATCTTTTTTAGTTCCGAGTGAACACTTTTCAAGAAGAACTTGTATAACAAAAATGATTGTTTGATTACCTCCGTTAAGACGTTCTTAATGGTTCCAATTAATCGAAATATTCGAAACATTTAGTGTGATTAAATAATCTTTAGTTTAATCAAAGTAGCTTCGATTGTTCAATAGATGGCGCTGCATCTAAATTGTGTTGATTGTTATTGCGATGTACATATTTTATGAGACCTGAGTTAATTTTATTATATTGTCATTATCGTGTTAGCCGATAGATGTCCACTGTAACACTTCTTGCAGTGCAAGATCCGCGAATTTTACTAGTCTATCAAGAACTCTGGTTGTTTTCAACGCTTCGGATTCACTTTAAAGAGCATGAGTAGGAGAAGGAGCACTCAGTATGAATGTGTGGTGTGCAGTCGGTGCACACGGAGGCGCACGTGGCGGCGTTCGGCGGCCGCGGGCGCGAGGCGCGCGCGCTGCGGCTGGTGCGGCTGGCGTGCGGCGGGCTGGGCGTGGACGCCGACACGGCCTGGAGCGATGCGCACACGCCGCCCGCCGCGCGACTCGCCGCCGGCGCCGTTCTGGATCTGGCGCTGCGGACGGCGCGCGGCGACCTGCGCAACGGGTAAAAAATCATTGTAGAATTGAAATTTAAAAAAAAAACTGTAGGTCCAATTGGTCAAGTGATTGTCAAGTTGTGCGCTTGGCAACACCGTAAGTGCTATATATTTAGCTGAAATCGATTTAATTACATATAATAAATTTTAACGTGAATTTTAACGTGCGTTGTTCGTGTGCGCAGGTTCGCGGTGGTGCGTCCGCCGGGCCACCACGCGGAGCCCAACCAGGCCATGGGCTTCTGCTTCTTCAACTCCGTGGCCGTGGCCGCCAAGATCCTGCACACGAGGCTCGGCCTGCAGAGGATACTCATCGTCGACTGGGTAAATACGCAGTCATTTCATTTGCAAACGGCAACACATGTAGTCATTTGAATATTTACTTTTAAATTTTACAGTAAATGCAGTGGCAACTTTTTTAACATACAAATGTTAATTTTGTTAAACTGATTTTTTAGTCATAAAAAGGTTTTAACTGATAAAGCAGCTTGCTGTTGCATTAAGAACATTTGAGATTGGGATCACAACCATTAGCTGGCCTTTGCTTGGTTCCTCAAGTTTTAGACACTTATTATCAAACATTTTATGTAGAAAGATGCCATTGTAGAGGTCATTTATTTAAGTTTCTATCAAATTGCATTTTTCTTGCAATAATCCAGTGATATGTTAGCTATAAAATACATAATGTAAAGCGGCTTTAAAGTTCATTGTACAACTATTGCCTAGAATAACTAAGTAAAAATTTTTAAAAAGATATAAAATTGTCTCCAAGCATTTTTCAATAAATCTTACGTGAAAAATATTACAATTATAAAGTTTCATTTATTTAATACAGTGGTTGTTATCATTTGTGGCCGTTATACAGGTAACTCACATGAAAGTTGTTGAAATATTGTATGTTTGTTCGCTACTAAACTTTGAGTAGTTTTAGCGGTCTTTGTCACTGCACATGAACAAATGAGTAACGAACTTGTTCCCGCGCCAGGACGTGCATCACGGCAACGGCACGCAGCAAATATTCTACGAGGACCCGCACGTGCTGTACATGAGCCTGCACCGGCACGACGACGGCAACTTCTTCCCGGGCACCGGCGCCGCCACCGAGTGCGGCGCGGGCGCGGGGCTCGGCTACACCGTCAACGTGGCGTGGCCCGGCGCTCCGCCCCTCGCCGACGCGGAGTACCTCGCCGCATTCCGCTCGCTCATCATGCCCATCGCCAAGGTACCGCGCACTAACCTGATAATATCGTCTTCAAGTTTCACTTCAGCAACCACAATACGCACCACATACACCACAATATGACTGATCATACTTTGACGTTCTTCATATATAAGACCTCTCTATGTAACAGTGAATTTCACAAAGTCCAATAATTGCCTAGCGCAGAAAAGTAAAGTGTCACTTAAGTGAAGACCAGGGCCAAATGGCAATCCTGTATAATTAATAGGAAAAGTGTGAATTGTGTAAGATTGTATTTCAATGATCGAACCCGCAACTTACGATAGCAATTCTCGGACATCTACCACTGAGCTATCGTTGCTCACTATTCATGTATGGCGACTGGAAAAAACGCATTAAAGAAATATTTTAATTAGCTATTGAGATATTAAAAAGTGTATTATTTATTTTATTTGAATGCAAAAGAAAAGCGTTAAAGTGTGAGGTGTGTGGTGCGACAGGAGTACAACCCGGAGATGGTGCTGGTGTCGTGCGGGTTCGACGCGGCGGCCGGGCACCCCGCGCCGCTCGGCGGCTACAGCGTGTCGGCCGCCTGCTTCGCGCACATGACACGCGACCTCATGCAGCTCGCCAACGGCAAGGTCGGCCCTGCGCCCCAGATCACGATGACGAACTGTCCCCCCCCCATCCCCGCGGATTCACTATCCTCCCCCCATCCCCGCGGATTCATTATCCTGTTACCACGCACATCCTAAAATCCACAGCTCCTGAGGCTTTTTTATTTCATTCCACTAAAGACAGGACGTACAAACTTGTTTTCAAATCGCATTAGAGTTTTGACGATACAAAAATTACAGTACCTTCATAGCCTTCCATTGTAGACATATGATGTCCAAACCATAGTTTCATATATCATCATTATTCTTATAAAATTAAAATAACTGTTAAGGCAACATATGAAAACTATTCCTTTAAATAAACCCTAAAATACTAAATAATTCTTTTAAACATATGATTAAAAAGTAATGTCGACAAGGTTAGCTCTTGAAATATAGACAAGCGTGACATGAGTTCCTTAGGCTTCATAAAGTTGTGGTCAAAACGCGTTGGCTGGTTGTACCGCACACTTTTATTTTAAGCTAAAAATTATCAATAATATAAAAAGGACTAAATTTCATTCTAATTTCTATTAAATTGGGCTTGTGTACAGAAGAAATGTTAAATAATGAAAAACCGTTCTGTGATAAGGTGGTGCTGTCATTGGAGGGCGGGTACGACCTGGCGGCCATGTGCGACTGTGCGCAGGAGTGCGTGCGCGCGCTGCTGGGCGAGCGGCTGCCCGAGCCGCCGCTGCACGAGCTGGCGCGGGCGCCCGCGCCGCACGCGCACGCCGCCCTGCGCGCCGCCATCGCTGCGCAGGCGCCGCACTGGCCAGAGGTCCGCATCACACACCCCCCACCCTCACTCTCACATCACATTACTTCCCGATTTTATCATAACTTCTATTCCGTCTGTATCTAAATCCAATCGTTTTGTATTACGGGATTATTTGTTGTTTAAAATCAGTTGCATTATCGTTGTCATAACCATTTTAAACTTCTTATCCAACTGTTTTTAATGTTTATTCGAGCAAATTTTTTAGTTTTCCATTATACCCTGCCTCGGGGGAGATAACAGGGTTATGTGGAATTCATGTCCACTAAAACTTCCTCAGTGGTCGTTCCCTGCGCTGTGTGAGGGGATTTTCAAGTTGAGGATTACCCGCAATCCTCCGCGCTGTGGTATTTTGGACAGCCCGTCACGGTTTATACCCCCAGTAGTTTCAGCGGCCCTTTCATTTGTGGTCGCCGGACTACAGATGCAGTACGGTGAGTTGTATTTGTGCAGGTGAAGAGGTACAGCGCGCTGGCGGGCATGTCCGCGCTGGAAGCGGCGCCCGCAGTGATGGCGGCGCGGCTGGGTCGCCTGCAGACGGAGCGCGACGCGGCCGACACGGCGGCGGCCATGGCCACACTGTCCGTGCACCCAGCCGCCGCACCCGCGCCCGCGCCGCCGCCCGCCCACGCCGCGCACCCCGCGCCCCTCTGCCTCAGGTCAGCAGTCCTTACTGGAAACGACAGTCCATCCATTGAGTCTCTAACGCCGCGTGTGCATAACATGACCATGACCTTCAACATGATCAGATTAATGCCCGCTGCGTAACAAAGGCCACTCTCAAAGATCGCCACGAAGATTGACCTCGACAACGACTTGCCGCGACCTTAACAGTACCATCGGACCACGTCCAGTCCAACTCATTACGTACTGAAATCAATAACAATTACACCGGTGCGTGGCAATAATAAATGACAAGTTTCTAATTCCACTTGCAGCAACAGGTCGACGGAGAGCTCTCGGTCGGGGTCCGAGGAGCCGATGGAGCAGGACGAGGGCAAGTGAGCGCGCACACATTCCGCCGCGTCCCGACCCCGCGCGCCCCCGCGCCCCGCGGCCCGCGCCGCCGCGCCCTCTCGGTGAAAGCGAACGCAGGAGAGCACTTTGTGTGGAGGTGGTGAAATTAAGACAAATCTTAATTTGAAAGCTTTAAAAATGTAGTAGAATGTTAAGTGTACAAAATATATTAATATTATTATATATATTTGGATATGCTTTTAAGTATATTTGAGTATGGAAAGGAACAGTAGATCGTTTCGGCGGTACCCGCGAGCCAGGCGCCCGTCGGCTCCGCTATACCAAAGATCGCGACCCCGCGCCCCGCAGCCGTTCCTCCTGTCCCCGGGGCCCAAGCGCCCTGTACCTTGTTATATTAAATTATTAGAAACTTGTTGTTGTATATTACAATTTGTCTATTTTTAGCGTAATGCGGTGTTCGTGCGCTGAGGAAATGTTTTCTCCGAATAATATATATTTATATATATAAATAAAAATGTCCTAGACGACTAATAAACGATGTTGTATGTGACGCGCACGTCGCGACCGCATTTTTTAGAGAATTATATGTAGATAACGCAATGTTCAATGTGTACTGTGTACCCCGGTGCTCCCAGCACCCGTTCCCGGCGCCCCGACCACTTTCGGTCGCGCCTAGCTGCCCTTGCGAAGGGCTTGTCTCTACGAATTAGCTTCCTGTCGGGCGCTGCGCGTACGCAACCGCGGCGTCCTCCCGGCGGTCTGTCGCCTTTCAAACCGAGTTGTTTTGTGATTTGGGTGCAGCTCGCTGCGACGGCTGCGCGCGAACAGTATTGTGAGAGTTTGTACAGGTTTTCTTTGGTGGAGTTGTTCCGCACCGGAGCCGGTTCTCTGTGTGTATATGTTGCGTGTGCCGGCCCCGCGAGTGCAACCCGATCTATTTTTGTATGAGGGTAGTCCGGTCCGCAGCCCGGACAGCGCTAGCGCCCCCTCGGCCGGACGCAGTCGCGTACCTTATGGGATTCGATCCTTGTACGTTAAACAGAGTTAAAAAATGTTGTCTTTGAGATATTTTATTGTTAAATTGGAATACAGATGAAATGATTATTTAATAAATGTATATATATTATATATATATTTGGAAATATAACAGCATTTTTATTTTTTATTTCGTCGCCTTTTTTTACCACCTTTTCTTACCTTCTTCCTATCCCAAGGTCTGTATCAAACATGCATAAAATACAATAATTTATTACATAGACTTAAGATTTTTTTCTGAAAAATATTTTGATATGGCCTATTCATAGTTTACAAACTTTGAGTTACAATCAAATCTCAAATATGACCACGATTTGAATTGCCTGTCAATTAATACTTGGTACTGTACAAATTAAAAAATCAACTGTTTCAGAAATAATAAATAACAAAAATAATATAGTAAAGGCATTTTCAAAATTTAGATGACTACTTATTTAAATTTATCATTGTTACCTGTTCCTGCAGACTTACTGCTAGAAGTTATTGGTCTATCGCATTCCGGTAGATAAAATAATGTAGAATTTCTCTGTGGCCACTTTTTACAAGTGATGTAGATGTACAATTTTGTACATTCGTCCTTTTAAAGATTTTACACCTGTTATCAATCATTGTTATTAAGCAATAAATGTTAGAGCGACTCTTTCTAGTCGAGTCGTGAAGATGCCAAGTACGTTTAAATTTTAATGTCATGTGGTTCAGCCGGTGAGTTTTGTTATGTTTGAGTTACCATTTATTTTGTTATAACAGAATTTAAGCAGACATTAGGTATTTGTTTTTCTGTCTTAATTTTGTATTATAATATACTTTAAGCGAATTAAATACGTGACTGTTCTACGTTATAAGTTACGTTATTTTAATGTTTGCGTTTATAATTATTCATAATTTGGGTGTGGAGGATGTTAAAAACTTTTTTATAAAAAGTTAATACTTGAAAAATACAAAAATACAACAAAGGAATAAATTTGTGTGAGAAAATTATGGCGAAAACATCGTATAATTTTTATACCGAATTACTATAAAATAATCCTGAAAACCTCAAGAGTCGACGAAATTTCAATTATAAATATCTAATTGCTTAGTAATAATGTAACTTAAAAATATATTTTTTAAGGGATATATTTTTTTTCTGATTATAAGAGTCAACATTTAAAGTATATACGCTCTCTTGACGCCTGTGCCCGTTGAACCTTTGCCTTTCACAATAAACTTGTTCGAAAAAAAAAAACTTAAAGATGTCAGTTTGCACAATACAACGATTCGTTATAAATTGTTTTGATTATTTTATGGGCAGTGGCCCCTGTGTACATCGTCTGTATGTAAACTATAGCTTGTGAATGAAGTATGCCATCGTTTTCGGTGAAATAACGTTGTTTAAATACACGATATATTTGTAAGAGAAAAGTTAATGGGATTATTCATCGCTTGTCTGGGTGACTAAGTGAAGATGTTGGTCCGCACAACTATTTTAATTAAGTCTGCAATAAAAAACTGCCGCAATGAATGATTGCAACGAACTCACAGATTCCTGTTCGCTGTAGGTGAGTGTGTTTGAGGCTTATTAACATTGCGTTGACGATACTTGTAAATATCGAATTGTAAACACTTGATAAGCAATAAATGTCTAGGGAAACAGTTATGATATACGATTGTTTGAATCAACAGAAGTCAGAGGTATGTTGATAAGAAATATATGAAAATTAATAATGACTTTCTTAAATGGGGACGGAATATTTATATGAGATTATTATTTGTGTCATCATTCTAATTTCACATATTTTTGTATTATGCTTAGTAAAACAAACGTATTCTTCGAAATTTGAAATTAAATGAGCTGATAAATTGTTATCTGTATATTTTCTAATGAGAAATCAACAAATATATGAAATTATTTTACTATTTTACTTCTATATTTTAAATTAGCAGGAAGGTTAACATCAAGCAGGGTCATCGCTATGATAATGAGTTTTATATCTTTGTTTACATGTTTTAGCACTAGAAATTGAACCAAACCAAACCAAACGTCAGAAATGTACATCTTTACTTACTAACATTAAAGAACTCCTAAGTTGAAGAGGAAACAGATTACAGTTGTTTTTGCTTGTGTAGGCTATGGTGCAATGTCGTCAGTTCACTGTGTGGTGGTGTGGGAATGGCAGTGCAATGGCCAATGGCTACCACATTCTCCAGGAGTGGCAAGGACTTTGGAGCGTGCCCATGCTAAGAAGTTGACAAGGGTGGTATTGGCAGATGCCGATCCTGCACTAAAGGGTCATTATGTAAATCTGTTGACTCTCACACAGTGCTCTGATGGGCCAGGTATGTTTATCAGTACTTATACTTTTAACTAACTTTTAATTAGAAATTGCCCTTCAAATTAAGCAACAACTTGACATAAAAATCAATCAATTTTTTATTTTATTAAACATTTTGGTTGATAATTATTAGGGAAAAAATTTAACTGGCTATATAACTAATATATGATTATATTTGGATATATAATGTAATTTTGTCATGACCACATGTGCCAATGTCAATTTTTGATCAAAAATTTCTATGAAATTTTGTTATTATTGCAGGTCTGTTTTGATCATGTCATGGATTTGTGTTGTAAGAAAGCCATGATATCATCTGACAGTGTATAGATTCTATAACAGGGTCAGTTAATAGTATTATTTTAAAATGTGTTGGTTGTTATATATGACAGCCTCTTATTGAAGCAACATGTTAGTGGAATTAAATAGTGGTTTGAGACTGATACATGTTCAATGTTTTGAAACTGTTGCTGCGCAAGATTGTAAAATCAAAAGACAGCAATTGGGAATGAATACTCAAGGAAATATAAATTTTTATAGGCAAGCTCCCTTGGTTTACTGTAGGCCATTTAGATTGCTAGGTGTTTAGAACTTTTAACTGAGATTGACAACTGTGGGGCTTTTATTAGAAAAGAATTGCACATAACCTTTTCTACACTGATGCGGCAGAGGCATAGGTTTTGTGTAGGTTTCCTTTGTAGTCAAAGGAAAGGCAATGAGTTTGTTTGGAATCTATTTGTTTATAACAAATTTCAATTTTAATAGAGAAATGAGATCTTGAAAATGGAAAACGAAACAGAATTAGAACCTGTAGCATTCTAGATTTATAGAGGTAACAAGAAATACCTTCTGCAATTAAAAATTCGTATAATCCAATGAGGCAAGCAACATCAGATACAATCACATGGTTGTATATACTATTTAGAGCTGCAGCTTTGAAGACTCAGACAGTGTTGGTAATTCCCAATTAATCAACTCCGTCATGGTAGTTGATTGTAACAACTGCTTGACCGTGGTCTAGTGGCTTTGCTTTGTAATTATATTTTGTGATTGTGTGAAGTCTATTTATTAAAGCTGGAGTTATGAAAACATAATTTTAAAACATTAATGGTAGGCAGTCTCTACAGAGCAGATGTAAGAACAGTTGTAAGCGCATTTAGCATTCAGCAAGTGTTATGGTGTGCAACAGAGAGCGGAGGTGGAAGCAGCGGCGCGGAGTGCCCGGTGCGGCGCGCCTGCTACAGCGTGCAGTCGCCGGGCGGGCGGGGCGCGCGCTGGGAGTGGGCGCGGGTGGCCGAAACCTCGCGCGCCGCGCGCCTCTGCTACGAGCCGCTGCCCATGCAGGTGACCATCAGCACCAGACTCCCACAGGATCACTTGATTATTTTCCAAAGAAGCCAGTGGACATCAACTTGGAATGAAAGCGAATTAGTACTTTTTTGTACTCAAAACAAAATAGAATGCTTCCATTATCTAAATAGAGTGCACAACAAACCCAGTCGGGTGTTTTTATAGTCACTTTTACGTATGTTCTAAGTAAATTTGTTAGAATTTTTTTTTGCTGGGACAGAGATTTTTAATCATTGATTATTTGATAGAGTTCTTAAATATATTGATAATATATTCTTTAATACATTTCACTATCACTGGAGCACCAGAATATTTGTGTGTATTGTACTTTCATATTACCGGGTATCTGGTATAAGTAGTTTAGAAATATCCCATCACATGTTATTGTAACTTTCTTTTCATTGTTTTGTGATTTCATTTAGTATTTATGTGATTTACTATTAGCTCAGCTTATTTATTATTTTGAGCCCTGATAATATGAATTGAATTTTGGAGGAGTTATTTATGAAAGGTCTAAAGTCACCTAGAGAACAGTGAAGGGGGCTATGTCCCAGAAATGAGGCGATCTGCAGAAGAATCAAGGCTGCCGATGTAGCTCTAAAAATTGCTCGTCTGATATGACTGTGAGGCGAAAAGGCGTCTCAAGTGGCGGTTACAAGCTGGTAGACGCAGCATAGGTATAGCCCCTCATTAGGTAAACCGACGACATAGTTGAGGTTGTGAAAAGTCGTTAGATGCGAGCTAGGAGGCTCTATGCCTTGTATTGGGCGCCTGTTGACCGATATGATGATGTTGTGGATGATGGTGAGTAGAGAGGCTTGCTTGCGGTGTGCAGGTGCAGTGCCGGCTGGAGGAGGCGTGGTGCCGCGGCGCGGAGAGCGTGTCGTTCGAGGGCTGGGTGGCGTCGCTGGCGTGCATGACGGCGCGCGCCGCTGCCCCGCACGCCGCGCCCGCCCTGCGCCTGCTGCGACGCGCTGCGCAGCCGCCCTACCCGCTCACCCCACACGGTGCGTGCCCTCGGCCACCCCGCGTGCGCCATAATACGCCACAAACGGGTGAAAGTATAGCACATACGTCAGGAAAAAAAACACTTTAAAGCTTATACGCCGCTTTACAACCCCTCTGTACAAACTGATGCTACTGCAAATGCGACAGAGTAATAATTTGTGGCAGTATAGTTTGCAGGGGCAGATAGTTAACAATTAATTTTAATATGTAAGAAGTTTTATTGGTGTCCCTTAAACTAATTGACAGCACACGAGCTATATATTTACCCGTATATAAACCGCAGTATTTAATTTGTTATTTGCACTTTGTTCGCAGCGCGGCGACCGCGCATACCGCAGCAGCACACCGGATCGAGCGTGCAGTCAGTGCAATCGGTTCACTCGGTGCATTCGGTGCATTCGGTGCAATCAGTGCAATCGATGTCTTCGATAAACACGAGCGGAGTGCCGGCGCGCCCGTCGCATAATGCGCGGGGGCAAGCGAGTGCGCGGGAGACTCGGAACGGCGCTCGGAGCCCCTCCCCGCGCGACAGGAAGCCAGGACTGGCCAGACAAATACTACATAACCTCAATATATTTAGTGAGTGGATATGTTTTACACTGTCATTTATTTGTGACAGGTTATCACTGGATTCAGGGTGCTCCCAATCAGTCCAATTGGAAATCTATGGGGAAAGCCTTGGCTGTTTCCCTATTTGATACAGTTTCCCAAGGCTGATGGTGGCTGAGAGCAACTACCTTAAATCTCTTTGTAGTAATAAAGCTCAAAAGCTCCCTCAAAGACCCTCAAAATTGGATTACCGCTGAACACTTGTACTTCATTGAGTGACAGTTAAGAAACAGAGTGTTCAGTAATGCGGGAACTTCCTATTTACAAGAGTTGTGTAAAAAAGGAAGTACATATAGTGAGTTGTTGGTGATAGGTTGGAAAGTAAAGTTTTGAAGCTCAACAATAATGCCATGTTTGCAGCTTGTAGACAGTTGACTTTCCATATCTGTGGCAATGATATGCTGAAACTATGTATGCAGAGGGAAGAACCTTTTTACTTTGTGATTGTGTATTCTAATTCTGACAAATATTGGCGACAGGTCACAATAACAACAGCAGTAACAACAACAACAACAACCAAAACAGCCATAACAACAACAATCAAAACAGCCACAGCAACAACAATTGCAACAACAGCAGTATGCAGCAGTCGGTAGCTGAGTCGAGCGCGGAGGAGTCGCGCGACGAGTGCGGCAGCACGCGGTCGGGCCGGCGCCACAGCGTGGACACCGTCTCCACATACCTCAGCCACGAAAGCAAAGACAGTCTGCAGGTGACCATCGCTCACACCATTGTTTGCACGAGTACCGTGTAATCGTTAAGAATGCAGCGTACCACCACTGACCTCCGCCTCGTCCCTCGTAACAAATCAAATCGTCTGAAAGATCTAAAGATGGCGGACAAATCACTTCGTTGTTAACTCGAACCAACTACAGTGATATTATGCAGTCAATCAGAATCACAACTGTACCGCGGATATTAATACTGGACATATATTTCATATATTATATGCTTACATATCAAATTGGACAAACACTTTTAGATCAAAATAATAATGCAAGATGTTAAAAAACATCAAACAGAAACTAGAAAAAAATTATACTGCAGTGTAAAGATTATTGAAGTGACAATGAATTATCCAAACGGTCTTTTTAAGGACATTTGTGGTAGTCATCACAACAAAATCTGAGCAAGTTTGTCGTGGTGTTCACATAGGAGGATGTGTTTGAAATGAAAAGTTAAATTCTGTGACTACTAGCAATGATCTAGTGCCAGCGGTTTTCATGAAGGCGTGTGCCAGTTGCAGGCGGCGGTCGGCGAGCTGCTCAACTGCAGCACGGGCAGCGATGACGTGTTCGAGCCGGCCCAGGTGCCACAGCACGCGCACGGGCGCGACCACGACCACGATCATGCGCCCGCTCACGACCTGGTCGCACTCGGTCAGTATTTTCTATTACAGTCCTATAATTAAGAGAAACAGACAGTTTGTTGGAGTTTTTTGTTTGATGGTTTATTTGTTGGACCTTTTATATAAGCCTGAAAAACTTAAAGGGTCTGTCACACATGTGGGTGGGTGTGCTACACTGCTCCATTATTTAAGTAGTCGATGTTATTCATGGGATGTGTCTGTTGCAGAGGAGGTGGGAGGCGGCATGCCTGCGGACGAGTTGACGCGTTGGGGGTGGGGTGAGCCGGCGCATGCGCAGCCGCTCGCGCATTGCAGCCCACACGATGAGGTTTATATTTTAAGCTTTGAATGCTTAATCACTGCACCATCCGAAACAACTTCTCGCTTATGATTTGGTCCTTTTGCTAATGCTTTAATTTTATGGCGACTGGAGTTTTAGTAGGTAAGAGTTTAAAATAAATTCCATGCCAATAAAGGCATTAAAGGCAAAATAAGTGATAAATAAAAAAAATAATGTACGCAGCTTTGGGATCAGAAAACGGAATCTATTGCTAATGGTATTCTAGAGGACTTTTTGACTATGCCTTTTATTTCCTTACGGGCTTGGTTTTCACCGACAATTGAAGAAATAGACATTATTTACTATTTTTTACCGGGATTTGAGGTATAAAGGGTTTTTCGTTATAGGTGTATAAGTTTTGAAAGGTTGAATGCATAGCTTCACCCTGTATAACCGCGACTTTTGTCACTGGCCTCATCTACCACTGTATACCCGGTAGGTCACAGACTTGAGCAGATCTCAAACTTAGTGTTCTTAACACAGTATTATTAACATTTTGTTTGCACGTAGGACGTGGCGCTGGTGGAGTGCGGCGTGTGCGGCGCGTGCGCGGCGTGCGGGCAGGTGTACGGCGCGGGGGCGGGGTGCGCGGGGGCGGAGGGCGAGCAGCCGCGCGGCAGCATGGCCTGGTGCAAGCAGCCCGCCGCGCTGCCCGGGCATCCGCACGCCGCCTCCATACTCGTCACCTACACGTGCGTACCGTACAAACGCGCGCACGTGCAGCGACCACGCTTTGTATTGCTGGCCACTGCGGCCACAATACTTTGTATGTTATTCTTGCGCATTCAAATGGAAATTCCAACGTTTATTTGAATTCAGACGCCATCTGTAATGTAGCCGCTGCCATTGCGTTAGGGTCGGAATTATAAATAATTATTTACATCTGAAGATCACAGCCCTGATCACACCTCCATCGATGTCCTCATTTTTAAAGAATAAGTACGTGCTCGGGAGGTAACTTACCTTCACCAGCGAATTGCTTACACAAGCATACGCAGACAAACACGTTTGTACACAAACACCATGTTTACTGTAAAATTATAAAAATAGCCAGTGGCCAAAAGGAAATCAATCCGCAGCCTGAGCTGGAGATAACCTGTATTTCTTAGACTCCAGTTGAGCTAGTAAGCTGTCTAGAAGATTGTGATGAACATCCGACAATAATAATTGCTTAGACTCTTCTTATAGTTCGAAAAAAGGCTCTTAATCAGTTTAACACACGGCTTAACCCATATATTCTAAAATATCAATAACAATTTTTTTTTTATTTACGCACACCAATGGAAAAACAATCTTCGTTTTTAAGTTTCATATAACATTGCACAAATCTATTTTTTTTCTATCGTAGGCGTATCCTGGTTCTAGTTATAACCTTAAAAATATACATAAATAAATTAATTGAAAATGATGATAACAATGGAGGGATTGGAATTTGGAATGATAGGGAGAATAATTCAGTTAAAATAAAACGTGTTTACATTTTGAGCATTTTTATTTGAATGAATAATTAATATGACTGGTTCCAATTTCAGAATAAAACATCAAAGAGTGTATAGCAGTAAAAATGAAACAAAATGAAAATAATTGATATTAAATTAGTTATAAACAGGATATTGACGTTGCATAATAATCCAGTCCAGGGTTTGATGTAGTAAAATATTGTTAATGTATTTATAATCACTGCGGATAACGTACATACATGTTCGTGTGATTTGGACGAGGTTTCTGCGACAGGTTCCAGTCGGGCCGGCAGGGGGCGCGGCACCCGGCGCCCGGAGAACCCTACTACGCGGTCGGCTTCCCGCGCCACTCGCTGTTGCCCGACACGCCGCTTGGCCGCCAGGTGCGCCAACCTCCACCATCTCCCTCCTCTCTACACACGGCGATTGGTTACAGCTGTAAAAGATTTAGAGCAGTGACTGCATAGCTCATTTGTCTACTTTCAGTGCACGGTACACCCTATCCAAAAGACAAAAGCTTCGTCAAAAGTTTTATACTGCTTAATTCTATTATTGTTCCATTAGAAAAATAAACTTATATTCACTCCTTTAAAGCCTTTACACCTATTTTAAATCATTCTGTATATCACTGTCTCTAAACTTATCCCATATCCCTTATCCGGTCTATATATGTGTGTATAAAAAGTAAGAAACAAATATGTATTTGTCATAAGTGCCAAATCATATGCCTGGTACTATATTACATTATTTTTTTATCGAGTACTGTAGTCATCTGTTGTTGAAGAGAAAACGTCCCCGGCAGGTGCTGTCGCTGTTGCGCGCGGCATGGGAGCAGCGGCGGCTGTTTACGGTGGCGGCGTCGCGCACCACCGGCCGCGAGCACGTGGTCGCGTGGCGAGTGCCCCCTCCCCCCGCAGCGCCCCACCACTACGCGCGCGGAGACGCCGACCTGCAAGCCGCCGCGCGCCGTCTCGCGCGCCTTCTGCGCGACGGGCTCGTACCTCCCGCACGCCCACCGCCCCTCGCTCTACCGGCGCCGCCACCCGCGCCCCCCCACGCGCCAACCCACGCGCCATCTCACGCACCGCCACCCGCACCTCCGCCGCGTTGCCGCTGAATATGGCAAAAGGAGTTCGAGGTGCCATGGCGCCGAAGAGTCCGTCACCTTATTTATATCACCGCATTGGGAGGCCACGAATCTTTCAGAGAGCTCAAGTCGAACTCTCATTAGCTCACTATAGTATAAAGTAATGAAGTAATATTTAAGCAAAAGGTATTATACATGAAGATCTTTTACAATCGCAATAGTCTCACAGACGACCGTATCTGTGATGATGCGTCTTCCAGGTCTAAAGACCTAAAGTGTGGAACAGTGTTGCCACATACAAGTGCAGGGCTGGCCATGGCATTGCATTCCATATTGTTAAGACACTTTATATTGATATCATATATTCTCTATTGTAGCTTGTAAGATGTCGGTACGTTGACATGTCTTCCAATATAGCCATATCGAATGTCTTCCTAATTTTTAAGAATGTTTTGTCATGTAAGCATTGATATATTTATATATTGTGTTAGATATTTAACATTGCCAATACGATAAGTTTATAAAAACTGATATTATACTATAAGGATTTGTCTCGCCTCGCGAGCAGGGCAATCAATAAATTTTAATTTTCGAATATCTCTTAATCGCTGTTTAACATGGTTATGGTTTTTAAAACGCCAGACAACGTTGATTGTAAATTAATGACAGATTACCAGACTCATCGACGTGATCATATCAGCTGACAGACCTCCCCAGAGATCATTACGATCACTGGTCTCGCGCTGTCCGCGATCAACAGATCAACATTACACTTTCAATAGAAAATCAATCGAAACGTTTACATTCATACACAGGTTATTAATACTGGTTAATTGTTCGGTAAATTTTATCGATTTTATAATGAAATTAAATTTCAAAAAAAAATTAACAAATTGTTGCGTGCTTTGTTAACTTAAGTTTAACATTTAATCATTTTTACAAAGTTTTCATTGCCTTTATTAACCTTTTATAAACTGGTTAATCCTGAATGTTTTATATCATCTGACAAGCAAGTTATTAAATTTAAAATAAGCGACTACCAGCGCCCTCTACGTTTTGCAGCGTGCAATATCGCACTATATCCACAGGACGTCGATGTAGCGCCCGCGCAAATGCCACCAGCGCCACAAAAGAAATACATTCCTACAACCTAAACAGCTTTTATACTTCGCATGAGTGACTACTCATTAAGTCTCCGCGGTTAGCCAGGGGGATGTAACATTATATAATGTTTTTACACTCTTAATGTAGTTTGTACATGATAGAGTTATTAATAGGTCTTATTCCGATCTTGCCAGGAGTGCCTTGTGATGTAAATATATTTAATATCGCAAATAACTAACGCTGTCGTGTCCCAGCGCTACGGGGACCACCGCCAGAAGCCAAATGTTATCCCAAGAACTCACAGCACACAAACGAATCGCTGTGAGCGCACAGACATAAATGTTTATTATATTTATTGAAAGCATATCGCGCGCGGACAAAGTTTATATTGTTACTGTCTCTATGTTGCTCTATTTGGATTTATTTTAAATATATTATACAATAGTAAGTAATTGGTTGTTTTATTTTGTTCGCCTTACTTTAACAAGATGGCAGCCTTACCGTTGCCGCTTTTGAAGCGACATCTGTTTAGTAGCAGATACTTTCTTCTTGTATCTCCGCTGGTGCTTTGTACTACCTGAATCAGTTGTTGTAAAGCTGAAATACTCGTCATTTAGTACTTACAAAAGAAAGTTGCAGATTTACAGGTTTTACTTGTAAAATGTGCATTAAAATAACCGTGATCACATTTGCCGCTTGGGCACGTGGCACAATAAAGATGCGAGGCGCTGTGGTTTACGATATAATCCTCATGCTGTCACCGCTATTTTTTGTCACCTTTCCCGAAATGGGCCAATTCAGATAAATGTGACAAGTTATATAAATCTGGTCTGTCATTATCATCATTGCAACCGGAACACGTCCATTGCTGCAGAGATCCCCCGCGCAGAATTTCTACAGGGCTGATTGGAAGCGGTCTGCATTCGACTGTTTCTATTCCCGACCAGTGCAAATTGATTACCTCAATCTTATCCTCGTGGCAGCTTCAGCGATCTCTATTCTTAAAGGATCGAGTAACCTGCAAGATTATTGCGCTGATAAATTAGACGCGCTGTATCGAAGTGGAGCTTATGCGCTCCAAGATGCGCGTCGCCGTTATTAACTTTAATTTATAGCGCGTGTGCTCGGCACACACGAGAACAAAAGACATCTAATGCAAATGTTATCCTAAATCCCTGCACAAATATTGAGCGCCAATATTTGCGCCGGCTGCGAAGTTCCCGCGCGCACGCCCTTGTCGTGGCGGCTTAGAGTCGTTAATACATATTGCAAGTACATTTTAATATTTGAGCAATTGTTTTAATATTAGCTGCAATTTTGTATTTAACTGCAAGCAGAGGCAATTAGCGATCTGTATTGCAAGTGGGAGGTCGCTCGCGGCGGGCCACGGCGTTGATCACGAGTAAAAATGTCATGCGAAGGCCACGGGAAGTCGACGACGTGCGAGTTGTTGAGCGCGAAGCAGTTGCAGCACGTGGTGCAGCGCGTGCTGGGCGAGCCGGGCTGGCGGGTGGCGGCGTGCGACCGGCGCCCGGCCGCCGCGGGCATGGTGGGCTTCCTCGGCGACCACGCCCGGGTCACCGTGCACGTGAGACTCAACGGCGCTGTGAAGAAGTTGAGGCTATTCGTAAAGAGTTTGCCAGCTTCCAACGCGCCCAAGGCCGAATTCATTCAAAAATATGGTTATTCTAAAAGGGAGGCGCTCGCACTGAATCTGTCCGAGGAAATGCGCGGCGCAGAGGGTATGCGTAGGTTTTTTTCTTTTCTTTTTTCTTCTTCCTATAGCGTTGCCGCAAAAACAACCTCACTAAGACTCAAAGAAGTCGGCATGGTAAATAGAAAACTTTTTTTTATTTTGTTTGACTTCCAATCCAGAGCCCCAGAAATTAACTTCTAGAGCCGTTATCAGTATTATCACGGAATATACTAATAGTATCGGAAAGAAGGTTTGAATTAAAGTAAACAACCTGCAATGTATCCCACGGTTAATAAGAAATATTAGGTAATCGAAAAATTAAATCTAATTGTTAAGTAATTATGTTGTAAGAAGTTTTCCGTGCATGTGTTATTACTTGTAGGGCCGAACCCTTGGTGCGCGCCGGTCTACCTCTGCAACGAGAGCGTCCTGGTGATGCCGGACCTGGCTCTGCAGGGCTACCGGACACTGCACAACCAGCACACGGTCGATCTTCAACACGCGCTGCTGGCCGCGGCGGCCGTCGCGCGCTTCCACGCCGCCTACGCGAACTACGCGACCGCGAGGAGCCGGCGCGAGCACCGACCGTACAGCTTCCTGCAGGAGCACGCCGACGTACTTAAGGAGCACACCCTCTGCGAATCACCTTGGCTGCGGGCGGCCGCCAAGCTCACTGCGAACTTCCTTAAAGCCTTCTCCGCCAAATACGAGCAGTTCCCCAGGGACCTGGAGCAGCAGCTCGTTCAGCGCTATCTGGAGTCGTGCGCGACACTGACTGAGTATACAGACACGCTCAATGTGTTGCTGCACAGGGACCTCTGGGTCAACAACATCATGTTCCGGTACGACGGCGACGAGCCCACCAACGCGCTGTTGATAGATTTCCAGTGCCTACGCTATGGGCCGCCTGCCTTCGACCTCATGGCGTTTCTGTATCTGGCCACCGGTCAGAAGTTCCGGGAGCGGCACGAGGCGGCGCTGCTCCGTCATTACTACGACGCGTTCGCGGCGGCTGTGGACCGAGACACGCGCGAGCGGCTGCAGGAGCTGCAGTACGACTTCTCCGCGCTGGCGGACTGGTGTGAGCGCAGCCGCATGTTCGCGGCGTTCATGGCGCTGGGCATATTACCGTTCGTGCTGATGGACCCGCTGATCGCGCAGAAGACGTTCGACGACCCCGCCACCTTCACGCGCTACTGCGACGAGGACCGCACGGAGCCGGTGCTGGCCTATTGCCGCGTCTCGCCGGTCTACATGCAGCGCCAGCTCGAAATCGCCGAGGAGTTCGTGGAGCGCTTCGTGATCAAACAGCCGTGAGCGTCGCTCGGAGCCGTCGATTAAAAGTTAGCGTTCCATTCGTCCTACAGCGTCGAGCAAAGAGAATTAAATCTATATTTGGAGTTCAGTTTGCGTCACGTGTGTCTGTCTATGTCACGTTTGTTGATTACATTCAATAAATTTGTTCAAGGAAAATTATTTTAATTCCATTTAATGTACTGGACATAGTTCGATAATACAGTTCCCGCGGCTAGTCAGTAATTCGCAATACTTCTGCCATACTGTCTGTTTTGGAACCAAATTTCAATTTATATTATATTAAAGAGCTTTATTACTAATTTCCCAAAGCACACAAATAGTGCGACAAGCTAAAAATGAGAGCTCTGTATGTACCTACATTCGACATTTATTTAACTCACGCAACGTACTCAGACATTACCTTGCGATCTGTTCAGAAACTGATGTAGCTATTAGTTGAAATTAAACGAAACTTAAATAAACTTTGTTTCTTAAAAATACACTAGTCTTTCCCGGTAATCACACAGCTGTGTGGTATCGGGAAAGTCAGACACAAGAGGCAATAACAAGTGTGCAATCTGTACAATCATACTAATCCTAAGCTCTTCATTTAGATCTATCGAGAGGTTTATAGACTAATGTTGTCTATTACACCCTTTCTTCAGTAACCATTAGTAACCATTCCTCCGTTCACTATGTTTTAATACACACAAACAAGTACATATCATGTTTATGATCACGATCGTTGTCCATCGGTAATTTGTAACTTACATGGCGTTAAATACAATTATGTTTGATTTGTTAAATGTGGATCAAAAGAGCTGTTCATGAATACAGCCCACTCGCGCTGCGTGCGCAATTTTCTTTGACCCCAGATGACAAGGCGATAAAGATTGCATCTTTCAAACAGTACGACAAAATAGTTACAGAACGGTATTGGTTCTTGGATAATGGCATGAATACATGAAAGGAAACAGCGGACATGAAGTGATGGAGATATTCCCGGGCTGCGTGCGTATGCTGCGATAACAAAGTCACTTAACACGTTGAACGCCATGGCGGACACCATGTGTCCGACAGCATACTGGGACCACACCATTAAATCGAAAATCGTCAAAAAATCGCCAAGGTGTTTTTTTGCAAATATTGTCAGTAAAACCCTTAAAAATGATGGGCGACTTACGGAAACAGCGATTTACCCATTATTTTTCTGCGGGGCTGCGCGGGTCACATGCCTTGATAAAAACAGTCGAAACACTGTCCGTTGGTTTCCTAGAGGCTTCTGAAGTGATCGAGGGCATGCGGACACATGGTGTCCGACGCGGCCTCTTGGACCCAACATGATGGCAGTCACATGGTGTCCGTCGCGGCCCACTGAACTAAACATGGTTTTTAGTCTGGCTGTTTTTAGTTTTCAACGTGTTAAGTGGAGAATTCACCACAAGTAGGTTGGGATCGAATGTGAAAACTACTTTATATCAATATTTGAAGTAAAACAAACTGTCGTTTTGTCCTGACGGAGACAGAAATTAAAGTTTATATTTAAAACGAACGAGCTTTATGCGCACTGCAGCTTGTCCGCTGAGGGTGAATTATACAAGAACCAGAACCTGCCTAGTTTTACGTTGGCGGGGATTGCAACTATCCTCTTGATCACTGCTGCCGTGTACTTTCATTTATGTATGTCCACAGTTGGACATAGACCTCCCCTATAAAGTTCCTATAGTATTAGTTGTAAGTGGTCTACGACAAAGAAAAAGTGGAACGTATGAGTTCAAAATATACCTGCGTATTTTGCTATGTGTGTGTGGACACACTGGTTCGTCGCGTCCCTAATCCTCGCGCGCGAGAAAGCGGAGCACCGTGACTAAGATGAGTTGGTGCTAGAAAGGCCGCGCGGGGCAGCGGCGGCCGGCCATATGGCCGCGCGGCGCCGCGCCGTGCGGAGCGCTGCCATAAACAGAGTCGCCCGCTGCGCTTGCGTAACCGGCACAACATCGCCACCCGCATCTGGGTCGCACACAATATCGCGCGCAGAGCAACAAATATGTCAACTTTACGTCGAAAAGATAACGTTGACAAAAAATTATGACACGTCTAGATCTTAGCATGGGAATGATAAACGGAACGCCCTACATCCTGCAGGTGAAATATTAGTATTCTCCAGAGTTACTTCTTCGTCTTCTTATTAGTCGATGGAGCCCCGCTGCAACGCACATTCCTCCCCCAAACATCGCCACGATGACCCCCCCTGCGCTGCCCGCGACCAGCTACTTCCCGCGAATATTCCAGAATGTAACCATCACCCACAAATTTGCTTTTATTTGTTTTAGTGACATTAGCAGCAGCATCACATAAAGTAAATTAACAACACTAAGACACGGACCACCTTCATAGACATGTAGAATATATATACATCTACTGAAATTAGTTTAAATAAGTAAACAAGATATATTGTCCTCTGGGTGGAGAATATGGTCAATCGGAATATGTATTTCTTAGCAATGGAGAGGTCACTCATGCACTTATGCCCTCAATATAGTACTATAGCACGTCTTGGGAGGAGGAACTTCAGCCAGTATCCTCGGTGTTCGACATCATCGAGTTTGTCCTCCTTGGGCTGCTTAGTACCCTAGCTCCATGAAGCTGTAAAACATGAAAATGTTAGCAGACCTGAACATCGACGAAAAATCTAGCAATCGGAGCGGCGTCACACCTCGCGGGGCTGTTGTTGTTGCGGTTTCTGCTTAAGGCGAATTGCGCCGCATATTTAGGTCGACCAATTACGTATTGGTGTCAGATAGCGGTAAACGTTTAGCCGTATTTTAGTCACGTCCGGCCAGACAACATCTGCTGTAAACTAGATATGTAAGTACTAATTTAGGGCGAAGATCTGTTCTATATTTGTAAGCGAAAAGACGAATGTAAGGGATTTTGACAATACAAGTCTCCAACCTCTTCGTTAAACTTGTATTCGGTGTTTATGGCATAAGACAACATTTCTTATTACTACCTATAAATCTATACTGTTTCATGTATGCGCATATTAATATGTAATTGCTTCAATAATAAAACAGGCGCTGTGGAAGTATTCAGGTATATCTTGGCAGAATGCTTAGCAGGGAGACAATGTATCGGGTCCACGATGATCTTTCGCGACCACTAGCATCATACCCTAACGCGAGCCACTACTGGCACCATGTGTCATATCTTTTTTATAGTCGAACTACGGTCCCTTTTCTTTCTTATTAAAGTAAACTGGGGTTTTCGATTTCCTATAATGAACTGTTGAGCTGATGGGGAAAACAAACATTAACGCTGATGTATAAGGTGTATAAGGCAAATCACAATCCAAATTCATTTTGAATGAAATACAGCTTTGAAAATAAATTACTTCTACTGCCTATGTGAAGGATATTTATGAATGATCACAAAAAAACCCGCCTGAGTTTGTTGTGATCTTTTCTCTTCTTTTTTTGATAAGGGCATATTTGGAAACCTTCAATATTAAGGATATGTTAGGTAATCAGTTAAATTCTAGTTACTGAGGGAGTAAACACTATACTTGATCGACGTTTTGGAAATATAATCATTGGTGAATAAGCACTTTGATTTAACTTATTTATTACTTCCATGGAAAAAATTAAAAAATTTTTTCAGTCTGGTGCTTATCAACATATAATTAAAATGAAATTGTAAAAAAATATTTTAAATTTAGAATGAATATACCAGCACGACATCTACATGTCACTTCCCCTTCATGGTTTTATTTGATGTTAATTTTTGTAATTGTTTTAAAATGATTAGTAATTTCTATAAAAAGTTTAGTGATCAGATAGCAGGATTATTTGTTTTGTAATTATTAAAGATCGTTTAACATGAACGTTTTTTTTTCGGAGCCTGCTGGTGGGAAGACAGGTGTTAGGGATTCGTATCCATCAAAACTCCTTTAGTGGTCTTTGAAACGAAAATTCCTTAATTTTTCTCACCTTAGTTCACTCGTATACCCTGATCCGTAAGTTCGTTACACGGTGGCGGCGGATGCAGAAAAGGATTAAATACTACTAGGGACGCGAATCTTCGACGTCCGTTGCCACCTCGCTGTATGAGATCTTGTTTATTTGATAGATATTTCAAAGAGTCTATATTTTGAAGTGAACTTGCAGACATCATATTATGTAAATAGACATAATATTGTACGTCAATGAAATTTAATGACGTAAATGTGTTTCAATTTTTTAACGGACAAGTACACAAGCAGACCTGTTGCTGTAAGAATAAGCTTCAACTCAGTGTCCATATAAGTTTTGCTGAATCTCACACGCACTGTTGCTTAGAAAATCGGTTCCAAAGATTCGTAGCGCCAGAATTTCCAGAATCCGGTGCCACCAATCGATTTTCTTGTTGTGATCGTCTTATATACTGTATTTGTGAAATAAAATTATCAAATATAAACTAAATAACTATATAAAGACTCTGTACTGTGACTAGAAGTTACCTCGCTATAAATTCTTAGTTCATAATTTCTTATTTCTTAGAGTTGCATTTGAAATTGCCGCCTTCTCTTAATAGTGTAAATAGATCACCGCAAATTAGAAAGCCTGGTTCACATTGATGAATAACAGTAAGCCCTTCAGAGGAAAGTATAATTGCGTCTTTGGGAAATTTTAAAAATAAATACGTCGTCTACGCAGCTAGATATCCACATCTGTCATAGATTTCGATTGGAAATGGCATGCATGCTTTTTAATTTGATTGCATATAAACAGAAAATAGTAATATATCTGTACAAACAAGTTGTTTTATTATTATTACTTTTATATATATAAAGTAGTAGTATAAACATTTAGTTCTGCCTGTGCAGAACCGCATCAAACAATTGGAATATGAACGAACGTTTAGTCTGTCTCACTCTTTACGAAGTATAAATGCTAAACCCTGTACGACGCCCTTTATCAATCAATCCATAACTTGTCGTAACAAATTACAAAATTAACTGTTGAAAATATTTCATTGTCAGAAATGAGGACTACGGCCATCCTAGAGATAAAGAGCCTTCACGTGATAACAAAAAATCTGGCGCAGTCCCTTATGGCAGCGGCCGGTCCGAATACGGCGCGGCGAGGTCGGCACCGCTCAGCGTTCGCGCGGATTGCGTCGCGCGCGTCCTTGCGCTCCCTTCTTGCTGAATTCGTGAATTGAAATCCTCCGGCGCCATCGATCTTTCGCTTGCGATCAAAACGGCTTAAAGATGACACATCGCTCTTGCGGCACCAGGTGACAACTGCTATAATACTATTTGTTGCTACGCAGTTTTTGAAATACGATAAAAACATTTCGTACGTAGTTTTCACTCACCATCACCATCATCATATCAAACGACAGACGCTCACTACAAGGCAAAGATCCCCTCGATAACTGATTTTGCACTGCATCCGCGACCTAATCTATGTTATCTGTCCTCCTGACGACTGGGCTACCCTCCTCGCATCTATCGACTCTTGAATTGCACGAACGATGTATCCAGCCTACTGCAGTTTCATGCTTGCAAGCTACGTGTTACTAATTTTCAATCACTAAACTTAAATAAACTATGTTCACTACTGCTGATGGGGCAAGTACTGCGCAGCGGACCCCATGGTCAGGGAGAACGTTGGTGCTACGCATTTCAAGTACTTAACCGGATTGCAGTTAATTATTACATTGAATTGAGTGTATTTATATTTGTTTCTGTGGCGCCTTGACATAGCAAAACAAAACGGTGTTGGTAAAATATTAAAGGTCACCTTTTAAGGTTTTTTATTTTCAGAATGTTTTGTAGAGAATAAAGTGAAATGCTGTTTTGGTATAACATAATTTATGTACGAAAACTTCACGATAGGTGCAACATATGTATGTAACGACATGTGTTGACTTCGAGTCTGCAGCTAGGATTCACGCAGATTTCAAATGGGCCTTGAACATCGATAAACAAAAGTAAAGACAACGCAGACGAAATTGAAAAAAGGACATTATTGATAAAACAGAACACCGTGTTGTTTATATAGGTTTTGTTATAAGTGTTAGCTTTTAAATTTTAACGTTTTTAGACAATCAGCTAAAATACGCAGACCATCGCATCAACGCGGTTGGAGCAAAGAGCGAAACAATTTTGATAACCGACAAGTAAGGAGTTCGCCCACTTCGCTAGCGTCACCCGACAGTTATTGCCACCCTCCGGTGGGAAATCGCTAGTTTTGCCCACGCAGCACCTTAAAAGTTACCCGATAAATAAATATTTGCCTTATTAAACTATCTCTATTCTGTATATTGATTTATAGTCTTTTTATTGTTCTGTTTACATCAAAAGTTGACAAGACAAAAGGAAATAAGACTAGAAAATGATTTAATAGGATAAAACTGGAACAGTGTCTCTCGCACACCAGATTCGTTATGTTACGACTATTTTAGGCTAATATTAACTATAATAAAGTTTTGGTGTTGGTTTTTGTTCCGTTGTCTGTGAGCTGACAAGGAAGAGGAAATGAAGCGATTTAAGTATTTAGACTTTGCATATTGTTCCCCAGGCGGAGTGGACGATAGGCGACTCAGAGGTTCGCTTCCGTTTTACGAATGATTTTTCTTAATTGGCAATCTCTTGGCAGAAGTTGTGATCGTGGTGCTCTTCACACGGCCATTCTCAGAGTAGTCCGCCATCCTTGCAACACCGAGGCACTTCGGACACTCGGATTCAGGGGACGCATACTTCATTAGAGCATCGCAAATATGTGCGGCCTTCGGATCTTGAGCCGTTACCTCTGATCTACCTCTGATCATTTGGAAAGTATGTATATGTATTATGGTATTGTTAATCGCGTGAACAGTGTGGACGTGAAAAGAATTACGCAAGGCGGCGGCGCGACGCAATTGTTAAGTTATTCGAGTTGTAATACTTTAAAATAAAACGGGTCGGATGGGGGCCAGGGCCGGTGACGTCAGGCGCGCCGGTTTCGAGAAGCGAAGCATTTTCCTGTCGTCCTGCGCCGCTGCCTTATTAGTCGCGGGCGGCGCAGCCACTCACTGCATCGCGCCGCAGGTTTCGGTGCGGCTCACTGCGCGGCCTCAGGCGCACATACTTGTTATATCTCTTTTAAGGTCGCCTTTATTTATGTTCGCCTTGAATTATGACCCGCGTGTGCAGAGACCAGCACTGCCAAACACTGCAAACTCTCCAGAGGGGCAGCTCCCTGGAAGTATGCTAAGACGATGATTATTGAAATTTAATGCGTTACGATCGATGTTGATGCCTTGCGGCATTTACAGCCTCTTTGTATATGCGTGGGTGCGCCATAAGATTTCAGCTGGTTAATAAATAATAAATAAACACAGTCATAAATCACGTTTAATATGACTCATTGAAACGAACCTAATTTTTTGCAGATTACAAATTTTTTATCTTTATTAACGGCAAAGTGCAGCGCTGATGTGATGATGGGAGACTGCGAAACGAGGTCGTAGGTTCGATTTCCAGAGGAATCATAATTAACAGCTTACCTAAACATCAAATATGCAGACTTGTCTTCCATAATATAACTGTAATTATACAGGGTGTTTGATTATTATTATTAGTACATTGTATCCATAAATCTGTCATAACATTATTTATTATTTCTGTAACAGTACAGAAATAATAAATGACGTAATGATAATATAATAAAGCTTGGGTAGACTCCCCATTAGCCGCTGGACGCGAGGAGCGCAACGTCGGTCACTGTGCCGATCTTGGAGCAGACCTTTGTCTTGCAGTGAACATTGTTTGACTGACATGAATAAATAAATATTGTAAAAAAAAACTGTTTTAAAAATATGTATAATCCTGCATGTTCGAATTATTTATGGTTTACTATTTATTCCTGAAGACTTTGTACTATCAGAAATAATTTTTTATGGCCTCCTTTTTGGAGGTCTCTCGTACTCCCCTAACATGTGTAAGGTTAAGGATGTTTATTTCCAATAAGTTATTCACACACTTAATTTATTTCTTCTGTAATACGTCACATTATCATTCATACTCTCTACTGCCACACATCACAATGTCTTCCACTCTTTATCATTTATTACATTCCTTTCTTTCATTTTCTCTCATTCTTCACCTCAGTTCTTAATACTACTGCTATACCAAGTTACATTTGGTTATTTTACATATTTTCTTAATTTTTACAATTATACTTTTATTGTATTTTCTTAAACTAGTATTATATTGCTATTTAATAATATTTGACTTATACTACTTGCTTACATTATCTTGTATTGGTGGTAGGCTGGGTCTTATTACTACTCACTGTTTTGTTTATGATATATTTGCAGAATTTAAAGAGAATTTTCCGTGACTGGTCGTGGCTTATTAAAGAGGAGATACTTTCTCTCTTTGTGCTCGCACACAGTTCCATCTCGCACTCATACCTCTGCCTTCCCTACACGGGACAGCTGATGAGAAGGTGCACCACAGACTGGTCCTCCGCAGGGTCACAGGTGCACGAGGGACTCTCCTTGAGTTTGAACCTGTGGAGGTACTCCGAGAACTCCCCGTACCCTGTGAACATCTGAACCAGGTCTGTGTCCATCTAAATTTGGCGGAGTATTCTATACGCAGTATCTGCGCCCAGGAAGAAAATCTTGGTTGTTAAAGCCGTCGTACCTTCCACGTATCTCCTACTCCATTCGCCAAGCGTGTCCAGCCTAAGCTGTCGCTTGACGAAGGAAATAGGACACTTCTCATACTCCGGTTTCTTCTTTAACTTTAGGGCCACATCTTTCGCCAGTTGGTCCGCTCTTTCGTTTCCCTCCGTCCCCGTGTGCTCTTTAACTCAATACAGTTTTACCTCTTTTCCATTCTCTCTCGCTTTCATTATGTTCTCTTTTATTCCTAACGCTAGGGGATGGAGGCTGTCGGGTTTTGAGACAGTTTCCAGAGCGGACCGCGAATCACTGAGAATCGCACAACTCTGCAGCGACGTCAGAAATTATTGGCCATTCCAATAAAGTTCGAAAGTAACTTTAAACTTTAGACAGGTTGATCGGAAAGAGTTGTAAAAACATAAAAAAAACGTAAAAGCTTTTTGCTATCGAAAGCGCTACATGTTCACATGTTTAAAACTTTTACACCTATAAACAATCTCCTTGTGCATTATAATTGAGATGTATCGAGGCGCAGCCGGGCGCCGCGCGGCCGCTAAATGTCGCAAACTTTTAAAGGAAATCTTTATCTCCGCCGTAATCTTTGCTTATCTTCTTCGCATTACTTTTGGTTAAAGATGTAATAAAATAAGGTTATTTGTCACCCTTTTATTTCTGTATAAAGGAGGTTGAAAACAAAATTCGCTTAGTACTAAATGCAAATTTTAAAAAGATGTTTGTTAAACTGTATTGTCGCTCCATACTTTTTTTCTGGTGTCATCACATTTTGGTTTTGATATGGGGCATGGCCCACCTCGCGTGTGTGTAAATGTTACCGGTTTACCCGCCAACAATACACCTGAAGTAACCATAACAATAAAGGAAAGCGTTTTCCGTTTCCGATAATGTCTAGAATATTAGGAAGAAGTGGCAGCCCTGGCGGACAGGGCGGCCTGCGGTCGCGGCGTAGCGTTACGCGTTGCGACAGCGGCCCGCCGCGGCTCCGCTGCGACACCGCTGCGGCTGCGTTGCGACACCCGCGTCTACGTTGTCCACCGACGAGGACTCAAATCGGGTTATTTAATCCTGTTGTACCTTGCAACAGCGAGGATAACGTGCCGCCTTACCTTCTTGCCTCCGTGGGTTTGAGTTGGCTTTTCGTAATAATTACTCCGAAATCCCACAGGCTCAAACTGCACGGTCTTCCGGTACCTGTCATCAAATGTACGGAAACGCTTTCGCACGCTACCCTAGCTTCAGAAATAAGTAATTAGAATGTAAGGAATACAATGTCAAATAAGTAACAGAAATAAAATGAACATTGTAAAGTAGTAGTCGAGGAAAAATAGCGAATAAAAATTAAATGAGTGATAAAAGAAGAATAAGAGAGATATTAAAAGGTGAATAAACAATTAAGTTAAAATTGTCTCTGTCTGCCCAAGGTCGAAGTGAACAAAAGGCTGTTCATCAATTTGTCCGTCAATTTTCATTTACCACCAACCGATAATGCATTTTGGCTTATAACAGTAATGGAATAGCGAATTGTGTAGCTCGTTGACTATGGTGAAGGTATGTTGGTAGGGTCAATGAAGGCAGAGCTGAAATCTTCCAACTTCTCCCGTCCTCCTCCAACGTTCAGAGTTATGGATAATGCTCTGCAGTCTCCTCTTACATAAGTTGGCTATCGTCTTTTCTTCGATTGTCGACTTCAAGTGACGATTCTTATAACAAGGGGGGAGGAAGTTATACGAATTACTCGTACAATCCATTAGCTACTAGAGGCACATAATTATTATCCTTTTTGGAGATTGGCACGGAATCGCCGTTGAGAAGTTTAAAAGGCTGATAAGAATGACAAAAAGCAATGATTATATGAAGTAATTGTGTTAAATTTTAAGCTAAAAAGTTTCTATCTCACAACCATCTAGTCAAGGATCCAGGTAGGAACATAGGTAGGAACTGGGTAGGAAGAAGCTCGAAGAAACTAAATCACTGTTTTGTTCTTGTCAAGTTCATACAGCACATATATTTATGGACGTCATTAGCACAAGATGCATCAAGGAAATATAAATGCAATAATCGTATACTGAACTGTGCTCGCTCACATCTGGTCGAAATACCTTTTGGAAAATTAATAGCTTCAGAGAAAGTATATAATAAAAATAAATAGGTTTTTTTTTATTTCTGTACTAAAATATTACAAAATCTGTTTTTAAACCTAGATTATAAAGCGTTAAAATTAAACTACAACATAATCAGGAAAAATAGACTCTGAGATAGATATGTTTGCTTCCCACTCATTTCTTCCAAATCAGAAAGAAAAGTACGCTGCGCCGGTATTTGGAGAGAATATGGCCACCGAAAAGCTGTAGGCATGCGCGTGGTGTGTTAATTAGTAAATAACTTTTACAGCATTCGTATGTCCTTTGAGATAAAATCATACGTCGCCCACGCGTGGACCTCGCCGCTGAGGATTCACAAGCTGTTTCATTATCAATAATTAATTGCATGTCGCGAGTCAAACGCAGTATGGCAGACAATCGGCGGAGTTGTTATGGCGTGGGCGTGGGAACGGCGGACAGTTGAATAAACTAACCTAATGTTTGTAAACCTGCCGCAAGACATCGCGCTTTGCTGACACGTGTGTCCGACCTTGCACCAGCACTCTTGCCGAGTTCATTTAACACCATGCGGACTGGATAGTTTCGCTTGAAAGAGTTGTATGCCGCCGTGGTAAAGGCTTCCTGCATAATATTGTATGACAAATGACTACAAAAAGTCGTCTATTTGAAAGTCGAGGTCTGATCCAAACTTTGCAGTACAGGCGTTGGAGCTGTGTGACAACCTATGCAGAGATTTCCTCCTGACTAATAGTTCATTGGTATATATCTCCTAATTAAAATAAAGCATTTACGTCTAAAACCTGCTGGTACCAATTTTTTAAACTTGAATTGATTGATGGGGGTACATTCAAACATTTATACTACCATTTTTTACACTAGTTTTTATGTGTAAACTGCATTTATGTCAACATTTGATTGCATAAAAATATTTTACAGTTTTACATTGTCACCTGTTGAGCGGCGAGCACATCTGTCGTTTTGATACAATTATATCTACATACGTCGACAGGGAACGTGTGCTGCGACCGCTATGAACGACTTCTTCCTTGGCGGACCAGAACAAGATGCTCCTCTTCCACTGTTCTGGTTTTGGTCATTGTAAAGGTTAATTGGCAAGAGTATTTTGAGGTAAACATTAAATCCATCTCGACGGTTGTCTTCACGCTAATAAGGAACTGCGGTAACTCAGTCCGCAATGCTTTCTAGCAAAGTTCAACTTTAGTCTATATAGAGAGTACTTGTTATATTTCCCAGAGGATTTAAAAGAAGAAAAGACAACCCTATTCCCTTACTGCCAAGTTGAAAGCCGACAACTCATACCGCTAATTATTGTCGTACTTTCTAGTACAATACAACATTGCACTGCGAACGCAAAGTAAGGCATAATATCACTCGTGCCCACGAATGGACCTTGCCCACGCCCACGCATAATTGATTCATCGATCACACGCCAAGGTAATGCATACATCATCTCTTCGTTATATCCTTACGACGTAATGTATTAGCGAATTACTTGGAAAACGCAGTAATGCAATCGCATTTTTATTTACATTTGTAGCTTTTTTGAGGCCTGCTCGAAGGTCAATTAGTCACAACTGACTTTTTGATACATATTTATCACAGAATTATCTTTTCAGTACTCTACGTACAGGTTTCTTACCGAAGTTTTTATTTAACTTAAACATAGCTGTACTTTATTACAAATGAGTGTGCCATAAATATGTGATACATGCCATAGACAAGCGGTGTAATGCAACTTGTCAACCATTTTATAATTGTCAGTATATTTTAATAATTGTAAATGAGTAGATAAATATATAAATAACTGTAATCGTCTTAAAGTTTTCCACGGGGAAGAAGTTTTAAAAACAGCTAGCTAAGCGGCAGGCGTACGCTCTCTAACTTATTCGTAATTGGTTGATTATATTGTCACCAAAGTTCCCAAACTTTACTTTAAACCAATGCGTACAGTACACCAGCCCGAGGGCAAAGACCTAGTTACGGTAGATCTTGCCTCCATCATCTTACAGCGCAGTACTCTTTAATGCGAGTGTCTTGTGCGCGATCGTACTACCTAACTATCTACACAGGTGATAAATTTGTAAGGCACACTCATTTTTCCCGTACTATCCCGTACAATATTGTTACAATTCAATCCTCGCTCGGGACGCCAGGAAAGGTGGTTCCCAAGTTATTTGAATATGGTACCGGGGTTGTTGGCGCACTCATTTACCCATCTTGGGATTTAGCCTAAACCACACCCAGCTGCGGTGGGTTTGGTCGCTACTGAACGCGAGATCACCCACCATGCGGCCCGTCCGCAGGACCGGTGACAATGACCGCTAACCCTGCCCGACGCCTGTCGCCCGGCCATACTCTAATCCCGACAAACAAACATGTCCGACATCTGCAATTAACTGTATAGCAACTACGAATCCGACGCTGATGACCAGCTAAGCGACAGGCAGTCGAATATTCCTGTACTTGTTTGCTAGGCTTGCCTTTCCATAGTATCTGCAGCTGGTTCTTCTTGTCCCAATTCTCCGGACAACACGAGCTTGGGTAGGCTTTACGCTGATTAGTGCCAAACACCGAGTCTACTAATCGGTATAACATTATTCCTGAGGATGCCCAGTGGAGGGGTGAAACACGTTTTGAGTGATTTAACGGTTATAGTTGTGTTTGGCATTGTTAGCCGCACGCGCATTTACCAGCCGGGCAGGCGGGCGGTGCACTTTATTGCACGACTACTGCTACATAGCGGAAGTAGCTATATATTAATCCTTTTCTTACTTAGGAATGACTTCCGCTAAGTAACGCCTGAATCTATTAAATAGTCATATTCCAGGGTCCTCCTACAATTTATTTAAGCAGATTTTCGATTGTAGAAGTTACTTCTGCTGCTTAGTTTGCAAATGTTCAGTTTCTGCCCGGCTCGTCTTAGCAGATCAGCGTTAATAATCAATAATTGAGGTTACGAATTGAGTGTAAATGCCTTCTCACATTAGGATATCTTAAAATTTTAATTGAATTCGAATTTGTTACCCTTCATCATTTATATGCAGAAGTGAATAATTTCTGTAATGTAGATAAAAGTCGGTAATAGCGATCGACCTTCGGCTCAGAGCTAGGACTTTAGATCAACGTCAGATGAGAGATAGGATCGCGATCGGATCTGCATTAATGAGCCTACGTCCTTAGCGCGGAGGCTTGCTGCCAACTTCCTCCGTCCGCGGCGTCCTGGAGATATTCAACTATCTAATAAAATTCCACAAGATATCCAAGACTTTTCATGCTTTGTTTTAAATTTAAAATTAAAAGTATATTAAATAATTCTTGGTTTGTTGACTCATTTACATCGTTGATATTGTAATGTACACAACAGAATGGGTAAATTTAACTTGAAATGCTATTTTTAGATAGTTTTGCAAAATTTAAACGGTTTTATTTAGTTCGACCCGTACGGAATTTATTTATTTGGGTCAAAATTAGAAATTGAAATTTAAGCACCTTCCCGTTGTCAGATTGATCTGAAATTTGGTACACACATTTAATTTAGATGACAATACAATATAATAAAATCAATAACATTATAAATCTGAGATGGCCGCCGATACAAAATGACGGATATGGGTATCAAATGAAAGGGCTGCACTAGTAAAACACGATGATTATGTCAAAATTTAAAATTCAAGATGGACGCCGTTCCAATATGGCGGACTAGGTACATATTTTTCCACAACCACCACAATATGGGTATCAAAAAACCGTTTAACTTAAATTTTTTTAAATGTGTTTATTAGCTGTGTCTTCACAGTGAATTATCATTCCGTACCGGTGGTAGCTAACTACATATGATGTCAATATATAAATAAGACACGATTCAAATCGTAAATGTCTACTTGAATCAAGATATTTTGAATTTGAATTCGAAGAGCAAATGTTGGTTAGCGCTCGTCTTTGATTTGTTTTCGTAATCACTGACGGAGTTCACATGGGTGCTGCACATATAGTTTATATATTCCGATAAAAATATTACTTTACATAATTTTCATGTTTATATCGCAACCATATATCTAACTAGCTGTCCCAATCCGGTGTTAAGAGAAGTCTAGTCGCATTTCAATATAAAAATTTAATTAATGTGACATATTCCAGAGCGACCACTTTATATATTGACTAAATTTGAAATACTTCATTAATTTTGAGATTGATAAATACTGTCCGATGCAACGGTTATGTGATAATTTTAATTTGTGGTGCGTGAACTATCGACCACGCAAAGTTCACAGCGAACTGCCAAACGCGCGTATTTTCAACTGATACAATATTTTCAATAGGTTTTCAAGTTTCCATTTTTATTTTTATTTTTGAACGGTTTTATTTAGTTCGACCCGAACGGAATTTGTTTATTTGGGTCAAAATTAGAAATTGAAATTTAAGCTCCTTCCCATTGTCAGATTGATTTGAAATTTGGTACACACATTTAATTTAGATGACAATACAATAGAATAAAATCAATAACATTATAAATCTAAGATGGCCGCCGATATGAAATGGCGGATTACATATTTTTCCTTAACCCCCTCAATATGGGTATCAAATGAAAGGGCTACATTAGTAAAACACGATGATTATGTCAAAATTTAAAATTCAAGATGGACGCCGTTCCAATATGGCGGACTAGGTACATATTTTTCCACAATCACCACAATATGGGTATCAAAAAACCGTTTAACTTAAAAGTTACTTAAATGTATTTATTTTCCTGCAATGTCACTTTATTTACCTCTTTTTTCTTGATATTAGAAACTATACTTTGTTTAGTTGATTTTGTAATGATTATCAGTGTTGACCGGGCCCGTAGCAAAATTCGGCACGTTTTATATACCTTTGTTCTGACTTAACATTATTAAGTACCTTAGAGGATATTTAAAAAGGTCTTTCAACAATAACTTTGTTAAATGGTAAATATTGAAATTAATATAATTTCAACTTATTACAGTGTAAAGTATTTATAAGAATGAAATCAGCCTGAGAATCAACTTATAAAATTTCTGTATATTTACACCTGAAAAAGTGATCTAAAAATAAACCCATCTGAATTTGTATACACTATTTCCATGTCAGGGTGCGTTGGAAACGTTGGATGCAACTGTGAGTGAGACCAATTTGATTCTAATTTCAAATTGGACTCTCTTGGAATTCTCCTTTTAACGTACACAAGATGTCACATAATTGATCTGAAAAGGAAAATAAGACGAGTAAATAAAATAAAGCCTTACACCGGCCACCAATCACCGGACATGATGACGAAGATGTAAAAATAAAAACGTAATAGATATTGGACAGTTGTCATCAATATTTACAGATGTTGAATTTTTAACAGTTGCATATTCTTTGCGCAGATGTCTTATCAAAAAGAATTTTTATAGAACATCTGTCCTGTATGGATGCAAGGCTGTTACCTCTCCCATAATAAGGACATTGGTATCATGGATCCTGAAAGAAGCGTTGGTACTCTTGCTTGATAAAGCTGGATAGAAATACAATATTCATACTGTAATGTAAGAAAGGTTCGTGGCTAAGAGCTGATATTCTTTATCTCGCAACTGTAACAGTCGCTCAACAATCCATGGAACGAGCTGTGCTTAGTATTTCTTCACGAGATCGAATCAGGATTGTGGACATCCCTAGGCGAACGACAATAACCGGCATGACCTAGCATATTTACAGACTTTAAAGGTCTAGAGTGTAAGAATACGGCTCGGTAAGCCGCACATCCACCTGGGTGGTGGATGTTAAACTGGGAAACGCTAGGTGCACGCCGCTTCCCACCGGTCTTACTCAAAATCTACGATGAAGGTCTATTTTCAGAAATGTCCATTCAAGGGCTGAAAATTCGAAGATTTTAAAGAGTTTTTTACCTACTTTAGTTCACGCTCATTGCTTTAGTATATCACGTATAGTTGATCTTTTCATATAATATAACAATATTGTGAATTTTGCGTACACCTTCATAAACAGGTGCATAAGAATTTGTAATTACTTTTAACCTAATAAGCGTGCTGCAATTATTTTGATGTAGAAACTAGGTACTTTTCCTAAATACATAATCGAAAGTTTAAAAAATAGCGGGACTATCTTATAATCTTGTCTGCGATGTGTAGCATTAATCCAATATTCGTAAAGAGTGCGTCGCTACAAGTCAGACGACAGTGCGATGGAAACTACTCAGCTAGCCAGTAGAAAGCGTTGCGACAGGCTGTCCTACCGCAAGAGAACAAAAACTTTGTGTGTGTATGTAAATGAGTCAGCCGATCGGCACGCCGTTGCGTCAGCGCGGGCGGCCAGAGGGCGAGCGCTTCTTATCAGCAACGCGACAGCTTATCAGCTCGGATGAATGGGCGACAGGTTAGCGGTGACGTCACGCGGCCACCTCGCCGGCGGCCCGCTGGCTGCCCCGCGGCCCCGCTGCTGCTCGGACCACAGGGTACACCTGCGCGTACGACGCATGCGTTGACACATTTCTGTCACACACGCACAATCAAACCGTGGTTATCCCTGTTATAAAATCTAATTTTATATAAAGTTGGTAAACTCGTGAAACTGTTTTACTCAATATTCGGGACAAAAAAAATGTGTTGTGGAGACAAGCTGGCGGTGATGTGGGATTCCTTTTCATGATAAGCGTTAAGCACTACGCTTTTATAATGACCTTTTTACCGTTTGTTCTATTATATATTTGAGCAGAAGATGAAAAGAAATAGTAATATAGGCTTGTTGTTTACGGAAACGTCTTGGTGTGCAGTGGCGAGCCGTTTGCACTGCGAGGGCTTTGTTATTCTGTTCCGCTCAACTAGCGACGTGGGCCGTGGGGATCGTGTACGAGATATAACTTCGCTTAGAAATGGCGAAGCGGGCAGCCCGCGAGCCCGGGCCGGGGGTTGTCGACCGCGGACCCGGGAACTCGCTTTTTTCTTCGTGTTTGGGCGCCGGCGAGATGTGCGCTCGCCGTCCCGCACGAGGCGAATTATTAACGCATATTCTGGATTTATGACCGCGACCACAACATTTTATTTAATCGTATATAACTTAAAGTTTATAATAGATGTTGGAGTCCGATTGTGTTACGTCATGGGTTTAAGGCGACAATTTTACGTAGCCCCACGCTGGCATATCGGCTGAAAACAGAAGGTTAGCAATGAGATCTGATAAAGGCCTCGCGCTCCTCAACAGCGCAGAGGATGAATGTTGATGGGATTTCAAGTGTAATTATGTGATTTTTTTGAATTTCTGTACAGCCTTATAAATTCCTCCCCAAACATAATGATGATACAAAATGACTTTAAGTGGCAGATCTGTCCATTGACGTCTCACTATGGAGCTTCTATATTTGTGAGCGGTGGGGTAGTGTACCCTGGAATGACTGTAAAGTCTTTATATAATCACTTTGATCATAAGGTCCTTGCAGCGGGTTGTAAATGCGAAATCAACAGTCAGTTTTCTTGTGAGAGTTTGAGGCTTCACCGGCGCTGCAGCTGTTTAAATAACTTGGGCTAAAATTTGATACATTTTTGTTACTCTATACGTTCTATTGATGGTAATGATATCTTTTAATTATACAAAAGGAACAGTTAAAACATTTCTTAACAATTTTACGTGCATTTGCTGGACTACTGCGATCTGCTTATCTAATAACAGAAGACAAGTAATAACATCAGGCGCGTGTTACTAGTAACATTGACAAAGTTAAAATCAATGCGAGGATTTTTGGGACAACTACAATATATCGAATGTTACACCTCAGGAAAAGAGCTGCTCTTTAACAGGTTTGGATGACTTTACTTAAATATTTATAGATAGGTCAGGCTGTCAAAAGTTTTTAAATCAAGTACTGCGCCACATGACATTGCTATTTTCTAACAAATATTGTGTTAAGTGATCGCTTATGTTACCTGTATACTGAACCGGTACAAAGTTCAGAGCAATAAATTTGATAGTAATTATCGGTTAAATATGGCCGACACCCAGAATAACCGAACGAGGGAGAAAAAAGGCTGCGCCAGCGCACGTCGACTGACCTCAGGCGGTGACGTCACAGCATTTGCATCAAAATGGCCGAAGTGAACGAAGGTACCGAACCAAAGTAACGTATGGCACGCTACAGTTACCACAAATGTCCACTCTAGTGCGACTGTCCCAACCAGATGGTGCAAAACAGGCAGACGATGTCTTACACTGAGTATCAGATAGACCGTCGCGACTTGATTTGTTTTAATTTACTAGAAATTTACAGATAGAACAAGAATAAACGTGTCTAACGATGTTGTTGTCAAGCCAGTGTCAAATTGGTTAGATGTTCTCGCTACAAAAGAACGACATGAATGTTCGAACATCGACTAGAAGGGTTCACATTAGTACACACTGGTTAATTGTATTGTTACACGAGTCAATTCAAAGTAAGTGTAATAGTCTTTATATGAATATTAATGCTTTGCAATCTAGGCGAAGCAGTAATTGTTAGCCACACGACCCTATTAATGTGTTTAAATATTACAAATAAATCACCATTGAGCTGTTCGTCTGCTCCAACTGAGATAACAGAATTGATTGCTTCGCCGACAACCAAACAAATTGGATTCTATTTCTTTAGATCACAAACTATCGCATAATGAGGAGTATAGGTAACATGAATCTGTACACAAATTCAAGGCACTAGAATTAAATATTAACATACTTTTTAAAAAAAAATAATAACTCTCTTGTAATGGAACTTTATAAGTTTATTGTTCGGTAATCATTCATTGAGAGTCAAATTTAATAAAACAGAAACTGTAAATATCCAACTACAATGTAAAGATTTTTTTTTAGGAGAAACAAGGACATTTGTAAAAATTATGATGAAATATCCTTACTAAGTTTTTTGTGCGTTTTATTTAGTACAGGGATGTGTTTGGAATCCTCAGCTTTGGTTTAAGTGGACGCACGCTATTACAAGGAGCTCCGTTTGTTTCTAGTTTCCTACAAAAAAATCATTATTTATGATCCAGAGAAGAAACAATAGAGGTATATAATTATTTTTGACAGAACAACACTATCGCGATTCCCAAAGAAGTTTACACAATAGATGGGCTCTTGTTAAAAAGACAAAAATGGTTGAGTGAACAGATACTGTTAGAAGTTGTAATTGTTGTGTCCTGAAACAGGTTAAGTAATAGATGGCGACCCAAACGCGAGGCGGCGACCATAAGCGCCGCGCGGCCTGCATTCTATGCTGATGAGTGCGCGCGGACCAGCTAACGAGCTGCGGCCGCCGCTGCTAATTGTTGACTTTGGGAAAGGTAACGACAGGGGCACCTCGTGCCGAACTATGTCCGCCATACTTGAGGTAGATGTCTTAGAATTAGATATGACTTGACATAGTGTTCGTTTGCACATATTATTGACCGAGACGATTCGGTTAACGATACTAGTTCAAAGCTGCATAAGCCGGCCGCTGTCGTGCAGGCTGTGGGTTCGACTTTGGAGCACAACAAGCCGCGTGCGATACGAAAGCCGAGTCCACTTTGCCCTTCGAATGCGAACTATAGTTACGCGACCCTGTATTTATTATCGTGGGTGATCACGAAGGAAAAATCAGGGCTAAGATGTCTGCGATTTGTCAGGGAATCACTTGCGCCGCTTGGCTGCGTCGCCTACTAGAACTGAGAAAGCTTTCTAAAACTAGCGACTGACGGTCTAACGATGAGACTCCCGAAGGGAAACATTTATTGGGGCGTCCCAACGGGAAGTGCGCAGTGTCTCACCAGCGCGTCTGTCCGGCGGGACAATGGAGAGTGATTTTAAAACATCGTTCATTTACAAACAATGTCCGCGGTGCAGCTCCGCCGTGACGTCACGCGCCGCGCGCCAAAGCACGTGGATGGCTCATCGACACAAAAGGTTTCTTCCAGGACAGAGTTCATTGGCCGAACTAAACTAGGTCACGCCCAATCCGGTACTGTACCCTGGTCTGATGATTTCCAAAATCCAGGCACAGCGTTGGCCACTCGTGAACCTGATAATTTAAGTTTGTAAGGTTTCAATGACAATCCCCGGACTCCACGAAAACTGGTCATCATGAAGATCTTAATCACTTTCGACCATAAAATTGGTAAATTGTGTAATCACGTTTGCTCTCTCTTTAAACTAATTTTTTTTATAAGAATACAGAAACACACTGCGGCTGCTATCGCTACGGGGTCGCACTCCTATCGACTAGAACCTCAGAGCTGAAGCCATAATTCTGTGGTAAGGATACAGTTTCTCCAGGCGACATCTACTTACATTTCCAAAGGCGATGGCTATACAGACATTATGTATTGCTTAAGTTTTTTTTTTTTTAATTTAATTTAATAGTTACAGACGTTGCACGCGGGCAGGCCTCCGTCTTGAAGCGGGCGTCTATCAGCTGACGTGATAATGATGATATTAGAGTTGCAATATAATAACGACGTTTGTTCAGAAGCACGCGATTGCGAAAAATCATTTGCAGGTAGAAATAGAATTTTAGCATACTACGTTACTGCCATCTCCAAAATAAAAGTAAATAAGTAGAAGGCACGGCCGGGCGCCGGGAGCGAGCGATGGCGGGTGATGGCGAGGGCAGCGAAGGCTTCGGTAGAGGGATGGGAGGGCGGCAGGAGGCGGAGGGCCGCGAGCCTGAGCCGGCGCACGCGCAGTGATCGCCCGCCCGTCGAGCGCACCGCACGCGCATAACGTACGCCGCACGTCACAACACACGCCGATCGAACGAAAAAAATAACAACCGACCCCGAGTGACCCCCGGCCGCACAGCACACGACCCGCGACCCGACCCCGCATCGCAACGCAACTCGGCAAGCAGTAGCAGCGCACAGTGCCGAGTGTTCATGCCAGCAGCCGCGCGCTGAAGACGTCGCGCCTCCAGGTGAGTGCTGGCCGCGCGGGTCACGAATTTGTGAATCATCCCGCAAAGGGCGACGCCTTCGACGAACTCTTTTTTAAATATTCACGAGCCGTTGCTGCGGCTGCTGTTACGTCTGTTTGTACGTTCGGCGCCCCACAGTTATTGAGTAATTTCACATTTGGTCATAAAGTTTGTTTGTTTTTTTTTTTAATTTGTTGTTTAAGGCACCAGAACATGTTCGGTTAAGTTATCGCAGCTAATAATATAAATCATCGCGTAATATATATAATCTATTTTATAACCATTTGTATCGGTATTGTTAAAAAAATTTTGGGTAAAGGTTTCGGAACTTTCGGCCAGCGAAGGCTGCGCGTACATTGTGATAGAGTTTAGTTTCGTTCCGTTTGTTTGTAATGAGCTGGGAAGCGTGTGTTTAGGTGTCGAGTGTCGCGCGGCCTCCCGCTGCATCAAAACAAACAAGACGCGGACGGTCGCCGCTGTCCGCACCTGTGTTTAGGTAGTCGCTTTACGTCCTCGGAGGCAAAGGAGAAAATTCCTTGCATCCTTGTTCACATTTCAATACAAATATCCTTATCTTTACCTATACATATTAATTAGTGTGCTCGATCGATCGTATTTACATACTCGAGTATAATCGGCGCTTGTTTACGGCTCTGGCTGAAGCCATGGCATCATTACCGTATGTGTAATGTGACTCTCTATAAATACATTATGTTGTAATACCGACAAGGATTTTTTGTGGACAAATAAGACGAGCTAAACCGACACGAAGTACATTTTTTATTCGTATCATTCATTCAGAAGATTCTCTAGTTACGTGTTGTTGTGTTGTCCGGCGGTTTTTTATTCCGTAGACTTGTCCTTTTCCTTTAACAAACGCTACGAAATTCTAAAATGAATTAAAGGAAATGACCTTGAGGAGTTTTTTAACAAACTCTATTACAAATTTTAATAATTCGACAATATTTGGTAATTGATCTTGATCTAACTACGGCGGTTTAGTCGGTTTGTAGAAGGCCTTTTTTTGCTCTCGAGGAAGGGGATCCTGCACAACACCCTGTAGCAGTAGGCATACGTGTGACTTATTTTCTTTATTGGAATCAACTTTTATATTCGCTGTATCATTATTTACTCGCAACACCGTGAAGTCGACGTCTATGGGTCATAATGAAATGTGCGAAGAGGAAATATATATTCATGGGCTGCTATCCCAATAAAACTCCTTCGCCGCTCATTCTCAGTACTTTGTAGGTGCGCTAGACTCTTCTGTGGAACGCACCAGTACGCAATAATTATCCTGCACCTCACACATTAACGTGAAACCAATTCTCGTTACTGACCTCTGGGATTCTGACAATCTACGCCGACGAACCCTTCGACTTTTTTGCTTGCCTTCTATAAAAAGAAGGAGATAATGCTGTACTAAAAATTCTGGGATCAAGAGTTGTGGATTCAAAACCTGACGGCGCAGATTGCTGTTTAGGATTTAGTCACACTGGGTACATGACATGGCCGACCAGCAGTCATATTATATTTACTGCCTGGCTTTGGGCTATTTCCAGGAAAAACACTTGAAATCTATGTTGAACATATATGTTGAACAATTACAGTTACAGTTGAGAATAATTAAACAAAAGCATACAGATAATATCCACATTAAGATGTAATTAAAATATATTATACATAATTATCTTTCGTTTATGAACCTTTTAGGCTCCTTAAAGTAAACCTAAGAGATCTTAAGATGGACTAAAGGTATCACATAACTTCCCAACGACTCGTTACAAAAGGTATACTAAATATCTTTTTATAATTCGACGCGAAGATTTTAAAGCGTACGTGCAAAGGACAAGGGAGTTTACATTTGTGCAGCGCGTGCGCAACCCGTCGCGGACAGTTCTCGGGCTGCAGATAGCTCGATAAGCGGCAGCCTTCGCTCGCTGCCCGCTAGACAGGGCACATTTTACCTTACGCCACAATTCAAATTCAAATTATTTTTATTCAAGTAGTCATTTATATACACTAATTAATTTTCAACTATTTTAACATAATAAGCAATGAGCTATCGCCGGCTGGGAATGCGCATCTGCTGAGAGCCGTCCAGAAACACAACAGTCGCTCTTTTAAAATTAAATATTAAATTTTTTGTTGTGTAGTTATAATATCATCCGTATAAATAAGCCAACAGACCAAGTTTCACAAATTTCGAATAACTGAAACCTCTCGAATGCTATAATAAGATTTATTTAATAATATGCTTTATAATTTTAGAATTAAAACTAAGAAAAGGAAAGTCTAAGTTATCTTGTATAACTTCATTATACATAACTTATATATTAAACGTTTCGAAGGCGACATTTAGGCGCGACGAGTTTATTTTTATTTCTCGTTCAATCCGGTCAAACCACAAACTCATTTCTAAATCTGTTGACAATATATCTATAGCTTTAATTATAACAATGACATACTTGAGGAAAAATATTGTTATTCGTCTCTCACAGAATTAATGTTAAATGTATTGAATCATTGTTTATCACACAAACATGACGAATTCTGTTTAACGGCGGCGATGCATCGCGTCTACATGTCGCATGTCCTCCAAAAGGTACACTATGGTAATTACGTACAGAGAAGTCAGGCTTAGGAGACTACAGCATGACTGGAGCATGCTCTGTCGTTGTATTCTTTGGGGATGATCTCATAATCGGCCAAGAGGACTTGGAAACAGTCGCGTGATTGTGATATTTCAAAGCGCGTGCTGTACAATGCGGCGGCGAGGTGAACGCGTCGCACTTTAGACGAACTGTCAGTGAGCAACGTATTTGTGCACGCAGATAAGCACGCGCTGAGTGAATTTCCATTTATTGTCTCTCAGGCTAGACGCGGCGCAATGAAAAACCGAATGCGATGTACCTTATTGTTTAGACGGGCATTTATTTACACATTTTATGATTATTGGTCGAATCAGATAAAGCAGTTTACGGAAAATTACGTCGTTATTTTGCTTGAAAATCGACGCGAAGATTTCACCGAAGGAAATCTTGATGCAAATTCGTCGCCAATAAAATTAAAAAGATTTGTCTGCGATAGACTTGACTTTAGTTGCATTAGATGCACTAGATTAATTTGATACGAGAGCGTCTCTTATGTTTAAAAACGTACAAAATGTTCATGCATACGAATGCGAAAAATAATTTGACAAAGAAAAAGCAATCTTGTTAAAATTTACTGAAATTTTATAAGCGATCTCGGAGTGCGAAGGACAGTTGGTTCGATAAGCCGCAAAACCAATACCCTACAATAAAATTTGACTTTTACTTCAATTAATTAGTGTTTACCTTGCGCATATCGGCGGCCTCGCCACCGGCCCCGCCGCGCGATGTGTGTCAATATTGACATGTTGGCTGCATATCGCTCAAGCTTGAACGATCCTTGTGCCCCGGGATGAATGGCTTACCAAGAGAAGTCGATTTATTTCAAACAAAGCTCAACACATCATTCGTTACTTTAAAATTCACACTTTTTTGAAAAACTGTGTGTCTGTTTTAAACAGCAGACAGTTTTTCAAAAAAGTGTAACTCGATTTAGAGAATTTATATTACTAAATCCATAGCACTGGAGGTTAAGATATTAAAAAGTGTTAAAAACTTTTCCGTGATCATATCAATATAAATATTAGGTAAACGAACGCGGGGTTTTCGCCGGTGCACCGACATAAGCCACCTGGTCTTCCGGGTCGTTTCAGGGAAATATTTCTATTACAAACAATAAGAGAGGTTTTAAAATAAGGCCGTTTTAGATCTATGAAGGAGGAAAGCGCAGGTGTCGCTTGTACGTCCGCGCCCCGACGTCTGTCTATTGATAAAGTCGATAGTCTACTATCAACTATAGTCCAAGTAAATAGGAAACTTTCCGATAAACCTAACTACGTTGCAACGCGATCAGTAAGTTATATATGTATCACGGGTTTCCTTTATATTGAATATAATACCGAACAACGTGTAAGGGTTGTTATATTTGTAACGCGCAGTATGTGACGCCTGCTGTTACGACGAAACTAAATATCTATGAGAGGTAACTTAGTGTTAAGTGATAAACTTAGACCATAGGCACCAGGTTCGACTGCGGCGGCCGCACATTTTCTGTCAATCCTCTTTAAAATGTTTAAAAAGCCTTTGTATGAGGAAGCCTGTGTTCACGCGGTAGGAACGCACGAGGCCAATATTTAATCAATCGAATGTTTATTTCATTTCATAAATTATGTGTCAACTTGGTTATCCACTGAGCCAAGTGCGACGTACCTTATTATTCAATAATATTTACCCCGACAAGCTTTGCTTACAACAACGCATTCATCCGCTGTTTCGAAGTAATTTCATAATTTTTTACAGATTCTAGTGTATTTTAAAAACAAAGAGGTTTTTAGTTGGTCTGAGGTCTTTTGGAGAGACAGCTATGGTAAACATGGCAGCGCCTATCGAATACTAAATATGTGTCGATAACCAAATGCCCGACATCTCCGTAAGCCGAAACAATATGAGAACTCAATGGACTCCTAATCCAGAATCACAGCAACAGCCCGTGGCTCGAGCCCTCGAACTTACATATTGGCTACCGGATTCGTAAGAACGATTCTGTTCCAGTTGGATAACCCCATAGCGTATCATACATCATGTTGTATCAGCTCCGAATACTTAAAAAACGAAAAGAAACTGATGTCTCCGTCTCGACGTCTAGGATAGACAGACAAGGACTTTTCAAACCGTCCTTGTAGTTACGGCAGACTATTCCTGATTCGATGTTTATAGATTGAAGATGCGCGTGCGCCACTGGAGCTACACGCGCAATTCAGGAATGTGTTCAATCTTCATTCCCCATTTAAAATAACGGGAATACGTTATTTTTTACAGCAATCATTTATGAACGTTTCGTGCTTTGGAATAAATTAAGCTTCCCTTTAAGAAGATTCCTTTTAAACATGTACTGATATGTAAAGAGTCTACAAAGGCAGGCGGGTAATGTTAGTACAAAGTGTATGTTACGTAATAGTCAGGTACCATTTTGGCCGCAAGTGCGGAGTTTTCCGCGACACATAAAAGTGCAGCGGCGCCGGCGAAGGCCGCCCCGGCGGCTGCGTGACACTGCTATATTGCGACTTATCAGTCGTTTTCATTACAACTGGTTTCTTTCTAATCAACAACAACCCGGTTTGCCAACAGCGATAAATGTTTTTCAGGGCAGAATTAAAAAACGCAGGTAAATGTAACGGGTATGGATCTCTAAAGTCGCCTGGACGACGCTAGAGGAACAATGTGTTCCATTTTCAAAGGTACGGGACATTCTTATTATGTTACCATTTTATAAACATCTCGCAGCGTTTGTTTACGACCGCGCCGTATTGCTGGCTACTACGGCTGCAATACTTTTTTTTTAAATGAAATTCAAATTTGAATTCGGAAGCCGTCAGTGATTCTACAGTCTTCTTTGAATTTTGATAGTTTTGAGAAGCAAATACATGCACGGTTGATGATTTCAAACAACCCGTTAAACGTATATAGTAATGACTATGACATGATATGAACACGGAATCTTCTGGTTTCGGTTTTGGTAAAAGTTATCAATTTTATCAGTCTATGTTCGTCTTACTTTTGATTTTTGGATTTTGCAGCATCTTACACCTTCTTCAATTCCCTACTTTTCTCCCATCACTGTCACTGTTTCTTCTTAATTACACGATTTTTGCTATCTGTTCTTTTCCGAGACCCTTTGCGCGCTAAAATTCAGAAGCGACACCGCGAGGGTCCTCACATGATCCACCTATCCCACAGTCCGGTGACTTGCCTCTGCATAGCGGTAACTTTCCTCTGCACGTCGTAAAACTTACAAAGTTTGAAAGTAAGCGATTGCCGAGAGGCGATGCTTTATCTTGAACTCCTCGAGAAGAAAAATACTAGTGCGCCGAGTTTCTTCGAAGTAGTCAGTTGTTGTCGTCCCTGTGTAAACTATTCGTCCTTGTTTATTGTGTGTTATGTGTCCGAAATTAATGAAAAACTTCCTTCTACAGTGTATATAAGTGTTAATACATTTAAGAAATGAATTGCTTAAACATCGTATATATAAGTTCATGTAAGAGAATAAAAGGCTTAAGGTTGCAGAAGGTTTTTTTTTTTTTTTTTCTTTTATATGACCCCCGCTATTGGGGGCCTCTCGTACCCCTATCTTGAGTGGGACAGGGACTTAATCTTTTAATATAATTTTTTCACAGAATTTTTATTGTCTTTCTCTTCTATCGTTCTTCACATAATCTTTCAGTCTTGTCTATCTTTCATGTTACATTTCGTCTTTCTTTCTCATTCGCTCTATTCGTCTGACATTCTTCCCTTTTTTCTCCTTTTTACATTTATAATTTTAATTTTATTTAACATTGTTTAACATTGATCTTATACTATTATTTTACATTTTTGTTCTTCTAGCTTTTTATTTTGTTTTATATTTTTTACACAATGTTTGTTTTGTTTCTGTCGATGGCTTTTTTTGCGATTTCTCGACATAGGGATAAAAATGTCTTTTTATTTTCGCCACTGATCAGGGAGGGTATTGTCTCCTCCCTGACTTGAATTCCAGACCGGCACTCGAAGCCGAACCGGAGTCCCCCGAATGCGGGACACCGGGCCACAAGGTGGATCACGGTCTGGTCCACGCCCGGTTCACAGAAGCACGAGGGGTCCTCCTTGAGCTTAAACCTATGAAGGTACTCAGAGAACCCCCCGTGCCCCGTGAAGAGCTGGACCAAGACCGCGTCCACCTCGATGCTGCGGAGCACGCGGTGGGCTGAGACGGCGTCCGGGAAGAACATCCTCGTTACCGAAGCCGTCGTTCCTTCTACATACCTCCTGTTCCATTCATCGAGCGACTCCTGTCTCAGTTGCCGCTTGACGAATGAAACAGGGCATCTCTCATATTCTGGTCGTCTTTTACTCTTCAGGGCCGCTTCCTTGGCCAGCTGGTCCGCCCTCTCGTTCCCCTCCATCCCCGCGTGCGCTTTCACCCAATACAACCTTACATCCTTCCCTTTTTCTCTCACTTTCATCACATTCTCCTTCACTCTTAATGCTAAGGGGTGGAGGGTGTCCGATCTTGCGACAGTTTCGAGGGCGGACCGCGAGTCGCTCAATATGGCGCAGGCTTGCGCTGACTCGCCGGCCGCGTACCCTGTTGCCTCAGCTAGAGCCAGCAGCTCTGCCTGGTATACGGTGCAGAAGTTGCCCAACTTGAGCTTTTTTGTGTACAGCTCTGCGGGGCCCCGCTTGACGCAGAACGCCGCACCCACCTTATTTTCTATGCGGCTGCCGTCGGTATAAATTACCAAGTCGGCAGCCGCGGTGGCAAGTCGGACTTCCTCCGCACTTTCCCCCAGACAGGAGGACTCCACACCAACTTGACCAGACGGGTGCGGTAGTCTCAGGTTGCAGAAGGTTACTAAATAGTCAAACATCCTGCGTCGACAAGTAATTCCGTTTGAAGGAGTTGGCCATCCTTACGCCCGATGGTCACGAAGGCTCGCCGCTTACCTGCGTCCGTTCTGCCGTGAGGATCCGCCCCGCGCTATAGTTATGTTGCTCAGCTGCTGTCATCTGTGTCAGCTATTCGACCTTGTTGATGAGGTGTTATGTGATCACCTGAACAGACAGGGTTTTACCTTAAAAAAATCGTGGCGCTTTTGTTGCTGTTGTGTTTATTTATTTATTTGTATTGAGTTGCACCGCGCGGGTAATTAGTTTTGTACGTTGCGCAATCCGGTCGATCGGTTTTTAATGTCGTCTCGTTATGTAACACTACGCGGTTATCGCGCGGACACAGATAATGGTTAAAGGAATTTGTTCTTCAAAAACTTTTTTGTGCCAGACGTCGAGGCAAACGTATTCTCTTAACTAGACTCTAGAGTCAGCAGACGGAATAATTATTCGAGAAATACAATGAATTACTGAGTGTCAGCATTGCATTACGCACAGGTACATGCAGACACAGTTAAAAACATAAAGCTGCTACACTTTTAACATGAAAAGCCGGGACGAGAAATATCATCATCTAAATTTAATAATGCAGGTGTTCAGAACTGCTGTATCAAGGATAAAGATATTCTAAAGACAGAAGATTGCCGTTATTAATGACAGCCGACCTTAATATGTATGTATATGTATCAATGTGTGTGCGTGTGCGTGTGCGTGTAAGCCATTTTGGAAACATACTTCACAACTAATCACTTTTTTATTTTACTTAATTATTCAGTTTTATACAGTGCAGTCAAATTTCATTGTTTGTTAAATGTTATATAAATTATTTAATGTAAAAATAATATACAATTGGTTTGGAGTCGCATTAAGTTTATAAGCTTATATCGCGAATTTTTCTAAACAATAACGAAATTAGACAGACTGGATAAAGTTACAATATAAAACTTCTTTACCAAAATCATAATATCCAACAGGAGTTTTCGATTTATCGACTCCTTAACAAGAAGGCGTGTACATTTTAAAATTTATGAAAGTTTTTAATGAACAACAACATCTAGATAGGTATCCTGTCTGTAGTAATTAGGTCTGTCGGCGCCGCGCGCTGCGCTAATTGGCCGCAGCTCGTGTCGTCGGGACAGCGCGCCCAATTAGCCGGCACCAGCGCCGACGCGACCTCTCTTGTGCCATACTGCTATTTGATCACACCACATCCATGCAGCTTGAGTAAAGTTTACCAACAACTACTTCATTTTTGTAACGGAATGAAAAACGTTATTTTTATTGCATTATAAGGAATAAAATTTGAGTGATACAGATTCTACTTCTTTCATCAAAGCTTTAGAAAAACAGCGCGTCTAATTAGTACTTACATAACGGATTTGAACTCTGAACTCTGCGATTGATGCGTTTATCTCTATACGTCACAGTTTTAAACGCAACCTCTTTAAATTTCGGTTTCTGGTTGCTATAAATTATTATCGAAAGACTAAATACAATTTCAATCATTACACGAGCTTTGTTATCAGATAAAGCAATCTAAGACCTTAGTTAAGCACTTTACTTACTTGCCTAGTGTCGGTGCGCGTCTTGATCCGTTGCCACTGCTTTGTGGTACTCCATAACCACCAGTTCTAGGACTTCAACTGACATGTACGCGCTACAAAGTTGTACATTTAATCCTCCAATAAAATAAAAACCTCCTATGTAGTTCACCAAGTAATAGCCTAGAATAATAATTCAATAAATAAAAAATACAAACTTTAAGTAGCAGGAAGTCTTGAAAGGTGTGCTCAAACATCAAACATCGTACCTCTACAAGGAGTCCCGTTTGACGGAACCGATCGTCCCCGCGCGCGGTGGTCACGGAGGATCGTCTCGTCACCCCCCCCCCCATCCCTCGCGAGTGTGAGGCCTTCGCTATCGCTCTATCAAAAGCTAATGACAAAGTAATGACTTCATTGCGCCGCGCGCCCACGCCCGCCCGCCGACTCCTGCGCCGCGCAAAAGCCGCCTCACACCGGCGGCCGGTCGCGCGGGCACTGTCGCGAGCTACTTTATCATAACATAAGGTTACGTGTGACACGAACAGCAAATCTTACGTGATTGTCTAAAATTAGATTTTAAACAGGTTTTCGTAATATCCTTAGCAACATAATTGTGATCCCGGTTTGAATCATTTGATGGCTCAATTTAGTGGTCGTATTGGTTGCGTCGCGCTGTAACTGGCCTGTTGATTATATGACCTGTTTTTGAGGTCTCACGTTCAACGCCTGTCATGGTTTGATAAAGTCTTTGTTTACGCAATAATATTTCAAATTTTAATAAATATCCACGCTCATCTCTCGTCCTTCTTAATGTCTTTCATTCTTTCCTCTAATTTCCTTTACACCCAATCTTTCATTGTTCCATACGTCGCCTCACTTCCTTCGCCTTCGTCCAGAGTTCTACAATGTTTACGTTTATTATTTTTATCATATGTTTATCAATTTATTTGTTCTTTATTCTTACTTTCTTACTATCTATATCGCACATTATTTACATTTCTAATATCACAGCTATTTTGTCATTCCTCTACACACCGGTGAGGCGATGTTCTCCTACTTTATTTTCTGCTAACCTGGTATTCTGGTCTTACCGCGCCAAATAGGCCGGTAATTAGGTATACAATTGGACTTAACCGAAGGTCGCTGGGGCTCAGAGATTTTCGAGTGGCGACCACGAGACGGTAGACGCGGTGCGGTTGGATCCAAACAGGACATACCCACATTAAAATGTATGCAATTATTTAAGAATAAATTTTATTGCCTTTTTGTACTTTTACGTGTTATTAAAATAAAATATCTTTCAAAATAAAAGATTAAATGTATAGGAATTTTCGCAATCATTAGTAGGTAGCAGAAACGTGTTATAAGGTACCGAGTAATATTTCACCTTTTTCAAGTGTTAATATGATATAGTAACCAAGCGAACAAGACGTCGATACATTTAGCTTCTGAGAGAAAATAGCGACGACAGGAGTATCACTTTCACTTGATTACAAGTGAAACATTTACCAAATCTGAAATACTATTTTAAATTGATATTTGTCGGAAAATGTTGGATATAAACTGCTACCTTTAGGGAAACTGGAAATTTATATCGGACCTCCGGCTGCTGAAACGATGCTGATTAATTGTTCAAAATTGATTATTTCACACATTTTATTAACACCTCACTGTTAAAAAGTAATCGTTGAGTAATAGCTGTATATCTGCGAGTAATTTTTTATCATTTATCTTTTACGCTGTTAGTTACAATATAAAAATCGTTCTCTAAAATTAGAAGTTATTGACCACACAAGTTTTAAAAATACTACTAAGGCTTGTTTTCCGATGTATACAGAGCGATTGGAAATAGGTTCTATAAAATGTTCACACCTATTTTCAATCACGTGCACATTCTGGTGCTGTCGTCGAAACCCGCGCGAGCACCGCACGTGCGCGCGCGCCCCCGGCACCTGTCCGCATCGGGCGGTGACGCCAGCCGCGCCGTGTCGCCGATGCTCATTCGTGTTTTATTTGCGATCTTCTAGAGGATACGCTTAACTGGTCGACCTTCATTTCTGGCGAGAAATACATTTATCTAAACTAACATCGTTTGCTCTTCCTTATTGGGTGTATTTACCGTTTACAGAGACCGCTGTGGTGCAGCGGTAATGGCCCTGACTGAATGTGCGCAACATGTACTTGCAACGCCCTCACTACTTGTGTTTATTTAAACCTAACTAAAGCCAATTTCAAATGATGACCGGGCTATCAAAGATTTAATCGTAATTAATGACACCAATCATCTTGAGGATCGTCTTTTGTTTTTCTGATAACCGCGCAAGCGACTGTCAAATAACATGTTTTTTATTACATATCTCTCGAAATATCGATTAATAATCGACGCAGTAATTGTTTTGTAATCGATTTTTAATTAACAATCAAATAACCTTAATAAATATTGTTTATGTGTGTACAAATGATGAAATGATTGCATTAGCGGCATAAAGTGTATCGCTAAAGTTATGTTATCACTAGATTTTCCCCTCCGCGTTAGCCTCGTTCAGATGAAACTTGATGTTTTTCCGTATTAAAAACTATTAAGGTTTTTAGGTGAAGCTGTTACTGATATAAATCTGATGGAAAGCTCTCCTGTCGTGTGTACAAACGTAAAGGTTTTAGTCTTGAATTGCTGCCCCTCCTTTAATGTTTACAACATCACGATCATATTACAAGCGATTTTTTAAACTTTGTTTTACCTAGTACATTAGTAAGGAAGGAGCAATGGTGGATTTTTGTCTGCCTGTCGGCAAAACTAACGGCTTCCTCTTTCCTATTCCAATTGTTATCCATTTTGGAACATCTATAGTGATCACTTGCTTGTATTTAGAAAAGAAGTAAAATTTGGCAGAAAGTGGGATCAAATTAAGCCCATTGTGTGCTCCTCATAACGATACCGGTTATTTTAAAATAAACCTTTGAAGCAATGGTTTTTATGACCTGCTTGAAAAGAGCTCACAAGATTTTGAAAACTTTTTGTCCGACTTTCGAATCATATTTGTGATTGGGGACAATATTCTCACTCGTAGTAAACCTCGCTTCTGACTAAAGGTAAAAATAAAATTAAATCTCGCCTCTTTAAGCCGAAGGGAGGTGGGAGAAAGATGGGTTCCTGTAGAAATTGACACCATAACTATAATTGATCGTTCAGCAAAGTACTTGGTAGTTACCGCATGAAGCAACTTGTACAAATGCACAGACGATCTGGAAGAGTAATTTCACGTTAGTGTAAATGTTGTTTGCATTTTAGGTTCATAATATTTCTAGGTTTACACATAATTTAAGTAGCAATTCGAACTATAATTGTTTTTACTTTTTGAACGTCCATCCGAGTTATGGAAGAAGATTTCAAGTGACTTTATATAAAAAAATCAACAACTAATCTTGTATAGGTTTCGCATTTTCGGGTATGTATTTTCGAATCTAAATGTTAAACTTGGTTCAAGTGACAGCTCATATTAATCCCGTGTGCTATACTCTCAGGCCGCGCGATACCTTGACCTTAGTTACTGCATGAAGGACACGGTTAAGCGCCTTTCCCGCTTTGCTACTGCAAACACGGCAATATCAGGCAAACAGTTTGCAAAAAAGCTAAAGGAACGGTTTTATGGGATAAAATATGTAAATCATAAACTGGACGGCGCTGTTCGAAGCCGGATGAGGTCACAACATAGCCGATCGATACCTGTGTGATCAAACATCGCGGGAATATGTTTTGATTGCCAATTGCGAGCGCCGGCTTCCCACGCCCGGCGGTGGGCGGCCGCTCCGCTCGCGGGCTGCCGGGTGCGCGCGCGCAGGCCCGCAGTCTCGCGTCGCGCGTCTCCCGCCCCACTCTAAGTGATCCTTACTCTTCTGGTGGTGCTTTGGTGAGTCGAATATTTCACGTCCTGTTTTCTTATTTGCCGCCCTAAGACCTAAACTTTAAAGAATTAACAACTGTACATATATAAATATAATTACTAGATTCCCTCACAGATTTCGTGATAAATAAATAGATAAAATATTTATTGACATGGCATTTTACTGTAATTATATGATATCTACAGCTAGGTACAGGTATTTTAATTTAATCTTGCGAATTGTATAAGAAAAGAAAGAGTTGTATTTACAACGAAGTAAAAACAACTCTATTTTTCCCTCGAAATCTTTTCTCTTTATTCGTAGGTACCTTTTTAAAATATTACAAAAAGTTCACGCGATTGGTCGATCGCTCTCAATTTCGCGCTAATCTTTTTTTTGTAATGCCACTCTCCGAATAAAATGTTGTACATATGTCTTCGCGGCGAGTCCATTGTTTTGTTCCTGATCTTTGCGATTGGCGCCGGCTTCTAAGCTCATCGATACAAAGAGAATAATTAATGTTTATAAGTCCATTGCATTTATTTATGATTTTGCAAGAAATTAAAAAAAACGCTGTTTACATTATAATTTTGAAACTTGCAATTAATAATCTGTATTTGTAAAATACCGTTACGGCCGTCCAGTTTGTATTCTGCTTTTTATTATTTTCATTAGGAATGTCTCAGCGATGAGCAATGAGCAGTACTCGGAATTTTCCGAACATTGTTATTAAATTCATTTGCAAATGAGTTGATATGGCTGTGAATATATTTACAAGTGATACAAGTGAGTTGAAGATGACGAATATCGATCGAAGGCCGAGCCGCGTGCGCAGCGACCCGACAACTATGTTATAAAAATTCAAAAGAGATATGTTTATATATATAGCGGACGTTTAGAAAAATCAGAAATAGTTAGAATTTTCTTTCTGACTTTACTTAATTCGCAAGCAGGTCATCCAAATGTTACTGTACTTGCCTTGTTTGTTTTCTTGCAATGAGTGTAATGTGTTTTGGTAATCAATATTAATGATTTGGTCCGCAACGGATGTGCGGGTGTCACCGTGACATATTCTTATTCAGGTCGGGAATACGTTGAGGTTTGAGTTTGTTTATTCGTGACGAAATGTTAACCCAGGCCGACATCGATAGTAATTTGCTTAACGGTGATAAATACAAATCTGATTCTACTTAGTTCACCACCGTTAAGAAATGTTTAAAAACATCTTGCGCTAGTGTCTTTTTGTTTTTAAATATGTAAATAAGATTTGTACTAATATTTTTGTCATCCGATGTTTCGTTATACAATTTTACATCAAAGATAAAATCTTTAATGGAATCAGGCGTTACCTTGCGGAAGTCCATCCTAAGTAAGAAAAGGACCAATATTTAGCCACTTCCGCACATGTTTGGCAGTGGCTAAATATTGGTCCTTTTTTACTAAAGATAAAATCGTCTATAATTTTCTATTTTGGTTTGTTAGTTTGGCTTTTCATCCTTAGATTATCATTCCTTGTAGAACCATGTCCTGTAAGAACTCTATCTATAAGCTTTATACTATCCCTTTTGGAATTTTCTTTTCCGTTTGTTCTATTATCATCTGCTTTTCATAGCATCTTCTGCCGAAGGAGCTTCATGAAACGACCCTCTGCGTTACAACTCTGTCGTCCTGAGTTTTTGAAGTCATGTGATACGTTGCACCAGATTTTCGATCTTTTATTTGACCGTGTCACAAGATCATATTTATTGAAAAATCGTTCTTACATTTGCCATATAAGGAGTGTATCTCCATTGATCTCGGCATGCAAATATCTCGACCCGATCGGCACATTTAGCGCTGAGTAATCTCGGAGGCCGTGTCTGCGCATAATCGCACTTCGTTAAAGCGTCGACCGGCATTTGTATTTGATTTATTACTTTAATTCATTCAAGTTTCCGTTTTTATACATATTATATTGCTGTATGTGTGACGGTAGCCTTCCAGCGATGAAAACATGCACCCGCAGAGGCACATATTTATACAAATCGTTCTAAATTTAAATATTTTTTTTTCTCGTTATGCAATGCTTTGAAGCCAACATTATACACTATTTATACCGTGATCAAAAGGTTCTCAAGCGGCTACCACAAGCCGATAGACGCGGCGTAGGTAGACCTGCCAACAGACGGAACGACGACGCAGTTCAGGTCGCGGACGCAGGCGGCGCAAAACCGGTCAGTGTGGCGCTCTTGGGGAAAGGCCTGGGGTGGAACCTCATTAGTGGGTGTCTCTCAAATGATTATCTAAATGAATAATAATCTATGTACCAACTAGCTCACTGCACTCTAGACCGCGCTTCCGTGGCCGCTGACGACTCAGTATAAACATTTTGAATATTTTCCTGTGAAACAGACTTTGTTTTGACTGTAAAGACTTGAAGTGCTCGTGTACGATATCATTTTGTTTCGACTGTACGTTCGTTGTTCACTTGGTCAGGCGCGCGGGAGTCTTTGTTAGGCGACAGATATTTAATTACTCATAACATCTCCCTTGAAGTTGTCTTGGCTTGAAGCGAAGGAATGAATTTGCCTAACTACCGTATTATTAATAATTGTGGAATTGATAATAGAAAAACTTAAAAATGTTGTTGTGGACAGTTCTCAGATTTAAAAAAAAGTGTAATTTTACTTAAAGTTTAGATACGTAGGGTGTCCACCCACAAGTTGCACAGACGACCGTCTAAAGGTAACCAAGTACTTCATACTGTTGAAATGACGATGACGGTGGTGATGATATTAAAGTGAATTTCAATTTGTATATTTTCTATCAAATTGGACGCAGTCAACATTCTTCTTTTGACGGTTTGACGTCCACGTGTGATATTAAATGATTCAAAAAGGAAAACAAAATCAATTCAGTAATCTTTATTAACTTAATTATAAACTTAAAGACTAAAATGTGACGAGCGAATACGCGGTGCAGCATAAAAACTTATTACTTCAAGTCGATCCTATTGTATCTCTGACATTATGTTATTGTATAATAAATTAGAATTATTATGAGTTTGCTACGGTCATCGGACGTATGAAGTGCGAAAGAAGTTATTGCAATGTGTTTGTGTACCTAATGGCTCGATTGGGTTGATAGCGCCATCCTTGTTAGCCGCGTGATGTCACGCGCCGAAATGAGAGTGCGCCCGCGGACCTGTCGCTGCCCCTCCACCCTCCACCCTCCGCGATCCTCGAGCGTCCGGGCAGTGCACGCGCATGCGCATCCTCACTGTTACGCGATAGTTCCTGACTCTAAAGATCCATCTAATCCATCCCAAACATCTGTTTTGAATAAAATTCTAACACTTAAGTTGGCGCTAAAAATTTTTGTCACAGTGAAAAAAAATCACTTTTCAGAAAACGACACGTGCTGCGTTGCTTGCATATAAGACGAGAAAATCTACATTGTTCGGTTCTGTTTTATTTCTGTCTCACTCTCCTGTGAAATAAGGGGAACGTAGCGATGTGTACAGGTTAAAAGTACCTGCTTTCGTAATGTAGTGCACGGCACCACGCGCGAGGACGAGCAGTCGTGCCCCGCTCCCGTCACGCCCGCGTTCCACGAACAGCCCGTAGGTAATATTGACTTTTAAAAGTACCTCATGCTATGTATGTTTAGACTTTTGATTGTTTTTGAATATGATGACATATGTCTGTTAGTATTTCAAATAACCTAAGCTCTAACTGTACACGGGTAAAGTCAAAACTTAATATAAAGAATTCACAAACACGAATATATTTCGCAGCGTCGAGTTTTAGTTATCTTAAGGCATAACAATAAGATTCGTTAACGAAATTTTGACAAATAATAATTTAGTTTAAATTTGTACGGGAGCTGACGTCATCGCGTGTGCCTACATTGCCGTGTACGCATGTGCACTGCGGTGTGTATAGGAGGTGCGCACGCGACGGAACCTTCACGCCTCGCCTCGTTGGATGCACTTGGCTCGTTGCCGCCGGACATTACTTAGGAGCGCCGCCACTCCGCGTGTTGGACTGTCGTTTTGTTCCCAATGCTAATCACATTGCTAAAGTCCAATATTTAATGCTGTCGAATTGTCATTGTCTTTCTTGAACGCTGTTAAGGCACGTGTGGCAAAGCCGCAACCTTTCGGTCATATTCAACATATCCAACAACAATTCCAACGTAAGGTGATCGATAATTAGCAATAAAATTACAACTATTTCATACTTTTTACATTACCCGGTTACAAAAAATTGGGAAATAAGCGAGACTTTAAATGTCTCGGGTTAATTAACAATGTCTGTACAATATTTGATCAATCCGATGTTCGACATTTGAGGAAGACGATACAACAGCGCGTACGGGGACGAACGCAAATCGTCGCGGTCAAGTCCAGTCGATTCCGAGAACGGGATCCGGCGATAATTGTCCAGAACTAATACTGATTACTGCGAAACAAGTCAAGGACAGCGACGGCGAGAAGCAATCACGATGTACGTTGATGGCGGCGCGTCAATTTGTCAGCGGGATTTTATTAAGCCGTCGATATCACTACTAATATAGTTAACGTAACCCTGTGTAGTTAAACAAAACACATTTTTGTACTGCTAGTGACGTAAGACATTAGTGTACAATACTGTAGCACCTTTTGTGGCAGTGTGTTTTAAACCTTATTTTGTCATTTGTCTTCTTCAACTGATCACGATTCTGCGTTGTCGCGGTGTCCAATTCCATTTCTTTTTTATTCTTCTAGATCATACTCAATCTTGTTTTAACAAGAGATAACCAACAGTCACAGATGCCACCTTAACAAATATTAGGTAGGTTACCTAGGTAGGTTTTTAATATTACCACGCGTTGAATTGAACACCTATAAATTTATTGCGTATATTTAACAATTTATTTGTCGTGACGAAAATACTGCAATTTCCGCAGTCACACGCAGATAATTCAAATTATTGACATTAATAATTAATGAACTATTACTGTAATGAAAGACTCTTGGATCGGGTCGGTTTATGCGCTTGTAGCTCAGGATCATTGTAGATTTAACTTAGACGTAACTTATTACAAAATATGGTCGCCTTGAGCAGATCACTTTTGTTCGCCAAAAGAACACCGTTAGAGGAGTCCAATTTAATGGAAGCGACTACTCGCCTTACAATTTAATTCCTCTGCCTAAAATAAACCCAGCCTTCCAAACGCCTCTGTTCCGTTCTTAACATTAGGTGCTAGTTCATTAACATTGGCGTAGAGAATATCTGATCATTGCTGGTTAAACTTGGATATTATTAAATATAGTTTGAAGGACGCGTTTAACATTTATTTATGTTAAGATATATCAACTATGACAAATATATTGAATTATTTTTGCGTTTCCTGTCTTGCGTGCATAAGGTTGTTCAACTTATATGTTTCATTATTCAATGTTTACATAATGTACAACTGGATTTTTATAAAACTATTATTTATTTGGTAGCCGTCTTCTTCTTTGTCGTGATCTCTTTGTTGCTGCGCGGCCATTTATGCAGTCTCCGGTATCTTTCTTCGCACGCATAGATTCAGGGACATCTCGATAAAAGTCCTCATTTGATTCGTAAAACTTGGCAACCTTTGCATCTGGAGCCAATCACTTAATCCTGGATAACGAATCGTCTTCATAGCGTCGATTTTCATGTTCAAGTTGTTTAAAAGCCTTCTATTCGAGCGCAAGACGCGCTTAAGCTGCACTTACAATCATTGATATCACTGACCGCGGCCGGCACGCTAATTGTCTCGTCGCCCAAATAACTGACTCAACGGCTGCGGTTTTAAAAAAAAACTAACTTTGTTGCGAGCATCGATTAAAATAACATCCACTTATTGGGCGCCGGCCTGCTCGCTGCGCACGCGCCACGGAGCCCCAAGACGCGTGAGATTTTATGTAAACACCTCGCTAAAAGGTTGCTTCGTATTTGGGGACCTTAATTTGACTTTACTTTTTATATGTGACGGAGACATAGCCTCAATTCAACATAGTTTCGGGGAAACTTCTTATATTCGACGAACAGCGTAACGACGTCGTGGGAAATGAGTGGGACAACTCTCTCTTGTGCCGATTTAAATTCTGTACACGCGCACATTATTCTTACGAATTGGATCTTTACAAAATATGTGTTTTATTAACAAAAAGGAGCTAACTATAAACCTCTTAGCGAATATAGACTTGCGCTTATCGTTGCATTTAAATGAAATAGATATATAAAACTAACACGTATTGTAAAATTCATTTAAAATATTTAAATTACATCACTCCTTGCGTGGTTCTTCTCAATTCTGACTGTCGTAACCGCTTCTCACTTGTGTCTGCCATTTGTGACGCCACGTCAGTGGTGTAAAGTGAAGTATATATCACTTTTTATAAAATTATATTAACCATGTTAACTAAAGATGAGGAAAATCAAACCAACAACTAGTTCAATATATCACAATGGCAATCATAATTAAAAAGCTACAAAATAAGTTACTACATATTTGGCGGTATACTAACATACCTCGTATACCAGCTTATGAAATATACATAACGAGTTGTTCCCAGACTTCGTATTGTCAACAATTACTGGCCTGTCACAGTTAAAACAAAAAATAAATAAACCAAACGTAACTCAAAATTATTAATTAATTTACATATTTAATAACTTAAAAACAACATTATGTTCCCAAAATTGTTTTTAATTATTATGGTAAATTTTAACAAAACACAAAACTCAGATCTATGTAATGGTTAGTGGAACGCAAGTCAAAACTATCACCGGAAAGCAAGTTCTAGAATCTATCTACAACACCATTCTTAAAGCAATCTGGACCTTCGGTATCCAGCTTTTGGTACAGCTTGCAACAGCAACATTCACACACTCGTGCTGAATGTATATGACGTAAAAATTCATATCATGAAACAGGAGATCACAAGAGATAGCAGAAATTACGACAATGCTAGTCCACGTCAAAGAATTGGCATCGAAGCAGGAAGGCGCAGGAAGAGTCACACATTCCCGTCTGAAACGGCACAGCGTGCCCACGCTGCCCGTGAGATTCGACACCAAATGACAGGAATATGCACAGATTCCCTCCGATACCACAAATTCAAAATCGACACTTTGAACAAAAAAAAGACACCAGCAGAATGGCTTATTGTGTATCACAAATTGCAATGTCGCAGAAAAGAAAGAGAAAAAATGTAATGCTCTATGACAGTGCGCGATATTTTTCTGTTTCTTTACACGCTAACACGTCTCCATTAGGTTTTGACGTTAGACGTTTGACATAAAGGGAGGGTTTTTTATTCTGTGGTTTGTATGCACAAATAGTTTTTATTACTCTCCCCGCAGTTTTTACCATTTTCTAAAAAATCTTAAAAACGAAGGTATTAAAAAAATACTAATTTTTGAAACGTCACCGTGCTTTACGCGTAGTAACGCATTTTGCAATTAATTTTTAATTTACCTAGTTCTTTTCTGTTATCATTATTGTTGTTATAGTTTACCAAGTAACAAACAAGATTAACATTATTATTTACGTAGTTATCTCTTTATATTTAATAAATTAATATGTACATTAAATTGATCATATTTCAAGATGAAAAAATAAAGACCCCATACACTGTAATGTGTTTACTATTTTTTGGACGCGTGGGGGTCGTCTACCTTAATATTCAACACGGACTGTTTTATTGTGAAAACAGATGCGATTCCTCGAAGCTGAACAATAACACTTGAATGTTACCGTTTCTGATTAATATTTTTCTCGACCAACTACGAGGCCACTAATGCTTTAAACTTCTGTTGTATTGTTCTTAAACCGTTTGACACTGAGGACTGATGTCTTGAGAGGTATAATAATGAATATCTACAGACGCTGTAGGCTTACGACGCGGCAGAGCTGATCCATTGTTTGATTCAAATATTTGCTTCGCGAATAATACGTCCGCATGCGCGCGCGCAACCCGATGCGTCACGGCGCAGCCCGGCTCAGTTTGTTCAGAACCAGTTTGCCGGGAGCACACCGCTGCGCCCATTATTGTGGGCACAATAGGCTGCCCATACGCGCGCGCCCACTCGGGACGAGAAGGTTAAGGTTGCAAGGTGAACAACGTCCGGATAGATACGTTTGTTTTTTTTTGACGGCAGGTTACTGTTTGCATTTCCGGCGGGCTATGAACAGCAGTCCCAACGTGAACCTCGTTTTTAGTAACTAAACTCGGGCATTCTAAAGCCTCGGCTCGTGTACTTACTATGATTGAACCCTCACTTTATTTTAAGTTATTTTAAACTGTAGAGGAGTTTAATTTTATTTTAGTTCTTAACAAATTCAATGCTCCTGGCATTCTTGTTTTGACATACAAAAGTGATTAATGTAAACGACTTAAAGTCAAAAATTAAAGAATAAATTAAGGAATAATAAACATTAGAGAGTTTTATAGTCACACAGCACCGCTGTATACATTTCTGGGTATTCCCAAATAATTTTGTATAGACTTATGTAAAACATAATGCTTTCGATGTATTTAGCTGTTAATTATTCACTGCGCGGTGTCCGCTGTTTCCTTTATTTAAATGACAAGTAGATTACGCAATCTGCAGTGTTTAGTTTAAATGTATCTGTGTGAACTAACAGATTGAAGTACACAATAACTACAATTAAGAATATTCGATTTAGAACAGGGCACTTGTTGCACCTGCGGCTTCGAGATATTACTGATAGCGTCCGTCTTCAGATAGCGATTGTAACCGTTGCAAGAAAATAGTGACTTGTGTGTAGTTATCACTCAGCTTATTAATGGACCTTGATTGGAAAGCCAAGTTCACATTGACCGGTTAAAACAAGCTGTTCAGAGAGTACGAACGCGTATCTCTAATTTACTATCGTCTAATTCATCAATAGATGTCATAATCGTTACTATTTTCGTATCGCGATTAAACTATGGTATTTGTTATTTATACCCGGTGCGAGCTGGGTCCGCGACGTGGTCACTGTAGTCCGGCGTGCTGTGCAGGGCGATGGCTGCGAGGTATCGACTAAAACTGAAGTTTATACGAAGATTTTGTTGGGAGTTGTGTCTTAGGTTTTCTTATACATCTCTTTCCATTTATCCAAAAACCTACGAGCGCTGCGGTCGCTTAGTCTCCCACACATACCCGGTAAGGTTTATGAGACAGGACGTATCTTCAGTGATTTTGATTGTATGACATAATAATGGCGTCATCTTAATGAAATGTAACAAAAAATTACAATTTGGAACGACGTTAACTGCTTGGTTATATTTTATTTCCGATGCTTTACTCTTGTATACTTTTTTTGTAGTAATTTCGAATTCTTTGTGTAAATTATATTTAAAAGGTGCCCCAGAAGGCTTAAAAGCAATTAGCCTGTAAGCACAAGATAAAAAGTGAAAAAGTACAGAAAAGTCTTAGATTGCTCGCGTAACGTGTGATTTTATGAAAATATATTGACCTTTATATTTCATAGTACACGACGATTAGTTCGAGGATTCCGGATTCATAATCCTCTTGCAAGATGAAGCACAGAACTTCCAAGACGAAGATCACCTGAAACCAGTTTGAAGTTTTTTGTTGGATTATATTCTGAAACACTTTTCCTTGGTTTTGATTGACGTCAATTATTTGATAGCTAAACACGTGTATTTTAATTTACTTTCTGGTTTGTTTGGAAAAAAACATAATAAAATTGTCTTTACCATTCTCATAATTTATCCATTTTCACTCTTCATTAGTAGAACCTTCTAGAAATAGTCGAATGAATGGAGTCGAGACTAGTTTTACGATTAGAAAAGCATTAGACAATTGATGTATGTAGATGTAGACAATAGTAATCCGATGACGGGCGTATTATCACCAGCAGCTCGAAGAGAGCGCTATGAAGTTATGACATTCGAACACGCCGGTCGGTGATTAAACACCACGACTGTAGCCGGTCCACCGTGCTAGCGTACCATCACCTCGGCTATGTTACAATCGCTGAAAGCGTGTCCCATACCCTGCTCCCCTGGGCGACCTGAGTATTTGAGATTAGAGCGACACTGCAGTGGCTGGCCGCGCTGCACCGGACATCACCATTTACCTGATTTGATTTTATGAGCAAATGTTTACTGCTGACGTCAGCGCGGCCCCGCGTGCTGCGCGCAGGTGACCTCACGGCAGCTTCCAACGCTGCAGGAGGCGCGGGCCGGGCCGCCCACGGCGCTGTCTACATTCTCGCACATTCGACGCCCGCGCTTTTTAAATCGACTACAATTACGTCCGCTGTCCGCGCCAATTACTAAACCTAGTTATCGATTAAGAAAAACTCTCGCCTTCTCAAGGTCACGGAGCGTGTGTCTGACACACGACTCCAAAAGTTCCCATGCTTAGACCATTTAAGAGGGATGCTATTGGTTAGTTCGTGCGATTGTTTCCACAACTCTGGTGTAATATTTTAGATCGTCTAATCCAGAGTTCCCCGAAATTTTTGTGTCGTAGACCCCTTGCCATGTTTTTCCGTGTTGGGTAGACCCCCTACTTCCTGATATTAATTTCCTGTAAATTTCTAACTGTAGTGAAGTTTATAATATATATATATAATTTAGTAATTTATACATTTATTAATTGAATTTCAATTAAAACTACTCAAAACAAAATTTTGTATCTGTTATGTAAGACATACGTAACATTAAATAAACATAAAATGAACTATAAATAAGATAACATAAGCAATAAGTCAATATTTTTAGTGAGAAGGATGAACCTGATGCAAATGTAAATGTTTTGATATTATAAGATAGTATGATGTAAGTAAAAAGGTACTAGCAGTGTATGTGTTGAGATCCACTATCGTGGACCCCCATTTTCATTTCATGGGCCCCCAATTTTTTTTCCGCTAACGTAAACCCCTTGTAGGTTGTCATAGACCCCTAGAGGTCGATATAGACTACTTTGGGAATCACAGGTCTAATCCAATGATATCAATGTAGATATTGTATTACATGTTTTATTTATTCATTCATATTATCATCAAATTTGAACAATGTGCAGGTGCACGAGCGATCACTGTTTGTGCACAAGAGAAGAATACCAGAATAGCATAACTTGATAGAAATTAGACTAAAATTTAGTTTCCATTATTGCACCATGTGACTATTATTGTTGTAGCTGTTGTCTCTTTCTTTGTTGGCTGCGATGACTAATTTTAAATACCTCTCCGTCTACCTTTCAATGATACAGTCAAAGTGTGTTATTGTATTGATATAGTATTTATGAATAAGCTATTCCTGATGCTCCAAAATGAAAAGTGCTTTTTGTATTGGCATATTTACGTCAATCTATTATCACGTGTTTCGGACAACTATTGTTTTGTAAACAATTGCACAAAGTGAATAATGGTATAATAGGTCATCGCGCCCCGGCCACAGGCCCACAAGTGCACTCATTCACGGGACCCGGAGCCCGCGGGGCCTCGCCGTGGCGTCACGCACACGTCCTTTCTGTATATATTATCTTCGTGTTCACTAATTACGCATTCATATATTAAACGATACAGACGGATTGCGTTACGCTGTTGAGGATAGAACAAATATTACATTTAATCTGTATTCAATATATAATAATAATTGTGTAAAGATTATTTCGAAGTATTTTAAGCAACCTGTATACGATTGGCCTACATTTATAAAAAAAAACCCTTTTGTCTATTAACCCTTCGGTGTCGACGTTTCCATCTAGTAAATAAAAACACGTATACTAATGTAATCAGAACTGATTACATTATTATTTGCCGGGGAATAAAGAGATCGCACATAGTCCTAGTAACTCTTAAAATGTAAAAAGTATTTTATTACTTTCGACTCTGAGACTGTAATTATTTTATCCTGTCTGCTGCATCACGGTGTAGCCTCTGGGTCAAGGTCCGCGGGCATCGGAAGGCGACAAGACCCCAGCTGAGCCAAGTGTTCACTGCCGGCAATCCTCACTAGGTCGCTACGAGTATATCGCAGTCGGATATTTACCTTTCTTATTTTGGTAGACTCTTCTTGCTATATTTCTACGACGGCTCCACTGCCTCGTATTCCAATCCGCCATGTTATAGTACAGGGACGTTACAACTTGTAAAGCTCGAGGTAATTAAAGTGCTGAAGTAAAAACTATAACCATAATAATGGCAGAAGCTTGATACTCATTACGATACAGTCCCTGCCGACCCCGTACCGAGGCGACAGCGTGATGCGCCCGCGCACCGACCTCCTTAATTATTCCATTTTAAATCCCATTTGTTTGCGGCAATTACTCGCGTACGATGAAGACACAAGCTCATGCGCCACACTCAATTTGACATTTCCTGTCGCTTGAACTATTCGCCGCATTTAGCTTGCCAAGCCCTGGCCTCTGGCTTTTAACATCAACTCTGATTTTATACATATAAGTATTCAACGATTCAATAGGTTTTGGTAGTAAATTGTGGCCAGCACCATCTTTCTGCTTATACGCACTTATTATATAAGTCCAGTCGTGGCAGCAGCACTACTGTTGCAAATGACTCGTCTAATTCTGAAACAGCTTTACTACAAGATGAGGCAACAGCTTCATTAAAATAATTGTTCTTCCTCGATGGATAAGCTTATGTCAAAGTTACAACTTTGACTATTCGGTAGAGTTTTCCTAAATTAGCGTACTTTGTTTAACATTGATTTTAGCAACTAAACGCAGGCAGGGAATCAATGGTATTCCCGTGATGTCTCGCATGAAGACAGCCGTGAGGTTTCAGCCGGAAGGAATCTGATATAATTAAAAATTTCATTAACACGGATTGACTGTTAGAGAATGAGTATAAAGCATTATATCCACCATTGCACACGTTGTGAAAAAGGGTTAATAATAATAAAAAAGATCTCTCTATTGTCCTGCGGAAGGAGGTCACCATGTTAGATTTATCAATGAAAATGTATTGTGATGAGTATGAGGTTAACAAGGAATAAAGTGTCTTTAAACAGCACCCACCCGCACAAGTCGCAGTTACTGGTTTTCGGCAGGTGACGGGTCAGCAGTGACAGTTAAACTCGCTCACGCGCGAGGCGTGTCGGTCTTAAAGGATTGTGTTACTTCACAATGAGAACACGGGCACTATTTGTATTGCATGCGATGACGGGTAGGGACGCAGAGCGCGGAGCCGTCGTGCGCGCCTTTGGTTTGTTTATATATTCATATTATTATTAAGAACCAATTATAGCTATCACACAAAAAGCGATGGAGGGAACTATGTTTCGTTCGTTTCACTGCAAAATGGAATTAGAAACGAGGATATTCGCAGAAGAACTAAGATCACATCTTCAACTTCGAAGGTTCCAAGCGCATCCTAACATGCGAAACGCCCACCACGAAATCAGTTGTTTATTTCTATGTTCGCTTTCACAAATATAATCTTTATACAACGGTTAGATCTGTATTTCCCAACTTTTTTGTGTCATGCCCCTTATGTAACATACATAATTTGTTTATATTAAAGCGAAAAAGAAACTCGTGTCGAGTCCATTTCAGAATTGCCCCCCTTAACAATCAAAGTACCCCCTGTGGGGCGCGGGCATCACGTTAAGAAACGCTGACTTAGAGCAACACATTCCAAAGCCTTATTAACACTTAAAAATTCATTTAAACCTGGGGAACGTTAAAAAAAGATTTTCTTTATTTCTAGTGCTTATCTCGTGCATCATTATTTTTAATATTCTTATGCACATATACAACTTTAACATAAAACAGTATTTGTCATATGCATGTACATCTACTGTGTCATCATATTTTCTGGGAGAATCTTTTGCTTTATCAGAACAGCTCTCTCTGTAACCCAAAAATATATGAATATCATAATCGAATAATTTACTTTTAAGGGAGCTGTATCTAGTTGTAGTTTGTATCAAATAGAGCTCTGTTAGTACTTTTCTCTCACACAGATGAGATCACTTGTGTACGACGCTATGTCGTGTATAAATGTTTGAATTTTAATATAAATTAGAAAATAAACTGAATGTTTTAACAACCGCACCGGTGGAACTATGGTACTTTCTGAACGCAATTCTCGGAGCTCGTCATCATCGATGGCAAATGATACTACTTGGTATTTAGTTAAAAAATATAAATATGGTGCTAATAGATCAGCGTAGCCAATCAATACTTTATACGTTGAGCAACCAGGAATTATAGCGAAATGGATTCTAAAATATATAATTCGGAGAAAAAATGTGAGAAGGCAGCCTAGGCGCTCTCGGCTCGGGCCGGTAGCGGAGCGCCCGGAGCGGCATCCGGAGCAAGGGCGGCGGGCGGCGGGCGGCCGCCGTATATGGCCGCGACCTCGGCCCGCCGCGCCATATGCCGCGCCGGGGCAAGGCGCGCCACTGGGCCGCTGTGCTGCCATATGGCGCTTTTTTGCCGCTGACAGCTGCACGTTGACCGCTGGCTTTACAGCTTCACCCAGTCTTAAGTGCCCGAGTGCTGAAGGTGTTCAACATATACCTCTGGGCCTTGAACTCGAGTTAATTAGGCGGACTTTTAGTGGACTGTCTGGGTACAAGAGTCTCCGAGAGTATACTTCACCTTATGCTGTCACTCAATAAGCGTTCAGCATCCCAACTCCTGAGTGCCCCGACGGGGGTAGGGGGGAGTCATGGCTGCTGTAACCTAAACGTGACAGAATTAGATAGTCATTGGCCTGCTCGTTTTTCGAACTTCTTCTTCTTGAAGTGCCACTTTCTTACGTAAGTGGTTGCCAGGCCACTAAGGCGGTCTTAATTATTGACCTCTGGAGGTCGAACGGGCTCTGTTTCTAAACATCTAGAGTAAGTTTTGCAGCAAAATTATTCTTTTCTTACCAACACTTCGCTTTCCGTTAATCTAGCCCGGGATCAAAAGTTGCATTTTGAATTTCTCATGAGGGGCCCAAACATTGTACTTTCCTTATTTTTATCGGCGTAATGGATATTGTTAATAACCTGGCCATTCAATACAGTTGTTTTATAAATAGCGCGCCTTCAGAGTCGAAACCGAGTAGAAGAATATCAAATCTTTTTCATAATCACTTTGACCACTCGACGAAAAGCGTCTGCTAGTAGAACTGCTCTGATGTTGCGCATGCACACGGCAATTTTTCTCGGCATAATAGCATCGCCGCGCACTCTGCGGGAACATGCTTTATTTTAAATAAAGAGCCCGGGGTAGTTCTCATACCCCACGTGATGCAAATGCATGTATAAATATGTCACGAATTTCCATTTAAAATTCGAAGGAATCTTTTCCACAGCTTTTTCCTCCGTTTTATGTACTGTATCGAAACAAAAAAAGAAATAAGAGCCTAAAATATTTCTCGATTTAACATGTTTACTGTTACTTGCTTGTGTCATTCATAGCGATCGATGCAGGCGGCCGCTGATGACATAAGCGCTTTTAAGATACGTGATTTGTAGCGCTCTTTGGATCCGTCCGTAACGATGATGAACTGCCTCTTGTTGTCGCTTCACAACAGTAAATTATAACGTTTTGCTCGCGCACTCATAAGAATGTTTTGTAGTTTATTCATCATTCAATGTTTCATACCATTACCTCCAGTAACAATCTCGTGTGTTTATGCGCAGGATGTCCGAAGGAGACGTTTCGTTGATCCGAGACGAGGACCTGCTGCGGCGCATGGTGAGAATAACATATTTCTTGTTTCTACATTCTATTTTCACATATTTATTTGCACACGCAGTTTTTTGTGTACATTGTACTTGAATATCCTTAAACTTTTTAAAGCTTGCTCTTGCCTCGCGAAGCTAAAACTTGCAATGATAAATAATTGCGGTATTTGAATGCATTCCTGAAGTAAAATGTTACGTAGGGCTCAAATTTTAAATTGTTAGTGTAAAAGTCATCAGCGCAGTACACTGGCAGTGGCAACGGCTCGACCGGCACTTGTCACTGACAGTCAATCTGTACGCTTTGGTTAGAGCGATGCTTCTCTTAAAAATCGTAGGTAAAATTATACTCCATTAATTGAAATTTAGGATCCTACATTGTGCGATAGACTAAACCAGCGCTGTGCGCTGAGTCGGCGATTATAACCATTTTTTGTGCAACTTTATATTTTTCGCCGACGCAGTGGCAGCAGACCCAAGACTTCTCGCGGAAGAAAGAGATACGAGCGCACATGTACCGTCTGCGGGAGGAGCGTTTGCGCAACCTTTACTCACCGGAGCCCACAGTCGACTCTAAAGGTTAGCCACCACTCAAACAACTCTTCCAAATTTAAAGTTTTTTTGACTTAATTGTAGCAGATGCTAAGATGTTTTCGATAAAGAACTATGAGAAAATCAGAAATGCGGGAATCAGTGGTAAAGATATTTTGCTATCAGTAACTGATCTATAAATCTCAATATCGCAAAGTAGATTTTTAAAGAAAGTATTCTGTAAACACTATGCAGTTAAATTTCGAACGATGTTACCCAATAAAGATTGTAATTACTGTTGTGTAAAGTTACGAGAATAGTCTTGTCCCAAATTCGGCAGGTTGTGAGTTCACGTCATCGCAGGGACATGTGAAGTCTTTCGCGGACCAAAGCTTCCAATCCATGAAGAGCAAGGAGGTGCGCGATGCGGGCTCCCCGCCCAAGGAGTTCGCGTACCACGGCCAAGGTGCTCCTGCACGTCTACACCGGCATAACCCTAACATCACTAACGCCTATTAACCAGTAACCACAGCGCGGCAAACGATGTCAAATATCTGACGGCTTTCAACCATGTTTCAGATCTAAAGGAGCTTTCCAACGCCGGTTGGAACGTGGAATCCGAAAATACGACTACGGACGACGGACGCACCCACGTCAAGACCGTCCAAGCGAACATCGAGGGCAAATACGACGTGGAAGGTGGAAAAGGCCAGTTTGCGGCGATCGACCACCACAAGCGAGCTGTCACCGAATACGACGACGGCAATACCAGCCTCAAGAGAAACGAGAGCTCGTCCAACACCGCCGCCCACGAGCAGGTCGTCCGTAAGTCCGACGACGGAGCTCACTTTTCGAGTACCACAAGCTCCTCCACTTCCACTTCGAAGTTTCAAGAAATCACCTCGTCGTCGCACGACGCTGTGCCGTATACGCCCGATGATTACGACGGGTCACGGCAAGCTTTCGATAACAAGCGCAACGAGGAAATCACTACAAGACGGAATACAAGAACGAATGACTATGAGCAGAATTTGAGAAGCAGCGATGAACAAGGAGAATTAGTTTCCAGAAAGGTTGAGTATCCCGATGATAACACAAAAGTTATAGTAGAGACAAGACGTCTGCCCGACGGCACAAGGGTCACCAGCACTCGCCGCGAATTCCGAGCGCCGGTGGTGCAGAGCAGCCACTCCGAACATCATTCAGAACAAAGCAAAAGCGAAAGCAAAACATCATCATACTCCTCTTCCTCAAAACGTTCGGGCGTCAAAGAATCTTCATCGAAAATTATCCGGGGCTCGTTTGATGATCACACTGAAGGCATCGTAGATCAGCAAAGAATCCTAGACGACTATGATTTTAAAAGAAATCAGGATCATTTGATAAACCAGAAAGATGATTTCGAGCAAACAATCCAACACCGCAGTAACAAGCGCAGGATAGTGACCGAGGTTGATGAAGTTGATCGGCATAAAGTTCTGTCTACGGAAGATGACCAGCGCGTTGGACGCCATGACATTAAAGATGAAACGCATTACAGAAATGACAATAAGGAAATTATCCATCAGGTTAAAAACGATAAAGTAGTTGAAGAAACCATCGAACGCAAGACTAGCACTGATAGATACCAAACAACGTACCAGTCCGATTATACACAAAAAAAAATTAGCACCGACTGGAGCCCCTCTCACCAAGCTTGGGCAAATACTTTAAGATCGGATACTCCAACTCGTCCATCAACGAGAGCTTCATCTCCCGGAAGCAGAACTTTTGTTTCAAGTAGTTCATCCTTAAGAAGTAGTATTAGCCCCGAAAAGAACTATAGAAAACCATCAAGTCGTGGAGGAAGTCCAGATAAAGCCTACAGGAAGCCTACAAGTCGTGGAGGAAGTCCAGATAAAGCCTACAGGAAGCCTACAAGCCGCGAAGGAAGTCCCACAAAAACAGACATTTCTTCTCCAAATCGCAACATCTCAGAAAGATATTCAAGTACTCACTCGACGCATTCCGTTACAGAAATTAAAACAAACAAGCGCTCGGAGGATAACGCTCTTCGTTCAAAATCGCCTAAAAGACCATATAGTCCCGAAAGAAAGATTCAAAAAGATTATCACCCAAGACCCAGTGCAAGTCCTGAAAAAACACCGTCTGACACATATTCCAGATATCGCACTAGTCCTGAAAGAAAATCTGAAAATAAGCCAACAGATAGAACTAGAATCACTTCCCCTTCACGTCCCCACAAGGCTTATACTCCGACCAGATCTAGTGTTAGTCCGGATCGTACCGACGTAATGCAAAATACAGTAACTGATTACCCGCGCAAACTTTCACCTGATCGCTCAAACATTTCTAGATCACCACCAAGACAAAATCCGAGCCCGACTCGAAAGCCAGTTCAATCCAACGTTGAATTCTATCCTGATAGAAACCCTGTATTAAGCACTCAACCATCAAAAGGACATCCTCAGTCGAGTTCCCCAAATAACAGGAAATATTCGCCCTCCCGACTATCTCCTAGTCCTGATAGAAAAAACGTTACAAGGCCAAGTGAAAGCAAACATTATCCGTCTTCTTTACCTTCTGGCCAGAAACCACAGAACGAAATTGACAGGCCTGAGAAGAATCAATATAACGACAGTTCTCCGGTTGAAGGTACGCCTAACAGCAGGCAGAGCCCTAGCCCCGGCACAGACTATCAACATCCCAACGCACACAAAAATCCCGATGACGTCCAGTATTCTCCTAAACAAAAGCCACATACTGATAGACCAACTACGAGTCCCGATAAAGAACACCCTGCGAAACTTTATTCACAAGTGCAACAAACTGATCTATATCCGAAACAAGTGCCTGATAGAATTTCTACAAGTCCAGAGAGAAAGCCGCGAACCGACTGTGATAGAAAGCCAACGGTTCATCAAACTACTGAAGAAAAACTTGAAAGAAAGCGTGACACTAAAGCGACAAAAATAATAAAGGAAGATCATTATAAATTAATTGACGAAGAGACAAAAATGTATTCTCGCCATGAAGAAAAGAATATTACAAATAAAACTTTTAACGAGCATGGTCAACCGGCTAATAATTTGAAAGATTCTTCTCCTAAATTTAATCGTGATGAAGATACGCTACCGAAAATGCCGTTGAATAAGAAGGCAAGATCACCGTCTCCGAACAGAAGTTCGGTAACTTTTACGGAAAATAAAGTATCGGAATATGAATTCAGAAGTAATGATAACATTGATCATTTGTCTAATAAATATGACGAATGTCTAAAAGATGTGAAAAAGGAAAGCCACATTCCTAAAGATAATGATGTGAGAAATCCAGTCAAGAATGATTTGAGTAGGGAACCTTCACCGACGAAATATGGAACTTATGACAAGAATCAACGACGTAGTGATAAAACCCAAACGAAAACTTTAACTGAGACTGAAGAATTTGAAAAAATGACTGAAAGAAATTTAGTCAGGCCAAAATCACCAATGAAAGACGCAACCAATAAGCTTCCTTTGAGAAAAAGCGTTTCACCGCCGAAGACACAGTCAGTGCAAAATAAATACGAAACAACTGCTGACTTTATAAACATTGAAAAAACATTAGAGGAAACTAACAAAAAAGTCACACATATTACTGATGAACAAGATACCACAGCGAAAGTACGTCCGCGTAAACTCGTCACTCCTTCTAGCAGCCCCACTAGACAACTTAAATCTTCCGAAAATGAACCTTCAACTGGACAGAGCTCTCCCACAACTTCTGTGAGCGGTTTCGTGTACTTCAGTTCACCACGAAGAGAGGATGTCGTAGTCACGGACCTTGATGATAGTACCGAATCAACCGAAATTATTACAGATGTTAAGAAAAATGTGGTTGAAGTGACCAGGCCAACGTCGCCCTCTAAAATACCTTGTAGATCTCCTTCGCCACAAAAGGTTTCTATGCCTAACAAAAGTAGCCTCCCAAGGAAAAGTTCACTAAAAAAACCTACAACTGACAAAATCTTTGCCTCGCCGACTGAGCAACCGCCCTCGAGCTTTGTCGTGTCACCCACGTTCGAAAAAAAAGATTTCCCGGAGAGTGACATTAAAAAAGATTATCCTAATAAATCAGAAAACACTACGGTTAAACCAAAACCACCACTCGAGCGTCGCGAAACTTATGAAGAACGGTGCCGAAAAATACTTGGCATGATGGAGAACGATGCTTCTACTTCTGATACTCAGGAAACAATAGTACACTCGCCCAAAACAGTTTCTGATTTCACTACAACTGCAACAAGCCCGGAAGCAGAAAAATTCCTTATTCGTGGAAATACATCTATTGTGCGATCAACTGAAGAGAAGGTAAATATTTCTAACTTTTTGTTGCAAGAACGCCAACAATTAACGAAAACTGAGGCATCGACAGACACCATTAAAAAAATCGATAAACATGACACAAAAGATTACAAAATAATTACTGATGATTCATCACAAACGGAAGCAAAATCGCCTTCACCTAGAAGTCCTTCCCCTATAAAGAACTTGGACATGGACAAGCGACAAAAGACCTCTTCCAGGGATATTTCACCGGATAAAAAAATTGAAGATGATCACGCTTCAAAATCACCTCTCCGAGATAGGTCTCCTACAAAGAAAATTTCAAATAAATCACATATAACATCAAAGACAAACAGTTTGCTGGTACAACAACCAGATGATGAGAAACCACAAAAAGTTATGACCCGTGATACTTCTCCGACAAAAAAGAATGATATGGAAAAGCCACGTAAAATTATATCACGTGATTCTTCGCCCACAAAGCGGGCGGAAACCGAAAAGCCTCAAAAACGAGATTCCTCACCGACATGGAACACCGATACAGAAAAGCCACAAAAAACATCGGTACGTGATTCTTCACCAATTAAGAAATTTGATACGGAAAAGCCACAAAAAACAACAGTACGTGATTCTTCGCCAATTAAGAAATTTGATACAGAAAAGCCACAAAAAACAACAGTACGTGATTCTTCGCCAATAAAGAAATTTGATACTGAAAAGCCACAAAAAACAACAGTACGTGATTCTTCGCCAATAAAGAAATTTGATACAGAAAAGCCACAAAAAACAACAGTACGTGATTCTTCGCCAATAAAGAAATTTGAAACAGAAAAGCCACAAAAAACAACAGGACGTGATTCTTCACCAATAAAGAAACTTGATACAGAAAAGCCACAAAAACCAACAGTACGTGATTCTTCACCAATAAAGAAATTTGATACAGAAAAGCCACAAAAAACAACAGTACGTGATTCTTCGCCAATAAAGAAATTTGATACAGAAAAGCCACTAAAAACAACAGTACGTGATTTTTCGCCGAGTAAGAAAATTGATAAAGATAAGCCTCAAAAACCAATAGAACATGACTCTTTACCGACAAGGAAGACTGAAACAGAAGAACCACAAAAAACTCTGACACAGGACTTAACACCTAAAACAAAGAACGACACTGACATACATAAATTAGAAAAAGAGAAACAGCTAAAAAGTCCTTCTAGGGACACGTCACCAACAAAAATTTCTGACACAGTGCGGCATACTGAACAGAATGTCACAGAAGAGTCAGAAACAAATATAATTACTAATGTCTTTGAGAAAGAAATAAATAAAAAAGGACATGCTACAACTAAACACACTTCGGTGAGTCAAAACTCTGAAAGAAAACCTAAAACTTCAGAAGCGCCAACTAAATCAACATCAGCTAATCTTTACTCCCCTTCATCAAAAATACCTGAGAAGAAAACAGCACCAAATCGTATTAATTTGCATTCTCCGACCAATTCGTCCATTAGGCAGACATCGCGATTCACTAAACAAATAGATTCCGAATCTAAACCTATGTCACAAATACCAGATACTCACTCTTTTGTAGACAATAAAAAACCAAAAGAATCGGTACCGAACAAGCAATCAATACCTCAGAGTCCAGATAGAAAATCTGTCTTAAAACCAAAAGTAACTACAGAAGAAAATAAATTTATAACTGTGGAAACAGAAGAAAATCAATTTCCACAAAGAGGTGAAAAATTATCAACATCCTATTCAAAATATCCAGTTAGTAGTCGTCCAAAAGATCAACACACTCCAAAATCCATAGACACAGAATTTGAAAAGCTTTCACATGTTCCGCAATATGAGATTTCTGATTATTCCACTCAGCTTATCATGTCGGAAAGAGAACAAGAAGTCTTAGACAGAGTTCAAAAATCGCTGAGAAAATTGTCTCCTGAACGAAAGGAAAGAGCTCCGAGCCGAGACAATAGTCCAGTAAAGACAACTACTTGTTTACGTGATATCGACAATGTTACTGATTATGTGCAGTCTAGTGAAACGCTTGATGCCAACGAAGTAGCAGAATCTATACATAAACGTGTGATATCAACAAGAGATGATAGAACACGAACAGAGAAACCAAAACCAGATAAAACTAAAGACCAAAAAGTATCCAGCAAACCTTCGTCACGAAACGTGTCTCCAACTAAAAAGATTACTAATGTGTTTAATTCACGACCTGAGACGCCGGAAAATTTAAGTAAGCCTAGAAGCACTTCTCCTAAGAAAGCTTTTACTTCTACAGAAAGGCCAAAATCACCACAAATACAAAAACCATTTATGGTCAAGGCTAAAGAACATGTACCTTCTCAATTAGCAAGAAAACCGTCACCCACCAAATTAGATAAAACGGTAAATAGCGAAATAAAGAAGATAACCAGCGTAACAAAGCAAAATACCTCTAAAACTACAACGGCTAAAGTGTCTGTTACTAAAGTGAGTCAAAGTATAGGCAGTAAAACGTCTGATTTGGATACTAGAAAGATACCAGCAACCAAAGGTTTTCAGAAAGATATCTCAACAAAAAAAGATTCTGATGTTAAAGTTACGCGCACAAACAGTGAAGTTACGCTTAAATCTAAAAAACCTTTATCGCCACAAAAAGTCAAGTCTAAGCCAGAAATACAGGTTAATGACATTACTACTTCAAGAATCAGTAAAGTGTCAAGTAGTTCTAAGACCAGCAAATTAGTAAGCAAAGAACCTCAGTCTAAGCTTCCAAGCAAACCTAAATCTGCTACTTCCTTAAACACATCAATTGATGATGATGATATTATTATTGATGTTCAGCAAGCAAAATCTTCAAGAGAAAATTCACCAGACCGCATATGTCCCACTCCAATTAATTTCTCTGACGATGTGGGTACTCCCAGATTCCCCGATGAAGTTAATGAACCTGATGACGATATTAATAAAAGAGCACATCATACCATCCACGAAGCTGAATCCATTGTCGATGACATTGTTGAAATCAGTGAAGACGAAGAGTTATTTGTAAAACGAACGCAAGAAAGCCCATCAGTAGAATCTGATGACTGCCTATTAACTGTCAATGACAAAGTTTCTAAGTTTACAAACAAAATACAAACTGTACATAAGCCACAAGGTGTCCCCATGCGCTCAAAAGAAACAGGATACAGAGCACATTCCGAATTTGTTGAAGAAAATCTTAAGTCAGATGAATGTTTACTTTCAGTTTCTGAGAAAGTTAACAAATTTGCCAAAGGTCCAAGTGATACAAGCAAAAGTAAAAGTCCATCTCGCAACATTAAAGATGAATATGACAAGGACACCGTATATCAAGATAATTACACAAAACTAAGTGTCAACGATAAAGCCCACTTATTTGTTGAAACTGCAGAAAATATTAAGGTTCCAAAATCAAAAACATCTCATAAAGTGGAACGGCCAGATTTAAGCGAAGTTGACGAATCTTTGCGAAGTGACGACTGTCTGCTCAGCGTTTCTGACAAAGTAAACAAATTTGTTAAAACCGCTGAACAATTTTTGTGCGAGTCTTATGAGGTAGAGGAAAAGGAGAAAAAAATTAAAGAAGAGCATGACAAGATCATGAGAAAGATTATCGAGGACGTCGATTATGAGTCAGATGAGGACACAAAAGCTGCGGAAACTTGTAAAGATACAACGAATAACAAAGTGTCGGAGCCTCGAGATGAAACGGTTCATAGAAAACCCTCGCCGGATACCTTATCAGAAATCTCTTGCCCCAAACCAAATGAAAAGACTCCAATAAAAGTAACATCTTTACGCAGCAGCGAAGCGGTAAAAAAGGCAAAAGCACTTTTTGAAAACATCGCGTCTAATAAACAATCTTCTAAAGATGTTATTCATACTAAAGTAACTAAATTCAAAGATAACGTGAAAACTATTAAATCCGATAGAACTATTTTAAAACCATCTTTAGACGAAAGTCTGCCCAAAACAGCTCTAAATGACAATGACAGCGAGTTTGTAAGAACTACAACTCAAGATATACATATTACGAAGAAGCCAAATAACATGCATGAAACAAAAGATGAAGTTATTGATAAACAGCGACGAAGTCCTGCAAGGCTTAGAACCCCCGAGGTGCAAAGAAACAAATCTCCTGTGCAGAGCCAAACTGAAACAACTATAACAACGACAACCACTAAACATGTCACTTCTAAACATCCTACTTCAGAACGACCTGAATCACCCCAAAAAAGTCAGGAGCATCCTGAGAAATCGCCAGCCAAAATTCCTGGATATTTACGGCCAACAAAAACTAGTCAACTGAAAGAAGAGCCGAAAGTTATTGAAGAAATAGAAGTGAGTAGCCGCCGAGGGAGCGGAAAGTTCGGCGTCGAGCTCAGGCGCACGAGCATCGAGAGGTCGAGTGTGAGCAGCGAGCCACGGCGCACCAGCCTCGAGCATCACCAGCCCTGCATAGAAGATATCTTCGACCTGGACCTGCTGGAACAAATGGTGAGTGAGCAAAATCATACTACCAGCTCTCTGCCAATTCCGTAGCTCATCGTGGCCTAATTCCTGTCCCTCCATATCCGTCCTTCATTTTACTGTATTTATTCAGAAATATTTCACAGTTGTCGCTGTCGGGTTATGAAATACACTAGCAATGGCAATAAGATGCGCCAAGTCGAAGTCAGCTTTTAAAAAAAATAACAAGAGCTCTTCCCTCCCTTGCTTTCTTGTCTCATCTCTATCGAAATTTTATTTGGTAGAAATCGTTTCGAGCGATAAAGACGCATATTGAAACGTCTCTGTATAAATTATTTAACCTTTGTTTATTATCAATATGTTGTGTGTTACATTTTCTTGTAGATATATTATATTTTTTTTTCTTGTTATCTTGGTAATAAAGAGTAAATAAATAAAAATAAATACGTATCTCTTACAATTACGTGAACCGCTTTCTAAAGTAAATCATTTTCTTTGCTGTTGATATTTTAAAAAAAATACAACGGTCAATTATACATTTGCCTGTTACAGTTGGAAAAGGTAGTTGGCTACGAGCAAAGGCGCCGTATAAGAGCACAAATCCGAATCGCGAAAAAGAACCAAGAAAATGAATATTCGTCCACAACAAAGACAACAAAGCAGACCATCACAACTGTCAGGAAAATATCTTCCCCTGAAAGGCAACAGAGGTCACACACTCCTGAACATCAGGCGAGATCTACGCCTCAAAAGTCACCAGAGAGGGAATCTAAGTCGCATCAGCGAATGCATTCACCCGCTACTCGTCGCACGCCGCAGAGAGAACCATCTCCTGAATTTGAAACAAGCTCAGTAAAACAAAAATCTCCTTCACCCGAGAGACAATCTCCTCGACTTAAGACCATTTCGCCCGAACGAACGCAAGCCATGGAACTTTCTAAATCATTGGCCAACGGTCACATCAAGGAATCCGTTAAAATTACTGTCGAAAGGAGACCACAGAGTCCAACGAAACCTGCACAAAAATCTACACTTACGTCTAAAAGTCCTACGCGTCCCGGAAGTCCCGACAAGAAGGCTAGACCAACGTCCCCCGCAAAACTGCCTGCAGCCAAACCTAAATCCAATCGTTTCAGCGAGTATGCCACGGCTTACATGAAGAAAATAGGCCTCAAATCTGAAGACGTCAAAAGCTCATCTCTAAAAGCTAAAAAAATACCTTCACATTCTACTGCCAGCCCCGTAAAGCAAGAGCGTGCCGCTAAAAAAATAGACCGTCCCGACGTTGTGCGCGTCGTAGAAGAACACGAGGCGGCCGACACCATACAAACATCGACAACCATGACCACCAATGTTACAGAGCGGACCACGGCCAAAGATGAAGAAACTATTCGCGTCAACGGAAGAAGGTCTGTTTCGCCCGAGAAGCAAGGTAGTCCGGAGCGTCGGCCGCAGAGTCCGAAAAAATCGAGAAGTCGAAGTCCTGATTTTGAAAATCCAATGCAACAGGAGCCAAAGTTCGAAAAATGTAAAGAAACCATAACCAAAACCACGAACGATGTCGAAAAAAAAGTATCTCCTAAACAACCGCAAGACGAGAAGCCGTCGTGGGTGACCAACAGAAATCTGAAGAAGGTCACCTCCACATCCGTCCGCACGTACAGCGGTAAGAAGTCGGAGAGTGAGAAGGCCAAGCACCGCGCCGCCAGCCCGGCGCGCGCAACGCCGGCGCCCATCGACGCCATCACCTCCAGCTACGGGCCCGGCCCGCTCGACGCCGACGGCCGCCCGCTGTTCGGCATCAAGGCGCTCAGGAAAGGGGCCACCAACTACCAAGGTAATACACACACACTGACCTGCGTCCCACCCGCTGATCACATATTTGTACAAGTTTCAGCGCCCGACCTTGACAAACACCACACCTTGTATTACTCATTTCATTTCATTGATATTACACTTTTTACATAATTGCTTCTATAAAAAAATATCTTAGTTTTAAACAGTTTTTAATTCATATCATTGTATTAAAACGGTTGCAAAAGGAACAAATGGTGCGGTATGTCGTGCCGCTCGCAGGATCAACATTACATCAAAAGTGCAAGTATAAATGTCACCGCGGTTTAGTTTGACGGCCGCGTTCAAGGTGAACAGTCGTCGCCCGTGCCGCGCCGCACAAACACGACACGCACGCCGGCTTTGTCTGACAAAAGTCGACTCATTTTGTAACGACTTTGTTGCGCAGTGAAAGGAACCGTCATCCGCCAAGAGTTCCATTCCAAAAACGGAGGAGAGCCGGTGGGAACGGTCTCTGTCACCGCCTACTCAACCGAGCCTGAAGATTTAGAAAAGCTGCTGCAGGAGCAAGGAGAGCGACCTTCAAAGCTGCACGGCCTCGCTGCCATCACAACGACAAAGAAATTTGGCGGCGACAGCGGGACCAAGTACAGCGAGGTCTATAGCGTAAGCGCCTGCTCTTTTACATTAGCAATCTCGCACAACAACGAAGCAGACGTAGACTATTTAACAGTCAAATGCTAAACCGCTATGAACTTAACACCTTTCTACTCGTGCGTCGTATATAACATAATTACATATTCATATAACTAAAGCTTTTTATATTTATTGAAATATCGTGCTCTCGATGAATATAAACAGAGCAAGCCGTGCGCACCGGGAGAGGTCACTCCGTTTCGGCTTAAATAGTGCCCTCACTATAGTCGGTCTTTTATTTTGAAACTGATTTTGTCGTAGTCAGCGCACGTCAGTGCCCGGTGAGTGACCCGATCGGTTTGTCGTTTTACGGTTAAAAAAAAGTTAACTTAATCGGGTTTTATCATTTTTCATTCAAACCGCGACAAAGTAAATTTAATTTAATTATTGTAGAAGAACGAGCGCGCAGCTTTGGACCAGTTCACGCACAACGAGCGCCGCGTCAGTGAGACAACCAGCGAACGCTCCTCGGAGACCAGGTACACCGAGGAGGCGCGAGAGAAGAAACACAGCATCACCGAAAAACAGGACGTTCGTGAATTGGAGCAACGCCGCGAAAGACGCGGCGACGAGTGGGAAAGCGAGTACACTGTTGAAGTGACCAGAGAAGAACAAGACGTAGGCAGCTCTCAGAATTACGCACACGAGGAGATCTGCGAGACCTATATCAAGGAGCGTACCGTGGATGACGATCGTAGGCGAAAACAAAACGAAGATGTCGGGTACACAGTAGAAACCAAAAGGGAAGAAAGATTTGGCGACAGGAGAACTAGCCACAGTGACAAGAGGGAAGGGAGAGTCCGAGAGGAAAGAGTCGACAGAATGGAGAATGTGCAGAGGCGGGATTCTCGCGGCAAGGAGCCTGCCCGGACTCAGAAGGCGCCGGAAAGCAGAAAGACTGTCCTCCGCCAAGGCTCCGTCAAGTCGCTGACCGAAAAGTTCATCAAGAATGCAAGTAAGTACTCAATGCTGCTCGTTGTTGTTATACGCTGGTGACGTCTTCAACACCAGCGCTCGGAGATGCACAATGATATCACCTTTGTTCGTTGCAAACGATAAACGTTTGCGGGTTCATATTGACTGCAGCCCGTTGGTCCTGTGATGTGCTTAGACTCAATTAGAAAATATTCCTTATGTTGTCTCTCTCCACATCGAACAACATCTTATTAGCTTGTCATGTTTTAATGTTTAACGCCGCTGTCGACGACTGCAACTCAAACTGTTCACCGGGCTGCGTTTGCCCGCCACCGCCGTTTGCATAACCGCGTTCACTTTCCCCCGGGCCGCGGCGCCTCCGCGCGCTCAGTCACGGTGCGACCTCCCGAGTGGGCAGCGGACGGTGAACACTTCTAATGTCCGAACGTCTAGTCGAAATAAGCGCGCGTTTTGACATTGACAGTGACAGTTTTAAAAGCATTTCCTTCTTGTTATTATCGCAAAAGAGCTCTTGATTGGGGTGCGTATGCAGTTGTATTATTTACTTCATTCATATACATATACTATTTTCTTTTTTTATATATAAAGTGTTTTAGGAAAAAACGTATTTTTTATTTTGAAACAAATTAGTAAGTTATTTTTTATCTAGTGATTTCAACAATTGGCTGAATCTTTTCACTAATCAGAGAATTACTTGCAGGTGAGTCATCGAAGAGCGAGCGCGCCGCGTATCCGAAGGCCGGTCTCATCCTGCGCACCAGCAGCGTCAAGGACAGCGGCTCCAACGACTCCAGCTCAGCGCACGCCGGTGCGCCATATTAATTTGCCTATTATACTATACATATTTGATCCGTACACATTACCCGCGGCGAGACTGCCGCTGATAACAAAACGCGTAGTTTCTCCATAAAACATTGGTGACTCAAAAGGGAGAGATCCTGTTGGGCACTGCAAAGCAAAGAACTTTGTAAGTTGTTAAGTTGCAGCCCGAGCTGCGCCTTACCGGGGAGCTCACGAGCCTTGCTGCCTTAAACTTGGTTTTAGCCAAAGCACCCTCAACGAGCTTCTTACTAACACTCGAGGAATCTGCAAATGCCTCTTAGACAGCAGTATAAGCCAAGTAGAAAAAATACAACACTCAGCTTGACGACACTTAGCTGAGTAATTTAGACATCGCGGCACCTTGCAATTACATTGTAATCATTGAACGCCCTCTTTAACAGTTCTATTCATTGTTTCCAATTTAATTTGTAGCTTGAAACAAGATATTGGAAACAACGTCAACGATAAAAGTCACCGCAAAATTTTTAATTAGAAAGACTTTATACCGCAAGAGTTGAATAATTTGTAAAGTGGAGCGCTCTGATTCATTCCGATAACCTGTTCCTTTATATTTAATGAGAACGACTTCCAAATTCGAATAAAAATGTAAAAGGAGAGCAGTCATTTTATTATCCCGAACGGTTAAGTACCGTTAAGGAGACATTGAAAATAATTTCGCGCGCTGACCACTGCGCCAATCGGTCGTTGGCCCCGCGTCACAACATCACAGACAATGGGACGCGCGCCGGCCGCCGCGGGAGCGCGCGCCGCCGGCGTGCCGTTGTACACGAACAATGTTACGGCCTCCCGTGTCCTGGCTGCACGACGACAGGCCAGCCCCTGCATGAACTCGCGTTTTATTTAAAAAAGCAAGTTCGTTTATATTTATTGCGTTCCAACTTTCGAAAGGAAATGAACGAGTGTAGGTTCCTTATTACACAAACGTCGGAACTAAAGTGGATCATTTTCAATCGGTCAGAGCTGACGAGGACAGACAGCGAGCAGAGCCTGGGTTCAGCGGACGAGACTGTGGTGACCACTATTACCAGGACGCAGGAGCTGGGCGGCGGAATGACAACCACCAGCACCACACGCAGCCGCCAGGAGCGCTCGTTCCTGGACAGCAGCACCAAGGTCACCGGCGTCCAAGACATTCTTACCAGGATGAAGAATGCCGATATCGGTTAGTAAGTTTTGAATTCATTATAATAACACGCGTGGCGAGCGCAGGCGTGGTCTCTTCCGCTTTAGTAATTGCACTTTCTGTAATGTCTCCTAAACCGGAAGACGGTAAAGCACAAACCACTGCTGTGTATGCGTTACCTCGACGGCTTCTTTCACAACAACTGATTTACGTCGCCCACTTTAGTGATCTCTTTTGCTCCCTGATAGTTTGGTTGTCATCACCGAAGTCGTTTATTAGCGCTTAGTCGGCAAGGAGTTAGTCGCACCCACCTTGTACCCCGTTCACCACAAGTGATACTAGAGTTCTGATCCCATCTCGAGCTTTTTCCCCTGGATTTCCCATAGTTTGATGGTGAGGCCTTTCGCAACCTTTTTGGTGGTAGTACCAACACTTGCCTATTAGAGTCAATGTTTTTGATGACCCATGATGTTTTTCCGCTGCCTGAGACACCGTTGATCCACGTACCCGCCGGTTTACGGAGGCCCACAGTCATGGCTTCGAAGTACTAACTCATGGAAGGTTGGCACTGAACCTGTTCCATTGCGCAGTGGTGGAGGACGGTGACCGCTGCGACGACGCGGAGGCGCGCGCGTTGCTCAACAAGTTCCTGGGCGCCAGTGTACTGATGGCCGGCATGCAGGGTTACGTCACAGAACAGCCCGGCGGCAAGCTCGTCATCAAGCAGGTGAGTGCCAATAGTAAACTTAGTACATCGAAGTAAAAAGAATTAAGAGATACTTGCACGATTCTTAGGTACTTGTGGTGATCGTCTTCTTAAATCCTTGACGGTAAGATATCTTGTGCAGATTCAAAAGTTTTGTCCTGAATCAAACGCTTTTGCTTTAGAATCCCAAAACAAGTTGTGTTCAAATCGATTGAATTTACGACAATTGACATGTCAAATAAGATATGTTTTTCATGTACCGCGCCGCGCTCAAAATTAGAAAGGATTCGACGTTCGCAAATATAAATTAGAAAGCCGGGCAAGCAATAACATAATTAGCATAATGCATTCTATAATTTTTATTTCGAAATCGTAATTACGGTTAATTTTTTAAATTATTTATGAAATGTTACCTTAAACGAAAGTGTTAAAGTAAATGACGGCAACGTGTAACAAATGTTTGTTGTAACAAGAGGCCAATATCATAATGAGACTTGTGGTCATCAGTCATGACGGGGGCACAATGCAAGCGAGCGTCGCGTCCGCGCTGTGTGCGGAGTCAATGTCCAAACTATAATTACATGGCGGCGGCGCGGGCGCTGACAGCACGCCGCGCGCTCCTTTAATTGATGCGCCATTAAAGAAAAACAAACGTCACATTCGCACGTAATTCCGCCGGGAACTAATACGCGTTAGATTATTTTTTAATCTATATAAGAGACAGTTTTAGTGAAGACCAACAAATGAAATAAAACATGTCGTGTGGCTCTATAAAATTAACAAAGAAACGTCATTGAATGTTTAAATCTGCAAATGTTGTGTCCTTCTCTAACCTAAGCACTCCGTCTTCAATTTGTTGACATCTGTCACCCGTCATCATTATATAGATTAAATAAAAAGTAACCGCACTGTAATAAATAATAGCAGTGTGTGGCAAAAAAGACAATCATTTCTTTATATATGCTTTTCTTTTTTATGACATGTATAAATACATAATTTTATGACTTTTACACTTGAATTTTAAAGATTAATAATTTAATTTATTTTTATCTTTCTTAAGTTGTTATTATATTAATATCTGTGTTTTTGTTCAAATAAGGTAAGTAATGGTAAACTTTTCTTTACCATTTGCTTTTTAATGAAAAAATAACTACCGAAGGCAAAATTGTTTCTTGAAAAGTTATATACAGACAGTATTAAAACTGATTAGTTCTGTCTAAATTGCACAAAGATAGAAACAAGTGCAAAAGCGATTGCAAACAATAGTTAGGAAAATTTTGCACGAAATACGGATAGTTCCTCAAATACCGAAAAGGATATCTATCATCCAATTAATCAATCAACACCGTGTCCACCCGCACACGGCGGCGGCCGCGCTGCCGGCGCACTGGCCAAATGACACCGCGCGCGCAGGTGCTGTTTATACAAAATTGAATAACAGATAAATCAAAAGTTTATTATTTAAAAAAAAAAACTTCACTAGCAGCGCGCTTACAAACACACAACAAACATTTATTTACACATTAGACTCTTTGCAGCGACCACTTGAAAGTTTACAGTAAAATGTCAGAAGAGCTCAGTTTGACAGATTGTATGCACATTCAAAGCCGATCAGAAAAAAGCCAACAACAAGCACACACTTCCAGAATGTCTTTCATATAATTACTTGAGCATTTAAATTGCCAGTTTCTAACAAAATTATTCAGAACTATTTACTAGGCTTGTGATTATTTATCTGGTATTTTTTGCTTTTTCTTACTCTGTGTCTATTCGTTCTGAGGCGAGTGCGATCCAAATCAGTTTGATGTTTCTTTTTAATACTGTATTATATTATATGTATACAAAAAGAATGTACCTAGCGTGTACAAAAAGAATATTAAATAAAAAATAAAGTAAATTTTTAAATGTTAAATCAAGTGCGGTATATCTGTGTATATTATTACACATACAGTAACTGGCGATGATTTTTTTATTCGCTATCGGGCGCCGAGTGTTTTGAAATCGTTGCGGTATAACAAAGTAATTGTTACGATTCGATACATTTCGAACTGGAAGGAGTTGGGCTGCGATCGCTTCGTCGTAAGATCTGATACTCGTGGAGGAGATGTTTTAAAGAAGATGTACATTTTTATCTCGGACGCAGTGCAATGGTATTGCAACAATAACACCGGGGCCGCAACGTATCGCGTTATAATCACAACTCCGCAGCGCGCGTTGTGTTCGTTGGGCGTTTATTAATAATGGCGTAACGTGATTGCGCGGCCAGTCGCGAGCGGCGGCTGCCCGTTTAAAGACACGCGCGCCGACGCGAAAAGCGCGCCAAAAATAACCGCGGTGCACGCGCAAGAAACGACGTATCTCACCCAAACGCACGCGGAAATATAGACTCTACAAACAATTGGAGCCGTAGTGAAATATCCAAAAATTCCTGAAAATAATTCCGGTGCTATATCGGTAGCGATGACGTCGAAGATGGCCGCCGGCGCAGTCCGTTCCGTACTCGCGCACAAGCCGGTTCGCGCCCAAACGACGCGCTGTAGCGCTCGTCTTCACTGAAACTCTTATTACCCTAAATTAGTACAGTGCCCGTAGAGAAACATCTACCAATTATCTAGAAATATTTTTGCAAATTGGACCGAGTGCGCCCGAACTCAGGATTGCGTATTAGGAGCCAAGCTTTTGTTGGGTGAGTGCCTTTGTACTGTCCCTACATTATTTGCGTATGTAATTAATTCTTATTACAATTTTAACAATTGTAATTTCCTCCAGCGCTTTGGCGAAATTGATATTTTCACGTGCAAAACTATTTAGGTACCAGCTTGACATAAACCTTGAAGTGTATTTAATTTTTCAGTTCGTCTCTATAGTCAAATTATAGTTATACTGGAAGTTGTTTCTTAGCTTCAAATAATATCTGGTCAGTTGTGTTTAGCTATTACGCTATCGTACTAAATTAAGAGCTAGAGAAAATTCTTGAACTTACTAAGTGGAACAATGCAAGTAATTTTACATTACATTACATTCTCGAAGTAGAAGTTGAAAATTTAAAAAGAAATGGAATTTTTACAAAAATCCGTTGGTTTACTCCCGGGAATACCAGTAAAGAAGGGGATACACCAATGTAATAAAATGATTGAATAGTCAAAATTATCGCTAAGCGGTCCACCGCGCAGACGGTGGCCGTTGGGCCCGAAAGGTTCTTGAGTGACGACCTCGGGCCGGCAGACGCTGCTCGGACAGGGGCCCCACCAGGAGGGCCGAAGACTTAGTAAAGTTTGCAGGAAGCCGCTGGATGCCGGCAGCGAAAGACCGGCGATCGCGGCGATCTTTGTCCCTGCCGTGGGCTTCTAAGGAAAATGCCACGCAGCGACCGTCGTCGTTCTTTGTTCTATTTTATCCCGGAATTTATTCTAAATTACCCACGTCATTACCCGATAGTACTTTGTATAAACTATGCTGATGTTTTCAAATATCGAAATGTTAATCGTACATTATTTGCTTTCTTGTTAAACCTTCGGTCTTATTTGAATAAAACTGTCTCATTTACCGACAGTTTACTGCACTGCGACTTTTCCTCTCTAGCCGCTGCTATTTTTTTTTTCACAAAGCGGAAAACTTCTAGATGCGCTGTTGCCAACTTTTATCTTCATTAGCTGGAGTGACCGTAAACACTTTTGAAATATTACTTGACATACGTGGCGTGTATTTATAAAAGGATATATCGACGACTTGGCTCGTCTGCCGGAACGTATTGGGGGCGAAACATTTGAACACATTTGTAAATCATATGTAACTCGGAGCAAGGGAATTTTATTCCAACGGAATGTTCTACGTATTGTAGACAGCGGGGGAGCTGACGGCTCGTGTTGTTATTAGTTAGCATGCGTTACTGCGGTGCTCCGGGGGAGCCGCCGACGCGCAGCGAGCAGCCCACACACGCGCGTCGTCGGGTCCAGGCGCTTTGCCCGCGGGTGACATGAGGCCAAAACATTTCCACACGGCGGTTGTTTGTAAACAATGACTTCTTTATATCATAAATAGGAACGAACGGCGCATTCCCGACGGCAATCGCGTTCCTGAAAAGCTTAACACATGACTGTGCAATGATATGAGCAGCCGCTACTGAAGCAGCTTGAATTTGACGGGCGCGTACATAAACACATAATCAAAGGAAGGCAGCTTTTGAGGGCGTTATCACATCAAAATACATGACATCTCAATCAACGCAAACATAAGATGTTAGATTATCATGACATTTATCTTGGATATGGAAAAATTAAAAGATAAATTCTATTTCAATGATAAACAAGCTAATGGGGATCGAGGTGCGTATAACAGCGGTAGCAGTGTTCCCCGGCTTGCACTTGGTGTGCAACATAATGCGGTGCGTGCGGACGGCGCGGCTCCGGTGTCGCGTTGCGGTCGCCGCCTCGCACTAGCGGTTTGTCCGCGACGCGTATTGTGTTCCCTGACGTTTGACAATGGAGTTACACTTAAGTATAACGCACAAGGCTCTCGGAGCCCGGCGAGTCGCTGCGGAACTACAATGTCTAATGTTAAATGGACTACACAGTCGCTACGAGACCGACGCTTGAAGTTGAATAATTGTGTTTCGATACGGAAACAAATACAAAATGTCAATTCATCGATTCCACAGCCGCAGCAACGATCACCTTTCTTTACGCCATCAAAGTCTACGTCTCATTTTTAGATGCGTTGCAACTCAACCTTAAATCTGGGACAAGTTGGTGACTGTTGTCATTTTTAGTGGTGAACGGTTAATACACCCATTGCCGATAAGAATGCACGCGCCATGCTCAGCTTGAGTAGCAGAGATATCAATGTTTCTTTGGATTGTGATCAACTGTCACAGGTCGCAAGGAGCCCCGGCCTTCGATTACTTCGACCGATCTTCGACGTCACTCTGGGCTGCAAACATTTGTTCCGCGGTCCACGTTTATTGTTTTCATGCGCGACGTTCCTTCGACGGTCATGACGAGATTCGTTTTTAAATAAAATCTTCGTATTCATTTAAAAGACGCGTAATGTTTCTTGATGGATACAGATATCTACGCCGAAATGAACTGCAACGTCACAAGTCAAATTATTTTGCCGCGCATGTGTACACTTGCAATTTCGCACCGAGGTCATCGGGAAGACTTGGGATCGCGGAAGTGACGCGCGCCGCCGCCCGCCGCCGCCCGCCCTCGCCGGCCCGCGCCTAATTTTAGTCGGCCAAGTGTGCGCCGCACCTTCTCTCCGTGCGCGATATTGTCCTTATCAAATCGAAGCGGCTTCCGCGCGCTTGCAGTTCGAATGCATCCTTGGTCTTCAGTGTCCGCACTCAATTCCTGCAACAACAGCAACCTAATGTTCTGATGAATTTCTGAGGTGCCTCTGCCAAGACAATTTTTGAAGTATTAGTTCTGGTCAAAAATAAAATTGTTCTAACTCTTTCATTCAGGACTTTTTGTAGTGTAGTAGTCGTGCGGCGGCGGCACTCGGCGACGAGCGGAACGGACCCGCTGTCGCAGGTAAGCGTATCGGGTCGCGGGGAATCGCCCTACGTTGTCTTTATGTTTGGAAAAAAGTTTATATAACGAGTACTTTAGTACTCTTTATATAAACTTTTTTCCACGCCGTTCTCATCGTCCGCGACACGATCACCACTATGACATATCTACATACCCAGTCATTTACCTAAAACAAATCACTTCATATCGTCCAAGCAACACAAATTCAGAATAATAACAATAAAAGTGATATATTTGTTTAATATAATAAATACGTAATTGGATAAATAATAGGTAGTGTGCGTCATTATGCCCGCTTTCGCTGTACAAAGTGTCTGAAGTCTTATGTGATCGTTCGGGAAACCAGAAGCGAACCCAGGGCGTTCACACCCGAATGCCAGCGCGCGCTAGATATATCGGCCACCTGTTCGTGCCACGGCGCAGAGAAATCACTTTTAGTTAATAACTTCTCAAATTAATTAATCAACATGACGCTTTACATGTTAATAAATGACACATAAAGACAGCTTTGCTAGGTTTATTTTCAAGATTTCCGTTAATGTGGTGGTCACAGCTTCATCGATCCAACCTGAGCCCAACCTATCACCTCTGTAAGTGTTTCAATTTTGTAGGTATTTCGATACTGGTGTGCATTTCTTAATAAAAGTTATAAAATATTCTTTACATTCAAATTATTTCTATTATCCGGGCAATTTGCCACGAGCTTCCTCATCAACACTAGAAGTTGCGTGTTCCGCGCTACCTGACCAATAAACACGGTCAAACCGAGCCAATAACGAGCAGAGTACGTAACGCTGCTAATTACGTTCAATCTGTGTCTGAAAACTTCTAGTTATCCAGATAATAAGTTTCAAAACAGCTTATTAAATGTAATTACATTAAGATCCATAGCGGATGCGATACGACACGTGGATTTACATGCTTCGTTCAGTTTCAAAGAGTCTAATGAACATCTTAGAATATAAATAACATTTATACGGCTTTCTTCCGTGATGAAACAACTTTTGACGACAGTGGTTGCAAGTCATATCTGTGAAAAAGAATGTTCGTTGGACAGCACGCAACGCACTTTCACGAACAGTTACTTTGGAAAAGATTATCACCTAAGCAACGAACGATGCACTCTCTCTGCATGTCCATATCGTACATGAGATTATGATAAAATAGTTACTATTGTGTTACAGAATTACTGAAAGCAACAAATTGATGGTGTGAGTTCATTGAACTCATTGAAACGTGTTATTATAGAATAGTCGTTTTAGCACATAGCAAATACATTCACTGCAAAGCGTGGCCCTAATATATCAATGGGGAATGTACCAAAGTCGCCGCACTTGGCAGGCGCAGAGGACGCTGCCGTCCATCCTCTGGAAACTTATTTGTAACTACAATCCTGTATAAATACTGCACAAAGTGTAAATTGTATATAAGACTGTAGCGCGGGAATCGAATCCGCGGCCGAGGACTGCAAGCCTGAGTGCTCTGCCGTCAGGAGACCACAGCTGTTGCAGAATAACTGTGAATGAACGAAGCAATATTTCTGTGACGAGATATGCACTTTCCATTTGCAAAGAGACGGAATAACGTGGTTCTCAATTTTGAAATAACACTGCCGTGAGAAAATTATGTTTTTATTGTGACGTGTTTGATAGTAAACAATTATTACACATTGGTTTGGTGACGTCTGAAAGTGTGACCATCAACGCAATAATATTTTTGTTAAATTCCTCCAACTTCGTCTACCGCGTGTCCGATCCTTGGGCCGTCCGCCACCGCTCCCGGTGCCTGGTTACAGGGCTCTCGAACTTTTAATCGGTGCTTATCATAGATTAAAAAGACGTACACATAATTCTCTACACATTTTTGTGACAAACAATCACTGCTTGTCTTTGAAAATATCTATAGTTTCACCGTGCGAGTTGTCCCCGGGAAACCTTGTAATTATATTACTGAACCAAAAATCCACTGGAGTTATTAGATTACTTTTGGGAATGTTTCTAGAAGTAGCTAGAAGTGCTAAAGTCCCCGAGAGAGGGACGCCCGAGCTGTGCCCAAAACGCGTTAAGTATTTCAATCGGAGGGATCGATCATTCCAAAACTTTTGACCCTTTATTATATTACTAAAACTCCATCCAGCAGGTTTTAGAGAACTTTCTGGCATGAATTTAAAACCAAAATAACTGTCCACAGGTACTTTCAAACTATTTTATTACGACCTTAAGTACTTTCAAAGTATTTTTCAGGTTTCTCTTAATGTAGGTTGACGAGATAATTTTTGAGTTTTTTTATTCTAATTTCAGATATAACTGTCTTCTTAATAAAGCAGATAGTTTCAAAAATAAATATAAATAAAACCAAATACCAGTTTTCATTTGGTATGGCAGCATTCTTAAGTTTTTTAGACTCGAAAGTGGAATATATTCGCCGGCGAAGATAAATTCTGCGAATCGCAACGGACGCCATGTTTTAATTTCTCAGTACAAACTCAGTAGAAACATTTAATAAGGAACCGCTCTAGTTCGCCCAGACGACTCGCACCAGATCCACATTTTCAAGATTAGATAATGATAGTAAAAACTGAATACGCTTGTCTATGATTTTAGCTTTACGTAATTTCATAAAATTTCTCTTTTGTTATGTCAACACCGCGCAGAGTGGCACGGAGGCGCGGGCGGTTTATTTTTAAAAATGGCGGCGGCGCTACAGCCCGCGACCTGCCAAAAATCTGGCCCAGTGATCTTCTGCGATACGGAGAATCTATCCGACTATATTTAGATTATTTCCTCTCATCGCAGGTCACCCAAGCTCTGGATCATTCTATTTTATTTTATGAAGTTTTTTAATTCAAAATATGTTACTAATTTGTCGCGTACATTGTTTTGTTCGAAAATGGACCCCTTGACGTTTCATAATTGATTTTATATAAACATTTCTCTGATTCATTTACTTCTATATTTATTTTAAAAGTAATGTTTAAAAGGCTTATAATGCAGAACAACAATGAATAATTTGACTTTGAATTAGTCATATTATGGCCCCACTACCGTTTCTATGGTACAAAGGATTGTTTTAAAGTCGAGACATTGTGAAATATCATCATGATGTATTTATATTTAACAGTCTACGTACGATCAGAGTTTTTTTGCGTCGAATTATAATCGCAACACGTGCGCACAGTCCGCGCGCACTCGGCGCTGAGGCAGCCCCCGGCCGGACACCTGTGAGGAAGTGTTGGCGCAGCCCCCGCCGACGTCGGACTCTATTTGTTGCGCATCGGCCCGGTTCTAATTTAAAATTCAAAGTATCGTCGTTGCACTTAAAATTGCTCAAATGATACGCCAACCCGCGCTCGTGTACAGATAATTACAAATTGATCTTTATTTCTGTGAAAGGGAACTGAAAGAATACTTCTTTCTGAAAGGCTCCTCCGGGAGACTTCGAGCTTCGCTACTTTTAAACAGGTGTTAGGCTAGGCGCACTCTGCGCCCTCATACCCGCTGAATCTGCAAATGCCATTTGTGCAGCAGTGATATACCAGTCAAATATCCACGGACAAAGCCATCGAGTATTACATATTAGTGTAACAAAGCTGAACCATTCATATGCTGTATATAATATTTTTAAACATAAATATGAAAATGCGGGAATAATGAATGGTTTGAAATCATGTTCGCGACTTCTTAGCAGGTCCTCGTCTGAATTTACTAATTCCGGAGGTCGGAACTTTCTCTCACATACCAAGAGATCCCTTTTAAAAAGGATTTTTTTTAAATATTATTTCGGAGCTCTTTTAAGTCGTTCCAGATCTGACAGTCCACATTTATATTTTAACACTTTAATATTTACGATATTAATAGTGTATAATAATAAAATAGCATTGATAAAACGCAAGACTCCTCCGACGTAATAACTGTTTTACAGATGTTTATCCAAAAATATTATTAATTGAGCAATGGTAGCCCAGTAGTTGAGGACCGTGAGTTACGATCGTAGGTTCGATTCCCGAGATACAATAAAAAAAATCACGCTGTGCATTCATTATAAACAATTGCCTGTACTCACTAACAAGTTTCCGGAGAAAGGGCAGCAGCGTCCTCAGAGTGTCATAATACCAAACTACGTGGTATATCCCCCCACCCCTACTGATATCTCTGGGGGAGGCCTAAACCTTGCAGTGGGTGTCTATGGCCTGAAAGGAATGATCTTGCCAATAGCATCAGTAACTTCAGTCCCGGATTCCTCACTCTACTGCTATAAAAACAAACCGTACGATGACCCCGCATCTTTGCACTAACTCACGGCCTTAAAGACCTCATTCCTCTGGACACCTCCTTCATCGGTATCGGGTTCTGTATTCAGCCAAATCTAAGTCAACAGCCTTCGCGTAATATTAGTGTAAATAACAATAATTAGTTTCGAGCTGCAACGAACTTCAGACAAAAACTTATTAATTGCTATAAACTAATACTCTCCATGTTATCTGTCCAGTTCCCATGTTTTGTCTCTTTCTAGCGGATTGTTTATTTACCGAGTATCCATATGTAAACGACTTAATTTCGTTACGGCGGTGATATCTCGTGGTTCCGGTGAACAAATATATCTCGTCTACGCATATAAAACCTTTTAAAATAATCCGGTCGATATTAAAGCCAGAAGCAAAAAACGTAAGCGGCCATGAAAACGCTTCAATCGTAACGGTCCGAGCGGGCGTGTTTAAAAATGTTTTCTAGAGCCGGTTTTTATTGAGTCAGCGCCACGTGCCGCCGCGCGCGCCTAAAGGCCCATTCGCACGACGAGTCAAATAAAACGCGTTTGTATATAAAACTCAAACGTAAATTTAAACGAATTGATATATACTGATCCCTCTGTTTGATCTTTCAAGTGCTACCGGTGATTTGATTGAAACTTGCGAAATCTTTAGCGGACATCGTAACATCATACTTCCAAAAGTATTTAAGTTTAAAACAAATGTCCACCTCTGATTGCCCGCCAACTGAAACAGGCAAGACAGTTCACGAAACAACAAGTTCAAGTTCACGTTCTCTCAGTGCTGCAGCGACGACACCTATATGTTTAGTGGCAGACTCGATATACAACTTGCTAACACGACGTTCTTGCTTTAATCTCCCAATCATTTTCAATGCAATAATCTTTTCCTGTCTCCTATCCGTATAGGCTCCGTAAAGCTCCGTAGCTTTGTCAACCATTTTTTCGATTGTCTAAATTTCTCTATCTTCTTTTTAGTTGTAAAAATTTATATCACGGCGTGATATTCTGGTCTTCGAAGGACATGTCCGCTCTTTATTTTCTTCAGGAATTTTAAAAACCTTGTAACTCTTAAATATTTCGAATTTAAGTGTATTTTGGTCACTAAAAGCGCAGAAATTTTTCATCCGTTAACTATATAAGTTTAGGCAATCATAGCTACAAATATAATAAGTTCGCTCTACGAACTTATAAAACTGCCTCGCTAAAGAGAAATTACGAAAGCAGTTTCTAGAAGACACAAGCTGCAGCGAAGAGTTCCGCTGCAGTGGCCGCGCCTGCAATGCGTTCGCACATTTGCTTGCGCGTTGCGCGCTTTCTAAATAAACCGCAATCGTGAAACGGGCGTTGACTCTCACTTTCGTTCAGTTGCTGCTAATTACGCGTCGATTGTAAATCTCGTCAATGCCGATTTCTTGACGCTCATAAAAAATATACCCAGGCTTAGATGGGGGCCTGCTTAGGATAGCTTAATTATCATTTCTGTTAAGATATAATCAAAAAGAACTTCCTTTTGATAGCATTCTTCAATTTACGAGCGAGTCGTTCGCGACAAACGTGTCCATGTTGTGAGTCCTCTGACAAAGTCCTTCATTCAGCGCTTGAGCAATTATATCCAAAGCTAAATTATCATTTGCAAAGTAACACTTGGATCGATGTTTGTTCGTACTCGTATACCTCCTGCCTGGTACTTGTACGAAATTGACACGCAATCGACATCATTTTGCATAATGTATAACATTGTCGCAGCTTAAAATCAAGTCTTGTCCCCCAGGACACGGGGCTGAAACCACTGGCAGCGGTAACGTTCACCCGCAACGTATGGGTGAATATTATCTATACCCGTTGTTCTTACACCGTATCAAATTTGTAAAAACGAACCCATAACCCGCTATCGTAAGTCACGGCAAGTCAATAAGTCCCAGAAGCAACTCTGATTACAGTGGATATTATTCGCATTATCCTAAATTGAAGCTCAACGTGTAAATATTAAAGGTTCACTTGTTGTCTATAATGGAGACGATTTCTACATTGTTTGAAAAAAACGTCAGTGCTGATGACAGTGCATTGTTGCAGGAGAGCGTGCACAGCTCCGGCGGCAGGGTCACCGCCAGCAGCCAGGTGGAAGAATTCGACCTCGAGCAGTGCTGGGACGAGCGCGTGCTGCGACAACTTGTAAGTAGAGTCTGCAAGACAAGCGGACAGACAGGCGTCCGGCTCTCCGAAACTTTTATCAGTATCAAATTAGCCATCGGAAGCCAACATTAACATTCTTTGTCATCTCATAAGTACAAATAGTTTTTTTGATTATTATTTCATAGAACCGGAATTCGCCGACCACGAGAACGTAGCAAAATTGGAAAATTAATACATGAAACGCTGACATTGGCGCTTGCTTTAGAGCTCCTAAAACTCAAATTCCCACTCGTTCGCAAACTATCATGAACGCCAAAGAAAGTTACTTCTTTTTAGTCGTGTGCTCTTGACGGGACAGTCGTTAAACGGCCCTCCTCACACTCTCTCATCATCTCCCATCATCTCCCTCGTTGGTGTGCTTCTCACGCAAAGATTCCGCGAGGACCCTCACTCGTCTGACCGCCAACAAAAATAGAAAAAAAAATGCTTTTGAAGAGGAATACAGCTTACGATGATATTCGTGTTCTTTTAGTACTTCACGTGACGTCGAGAAATAGCATATGTGCGAATTTGGTTATCAGTTACCACCTACCGCAGGCTTTGGTGAAATAACATATCTAATTAACTTGTGTTTGCTTGTAACCTGTTGCCATATTTCTCGTGTATTTGTCATCAACAGAAGGCTGACTGCAATTGTAAAAATACGCCGCAATGAATGCACAAAAAGCAGTTGAAACCTTGTACGGTATTCATACCATTGTTTTGCGAGCCACGACAATGTGCGTCGCGGCAGGCGGGTCCGGCCGCCCCGAGAGACCTACGTGTGGTACAAACCAAAAGAGAGAGCGATACCTAAACAAGTTGTTAATAATGCAACTGATTGTTTTTATACGGATTCTTCCTTTTTGATTTCGGTGAGAATCTTACGAAGACAAGTTTTCTCGTTCTTAGCAAAGAAAACACGGCTTCAGTTTTATACAGTAATGAACAGTGGTCGCTACTGCGCAGCGCCCCGCGCTTGCCTCGCACCGCAGGCTCACCCGACCGGTGCCTGGACATGTCTGAGACTCTCAAGGTCCGCCGCCAGGGCGCGCACCTGGTTATGTTGGTATTTGCCAGGATGCAGGTTTCATTTGACTTCGCGTCCGCGCGCCGCCTGCGAATGCTTCGTGACTATTTTTGCCCGCTGGACGGGCGAGCGCGAGGATATTTTGGTCGGAACAGTTAGCGTTTGCCGGACGTTTTGTTCGGCGCACCGGCCGCTCATCGGGAAGCGAAGCGTGCGATTTAGCACGCAGTCGGTTCCGCCTTCTGCTTTCCCGCCATTTCCGGCGCTTGGATTGTTGCTAACGGAAGTTCACGTTGCCGTTATATTGGTGCGTTGCCACCTCGTCTAATTTTAATAAAGTCGTGTCGATAAAATGGAAATTTTTTTTTCGTAACATAACATTCGTTTGCATATTTTCGATATTTTTTTAAATCGCGCGCGGCAGCATTCCGTTTCGGCTCGATAACGCGGCTAATTAATATTTATATACAGGCGGAACTTAGCTTATACATGCAATATGGTGGAAATATTCCTTGAGCTGAGTACGTTTTACGAAATCTACCCGCTAGGCTTCGTGGGACGTCCGTCAACTGTGCGCATCACACGGGGGACACCTGATTAATAATAGCTTCCCAGCGGCTGCATCGCTAGCTGTGAATATACGTCCATCGTAATTTGGTGTAGCCACTTAATGAAATACGGCTAACATAAACATCCTTGCAAAAGTTATAGTAAGCCGTTACTAAATATAATACTGTTCGTTTACATAGTCTCTTAAAAGCGCGCGTGCCGCCGCTTTGCCACACCCCTTTACTAACTGTAAAGCCGTGTGAGACAGAGTGGTTAATGTCAACCCTTCAGAAGGTACTGTGACATAATTTATACATTAATATTTATCGGTACACGATGTTTAACTCATATGCTGTTCACAACAAAAGCCAGTTCTTACTGGTTATTTCAATTTATTCTCAATGTAATGTGCGAGCACGTCTATCTGTTACGTACACGAGTGCGGGCAGGAGGAGTAGTATCTGGTGTGACAGTGGGCGTGTGTTGTTGCAGCTCGAGGAGTGCAGCGACTACGAGCAACGGCGCCGGCTGCGCGCGCGCATCCGCACGCTCATGGCCGAGCAGGAAGGTCGGTACTCGCGCACCTCCCTTCAATATTCATATGCCCGTATTTGAAAAGAATCTCTTTGAAAACTTTAAATTGTAAATCGTAAAATTGCAAAGGATGCCGAGGTTTACGCAGTTTCACGTTTCAGCATGCACCAGCGCGGTGACGGAGGCGCTGGCGGAGGCGGGAGAGGGGCGGGCCGACGAGGGCAGCGAGGGCGGCGCGGCCGGCGAGGGCGAGTCGCGTGGTGAGTGTCTCCTGCTGCCGCTGCTGCAGGGACTGCTGGCCGGCGGCGCGCCCGCGCTCAGCGGTGCCACGGCCGCCGTGGTGGCCGACGTGCGCCGCGCGCTGGCCCGCTTGCGCGCCGCGCTTGCACCACCGGCCGACCACCCACACGCGAGGGCCCTGCTCGCGCTGGCCGAGCGCCTGGAAGACGCGCTAGACGCCGACCGCCTGGACGGCTGCCGTCGCCTACGCAGGCGCAACCGTGCCGCGCGGCACACCGTCGCGGTCACCCACGGCGACCTTGAGGCGGCGCGCCGGCTCATCGACGAATCTACTTCACCTCTTTCGCCCCCCTCGCGACCACCCGAGCCCCCGCTGCCGTCGCCGGAAACGCAGCACACGTCGATCGAAAAGCGCGTGCCCACCTTTCGAAAACCCGAATTCTTTCGACATTCGGTGGCGGAAGGAGCAGCAGATCCGGCTCCCCGCTGGCCCGAGTCCAGGAGTATCGCCGCCATTGCTAACAAATTCGACGCAAAAGCGGAACCCCCACCGGCCCGGCGAGTCCCGGTGCGGCCCCCGCCGGCAGTTCAAAAGTCGCCAGAGGAGACAAAACGCGCGCCCCTTTATCGCCCCCTCCCTCCCACGTACAACTTCGCGGCACCGCTTTCCGACGACTCGTCCAAGCCGGTGAGCCGATACAGCGCCAACAAACGCGCCCGCATGAAACGCGCGAACACTATAGATATAGGTAAGCCTTTGGGCGGATACAAGATAGAAAGCGAAGAAGAAAACCGCTCCCCAAATTTGCCAGAGTTTCGCCCGAAAACGGACAACGATCGAAAATTCCTCGCGTTTATGCAGAAAAACCGAGAGGAAGCACCGGCGGGGCCCGCCAACTGGAGCAGCAGATTTGGCAACATCAAAAATGCGTTCGAAAGCCGCGACCGGGTCGAGCCCGAGCAGGCACGCTCGGTCAGCGCCAGCGCGCGTCGTTGGCATACAGAAGGGCCTGGCGCGCGCCCGCCGTCCTTCCTGTCCGATACCATCCCACAGATCAGCAGAGCACCGTGGGCCCAGCGCAAGGAGTCCGTTCGCGCGACTGCCCTCCTGACTGCGCAACCTCCCGCAACACAATCACCTTCCGTTCAACCGAGCCTAATAAAGCCCTTCATTGCGAAACCAATTCCCGTCAACCAATTCTCCCACGCCCCGATGTCAGCATTCAAACCATTAAAAAAGATAACCTCACCGATATCCGCTCCTCCAAATGTCTGGAGTCCCCCTTCGAGTATCCTCAAGTCCCCGACCACGAGTAACCTTCCCGACCTCCCACCTTTTTCTAAGCCTATACCGCCTAGTCCCCCTAGTCCTCGAGTATCTCGGGCATCCGACAATGAGAAGCCGTGGAAGACGGTGGGTCATGTCGTCTCCAAATTTGAAAACGATAAGTTGGAATTGCTATCTCCTCCTCCGAAATTGTATAACTACCATCCCCCCACAACACCGACTCACGTCACCGCTCCGCAGACACAAAGTTACCCCGTGAAAGCGATCCCGAGTCAGAACGACCTGGCCGCGCCAGAGCTGGTGAAGAAAATACACGCAACGACCCCATACTGTGAGCCGTTTCCGGGGCCGGTGGACGCGCAGCGGCTCCAGATAGAGTTTTACGAACGACAGGTTCGTGAAAAGACTCACCGCGGCGCCCTGACGAATGGACATCGCGAACACGAGAACAAACCTCCCGCGCCGCCCTCCTACACTATAGTAGACTATACTCCCCCCAACGTCTCCGCGTCTTTCGTGCCCCTACAGCAAACGCCCGACATTGAAAAAGCAAAAGCGCACAAAGTGGACTACCTGCCCGACGTGGTCATGAGCGAGAACAGTGCGCACCCCGCGCCCCGCGCAACCCATATACCTAGTCCGGCGGCAAAAGCCTCGCCTTACCAAAACGGAGACGTTACCGAGCTGGCTGAAGGTACAACAGAGCACCACAGCGTGGTGACGAAAGTGATGCGCGGGCCCGTGCGCGGCGCTGCCACCATCACAGCGGGAGTAACAACGCGCGCCGCCGACGGCTTGCGCGCCGCACTGGACCGCTTAGCGCTCCCCGCCCTGCCCGCCGGCAGGAGCCACAGCACCGACCGCAAGTCTCCGTCCCGGACCTCCACACAGAACTACAATGAATGCAACTCACCCAGTGCGGTGTACAATCGCACGGCAACCGCGCGGACGCACAACCGACTCGCGTCCGACTGCGACAGCATCCCGTCTACTCAGTCGGCGTCGAGCGGGTCGTCGAGCCCGCTGGCCCGCAGCGGCTCGTGGCACCGGCTCTCCTCGCCGCAGACCTCCCCCCGCCGCGTGACCGCCCGGACCAAATCCATGCACTTGCTCGCCGCGCCCAAGCTCTACGAAGGAGGCATCACCCGCGACCAGCTGCCCGACAAGCGGCGCACGGTGGAAGCGTACTTCGCGGGGCGCGCGGGTGTGGCGCGGGCCCCCGCGGGCACGGCGGGCGCGCCGGCCAGCATGTTCGCGCTCGGCCGCAGCCGCACGGTGGGCACGCTGTCCGAGCTGCAGCTGCTGGACGAGAGCAACGCGGACGACGCGTTCGAGGACCTCGTGTCGGCGCTCGCTTAGCGCAACATTCCACTGGGTAGGGCGCGAGACGTGAGTCGTGTGTGTGTGGCGCCTGCTTGTGTCGCGTCGCATGACCCGAAACGCGCCCCCTCACCCCCACCCACCCTGACGCGCCCCAACACTCGATGTACATAAACACATGCCAGCTAAACCCTCCGTTCATTTACCGTCATGGGCACGGATTTTGGGCTTTGGCCGACAACACGGGTCGCGAGACCGGCCACGCGCAAAGCGAAACAAATCCCCGGTCATCGTACTGCCGGACGAAGCGCCGAACGTCTCCCGAGTCGCGTCACCGAGCGGACTAAAGTCCAAGAGCCGTGCCCGGCACTCGTGCCACGTAACCGTGTTATTTTGACTAATAGCTTTAAGTATTACGTCTTGTTTTGCTGTGGATTCCTGGACTGAGTCATCGCCTCCACGTATTCCGCCGTGAAGTACAACCCGATTGCGCTTGTTGTTTGCAGAGGAGGAGGAAGTGGCGACGGTGACGTCCAGCGCGAGGAGGAACTCCTCAGAGAAAACCATTAGCACCAGCACCACCACCATCAAAACTTCAAAAGGTAAGCAACGCCCTGGGAGTACAAGCTTGATGCGTGTTGGGACTTGTTTACTTTTGATCCGCAAGAATTATGGAAATATTCTGCAATTGAAAAATTTAAACCGTTTTATTGTTTTTTATAAATACAACACCCATACACGTTAACAACGTTACCCGAAACAAGGGCCTGCAACAGATAATAGCAGTGCAGTGAATACATCGCAACACTGCGGAACGAATCGACGTACCTCCAATAGGTACGAGCCGCGACTGTACCTCCCGGATACCACTTTTAGTCAATCCTCCCTGGGTCACCGCAAAGAACCCGGGGAGGACAAGCGCCATCGCCAGGTCGGTTGCCTCATCGGCGACCGCTCGACACAACTTGTAACCACTTATCGAAAGCTCCCGTCTGCCGCAGTGACCGAGAGCACGACCCGGCCGGCGCCCGTCTCGCCCTTCGCGAAGTTCCGGCAGCTCGAGAAACAAAACACAATCAACTCCCCCAAGTAAGTACACGCCCACGTGCCCCACGTGCACGCACGCACACGCGGACCACACGCACACAGGCGACTCTTGTCATTATTTGTTTTCGTTATTTTCTTTCCAAAAAATTAAGAATGTATTGCAAAAATTATAAAATAACATGAAAGATTTTTTGGAAAAATAATATACATTGTACATTGCTTCTTCGGACCAAAATAACATTGAAACGGTTGAGAACCATAGTACAAGTATCCAAACCTAGGACAAGGGACGCCTGGACACGCCCGTACTGCGATATTGAAATTATGAAGGATATCTATATGGAATTCACTCGACTCCAGCAAATACATTAGGCAATGTTAGGGCCGCTTCATATGGCATCGCATTCAAATCTTAACTCAGCGTATGTATTTATGTTGGCAGCCGCGCCCGCGGGCCCGACTGAAGGACACAAGTAAATATTATTATTATGCCATTCATATATGTAGCCGCTTCGTTACAAAGTATAGACACACGCAGACGTCGCTCCCGCCGAGTGGCCCTGGCATCACATCGGACGCATCCACGTCGCCCGCACTGACCCATCCGCAACCATCGTACCGCCATCGTTCCGCCATCGTACCGCCCACACATCCGCTTACCATCCGGCTCAGCCGGTCCGACCGAGCACCTCATCAGTCACAGCGGGCGCCTCCGCCGACGCGCTCATCTAGCCCTCCCCCGTCCCTCCCATTGTGTGTGCTGTAGCCAAATCGATTCCAAAGCGGTCGGTGCTGTGATTTACTTAAGATTTATGCATTGAAATGAAAATTTCGTTAGTCGCTTATCGCGTTTGCAAAGTTTGTGACGTCGGTGTAAACACACGAGCGGCGCCCGAGGCGGCACTAACCTGAGCCCCGGTTGTAGCGCGCCCGCGAGTCCGCAGAGCCCGGGCTCTCCGTCGCAGCCCTACTTCAAGTTCACCGACCCCGCGCTGCAAGCCAGCGCCCTCACTATAAAAGAACGGCTGCTGCACTGGTGTCGCGACAAGACCCGGGACTACGAGGTACACCGCACCCCCCACCCCCCCGCGCACCTCGCCGTGCTAACGCTCCATCCTCCAACTCTCGACGTAACTGCGCTGCTGTCGCGTCGCCGTTGCAGGCATTCAAATTAATTCCTCTAACTCAAGTGGTGTGATAACAGTTTGGGAGGTTTTGCGCGTTGTTTGGCAGAGCATGTTGCAGCTGGCTGCAGCGCGCACCCGCTTGCCGTGACGTTGGACCGACTTGAATGACTAACCGTTTCTCCTCGGCACCACCGCTGCCACCGCTGCGGCGGGCGGCGCCCTCGCTCAAGCGATTTGGCGGTCGCCTTTCGTACGCCTACCGTTGTTCATTAAGACAACTAGTTTACTATAATAGTAATAAAAAACGGCAAAAATTAATAAGAATAAGTATTTTTGCTTTTTATGGAATGGAAATTTAAGTCGGTTTAAAGTTACAAAACTGAGTGTTCACCTAGAATGGTAACGTCGCCACCGGCGAGCGACCGCCGCTACCACCTCGTGCCGCTCATTGACATTACGCTTTTTACGCTTTTTATGGCTACCACCTCTTACTCTGTATATACGCAACATTACACGGTATACTCCCGACACTCATCACACGACCAAATTCTATGGCTTTGGTTTGAACAACTGTCCGCAGCGCCGCCGGCCCTCGTGTTGAGCCGGTGTCGGCTGCAGGCGTGAATTCACAAACGATAACATTATCTCTTACTACCTGTGAACTGTTTGCATCGGTGTCTATTGTATTTTAATCTCTACCAGTATACAGACAGACTTGTGTGTATGTTGTTTACTGACATCGGCGCCGAAGTGTCCGTATCGATTGTGCGAGTGTATGCGTGCGTGCGCAGAATGTGAAGCTGGAGAACTTCTCGACGAGCTGGGCGGACGGGCTGGCCTTCTGCGCGCTGCTGCACCACTTCGTGCCCGACGCCTTCGACTACCGCGACCTGTCGCCCGACACGCGCCGCCGCAACTTCACGCTCGCCTTCAAAATCGCCGAGTAAGTGTCTCCCTCCTACCCCCCTACCCTCTCACGCTCCTCCCAATACCGAGATGAAAACGTCTCGCTGTTAACAATCAGCGAGCCGGACAGCGCGAACGAATCTACCGGTCACTGTTGCTCGATTCGCTCCGGCAAGTCGATAATCTAACGTTGCTATGCTAATATTAAAAGCGAGTAGTTATCTTCGAAATTTCAATTCTCCTTTCGCTATTTATCGAAGAGGAATTAGACTATAGCCTGCGATGGTAGACTCAAGCATAAAGCAGCTGCATCTTATGTGCGGAAACGTGTGTTTCAGAGAGAAGGCGGGCATCTACCCCCTGCTGGACGTGGACGATATGGTCGCCATGCGGAAGCCGGACTGGAAGTGCGTCTTCACCTACGTCCAGTCCATCTACCGCCGCTTCAAGGACGAAAAATAGCCCGCGTGCCCGCGTGCCCGCGGTACCCCGGTGGCACTGCCCCGGTGGCTGCGCCCCGCCGGCGCGCGGTCGTCGGCCGTCGGGCCGCCGCGCGTTTCGTTGTTTCGGTGTATTTAGTTTGTCCAAAGATCGTTTGTTGAATCGTTTATTGCTTTATGTGAGAGGTTTATCCGTCGCCAGCCGCCCAACTCGCCGCTTCTCCACGCGCCGCCGCGCGCCCTCCTATTTATTGTTATCTCGAGATGTATGTGATTGTTTATAAAGTAGCTCGTAAGGCGGCGCGCGCGCAGGCCTGCACTTGTGGCGCGCAAGCGGGCAGCGCCGCGCCCGCTAACATTACTCAATTATTTATCCTTTTTTTATTTGACATTAATAATGACGGCTTCAAATAATCGCCTACTGATCTTATTAAACTGACTATTGTAATTGACATAATTTATATAAAATACAAATGAAATAAAAACAATTAACATTTTTAAGTTTGTGTATGTTATTGAGCCTCCCCCCGCCCTTGTCACGCGTCGGCGAACGCGACCACGAACAGGATCAGGAAGAAGACGCACGCGCTGGCGGCGAAGCAGATAAAAACTTGTGACATTTGGTGCGAGTGAAACGCGCGGCTTATGAAGTTTGGTGAAAACGTAATGTCGAGAAAGAGGGCTGCGGCGGTGGTCACGTGGTCGCGCCGGCCGCTAGAGCGAGCGCGCAGGGTTCAGCGGCGCTGGTGGCGCGGTCGGCAGTGGCGGGCGCGGCGGTGACGGTGCGCAGCGAGCAGCTGCTGCCCGCCGGCCCCGGCGACGACAGCTGTGACGCGGTAGAGGGCTGCGCCGAGGGCTGCGTGGACGGTGGCGTCGAGGGCCGCGTGGAGGGCTCGGGAGTGGCGTCCGGCAACAGCACGCGCACGTGCAGCGTGCTGTCGCGCCACGCGCGCCACGCTGCCTGGTGCTCCTGCACCTTCAGCAGCATCCACGTTGTCAGCAGCCCGTTCAGCGCGCCTGCGACCAGGATTTCTACTGAAACTTGTCGAGACAGTCAATTATAAACACTCAAAAGAAATCTTCATCCTGTTAAAGTTACTAAAGGTACAAAACCAAGAAGCTCGTGGTGCGGCTTAAAGGATCGACGTGCTAAGACGTTGTGCGTCAGCGGTTACGAGATCTCATGAAGCAACTAGACAAATTAAAAGAAATCTTTATCGTCTCGTTATGGGCCCCTAGCTTTAATAACGTTCAGGCGGCGCAAGTTTTTGCCGAAAATCTTCGCACCGAGGTAAGCAAGGAGACATTGCACTGGTCGCTCCTAGACGAGAACTTTCCACGAAGAATTGGGTTAAGAAATTTGCTTTTTCCTCTGCGGTGCGCGACAATGACCCGTCAGGTTTTAGACGTAAAGGCAGAGAGGAGCGGCAATAATTCGTTTTAACCGACTCTGCCAGAAACCAAAACGCTTTGTTACAAATAAGAAAGGACCAATATCTAGCCACTTCCGCACACGCAGTGGCTGTCGTGCATGAAAGTGCACCGCCCGCCAGCCCGCTCCCCCTCCACGTGCCCCGTGGAGAGTGAAACACGTGTTGAGTGGATTTACGGTGGCGTTTGTGTAGTTGGCATTGTCTGTCGCGTGCGCATTTACGAGCGGGCTGGCGGGCGGTGCACTTTCATGCACGACAGCCACTGCATGTGCGGAAGTGGCTAGATATTGGTCCTTTCTTATTTAGGATGGACTTCCGCAATGTAACGCCTGATTCCATTAAATGCTTTGTTACAAGTAAGCCATGAAGCAAGTTTGATCCCAACTCGGCTGAAAATGTCGAAGCGAGGCTTCTTTTGGACTTATCTGCAGGCCTTGGCAGTCCTGTTAAAGGCTTTCTTGTTTTCGCGAATATCCTTTCTACGAGCTTAGTCGTCGCCTAATCACCGCTGTACGATCGATAACCACAACCGTACAAAATTTTCCCAACTTCTGTATCCGCCGCAACCTATGTCACTGAGAAATTAGGGTCTTCAAGATTACGTTGACATCGACTGACATCATCGCGGGGCCCCGGGATCGGAAGTTGTTTTCCAGGACGTACCTGGGGTACGCCAGGTGCAACGCCTCTTGTGAACATCTGATTTGCGTCTCCGTAAGATAGAGCTGATACAGTATTTTAGTCCCGAGATAATAGTGGAAGTGAAATGCACTTGAAGCGAGAGGACGTGCAGTCGCTGTCGAACTGTGTCGTTGTCTGCGCTAATTTCATGTTTTGAAGTGGAGCGAGGCCTCATTGGCCGACTTCAGATAAAGATAAAATTATTTTATTCGACATTGAAATTGTTAACAGAACTCTCATTGATTGTCAACTTATTATTTATTTATTTTTGGCGCTATTAATAATGGTCAGTAAAGCAGTTCTTATTTTAGATGTGAAAGTGATAATTTAAAATATTGCAGAATAAACTTTCAAAAGCAATCGACAATTTAATTAATAATCTTTAAATGTCGTTTCTCTGTCTTCATGTAGGCTAGTGGTATAAAACATTAAGTGTGTGATTATTGTTACCTACCTACCGTGTTTAATATCTTTAAAACATATCACTGTTTTCAAAACAACGCGTTACTGTTTATTTGGAGCATATACCGACATATTCAAGAGAAGTTGCCTTGTATGTACACATACACTTAATCAGATGTAGGCAAGAGTTCTTGACATTTAAATATTGGTTTATTGAATAACCAGCAATTTCCGTCAATTTATTTAAAAATTGATTTGAAATTAAAATGTGTTTTGAATTTTGTAAATAGTAGCCTAATAATGTTTTGCAGCATTTCATAAAAAATATGAAATCGTTTATTGCAAATGAATTGAGACTTCTTGCCGTAGAAACTTTGATGCAGCCAGTTTTTCACGGTGCCTTCTAAATACACTATGGACGACTCCCTTTTTTTATAAATTGTAACTATTGTAAACGTACAAAATTTCGTCTTAAATGTATTGCGAGGCCACTGTAACAATATTGGTCTCTTTAAACCGCATTTTAAAGGAGATTCGCGGCCCTAATCCGTAAATAGCTCGTACGGCACGCTATTGTAAAACAAAAAAAAAATTAAAAAACACATTGAGACACCAGTTGGGTCCCCAACAATCAGTCGTCGACTAGCGGGCAACAGTGCCTCTGATGCCGCTGCTCTCCTCAGCTAATGCCTAGTCCGCTTAAACCGAAGCTGCTGTTCCGACCGATCCATTTGAAATTGCAGTAATGTTTTCTCTTATGATATTCCAACGGCGGTTACGGTTCTTCGTAACGTTTTCGATTTAGGAACATTTAAGTTGAAAGTGTTGCAGGTTTGGCCAGGCCACGCCTTTAAAAGCGCCTAGTAGTAAACACAGTACGCATACGTAATGCTAAACCTTTTGGAACATTTCGCGTCAAAGGGTTTAATGCAAAGAGGTGGTTTACCGACTAAGCCGATGAGCAGGGAAGAGAAGACGTTGGCGGCCAGCGCCACCAGGCCGCCGCGGCGCGCGCCCGCCTGCAGCGCGGCGTCGCACGCCCTCAGCGCGCGTGCCGTGCCCAACAGCGCGCCCGCCGCGAGCGCCGCACCGCGGCTCGCGTCCGCTGCCAGCGCGCGAGCTCCACCCGCCCGCGCCCAGGCCAGCGCCGCGCGCCACCACGACCACCTGCACGCGCGCACGCATCTCAACTCCACAACACACATCAGACCGAGTTGGCGGCAACTCGCTCGCGGGCTCGCTGCATTGAGCCGGGGGGAATGCTCGCAGAAGTTCCACGTTCAAATAAAGAATTTGAAATAATCATCTATGGTATAAAGGCTGGTAGAGAGACGCACTTGTGGGTCCGGGTGACGACGTAATGGTGACGGCAGAGCTCGCAGTGCGAGGTGGCGGCCTGCAGCAGCCAGCGCTCGAGGCAAGAGCGGTGCACGGCGGCGACTGTGCCGCGGCAGGCGCAGGGGCGCGCCAGGCGCTCGCGCGACGCGCCGCCGAAGCAGATGCGGCAGATGCTGGCCGACTGCCAGCTGCGCCGCGCCTCGCACGCCTCCTTGCCGGCTCCCGAGCCCTACGCGCGCAGGCAACGCGCGGAAAACTTCGCAATAAATACGTTATTATGTGTGCGAACACATATTTATTTTGTCGTTAAATACTGTTTATCCTGGCTTTTCCCACTTCGCTATGTAGTATCGCTAAAGGCGCTTAGCGTTTTTCTTCATTTATATGAACTGAGAGAGCTCCGAAAAGAAGTTCGGCTCGTGCCTTTATATTATATATCAACATAATTGGAAGACCGCCAGGTGCGGAGCGCAAGAGTGACCTTGGAAGATACAATCACTGCTATTATTTGCTATTATCCGATTGTTCGGTACGTCTGTGCCCGGGGGATGCAGCGCACAAATTCTTTGCGTAAATCACGAAGGCACAACAATTTACACGCATTAAATACAATACAAACCACAACAGAATACTTTGCGTTCAAAATTAATGTACGCCTGATAAATATGACCCCGTTACTACAACAAGATGGGTGGGCGACCTGTTTTCTGAGGAGCAGCGCACAGACGGAGCCCAGGATGGAGGCGGAGCGGTTGGCGGACTGCAGCGGCGGCGAAGGTGCCGACGAGAAGGTCAGCGAGTCGGCGATGCGCTCGCGCAGCGCGCGCTGCTCCTCCGCCTCCAGACCCGCCGCTGCACAGTTAGCTTCGCGTTAACTAAGTAGCCAGTAGTCAATTTTGCACGTCATCAGTCAGATAGAGACACCTCCATAACGACACGGGTCTATTCTGATGGAGACCGCTAGTGCGAACCTGGAGCTGGCACAAAGATTGTTGTATCGTGCCGACGTAGTCGAAAGCGATTTAATGGTGAAACAATTAAGCGTGTTGTCTTTGGCCGTCCGAATTGCGATAAACAAGTTGAGATCTTTTTGCAAATATAGCTTCTTAGGCAGCTGACTTTTGTAAAATCTCATTCATATATTTCCAAAGCTTTATTGGATTCCATTTTAAAGCCGCGGATAATAAATTTTCCCAAATTATATTTGCACAGTACAAACTGCACATTTATCGCAAAACTTGAACCCGCGGGTCCCCACCGATTGCCCGCTTTGAGCAAATTCTTTTTGAACAACTGCCTTGACGTGCAACTCGTCTCAAACACTGGTCGTTGCGAAGAACGCAGCCGCAACTGGAGAACGTCGCCTTAACAAACGGCGTGCCATTTGATACGTAGCGACTGTCAAAACCCTTTGATATTAATCCATGGGGTGTATCCGCGCAATTTTATCCATACAAACATTCCATTTGGATCACCTATGGGGTTTACTATACACAACAGTGTTTCAGTTCAGATAAGACAGAAAACCTCTACACTCCTAAAATTTTATCGACAAATGTGTCTTTAACGACGACTTGGATTTCTTGTAAAACCACTCGTATTCGAGCAGCTTAAAGCGCTTACCTGGTGAGGTAAAGCCTGGGTACCGACAGCTGATGTCTGTCTGTTGCCCCGTCGACCGCAGCTCGTGTTGCTGCACTGGCGAACCCGGCTAACGCCATGCAAACAAGACAAGATTATACAATAAATAAGCTCTATGACACAACTTTCCCGATCTCAGATGCTCCCAGAACAAAAAAATAGTGTAGTCTTAAAAGTGACCTCTTAAATTTTTCATCCAAAATTTTCAACAAATCCCCGCTATTTATTGTTTTTTTTTCTTTTTACTATAGAGTAACCAACTAAAACTAACTGGACCGGAAGATTACCAGATTACCAATCACACAAACGCAGGGCATAAATGTACAAGAATGCACAAATTGCTTGGCATAATCCTGCTAAAAAGTACGTACCGTGACATGGAGTGAAGCGCTGCTGGATGCGGACATGATTGTTATGCCGCTTTCAGAGCTTCCGTGGCCCCAGAAAATCAGAAAGGTTTGTCCTTCTGCCACATTACACTCCTGGTTAGCGACGCAAAATTAAAATTTACATTACGTATTCATTTTATACCCAGTTTCTTAGTTATATGGCAGTTATAAAAAGAAAAAATATTTAGAAACTTAAAAGAAAAAAATACATAAAAATACAAAGACGCGACGTACGAAAAGAATTAAAGTTAATTTGCAAAGACAATGTTTTTCAAAAAAAAATGTAAAGGAAATATTTACATAAAGTAAGTGTTACGATAATAACAAAAATACGATGTAAGAAGTTACTTTTATAAATCCACAGCTAACCATACCCTTATTAAATTGCTGTAACTGCATCTTCTATGAAATTTAAAATTGATGTTGGCTAATGCTTGCTGAATGTTTTGTTTATATTCGGGCGGCGCAAGAACGGCGCGTCTAATATTCTGTATCACATTCCCTGAAAATCTTGAATTTTCGTCATATTCGGTGAAATTACGCAACATTAGACCTTTATGCATTTTTCTGGGGCATAGTCATTTTGTGAAATATTTTCTGTTTAATTTATATAGACATGATTGACAAGAACTCCAAAAATTGACAATTAAACGTCGTAATTATTGCTTCAATTTTAATTTCTTTAATTATAATTTTTTAGAATAGCATTAGTTGAAATAATTCGACAGATTAAAATATAATAACTGACCAAAAAGTTATACGATATATTTTTCTACTATTTGCTTAACTTAAATCAGCTAAATAAATCATTCTTTACATTTTTATTACAATAATATTTTCTGAACGCAACAAATATTGCACAACATTATGTTAGACAGAGAGCAATGTCATGAAACTGTCAAGATGACATATATAAGTGTTTTTAGCTTCATCCCTCCTGCACGTGAAGGTTAAGTTTTCTTGTGCAATTCATTAAACTCACAGTTACTCATAAACAAACAGAACTTACGGAAACATGGCGGTCCGCGTCCAATTTGAAAATAATAATGAAGTAGGTGTGTTTAGTAAATTAACAAATTCCTATTGCTTGGTCGCTATTGGCGGCTCCGAGAATTTCTACAGCGTGTTCGAAGCGGAGTTGGCTGAAGCTGTCCCGGTTGTGCACGTGAGCATAGCAGGTTGCCGTATCATCGGGCGCATGACCGTCGCCAACAAGAACGGACTTCTGGTGCCGTCGTCTACAACGGATACTGAGCTGCAACACATTCGTAACAGTTTGCCCGATAACGTTAAAGTGCAGCGCGTAGAGGAGCGGCTCAGCGCGCTCGGGAACGTTATCGCGTGCAATGACTACGTGGCGCTAGTGCACCCGGACCTGGACCGAGACACCGAGGAGATCCTAGCAGACACACTCGACGTAGAGGTGTTCCGGCAGACCGTCGCGGGCAACGTCCTCGTTGGCTCCTACATAGCGCTCAGCAACAGAGGGGGCTTAGTCCACCCAAAAACCACAATACAAGATCAGGATGAGCTGTCATCTTTATTGCAAGTCCCGCTGGTTGCTGGCACAGTGAACAGAGGCAGTGAAGTAGTTGCAGCCGGAATGGTTGTCAATGACTGGAGTGCTTTTTGTGGGATGGACACTACTTCAACAGAGATATCTGTGATCGAGAGTGTATTTAAACTAAATGATGCCAAACCAACAGCTATCACATCCACTATGCGCGCCTCACTCATTGATAGCATGTCATAATACCTGGCCACTGTGAAGGGCCTTCTTGCATAAATGTTATGTGATACTTTGTTTATAAGCACCACCTACATGAATAGTTACTGTAACATTTTTGATTGTTCAGTCAAGTATCATTAGTTATAATATGATAATTCTTGTTTAATTTCACATCAGTCTGTTTACTAACATTGTGCAATACTTGCACTTTATGTAAAGTTGAGCAATAAGCAATTTTTTCCATGTGGAATACAATCTTGTCTCACAATAAACTATTTTTTGTATCTAGTTTTTTTTTAATTTAATAATATAAACAATACTTAACTATATGTAAAACATGAAAATGCATCTAAGAATTCAATTGGAAAGCTGCATATTCATTCATTCATGTTATCTGACAGACACCCATAGGAAAACATAGCCTTCCTTCAAAAGTTGTCACAATGACCAATCCTGTGCCACCTGCATCATGCATGTTCCTGCAATCTTAATTAGGTCATTGGTGCACCTAGTGTGCGGCCTACCTATGCCGCCTCTACTGGCTTGTGGTAACCAGTTAAAAACCTATTGACCTCATATACTTCTACCTAATTAAATATAGAAGAGTGTATGTATAGTATAAAAATATTAGTAATTTTAAAATAAAAGTAAACAAAATTCATAGGAGCTAGACAAGTGTAATATGTTTTACCCTTAATAAAGCTTAGTACAAATGTTGTGAAATGCACTATTAAAAATTAAAATACCTTTAAAATCAAGTAGGCTGTGTGATAGCACTGTCTTAAAACTTTAGAGCCGAGCAGAGTATGTACAACCTCTTATATTGCTACAAGCATTGAACATCTGTCACAACCCCTCTTCTATCACATCTACACTTCCTCTTATAGTCTCGAAGGGCAAGAACAGCAGAGTCAATATGGAGACACCCTTTTCTCCATGTTTGTTTACTTTCTATCAAAGCAGATACATCTACCTCTGCTCTGAAGCTTATTTGAATGTCATTGATGTAAAATACAGTCGACTAGGAGTCTCCACATTATATTGTGAGCTTTACCAAGAAGCTGAATCCCGCTTTGTTTTGGAAAACTTAGAAAAGAGGGGCATTGAAGAGACCCAATCATTTTAAATAGAAAAATATGATATTACTAATGAGTGATTTCACGGTAATTATTCCTTATTAGTGAAAAAAAAAAGGAAATAATACGTCCTATTTCGTTGTTAAAAATAAACAACATTTGTAAATAAAATAAACTACTTTAATTCAGAAGCGTATTTACTGAAGTTAGTAAATAGTTAACACATAACTTCTTTTTAATAAAACTTTGACCTTTCGGATTCTGATATTGATGAACAAGTTTGAAACAAAATTTTTGTTAAATTCCGATAAATACGCGGCCTTGAAGCTCGGCGACTTATTTAGCCCGTCTGTCATTTTAAGTACACGTGCAATGAAATTATATGTACATTGAGATAGCCCCGCAAGTTAGTCAACGACCCCAAAATTGATTTGATTTATTGATAAATGTTTGCTATTAACTCGTCTAAGCTCGCTGGTTTGGCAGCACAGTGAACCCCGAGCTGTCATATATGTATGTCTAATGTTGCGAAACTGCTGCATGTGTAATGCGCTCAAACTTAATTTTGCCTTGATAATTTTATCAGATTATCTATATCAGATAATCAAAATTGACTTAAATCACTGAAAACTGTCTTTCAGTGATATAAGTCAATTTTTATCTTTTAATTTTTTGAGGAAATCGATTCTTTAATCCTAGGTGTTTATTTGTTTTTAAAGTAATAATATTATGATTATAATTGAAAAGTATTAAAAGTAAAGAATTCTTTGGAACACATTATTTTTATTGTAAAAATAAGGATACCTATAATTTTTGAAAAAAAAAATTAAATATACTATCAGAATATACTCAGGCAAAAAGTTCATGTTTTGTGCTATTACTGCAACAAAATACGATATAGTATCTGTATTGTACCCTTGTTATAGTAATTGCGAATATAGTTTAGTTTGAGTTTAGTCATGAATTTATTAAATTCGGTTTAACTCTAGTAGCAATTCGATTACCCTTGACGTTGTTATTGACTATCTCCTGAACTATTGTCTTATCTCCTTCTTCGTTGAGTATAATTCGGAGCGGCGGTGCGTCCGCCGGGACGGTTGTTTTCTCAAACGACTTGGTGCATACAGTACTAATAGTTGCATGTCGTTTTTATGTAGATTGAAGTCGTATACGACAAGAAGTAACTTCTTAACAAGCAAAGCTATTTACAAAATGTACAATCAATGTAAGTGTGCAGTGATTTTTTTTTAAAGTACATCTTAATTTGGGCTTTTCTCACATTATCTTTGCTACATTAGTACAAATGTAATTCAAGTACTAACCCTAAAACAAAATAATAGCCCCGAACGACTAAGACGTTGAATTTGTAAGAAGTCGCGAGGCTGACGTCGGTCTCCGGTTCTGAACATGCGCTCCGACCGAATTGTTTCACATCAATATTTGTTCACAGACAACACTCGGAGTGGTCGCTACAGTTCGCCTGGCCAGTTCGTCTCCGCGGGCGAGGTAAGCGGTAGATGTTCAATTATATTAGTAATATAACTGTACTGCAACATACCCTCCACTCAGGACACCTTTTATTTACTATTATTAATATACTGATGTAATGTTGTGAAAACAAATCAAAAACTGTTCAACAATGTTACAGCATACCAATTGTTACAAAAAGGTTAAAATCATTTAGTAACTTATTATAACAACAAAATTGAGATATTGCCAGTTGAGGTAAAGGTGTACATTTTTCTGTTGTATTTTATCAAAGTTCACTCTGGATTTTAGTAGTTGAGCGGGTAATGACGGACATGTAACTTAAGACACAGGCTCACATTTGGGAAATATAAACCACACAGAATTTTCTACAATTTATTTTTGATATTCCTAATAATACCTTGTAATGCGATGTTGATGAGACATCTGTTAATACAGCGCAACCCTGCGCCGCCAAACCCAGGCACTGTCATTGAGTCACCAGCTATGCTCTGATTGTGCCAAGAACTTTTCCATGCACTCCACTATCACAGAAGATGTGTGCTTTAAAATCTCTCTGATATTGGACTTTAACATATATGTCAAAATATTATTTCTGACAATTATTTTAATTTCCATCAAAGTATACACATGTAGTAGATCAGGTGACAATGGGAGAGTTGTGGTCTCGGAGCATAGCTGCGGGTTAAGAGAATCCGTTGTGAGTGTGAGATCTAATTTCATGCACATAAAGTATTCTCTAGACTGGTGGAAAGTATCCTGCCCTCAACTCCTAATATGAGATTGCCCTCTGAAGTTGTAACTGGACAATCTGAGATGCAGGTGGCAGGATGCTATTAATGTTAGTGGGCAGAGGTGCAGTCTGGTACAAGGTCACTGGGTGGGTCACATGCTAGGATGTAAGAGGGAAAGTGGTAGATGTTAGTTGCCCTTATGTGTGATTGCTATTGGTAGTTAAATTCTTAAGAAGTTAACAAAAATCTTTTAGTTATAAACATATGTAGTGAAATATTATCAAATAAACATTTAACTTTAACAAATAAAATTGGTCATGAAACATTAAAAAGAATGCACATGTTGTGTACAGCAGTGCAATATATATTTACTTCCTTCTGTATCAGTATGGCTGTTTCAATCTGAGTGGTGTTAGCTTCAATTAGTATTGTTGATGAGGTTTGTCTATGAGACAGTATGTGTGTATGTATATGGGAGAGTATGCAAGTGTTGTATGAGCACATGAGAGGCAACTGGCATGACCTAGAAGGCTACAAAATGCCAGCTGGTGGTGGGCGGCGCGCAGGGTCCACAGCGAGCGGCCGGTTCTCTGCAGCAGAAGCAGCCTCTGCAAAACCAGCATCAAAGTTCAGTAAGTGATAAAATTCTTATAATGTAGACAAAAGTGTGTAAGCTTTCCCAAGTACCAGGTACTCTGATGCACAAGGTATTCCTTAACATATTATCCCTGCTTAGAATTTTATGATACAGTGGAGTCGGGTACATTGTTAGCACTAATGTACTGTTATATTTACTGGCATAGGAACTATTTCATTTCCTGTATTTTTTGTTGTTTTGTCCCTGAGTAGAACGAGCCATCAAAATGAGTGCCACATATTCTATTGATTGTTAAAATTCATTCATCAGTTATCACATTGTTTTCCCTTTCCTTTAATGCATGTCTTCAACTTAAAGCTATAGGCTATATACTGAATGTGTTCTAATCTCTTAGCGAGCTTTGATAAACTTAGTCTAGTTTTATTATCATGTTTACAAACCTAGTGGCATGTATTGGATAGAGCAATTCATTCCCAAGTTGTGTTATCATATAAAAACTGCTTGACACCAATGTGGGATTTTTTTTAAATTTTGGATTAAGGATCTTTTTTAATTTGTTGCAAAATAACTTGAACGTTTTTGATTATTTTGATTTTCAGTTGAGTCACAAGATGTTTTTGCAGTGTGGGAACTATTAAAAGCTACAAGTGATTCAGATAGAAATTGAAAAGACCAAAAAATATATGGTCTCCAAGTGAATGTAATGTGTCAAGTAAAAAATTATCATGAGATGGTTCTACTGACAAGACCCGCCTTACTTCATGGGATGTTCTCTCATGAAGTAAGGTGGGTATTGTCACCTTGTGCTGCGACCCTATGACGACATAACGATTTCAAGTTCTGAATTCGGTTTATGTGTTCTAGGGAAGGAAGGAAGGAATAGGAATAATAGCGGAGGTAGATAAAATAAATTTGATACCACCGCGAGCATGGAAATGAGAGCGCAGTTATTGCCATTGCCGAGAGCAGAGTATTAGGCAGGAAATGACAGTGCGATATTTGGGTGCACTCTAATTGGCCCAAAGGAGCTTTCTGGAACGAATCGATGCCAGGAATTCTTTCCTGTAGCTCAAAGGTATTCTTCAATTTTTTTTAGCAAATGGTGCCCGAGAAAGTGAAGAGTTAGTTTAAGAATTCCAAGCGAAAATATGACTGCAGGTTGTTAGGTGAGATTATATGAAACGGGTACCTTATGACTAGCTTATCATATGTTTGCATTGGGACAATCACTCGGTGCAGGTGTCGGCGACGCGACGCGGAACAGGGGAAAACGTGGGAATGACAGTAAGAACACGCCATCTCGCGTCGCGTCGCCGACATCTGCACCGACGCGCCGCGCGGGAGGCATCGTTGCTTCCGCTGTATCGCCTCGCTAGGCAACAAGCCCTTACTGCGCACAATAGAACTGTGCAAATAATGTTTTTGGCGGCTCATGAATTTGTTAGTCGCGGAGTTGTGAAAATGTCTACAACGTGTAGGGACATACAGCAGGTCATTTCATAACGCGGTAACTAGTCAGGGTGGTTCGGTAACAAAGGAAGATGTATATTTGATGTTCACACTATCTTGTTTTATTTGTTTTTAGCGCAGCATTTAGTTTATTTGTGACGTCAATGTCGCAGGGCGTGCAGTTGTCGGGGCAGCCCCAGCCGCCGCAGCCCCCGCAGCCGCCGCAGCCCCCGCAGCCGCCGCCGCGACAGCCCGCCGCCGACCAATCGTTCGTGAAGCCGACCCTCATAAAGAACGAAATTTCACCACAATTGCCCCCTGTCCAGGTACAGGTGTACCTTTTTATCAAGGCACTACCGTCTGTGTGCGGGAAGCACCGACACTTCTGGAGCTTTTGTGGCGGCTTTTGTAGATATTGCAATGATGTTACAGGACACCGATGCGGACATGCAATCAGAGGCGCGGGATAACGCGGGAGAAAACAAAGAAGAGGCCCGCCCCCCCTGGATGAAGTCCAAACTAGCGGGCGGTGAGAGCACACGCACGTACTCGTCCCACCCCTGCCGCCCCACAGCCCTAGGGCGCGCGCTCGCTTCCGCTACTTTACAGAATAGACATAAAAAACTTGTCTGCCTCCGCCCTAACTTCAGACGGCGGGCGCGCGCAATGATGGATAAATATTGCGTGTTTGTTCCGAGCGCAGCGAACCTCAGCCGCGAGTGGTGTACAGAACGGCAAAGATTTAATGTAAAATCATCAAATGTTTTGGTAGACGTTGTCGATCATTATTATTAAAGTGTATTTTGTTGGCACCGAGCAGTGAAGAAGATCAGCAACAAGGAGCGTCGGCGACGCCAGAATGAGAACCTGCGGCGCCTGCTCACGCCCAAGAACGCGCTCATGGTGCTCAACGAGATGCTGCCCAACGACCAGCTCACCACGGTACGCGCTCCCTCCGCACTCAGTGCGCGCGCACTTTGAGCTCAGTGCACGTGCACTCTACACCAAATTTTGAATTAAAGCTTTAGTTGTATATCCTTTCCAAAATAAAATATACTGTATTAAGCATTGCTCTTGAATGAAAGTGCGTCTCTAGTTGAAGATAAAATACGTGTTGCAGCAATTCCGCGTGGACGTGGTGCCCAGCAGCAACCAGTACTTCAAGACGCAGAGCTTCTGCGCCGACCTCATGCTCGACGGACAAAACTATAAAGGCTTCGGTGAGTCGAGGAGACGACCGCTGCCTGCAGCACCACGCCGACGCGCTGCACCTGCACTTGCAGCCGCCCCAGCTGCTCCGATAAAATGCCTTTTTGTTACCGACCTCAGGAATCACTGAATGTTGGAAATTAATTTATTTAAAAAAACTTCGCACAGCGCCGCCGACGATGTTATATCTGTGCGCTAGTTAAAATTAACTGTTTGTACAAAAATAATATTTCCTGCGAGCCAAACGAAACGCCCGGAGCTGGCACAGGAGGACAGGTTCCGAGTGTAAATGCAGTGTAATAAATACATGATAGCACGCGGCCCGCGGGCGGCGGCGCCGCGGACTATTTAAAAAAATCTTCAATTTAACCGTAGCCCCGCCTGAGGGGTCTGTTATTGGCCGCAAGCCGAACGAAAAGCATTGAAACAAATATTCTTTCGAATGGGCTTTGCCTTCGAAAAGATTTTATCTGTTGATGTCTGTTTTCATTTATTGATGCGACGCACAGGTCTCGGTTGTTGTTCTATCGAGAAGAAATTGTCCGAAACTCTATATTTACACTTTTGACGGTTTATGAAAATCAGCGCGGTAACACCGCGCATGTTCATCTCCTATAAATACGTTGGTTCCCCATCTGACATCCGTATAAAGGTGTCGCGTACTGGCAGGAGACAACAAGCTGATGGCGCGCAACGCGGCGGCGGAGCAGGCCATCCGGGACCTCATCATCAAGAAGATTTCCAAGTCTGTCGCCGCGGAAGGTAGGCGCCGCTTGCACCCGCCGCTTGCTCCGTAACGCGAGGTCACTAATCGCACGTCGCGCGCAGGCACCGCCGCCGCCGACGAGGAGGAGCCGCTGCCCATGATCCAGCTGGCGTCGTTCGCGCTGCACAAGCTGTTCTGCGAGTGGGAGGTGGAGGGGCACCGCGTGCCGCAGCTCAAGCCCGTCGCCACCTCGGTCAGTGTTTGCACTTGCACTTGTTTGCACACGGAACGATCGCCTTCACTCGCACACATTAGACACATTACATGCCTTTTTACATAGTAAACGTGTCTAGAAAATCTTAATTAGAAAGTCTTGCAAAAAATCGGTAAGTGTACATATACCGTGTCCCACAACTTTTAAAATAGTGAATATAAAAACTCTAAACAATTTTCCCAGCAACCACGGGAAAGGAGTAAAAACGAAATAAAAGCTATCATCGGTAAATAGGTGAGATATGCACACGTCTAATAGAATTTTGTTAGGAATCGTGTTAAAATAAAAAAGTAGTTTGATGTAATTGTTTAAATGCATTAGTAGAGCAGTGCGCTGTTCTGTGCGCTGTTGTGTGCGTGGATGTTATTTAGTTAATAAAACTTAACGACCGCTGGACACGGCAATGTACGCGAAGCGCTTTGCTGGCAGGAGTCGGAGACGGTGGAGCTGGAGCCGGCGGCGCGCACCCCGCGCCTGCCCAAGAAGCCTAAGACGCTGCCGGCCGACGCGGCGCTCATGCATCCCTGCATGCTGCTCACCTACATGCGGCCTTCGCTGGAGTACCACGAGCTGGCCGTGCAGGGTGACCGCCCGCAGAATATGCTCTACACCATTGGCCTGGAGGTGGACGGCACCACATACATTGGCAAAGGTACCATCGGCGAAAACCCATAATTTGGCAGGCACTGGTAACAATGATTATTGTGTAGCGGGATGGGATCTCACACAACTATTTACTTCAATTATCTGCTTGAAGCTTCGAGTGAATTATTTCCTGGCGTTTGTGCGTCTCACGCTGCGATTCAACCTTTTGAAAATAACATCGAGGCATCCCGTTCGGTTGGCTAGTTCGGACAGTATGTTTGTAAATGATTTTATGTTACAGCGCAGAACAAGAAGGAGGCGCGGCGGGTGGCGGCGCGCGCCGCCTGCCAGGCGCTCTTCGGGGTCGAGTTCAAGAACTAAGCGCCGGCGCGTAGATATAAGCTGTAGATTAATAAAGAAGTTGCGTACTATATATATGTATGACATAAAGATGCTGGAATTAATTGTGCCTCTTTATTTGCCCGGTGCACCGCTGCCGGCACGCGGAAACTTGCGAGCGGTGAGATATCGTACGTGCACTCGCACATACGACTGTTCTATATTCATAATTACGTGGCGTAACGTTGCATGTTACCGTCCCATACACCTTAATTAAGATTTTATCCATGAAAATATAAACAAGAAATCTCACATAAATTGCAATACAGTATAAAATTTTTGAACCTTTGACGGCGAATGGTATATCTCAAGTGGCGCGGGATCGTGGAAGCGCGTTATTGGTTCAAAACCGCGCGCCAGCTGCAGCAGTTTACATCCATTGCCCGGTAGAAGGACCCTGGCCTCGGTCGCTTTCACCAGCTACGTGACCTCACGCGCCGGACCAATTCGAATTTACGTTATAAATTCACGTCTTAGTTCTTTTCATTCTCGGAGCATATTTAAATTCACGCCACAACCTTTATATCGCCTTGCACCCACCACCACCAAAGTGGTAAGTGTTGAACAAATATTATAAAAACATTAATATGAAGTAGCGTTTAGCTATAAGCCAGCGCTCAGTATTTTGTCCGTGTTCATAGTTCCATCATTATGTATTCTTTTTTATTTTTAATTTTATTTATTTCTTTATCTCTTCTCTTTTTGTTTTACAATGTTTTATTTTTTTATCTCCGTTCTGACAGTAAACAATCACATCTCCCTCCCTCGGGGTTAACCGTCAGCGGAGCAAATTGCACATATATTTACATATGTTTACATGTCTATAACTGTGACATCTATTCGCAGTTGCGAGTTTTATACTTATAATAACCTACGGTCATTGAGGTTGAATTTTCACCTATCCACCACCTACGGCTTAATACGGTACAGTGGACTCATATTTCTAATATATAATAATACATTGTGTATGTAAAATGGCGAAAGTAAGGCCGTTAAACCGTTTGGGTTCTTGCAGAAATAAATTAAAACAGGTGGTTAATCCATCTGTAAAAACCAAAAGAGGAAGGAAAAATAAGATAAAAACACCCGTCATTGATAAATCTATTATTACTAACTGTAACGGTTTACAAACAATATAGTACACATAATTGAATACCATAAACTTGTATGTATACGAACTATTTAAACCTATTTAAACGGAAGTCCATCCTAAGTAAGAAAAAAGACACGACAACCACTGCATGTGCGGAAGTGGCTAAATTTTGGTCTTTTTCTTATCTATTTATCTTCCAAGTTGTTGTTGCTCAAACTGCGCTATTATGACGAAGAGTAGTGTGACCTGGTCGCCGCCGGAGCGCGGTGCTGCTCGCCGCCGCAATTCGTACACGCGTAAGCTATGAATGACGTCATCGGTAGAGTGTCACAACTATTTACTAAAAATTGACAGCAACAGACGTTTTTCTTATTATTATTTAAGATTTCTTTTAATCACATAACGTGGTGTGGTGTTTGCCACCGTTGCCATCGTGTCGTGTTGAGTGTACGAGCCCTAGATGAAACGTATCAAATGATGCTGATACTCGGACCAGGTTTGTTGAGAGTTTTCTGAAAAAGTTTACATTTTTCTGTCGAGGTATTGTCACCTGAATTTAATGACGCCCATCTAGGCTCCGTGCCGTATACTACAAAGTGCGAAAGATGTGTGTTATAGAAAACCAGCTTAAAAACAAATCGGTACGCACAACAACGGACCGTCCAACCACTCCCTGAAAGTCCTGCCCTGCTAACTCTGGATACGATTCGGAAGTTTATGTAATGTCAGGTTTCATGTGCCAAAAGTAAAACGCAGTGTAAGGACGTGACCGCATTTATTAATGTCTCAAGAATGTTCTCAGTTAGTCATTTTGTAAACACGCGCGTATCAGTGACGTTCCATAGCTGTGAACGGTGTTGCCAGAAGGTAATAAAGATATATTGGCATAGTCATTCCTGTGAATTTTTGTTACAGTGAAAAAAAAACAAATTTTGACAAAATATTCAAATTTTAAAATAAATTCGGTTTAAAAAAGAGCTTTTAAATCGATTTTCTCGACTTCGTGGGACTCTCGCCGGAAGTCAATTGAATACATTTACTGACTCCTGCAGACTGCATAACTAATTAAGCAAACAAAATGAGATAATGGGACGAGTCCACGTTACGATCTGACGGTCGGGAGCAGGACATCATTAATAAAATGCTTACCTCAGCCACTCAGTCTCAACGGGGGCGCGCGCGTCGCCTTCTGCTCTGTGGTCATCTATTCCTAGTCTATTACTTCGTCAATTATAAATAATTGAATTATTATTATTTATTAAAACTGAATATAATTATAAAAATATATATTTTAGCGTTCTCATTTCTGATCTAAAAAACATTTCGGGGACAAAACACATTCCTTAACATACCATTTAACAAAAAAAATATTGCACTAGGTGGGGTAACTCCCATTAATACAAAAAAATATCAGTTGCACAGTACAAACAACTTAAGCAAAACAATAGCACTGTAAGTCGGAAGTCCGGCCGCAGTCTCCGGGAGTTAGCGCGCCGCGCTGACGCTTGTTCTTAACTTTCAATGTTTTCTAAATATAAAGAATTTGGACGTTACGCCTGAATGAACTGGTTTCTACAGTTTGTTATTGGTCGTGCCACAGGTAAAAACCACGTAGTCTCAAAAAATCGAGTCATTGGTGTTCTTCCAGAATGAGCTACTGCTGCGAGCAAGTGTTCACCTGCTTCCTAAATCTACCCTCGGTCCTGTCGCAGCGGTGCGAAATAGAAAACGCTTTCTAGTTCCACTAAATGGACGTCAAGTTTCCTAGTCTAAGCCAATACTCACAACAGGCGGTACGTCCACATGGACAGCGGGCTCTGCAACAGTGCCAGGTGCGGGGGCTCTTTCCCTCCCACCAGCAGTAGGTGCAGCTGGGTCTCCCCGTTTCTCGTTTCGCTTCGCGCGCGTCTCTCTCCCAAATCCTGTAGTTCGATGTCGCCGGGGCCCACGCCAGAATCCGGAGTCATAGCTACTCCCAAGTTTCTGACGTCCGGACCCAGGTAGTGCGGGTTGCTGAAGCCGAGGGACGATGCCCCAGATATTCTGTTGACTTTTTCCGCGCTGGCGTAGTCTGACGTCGAAAGCTCCGCGTCCTGGTCTCCCGCATCCCCCACTTCCCCTACGTCCACTGCGCGCTCTCGCGTGAACCGCACCGACGCAGACTTAGGGATCGCTACAATCCGAGCCCTCGTGTGCGCGCTCGCTGCCTTCTCAGTGGCTTCCCGAGACATCTGTTTCTTCATCTCTTCTTCCTCCTCAGAATCTAAATACACGAGCTTGGTGGCTTCGACGGAGGAGAGTACCGGCGTGGGCAGAATCATGTCGGCAAAGTCGGGCACTGATATGGGTTCCCGCGACATCTCAGAACGGTACGCCTCGGGCAGATCGCCCTCAGCGGGGCTCTCGTCGCCATCCGCTGGTTGTCGCTCGTCGATGATGTAAGCGGAGCGTGACTTGGACAGCGACGGTTGCTCCGATCGTATGAGGCTTTCGGTGGAGTCCTGTTCGCCGGCCAAGACGCTGTACGAGCAACGCGTGGCTCGCCGGATGTGGAAGGAGGAGAGCTTGGAGATCTCACGCAGGAAGCCGCCGGGTGGCTCGAGGCGCGAGGCGCGAGCGCCGGCCGGGACTGCGGGCGCCCCCCGTACACGCCCCCCGCCCCCCACCAGTAGCGCGCGCCCATCCACGCGCGCCGATGGCCACTTTACTCCCTGGTTTATCCGCTCCCATGTTTCCGTCGCTGGACAAATTAAACGATACAGGTTATTAACACGAGTAGGTACGTTTTAATAAAGTAAAGGCGACAAAGCAGAAGCGCGTACCGAAGTGGAAGCGCCACATCTCGTTGGTGGCGTGCCCGCGCGCCTCTCCGCCGAAGATGTAGAAGTGCGCACCGGCGCGCAGGCCCGCGTGCCCGCTGCGCGCGCCCGGCGCGCCCCGCCCGCCGCGCACGCACGTCCACACGCGCGACACTGCGGCAACGCACCGGGAACGCGACACATAAGTCATTTCAGCTGTTACTTTTAGAATCATTAAAATTTATATTATCTTGTAAATACTAAGCAAATTAACAAAAACGCAGAAAGTTTCAAGCGTTGAAACGTTTTTTCTACTTTCGTAAAAATTATTTTCAAAACAAATCTGACGAAGTTTGTCTGTGGTGTTCTGTTAGATCACGACGTGTACTAATGCTGCGCCTTCCCAGCTTCCTATTAAGTTCAAAGAAGCCATCATAGGAAGGTCAATTTTAAAAATGATTGATTTGGAAAATATAATGAGACACGAACAAGCCGCAGCGACACGCGGACGCGTCGCGTGGGTGGCGGCGGACCGCGCGCGTCCTCTGGCCTAACCAAATATTTGGCTCGTTGTTGCTGTTAATCGGTAATCATTTAACTTCATCTGATGTCTGACTACACGTGCTTACAATACAGTTCAAATAATACTGGAGGATATTAAAAAAATGAAAACTTCATCCATGGAGAGGGCATTGTTTTCTGACGGGCCCAGAAGACTCGATCATCATCACCATCAGCGTATGGATAGCTCACTACAAAGCATAGGCCTCCTCCGAGGATCGCCACGATGACCGATCTTGCGAAGCCGTTTTCTTGTAATGTTTGCGCGCGGAGGCTGACGCGCCGGGGCTGGTGCTCACCGATGTCGTAGTGCCAGAGGTCTGCGCACGCGCGCAGGTCGCACTGGCCGCCGTGCACGTAGAGCCGCTCCGCCAGCAGCGCGGCGGCGTGCCGGTGCCGCGCCGGGCCCGCGCGCGCCGCCCGCACCTGCCGCCACGTCTCCGTCTCTGCGCGCACCGACCGCTCGGTTACTGCGTGCATACTTGTGACTTAGCTGCGCGGCTGACCCGTCACTTTACCGTAATGGAAGGCCCAGAGTTCGTCGGTGGAGCCCCGTAGGTCCATGTAGCCGCCGTACAGCAACAAGCAGTCGGGCAGCGCGTGCGCCGAGTGCCCGCGCCGCCCGCCCGGCGTGCCGCCCGCCCCGCCGCGCCGCCGCCCGCCGCACCGCACCTGGCCCGGCACCTTGCGCCACGTCTCGAGCTGCAGGATCAAACGCTCCTTACTGGACTAATAATTACACCTTATTTGCACATGACAGAAACAACTCTTCATAGGACAAATAAAATGGTCGCGGCCACAACTCATATGACAATCAATTGATGCCAATATTCAGAGGAAATGGACAAACCCTAAATTAATTTTCTGTTGAGCAGCTAAATTTATTTTTATTCGTGTAAAATTGACTTACATTTTTTGCCACAACGAACGAGATGTGAATCATAAATACAATGTAATAACTTATAATTTCACTTCTTTCCGGGATAGATCACAACGACCAACAACGACCACTCTCATTCTAACTTCATTTTATTTTAACTGTCTAAACAAGTGAATAATATTAATATCACGTCACGTCACGCACCTCAGCGTCGTAGATCCATAGCGGCGTCTCGTGCGAGCAGGCGCCCGCCTGCCCGCCGAACACGTACAGGCGGCCGCCGTGCGCCGTGGCCGAGTGCTCCTGCAGCGCCGGCGGAGCCTCGCCCCGCGCCGCTACGCGCTCCCACCGCCCCGCCGCTGCAACAGCGCCGCTTACACCACCACTCGCACACTCGCGCGGCCACGTCTGACTTAACCAGACCTTCCCCGGTGCACGCGTCCGAGTGCAAATATTTACAATTATACGTCACTTGCCGCGCACAGAAGCTCTCACCACAAGACTCAAAAAGCACGGCGGAGAAACTACAACCATCCAACAGCAATATTACGAAGAATCGTTAGCTGCTTCTGTCGATTGCCACTGTGAACTTTTCGAAATTTCTCCCAGCACGCTGTTAATCAATAATCTGTTAATCGCAGTTGCAATCGAATCGGAAATAGGGTCACAGAAAAACCTTAAACGACTGTGACACGACTCGTGCGGCCGGTGCGCGCGGCCCGGCAGATACGTCCCCGCTAGGTGCGCCAGCGACATAGTTAAAGTCGGGGGAAATCGGCGGACGCAGGCAGCGTAAAACTGCTCATCGAGGCGATCCTTAGGAGAGGCATATGCCTTGCAGTGGGCGTCTGTTGACAGATGTGATGGTGATGACGCTTGTCATGTTCTCGTGTCCAACTAATTCTTAGAGTCCCCGTGCGGGATCGCACGACAGCGGATGGAACAAGTGATGAGGGATTTATATATTTATTTTGAACTGAGTTATGCCCATTTCTGACTACACGCAGTGGGAGCATTGAAACATTTCTTGGAGGGAATAAGAAGAGGCCGCACGCGGTCGCGGTGCAAGTCATTAGCGTCGTCCTACGCCCGCGCAGCGAGCACGGCGCCGCGGTCAGCTCAGTTGAAGCCGTGGCCACTAATTGGCGGCGTCGAAGGCGAGTGCCTCTCGACCCGATTCTCCGCGCGCTCGGACGCCGCCCGGAGCACGCGCGCCGCCCGCTCCCTCCCCCGCGGCGTCTCCCAGCCGCTTCAATATTGACAATTTTGAAACTGTTTTGCTTCATTTTATAACCAGCTAACTAAACTAACTATAGCTACTATAACGACATTCCGACCTATGGGATGCGTTCGTGAGATGACATTGGTCCGCAGCGTCAGCAAAGAACATAGTGATAAGACAACCATTTATTGTTAAGGATTATTTTATAGTTTTTAAGAGACGACAGTTGAAGGTTTATTCATGTCTACGATCGAAGACATAGTTTACAAGGAAGACGTCACCGTGGCGATCTTTGTGGGCGGCCAATGCCCCGAAGTGGGAGCTGTAGCCATATCTATTGGCTGACATGATGACGATTACGTTAGTGTTGTACTTTGATAAATGGATGTGTGCTCTTGTGCGAACAGGTATACTGAGTAAAGTGGTTGGTGTGTAGCCGCGTGGCCGGCCGGGCGAGGTGGGCGCCAGTTACCGAGTGAGTAGCGCCAGAAGTCACGTAGCGGTAGCGCGCCGCCCGCGCCGCGTCCGCCCAGCACGTACAGGTGCGCGCCCAGCAGCGTGGCCGAGTGCTTGGCGCGCGCGCACGGCGCCGGGCCGCCCGCCTCCACGCACGACCACATGCTACCTGCGGACGGGGGCAGCAACTATCATGTCAGCTGACACACGGCCCAAAGCACAGAAAATCTCTCGCAGAAATCGAAGCGCTGACCGGTCGCGCGCTGCCTACATTCAGCGATTTCCCGCGACCTCGACTGTACTGTCGGTTCACCCGGTGTCTTTTTATTATTCAATTTTATTAACGGTTTAAAAAAATAGGAATTTGCACAGACCACATGATAGATATACACCTATCCCCCGATTTACACGGTAGATACGTTTCGGAGAAAAACGTGTAAATCAAAAATTAAAAATTTTCAAGTCAAAACCGTGTAAATCGAAAAACTTGCAGAAAATGTATGATTTTGCTATTTAACAGTTGTGATTTTTTTTCAATTATTTTAGGTGTACACAAAAATTAAAAAATGCATTGACAAGTTAAAATATTAAATATATTACGGAGACACTATTTTTTTATTTAACTGCAATACATTAAACAGAAGAACAAAAAAGAAATTACTCTCATTCTTTTTTTCGGATTCGATTCGAATCCCTTCGAGGTCCGATTTCACTTCCATCACTCGAAGTTATTTGTGCCGATTCGATATTTGAAGCAGAAATATTTACAATGTGAGAGATGGTAATAAAATCGGTTATTAAAACAAAAAAATATTTGTAAAACCGTGTAAAAGCGAAAACGAGTACCGTGTAAATCGGGGGTAGGTGTACACTCTATTACACTATACTGAGACACACATACAAACTGCTGTTTCCACTGATCAGCCGTTGACGGTCTGCAGGCTTGCCCGCCGGGTGTTGACACCACTGCAACGCATAACAATTGTACCTTTTAAAATATGATTATTGATTATGAATCATAATTTTATCATATTCTGTTTTAATGAATGATTTTCCTTTATCCCTTATATTTGTTATCCTTTATAAACAAGGTTCGTGAGTGGAGAGCAAGGGCCGACAAGGGCAGCGCAGTGCACCAGCTCGCAAACTAAACAGATGATTTCGTTAAAGTCATCGAAAGACGCTGGACGCTGTGGAGCGCACGTACTGCGGCTGAAATAATGATACTTTCTATCACCAGTGACCGTCACTTTTCAGAAATATTCTTCATATAATAATCAAAATAATTTGTAACGCAATAATACAATAAATCTATATTTAATAAAAATTCATATAGTGTAAGCATTAGATAGATCATGTAAAAGTTAAAAAAAAATAGGCATCAGTGGCTGCAGAGCAATTTCAATTTCAACACCCTTCAGCCATAATGGCGCGCCTCTCCGGACTCAAACGCGCTTCCGGCAAAAACTGCAGCGCCCTCGCCCTCATCGCCCCCGCCCCCCCGCACGCCGCCCGCGCACGCCGCGCCCTCTCGGCGGACGGAGGGGCTCGACCGGGACCAGCCGCCGTAACGAGTAAATATTGACGAGAGGACGCGACCCCGCCGCTCCAACCGTCAAAACGTTTGGTCGATGTAACTAATATGTAAAACTTCTATTGGAACGCTTCATAAATGGTACTGCATTCGTGACCATTGACGGGCTGCCAATTGTTCACTTCAGCGTCCACGCCGATGCGCTTTGTGAGACGAGCTTAGAGGGTCCACATAACTGCACAAGTCTGAAAGTTCGCTGGTGTGCTAAGTTACCGCGCAGCCGACAACGCACTGCCACTGGTGCACAGCGACTCTGACGCGATGTACTCGACGCCGCTGTGCGTGCATTGCACTCACAAAGAAATTGAAACGTTGAAGATCTTATGGCGTCGTTTTGGAGGTGAAATTGGCAAAAAAGTTTTACAAAGGCTTTGACGCTGATCACAAAATCTCTATACACGTACCGTTCATGTTCCAGATCAACGCTCAGTAGATCAGGGGACTGAACAAGGTTTCTGCAGTCCGGCAGAGCAGGTCACCTGCAGCATTTCCTCGAGTTACACGGCTTATTCAGTTTTAGACGTACGAGTCGGCAGTTAGAGGAGTGCGTATGCAACGGATTCCGCTTTAAGATGCGGAATCTACTTATCTCACATACGTATATCTATACCATACTTGTTATTGTGATCACAACTACGACGGTCCTTGCAGTGCTGCCGTTTGGCGGTGTTGGCGAGTGCTTTCAATATGTGTCGTTCTCGTAACATGCTCTTGTGACGACTTATTTTCTTTAACTGTATTTACGACGCTCAGTATAAACTATCGTCTGCTCTTTGTGTTTTGTTTGCGCTAATAATATTTAGTGATGTTAACATAATCATGTCCATTCTTAAACACGCGCGGCTTAGCGGGAGTCCGTGTCTGCAGCGTTCGAGTGGGAGCGCTCCTTGTTGCTACACCACGGCTACTTCTGCCAACAGTGCTATATACATTATTATTGTAATCTTATAAGAACAGCCGTCCAAAGTCTGGCGCTGCCAGAGATTTTATATAAACATTCTCCTCAAAACACGCAACGTAATGATTTTAACTAAAAAAGCAGAGAATGCTCAATCAGTTTCTTGCGGCTGCGAAAACACGTATACATCATCATAATTTGTGCGACTGGTGATCATCTGGAGACGGATTTCAAGTTTGAAGTGTCTCGTGCCGGCTGCTGCGATGCAGCGGCGCGGCGGCGCCGGTGCGCGTGCACTCGTCGCCCCGCAGCGCCGGTGCGCGTGCACTCGTCGCCCCGCAGCGCCGGTGCGCGTGCACTCGTCGCCTCGCGGCGCCGCCCCAATAAAAACTCGACGAACCTTTTTTTAGTCGCGCGGCTTTGTGCCCGGCACCCTCGCCCGCCCCCGCCCTAAAACATTTCGGCTGAAACGTTTAACTTTCCACACGTAAACACATAAAAGGAAATCCCTTTTGTTTACCACAAGACCGCAATACTCACTTTACAGTGAAGCAACGTAATGTAGATATTTAGTTAATAAATGTATTATTTAAAATTGTCTTCAATCCCTGTCTAAATTTAAACAAGTAAAATGTTAAAAACATCCAAATTGAACGAAAAGGAATCGCCGCCGAATGAGATTTCAAAAACCAAACGCGCGGCTATTTCGTTGCTTAAAATTAAAACGTAAACTTTAATTTCCTGAAAGGGGAGACGTTTATTAATTCTGACGTTTCAGTGCAGAACGCGTTGCGCGATCTTCTCTCAAATAACTGCGTTTGCTGCCGCCGTCGGCTGCACCGACTCGCAGCGCTCGCTTTCCGCGTCCGGACGCGCGGGCACCAGCTGCATTGCACAACGTATATATTTTTTATTTTATTTATTTCTATCGAAGACTTACAGTTGCACGTAAATACATATGTACAAAATAATAGTGTAGTTAACCCTTCTTTGCATGGTGATGGAAATTTCCATCATAACATTTAGTCAACAAAAAAATATACTCAAAAACCTTGTAACGTAAATTTGTTGTTGCTCGCAACTTTTTAAGCGACTATTGCGTACAACAAAACGCGGTTGTCGAAAAATAGCAAAGGTCACTGTGAATTACCAGACCTAGAACTTGTAATTCTGCTGTTTGTTTAAACTGGAAGAAAGGAGCGAGATATTAAATTGTTTTATGGAAATAAACGGAGATATAAAATACAATAAAAAATGAAAATGAGTGGAAAAAAGGTTTGTTTTCATGTTTTTGTTATTTTATGTACAATTTATATCAAAACACTATAAATGAATTTCTCAAAACGTTGTAATAGAAATTTACATCACTATGCAGTAACTTCACTTGTAATGTATGGGAATTTTTTTTTTGTAAATGTTTATTTTATGTTGTTTTTTGGGGAAACTTGAGTGAAAGAGATATTGCAGATTATCTTTGTAAGTTATAAGGCGGTTGGCTCTCAGAAGATGGCCTTAATGACCAAGATTCCGATAATGAAAACCACGATGCTGATGAAATTATAAGTGTTGCAGGAGGAGAATGATGATGACGATGTGGATGAAACTGCTGACGTTGAACCTCCTCTTGTAAAACCAGACGATCAAGAACCCCCTCACATCAAATTCATCTAATTTGCAGTCTTCATCCAGTTTTCCATTTGACAAAAGAAACTTGATTTGGAAAAAAAGGAATCTGGTGTGTGACACAGATAAAATTACTTTCTTGGGGAGTTCTGCTGCTTCAGGTGGTCTATCACACCTAGAAACTCCATATCAATGTTTTCACCATTTTATCACTGAAGATTTTTTCAAAACATTACTAAAGGAGACAAATTTATATAAAAAACAGAGTAATCCCAGTTTATCTATATCATTTACAGAATATGATTTGTATAAGTTCTTTGGTATATTATTATATATGCCAGTAATCAAATTTCCTAGCACAAGATCATTCTGGTATACATACTGATATTACTTGTCCGTTTATTGTCCAAGAATACAATAAACATATGGGAGGAGTAGATCTCATGGATAGCTTTTTGGGCAGAATCATATAAAAATGGGGTCTAAAAAGTGGTATTTGCGTATTTTTTTCATCTATTTGATCTTGCTATTATTAACTCTTGGATTGTTTATAAAAAAAATGCTCAAGAAAGTGATGAACCTAAAAAGAGTCTGCTTACAATGGGGCCAATTCAGAAATGAATTGTCCTTTGTGCTATGCAACAAAGGAACCACCAAAGCAGCTAAAAGAGGGCGTCCTGGTACCAGTGTACTAGAAGAAGAATTACAATCAAAAAAAGAAAAGGTTCTCCAGCTCCACCACCTCCAAAAGACATAAGAAAAGATGGTGCTGAACATTGACCAAAAGTAGGTGGGTCACCCCGGTGCAAATTTCCCAAATGTAAAGGCTATTCTACAATTTCGTGTAATAAATGTGGCGTCAATTGGTGCTTAAATAAAATAATTATTGTTTTTTGAATTATCACTAAAAAAAAGAAGACTAAGTAAACAACTTTTTTTATTTATTTAGTACCGGGCTAAATATGTGAAACTGCATGATGATGTAAATTTCCATCATATTGTTTTTTACATAATACATATTTTTATTAACACTAGGATTTTTTTTTAATATTTTTCCTTTAATCTAGAGCATTAATTACATCACCCTGATTTATTTTAAAAAAAATAGTAAAAATCATGCAAAGAAGGGTTAAATTATAAGTTGATTATAAATCAACACTTATAACAGAAATGTTGTATACGTTTCCTTTTTCGAATAGAAAGTGTCAGGAGGCGGTTGTTTCACAGATTTTACCGATACCGATTTTACCTAGCCGATTGCGAGCCTCAGCACCTCCCACGGAGCGTGTTCATGTATCGAACGCTACAGCCGCTGTCGCGTTCGACACATGAACAGGCAAGCGACGGCAGCCGGCACTCCGGTTGTCGTGATTTATGCATTTTAATTACAGCGGAGTCTGGCTTTGAATGGAAGCGCTCCAGTGAGCGCACCCGCTGCACCGACCGGGGGGCGGGCGGCCGCCCCTCCCGGGGGGCGCTTATCTCGTCGGCGCGCGCTTAGCGAAGCCCGGGTGCCGCCCGAGCGGCGTCACCTCGCCGCACTTAATTGAGGAGCGGCATGTGTGGAGCACCAGGTCGACTTGTTTGCAAAACTGCTCCGAAAAAATGATGATGTAAGAATATTCCCGGCCAGGAAAGCATTCTTTGATCTTTATTATTTGGGGGTAGAAAGTAATTAAATGCGGGAGCCTTCGCTCGTGTGTGTGCGTGCGTACTGCTCCTCAGTGCGCCGTTTGTTAGCGTTATCAATTCTAAAATATCTCAGGATATTAATAAAATAATGCATCAATTGCGGTTTAGGACGTTATACTCTAAGCGTATATCGATCTCGTGTGAAATCTATCGACTTCCGTTTAGTTACATTACACAGCATCTAAGAACTTCACGCAGCTCGGTCATGAAATCTTATCGTTTGCCTAAAATATTGCTTGCCGTGACCAGACCGAAAACATCTAGATATCTCGGAGTGAGCGCTATACAACGTGCTTATAAATTTGATTGACATTTTATCGGCGGAGATGACCAGCCCGCTGATGAAACTGGTTTTTGTAGTAACGTTGTGCATGATTTAAATATTTCCCCCGCAACACAAAGTTAACCAAAGAAAAAATATTAGTCACGCTAGGGGCGCGCGGAAGGTTCTTTGTGGGAGGTATGAATACGGTCATTGTGTCGAGTGCGGTGGGTGAATTTACACGGAGCGTCATGAGTACAAGCGCTCGCGTGACGCCGCATTCTAAGTAAACAGACGCACGCGACGCTACACGTTTGCGTACTCACACTTGAACGTAACGGGTTGCGGGGACGCAATAAAACGTTATTTCACGCCGTAATGCCGCCCACCGCATTGACCACGCACAGGCACTAATATTTTTTCCGCACAAACCCTTCATTAAAAGCTGCCGCAGTTGAACCGTGCGACTGTACACGGCACGATCACAGCGCCATCAACAGCGACACTATACCTACAGATAATTAATAAACGTATCTGAGGAATAGACCAAAATAAAAAAAAACTTACTTAAGGGGTAGTTTAGAGCAGTTTTAGACATTATTACAACTAGGCATGATTGCATTTTTTGTCTGATTTGCTACAGAATCAGAAATGGGATATTGGTTACTACGTAAGTTCTATGACGGTGCGAATTTGCATGGATACTAATGATAAAGGAAGGCTGATTTATAAAAGTGAGGATTGACAATGCGCGTAACTATTATACGTCGCATAGAGGAGCGTAATAAAATTATAAATATTTATTGAAAGATCACAACGGAAATATAACGCGGCGAAGGAACGCGAGATTTGGCTCAACGCATCTCATTATCTTTGCCTTCTCTAACAAATGAATATAAACATATCGAGCGCAGTGATTGTCTAGATTCGTGGGTTTATACGAACATGAGTTTTAAAATTTAACTCTTATTTAAATTCAGCGCATGACGCGAGGGAGCGTCCCCAGCCGGCGCGGGGCGCTGCGGCGGGACGACAAATTGGATTTGACTCGGAAACAAGATGAACCTTCAACAGCCAGTCGTGTCTCCCGTGTTACCATTTGTTACAGATTTAAGTAAGTTACCTAATGGTTCAAGCTGTAGTTTTTTCAATATATAAACAGATCCAAATAAAACAAAGGTACATTTTTATACAACAAGAGATTCAATAAAAGTTTCCAATAAATTCGAATTATCGTGTGATAGTTTCGTTTGAGTTGAACCGTATTTTTACATAAACACAGTTTAGTGTAGAGAACAAAGGAGAACATCTGCGAAACTTTGATTTTGTCTTCAACAAAGCTTTGAAAACTGTGAAGACTTATGAAGATCCAAATGCAAGTTGATATGCTATGAGTAACTATTTTATTTGTATCAGTTTGCTATTTCATCCACCGCAATAATCTAACAGATCAGTACGAGACGGAACCACCGGAGGATTGGGGTGAATTATCGGGTGCACGGGGCCGCCGCCCCGCGCGGGGGGTGAACGCCCCCGGGCGCCGGTAGGGTTGCGTACGGCGGCGCGGGCCGTCTCCTTCGGCTTTGCGAAGTATAAACGGGGGCAGGGTCCCTCGCCGCATCGTGCGATAAGTGTTGTTTATAAATTGTCGAGTGCAGTAACCGTCGGACGTTATCACCTTACGCGAGCCCACCGCAGGCGATTAGTTAATTTGAAAAGTTTCTTAAACCAAATCTAGTAAAAATAAATAACACGAGTTGGGAATTAATTGCTCTAATGGCTACAAATGTGTTTAACATTTGTGACAGGGATCAGAAACAAGTGCAACTGACTTTGTTGAGGATCTTCTCGGAGTAGGTAGCACTTCTTGCCATTAGAACTTCCGCAGATTTTAAGTTTAAGGTTGTCATTAGAGGAGAGCTCATTTGGTTCCAGTTTCTCCCAAGTTGGGCCCTTTTGATATTCTTCTCTTGTCGTATACACTACACGTGATCTAAAGTAGATAACTTCAATAACTGTGTGCTCGTTGGCGTTCACAACTTTGTCGAATTTGGGATTACAGGGATGCAAAGTGTTAGCCTAGACTTCGTCCGGACGCCAGAGTTCTCGCAGTTACTTTATTTATTTTACCAAATTGAAATTCCACTCTTTTGACTGATGACACAATACCAGTCAGAATTGGGGCGCATCGCATGATGGGATACTTTTGAGAAATTTGAATTCATATGAAATAATGACACGGTAAAGACCTTCCTCCCCTACCATCATGGTAAGGGTAGAAAGTCCGCCCCTTCCTGAATGTGCGATTGGTACATGGAAGCTATGTGACTGACCAGTTGTGACAGCTGTCGATTGCTCAACGGACTGTCCGCTGATGAAATTATACCATGGACACCAACGCGCCTGTATTAGTAGATTTGTACATCTAAATAGAGAGCATTTCGTCCCGAACGAGCCACCCCAAGAGGCGAGGCGGCGGGGCGGGGGCGCGCAGACGTCGCTGATGAGGCCGGGCAGCGTCCTCCGCTGAGTCGGCAGTTTCCATCGAGACAGAGAAATGGGTCGACAAAGTGACTAATAATAAACTAATATAAAGAGTCTTTATTAAGAAAAAAAATAATGGCTACTTCTTCCTCCTTTGTTAATTAATAACAAATACGTTAGCTGATGGTTTCCAAACAAATAAGAATAAGTTTTACATTCAAAACTGTCTCGATCTAACGGGAAATGAATTAATTAGAGATCACTGCAGTCCACACAGTTCTTCTATTGAAAACGCACAATCTACTAGGCGGGTAGAAAATAACAATTAAGAAAATTTAGACAATAATTATTTTTATTGCGATCTATTGCAACGACTTTTGGCATCACTTCGCAGAGGGGTCAGCAGGTTATCGGCTAAAGATATATCCATCGCTTTCTCAAATGCAACGCTACCTGGATAATTACTGAAGTAACTTCAAGGCGCTGGGCCGTGACTCCGCGTATTGCGTCCAAACCTCTGGCGATGAGATATTTCCCCGATTCTTTAATTCGTTGATGAAATGAAAAAGTCGATTCACACGATAGAAGATGCTAATACTAATCGCACTCGGCGCCGCTCTCTCGTGCGATTTGAAGTCGATAAGGCACGCCCTGCCGCTCGGTGCTGCGCATTGCCGCGGCCTATTGTTAGTATTTAGTGGTCAGCACTTGATACGAAGCAGTGACCATGACAATGCCGTTCAAACGACTATTTCGCAACACGTTATAAAGTAGGCCACCACGTTCTCGCGACCATTGTGATTTTCTCGTAGATGGCCTTTAACGGTTTTTTGAAAATACGACTAAGATACCCTTAACACGTCTTAGAAGACGACTAAAAGGGACTACAAGTTAGGTCAGGATTTAATTGTCCGCCGGTGGATTTCCGGATCTCCTCAAACAACTAAGGACCACTGCAGAGGTTTTCAATTTGGTTACGATATCATTTGACCTCGACTTGCCTTGAGAAGGCGAGGTGTTTCCCGTACAAAAGTAGTAATTTTAATACACAATAAAAAATATAAAGACGTAGCTTTCCTTGGAAATTCCGTAAAAACAAAATACTCTACCTACGGAGAGAAAAGAGAGTTATGTAGAATTCCTACCACCTAAAATACTTCGGGATTCTTAGTACCCCCGGCTCACCATGGCTGCCACCCCCGCTTGGAATAGGGGAGCTGCCGGTGACTGGCGGCCAGGTCTTTTTGTCTGTTGTGAAGTGTGTGTATATCGATACTCGCTCGGCACGCGGGTTAGCAAACGCAGTTTTTTTACTTCAAACGTGATCAGGAGATGCTTCAAATAAGCCTTGAATATTTTTGAGTTGGGATAGTTACGAAACACCTTACTGTCCAATATACCTCATTGCCTAAGGCGAAAATTTACAACCCATGCGTGTTAAAAATGATACGACACTGCAACGTGGACTCTCGACCTGCGCTTCATTGGTCACAGCGGATTCGAAAGTTGAAGTGACGTCGGGACCTGGGAGCAGCAAGTGGGGCGTAAGGCCTCCGGTACAACCAGTGCGCCGGTCCGCGTTACGTTAGCAGCCAGTGAAGAGACGAAGATGTTTGCTTGCATGAACACGGCCTGCCTAGAACTGCATACTTCGCATGTATGCGGAAACTATTCGATTCTATATGATTGTAATTTTTATAGTTTTTTCCATGTATTATTAGATAATTTGGACTTTGGTTCTTGTACTACACAAGACAAGTACCGGAAGTATGGCACTAAAGACTAGGCTGCCCTCCACAATGACCGCGTAAGCTTATGACGTAACGACGTCGTTACCTCGAGAGCAACAAAGAAATGAACCGAACGTTAACCGCCAGCAAGCGGGGCTGCGGCGCTGCGGCGCATGTCGCGCTCCTCACTTACGCCGATTAATTGCTAATTAACAGGGTCATAATTTAATGAAGTTTCAAGGTTTACGCACAAACGGTAATGTTCTATCATAAGCTAACGGCCTGCATGAACACTACAAATAAATCGGTATAAAACAGCAGAGTCCCGCGTTGGGCGCCAATAACTCTTAATTTACCTTCGGAATTTGAATATAATTTTCGGAAATATACAAAAATTTTTCACATTGGCTCAGTTATTACAGTGCAGACGTCAAAGGAAGAAATCAGTTCTTTGTTCAAAGTTATGGTAACCTCATTAAATTGTACAAAGGCACCTGGTTCAGCGCCTGTTATGAACATTTTTACACACTTAAAACTATTTTAAAACAAAGAGCTCTAACGCACTGACGTAACAAAAATAAAATTCTTATTAAAGAATGAAAATAATATAAAAATCCATTAAAACTCCACATTGCAAAAAATAAAGAAACTATAGAATTTGTGTCAACAGCTACTGGTCGTAATACGTGGCGGCGCGGTCTAATTAATCCGTCAATCATTGTCGTCGGGGTCCACGCGGGCCGACGCGCGCCCACCTCGCAATACCTGGAGGACTGTTATCATTACTCAATAAGCAGGCGCCACTCACCGGCCGGCGCGCATCGCCGCGGCGTCCGCGCGCTGCTCCCCACGCGCCCCGCTCAACAGTGCTCAGCGGAGATTAATTGTAATCATGTCAAAACAACACTTTCCCGCAGATTTGCCGCTTTGTAAGCAACTGTATTATTGATGCGAGTGCATTGAACCCGCGGCACCGCGGCGCGACGTGACACGCGACCGCTCCGTCGGGCTCCCGGGACGTACTGAGCGCCGGAGGGTCCGCGGCGAAACTTCCCGAATTCGAAATACGTAAGCTCTTACGTATGTTTACCGATACGCTCTTGTCTCCCTAACGAAGCCTTTTTATTACTTTTCAAGGAACGGTTAACCCTTTGTTTTCGTCTGACATGTACTTTAAATTTTCAAAAGCATAATTATTGAATCAGAACACAAGTACTGTGTATATTTTTTGTTATATCTTTACTTAAAGTCTTCACATTGATGCACTCTTGTCAGGATGTCGTGGTCGTGCTCCTGTCGGTTTGGTGCCCCCGCTGCTCTCGCTACGCGTCGCCATGCAGTTCGGTGTTTAGCGGAGTGACAGCATTCATTTACGTAGCCTAAACGTAGCCCGTAAACTGTCACTAGCAGTTTTGATGAGATCAGTCCAGTGTTAGGCAGAAAAAGTATTTTTAAGAGAGTTAGTGAAAGAACACCGCTTCTAAATTAATTTCAAATTATTTCCTAATTATCATTGGTATATTGAACTTTAATTGTTTCTTATTACGATCTTTAATTTACGGACTAAGAAAAACTTTTGATATACGAAAATATTGCACAGAGATTGCAATGGTGTAAAAAACTAAACAAAGGACTTTACGATTTGTGTAATTATTATCACATCGTTTTCCTGTCTTAAGAACTCTTGTTTTTGCTAATTATAAAATGTCTAGCAGTTAAAAAATAATAAAAGGCGGTTAATGTACTCTAAGCAAAGAGTCATTCAAAAACTAATCTCTTTTCCAAAACGAAAATAAAATAAATTTCTTATTTTGTGACAGAGAATTTGAAAATAAATGGAATTTATCTGTTGGTTTATATATTATCTAAAAGAAACTTTTGATCGTTAACATATTTAAAAGATATTTGCTTAAACGGCAGCACGATAATGTTGGACGATGCTTTGTGACTCGGAACGTGCGCGATCGATGAGGCGGGAAAACACAGAAAGCGCGGGAAGGCACGCGAGATCCGCCATTTTGCCAATCCTGTCGTCATGGCAACGCCTTTGTACGATTAATTCACGGGTGATTTGTCAGGTCGGTTTATTAGTGTAACATTATTGAATTTCTTTTAAAATTTTAAGTAATTGTGTAGTTAACGTAAATACAAGAATGACTTTTAAAGATTATGATGGATGGTTTTTAGATATGTTGTAACGTTGCATATTAACGTCCCATATATCTTAGTTAAAATTTTAAGCAAAAAAATATAAACACGTGAAACGCTATAAGCCAGCGCTCAGTATTTTGTCTGTGTCCATAGTTCCATCATTATGTAATCCTTATTATTTTTAATTTTGTTTATTCTTTTATCTCTTCTCTTTTTGTTTTACAATGTTTTAAATTTTTTATCTCCGTTCTGACAGTAAACAATGACGTCAACTGCTTATGGTTTCTTCCCTTCCTTCATGTCACCTCCGGGTTAACTGACAGCGGAGCTAATTGCACACATATTTACATATGTATACATGTGTATATAACTGTGACATCTATTCGCAGTTGCGAGTTTTATACTTAGAATAACCTACGGTCGTTGAGGTTGAATCTATTCGTACCGCGCACCAGCACGAGCACATCCCGCCAACTGCCGGCGCTCCTCCTTTCAACCCGCTACCGCCTAGAACCAGATCAGTCCCAGAAGATCGTGCGGCCGGCTACCACCACCATCAAGGGAGTACCGAGCTGCGGTGTAAAGTCAGACCAGGCCTTCTGCCCCCTGTCCTTTTGATTTAAATACATTTTTCTTCTGTTGCCGAGTTGCTGTTTTCTTTTCACCTACCATCTACAGCCTGATACGGCATAATGTTTAAAAACAGATGCTATACATAACATGGCTCGCAAACAGATAAAGATTAGGATGGAGGTACGAGTGAGCCGAAGGCCTTTAGTAGCTGTTTGACACTGTCCTTAACGAAAACAAGAGGCCAACGTCTTGGAACAGAAGTGTCGTGGCGCTGTTCATAAAAGGGTGATATCTTGCTGAAGACTCATTAAAAGGCCCATCTCACTTGTGTGCCGTGACTGCGAGTTGTTCTCAAAGGTCAAACCAAAATGTCTCGTGGGCAGGTTTGATGATCCCCAGCCTCCCGATCAAGCCAGCTTCCGTAAAGACTAATAACAGACCACATTCATACGCTGCGGCTGATTATAAAGAAGACTGAAGACTATGCCTGGTCTTTGTGGACTACGAGAAATCCTTCGATTTGGTCGAAACTTTTGGTGTGTTGCAGTCCTTTCAAAGATGCCAGATCAACTATCGGTACATCCAGATGTTGAAGTACTCATGTAAAAACGTTACCATGTCAATCAGCCTGCAGAACCAGAGCTCGAAACAAATACAGTTACAAAGAGGTGTGAGACAGGGAGACGTTATTTTTCCGAAACGGTCACCGATGAATGAGACTAAGGAGGACCTGGGTACAATACTCGATAAACTCAGTAGGGTTTCTGGACAAGTAGGCCTTAAAATAAATATGGACAAGATGACGTTAATGTCTAATGTCCATGCCGTGCCTGCTCATGTAGTTGTCGTCGACGCTACGCTCGGAGTTGTAGACGATTATATATACCTGGGAAAAATCGTCCAGCTTCGTAAATCCAACTTAGAGAAAGAGGCCACTCGCTGAATCCAAATCGGGTTAGTAGTGTTCCGGAAGCTCCGAAACATCTTCTCGACCAAATCACCGCAAGACCTGAAGACAACGGTCTTTGAGCAATGTGTGTTGCTAGTAATGACACACGCATCCGAGATGTCGCTTACGACCGCTCTCATGAGAAGGCTCAAGGTCGCCATTCAAGAAGAGGGACAGCTTAGGAGGTTGAGAGAATTTGCAGAAGAACGACGGCGTAAGGTAGCGGGAAGCCTAATCTTTGCAGCGGGCATCTATCGGCTGAAAAGAAGAACAAACGAGACGCTCGCTGGGGCCGGACGGTCTAACCGAACACCTGTCTTCGAATCCGAATCTAACTGCCTCGCTGTTTACGATGAAAATATTTCTTGAGCTCGATGCGGTCTGACGATAGGTCGCTAGCTACAAGCGTTTGCCTGCAGATAATTTAGTTAAACTTTTTTGTAACGTAAAAAATTTCAAAGTTATAACATATGTTAGAAATTTAAAATAAAAAAATATATTTTTTGCAGCGTAGACGAGCATCATTTTGAAAGATCGCAAAGTATAAACAAAATGATTTGATGTTAGTGTGACTGCATGCGTTGATCGCAATTTTAACCGTATTTGTTTGGTATGTAAGAGTAAGTGTATATACGTGTACACTTAGTGTTACGAACTCATAGACGTGGAACAAAAACAAGATCGAGCATCCAGAATCGCTCGCCGCGGTGTCGTGACTGTAACCAAGATAATCCGCGGCCGCTGCCCCCGATCGGCGCAGCTAGTTGACGCCAGCCCTTCAAACCTCGCACACGAGATCGCTCCTGGCGCGCACCGCCACCAACATAATATTTATATTTAAACTACGATTATTGTAACAGTAAACAAAATTTCTTTACCTAAAGGTCTATCGTGCGCAGAGCTAATGTTTTCTCTGTGTGTTATAGTATACTTCAATTGATAAATTATTCGTTCGTTAATGGCAGTGGATCTCTGTTCTTGGCCGCCTCTATCTATTGCTAAGCAGCAGGAGTAGAATGTTACAGTCAAAAAGTGACACTTTATAAAACTCAAAACAGAGCTGTGCAAGCCCGTCCCTCGCTCGGGCAACTCTGCGCCTCATCCACACTCTCCAGGTCATACAGTACAGGTCCATGCGTACAGGTACAGGCGCGCCATTTAAGCAATGCAGACTTGCATGTCGACCCGTAACTAATAAAAATCGCCCAGATCTTAGAACGGGGACGACACAAATTATTTGGTTGTTGGTGCCGCCACCTACTATACTTTTATATTCGGTACATTAAAATGTCGCATTATATTAAGACACGACGACAATAAACCAAGGGTACGATGACTTATTGTCTTCGTGTCAGCACACCGTCATCGTCACCATTTTCTAACTAAGCGGCCTGGTCGGTAACGAGTCCGGATCATACATCAAAGGCGGCGGCTATACTCGTACTTTTATTTGTTCGTCATACGTTTCTTCCGCCACGTCTTCTACTAGCTCTAACGCTTTTCGAAGTGAGACAAGAGGTTCGGCTCTCTCGGGCGTCCTTGTTACGAAATGCTTACCGGGTATTACCGACAAGTGATGCCCAATCCGAGGCCCCTCGCGGGTATGCTTCAGGATGACCACTGCATGCAATTCGACGGCATCTCTATTTACTATATTGTGAGAAAGTTCAGTAATTTTAAAAAAAAAAAACTTGTTTTTAATTGAGACAGCTAATTCTATTTTTTTTTAATGTATTATTATATCAGCCTTATTAAGTCCACTGTAAGAATTAGGTTTTCCAGAAAAATCACCCTCCATAGAAGAGTATGAAATAAAAAGCTTTATTAATTATTATTGTTATTCTTACCTTTAAAAGTTTTATTATTGCATTTAATACAATATAACAGCATAAATTTGCTCGTTGTTCAGTACAATTTTCTTTTTGTCTATGTTATTGCACTACTGTCTTTGACGTAACGTAGCTGTGAGTGACAGCTGTCAATGTTTTGTGCACATAAGTGATCTTTTTTATCGATGATTGTAAATTCAATAACACTTCTCTAATGTCCTCCTGCCGATTTGTCTTATCATCACAGACGTGATCACAGTTCACAAGCGCGGCGGTGGGCGAACGTACGCCGCACTCCGCCACGATGCGTAGCCACCGTTAATTGTTAGCGCGCCGGCCGCGCTCACCTGTGTGCACTCCGCGCCCACCCGCGCCCACCCGCCGGCACTCCGCGCACTCCGCGCACTCCGCTCGCAGCCGCAGCAGACGCTCCGTGAGCGCGCGCGCCTACAAACCAAAATGACACGGCCCGGACCTCCGAGCGAGAATCTTCCCACTGTGAGTTGTTTACAATTCGTCTAAACTCTATTTCAGTGCCAATGAACAGGAAATGCTTGATTAGCTGCACTTTGGAACATTTGTGAAGGAACAACGATATTACAGTACAGTGTTATTTTTTCATGGTATACATTGGTTGTTAAATAATTATTAGTTTCTCTATTTACTAGTTATCTAGTTTGATAGTTTTACTGCACGAATATTGAAAATACAAAATAATTAGCAATTTTTTAAATTATTTATATTATACTGTTTATATAATAAAAGATAAATTAGACTCCCTGATAAATATCTCTCTAATCATGATAAGAAGTGGCATATTTATCACAAAATTTTATTAACATTTTGTTATTTTATCTTATAATGCCAATATTTACTGAAATTGTAATAATAGACTTCTAGTAGCAATGATATAATAATATATTTTTTTCCCTGCATTATTAAATGCTAGTATTAATTGGAGGCCTGTTAAATCTGTAACATTTACTTGTAAAAAAACTGTCATATTTACCATAAGTTTTTAATGTTTACCATAACACAACAAAAGCAGGAAGTAATTGATGCTTAAATAAGTTACTCATCATTGATATAATTAAGTTATAAAACATCATAGCTCACATTATCTGTTATGTGCGGACATTTGTTTTTTAAACAATGTTGTTACATGAATTTAGTTGAAATTATTTTCTAAATAACCTCATAGAAGCAGTATGTGTTTATTTCTTTGCTAACATGAAGGCATTGCAAGCAACCTATGTATTGGTCAAAAGTGTACAATATCTCATTAGCTTGCAGTGGCCTATACCTACACAGTGAGCTGTTTTCATTCTTAATGATTCCAAATGTTGGCAATCAATGACTGTCTTTAGTGTTGCCACACAATTAAAGTGTCATTAAATAATTACAATATAACAATAAAGACTAAAAGAGCCAGAGTCGTTTGGTGGGTTTCCGCTGGCTCAGATCTCTCATAAATATACAGCACTCAAAAGTAACTTGATCACTGCAAATACATCTGGGCTAACACATTCAGTGCTCCACCACCATATAGCCAGTGAAATTGTTAGTGTTGATTTGAGCCAAAGAAACTATCTGATTGCATCTTTTTTTAATATTCCAAATTGTTTTCAATCACTGCCATCATGCAGTGGTTGGCTTTTTTGCCTTATCTATCACTATTTATGTTTACATAATATTAAATTTACTCAATTTAAATTCTAAGCTATTTTCCATGATTGTTACATATATTTCATATAATTTCCTCCTATAGCACATATTTATGTTGATGAATAATAACACCAACCTGCAGCTTATTAATTATACTTATAAACAATTAGCATGTGTTCTATTTAAGTTCACGGGCCCTTCTGCTCCATGAACTCAGCTCCGATGAAGCTGTAGAAGCTCTTAGGCTAATAATAATACCATCAACAGAGAAAAAGTATGTGTTCTATTAGACTACACTGTGCAGCTAAAGATGAGAAAAAGTTATGCTTTACCATGTTTCAATGTTTTTTTCTGTCTTAAAAATAATTGTCATAAATAATAATTGGATCCCTTTTTACTTGTCCCAGGTAAAGCTGGTTGTTGTGGGCGACGGTGGCGTGGGCAAGAGCGCCATTACCATCCAGTTCTTTCAGAAGCTGTTCGTCACAGACTATGACCCCACCATTGAGGACTCATACATACAGCACACGGAGGTGGATGGCCAGTGGTGCATACTAGATGGTACAGCAATTGATGTCAATTGTTAAGCTCTCAGAAAAGTTGACAGATACAATATGCAGTATTATCTGTTGTATATTAATCATTAATATTTTTATAGCACATTTAAAGCAATGTATCAAGACATTTCTATACAGAACTTTTAAAAGTTTTGTATGCAATAGTTGTGAGATGATCCGCTCTGTTTTGAGCTCTGATTTATTTTGTAACACATTCTTGATATTGCAAAATAGTTGTTGCATTAGTTAAATTCTGGCATAAAGTGTTTGACTGTGCCACTTTTGTTGGCAGTGCTGGACACGGCGGGGCAGGAGGAGTTCAGCGCGATGCGCGAGCAGTACATGCGCAAGGGCGACGGCTTCCTGCTCGTCTACTCCGTCACCGATGTGCAGAGCTACGAGAACATACGTCACTTCCACACGCAGATCCTGCGCGTGAAGGACCGGTGAGGCGGCATTCGTTGTGACCTTGAAGCAAAAGTTAATTTTTGTTGCAGAACCAAAGAAGTGTGTTTTAGATCAATAGATTTAAGATGACTCTCAATTTATTGTAGTAGTTACTTAGTCTATACATTGTATGCTTCCAGTTTCACAATGTTGCTAAAGAATTGAATACAACAATCAATTGGTTATCAGTGAGAAGCAGGGTATGATGGTAGAACAGAGGTATCAAGTTACTAAAAGCCAAGTCGCTTTGGCAAACGCTCTGAGTGGTCCAAGGGAATTCAAGGATGTTGGCTTGGACTATCACTCAATGTGTATTTAGGAATGTCTCGTCTGAGCTACCGGCCAACACACTGCCCATATAATAATTTTACTGCGGTTGTGTCACAGCGAGTCGTATCCCATGCTGGTGGCGGCCAACAAGGTCGACCTGGTGCACGCGCGTGTCGTCAGCGAGGAGGCGGGCCGCGAGCTGGCGCGCCAGCTGGCCGCGCCATACATCGAGACCAGCGCCAAGGAGCCGCCGCTCAACATCGACGCCGCCTTCCACGAGGTGATCACTTGCAACAATTAGATATGAGTATATGCAAATGAAGGCGGTCTATCCTTGACATTTCTAAATGGACACAGCACAGTTTAAGATATTGTTGAAGGTAGCGCGGCACGCGACGAAGTGGCCGCTGTTCTTCGGGTACTGAAGACACGTTGTTTCATTTAATAAACTCGCTTTGACAGTAGCTAAACTCGAGGGAGCTGCCTAGATCCTCGGCTCGAGTTGTTACGTTAGTTAATTGAATGCATTAAGAAGCCGAAGTTCATAGGTTGGTTGCACAAATGTACATGCAGTCCAAGTCGAGAATACCTTGGCTTGGGATGCGTTCACCATTTCAAAGCAGGAGTGCCCAAGAGGAACAAGACCTGGACCTTGTCTAATTGCTATAGGATAACTGTATTTTATATTTTGTTTGGAGCAAGAACGCAGTAAGTTTAGCTTTAGAGAGTGACTTGTGTGTTGCAGCTCGTGCGCATCATCCGCAAGCACCCGCAACAGGAAGAGAAGCAGCGCCGCCGGCGACGGTTCTTCGGCCGTTGCGCGCTGCTGTGAACACCACGCCCATTACACATTGCTTTCTCACTCACTCCTCATCGCTCTATCCCTTTCTACACTTTTGAAGACCTTCATACAGTGTTACCCGACTACAAACAATAATATCTGATTTATTACCCTGCGATTTAAGTTCGGCTGCGTCGCCGCCCTTTCGTCGCAAACCTAGTGCGCGTTAGATCCCTCGCAGATGTTATCGATGATAAGCAAACCGTTTCTCCGCGCTGCACCGCGACGCGACGTGTTTGTGTAACTTGCTTGCTGTCTAAATGTTTTGCTGTTCAATGTATTTGTTGGCTATTGCACGGAGTGGTTCTTTGACATTACCAACGGCCCTCTTTGAGCCGACCCGCGTTAGCTGTAGACGCGCACGGTATGTTTAATATTTAGCGGAGGCGTGCGCTGCACCGAGCAAGTCGACCCGCACTCGCGCCATCTGCACGCACTGTCCAGTCCATGGGGAGCAACTTTAAGGAATTGAAATTATTTAGGATTAAATGTCGTAAGAGATAACGAAGGCCTACCCAGCTGCGCACGCCCACGCGCCCTCGCCGCGACGGCCATTTCTATGGAATATAAGTCTTGGCTCAAGTCCCAGTAGTTAATTTGAGAAGGTACTATAGGTGGGAGTTTTGAGCCGGGTGTGTAATTATTAATATTGATGTTCCATGTGTTGTTAACGAGATTTTTCAGCGCGCACACACACGCACACATATACACGCACAAACGAACACTGAGATGTTGATATTCTGTAGCTGTACTTTTGAATTTGTATACAGCACCGCATAGACCGAGCTAATGCTGTCAGTTGAAATATTATCAGCGCCATCTGTTATCTCGTGACAAGATCACTGTCCGCTTAGAAGTTGTCGACGTTTGCTTAGACCGCGGGGGCGGTGGGCGCCATCGCAACGAATAGCGTTTAGTTTAGTTTTAGTTATCATAATCTAGTTACTATTTAAGTCGTATATTTATTTAAAAAAAATATAAGCGATTATAAACAAATAGTGCGATATCTGCTAATAGCCGGCGCGGTTTGGCGTCGCCTCGGAACAAATTAACATAGAGCGTACAAACTACCCGTGAAGCTTCCGACCGCACGCGGACCTTTTGTAATACTTTTGATATACCAAAGAGTTTCGTTTTCTCAATTCTAGTCCTTCTTTACATTCTAGTGTTTTTGTACAGACAGTACTAACACCGACCACGTCGACTGTAGCCGCGATAGTAGCGAAGTATGTGTGTTGTTGTTCACGTGCTGTAACCTGCATTAAATGAAATGCATCACGAGTGTTTTATTTAATTACTCCCTCTACAATATCCTTTTAAACATTGCGTCATAAGTTAAAAGTTATGGTGGCAGTGGCCATAAGGGCTACCGTAGCCACGCGCCCGCTGTGACAACTGCGCGGTGGCGTCGTGTTTGGGGTCTCATCAAAGGGCTACCTAGTTCGAAGAAAGTGATCTCATGCCGCGTATAAAATTGTCAACTGTATTCCTCGGCCATTAGCAGAATGTCACTACAGTGACAGATGTCTAAATCTGTCAACATACTTTTATGTTTCAGATGCTGATTGCTGCATGAAATACTGTGCTGTATGTCGCTACTCTCGGTGCAGTAATCGCTAAAATTTGATTTTTTTTAATCACCGGCCGCTAAACCAAAAACCCACGTCATAAACTTTTCGATAACCCGATACAATTTTTGATTAGGAAACCTTTAGTAAATGAAAAAAATAGGATAGAATAACATTTTTGATGTATATAAAAACAATGAAAAAATTTTACACTAAAGGCTTGGCTTAAAATCTGATTTTTAATGATCGAAGACTATCTCAACAATATACAACAGTGGTTATTTTCCTGTGGTATAGTACTACGCATACAAATAATAATCGCTGACCCATTATATTATTAATAAAATAGGTCAGTAGCAGTATTAAATATATTTATTTAATTTAAATGAAACTTGCGCATATCAGAGCACCTATGTGGCGTGTTTTCGATAAATAAGTGACTTAAAAGGCTACTAGATGGCGTTATATTTTGACAATATATTAAAATCGAATAATTGTTTTAATTAATTTCCATGTACTGTCAGTCATGCAACTGATGAAGCAATTTTTCAGGGCGACTGAATTACAATATTCTTCATAAGTATTGACGTCGATTCACGTAGCAAGTCACTGTCCACGACTGTCGCTCAAGCGATCGCACACAAAGTAATGTTTGTGATTTAAAGAAATCGTACCTTTGTTAGATTTCTTTTTTTATGTGCTTTCAATTTACACCACCGACTAAGAAAAAAAAATTTGAACTATTTTAAAATTCTCAGTTATTTTACGACAACTTTTCATAGATGGCAGTTACATACATTTTGTAATAAGTTTCTGTCGTAAGTAAATATGCCATGTATATATTATATATATATAATATAATATACTATTTAAGGTATATAATTATAAAGATTTTTGCATATTATAAATCTATATTTGAGATATGTTGATGGAGTTCTTGTTCCTAAGTACTTGTAAATAAAGTAAATGCAATAATTTCGGATAAATGAATGGATGAGAAATGTAATAATATGAGATGCGTGCTACGCAAAACGAATTATATTCTGAACCGGGTTCAAAACAGGCACTATCTACTACGCACGCAGATATGTATCCATGTTACGATTATTTACACTGGCTAAATGGAACATTCAACGATCCAATGTGTCTAAACTGACCTCCATATACACGTATGATTGTTTACACGTGGAAAAACTTTAAACGGGTGAATGTATGGCTCATTTGTGAACGAAAATGCTGTAAAGCTTTCATACCTATTTCGAATCAACCTGTATAAAGTGGTCACTCTAAAACATGTTGCACTAATTTGTTTGGTCTTTCAGAGTGTGGTAGGCAAATAACCAGACAGTAAATAATAATTAAATTTAATATGCAGTAATCGGAATTTTGAAAACGATTCGTCTACTATATTATCATTACGTAGATATACATTATTTCTGAAGGCATTGGTTTTTTTGGAAAGTGTGATTATTTATTGACAGCAACACAATCCTTTTAAAGCTTTTAAGCTATTAAACTTAGTTGTCTGTATGCACACTGAAGTCGCTATCAGCATTGTCATCGAAACGTCATCGACCAGTTGGCCGTATGAACCAGCAAACATGGTGTAAGACGCATTTCTAACTATAATTGCACTGACATTACTTCCTATAGAGAGAACAGACTTCATCGCAAAGCACATATGGTATTGGTTTGTTCCCTGGCCCATCCACCCTTGTTTGGAACGTTGTTTTTTTTTATGACCTCCGCTATTGGGAGCCTTTCCTTCCCCTATTTATGGTGGAACAGGGACTTTATTTGCAATTTAATTTTTTACATGATTTTTTATTTTTACTCTCTTCTTTCATATTTTACTTTCTCTTTTGGTCTATTATCTATCTTTCGTGCTACATTTCTACTTTTTCATTTTCTACCCTGTTGCTCTGTTCATCTATCATTCTTTCCTCTTTTCTTTTTACATTTTTTCATTTTACATTTTTATTTTACATTTTTACTTATTTTCTATAATACATTATATATCACATTTGAGTTTTATTTTATCACATTTTATCACATTTCTTATTGTATATTTGGATTTTTATTTTTTTGTATAACGTTTTTTACTATTTTCTTGCAACTGGAACGTTGTTTAGGTACAGACACTGACAGGAGCTCAACGTACCCCTGTTAGAAACCAATGATTCCAATGCAATCTGCGCGCCGGAGCGTTTGTGAGTCCGAGGGAGGAGTTGAGGAATGACGTGTACACTGCGGTGCACAGTTGAAGCTGCCCGACATTCCGTATTGCTTGTGCGAACTAAGAATTTTGAAAAGAAAACTTCAGAACAATATTAACTTCGCAAAGAAACGGATAAACTTTTAGATTTGTCGTAAAACTTAGGGAATATTTTATACGTGCAAATAGAAGTGAATAAAAAAGTTGTTGATAGTACAGTTAATATTAGATTAAAAAACAAATGTGGTCAGAAAGTAGTATTTAATGAAGTATATTTTGCGTATATTTATATAATTTGTATATAATATGGAACGAGGAAAATAATTGTTACGGTCAATATTGAAATAATAAATAAATGGTGTGGATTTCTGTGACGGATGCCTCGCGGAAATTAATGTATATATGTAGCTGCTACTGCGGACGATTCAGGTTTTTCTGAAAAAAAAAACATAAACAATACGTTAGGGCGGACATTGTCTCCGAGTAACCTTACCAGTGAAATAATAGCATAAACAAATATTTTAAAAGTCACCTTGGTTTTGTTTAATTTATTTATTTGCACGTTTGGGACATGCCCGCACACAATCACTCCAGTGTGCGCAAGAGCAGGCTATACCTTGCATCGATTTAAATGATGTTTCTTCATCATGACCCATCATCACGGAAAAGTATCGTACTCATTACTCATTCTCTACCTTAGGAATGGTGTGTTGGAAAGTGAAAGGTCTTCTTAGCCTCTTCAACTAAAGCGGGCAGCGGATTTCCCGGAGCCTTTCACCAAGATGTCAATGAAACCACGACACCCAGCACACACGTCGCTTTCGCCGTTACCTACACTTAACTGTGTATGTGTGTATATGATGATTATACTCCGCAAACTCCGGCATGGTTCTGTTGCTGTAATTCAATTAGAACAATTTACAAATCTAACATTAGTTGAAGCTGATAAAAACATAGTAAGCCGGTACTCCCGTCCCCCCACCGGCCCCCTCGATGATCCGGGAGATTAACGGGAGACAAACAAACGACCGCCGGCCGCCATTTTCCATTGTAAATAGCGCTGAGATATCAAGCTCTACGGCATTATAAGAAATCTATCAAGGGACCATGGTGAGAGAGAGAGAGACGTAATAACTAGTCAAACGCTCCGCCGCGCCGAGCTCGTGGAAGAGGTCTGTGCACGCAGCGCTGAACCGAACCAAACGATTAGGAGCCGGGCGATGCGGACGGGGCTTGGACCGAGTGCTCGCTGATTGATGAAGTCGGAGCTCCCCCCCCCCCAACCCCAGCCCCGTCCGAACAGTAATTGCGCGGTGCAATGTCTTGTCAACGTATTTATTCATTCAGGACAAGTTGGCCGAAGCTGCGCGTACCCGAACAAACAGTTCGTATTATACCGTTCACTCTACAATGTAAGGGGCTTCGTAACGTATCTCCGCCCTCTGAATAATAGATGCAGCGGGAGCCCGAGCGTGTGCAAATGTATTCAGGCGTCTGGTGCGTGAGGCGCGCGGGCGGCGCGCGGGCGGATCAAAGGACGGAGTGATCACGCAGGATCAGGGCGTGACGTCCTAAGCCCGCGGGCGAACACGGCCGGCGCGGCGCGGTGCCGCTGTTTACAAACAATCAACATCGCAAGGACCCGCAGTCGGTTGCTTCAGTTTCTAATGCGAGTACGATTTATGGCACACGGCAGAGAGAATGTTCCGGTCGTGTATCGGAGCACGTAACTCGTTTAATATATGTATCCGGGACGGCGGCGCTCCCCTGCCCTCACCCCCTCCGCATCGAGGAGCGGCGGCGCGCGCCGCGTACGCTTCTTCATAATGCAATTGTGTTATAACTATTTAATAAAGTCTCAACGCTTCATGTGGGTCGATCATTAATATTAGAAAACGTTCTGCGTCATAATAATAACAACACGAGAATTTTCGGAGGCCTTTCGTAAAGCAGTTTCGGGCAACTTGCTTCGCGTCCGGTGCCCGCGCCGCACAGCTGAGCACCGTGTAAAAGCACTGGTCGCAAGCTGTAACTACTTCTTACGTTATAAATAAATACAAAGTTGCATAAATTAGCTTCAATAACTTGCTTAGTTTGAATTTAAAACTTTTGGTCTCAACTAACCTTACATACACTATCCTATCCGCGCGATGCGCCGTGGCCTGCTGTTATCGCAGCGCTTCAAGTGCTGGCACCGTTCGCACTGCGGCGCTTGTAAATCGTTCTTTGTTTGGCTCTTTTTCCAAGTCGTGTACTCCCGGTGGAAAAGTCATGGTCATGAAGTCACTGAGCGTCCATTCTCCTGCCTTCTCTCGCTCCCGGAGGTTCCTCGAACGCACAGATTCCGAAAGAAACCGGACGGAATACCCATAGCTGTCTTTTCTATTATCCCAAATATACAGATCCCACCAAAAGCGTACGGAAAGATTCCTAATTTGTACCAGGCAAAAGAATTTTAGAACTGGAGGTCAATTGGTTGCCGATACGTGCGTTCTTTGGTCTTTAGGTGCTGGAGGATGGGGTAACCAAGCAGCGCTGAATCCATGCCCTTTGCGATATTCTTCTCCAGCATTACATAAGTAAAGCGTCAGTGCGTTTTTAAATCGTTAAAGTTTCGGGTACGTAAAGCATTACTGGAAACTCTTGAGAACTCTTGAGTATGTGCCGTCCTGCCGGCGGACCCCAATTTGGTCGGAGGCAGCTATTTATTTTCGTCAACACACAGCGCGCCAGTAACAAGGTTTGTCTCGACAAAAAATTGAATGAGTCGCGCGAGCGTGACACGTGCGCGTAATTGAACCGCCCCGTCCCCCGCCGCCCCGCCGCCCCGCCGCCCCGGTGATATATACCGCATGTGTTATACGTTCTTTCCCATACGGTTTATGATATAAACTATTTGCATTTTGATTTGCGCTGCACGCGAGCTGTTACACGCTACATGCTATAAGCTATTTGATATACGATGCATGTTGTTGGCTATATGTTAAATGCTATATGCTACATGCCATACGGGTCGCCCCCGAAACTTTGAATTGTGTCAACGTCAGCATTTCCGATATCTCTCTCCGCGCTCCATGCACGCACACTCATTGACATGGGGTGCACGCGTGTATTTGCCAATCCTCACTGTCGACAGTAAAAACTTGAATAATCTTTGTACACAAGCTTCGTTTTATATAACATTGAAAACCGAAGTCTTTGTTGAATCGCTCTTTATAAACTTGTATTTAATTATTTGAATTTCGCCCTAAGGCCGGACTCCTTGGTGTAGGCGCGACCGTTTCTCAGGCAATTTTCGAGATCATGTCAACGTTAAATAATGTTCTCCGGACTCGGCAGCGATGCCACGAAGCCGAATGTTAATTTTAACCGTTGTTGTTTAGCGGCGTGTATTCCACACGGGTACGAGTTTTAAAAATATCTGAACTTTTCTGTTCTTTATGTTTTAATTCCGGCAGAGAGACAAACGGAACAAAAAATAAATGAAACAAATACCATACCAGTCGCGGCTGCGACCGAAAATGCGCACACAAATTTTTGCTTCGTGAGTGAGGTTTCATAACATTCCTTTGTTAATTTTTCGATTAGTTTTCTCGCAAGTAGGTTTGGAAAATAACATTAAACATTTTGTGCGCACAAAGGCGAGGCAGCACTAAATAAAAAATCTAATCGACATCTGCAGTAACGAAGTCAGCGGGGACCGCGTCCGCTCTCCTCAAAAATTATTGAGCAAAAATGTACTCGTGTTAGTCCGCAACGACGATGATATTTATTTTATAGTTGCAACGAATTTTTAAAATACATTACAGTACGTGGAAATATTCGAAGAGTTCTTTGAAATTGTAGAGATTTCGGAATTTCGTTTATTTTTTAATGGTCAGTTTAAAAAATTTCTGTGTGAATGAGACAGCGTGGCAGTAAAAACTTTACCTGCTACAAAACAACTCGATAACGACACGGGTTCGTAGGCGGCGAGCATGTGCTACAACCTTGTCTTGCTACGGGGGTTACGCCGGGGTGCGGCGCGTGCTACGCCGGCGTATTGCTACGGCTGTCACGTAGAGCCGTAGCCCGCAATTTTTACGAGTTTCGGGGATGCCCGACCGGTAACGCCGGGGCAAGATGTATATCGATACCAAGTTGAGCGGCACACCGCTAGCGGTGCGGGACGCCGCGCCGGCCGGCCCGCTCGTTCACTTCCATAAACAAGTTAACTGGCGGTGCGCGCGGCCGCTGGCTGCCATTTCCTGTTTCCGGCGCCGCCATGAATCACTCCGTATTAGCGGTAATTGAGTGACACATGCGGTGCGCGCCGGAGGCTCGGCAGGTGTGACGGCCCCGGCTGGGGGGGGCCGCAGCGGGCACTCGTCCGCGATCACCGCGCGGCGTCTGGTCGCCTATCGATTTGTTTACACGGCAGAGATTACTCGGAAAGAAATTAAGCTTTAATTCCGCTCCTGCTTATTGTCAGAAGTAGACATCGGTAATTACGACTTTAAGATTTTTAAAATTTCAAACATATCCCGGAGTTAAAAATCCAGAATATTTTCCAGGAACACGAACTAATAGAAAATAATTTATATCATTTTGTCTAATTGTTGACACAGTAGACAAGCATTTGACGAAATCAAAAACTGGATTATCTATGGAAGACAAATTGCAAGAACGAGAAGCATTATCCAGAACATTCGGCGGCGATGGAAGCGAGCAGCGCGTGCGGTCGATTCGGAAGTGATGCTGGAAATATAGAAGCGCGATTGTAAACCGCTCCTGCGCTACGACACGCTCAAGTCGCGAGAAGGTCGGGGCTGGTGCTACACCACTGTTTCTAATGTAACTATTTTGTACTCGAATGTATAAATATTCATTTGAGATCCAGACGGAATGCAACTGCCCGCAATTCAACTTTACTGAGGAACTGTTTAATCGATTATAACTAGTATTACATAAGTTCATCGTTATGTTTGTTGTGTGTAAACTAATACGTTGGTGGGGTTTTAATTTATTTGACTGCAATTTAAATATAATTACTAGCGTTGTGTGAGCACCCTTATTAGTCGAGGCGGCGCGCTCTCCGTGCGGAGCGGCCGGCCTCCTGATGAGCGGCGACGAGTGCTTTCTGGTGCACTGCGTCGCGCTGGCCACCTCGCTGCCACGTTCGGGCATGCGACTCTGTTACACGCGCGCAAAACTTGCGATAACAGTTATCGCAAGTTTATAACAAAAAAAAATTCTTTTTCAAAATACTGCGCGATCAACGACTACTCATTTCATTTTAGTTGTTGTTAGTTTCTTAGTTTTTCCAACATCGGGGCACGAATGTTGGAAAAACTGACATTAGCATATGTTTGTCGCGCGGAGCTGCACCGCCGATCAGACCGTTTATCGGCGCGCCGGGGGACATTTACGTGCGCGTGCGCGTGCGTTTATTACAAATCCATACAGAATACTCAGATATACTTCGTAATTGTACTGTGGGTGTGTAGAATGCATATGAATTAGTGTACAAGATTATGAAAATGAACAGTCCGTGCGCGTCGCGTGCGGTGGGCGGGTCACTGTTTGCAACAGGTGACAGATCAGTCGCGACTGCACCCGCGCCGCGAGCTTTTGTTCACATTGAAAATAATCAGCCGGTCGCGGCCAGCGTTTGCGTTTCCGATGAACTATTTAAATCTTTGATAATGACTGCGACTCCAGCGAGTTATTAAGCTAAACACGTCCATGTCTGCCGTGCTGCTGCCGCGCGCCGATAAGTGCTGGCGGCGCGGGTACCACTCGATGCAACATAAACTTGTTCGCAACAGTCCGATGTTGTTGATGGCTCCCCCTCATCCTCGAGGCGGCGGGGCGCGGGCGCGCTAATATTTTATTGCACCACCGCGGCGAACGTCAGGACGATCTCTTTAGAATGTTTTTACGCGTACCGATGTTTATACGTTTCTGGACGATATCGGACAGATCGCTTACAGTTGAAAGCCTATCGGTTCGTGTTAAGCGCAATGAACTTCAGCGAGGACCTGGCTCAGCGCTCGTGAGCTGCGCGCGTGCGAGCACGATGCACCCGCGCGGGGGACATCTTGTCAGATCAGCGCAATCTTTATGAAGACGCCATAAACAGTTTCCAATATCGGGCGGTTCGTTGCGGGGGGGCCCGGTAGGCGAGGGGGCGAGGGGGCGGCGCCTCGTAAACTCGTGCCGGCGGCCCGCTGCCTCTTTTATTACAGTTTAGTTGTGTGTTTGTTCAGTAAAATGATGCTAATAAACCCATCAAACACTGATCATTGCATCGATATACCTACCGTCGACATAAAACACGACACATTGAAGTCAGACCTGCAATAATTATTGAAACTAGGCCTGTCAGTCACGCCGGCAGCAACTTGTATAGTAAACGCAAACTCTGTATCACAAATGGACATGTCTCACGCGCTGTCGCCTCGCAACCTCGAATTCATCTGCGGAACCCTACGGGACCCCGCGCGCCCCGCGCCGGCACAGCAGCTTTGCCCGCAATTTCGTTAACGACTAATGACTTGGGCTTGTTTTGAATTTGCTCTTGATACGCCGCGCAACCAGCGCTACTGCCGCTTAGCTCCATTGCCTTTCGCATATCCCGTCATTAAGGTCTGAACCCTCCATTTGTCTCCACGTGTATTTCCATTTTAACAGCGGCTTTTAATATATTTGTAGCCGCAACGATTTGTCGGCGGACAGACGTTGTGCCGGTCATGTCTTCTAGCTGCCTAAGGCGAGGAAGGTAAAAGAAACAGCAAACTCGAGAAAAGAAAAAAAATATATTTATAAATGAATGGTAGTGGGCTAAAGGCCTGGTGTCATTTTACACCGGATGTCGGCACTCCCCTGATGGTGGTGGTAAGCAGCCGCACGATCTCTCAGGACTGGTCAGACGGCAGCAGGTCAGAGCAGGGAGCGCCTTTAGTTGACAGGATGTGTTCGTGCCGGTACGAGGCACGAATAGATTCAATCTCAATGACCGAAGGTTATTTTAATTATAAAACTCGCACCTGTGAATAGATGTCACGATTATAATGTACATATATAAATATATATGCAATTTGCTCCGCTGACAGTGAAGCCCGTGTTGGTTTGCGATGAAGGAAGGGAAGAAATCGAAAACAGTTGATGTGATTGTTTCCTGGCAGAACAGAGTTACAAAATTTTAACCATAGTGAATGAAAAGAGAAGAGATAAACAAACTGAAAAATAATAAGGAATACATAATTGTGGAACTATGAACTCAGACAAAATACTGAGCGCTGGCTTATAGCTAAACGCTACATAATATTAATGTTTTTATAATATTTGTTCAACAATTACTCCTTTGGGGTGCGAGGCGATGTAAAGATTGTGGCGTGATCTTAAAGATGCACCGAAAATGAAGTTGAAGAACCAACACGAGAATTTACAATGTAAATTCGTATTAGCCCCGGCGCGTGAGAAGTCACGCAGATAGTGAACGCGACCCAGGACAGGGTCTATTCTCCCTGGCAATACATCTAAACTGCTGTGGCGGGAGCGCGGGCGCATTGAAATGTTTGTTATAAAAACAAAGGTCCGCTGAACCGATACCACACTTCCACGATCCCACGCCAACTGAAATGTATCGTGAGTACCGACATTTCTTGTGTTTATACATTTTTGTTAAGGTTTTGATTAAAACATATGGAACGCAACGTTACAACGAGTTGTGCCAGCTCGCACCGCCGGCAATCTGTCGCGAAGAGCGCGCGTCGCGTTTAGCCGGACGCGTGACGTGCTGCGATAACTAATTTCTAATTGAAAACAACAACGCCAGCTCATGACAGAGCAGCGGCGCGCCGCACACACACGCGAGCGTTATCAGCTGCGCATGTTGTCATAATTTGATATAAACAGCCGCGGAACGCGTAGCGGAAAAACATCTCCCGCGCGGCGAGCGCCTCATTTAATTATTTCTTTTCAATGAAGCAAAGGTTTCCACCCCCGAGATTCAATCTCTTATTCGGAAGTGATTCCTCTCCCGGCCCTCCCCGCGCCGCGCCCGCCCGTCCCCGCGCGCGATGACGCCGCCCCCGGGAATAAACTTATGCTTCGCTAATGGGCATCCATCATTGCGGGGGCTTGAGAAATCACAGGTCGCGGCCGCAGGCACCCGCCGCGCGCCCGTCTGGCCCGGGTTCGACTCCGCGCGATCTCCTCGCACACGAACACGCGTTATCTGTATGTTAACCGGTGTTGCAACCCCGCTTCTATAGCGTAAAGCAAATATTTTCTACATAGACGGTCATTAAAAAAAGACAGGGGTCAATAAAATAATTCCATGTCGAGTCTTTTGGCGGGAGCGGACTGGGCAAGGTCGGGTGCCAGCGCGGTGCTTGTGGCAGCCGACAAATGGCTCCGGTGGGCGCCCCGGTGCCCCGGTGCCCCGGTGCCCCGGCGCTCTGGTCATCAGCGCGGGATCGCTTTGATCCAACGCAAAGCTTACAAAAGCTTCTTCGACGTTAAGTTTCAGAAAGCGTATGTTATGATGTAGTTGGTCCAGTTGAATGCATAGCTATTGTTTTCTTTTATATTTGTTATTGAAGGAAAAATTGTGTAATACTGTTAGTGAGCGTGTGTTACATATAATAATACTAAAGTATAGATCACTCCCCTGCGGCTTTAATGAAGTATTGCGACGGACACGGGCGCACCGTCGTGACGTCAGCCCGCGCAACGCCGCCGGGCGCGGTGTGAGTTTTGATTATAGTTTGCGGGCGCCCGCTCGCGGCGCGCAGCTAATGCATTGTAACTGAGAACAGCTCCAAAGTGTCAAATCACAGGCGGGCGCGGGGGCCGCCCCGCCCGGCGCCGCTCTCTGTATCGATTCCGAGCGTCGCACCGAGAGTTGACACAAGAATCTTCGTCTTTTTGAAAAATTGATAAAATTCGATTAAAAAGGGCTCCAATAACAGAGTAGTAATTGAATCTGCGGCGGGGGCAGTGCCGCACACCTCCTCCCCTGTCAAGTCTTGTGAGGCCTGAGAGTAGAGCCGTGAGCCTAGTGTACGTGGAAGCGACACCCAAACACGGGTCGGGACCGGCCGCCGCCGCACGACCGGTTGACTCCCGCTGACCTGCAGCGGCTCTTCTTTTATTATTTGGTTCATAACTCAGAATATACACTAGTCTTAATAATTAACCAAATTAGGCAAGAAGGAGAACATGTCATGTTAACAAATTTTGATGAAGAGAATGTTGGTCTACATTTGTTGACAAAATATTTTCTGCTCCCTGAGCGAATACCAGATCGGAGGACCTCCGTTTGAACTTGTGTCAGGAGTTCAAGGGAATGCGCCGGACAATTTACAATTACGTACAGGTATACGTTGTACCACAAGCCTTACGCGCATACGGAAAGTTTTCATTTTGTAATTTTTCATCTGTGGCTGTAATGAGGCCGTGTTTTACTTTTATCGTTAATGTGGGATAGTTGATACAGAGACCTTTTTGTGTTGTTTTTATTTGTCCAGCGTGCACTGCATAGCTATGTAAACATTTAGCTATCAAAAGTCTCTTTGATCTGCTACTATGATTCTATCTGGTGGACGCATTCAGTGGGGATTCAGTCGCATTACCGCACGCCGACAGAACTGGCGCCACGGAGATGGTCACTTGGTACAGCTGTGCGCTCCACACCGCCGCGGGCGCGGTGGGAAGCAGGGGTGCGGCAGGGGGGGCGTCTGAGGGTCACTTATTGCCGGGTTAATATTTTGAAGAAGCATGAAGTTTCCGGACGGCTGGATAAAAGGTAAATATCGTGTATGATTATTTCCATCTCATGAGTTCACCGGGGGTGGCGCGGGGGTGTCGCGGGGGGCACGGTTGTTGCGTTTGATAGGAGACGACGCCCGCCCCCCGCCCCGCAGCCCGCGCGCCCCACGCTCTCGCTCCGGTTCATGCAATATTCGTTTTACACATTACAAGGGCGCGGACCCTTCGGAGTCCGAGCTGGCGGCGGGCGGCGCGCGGCGCAACACGCGGAGCCGCGCACGCTCGGTGTCCGCACTCACGGGCGCGCGTTCAATCTCTGATTGCAGGCGCGCTGCTCTCAAAGCTCACCGCAAAATGAATGTAAATTAAAATTGGAAATGTTTAGATGCTGAGCTGCAAGCATTTTTACTTAGGAGGAAAACTTCTGAACTGTACAAGATGACTAGCTTTTGGGGCAAGGATTATGTAGGATATCCAGCTATTAAAACTCCCTCAGTAATTGTTCTCTGCGCTTGTAAGTTGCTGCGGAAACTCCGTCGAGAACGCTTCGCAGCCCTTCCAGCGCTGCGCTGTAATGAATAGCCCGTCTTCCCAGTAATCTGCGTACCGTCTTTGACAACATAAGCAGTCGGAGCTCGTGGGGGGGATAGGGCCGCCGCCTTAAACTCCCACAGCTCCGAAGACCGACAAGTAGGCTTAGGACCACCACGCCAATGTACCACCCACCCCACACCACCATCGTGATGGTTTTAATTGCAAGGAATAAATTGAGTCTCTCATGTTAAAGCTATTCGTCCTTTAAAGTTAAAAAAATAGGGACAGAAATTAAGAAAATTACAATTGAACTGAATCTATAGTTGTTCGCATCAGTGTTACGGCGCACGCACACATCTGCTGTAGCTACAACTGGAAAAGTTCAATTTGTAATTCGCGTAGTTTTTTAGTGACAGTTACAAAGCGAGTGTCCGCAGAACCCTCGGACAGAACATCCATCACGCGCTTGGGGAGGCGCCGTCGCGAACGAAAGTTGAAAGAAGTGATTTACATAGGTCGCGCTGCGCGGCTCCGGCGTTCTTTGGAATTCATTTGTCCGAGCATAATGTAAACACACCCGCACACACGTCCGGCACGCCGACCGCGCCGCCTGCAGCACCGCAGCTTCACCGCGGCTCGGAGACATTAACCGCGCGCCGTCACGCCGGCCCTCCGCCCGGCCTCCCGCCCGCGCTCCCGCCCTGGCCCGCGCCTCGTCTCCCGTGGGACGCACCGCATATTTACATAGTTATTGAATAAATTCGCCGATTCAATTTGTGTTTCGCCGCGACCGCCACGCGAGCGCGGCGCAGCTTCGCCCCCGCCCCGCCCGCACGCGCCACGTTCAAGTGGAACAGGTAACGGAATGCGTCGCTGCGACAATAGTAAAGTGTCACTACCGCCGCGCACGCCTCCGGTATCCACGAAATTAGCTGATTTTGATGATAAAACATCTCTTGTTTCTGTTGAAGTCGACGCTGATAGCCTGGTGGGCTGTTAAAGCTTCGTCGAAATGAGTTCGCGGAGACTGAGTGGTCTGCAAACGATATTACAAAACGCGGCGCAATTATTTTCAGTTTTTAATACTTAGCGATGGACATGCGAGGTGTTCACTGTTGTATAGGATCTTTTATGTTATAAAAGTACCCAGTAGTCATTTTAAAATTAGGTCTTTGTAATCTTTTCAGGTACTTTATGTCACTCAGTCAATATTTTTACAAATCAGTGTCGACTTATAAATCACTTCTCGGCGTCGCTATGAATTTAACACGTGAAAGTTTTCATTGTGGTCGGTTTTAAGTTATAGAGATAGATTTAGTAAATTTACGATTGACTTTACGAGTCCGAGCGTGTTCGCTACGGGCCTCGGCGAGAGTCCGCGTAAGGCAGGTCCGTCCACAGCGACTCCTGGAACTAATAATGACGTTGTGCGGTGCTCCCTGACAAGCTGCCAAGAGTTAGATTTTAACCGATTCATGTGAGCTCGGGCATTGATTGAAGTCAAATTCAAAACATCTTACTTGTTCATTTAGGCGTCAGGAAGATTTGACCTGTTTATCGTTTTTTTTTAATTAATAATTTTAAAGTTCACCGTCGGTGCCAGAAATGCAGTTTTTATCATTGGCAACGAAACGGGATCTATTTTTATGATCCAGAAACCGAGCGACAATTCACAGTGGGTAGCTTTTAGAAAAATTGACCACAAAAAATTAAGAAAATAATAAGCGTAGAAAATTTATCAAGGCTAAATGCTTCGCTTCGATTCTACATAGTTGAATGAACAATGAAATATCCCAGAAGCGAACAAATCATTCCCAGCTGTGGCTTCTGCAATGAAGTCGTGTAGAGTGCAGTAGCCCTTAGCACAACAAACGTTCTTTGATAACCTTTTTTAATCTAGCAATGGAAACTTATACATTTCCCTTGCAACTTGATGAAGTTGTTTTACTTTGTGCGTAATAGTAATAATTTGTTTTTACTTCTAATACGCACATTGTGCACATCAGTTTCTGAGAAAATCGGTGATGTGTTTGTGAATACACTGTGACGTGTAAAGATGGGGCATCATTAAGATGCCACTTGCACGGGAAAGATTTGCTTACCGACGGCACCGAGATCGCAAAGATTCATGGATACATACTGATTATTCGCAGAACATTCCGTCACTGCGGGAACCCTGGATCGTTACTTCACGAACACTGCTTCGACGTCATCCCTGCCTGTCGCTGACGAGGCGTTAGACTTCAAACTGCCCATGTTCTGATCTAGCGCGAAGCGGTCGTCGCAATATATTTTAAAAAACACTACAATTTAAATTGGAAATGGCACGAATAGCTCACTCCTGCTGTACAGAAGTTGTGTTTCTTGCAGCAACGTTATCCCACAGTAGCAGGCCGTAGAACTATACTGTGTTAATGACTGAAAAAAACTATGCGAGTTGAAGTCCGAACCAAAATATGCAGCAAAAATAAACAAAGTATGAGGTTTTAGCAATAGAGAACCTTGTACTTTGATGAACCTTCAGGAGTTGAGAGAGGTTCTCTGTCCTAATTTAAAAGAATATTGCGTGAAGAAAATCGAATGAGTGTTCCTTGCGGAGTGCCATTGCGAATTGCCTGTAACTGGTCCAAACTGGAGGGCTAGCAAGCGGCCGATAAAACATGAAGGCCCAAGTGGCAGCTACAAAAAACTGCAAAGGCTAGGGTGACGTGTTCAAGGAGTCCCGAGTACCATGAGAAAATTGTAGATGCAAGTTAACAAAGAAACACATGCAGTCTTTAATGATTAGGAAAAAAATTTAGGAGAAATGCCATCCGGTGAGGCGTGTTTTCCCGTCACTTTGTTTCAGTCCACGTTCATACGCGACAGACATTCCCTCTCGGTTGTAGCACCGGTTAGCGATGAAAATTCCAAAAGCTATTTTCGTCTTCAAAGAATTGCGTGTCGCGTCTCTGCCCGGAGTCACTTTAATAGATAACGAGGATCCCTCGTCCGCGACCCGCCGCCGCAAGCCGCAACAATATGGTAGAAATATTCAGAGCATTATCTTTTACTTGTTATTATGTTTTTACATTTAAGTAATAATATTACATAATACACCTGATTCCAATTGTTGATACAACCTCCGTTAGTAAATCGTCAAGAAAAGTTGACGTTACTGTATGGAAGTAAAGCAAACCGGATGGCTGATGCACACTGCTGGTGGAATGTTAATGTTTACTAAATGACATGGCTGTGTATACACCCGCAGGAATAATATTGCAAAGTGTACCCGGAGTCGCGCGGGCTCTGCGAACACTGCGCGGCGCGTCGCGGCGGCGTCCCCGAGGGCGGGCTGCGTATCGAACAAGGTACACTGACATTCATTCAGCGCGAGCTGCCGATTGGACAAAGCGCGCCGTCTGTCGAGGTTTTTAAGTGAATAGTTGTGCGGAAGGCTGTATCAGCTGCCTTTGTCTCAGGCGATTTGTGCTGCAGCATTCCCTGGACTCTTTGCGATGTGTTTTTTTATGATTGAAAGCATATGGTGCCCTTAAAAGAAATATCAGAATAACGTCTTTCCTTGTGGGCATCCATATCAACAGAACACTTGAAGCTTAAGATGTACCCAAACACAATCACACACAACACACATGTAAGGATAACTGTAAACACATACAGAACCAAAAATAAATCGTTCGCTTTGTTTGTTCCGAGCCTTAAGTTACAGCGTAACGAGTACGTGGGAACTTTATACTTTGACTCCCCTCCCCGGGATCGTGCAATAGAACGCGAGCGTACGACTTCCACTCAACTCAAAACTTGAGATTTTAATGAATAATTGCGAATGTTTACGCTGAAATTGGGCGGGCACTCCGGGCTCCGGGCACGGAACCACTGTCGCATCTGAAGATTTACATCCCATGTTGAGTTTTCAGATTACAGTTACCGATCACAGACACTGTCGCGAAACGTTTATATGTCTGCTTTTGCTTACAAAATAATACTTAGGTCTTGTCAAGATATAAAACGCTGCTCTGCACTTGAAGCCAAACTTAAAATTGTCAAGTGGTTATTGTCTCTATAATATGTTGAGACTGAACACTGAACACTTTTAAAGCGATAAAATAACAGTTGGGTTTGTTTCCAGCCAGAATTAAATATCTACTGTCTCTTCTAGAGTTTGAATTCAGTACTAAGAGTTATTTTACTTTTTCATTTCTTTCCCGCGTGTACATTATTTATCATATGTCACCGTGCAATCTAATCCGTGTATGTGACTGCCTCTGCCCCCGCGGCGCCCGGAGTTTTGAAATGAAGCGACCAGCGCCCGCGTTACATTACCGCCCGTCCAGAACGAAATAAAAACAACGCGCTATCGCTTGGGCCGATAAAACAAGCCCCTCTAGGACCTGGTACGTGGAAATTGTAAAATTACACTTATTATTTCTCTATTTAACTGTTGTTTTAACGTCTCGTGTGTGCTGGCCTTGTGCTTTTTTAACCGCTACTTGTCTCCTAAGCACGCAATGATATTGAAAGTAAGGGTTTTTTAATGGCCCCCGCTATTGGGAGCCTCTCGTACCCCCTATCTTGTGTGGGACAAGGACTATTTACCGTTATTTAATTTTCTTCACATATTTTTTTATCTTCTTTCATACATCATATGATCTTTCGATCTTTTCATTCTTGCTACAGTTCTTCTGTCTTCCCGTTTCGCTCTGTAACGCCTTTCATACATCCCTCATTACTCTTTTACATTTTTATTATTTTATTTCTATATAGGATTATTATCACATATCACTTTGTTTTACATTATTATTATTTTTTGGATTTTTGTTGTTTACATTTTTATTAGCTTTTATTTTTATCTATTACGTTGCTAATTACTACTCTGCAGAGTGAGAGGAAGTCTTTCTTTGTTGTCTTTTCTTTAATCAGGGAGGATATTGATTCCTCCCTGATTTTTACACCAGACCGGCACTCGAAGTCGAACCGAAGTCCCCCGAATGCGGGACAATGGGTCACAAGGTGGGCCACGGTCTGGTCCACGCCCGGTTCACAGAAGCACGAGGGGTCCTCCTTGAGCTTGAACCTGTGGAGGTACTCAAAGAATCCCCCGTGCCCCGTGAAGAGCTGCACCGAGACCGCGTCCATCTCGACACTGCGGAGCACGCGGAAGGGTGAAAGAAACTGAGGATTGGTGAATGTCGCATTACATTGGTTCCACATCTTCACCGCAGTACCGGTTTAACAGTGAAATTTTTTTATCGCCGTTGGTGCGCCGCGCGACCTTAAACCACAAACCTTAAACCAAAACCAATCGGCGGCGCCACCTGCCAGGTTTCCTCCTGTTCATTAGTCGTTCGGTTCCGTCGCTTGTCATTACTTTTGTTATTTTTTAATAACGTTTTACGCGAAAAGTTCGCTGTCACCAGTCACGGTGTCATTAACGCCACCTTTATCGCTAAACTTATGGAAGTTCGTGTCGAGGAGACACCCCCGCGCTCCCCCCGCCGCACACCGCCCACACCCCGCCCGACAATTGCTTCAACACCTTCCGAAGTTTTCGTATTAATTAAAGTATCGTTTTAGAGTACTTTGACCGCCCGGAGCGCTGACGCGAGCGCCGGCGGCTCTCATAACAGGTGCAGACCGGGGAATCCTCTTGTAAGCGTTCGGCCGCCGGCGCGCGGTTCTCAACATCAATGCTTATAGGTCCTTCCCGAAATTAGCCGACGCGCGCATCGGGAAGCAATTTCTTCTCAATAAGTTCTGCCGAGGAGACGGTTCTACTTCTTGTCGTGGCGGGTTCGTGTAGACATCGCTGCAACGGTCTCCCGTTGCTGCGGGAGGCGGGCGTTCCCTCGCGTGTGGTCCAGAAGTATCATCAAGTAGAGATTGCGTACGGAAACGTTTAATCTCGACCGAGTTTGTTGCGAGCTCGTATCGGACTCGGCCGCGACACGAACTCTCTTAGCTTTATTTTAAACAACAGAACGTCATTAGGGGAGCCTAGTTTTATATCAATATCTACTAAATTTGGTTATTCCGGAATTATATTACATAGGTGATCACTGAATTTCGGGACGACCGCGGAATTGTCGTCGGGCGCCCAGGGCTGGACGTCAGACGTCTCACATCTTTTGGCTTTATGAGTCAAATACCAAAGATACCAGGGTAGTTGCTCTATTGTTAGCGGACTGCGGGACCCAGTGCGATGCACCGTTGCCGCGTGGCCGCGTGTGGCTAATTTCATTTAGCGCGTGTCCAATTAGGATATATAATGTTCAGCCTAATTGCATTCGGCTGGCGTTCGAGCGCGCCCCGGTAGCGGGGCGGCGGGGTGGCGGAGCGGCGGGGCGGTTCCCGCAGCCGGTCGCTCTGTAACGAGGTTATGGCGGCGGCAAAGTTCTCCTCTCAAACATTTACTTTCTCTCAAAGTCGATGTCAAAATGTGACCTAGCTTCGACCCGGCGGCCGGAAGGTCTCTAGATGCGTGCGAATGTTACAAATGACCTAAAATGTTGCAACGGATGCTACTTCGACCTCTAATCAAACGTTTCCGCGCTGACGATGGATAGCGTGGACGCTAGTGGATGGCCTGGGTTACCTTACCTAATCGCCCAAATGTTTACATTTTTTACGCCGCGCGGACAATGCCAGACCGCGGCCTGTGTCTAGGTCTGGTCCGACGTCGACGGGTTATTTCGACGGGTGTTTTCGGGCGCAGAGCTCTGTAACGCTCAGTACCCCCTAAATAACCTTTGACTTTCATTTAGCGGTTTGGGTGCGGGTCGATAGCGGCGTTTTGTCGACTAAGAAGACATTAGCGTCTGAGCGATGTCTGCAATTGCTCTTTAAAATATTTGATATAAACAGCAGCAATGAACAGCCTGCTTCTGATTTTTAGGATACACTGTTTTAAGGAAGGTTTTGGACAGTCTCACATAAACTTTTCAATTTTATTGCAAAACTTCCGTCGGTCGTACGGCACGCGCCGCAGCGACCGCCGGAGCCGACCCGCTTCGCAGACGGTCGCCTCACGCCGAAATGAACAAAAGATCCAGCTGCCCGGCTCCCGGCTCCCGGCCGCGGACTTATTTTAATTAGCTCTCGGGAGCGCCCCCTTCACTCCGCGCTACTGCGCCCTGACTTCTTGTTCTGCGCGCTGAATGACGTTTTTAATTAAGAGCAGGCGCCCGGGGCGAGCCTCGTAGCATCACCAGTGATAATAATGTTCTTCAAGTTTGACTTTGCGCCGGAGACCGGTGGCGGTTGCCGCATTATCCGTCCGCCTCTTGGCTGGTGACACTGAAAAATTATAAACATTGGTTATTCCCGCGCGCGCTGTTGGGAAGCGACGGCGTGAAGTGCGCGGCGGGCCGGACGCAGCGCGGACGTTATTTTGTTAAAACAATTAGAATCGGTACCGTTTTATTACGCACAAATCTTTTAATATCAAAATAATAAATGTAAAAAAGTTGATTATAATTTTGTAATTTCTTGGGAGTGACAGATTACCATAAATTCTTTAATGGCAGTTTTCTTTCACTTGGCGGTTTTGCCTTTTGGAAATTAGTTCAACAAAAATAGTAACCAGCGGAGGCAAGGGGTATGCGGAGTTGGGCACGTCGATATAAGTTGTTCCCTGTAAAACAATCGCAAAGTAATCTTCGGTTCTATTTACTGGATTTACTTGCACGGGAACATCTGTGTTTGCCGACAGTATGCTCCCCCCGCTGCCCCCGCGCGCACCGCCGCCGCCCGCCCGCCCCGAGTAAAGTTCGCCGGGCATGTTGTCGGAAATTGGTTTTCCTTCGCAATTCACTTCCATTTAGAATCTCGATTTTCAATTGCAACGCTCTGCGACGCGGGACTCCGGCACCAGACGGTTCGTTGCCTGGAAACTACTCAAACTTTTCGAAACCAATGCAATATTACATTCAAATGAAGAAAAGAATGCTTTTGATAAAGACGTTCTTGAATCGTTCGCAATACTGGGTGTACTCCACTATTGCAAACGATGCACACACACAACGTGTCCGACCTGTCTAGCACGACGCGGCGCGGCGCGGCGCGGCTTGGTTATTAATGTGAAACCTGTATCTGCCGAAATTAGTTGAATGAATTGTGTGTGTGTGCGGTGCGCTCGCTGCCCTCTGCCAGCAGCAGCGTTGTCCGCTCGTGACGAGGCGTCGTCGCGCGTGCGGTGTCCACCGCTCGAGTGCACGCGCCGCCGGCGTCCTTGTGCACGTGCTCCTTGACCACATCGATCCAAAATGAGCATCGTTGCATTGCCGGCGGCATTCTGCCGTTTGAAATCATAGTTCATGATAAAACATAAAACGGTACACATTGGGTCCCTCATAGCGATTTCATACTTGTATTGCTGAACTATTTTTTTGTCTGAAAGGAACGTCCAATTGAAGATTAGTGCTTTTCGACAAGACGGGTCGTGTTTCCTTTTCCTTCGGCCGCAGTTATATTTACTATTATCTTATCAGAGCAGCGCAAGGCGGGCCGCGTGCGCGCTATGAGGTTTACCGGATTGTTCCTATATGTTATTGCAGCCGCGTGTGCCTTGAACGGATTTAAATCATACCCCGGGAACCCTTCTTATGTAACAAGGTGAACCTGTAACCCTTACGCATTATATCAAATAAGAGATCGCGGGCGCGGGGAGCTCCGAGCGGCGACCTCGCAATAGACTGTTCGCTAATGGAACAAAATGGTAAGGATCAAAGGTACAGAAGCTCCCGCGTAATCTTGTAACATAATATTTGTTTAGTAAACCTTTCGTGCGATTTATCTTTGTAGATTCTAAAGTGTCCATCTGAAAATTACAAATAAAACGGGTACGTTTGTTCTCGTTAGTACGAGTTAGGTAAAACAACATGACGGTGTCCCGCGCTTCGCTTGCAGCTCGTTGTTGTCACATAAACGTCTGGTGTCGTACCGTGCAACACGAACGATCCACAGCGACCACAAGGGCGGACTCTTCTCAATACACAATGGCTCAGGATGGCACCTGAGCTGCTGATTAAAGATTTTGACTCCAAGCCTTTTGGCTGCCGATATATCGCGAGAGAGTACGCAGGTGATGACTGCTGCGCCTGCGTGTCTGCAGGAGCTGCAACCCGTGCACCACCTGCCAACGCCGCAGAGGGCGACGCCGGCGGCCCTGGCGCGCCGACGAGCCGACCGACGAGCCAATTAAGTGAATTCTTCAATTTGGCGGAACACCAAAGTCTCGCGTTTCAAACCATCCGAGTACCAGGCAGACAACTGCGCGACGCGTGCGAGCGCCCTAATTGGCGAGCTCTCGGTTGGATCACGTTACCGGACTGCGCGCCCTCTCTTAATTGCGAATCGGATAACTTGACCTTCTTGAATCAACGCCGAACCCAGTCGGCGGGCGCTGCCGGTAATGTTGCTCAAAACAGAAAACACCCGGTGAAACGGACTTCCAGTTTAGTTGAGAAAAATTCAGTTGACAACTTTTACCTGGTGGCGGTAGGCCAGAAAGATTTCACTCCATTCTTATGGCCGCGTACAGAACATGGTTATAATTTCTGCAGCGACAAAGAAAGAAAGAATTATTATCAGAAAACAAAGTTATTAGTGCCCTCAAAACACAGCCACACGAACGATAGCGTCGCACACAACCAATGTGTCCGGATGCACGATGCGCCGCTCAGTTTTACAGCTCCGCGTGCGCTGCGACATAAGAACAGGACGCGAGCTAAGCGCGAACTCGCCGGTCGAGCTCCTGCATAATGCAGCGCAGGGGACACCGGTGCGGGGGCGGGCAGGGGGAGTTCGTGCCCGTGCATACCGATATCTGGTGTTTGCTTTTAATTAGTTGTTAGCGCTGAGCCGGGCGCGGGGGCGGATTTAACGCTAATGGCCCGGCGCCGCCGCCCGGACTTGCGCAGCGCCTGTCTGACCAGGTTGATTCTAAAGCTCAAAATTTCTTCAACGAAATTGGACGCCTCCGCAAGGGAGCTGTGCGAGCTGTTGCCAGGACAGCTCTGGTACTGTGGGCAGAGTGAAGCTGAAACTTTAAGTGAACACATTTTGTTAACAAATAGCCATGTGAAGTCGCTCTAATTGAAGACGTACGGCCGGCGGCGGCGCGCGCCTCAACCATTAGTCACTCGGACAATTTGCGGCAAACGTACACAATGAAAACGTATGCTACGTAAGAATGTACTGCCGACGGAAACTTGCATATCCGATACGACTCTTGTAATTCAATAACAGTAACCAGCGTAGCCGAGTGCTGCGGGCTTGAACTACTGAGCGCGCCCCGAGTGCCGGCGCTGGCAGCCACCTGGCAGCCGTTGCATTTTTCAACCACCGTCGCGACGTGGTGCGCAGGGGTCACTAAACGGAAAATAAATTTTGGCCGTGAATTTGATCAAGAGAAAAAAATTGTTTTGAACTGGAGCCTGCACTTGCAGTACACGAAGGTAATCATTGGAAATCAGTCCATGTCGAATCGCCATTAACAATTTATTTGCGAATTCCAAAGAAATTGTTTTGCTTCTGTCGTTTTATCAAATGTTTTGTTTTTTATTTGAATGAAGTCTCGTCCGAGAGCGGTCCATATAAATAAAAGAATAAAGGATATACGCGAGTGCGGCGTCGGAACACCCGCCAATTGATTATGGTGGTGGTCAGTACAACAACGTCACGTTTCTGAGGCCAGAGTTTTCACAGCAGTCGCGCGTATACGAGCCCGTAGATTTACTTTTAACAAGGTAACGACAGTCGTATGCTCTGGGACGGTTCGCAGCAAACAAACAAATTTCCACAGCGACAAGCGGCCGTCCGAGGAGGCGAGCGCGCGACTCGACGCTCCTCGGCGCTGAGCGGGCCGGGCCGCGTCGCTCGCTTTGTGCGCCGACAAAATAAACCTGACGTAATTTTCACCGCGACGAGATTGCGGCACGTGGCGGCCGTAAATCGCATTGCTTACAACTACATCTGCGCGAGTGTTTGTCAAACAACGGGAGGAGGGCGCGGGGCGGCACGGGGAGGAGGGGGGAGGGGGGCCTGGCGCCTAAAGACGCTATAAACTGCACGACGCCCGAGACGTTTGTGCGGAAAGTAAATCGACCGACTTCGGAACAAACCGCCACAGCTGCGGCGCGGCCCCGCCCGCGGCACGAATTGTACGCGCGACCAGCGCCGGCAGGCGGGTGGGGACGGTACAGCGGGACCCCGCTTAACGCGTAAGCTACGTGCCATCAAAGTAGAGCGTTATGCGAGGCCATCTCCGTATGTAAATAATAGGGTTAGAGCAATATAGGTAGAAATTGGTTATGTGCTAAATTTAATAATGATGTCTCTTTAATAAAAATAAAACCAAACAGTTATTTCTTTCACTTCTTCTACTATGATCTCTATCGCCCCGCCTTGCTTTTGAGCTCCTTTCGAAAGTTGGATCCTTTACAACAAATTGGTTCATAGATTCAGTAACAGCAGTCAAACTCCTTCCTACGAACGCCATCATAGGTTTTTTCGTTCTTCTTCGAAATCACTTCTATCGATATTTATGTTTTCTTCTTGTTCGTTTGTTTTTACGAGCCCTATTAGAAAGATTCTTGAACTAATTTTTCGACGCGTTCACGTTTACCCCATTTTTCATATCGTTTGTTTTACTTAGTTCTGATTTTACATAGCAGCTCGGTACTCCTCTGATGGTGGTGGTAGCCAGCCGCACGATCTCTCAGGACTGGTCAGGCGGCAGCTAGTCGAGAGCAGGGAGCGCCGGAGTTCATAGGATGTGTTAGTTCTGGTGCAAGGTGATACAAATTCAACCTCAAGGATTGTAGGTAATTTTTAGTATAAAACTCGCACCTGTGAATAAATATCACAGTTGTGATATACATAAATAAATTAATGTACAATTTGCTCCGCTGACAGTAAACCCTGGGATGGCTTGCGACGAAGGAAGGGAAGAAGCCGAAAGCAGTTAATGTGATTGGTTACTGTCAGAACGAAGTTACGAAATGTAAAGCATGTAAAATAGAAAAAGGAGAGATAAACAAACAAATTGAAAAGTAATAATGAATACATAATGATGGAACTATGGACACAGACAAAATGTTGAGCTTCAACTAATAGCTAAACGCTACTTAATATCAATGTATTTATAATATTTGTTCAACACTTTTGTTCAACCTTTGAGGTGCGAGGCGATATAAAAGTTGTAGAGTGAATTAAATGATGCCCAGAGAATGAAAAGGACCAAGACGTGAATTTATAACGTAAATTCTAATTGGCCCCAGTGCGTGAGACGACACCTAGCTAGTGAACGCGACCGAGGCCAGGATCTTTCTCCCGGGCAATGATGTAAACTGCTGTCGCTGGTGCGCGGGCGCATTAGAATTTTTGTTATAAAAACAAAGATCCGCTGAACCAATAGCACGCTCCCACGACCCCACGCGACTTGAGATGTACCGATACTCGCTAAGGGTTGAACAATTTTTTGCTGTATTGCGATTTATGAGATGTTTCTCGTGTTTAAATTTTAACTAACTGTTACAACCAATCCCGAAAAACTTTTATAGTTTTCCATGATTTTTATTTTTAGACTATTTTAGACTACCAAATCACAGGTGAAGTTCTTATTTAGAAAAGTAAAGCGGAGATTTACAATAAAAAAACTACTTGTGTTTTTATTGTAAATCTCCGCTTGCGTCGGCACTCAGTAAAAGTGCTAATCGCTCTCTTGCTACATCACAACGTCGGTATATCTTAAAATCGGTGCTCGTTTCTCTTCACGGAATAGAAATGTTTCTTTTGGCATTTTTTATCTAAAGAATGCTTGTTTCATCAACATTAAAATCTGAGGAAGTTTAAATCTATTAAAACATCCCCGACTAGCGACGAAAGTTGCCGAAAGTTGCATTTGCCTCGGCCTGAATGTAATTCAAAAATTAAATTCTCCTATATTCTTTCTATTATGAAAGATTAACTTAATGGCACATTGCGCACAATTTCGTCGTTATCAATAGTCGTTTTTCCTCTGTAATGTTTTCTCTCTTCTCTCAAGAATCGTCATTAATGTAGAAGTTGCCAAACTCAATGTACCGCTAATTTCAAATTGACATTCTTAAGACTCTAATCTTCTAACATGCATTTCACTTTTAAGTGAAATGCACGCTCCGGCGCAGCCAGCGCGCCTGATGAACGACGCGCGAACACAATTGGATACACGACCGGCAGCGCGGCGGGCGCGTACTGCGGGGACCCGTTTGATTGCCGGGCGCCGGGCGCCGGGCGTCCATTAGCGCAGGTAATGGCTTTTGTATATCTATTTCACGTCCGGCGCGCGGCACCCGCCACCTTCGCCACCACCCCCGCCACCCCCGCCACCCTGCTGACGCTGCCAAAGCAGCACACGTCTATTATCACATTCAATATAAATTATGATCAGCGCGTCTTGCCGACGCCGTTCATTGCTCATTGCTCTCGTCCGAAATAAATCTTTGACCTGGAAAGAAAAACCTGGAAACGTTTGCAGCCAGAAGAAAGCCAGCGAGCGGGTACCGCACCCGCTGGCAGTCGTTGCAATCTCAATGAATGCCCTCACATGCAGCGATAAACACTAATTATGAAACGTTTGGGTTTAGTAAGGAGTACGTACATTTCATGAGAGATAATTTTGTACTCGGCGCGGGGCAGTTGCCGAAAAATTCCTTAAACTCGATTCCGCGCTCGAGAGGTCCTCGAGCCGCGAGCAGAACCGACGTCAGGAATTTTTTCGGAAAACATTTTATTTATTTATTTTATTTAACAGTTTATTGTACACAATAAAAACACTAAAGTAACAATACAAATATAACTGACACAACAGGCACTACTTATTTCTAACCAGAAATTTCTTCCAGTAGGCCTACGGAAGGAGATTCATAAAAAGTAAGGCAGACACAACGTGCACAATAATTAAATTGAAATATTTACAATAGATACGACTTTTGACCATAATTACATACTTAACATGAACATAAATGTATACTTACATATTATATACTTACATAAATAAGCATAATAAATAATATATATACATAATATAAGCATAAATACATATATAACATATATAACTAAAAATATTATATATACTAGACAACTAGCGATAAATAGTGCTCTTTGACTCGCTTTTTAAATACAGGTAATGATGGACAATCACGTACTTCGTAGGGGAGAGCGTTCCATAATCTTGCGGCATGGACAGTGAAGGAATAGGAAAAGAAATCAGAGTGATGGGTGGGGATGGCCAGTGACGTCCTTACGTTCGTACGACAAGGTTTGTCCTGGGCCCGGGAGAAGTGGAAGAGGTTACGGAGATAAGAAGGAGCAGAGGGATTGTATAGGATGTTATAGAGAGTAGAAAGAACATGAGCGTTCCTGCGGTGACGAATTGGAAGTCACTTGAGTTGCGATCGGAACTGGGAAATATGATCGTACTTACGTAAACCGAAAATAAATCTAATACATACATTTTGGAGACGCTCTAGTTTGTTTAGAAGCTTCTCAGTGGCATCCAGGTAGCACGCGTCAGCGTAGTCAAGAATGGGGAAAAGGAGAGTCTGTACGAGGGAGATCTTGGTTTTCAGAGGTAAAAAGTTCTGGAGGCATTTGAGCGAGTGAAGTGAAAAATGTAATTTTTTGTTGATGTAGATTGGATGCCGCGGTACGGCAATATTTTTAAATATATTTTATGTTGTTTAAACAGCGCTTACGCGTTGCGATTTGATTGCAAACCTCGATTTGACAAAAGTAGTTTCGGGTAACCAATGGCGAGCAGGCGCGCGACCGGCTCCGCGACCTCAGTCCAGGTGCGAGTCGTAGCAGTGTGCAGGGTGCAGCAGGCCTGGCACGAACGCAACTCATCTCATCCTTAATTATGAACACAAGCGGCGCGATAAACCTGCCCATCTCACTCGCGCGTATGTTTCTAATGTTGTTTGAGACTTTGTGACTTTGGTTGAAAACATCCGACTTCATCACAAATGTTTGTATTACATTGTAACTGTTATGCTTACCGCCGTGATATTTTCTTTTGCATCGTGCGACCGCAGCTAGTGCTCCGTGTGTGTCGACCCTGTGCCACCTCCTGGGTAAGGAGCCCAAGCTTGTTAGTCTTGATTGAGGGAGGGATTAATGTTGAAAAGGCCTATGTTCGGAACATCTTCGGTACATAGGACAAATTGATATTAGATGACAGTGCCCTAACTACGCGTGGCGCGTGTCATTGACAAAAAAGATTCGTAACTTTTGCAACATATTGCTTAATTATTGCAGTACAATATATAACGGTGGAAAAAATAGGTATTTATTTAAATACAAAAGAGCAGCTATTGTGATGGTACCTGTAGAGTAGAACCATAAGTATATTTTTCAACCAACTTGTAGTTTTATTTCTGCGCCCGTACATTGAACAGTTTTAAATATTATTTAATTTAACAACGTTGTTTTAAATTGCGATTTAAATAAAATTTTATTTTATTTAAATAAATGAAATTGCGATTGAGATGAAAAGAATTGAAAGTTTTTCATAAATGTAGATGACACGGAAGGTAACAAAAGCTTACATTAAAAACCTTTTAGACGAGTGCTTGGTGCTCTTCCAATGGTCTACTTCAAATGTGTTATTAGTAACTACTTACTGATAACAATCTCAAATCACCAATTATTATTCAAAATGTATTTTAAAAATGGTTGTCTGCGCATGGCGTTTGTGGGTTAGGAGTATGCCTTCGATTCGGCCGAGGCGCGCTGCGGTCAGTCCGACGCGCTGAGTCGACTGTCGGCAGAGAGGTGTTCACATAATACTCGACAAGATGATATCCAGGCAATAGGCTTTAAAATGAATCTGTAGAAGACGAAGTAGACGGCTAATGTCCTTGTCGTGCCTGTTCGAGTAATGGCCGCTCGAAGTTGCAGATAGTTATATATACCTAGAACAAACGGTCCAACTCGCAAAGTCCAACTTTGGGAACCACTCATCGAAAGAGCAAGCTCTAAACGTTTTCAAAATCATCGAAGGATCAGTGTATGTTACTGGTGCTAACTTGTTGATCTGAGCCGCTGTCGTCTGCGGTTGGCCATACTGAAAGAGTCAAGGGCACTCGGAGAGCAATAGAGAGGGCTGTGCTACTGCTCAATTGAATGAGAAGATCCGTAGAAGAGTCAAGGCCCCGGCGTCTGAGTGTGCGTCCATAGTGCGAGCCTAGCGCGGTTGCGACGACGGGCGCGAAGTATCAAACATATGAAACGCGCCTTTGCGTCCATATTGTAGTGACTAAGGCGGAAGCCTAGTGCGACGGGACTGAGCGAGACAGCGCGCCTAAGTTTCAAACCCTTCTGTCCGCGCGTTTTGGCCCCACTACGGGCCTAGTCAGCGAGCGACCCAAAGCGCGGATGGCGGGGGTAACAAACCAATTCAGTCTTGTCGCTCGGCGTATGCGCGTCTGTTTGTTTTGTTTGTCGTAAAATGGCGATAGATACTGAATCTTTTATATGTGCAATTTAATCTAAACCACCGATTTGGAAAAGCAAATATCCATATTTTACTTAGTATGTAGTCAAAAGTTGACACGGGCATTCGAGTATATTGAAAGAATTTTGTAGGGTATAATCTCAATTCTTCATATAAGTTAACAAATTCACCAGTTATTGCTCTTTTTTTATTTATTTCGTGCACACCATCTCTGGTGTTCAACACCTCCCATCTCAGAATCGGACTGTCTAGTAAAAATAGCAAATCCTCGTCCATAATAGTTTACAACACCTGATGTACGTCAAACCGCTACAAGAGCTCGCGCCTTTACTGTGGCCACCGCACGCCACCGCTCGCCGCGCCCGCCTAGGCTCCAGTCACCGCGCTTTCAGTGTGGACGCACACTGAGGCGGGCGGCGGGCGGCGCGACGCGTGCGTGCGTGCGTGCGTCGTGCGTGCGTGCGTCGTGCGCTCAGCCGTCGTACATCGAGGCCGTAAGCTTCCCGGGTTCGTTACTCGCCCCCTTGCCGGTGAACCCATGACGATGAGCTTATTTGTATGTCAACATCTTATTAAACATTTTTAATACGTATCGTTACCCTGGAGGCCATGACTTCCGATCGCCGAGCGCGCGCTTGTCGGCCCGCAGTCGCTACACATGGTTACTGCTACAGTTTCGACTTCGACTTGGTTATTTGTTACAAAGTTTAGGGTTCTTGTTTAGTCATTTATTTTCTCTCAAACGCTGTAAAGCTGTTAATTGTAATATAAATAAATGTTTCGTCCTTCGGCCGGCGCGTCGTGTGCGTCGTGTGCGTCGTGTGCGTAGTGTACAGTCTGTGAAGCGGTCACAAGTTGTTTACACCGCATGTACACGGCCGCGGGGGCCGGGTGTCGCGCTCGTGTCCGCATTAATTGCGCCGTCAATTTCGCCGTAACCGCACGTGGGGGGAGGCGGCAGTCCGGTCGGGGGGGCGGGGCAGGCGGCAGGGGGCGTCCGAAGGATCACACGGGAGCGTGCGTGGCGCGGGTGACGAATCGATTCCCGCACAATGGGCCCCTTGGGCCGACCGCGAGTGGACACAGATAGCTTTGATACGTTTAATAAGTTCGTTAGGTTTGAAGCATAAGGGTGCGAGCACACGGCGCGTGCTCGCGCCCGCTCGTGTGTGACGGTCGGCGTAACGTGACATTTGCTAATATCTCTGTGCCGCCGTGAGTGTCGTCACGCCGCGCCGGGTGCCGCAGCCAGTGCAACAGCTCGCGCCCTGATACGGGATTGTTTCCGTCCGTGGGGTGAAAACAGGAAAGGCGTCGTGCTTGGGACGGCCACAGGATGTCAGTGAAGACTCCCCCGTGATGTCGCCACCTTAACATTCGAGAACGCGAGGTCGTCGCTGCAGGCCGAGCGAGCGCGTGCAGCAGCGGCTCGAGTGCAGGCGAGCACCGGCGCCCGCGCTCGTCCCCCGCTCTTTCCCGCACACCCCGCACACAAACAGATAGCTTTCGGTTTTATGGCCCATAAACACTCTTTACTGTTTGATATAAAATTTATATTTAAAAATGGCGACGCAGCTCATGGAACATTTTACAGCTGCGTAAACATGTAGAAAGCTCGCAACGTGAGCCGTTAAGGTTTCCATCAAAATCGTACGGACGTATTACGAACGCCGCTTTACGCGACCGCGTGCCTGGGCCGGGCCCTCGTTCATTTCTTAGGTCTTGTGTCATCGTTATTTCGTATCGACTCGCCCCGCAGCGCGCGCGGTGCTGCCGCCGCCGCCTAATCTACAATAACACAATAAATAATCAATAAATTTTTAATAAAAGTTATCTGGGACGATTGCTCATATAAATTTCATTTCCGAGATAAGCAGTGTGACGTCGTATAGGAACGACGTTATTTCATTATTTTCGCATTTATAAGCACCACGGCATTTTATAAATTAATTATTGTTATAAAATGTTGACACTAATGTATTTTTATAAATAAAGACATGCGTGTTTATTATATGCCGTGTGTTTTCTTTTATGTAAAACTTCGATGGCTAAGATAAGAAAATTTGTGTGGAATATAAATGCATCCTTACGAACGAAGACGGTCTTACATTTATGTCTACAATTTGCTTCACGCTAACCAGTATACAATGTATGAAAACGCTCGATTATATGAAAAAGTGCATAAATTTGTATCCAAAAGCAAGAAGGGGCCGCGGTTCACTCGAACGCCCAGGCGGTGCATTTTGTTTGCTTAAAAACTTCTTCAAAATATCTGAGCCGCTCGCTGATGTTCCTCCGGTGCACTTGAGCGCCAGCGCGAGCCCTCTCGTCGGCAGCCGCAACCTTAAACGTTACTCTTGAATATTGGCACGCGATTGAAATTAATTGATAACGCAGACATATCCCGCGCTTGAACTGTTGTTCTAACGTTTGAACGAATATTTTACTGCTCATTTTCTAAGGGAAGTATATAAATAAGACGTAAACTATAAGATGTATTCCGTTTATGTTTTGTACCATAACTGTAAGTCTGGCCACATGCATCGCAACGTGTTTCTGTACGGAATAAGTGCGTGCTTATATGGAATAATGCGGCTGCACAGCTTTACGGACGAATTTCCCGGAGATTCTCTTCGGTATGCTGTTTTGATTTAATGCAGGCCAGTGATGCTCCGCAGCATCATGTACCTGGACACAATGACGGAGCTAGTAACTGAATGCAATAGGCGTGCTGCTCGTCTGCAAAGTGAAGTGGTTCCATGAGGCGGCGCGTGTGGGGTCGCGTCTTATCTTGTCGGAGCGCGCCGGCCGCCGGAGTTTTATGAGCGGCGACTCAATCGCGCACACGTGCACGCTCCGTGCAATATCGGCGCGCCGTCGCGTCGGTTCTTCTTCTCTCGTGCGAACATTCCCCGAGCACACGCGACGGTTTCAACTCACACCAGACGTTACGTGAACCGTCTCGAGTCCAAATTTTAAACAGTTGATATGGTCCTGAATACATTGAGCGATTGTACAATTTCTCTACTCTCTCTAGTAGTCAGTTAGGTTAACTCTAAGCATAAATGTAGCCCCGCATCGCCCCGTTTTATTGCGAAAACATGTGCTTGTCATGATCTCAACGTTCGAGAAACGGTCAGTGCAGCTGTCCCTCGCACGACAAACTGGGCTGCGCGCGTTGCTTTGATATCTGCGGTCCACAGCTTCAAGGTTCGCATACGATACAATTCGCGCCCCGAGTTCCAAAATCAAAACAGCTTTAAAGTTGTTACTCATTTTTATTTGTTCAGTGACAGGGAGTCGCAACTTGACCGGCATGCAGTAGCAGTAACTGACGACGACCGTCGTTACAAATAAACCAACTTGATGATGATGACGATGATCTTACGTTAACGTTCATTCTATAAATTAGAAGCGGAGCGGTCTGCCGCGCCGCTACATCACTGCCAGTGTGTCGCTGCAGACAGCGCGGTGCAGGCACTCGACTGATTGGAGAGTTGCTGATGTTGAGAGCGCCGGCGTCGACTTGCGTGTAAACGAGCAAGAGCATGTCCATCTGCGAGGTGTCCTTCGCGCAGCAACTCTTGTCTGCCACCGAAGCCGTCGAGCCGTCAGCTCTGTCGGAATAAACGCGCCGCTGTGCAATCGCACTCTCGCCGCGCCCGCTCCCGCGCGCCCGTGGCACATAAATTACCTTGTACCAATATTCTAACGGTTAGTAATAAATTAAATGGAGAGCCGAGAGAATTGGAGCTCTTGCTCGGAGAACTTACGATTTAGATTCGTGCGAAGTGTGTTCGGATACCCGATATATTGAATAATGATCGCTCCACTCGAGTTAATGAAACAGTCTCCGGAGCCGCAGACCGCGCGCCTCTGTTCTAATTGCATCGAAAAGCGGCGTGAGGCGCCGCGTGGGGCCGCTCCGAGCGTCGCGCTGTGCTGCGCTGCGCTGCGTCGCGCTGTGCTACGCTGCGCTGCGTCGCGCTGTGCTGCGCTGTGGTGTTGTTTTTCGTGCGGGCTGCGGGTGCGCTGGTCTCTTACCCGCTTGGGTCGTGTGGAGGACTGGCTTGTCGGTCCATTTACACGCCGCAGTACCAGATGGCGGGCGCCCGCAGCCGCGGTGTCCCGTTACGCGAGTGCACCCCCGGACTCTGCTTCACCTTTTGTTGACGTTGCTCATACGCGGACCGAGCGACCACCGTGCAGGTGACAGGCAATGCGCGTGCAGTGCGATCCGTCGGCGGCGCGCTTTGATGTATTTGTATTTAAATTTATTTGTGCCGGTAGGTGCTGCCATTGTCGACTGTAATGGCTGCTAAATATTTCACAGCCGGCTAGCACTCGCAATGCTCGGAAATCGCTCCAAAGGAAACTAATTTCATATTCAAGAAGTGAGAGCGATCCGCCCCGCGCGACCCGCATGCGTCCCGCACGCGTCCCCGTCCCGCGCTGGTTAGTTCTCCGAGATGTCGGGTTAACTCGGGGGGCGGGAGGGGAGAGAGGCTCGTGTTTGCGTCGCGGCGCCCGGCAGCGCCCGCGGAAGTCGCTCTGCTTCACAGACGTCACATGTTGAGGCTCCGAGCGTCGGCGACGCGCGGCATCTTGACGGCCGGAGTCTTCCACAAACTAACCATCTTTGATATTTCTCTTAAGCCTATCGTCAGCGATTAACGCAGAAAAAAAGCGTAACGTGAAAAAAGTAGAAAAAGTTCGTGAATTTAGAACTAAACTACTTTTAGATCATAGACATCACAGATACCCGCGGACCCAGAATTCCCGAAGCCGATCCGGTAGAAAGAGCCGCAGCTCACGACGGGCCGACGTTTTCACACTGCGCGCCAACACTCCTCCGCCCCCGCCAGGCGGCCAGCAACAAGTAGTTATTCTGCAACACCGGTTGTAAAAATTCTACATTGGTAATTTTCCAGCATATAGAGTCCAGTATATACTGTGCAGGCGTCTAAAACATTACATTGGAAACGTTTTATACGTTTTTTTCTTAAGCACTTTTCGTACGTACAGGCCGGCTCTGAGAAGAAAAAGCGCTGGCGTCGGATTTTAAGGTCTCGTTTGCGAGCGCACTGCGAGTGAACTCCTTGCGCGCTGTAAACTCAGAATTAGTGTTCATGACACGTGTAACTAATATTTTTTCACGTTTATTCACCTGTAGCCTCTCAACGCAAAGTGCGCGTTTAGACGTAATCATTGTGTTGGTAATAATTATTCAGAGATCTGTCAAAACTTGGCATCTGTGAAAGTGATTGATTACTCCCTGCAGCGCGTACTGCGCTTGCCGCAGCAACCTCAAGCTGCTGCAGGACGTTCGTGTCGCTGCATTCGCTTGGAATAGACGTGAAGTTTGTTTACGCCAGGCACAACAGGCACCACAGTCACGCGGCGCATTCCCCGCTGCCCCAGTTGTTATCGTTCTTAGTCATTAGTCGAGGTCGGGTTCTGTGAGGCGTGCGCCGACGCGGGCGCGAGTGCCGAGCTCATTACTCTCCATGACAAGTTTACGCCGCGCGCCGCGAACGAATCGGCCGACATCAATTCGCACGGCTAAATGCATACACCAGTGAACATTGATTAATTTGTTGGATCTTGAGGAGAACATTCCTGAGTCGAGGCCACATCCGCGTCGGCGGCCGCTTCGAGAACGGAAGCACGCGCGCGCCCGCGGACAATCTCGCGTTCAACTCGCGACCACGAGCTGCCACAGACGCGCGCGCCGCCGCCGCCGGCACCGCTTCCATTGAACGAGAGCGATCGCTGCGCGCACGATTCGTACTACACAAGCGGAGCGCGCGACAAACGCGAAAATAAAAGATTGTCTAATTATAACCCGATGCAGGCTGGAGGCAGCGTCCGTCGCGGCGGCGCGGCAGTCGCAGCGCGCGCCTCGCCCCGACCGCCCGTCGCAGCGCCGCGTGCAGACCCGACCGCGCCGCCGCGTTGTTTTGTCGCCGCGTCGCCGCGCCGAGCGCCGTGTGTGCCGTGAGTGCCGTGTGTTGCCGTGCGTTGCCCCGGAGCCGGAAGCTGCTCGTACCGTGAGTATCCCACATGTGCGGCGTGTTCCGGCGGCGCCGTGCGTGGCGTTCGCAGAAAAAATTAAATATTTGTTCGCGTCAACTTCGGCGATATTATTGTTTCCGCGATGTTTGACGTCGCAGCGGCACCTGTTGCGCGGGCCCCGGCGTTTCGGAAAATGTTCTTTCTTCGAGCTTGACTAATACGATACAAATATTTACAGCGCGGGCGATATAAAAATTATGGCGGCTTATTACCTCGGGACCGTGACTAACGGCCGCAATACGCGGGGTCGCGGGGTCGGTTCCCAACGGCCGCGTGCTGTACGTGAATTATATAGCGTCGCTACTGGAAGGAAAACTTCCAGGCGAATCTAGTTGCTGAACAAATGTTCTATGTACATGTTTACATTTGACCACTTCAAACTAAAATAACTTGCAGAAAGTGTTTTGCTCAAATTAATCAAGGGGAAAATAATCTGTCCTATGTACTTATAAGGCCTTAGCTTAATACGACACTCAAACAACCGCCTTCTAAACAGAGTTGAGCGCTGCCCCGCCGCCGCGGACACGTCTCCGTGCAGCGCGTTTGTCACGCGCGGGCACCGGCGGATGTTCTAATTCAAAATCAAAATATCTTTACGACAAAGTACCCTACACGCTCAATTTTATATTGTTAATTATTATTAACAATATAAGCAGTAAGCTACCACTGAACGGTTCGGAACACTGATCTGAGAAGAGCCGGCCAGAAACCCAACAGTTGCTCTTTCTAAATGGAATGTAACAATGTTTCAGATGTACATTATAATATCAATCGCGTCAATGAGTCAAAAAAACCAACTCATTTCGATCTACCAAAATCTGAAAGCTATAACAAGATTTATAACGAGTTATCTTAGAAGAAAAGTCTAAGTCTTATCTCGTGGAACATTATTACATATGCATACACTCAGATCCGAGAAAAATTTGTTAACATTTTGTTAACGAAATTCAGGCGTTACGAGATTATTTTTATTTTGTGGATTTGTCGTGTATCTGTCACTATTGTTGTTATAAAAATTTAAATTTGGAAGCTTGTATAATGTGATAGAAAATAAATATTCAAAAGCAAACATAAGAATAACCTTTTATAAAAAAAAAAAAAACATTTTTCAGGGGATCTCTAGTTTTCGAGTTATAAATAGCGCGCGCGGCTCTTTTTTGTAAATGAATACAGAGTCAACTCCGCGTGTGTTGCCCAAGAATACAATAAAAATTCTGTGCTGCAAACGCCGTGAAAATAATTTGCTATTTTGTATCCGAAGCCGCCGCGACGCGCCGCGTGACAACGTTTGTCACGGCGCAGTGTTTGGGCCGGAGCAGTTGCTGTTTATTATTTAATAGTTTGATTGCATCTGCACGGTGTCGTCCAAGTATCGAGCGGTTACCGTATTCGCCTCCTTCCAGGGATCCTCAAAATGTGATCCGCATCCAATGGCTTCTTTTGCACGGCAGATACGTACATACCAAAAACATTTATCACAAAAAAACCGTGCAAAAGGAGTTACGATAAAATTCATACAACATAAATATTTACAAAATTAAAACATGTAGTTTTAATTACAACAAGTTATAATTAGTGTGCAGTGAAAATTCATTTAATAAGTAGACAAGTAAAAACACAAAGTGAAATCAATTTCGCAACAATCCATCTCTACTTAGTAACGAGCGCCGTGCACAGGCGGCTGCACCAGAACGGGGAGATGGTATTTCTTCAATTTTATTCTAGTTGCTATAGACATTAGCCTGCAAGCGATGTCTAAATTAAATACACAAACTAGAACGGAAATTCCTTCCGGAAAACTACAAATATTGGCGAAACGTGATATTTAAAAATCGTTTTAAAAAAGAGTTGGGTTTATTTTTGACGTTCATGTTCATTTGCATTTACGTGTAATTTGGTGAATCTAATAAAAAATGTTAAAAAAATAAGGAACTATTTCAGTAATTGCGATGTTCAAATTTGAGTAGAACTGTAAAAAGTGTGTCTCACAGGCCACAGCGCGGACCGAATTATTCAATTTGTGTACCGCATCGCCTGGTACGAGCCGCGCCAGCAGATTGTCCGAGACTTGACTTGTGCTGTGCGATGTGACCTGTACGAGAGCGCGGCCCCGGAGCCGGGAGCTCCTCGCTCGCCTGCAGCGCGAGCTGACTGGCCTACTGGCCTCAGTATCTATGGACGCACATCGACAACGATTCCTTAGTGTAATCAAAGCTTGGGCTTCAATTCTTCTACAAGGGAGTAAAGATGTTACTATAATATTGTACTATGTTTTACTTCCCATCAAAGCGAGTGCTTTTGGTCTTGTCTACCATGCCTTACACAAGTTACCCCTAGAAACTATCTTAAGTAAAAAATAATGTAAATTATGGAGGTAAATGATATACTGTAGATCGGAACGGGACGGTACGGGATCCGCGGGCCCTGAGCGCTCGTGAGACTAATCGCCGGAAAGGCGGCGCCGGTTGAACACAACAGTTTGTTTACGCTGGGATTTGTGAATAGCGCGCAGCTGTCTTCGATGAGTGCAGCGGCTGAGTCGACTGCGAGTTTCCGGAACTCGTAAACAAGACACTAGTTCATATGTAGACAACTGCTCGAGACATTATTAGAACCGCGGCACAGGCAGACATCAAACGACAAAACACGCACCGGCCGGCGGGAGAGCCGCGCGTCACGCACGAGAGCGGTGCAGCGCAGGTCGCGCGCCGCTGGGGAGCGCCGTCGCTGCGGCTACTCGTACTAACATAAAAAAGCGGTCGCGACTAGAAAGGATCAATACCTTCGGTGTCAACGCAAATTTCGCAATTTCGACGCGGCCCACAATTATCTCTCATCATTAATCATAAAAGTAATAAGAAATTATTAAAAAAGACTTTTTACGGGCAGGCCGCCCGGCCCGCCCTGCCTTGTGCAAATGATTTGACTGTAATTAAGTCAAAACGATTTAATAAAATGTGCGCACAGGACACCGCGCAGATGAACCGAATGTTCAAGTAGTTACCAGCCTCGCTGCAGCCTGCAGACAATTCTGTAACATCAGTGTGGCCAAAAGCTCGCTCTGTGCCTCTGGCCGCCGCGTCCGCTTGCCGTAACCGCGGTACACACGTCACGGTACATCCGTCGATCCAAGTCATGAGACGTCGACCCAAAATCAAATGAGCGGCGCTCGGGTACCACTCCGTGAGCATTGCGCACCGCCGATCCTGTTGGCAGCGAAGGCGCCCGGTGTCGCTTCTTAATTTATTTATCTTCAAATGTCTACAAGTATTAACTTTAATGTACTCCAGCAGCCAGTGTGAATCCTATACCGCGCCGCCGGGGAGCTCGCGTCGGGGCCAGCCCGGAGCCCGCGCTACGACATTGCGCAAATAATATTTTTAAAATTAATTTGGAATATGGAAGTGTAAGAAGTGAATTAGATTACATTCAATACAATTTGTGCGAAAATTTCTCTTGAAGCGCGTTAATGGAATTCGAAAAGAAATTAATAAATTGAATTCTTTGAGGCGAAATGAAACGAAAATTTACTTTTGGACTTCAAAGCGATCGTTACCGACGACCGGGCGGCGCCACCGCGACTCTCCTCTCGAAGGAGGTGTATCCGAACAAATAGAGTAAGTAATACTCGGCCCGAGAATACGCTAGTTGAAGAGATTCTCCCCCATTATAAGATCCGCCCGCTGCAGTGGAACGAGTCTAGGATTTGACGCGTGTCATCAGCGCCTCGGGCCCCGCGTCCCGCCGCCCGCGCCCCGCCGCCCGTGCCCCGGCGCCGATGTCGTGTTTGAGCGTTCCAGAGGCGGCTGACGCTTTTACTATTTCTGTGATATTGCTCGACTGCGGCGTGACGTGGAGCCGTGCCAGGAATGCGAACTCTTTTCCCCGTGCGAGCCCGCCGCCCCGACGCGCGGGGGCACAATGAATGTTGATATTAAGTTTTTTAAAAGTACACGCTTGTACCGCTTACCGCGGGGCAAGTGTTGGGAGACAGGTGTTTCGGCAGGTGGGGGGCACTACGGCACCGGGCGGCTTACCGCTAAGAGCTTGTAATTCGCACGAGCGCGCCGCGGCGTGATGTTTTGCATGCACGCCCACGGAGCTTTCCTGGCCTGCAGCCTCAGGTCACACAGCGGTACAAACGCAGTGAGCACCAGCATGTAACCTTAGAGCAATCATCGGTAACCCAGTTCCTCGCACGTGCTTCGACTCTGTGTTCACTTATCCAAATTCTTGTGACCGAAACACGTGTGAAACTTTCCGGGTTGCGCTGAGACAATAATCCTAGTCAAAATAAATGTAGGCTACAGCGGGACAAGACGGGGGTACACGAGAGCACACGGAATATGCCACGCACCGACCAGGTTTTCTCCAACTGTAGACAGACAGAGACTGCGCGGTAGCAATTTCTTTAGCCATGTATACCGGCCAGTTAACCAATTATTTAACGGTAGACATAAAGCAACGCATGTCGTCGTGGTTTGGTTCGCTCTCTACTTGCGGAATGCTAGACGTGCAATGAGTGGCAGGCCGCGCTGAGCTCTGGTTCCCGTCGCCCCTGCGCGCGGTCGCTTCGTGGAGCGTCTGCCTAAGCGATGTAAGGGTTTGCCGACGCTGCCCAGCGAGTTTGACGCACTCGCAGCGACGGGCGCCGTCACTCCGCGCAACCCCCGTAAATGCCGTTCCTTCACATACAAGTGTAACTGTTACACTTATTCGTTCCTGTTGCGGTTGTGCTGTGTGCTGGCACTAGCATCGCATCGGCGGGCAGGAGGGATTGGCTTGTTCAGTTGTTGGCGAAACATCGCGCTCACGAAACATCGTTCAGCGGCTGACTCGCAAGCGGCAGAGATTTCCAAAAATGTCAGTTTCTTAACGCAATGTATTCTGCAAACTATGAAATTCCATCGTAAACGTGCGGGGCCCTGAGCAAGCAGCGCGGGCCGCGAAAAGGAAATGGCGCAATATACACTCCGTATACGAAGCCGCGGGCCGGCGGGCACTCGGCCGTTGTTTACGCTTTACATCATCTCCTTACTGATGCCCGCCGCCCGCCCAGTTAAAAGCATTTTATATTTCCGAAGAATGGGCGCAGACAGCGGATCGTCGGGTCTAAACATTTACAAATAATGGATTTTGATTCACCGCGCCCGGCTCGGGATTACATTTCCCTTTTATCCTAATTACGGTCGGGCTCACGTTAAAACTAATGAGCGCCGCCCCGGCCGCCGCCCCGGCCGCCCCGGCCGCCTCGCGGAGACGAGAGGTAGGACCGCAAAGAAACCTTAGCCATCCGCGACATCATCTTCCAAATTATTAGGAAAAAGACAATGTTCTGCTGGTTGTTATGAATTAAAAGAAATAAAATTTCTTGTAATGAGATCGCGGCTTTTGAAGAGACGGTCGGCACGCCCACGCGGCCCGCGCGTCCTGTATATTTTTATGCACGTAATGTTGTTTTAGTAAACACGAGAGTAATTTATTTACTTTTTAAGGTCGGCCGGCGCGGCTGTTGCAACAGGTGGGGCCGAGGCGACGGTTACATCAAATCCGCCCGGAGCGCCGGCGCGAGCCGTATCTGTCGATCGCTTCCTCTGAACTTCCTATAGGTAAGCATGTCGCGGTTACTGGTTAGGTGGAGGGCGACGGCCCCGGCGCCCCGCCACCCGGGCGTGTCGTTACCGAGCACTGCATTTCATTATCATGTAGTCTACACGTAGCAGCAGTGTGTCTCGCGATTGATAAACCGAAAACGAACAGCAGAGGCAGTGACAATTGTGGTGAAAAGTTGTTGTAAACTATAAAATTCACATAATTTCAGATTATGTAAAGCAACTTCGCGGCCGTAAAGTTACTTAAAAAGAGCAAAAGTTACAGCAAGACCCCCCCCCCGCCTCTCCCCGCCTCTCCCCGCCCCGCCCTGGCCTCGCACCCGCGGGCCGCTCGCCATCTACACGACGATTGTTATGCGATTTGACCATAATCTTGGGAATGAATTGCTTTTTGCTGTGTTAAGGATATTCCACAAGTGACCACAAAATGATCACATTGGAGTTTGTCCTGGGCAGTTGACGGATCAGATCGCGTCTGGAGGCCACGTCATTTTTAAATTGAAAGATGCGGCCATTCAGTTTTACGAAAGTTTGAAGCCACTGCCCGACTTCGAGCACACTCTTTGAACACACGAAAATGTCGTTAAATAACTTTGACAACGTATTAAAAGATATATAACACAAATGTAATTAATTGTTTGATTTGGAAAGTTTATATATTTTAGTATTTCTTCCCATAACTGTACTGTACTGTACTGTACTGTACTGTTTCTGTTGAAGTGTTTGCTGTTAACCTTGCGGCTTTTACAGCTTCGTCGGTATGAGTTCACGGAACGGAGGGGTCCGTGAACTTTAAAACTTTACAAGTTTGGGTGTCGTGACTCGTATCAGGGACGGTGGTGAGACATATGGAGAGCGACGAAGATGATGCTCAGGAACACAGGAACAACCTAGGAACAACCTGGTCGGCCCCTCGAAGACATAGTCGGTCGCGGTCGTGCAGGCCGGTAGAACGCACGGTTGGTGCGCGTGTATGATCGATGTTGCTGAAGTGTGATGCATGAAGAGTTGTGTAATAACGGCAGCGTGGACCACTCGGCAATCTAAGGTAGGATACTGATCCTATCTCGGATCGCCCACGCTGTTCGCGGCGGCGACGCCGGAAGGCCGGCGCCGTTTCTTTTTCGGACGGTGAGAAGTGTTGCGTCTGATTTTAGTACCTCGCACGCGTGTTTTCGTGCGGTGAGAGGTTGACGGTGGAGTAGATGATGCTGTGGGGGAGTTCGTGGTTGTGGAGCTGCGAATGTCTGAGGAGTGTGGTGTCAGGTGAGTGGGTTGTGTGAACCCTATGATGGGATCTGTGAGGACATCTTTAGGACGTCTCACGAGGTTTCTGAAAGAGGAGCCGGGGTTGTAGCGAGTTGAGCTCGCAATGAGCGGGTTGGGGTGGGCAGAGGCCTTCTCAAAGTATGCTTTGGAGCATGCTTGGAAGAACTCTTGCACGGTTTCTAATTTGAGGTCACTGTGGATATCTATGTTGCGTTGGAACCATCTAGCACCAGTGACAAGTCTGGTGAAGCGATTCTGCAGCAACTGTAGGGGACGTAAGATATGAGATGGGGCATGGGCGAATACTACGCTTGCATAGGCGAAGACTGGCCTTATGCAAGTTTTGTAGAGGAGGAGCTTGTGTCTAAGGGACAACTTGCTTGAAGGGTTGAGGAGGGGGTATAATCTGAACAATATCATGCGGGCTTTATTAGCCACTTGTTTCGCATGAATTTGGAAACTCATCCTAGTGTCAAAAGTGACACCTAGGTACTTAACCGATTTAGACCAGGGGATGGGACGATCGTAGAGGGAGATTACTCCCGGGTTATGACCTCGTCTGGGTTTGGTACGACGGGACAGTTTGAAGACGATCGCCTGACTTCTGTCAGGGTTCACGTCAATACGCCACTTGCGAAACCAATCACCCAGTTGATTGGTTGCACTTTGGAGGTGGCGTGTTTGTGTGGTGGGGAATATGCCTGTGGCGAAGAGAGCAGTGTCGTCCGCGAACAGGGCTAGTTGAACGTTGGGGTGGGTGGGGATGTCACTAGTGTATAGTGAGAAGAGTAAGGGGGATAAGCAGGAGCCCTGAGGGACGCCAGCTTTGAGAGGGCGGAGGGAGGAAAAAGTACCGTCTAATTTGTATCTAAAGGTTCGATTCGACAGAAAGGCTTCGATGATCTTGACGAGCCTATCTGGCACACCTATTTTCCACAGCTTATATAATAAGCCGTTGTGCCAGACCTTGTCGAATGCCTTGGCGATATCAAAGAACACCGCACTTGTGACTAGGAAGCGGGGCCTTGCGAAACCATCTAAGATATGTTCCGTAAGTCTGTGTGCTTGGTGCACACAAGAATGGTGGGGACGGAACCCGAACTGTTCGTCGAGTATGAGCCGGAGGTCATGGGCAACTTTCTGGAGGCGCTTAAGAAGTAAGCGCTCAAATAGCTTACCTAGAGTACTCAGTAAGCTAATGGGTCGGTAGGAAGACGGGAGGTTGGGAGGTTTTTTGGGCTTCTTGATCCCTATTACGACTGCTTCTTTCCAGGTGTCTGGGAAGGTGCAGCTCGATATTAGGGAGTTAAATATGGCCATTAATAGAATGATTAGGTCGGGGGGAAGGATCTTTAACATTTTATTTGAGATGCCATCGGGGCCTGGAGCTGATTTGTTTTTGAGACCCTTGATTAGATCAGTGACCTCATCGGGGGTTACAGGGGTGATATCTGGGCCAGTGTGAGGTTTTATCAGCCGTTTTTTGACGGTGATGTTGACCTCACGTCTATGTTGAGGGTTCACAGGGGTGGATGAAAGTGTGCATTGGTTCTCCATGCTGTCTGCCAAACATTCAACCTTATCGATGTCATCGAAAGCTAAGGAGTTGTCGGAGTCGCGTACAAGGGGTGGGGTGGGGACTCCCATAACTTACTTCTTCTTCTCTTTATATGCGAGGGTTTACTCCGGGCGAGAGAAGCGCGTTGTTGCGCCGCACGTGCGACTTCTGCATATGTCGTCATTATATCAAATCGGACAAGATTGAACCGAACGCTAAAGTTATCTGCATGTTTGGTTTACTGCAACAGAATCAATACCAAGACAAAACATGACCGCTGTCAAAGTAACGCCGTCTGTTACAGTCATTTACCTCTTGAACTACAATAAATATTACTGTAATAGCCCGCGTACGCTAATCGAGCCAGAAATGAACATTACGTGGAAATTTTGATATGCAATTACAGTCCGATGAAATACAATTACAAAATGTTTATTTTTACGAAATACAAAAATCCAAAATTAGTAGTCTACAACGGTATAGTATAGTTCAAAGCATTCCGGCGCATGTAATGGAACTTTACACTTTTTACGCTCCCATGTTGCTCCTCTTCGTTTTTTTATTTGTCTGTTTTACTGTCACTTTCATTAGAAGAATTATGAACACAATCCTCACTGCTTTCATCACGAAATCTTTTTCCTGAACACATCCTCTAGGGCTACTTTTCTAGAATTTATGAACGTAAATTTCGACGTGCAAATTTGAGCAACAACAACTTGCCACTGATCACGATGCGAAGAGAGTGTGTTTGCGATCGGCTCGACCAGCGCGCTGCACAAGTCAAGCCAATGACCTGAACGCTGCGCGCGCTTGTCTACAAATCGAACCAAAATCGTAGGTTAAATGGGTTAATAGTTTCGGAATCAACAAGGTTACACTATTTTCCACGGACTAAAGAAATAGAATTCCTTCTAGCCTCCAATTCGATGGAGATCTGAAATACGGCTCAACTTCTACTTCGGGCGCGACTAGAAATCCGCAGCACGCGTGTTTAGCGTTCTTTGCGCGGTGAGTCCACCCGCAGCTTACTGAGCAAGGCGCGCTGGATTCGACAGCGGCGGGCGCTGACACATTGAGCACTTTTGGTATACGTTGCAGGCCAGCGGGCCGTCGCACGAGCCGCGCTCTCGGGGCCGCCAGCCGTGCGCGCATGCGGCGCCGGTGAGAGCAGCGCGGCATGGACGACCCACAGCGCATCGCCAGCGACGGCGCCGCCTGCGCGCTGCGTAACAACCGCAGCACGCCGCCGCCGGGTGAGCGCCCCGCTCGCGTAACGCCCGCAGCTGGCGCGCAGCTCGTGTACGACGTATTGGTATTGTTGCAGGAGTATACTGCGAGGGCACCTTCGACACCTGGCTGTGCTGGCCCCACACGCCGGCCAACGCCACCGCCTACGAACACTGCCCCGAGTTCGTGCACGGCTTCAGCCCGGAGCGTACGTTTTAATAATAAGTCATTTAATTAGAAATACATATCCGTTGCGCTGCCAGTGCTGCAGCTCGCGCAAGACGATGTTGAGGCTGTTAATATGCCCTAATATGCGCCGTAGCAACGAATCCGAGAGCGTGAGCATGCCTGAACATGCGTGACCATGCTGGAGGCGCTGCAGCGGCTCGCACCCAGCACAGGGCCCTCGCTCCGCGCGCTGTCTGCTTGTCTACCAAACCTTGCAATGACTGTACCGGGTACGAACCAGAGACGTCCCCGTTTTACTTTTTATAACTGCTGCAACAACAATACGCCTAAAGATTTCGTGTCGATAGGAATGCCCAACACGAAAATTGTTTCAACGTACTCGCTCAGGTGCCCGAGGTTTTCGATGCCGAGCCTATTGGAACCCGGGAATTTACTTCTCATATTAGGTACGGGGACGCCTTCGACACACATAGTGCGCCAGGCTTGCAGTTCAGTCTATTGTTAGTTTTCGAGTACGGGCTGCAACTCTTACTGTTTCGATGTTCTGATAAAATATCCATTAAATGTTCCACGTGTCGTATTTGTTAGAATCCACAGACGACGTCGTTTGTTGTCGGTCTGCACTGCAGTGGAGACCGTTCATTAGTAAATTAGTTTGTCCCGCCCGCAGTGCTGGCGCACAAGGAGTGCACCGCGAACGGCACCTGGTACACGCACCCGCTGACCGGGCTGCCATGGTCCAACTACACCACCTGCGTGAAGCCGGAGGACGTGAGTAGTCCGTGAGGAGTCCGCATGTCGTCTCCGTTAAATATTTTGTTGATGGCGCGTGCGCCGCGTCCCCTCTTCCTACCTTCATGGTGCGTGCGTGTGCGTGCAGGACGTGAGCGACATCATCGCGGTGTACGAGCTGGGCTACGGCGTGTCGCTGGTGGCGCTGCTGCTCTCGCTGGCGATACTCTTCTACTTCAAGTGAGCGAGCATGCGTTGATTACGTGAGAACGTCGGACGGCCGAGCTGACGCGGGCGCTGCGGTTGCAGGAGCCTGCGCTGCGCGCGGATCACGGTGCACATGAACCTGTTCGCGTCGTTCGCGGCCAACAACGCGGCGTGGCTGGCGTGGTACGGGCTGGTGGTGCGCGCGCCTGACACGCTGGCGCGCTCGCCGGTCTGGTGCCGCGTGCTGAACGCCGCGCTGCAGTACGTGCTGCTCACCAACTACACCTGGATGCTGTGCGAGGGGCTGTACTTGCACACGGTGCTGGTGAGCGCGTTCGTATCGGAGCGGCGCCTGGTTCGCGCGCTGGTGTTGGCTGGCTGGCTGCTGCCCACGCCGCCCGTGCTGGTGTATGTCGCGCGCCGAGCCGCTGCCGGCGATGAGCTCTGCTGGATGGACGAGGGTCCGCCGCGCGCCGAGCTAGCCGTGCTCGTGTGCGCGGCCGTGCTGCTCAACCTCGGCTTTCTGTGCAATATCGTGCGCGTGCTGTGCACCAAACTGCGCGCGGGCGGCGCTGCGGGCGGTGCCGCGCGGCCCTCGGCCACCGCGCTGCATGCGCTGCGCGCCACCTGCCTGCTGGCGCCGCTGCTCGGCCTGCAGTACCTGCTCACGCCCTTCCGGCCAGACCGCGAGGCGAGCTGGTGGCTCGTCTACGAGTACGTGTCGGCGCTCACCGTCTCGCTGCAGGGGCTGTGCGTGGCCGTGCTCTACTGCTTTTGCAATGGCGAAGTGCTGGCACAGCTGCGGCGCCGCTGGCGCGTTCTCACCTTCCGGCCGCGCGCCAACTCCGCCACCAACACCACCGTCTCCGTAAGTAGCGCGGCCCCGCCCACGCTCTCCCCTCCCCTCCTCGTCGCTCCGCTCACCGCCGCCCGTCTTGCAGTTTGTGCGCTCTGCGGCCGCGGGTGCTGGCGACGATAAGGTGTGACTGGCGGCCGCCGGCGCGCCCGACGTGCCCGACGCGGAGGAGGAGGACCCGCGCGGGGCCGGCGGCGCGCGGCGCATTCGGTTCGAGTGCGCGGACAGCGACGACGACGCGCGCGTCCACACCCGCTTGCTGTGAGCTCGGCTCCGTTGAGTGTAAATATCTGTACATAATTTTGTAAATTGCAAATAAAATAAATTAATGTCAACGGTTTTTATTTGTTACGCACGACATCCATTAAAGCTAAACATGGAGATATATGAGATTCGTGAGCTTAGGGTATCGCATGCTATGTTTTAGTAAATATATAATGATTACCTCGACATTTAAAATAATAAAAATCATACTGTTGTCGCAATCGGAATTGCGCTGGGTCGCGAGGAAAGTCACAGCTGAGGAGATTCCGCAGCGGGTCGGCGGCTGCCGATAGGCGCAGTGATCTCCGCGATCAGGTGTGCTCCTCTGCGACCACTTGGTGCAATGATCATCAAATCCCGACGGCAGAAACAAACCGCGCCCGCCCGGCGGACATTCGCTTGCCCGAGTTTTTCACTTGGCGCCACGCAGGCAGCTGTTTTCAGAAAAACTCGCCTATTCTTTCCTTTTCATCGATTGTTTTAACGTTTAAAGTATTATAAATAGAAAAATGTTAAGCATCGGGGCGGCGCGCGGGGCCCCGGCCATTGTCGCAGCGACCGGACGCACAATGAGTCCATTGTGTCTCCATCGAGACCGCGTCTCGGAAAATACAACAATAGTGAATCATTTGCAGTAATATTTAGCACTGGATATTACTTTATTTAATGAATAAAATTATAACAAGGATCCTAACTTGCAGACAGTAGAGGTATTGGTACAGCGCACCGCACGTTTAGACGCAGGCAGCCTGACACGTTCTGGCCGCACACGGGCGGGCGGCACACGGGCGGGCGGCACACGGGCGGGCGGCACACGGGCGGGCGGCAAGCGGGCGGGCGGCAAGCGGGCGCCGCTGTGGCTGCTGCGCTGTCGTAGCGAGCAGCCGGCGGTCGCGGTCGGAGCCCGCAAATCCTGAAATTGTACGTCATGTGCCGCCCACAGACCGCAGGCTTCGTGCAGGTTGTTGAAGTCACACGCTCGGCTGCGCAGGACAAGCGACGCCCCCTCGCAACGCGCAGCGCGCGCGCGTATCTCGCGCCGGGTAGGGCGCGCGTGGGCGCGGCTGACACCAGGATTAAAATAAAATTATAAATTGCTTGCCGAAATAGATTCCTTTCTCCGGTTTTTAAATAAACGCACATTAGCGTCGCTGTCAGCCGGCTGGCGGCGCTCCAACTCGCGGCCATCGCAAATAATAACACAGCGCCGGCAACAAGCTGCTGCCGCACCGCACGCCGTGTCGGACACATCCCCGGTATTCCTAGACCATCGCAGCGGGCGGGCCGCGGATCCGCGCGTACACGCGCCCCGCCCGCGACGTCCGCCGCTCACACCCGCGCAGCGCCATCACGAGAGAAATTAATATATCCCTGTTCTATGAATGCAAGGTGTACCGGCCCGTGTAGCGGACCGCACACCTCGGTGGCCCCTCGTCACGCACACACAGCTGTCCGCAGCTCAGGGTCTTGACGTTGACTCTCGCCACGACGCATCGCCATGCTGGCACTCTTCCCGCCGCCACTCCGCCTCCGATGGCAAGGGCAGCGGCACGCAGCGAATTGACTCGGTGCGGCTCGCAGGCCTGTCATGTGGATTCTTTTTGATCAGCGCGGGTGAACAGACCACGGTTCCTGACCGCGGGGGCCGAGCACCAGCCTGTTGTAACATTGCACATTAACGTCCCATAAATCTTATTTAAAATTTTAGCCAAAAAATATAAACAAGAGAAACGTTTCTATAAATCGAAACACAGCAAATAATTGTTGAACCCTTGGCGGGGAACGGTACAAGTGGCGTGGGATAGTGCAAGCTGTGCCGTATGACAAAAATAAATAAAAATGAGAAGAGTAGTGGCAAAAGAAAAAAAATGTATTTAAATCACAGGGTGGGCATTTCATTCTCGCAGCAACTTTTATATCGCCTCGCACCCCGAAGCGGTAAGTGTTGAACAAATATTGAAAAGACATTAATATGAAGTAGCGTTTATCTATAACTTAGAGCTCAACATTTTGTCTGTGTCCATAGTTCCATCATTATGTATTGCTTATTAGTTTTCAATTTGTTTATCTGTTTATCTCTTCAATTATTGTTTTATAATGTTTTAATTTTTTTATCTCCGTTCTGGCAGTAAACAATCACATCAACTGCTTTCGGCTTCTTCCTTTCCTTCATCGCAAGCCATCTCGGTGTTAAGAGATTGTACGACCACCATCAGGGGACTACCGAGATGCGGTAAAAATCAGACCAGGCCTTCTGCCCGCTACCCATCTTAATTAAATACGTTTTTTCTTCTGTTGCCGAGTAGTCGTTTTTCTTTTTACCTACTGTCTACAGCCTGATACGGCACACTGACCCCGCGCGAGCAGCCCGCGACGCATACACTGCTGGCGGATTGTTTCTTCGTGAATACGTTAAAAAGATTTAACGGCAGCACGCTGTCAAGTTTCACACCCGAAGAAATAAAGAGGCGGGCGAATGTTTGTGATCGTGATGTCGGGAGCAAGCTTTAATTACTAACCTTTTAATTAACTTTGAGCTAATTATGTTCCCGCGCCCCCGCCGGCCGCCGGCAACTGAAGATACATTTTATATGTTAATTATAATGCGATAATTGAACGCGCGTTAAACCGCCGGGCCCGCCGTCTGAGGCCCCGCGTCGTCCGGCGCGCGTACCGTCACGCAGCAACATATGTAATGCGTAACATTCAATATTAAATTATTATTTATTTTTTAATTATTATGTTTCATTTAGTTGTTAATAATTATTTTTTTGTAGTGGTGTAGTGCGTACTTAGCGTCCGAGAGCGGCGAGGCTGCACTCTGTGGAGCTAGAACTAGAGCGACGGCATTTAAACTGACGCCCGCGATCAACAACAAACCACTGGGCGCCGGCTCGGCTGTACTGCACGAGTCGAGTAAATAAGTTTTTATAAATATTTCCACGGCGTCATCAGCGAGCGACGCCAATTAAATAAATAGTGAATACGGGCACAACGAGCTGGCAGCGAGGGGCTCGAGCGTTCTCGCCGCGCACTCCCGGCTCGCCAACCGTTTCCTCCCGGTTGCTCATTTTATATAATATAATAAAATAAATCTTTTTTTTAAATTTCATTCAATAATTATTACACTTGCTCTTCACCGTACTTCTCCCGGCGTACACGGAGCCGCGCCGGAGTGGTGACGGTGTGATGATGTCTACAAAATTCCTCGTTTGACCTAACTTGTTACGTATGATATTACTTTTGTATAATATATTTATGTTTAATAGTGTTTGCTTATCCACTTTTTTGGTTTAACTTGTAATGTTTTAAAATAAGGAAACTTCTGGTTTGTGCCATGTTTAGTTTGTATTTATTGTAACAATGTTGTTTACTTAGTTTTCTAAATACTAATAAAAAACACATTAACCGTTCGGTACCGTTGCAGATGCATTGCAAACGGAACCAATTGCGGCCCTTCCCCCCCCCGCCCCGCGGCCCCCGGCGCCCCCTGGCGCCCACCGCACGCTCTAATTCAATTTGGACGCGTCGCTGCGGTCACGTCGGACGAGGCGCCACGCCGGACACGTGCGCACCCACACACACGCACGCACGCCAACCCGACCGATGGAATTTAATTAACTTAACACATGGCGGGGGAGCCGCGCGGGCGGGGCGGCGGGGCGGCGGGGCGGATCGTACTGCGCGCGATTGGCATAATGGCAGCTCAGGACATTGGCCAGCGTCGCGACTTGTCGCACCCGCGCCGCGACACCGCACGGCAGGAGCTGCGGGCGGTGCGGGGCGCGCGTCAGTGCGGACGTCCAAGTCTTCGGACGAGATCTCGCTCGTCACGCGATCACGAGGCGCCCGTCGCGCGTTCGCCGATCACTGCACTAGCGACAACAGGGGGAAATTGAAACGAATGTTTTTTTTTTACATGAAACTATGACAAACGCTTTGGTAATTCACCTCAGAACAGAGGATCACTCCATGTCGGTCATGGCCGACGTGGCTCCGACTGCGGCGCGAGCCACGCGGGAGAACTTAATTCTCCAAATGAAGAGTCTGGTGGACGATGCACTTCGGGCACTTTGCGCGTCTATAGCATAACTACTCTTCGCACCTTTGACTTAGGTTAAGGTACTTGAAAGGGAGGAAAAATATTTTGAACTTGATATAATAGTAGAAAAGAGTCGTCGATTCGAATCTTCCACTTCCACCATCCCATGTCCCGCCGGCCGGGCAGCGTCCGCGTGCATTGCGATCGTGGGAGTCACCTGCCGCCGCTACGAGCTCCGGGATTCACCTTCTGCGTCTGTTTTACAGCGCGACTGCTGGCTGCGGCGCGCCGGCCGAGTGGTCGGCGACACTCAAAGATGATTTTAATCATAATTCTTAATATTCAACTTAGGATTTATGTAAAGGTTCTCTATAGAACGCGATAACACTAGTTTTAGACCGTATCGTATAAACTATTGGAACATACGAGCGCTAGACTTGTAGTCAACTTTGCAACGCTGCGCAGGCGGCGGCGGGCGGCGGGGGCGGGCGGGGGGCGCGCCGAGGTGGCGGCACGCGACGGACACAATCGCTTAAAAATAAATCCTGAAAAGGCGATGACAAAACACGCACTCCGCGAGCGGAACGACCGCGACGCGAGGCTTTGAAGGAAAACAATACGCGCGCGGCGCTCGGCCGACGTGAATACGAATAGATAATTACATGAATTGTTTGTCTGGATGTAAGATGAAGGCCACCGGTTTTTTTTGTCATCAACCGTTTTAAGATTATTTTAGTTTTGTTACAAAAAAGTTAAACACCAAGAGCAATGTCGTCATACAATTTCTGTGCTGCTGGTGGTAATGTGTGTCGGGTGGCCGGGCCGCCAGCGAGACAGTTCCGCCCGCGCCGCGCTGCCCGAACAGACACTTGGGTGGCGGTGGTCAGTACGCGCGGCCCGATTTCTTAGTAGTTATTTCTTTTTGTACAAACCGTCAAAGCATTTCATTTTTTAAACCCCATAATTATGTGGTTAATTGTTCACAGTTAAATTTTTACTTTATATATTAAAAGAAAACATTTTTAAAGACGCTTGGTAACACTCTGCTAACCAGCTTTTATGAAAACTGTAGATGTAGTCCTGGGACTTATCTTATGAAACATTTTATACTTCAAACCATTGATACGTCTATTGTATCGTTTCTGCAGATGTTAATGCTGTTAGCCGTAAGGGTTTTAAAGCTTCATCGGTGCTGAGTTCACGGAGCAGAAGGGTCCGTGACCTAGATTACGTTGGTACGATACAACATAATGTATAATTGAAACTAAATTTTAGTTCAATTTTTATGCGTAACATAGGTCTATACGCATAGCAACCTTATCGCTCACCATGGAAGTGCCGCCGCAGCAGCCGCAGCAGCCGCTCACAGAATCAATCGCTAGCACGTGCGCCACGTGCGCCACGTGCGCCACGTGCGCCACGTGCGCCACGCATAGTCGCTGCGATGATACGAAGCGCACGCAGAGCTTTTAAAAAACACTCGAGAAACAGAATCTACAAGGGGCCACATCAAAGCAGCGACAAATTGTAAAAGTGACGCATGGCACCTTGCGCTACTCCTCAATGGTATCGTCTTTTACAAAAGCTGAAGCTGCCCTTGCGGTGGTATACTTTACGTAATAAACACTTGAACTTTGCGTCAGTGATTATTGGACACGGTCGGTGCGTAGCGCACTTTGCCGCCGGACACGAGCTGCGTTAAGCGGGAGCGTACGGTGGAGTTTCCGCATTTCTTCACGCGACCTCTAAAGAAATCTGACATTTGGGAAATTCAAGATGGCGGCCGCGCCGCGGGTACACATTCTTGCCCTTCGGCGTTTTTTTTCTAGGTATCAGTGGTGTAGTTTTCGGTGTGATTTGGTTTAAAGCAGCGTGTTTGTACTATCGTTGTCTAATTTAATTATTTATAAATCCAAGGAATGGTCAAATTAAGTGTAAAGCTGTCTTTCTGTCTTTTCTATGTTTAATATATGTATATAAAGCTACGAGATGATTTTAATAAGGTTTAAACTGAAATTTAAAGTCAGTTTTACACACCTATATAAGAAAGTTAACTAAAGGCTAGACAATCACACTATACTATATTTCTTACGCACAGAGCACACATAGCACATCGATGATATCACACACGATCGATGAGCAGCGGCAGCCCGCCGGCAGTCCGGCGGCAGTGGAGCGACTCGCGGGCGCAGCTCGCAGGTTCGATTCCCCAGCTCTGTGCCCGTGAAAAACTATAAATAAATATAACAGCAATAGTTTGAGAGTGCGTGTAAATATCTACATGGATTTAAGACATTTTGACCTATTTCCAATTAAAAATGTAGCAAATTTTCTTTTACTTTCGTTATAGTGATATTATAAAAAAATAAAATAATAGATAAAAAAGTATATTTCGGACATAGAGCTATGTGGTTAGAAAAACTATCGTCAGTGCTTAGTTTTTTTTTTTTAATTTTAATGGCCTCCGTTTTTTGGGGCCTCCCATACTTTCCTTGTCTCGGGAACACAAGAACTATTTTTATAAAAAAAAATGAAAAAGCGCCTTTAAAAATTGTTACATATGTTATATCACAACAAATTAGATATATTAGATAGAACTGAAGAGCTACGTGTGGTTGAGCACACGTTGCCGACCCTCTGTCTAACGTGATCCGTAATTATATCAGCTTCTAACCGGAGACATATGTCGTGTCCTTAATTGACGGAACATAAGCTAAAAATTTACACTTCTTGAAAGTTTTTACATCTGTATCTAATCGCCTGTATATAAAAGCCGACAATAATGGATGTTATTTAATAGCTATATTCACGTCTTTAATGCGATGAATGAACACATTTTAGTATTATACCGTAGCATGCTGTATATGTGAAATACATACCCTAATTTTAATTTTATGACTTCAAGTAGTAATGTACACTAGATTTCAATAAAATAACTAATTTAGTTCCGAATCATATGTCATAGGCATAGACTTGATCATTATAGACCGAAGCGTTGCTGGAGTTCGTTCCACCGTTTCTTCCGCCAGCGTTAACACTTCCGAATAGCGTTGGCCAAGCAATAGCGACCAAGTAGAACTTCTTGAGTCGGAATACTAAACGCACACTGAAAGTTCAAGCCGAGGCCGATCCCTCTTGGAGATTCATTCTCCGGGTCATTCCATGGAAGGTCCGCCCGAATGATACAAGAGGTCGACGTCCTCCCAATTCGAGGAACGGCCTGAGCCGAGAGACGACTAGCGTTGTGATTTAAGGAGTTTAAGTTAAGCGCCACCTGTGCCTTGTCTTAGTAGACTTGCGATGTCTATAAATATCAGTAATGCTGTAGTGTTTAAATTAATTACTAAAAGATGGCGCTGTAGTTACAATTTTATGTCGCAAACGCAGCCCATTCGACTTACTTTATTCCTCAAGGAACTTATTTACGCAGTTTCTTCCCTGTTTTCGTTTCTTTATGACTCCCTTGGTTCCGGATAGCTTGCTATTAACTGACTTGTTTCTTATGTTACTTGTTATTTTACTTACTGCAACTAAAACTCCAGTCGAGTCGTCAGTCGGTGCGCTTCCTCGCGGCCGGTAAGGAAATAAAAAAGATCAAACGTACTCTTATGTTTTCATCACGGAGGACACCATTAGACATCCGGCATCGATGTCTCACATTTTGTTCAATATCGATACTACTTTGTGGGATTTATTCTTAGACCTTGGAGATGGTGACAATATGAAATCTCAAAACTATGAATACAATACTTAACCAAGAAAAATAACACAAAATTGCAGCCAGTCAGCATCAAAGGGAGAAATATTGTACAGCGTTGACTCTTCCACACAACGCATGTTGAGGATACCGCCATCTAGTTGTGTCGCTAGCAACTGCATGTAGTTCTACCCAATATCGAAGTAAGCACCGTCTAGTGAATTTTCTGTAATATAATTTACGGAATGCGAAAATCGAAATTGAGTCCGGCAAATATTATTTTAGACATCAGTAGGCAACATTAACGTAAAAGAAAAGAAAATTAATAAATTCGTACAGAGATCAAATGAAACATCCATTCAAGACGGCAACAAACCGGCGCCTAATATATTAAGTCAGTTTTTACGCCGTGATATGTATTCTATGTGCAATTATTCTAATTATCAATACATTTACTTTTTCGCATTCATATTTCACACTCGAAATTTATTAAACAACTATGTAGCTGTCAGTATGTCATTTCCTATGTTCCCATCCCTTTCCCACTCACGCATCAATACGCCGAGGGAACAAGCTGTGCTGTGAAGTGGCAACATTGACGCACAGGGTAAAAACCGCGACAAAACTTTCTTCCGCCTGCCATTATTGCTTCGCAAACCTTGATACTAACCGCATCCACGCCGCGTGTGTTTTTTTTCTGTAAAACAGACAATTAGTGCTAGAACGAGAATCGAGTTTCGCGCCGCTCTCAGCACTCATAGAATAAGGATTTAATGCTGACATGGTGAGTTCCTTGGTCCTTGTTTTCCTATCTTACTATTCTCTTTCCTGTTGTAACAAACTGAAGCTACATATTATTTCATACCGCGTAATTTGCACAACCGCCCCGCAAATAAAGTCCACTTATAAAGTGATAATATAAAACATTATTAACTCGCAAGCGACCAGTCAGGGTAACACAGATGTACAAGGTAGTTACTTAAAAGGTTCAGAAACTATAGTTTCAAATTGGTCTGAACCTTATATAAGGTGTAATACGATTTTTGTAAATCCGAGCTGATGAAAAAATATTATAAAAACCATTATAAACCCCTGCGAACCGACCCCGCGTACCGGTAAAACTCAACGACACAAATCTTTTTAGTTCACAATTTGTAAAGTCCATCACCTAAAACTCGGTAGGCATACTTTAGAACCAAAGTAGATTATCATCCAAAAATAAGACTCAAGTTCTGTAACTATCGTCTGTGTAAATTTATAGGAACAGTAAAACAGTAAATTCAAATCATCAAATCCACTGTTCAATATAACATTCATAGAATTGATAAATAGTTATACACCTGCCGTTAAATTTACAGCACATTACTATCGTGTAAGGAATATCTAAGAATTGTAAAGTAAATAAAAAGTCAAAATGAAAAGATTTGATCGTAATTATTATTATTGATCATGTTTTACGAATTTGAACTGCACTTATAATTAAACTGCTTATGATGATGCGAGCGTATTACAAGGTGTAGCAGTTATTTTGTTATATTGTTAAGATTTACATTTATATTTAAGGGAAATATACGTCTGTAATGAAGCTTCTCATAGAAAAACTATAGTTAAACGACTGTTTGTTCATGAAATAAAATAAATAAATAATTATTAAGTAAAATGAAAACGCTATCACGCATTTAAGGTTTAGAAGCGGCCAGACAGCCCAGTGGCGGCAGTTATTAAACGCGAGCGGCCCATGGGTGGCTTCTTTTGCGAACATTTTGTTTCATCTCGAATTACACTATTTACGTACTTAAGGTTTAGAAGCGGCCAGCTAGTGCAGGGGCAGCAGTTATTAAACGCGAGCGGCCCATGGGCGGCTTCCTTTGCGAACATTTTGTTTCATCTCGAATTACACTATTTACGTACTTAAGGTTTAGAAGAGGCCAGCTAGTGCAGGGGCAGCAGTTATTAAACGCGAGCGGCCCATGGGTGGCTTCTTTTGCGAACATTTTGTTTCATCTCGAATTACACTATTTACGTACTTAAGGTTTAGAAGCGGCCAGCTAGTGCAGGGGCAGCAGTTATTAAACGCGAGCGGCCCATGGGTGGCTTCTTTTGCGAACATTTTGTTTCATCTCGAATTACACTATTTACGTACTTAAGGTTTAGAAGCGGCCAGCTAGTGCAGGGGCAGCAGTTATTAAACGCGAGCGGCCCATGGGTGGCTTCTTTTGCGAACATTTTGTTTCATCTCGAATTACACTATTTACGTACTTAAGGTTTAGAAGAGGCCAGCTAGTGCAAGGGCAGCAGTTATTAAACGCGAGCGGCCCATGGGTGGCTTCTTTTGCCAACATTTTGTTTCATCTCGAATTACACTATTTACGTACTTAAGGTTTAGAAGCGGCCAGACAGCCCAGTGGCGGCAGTTATTAAACGCGAGCGGCTCATGGGCGGCTTCCTTTGCGAACATTTTGTTTCATCTCGAATTACACTATTTACGTTGACGCGTTTTTTTAACATTTTGTTTCTTCTGGAAAAATATTTTTTTTATAAAACGCGAGCGCCCTGTAGGTAGGTAGGTAGTTTTTTTTTTTTTATATAGAGGTTTAAAAATACTTTTACGTATCATAGGGCCTGATGTTGGTGCCCCGTATGTCGGACTCGATCTAGATCAATACCGACTAAAAACAATCCTCTCTCTTCGGTATCCCTGGACCCCACGGCATGGCCGTTAGGCATTACTTCGCGGGGGGGATTTAGCCGCAGCTTTCTCTGATAGAGTGGCTGTTCAGGCCAACTTTCTCCGCTCCTGCTCTATTTTTCGCAACTCCTTCAGCACCGTCGTACAGTACGCGCTCGTAAGTTCCCAGGCCGAAGGCGAGGATAGCATTGTAGCTATCAGAGTTTCAGGATAGATTTTGCATCCTACACCTTCTTCCCAAGACCTCCTGGCTTCGTTAAATCGGGGGCAGACGAAAAAGACATGCTCTGCATCTTCAATCATTCCGACACAATTAGGACAGTCAGGGGAATCTTCGTATTTGAACCTATGGAGATACGCTCGGTAACAGCCGTGGCCGGATATCATCTGAGTCAGGTAGTAGTTCAACTCTCCATGATCTCGGTTCACCCATGGCTCTAGGTTTGGTATTAGCTTACGCGTCCATTTTCCTTTCGTCGACTTATCCCAGGACGATTGCCACTGTTGCAAGCTTTTCAGTCTTCCCCGAATTCTAAGTTCAGCTGAAGTTGGGTCTGATTTGCTTTTTTTGCTACGGTACAGATCAGTTCTTTCGTCTGCAAGAAGCGCAACAGGAACCATACCTGCTATCACGCATGCCGCATCCTCCGATACTGTACGAAAGGCGCTAGCTACCCGTAGAGTGCTGACTCTATAAACAGAGGCGATTTTCCGTCGGGACTCCTGTTTGCTCAGGCGTCGGACCATATGGGTACTCCGTACATAAGCACTGACGTAGTCACCGACGCTAATAACTTCCTTCTGTTTTGCTTGGGACCTCCGACATTAGGCATGAGTCGGCAGAGTTTAGCTGTCACCAGAGACGCTTTCGCTGCTGCTCTCTCAGCCTGATCTTTAAAGTTTAGCCTATGGTCGATCATTACTCCAAGGTACCGTATAGCTGGTTGAGTTGCGATTTCACAGCTGCCAACATTGAGTGTGATGGTCTCCGCAACTCTCCTGCCAGTAATGAGCACTGCTTCCGTCTTCTGCTCAGCCCGTTCTAGTCCGACTGACCTCATCCACAGGGTGATTATTTGGAAGGATCTTTCAAATGCCCACTTCACTTCCTCCACGTGTTTCGCTACTATAACGACTGCTAGATAGATCATCAGCGAATGCGACGAGTTTAGTTTCGCTGGGTAGATGTTTCTTTAGGAGTCCATCGTACATAGCGTTCCACAAAAGTGGCCCTAGTACTAACCCCTGTGGGACGCCTCCAGTGACTTTGTACTCCTCCGTCCCGATTTCCGTAGTGTATATGAGGACCCTATCAGAGAAGTAACTAGCGACTATTTTACGTAGGTATAGAGGTACATTCAGTGAGCTAAGTGCCCCCATGATAACCTCCCATTTTGCTGAGTTAAAGGCGTTTTTAATGTCCAAGGTGGCAACCAGGCAGTATTTTATCGAGCCTCTCTTCCATCTTTTCCCAGACACTGCTAGTTTTGCTATATTGACTACTTGCTCTATAGCGTCTAGCGTAGACCGGCCTTTTCTGAACCCATACTGTGAGTTAGCTAGGTGGGGTTCAACTGCTGCTTCGATCCTGCTGTGGATAATACGTTCTAGTATTTTCCCCGCAGTATCCAGTATACAGAGGGGCCGGTATGACGATGGCTCGTCTGGTGGCTTCTTACCTTTAGGGAGAAGTAGCAGTCTCTGTCGTTTCCACGCGGTAGGAAAGGTCCCTTCCAGTAAGCAGCTATTGTAGGCCTCCAAGAAGACTCCTGGTGTTGCTACAACGGCTTGCTTAAGAGCTACGTTGGGGATCCCATCCGGTCCCGGAGCTTTGTTGTTTCCAACCCTACCGCATGCTACCATTAGCTCCTTCTCGGTAATAGGGGGGATTTCATTCAGATCCACAATCCCTAGTTGAAAGGAGGATTTCGGTTGCGTGGGGAACAGAGCTCTGACAATTCTTCCTAGTAGAATAGGACAAGTGGGCGTTGTATTCTCATGTCTCAGTTGTTTAACTACAACCTGGTACGGCTTGCCCCATGGGTTCTTTTCAACCTCTTCCAACAATATTTTCCACGCGTTTCTCTTGCTCTCTTTAATGGATTTATTTAATTTTAATCGCGCTTCCTTATATTTGTCGTAGAGCTGCTCGAATTGTGGTGTTTTCCGAGCCCGTTGGGAGGTTCTACGCGCCTTAACACATATTTTCCTACGCTCAGCAATGTTATCATTCCACCAGTACACCCACCGGTTCGGTTGTTGTTGCGTCGCCTTGGCATTGTTGCATCGCAGGCCTCAGTCAGCCTCCTTATGATTTCAACCGCCATTTCACTGGCACTTTTGGAAAGCAGTGGTCGATCCTCTAGTGCTATCTTGAACAGGCCGGGATCATACATGCTAGTCCTCCAACCCACTGAGCCAGTTCTTGTGTGTGGTACTCTATTTGCATTTGGCTTACATGATACCTCCCAGTATATGGCACAGTGGTCGCTAGCGGTGTAAGTATCCGAGATCTCCCAACTGCTATTTCCTCCTGCCAGTGTACTGCTGACGAAAGTGAGATCCACAATTGAGCTCGCCTCGCCTCTTGTGAACGTGGGTTTATCGTCTGTATTAAGTAAGGCGACGTCCAACAGTGACATCGCTTCCAGAAGCTGGCTACCTCTAGTGTTAGTAGCTTTACTACCCCAGTCCACTGCCCAAGCGTTAAAATCTCCAGCTATAGCTACCGGGGAGTACATTCGGGCATCCTCCACTAATTTGGCCAGGAACCGGACGAACTCATCGTGTGTTAGGCTAGGTGGTGCATAGCAACTGTAGAAATGTATTCCATTAAATTTGGCTCTTACAAATCCAGAACAATTATTTTGATTACCCTGGAGAGGTTTAGTGCCCATGCCCAGATGACAGCTTTTCCTTCCTTATCGGTGATCCAGTTTAGGCCACTGATGTGCTTATAGGGTTCCGAAATTAGTACTATGTCTAATTTTAGCTCCCGTACAGTCTGCATGAGTAGGTCTTGGGCAACCTCACAATGATTAAGATTAATTTGTAGTACCTTGATCATTTTTGAGGCTGTCTTAACATCTGAAGTGCTTTTTTAAATACAGGGCAATAAGCACATCCTGCAATGTGAGGAGCACAGTCTTCGGAATTCCCATTATCAACACAAAGGATACATCGGGCTTCCTTACCGCACTCTTTGGCTTTGTGGCCTATTTCCCCACATTTGATGCAGCTCTTCGATCTGTCATGTTTGTTGCTGCATTTGTTTGCAACGTGACCATAGTGCCAGCACCTGAAGCATTTTATAGGCCTTTGAGTAGCTCTTATTCTACAATTGACCCAACCTATCTTGATGTTTTGCCGCTCTGTTAAGGTTCTTGCCAGTTCAGCTGCTACTCTAATAGAAGCCGTAAGTGTTCCTCCGTATGCTTTGCGAAGGGACTTGACACAGTGTTCAGAAATTTGGCTTCCTCCGCCAGTTATTTTCTGTAGGGCTTCTACGATTTCAGGCACCGTCGTGGTTTCGTCTAGGTCCTTAATCTCTAATTCCTGTTCAGGTACTTTGCATACTACCGTAGCATCTTTTCCAAGAACTGTGGAAATGGTGTTTCTTATCTCCTGCGTTTTATCTTTTTGATTTTTCGCTAGGATAAGAAGCATATCGCCCGTAGCCGTCCTTCTAATTTTATCAACACATTTGCCTATATGATCCGCGGAAGCATCTTTTTTGACCCGCTTAAGGATCTCAGCGTACTGATCCTTCTGGCTTGGGCGAATGATAAGAGCACTCGGACGCGTTGCTACTTTTTTCTTGGGTTGCTTTTTCTTTTTTTACCTCTTTCCACTCCGAGTGATCGTGTGGAAGTGGCGGCTTTGGCTTCAGCTCTGGCCTTACCGTAACTGCTAAGTCCGTTGTATTAGCTTTTCGCAGTTTCGGTGCCTGGCTGATCTCCAAGGGGTGAAGAGCGTTCCATCCTTTTGACTTTTCGCGTTTTACGGCTCTTCGGTGTTGCCGATTTGCTTTCTTCTTCGGTTTCTTTTACAGTCCGTGTCCGAATACAATCTGTAAAGAGACGGTGACGTTTGCACTTCTCCTACAGATGTGGTGGCGTTTGTTTTTCCGACGCTTCCAATTTCCCTGGTGATCTTTGCAAACGATGTACCTAGCGCGGCCACATGTTTGCGGATCTCTCCATGAACGTTTAATTTGCCCTTTATGTACTCCGCCAGGGCAGTGATTGTATTTTCGTGGAGCTGTAATGCCTTCTTCAGCTCCATATTACTTTAATTTTCGTTTGTTTTTTTGATTAATTTATCCATGCTGTTCCCACGAGAACCTAGGGAAATATACAGTCCGCTTCGGCAGAGCCCCGGTTACCGAAGTAAGGCCACTTAAGTACGCCTGAAGTGGGACCTGGTACCCTCAGGGGAGCGCTTGCGACGAACATTCCCTGTCGCCTTCCAGTCCTGGGCACGCTAGACCACTGACATCGGGTTGTGTTTTGTCCGCGAGGGCTATTTTATTTCACCCCTACCCTGTTTCGCAAATTGCGACTCTCGGGCTTTCCCCTATCCGCAACCTTGGGGACGCGCCACGTAGCAGTACACCTCAGCCCGTGGGGTAGGTAGGTAGGTAGGTAGGTAGGTAGGTAGGTAGGTAGGTAGGTAGGTAGGTAGGTAGGTAGG